>NC_140999.1:26544021-27825239 GCF_052327205.1 Somniosus microcephalus | reverse complement strand
GATGACACCAAATTGGAGGGGCTAGTTAATACTGAGGAGGACTGCAACAAATTACAGGAGGACATTAATAAACTTGCAGAATGGGCATATAATGGCAAATGAAGTTCAACACAGATAAGGTATTACATTTTGGTCAGAAGAATAGGGAGGTCACTTATCACTTGGAGGGTGCGAGTCTAGGTGGGGTAGAGGAACAAAGGGATCTCAGAGTACAAATACACAACTCACGAAAAGTTGCGACACATGTTAGCAAGGCCATAAAAAAAGCGGATCAAGCACTAGGGTTTATGTCTAGAGGGATAGAATTGAAAAGTAGGGAAGTTATGCTAAACCTGTATCGAACCTTGGTTAGACCACACTTAGAGTACTGCATACAGTTCTGGTCACCATAAGAATAAAAAGGATATAGAGGCACTGGAGAGGGTGCAGGTATTATTTACAAGGATGATACCAGAAATGCGAGGTTATACATATCAGGAAAGGATGAACATGCTGGGTCTCTTTTCTCTTGAAAAAAGAAGGCTGAGGGGTGACCTAATAGAGGTCTTTAAAATTATGAAAGGTTTAGATAGAGTGGATACAGAGAGAATGCTTCCACTTGTGGGGAAGAGCATAACTAGAGGCCATCAATATAAGATAGTCACCAAGAAATCCAATAGATAATTCAGAAGAAAATCCTTTACCCAAAGAGTGGTGAGAATGTGGAACTCGCTACCACAGGGGGTGGGTGAAACAAATAGTATAGATGCATTTAAGGGGAGGCTAGACAAGCAGATGAGGGAGAAGGGAATAGAGGGTTATGCTGATAGGTTTAGATGAGGAAAGACGGGAGGAGGCTCATGTGGAGCATAAATGCCGGCATGGACTGGTTGGGCCGAATGGCCTGTTTCCGTGCCGTACTTCCTATGTAATCCTATGTAATCCCTCTGCATATATGGACTGCAATTGTCCATAGCTTCCCATAATTCCATTTGGTGACAAAGTGAGTGGCTCCTGTCTCTGGCTAGAGCCAAAGTAATTCAAATTTACATATGTTTTGGGGCAGTGGGAGTAAAATTTAAGTCTGTGAGGTGTAGTGTATGTAACCTGTACCACCTTAAGAGACTACCTTAAGGTGATGAACTACTTTCTGATGGCTCCTGTATATTGTAGTACCGGTGGTGACCACACCGGTATATAAACCCTGTGGAGCAGTTTGTATTTCAGTTCAGCCCTGACCCTCAATTACTAAAGACCTGTTTAAGTATTCTGTTGTCTGTGTCCAGTTATTCAGCATAACTACATTTGGAAAACACAGACTCAACAGTGGCGACGAGTCTGATCGTACCTAGCGGCAGTTTTGCATCCAAGGAAGCTTCGTCCTCAGAACGGGCGTCGAAAAGGGGCATCCGCCCTCATCATCCTGCTGAGCACCGGTTTGGATTTGCTGGCCACGAAGTCCACCATCAGCAACAGGCAGTGATCATCCCTTCTACGACAGCGGCGGGTAAGCCCGATCTAGCGACACGGAGAGAAAGTCGGCCGAGTTGTCAGTGGGAGAAGGGGAGGGAAACCAAAGAAAAGGGCGGAGAACATGACCGCAGCCGGTGAAAAGGGCCGGACTGCAATCGGGCAGAGACGCGCAGCAGCCAGAAAAGCGTTAATGTCCACGAGGACCGCGGGAGCGGCGGGGAATAAGAGCAGCAGCGTCGGGGGAAATAAGGACCGCAGGGAGGCGAGAACGGCAACAGCGCGGTAATCGCCATTTTAGTCAGCGGGGGAAGAAGATAAGCGTGGGAAAAGCCACCAAGCGCGGGAAGCCGCCATTTTGGAAAAATAAATAAAATAAAGGAAACTCAACAAGATGCCAAAAACGGATAACATCACTGCTTTTGATAGCGATGTAGAAGATTGGGCCACTTATGTGGAACGCGTTGAAGTTTACTGTACAGCGAATGAGGTACCGGCGGATAAGAAAGCACTAACCATATTAAACTCGATGGGTGCGAAGACATACGGGTTATTAAGGCACCTTGTAACACCAGATAAACCGGTAGGAAAGAGTTTCGCTGAAATTGTTACTATCCTGCAAGAGCATTTAAACCCCACGCCGCTGCTGATAGCGGAACGATTTAAATTTTACAAAAGAATTCAGCTTAAAGAGGAAAGCAACGCTGAATTCTTAATCGAACTGCGCAAGTTATCAAAGTACTGTCAGTTCGGTACAGGACTAGCAGACGCTCTGAGAGATAAGTTCGTGTGCGGGCTACTAAAGGAAGGCACCCAGAAGCGACTGCTAGAGGAAAAGGATCTTACGCTGGACAAAGCTTTCAGCATTGCAGCATCGCACGAGGCAGCAGCACGAGGCACTGCGGAAATGCAGCAAAGGCCATCGGAATTCAGCACCAATGAAATGGCATTGGGTGCAGCAAAGTGTTATCGTTGCGGAAGGACAACGCATGATCAGAACCAGTGCTGGTTCAAAGATAAAGAATGCAGGAAATGTGGCAGACTTGGTCACATAGCGAAAGTATGCCGGTCAGGAAAGAAGACCAGCAACAAAAAGTCGCCGCAGGAGAAGTACAAGAAAGTACACAAGGTGACAGAGAACAGTTCGGATGAACAAAAGACGGATTCAGACTCCAGCAGTAAGGAACTGGGTTGTCTAAAAATACATAATGTGGGTAACACAGCAGACCACCAAACTATCTGGGTCATGCTTCGGATAGCAGGAGTCCAAGTGAAGATAGAACTGGACACTGGATCGGCATTGATGGTCATGAATAAGCAAGAGTACAAAAGGTTATTCTCACACATTCCCCTGAGGGATACGGAGATTGTATTGAAAACATACACGGGGCAAAGAGTATACCCCATCGGAAAGATAAAGGTAAAGGTGGTCTACAATGGTAAAGAAAGTCAGGGAATGGACTTGTATGTGTTACCTGAGGGAGGTCCACCACTACTGGGACGGGAATGGATCCGGAGAATAAATATGGACTGGCATTCCTTACAAGCACTAACTGTAGATTCCTGTAAAGAGGACGATGTCAAACCTAAACGACTGTCCAAAATATTGGACGATGCTAAGGAGGTGTTCCAACAGGGACTGGGAACACTGAAAGGAATTACGGCAAACATCAAGGTTGAAGAACATGCAAACCCAAAATTTTTCAAAGCCAGACCGGTACCTTATGCGATACGACCTGCTGTGGAAGCAGAGCTGGAAGGGCTAGAACGTTCAGGAGTACTGTCAAAGGTGGACTGGAGCGAATGGGCCACGCCCGTTGTTCCCGTCATGAAGCGTTCGTTGAGCAACAAGCCGGGGGAACCTGGGAAGGTTCGCATCCGTGGCGATTTCAAGATCACTGTTAATCTGGTTCTTCACACGGTGCAATATCTGCTTCCGCGGATTGAGGATATCTTCGCTTCACTGTCTGGTGGGAAACACTTCACCAAGATAGACCTGGCGCAGGCGTACTTACAGATGGAAGTTGATGAAGCGTCACGCCAGTATCTCACGATCAACACACATAAGGGCTTATATCGGTATAATAGACTGGTTTTTGGAGTGGCATCGGCTCCAGCGATTTGGCAAAGGGCCATGGAACAGGTATTACAGGGAATTCCAGGCACACAATGCTACCTGGACGACATTCTGATTACAGGAGATGATGATAAGGAACACCTCGCGAATTTGGAGCAGGTGCTCACCAGATTGAAAGAATATGGACTCAGAGTTAATCGGCAGAAATGTGAGTTCTTTCAGAAGCGAATCTCGTACTGCGGTCACGTCATTGACCAGGAGGGGCTTCATAAGTCACCTGACAAGTTCGAAGCTGTTGTGAAAGCTCCCGCTCCGGAAAATGTATCCCAGTTGAGGTCGTTCCTTGGGTTGATTAACTATTACCACAAGTTTCTTCCAAATTTATCCACGGTGTTACACCCGCTGAACACTCTTTTGCAAATGGGAGTACCATGGAAGTGGAGTGAGGACTGTAAGCGGGCTTTTCAAAAAAGCAAGGCACTGATCACCTCTAAGGAAGTGTTGGCTCACTTTAACCCAACGCTGCCTATTCGTTTAGCTTGTGATGCTTCTCCATATGGTATCGGGGCAGTGCTCTCACATAAGTTGCCAAATGGCTTGGAAAGGCCAGTCGCGTTCGCATCCAGATCATTGACCTCCGCTGAGCGCAACTATGCTCAGATAGATAGGGAGGCTCTCAGCCTCGTGTGGGGAGTTAAGAAATTTAACCATTACCTGCAAGGCCAAAGGTTTACGCTGCTGACAGATCACCAGCCGTTGGTTTCCATCTTTAACCCTAAGAAGGGTGTTCCGGTTATGACGGCGCAGAGGCTTCAGAGATGGTCCCTTTTCCTAGGGGCACATCAATATGATATCGAATTCAAAGGTACAAAGCAACATGGTAATGCTGATGGGCTGTCACGCCTGCCACTACCTACAGCGGAAGAGGCACCGGCAGTTGACCCTGTCGAGATATTTCACTCGACCATCATCGAATGCTTACCAGTCACCAATGCGAGTATTGAGAGAGAGACCAGAAACGACCCGACACTGTCTCGGGTCTACGATTTGACAGTGAAGGGGTGGCCAACACATGGCGAACCACTGTTACCGGCATTCTCAGCCAGGCGAGAGCAGCTGTCCGTCTGTCAAGGAACATTGATGTATGGAACAAGGGTGATTATTCCTCCTAAATTAAGGGAGAGAGTTCTGAAGGAACTGCATGAAGGTCATCTGGGGGGAGTCAAGATGAAAGGCTTTGCTAGGGCTTATGTGTGGTGGCCAGGTATCGACAAACAAATAGAGGATCTGACTAAAAGCTGCTCAGGGTGCCAAAAAGTTCAAAATGCACCTCCAATTGCACCGCTGCATCTGTGGGAATGGCCTTCAACCCCATGGCAACGTGTGCATATCAACTTTGCAGGTCCATTCATGGATTCCATGTTTTTGATAGCGGTAGACGCACATTCTAAATGGCCAGAAGTGATTAAGATGTCGACCACTACCTCTGAAAAGACGATCGCAGTTCTAAGAACCATATTTGCAAGGAATGGGCTGCCGGAACAAATATGTTCAGACAACGGACCACAGTTCGTGTCAGAAGAATTCCAGAAATTCATGAAGAAGAATGGGGTGAAACACTATACATCTGCCCCATATCATCCGGCTACAAATGGGTTGGCCGAGAGATTTGTACAAACGTTCAAAAAGGCGATAAAGGCCATGAGCGAAGACCATATTCCACTACAACACAAGGTGGACAATTTCCTGATGGCATATCGAAATGCCACGCATGCAGTGACAAATCAAAGCCCTGCCATAATGTTCTATAACAGGAGGTTGCGGTCCCGATTGGATTTGTTAAAACCCAATGTGCGTAGGGAAGTCGAAAACAAACAATTCCAGCACGTAAATAACAAGGGCACTCGGAGTTTCGAAATAGGACAACCAGTGTTGGCCAGGGACTATAGGAATGATAAATGGCAATCCGGAACAATTCATGCCCGACAAGGACCCTTGATGTACACGGTAGACGTTGGTGAGAACGTAATACGACGTCATGCTGACCAACTTGTGGAATCGAGAACAAGGGTCGACCCCATGTCTACGGCAGAGACACCAGTTGAAGAAGTTATTGAGCCTGTAGCATCTACCTCAGACTCGAACGTACATGATGATGTTCAATCCATAAGAGATCAAATGGATGAGTCACCCCAGCAACGAAAACCAGAGACCCCTGAAAGGCGTTATCCGGCTCGGATCAGGAGGCCTCCTCAGAGACTGAATCTTTGAACAGTTTTGTATGAAAGTTGTATATATGTTATCCATGTTATGTTTAAATTGGGGTGTACACTGTTAAGCTAAAAGGGGAGGAATTGTAGTGTATGTAACCTGTACCACCTTAAGAGACTACCTTAAGGTGATGAACTACTTTCTGATGGCTCCTGTATATTGTAGTACCAGTGGTGACCACACCGGTATATAAACCCTGTGGAGCAGTTTGTATTTCAGTTCAGCCCTGACCCTCAATTACTAAAGACCTGTTTAAGTATTCTGTTGTCTGTGTCCAGTTATTCAGCATAACTACATTTGGAAAACACAGACTCAACATGAGGGGGCGATTTTGTGACTGGGGGCGCATTGGAGGAGGGTCTGCTGCTTGTCGGGTCGATGTCCCGCCTCTATCGATTTGTGGCTAACCCACGCTATTTTCCCTTGATTGACCTTGTTAAGCCCGCCTAGCGGGCTTAGCAGGCCAATTCAGGGAAAGCCGGTTGCAGAGCACGTCAATGTATGACGTTACATCTGTCAAAAAATTTTGACAGCTGAATTGTCATCATTTGACAGCTCTGTGAAGCTGTCAAACAGTGACATTCTCTGCAGTTTGATGAGGTCCTGCATACAAAGCCTCATCAACCTTCTTTGTTTTACAGAAATGAGATGTTTGTTGCATCTGAGAATGCAACGGCCATCTGTCATCTGCAACACGGAGGTCCGAGACTCTCCGCATACAAACTGACTGAAGCCTGCAGGAAGAAACAAAGGTAAGTACACTTTTACTAACACTTTGCACTTACCTCAGATACTCACCTCTCCACTCTTGCACCCATCACTTACCTTCACACTAAACTTTTGCACCCCCCAACCCCTCGCCGGTGGGTTTTGGAGTCGTCAGGAAGCCCGCACTTGTGAGGGCAAAAAGGGGATAATCCTATTTTCTGCCTGTTAGCTACCTGTTAGTTAACAGCTATTCGCCTCCAGGGAAGGTGGCATGGAGGCGGGTTGGGGGCAGGTTGGGCACCCGCCCCCAAATTCTGCCATTTTCCCAGCAGTCCCGCCTCCATACCCGCCTCCCCAGGGCTGCCAGAATCGCCCCCTAGCGGTAGGTCTATATCTGTCTCCATAGATACTCTCTGGCAATATATGTGGTTTGGATGGGCTGAGGTGGGGCTCTATTGCTAGAAAATGAACATTTTCCTGCAGGTTAGGGTGTGTTTGCTTTTATGTATACGTTCTCCGGACTAGAGAGGATCAGATGTTATCTGCAGCATCAGGAGCAAGATCAATTTTCAAACCTTGGGTTTGTAAATGCATGAATTTTGAAGCCTTTGAAGCAAAACTCACATCTCAAGCATTTTGCGAGCTCACAGGGACCTCTGGTTGGCTAAGCTGAAGTTTATGAAACTTAGTCTAAATCGATAAATAGATTATTGGAAGATGGGCTTGTATTTCTTTCAAAGAATACATTTACTGCACTTTTAACTCTTTGTTGGTATAAACACCTAGATGTGTTTGTACCGAATGTCTCCTGGATGACATTAAAGGAGTTTATTTAGACTAGGGTGGGAATTTTAACTTCCACCCCCTCCCACCCAGCAGAAACCAGGCAATGGGGCAATTCATAGACTCATAGAAATTTACGGCACAGAAGGAGGCCATTCGGCCCATCGTGTCTGTGCCAGCTGAAAAACAACTATCCAGCCTAATCCCACTTTCCAGCTCTTGGTCCGTAGCCTTGTAGGTTACAGCACTTCAAGTGCATATCCAAGTACTTTTTAAATGTGGTGAGCGTTTCTGCTTCTACCACCCTTCCAGGCAGTGAGTTCTAGACCCCCACCGCCCTCTGGGTGAAAAAAATTCTCCTCAACTCACCTCTAAACCTCCTACCAATTACTTTCAATCTATGCCCCCTGGTTATTGACTTCTCTGCTAAGGGAAATAGATCCTTCCTAGCTACATTATTTAGTTAAAATGGAGTGAGTGAAGTACCCAGTCCATTAGGCTGTCATTTTAAAATGCTTGGTTTATCAGGCGTATGAGGCGTCTGTCTTAGTCCGCTGTCGATCAGCTCCGATGGACGGGTCACATCATTCGCATGCCCGATACGAGACTCCCAAAACAAGCACTCTAATCGGATCTCCAACACGGCAAGAGAGCCCCAGGTGGGCAGAGGAAATGCTTCAAGGACACCCTAAATGCCTCCTTGAAAAAGTGCAACACCCCCTCCGACACCTGGGAATCCCTGGCCCAAGACTGCACAAAGTGGAGGAGAAGCATCCAGGAAGGCGCCGAACACCTCGAGTCTCTTCGCCGGGAGCAAGCGGAAGCCAAGCGCAAGCAGCGCAAGGAGCGCACGTCAACCCAAGTACCCCACCCACCCGCCCCATCAACCACCGTCTGCCCCACCTGTGACAGAGTCTGTAGGTCCTGCATTGGACTCATCAGTCACCTGAGAACTCATTTCTAATGTGGAAGCAAGTCATCCTCGGGTCAGAGGGACTGCCTAAGAGTTGGGCAGACATCTCTTTCATTTATGCAAATCGGGGTCCTATTGTATAATTAGAGACTCCAATGCAATCTCTACCTAGAAGTAAGATGGCTGTCCGCAGCAGTAGCCCCCCTGACAACTGAAACCTGGTCAGCTGATGGAAGAGGCCTTTCCAGGTAAGTTCTAAACTTTCCTTTGTGAGGACAGGAGGAGTAGGAGTGACCCTCTGGGCCTCACAAGGAAAGTGTAGGCTTCCCCTGCCTAGACTACCCCATTTCATGGAACACCTGTCCCCACCAGCCACCCTCCCCTGCCCCCCCCCACTCCAAGACTGACACTTAATTAGCAATAAATTCCCACCCATGTGTTAGAAACTCCTCAAACCGCTACAATATACTTCAGGGGAAAATTGGGTATCGCCAATTTTGGGGTGCTAATATCGGCAAAGTTTAGCGACTGGCACTAATTATCGCCTCCGACTGCAAAATACACCTCTATCGCCCCTGGAGGTGATTTGAGCGCTAAACCAGGTGCTATACACCTCTCTTAAGGCGCAAACGTCAGGGAGAGAGGCGCTACCTCAGAACACTACCGAAGCTCAGGCGATGCCAGTTACCCTGGAGCTCAGACAAACTGGCGCTGTCCAGTTCTTAAAGGGGAGGGGCCATCTTGCTGGCCAGCCACACCCTGCTCATTGCAGCCTTGAATCTCGGCCTGGAGAGACCTAGAAAGCAATTGTGTTGGAAGCACTAATGGATAGGGAAAGCACCCGGCGCTTAGGAACCTCAAAAGTGGTGCTGAGGGCCAAAACTCCTTAGGACAGCGTTAAATGTTGCCGACAAGAAAAGGCAGGAAGCGCCCGCCTTTAAATAACGCTTCCCCCAGCCCCTTCCGGACTTGAAAACGTTCCCCTCTACCTGTCGTTCCTAGCGGCAGGCGCTAAGGCAGGGGGCGCGACTCAATACCCAGTCCGGGGCGTTACCAGGGTATTACATGCTTGACTGACGTCACGATCTGCGGGCGCAGGAGATCGTGGTGGTAGTGTTTAGCGCCGCCGCAAAACGACTGGTCAATTGCACGAGCGGCGCGAACATCATCGCACTCAGGCACTAAGTTCCTAGCGCCCCGTTAGCGCCCCCCAGAGGCGCTAACGGGAGGCGCTAACCAACCGAATTTTTCCCCCTTCATGTTTACCACCATGTTGGACACCCCTCAATTGGCCTCATGAAGTTGATGCCTTGCAAGACTGATTTACAAGCTAATGCAGGTGTGTGAACCTGTACAGTATATAGGATTCCACTGAACACCATTTTACTTGACTGCAATTAACGCACCCTTAAGCTGTGCGGAGTTCTGTAAATAAAGAACACATTTAACAGATGTGAAATTCAACAGAATTATTAGAGCTGTTCGCTGAAATAAGAAACAAATGTGAACTTCAAACAAAACATTGCACCAGTCCAATCTTCATGTTGCACAAAGAGATTTAGGGAAATATGCCATGTCAGAGCTGATAAGGCCCCACTTTTCTGATGAATGTTTAAAGCTCCAAGTCAGAAAAAGAAAGTTCCACATTTTTCTCCGAGTGGGCAGGCAGTAAAACATTGTGGAAAAAAAGTAAAGTTGGAATAAACAAGGAGAAAACAAATAATATTTATATGAACCTTCTAAATTCCCAACATGCTTGCTTACTAGAAAGTATTACACGGCCACACTGTGCTCCCAAACCAACCCACGTTCAGAAAATATATTTGACAATTCTGAACTTTAACTGGGCTAAATGTTATTAAATAAACTCTTTATTGACCAGTGTTTCAAGTATATACTGTTGAAATAATTGGAATCATTTAACAGTATAGAAAAGAGGAAAATCCATTTACTCATAGGATTCTGCTCTTTGTATTGAACTTATACAATTGCATTAGAATTTTGAATATCTTGCTTCAATTGTATTAAAGGCTTGAAATTAACTACAATTTAACAAAAAAATTCAGATAAATGTAGGGGTGTTATGACATGGTGGGCTCTTGCATGCAATACTTCAGGATTTAGCACATGCTAAACGCGGAATATAAGAGGGATTATGGAGTGTCCTCCTCAAATTCGGCTGCCCTCAAAAGTTTATCACCATCCTCCGCCTGCTTCACGATGACATGCAAGCTGTGATCCTGACCAACGGTTCCACCACAGACCCAATTCATGTACGAACCGGGGTCAAACAAGGCTGTGTCAGCGCACCAACGCTCTTCTCGATCTTCCTTGCTGCAATGCTCTATCTCACCCTCAGTAAGCTCCCCACTGGAGTGGAGCTAATTTACAGAACAAATGGGAAACTGTTCAACCTCCGTCGCCTCCAGTCCAGATCCAAGGTCATCCCATCCTCTGTCGTCGAATTACAGTCTGCAGATGACGCTTACGTCTGCGCTCACTCGGAGGTCGAACTCCAAACCATCATCAACACCTTCACCGAAGTGTACCAGAGCATGGGCCTTACATTAAACATCTGTAAGCAAAGGTCCTCTGCCAACCTGCCCCCGCCACACAGTACTGCCCCCTGATTATCAAAATCTACGACAAGGCCTTGGACAACGTGGACCACTTTCCATACCTCGGGAGCCTACTGTCAACAAGGACAGACGTTGACGACAAAGTCCAACACCGCCTTCAGTGTGCCAGTGCAGCCTTCGGTCGCCTGAGGAAGAGAGTGTTTGAAGAGCAGGACCTCAAACCTGGCACTAAGCTCAGGGTCCACAGAGCAGCAGTGATACCCACCCTGCTGTATGCCTCAGAGACATGGACCATGTACAGCAGGCATCTCAAAGCACTGGAGAGGTACCACCAACGCTGCCTCCGCAAGATCCTGCAAATCCATTGACAGGATAGGTGCACCAACGTCAGTGTTCTTGCTCAGGCCAACATCCACAGCATTGAAGCTTTGACCACGCTCAAACAGCTCCGATGGATGGGTCACATTGTCCGCATGCCCGATACGAGACTCCCAAAACAAGTGCTCTACTCGGAGCTCCGGCACAGCAAGAGAGCCCCAGGTGGGCAGAGGAAACGCTTCAAGGACACCCTCAAAGCCTCCTTGAAAAAGTGCAACATCCCCATCGACACCTGGGAATCCCTGGCCCAAGACCGCACAAAGTGGAGAAGCATCCACGAAGGCGCCGAACACCTCGAGTCTCTTCGCTGGAGCAAGCGGAAGCCAAGCACAGGCAGCACAAGGAGTGCACGTCAACCCAAGCACCCCACCCACCCGCCCTTTCAACCATCGTCTGCCCCACCTGTGACAGAGAATGTAGGTCCCGCATTGGACTCATCAGTCACCTGTGAACTAATTTTTAACATGGAAGCAAGTCATCCTCGGTTCCGAGGGACTGCCTAAGAAGAAGAATTGTAAGAAATCACACAACACCAGGTTATAGTCCAACAGCTTTATTTGAAACCACAAGCTTTCGGAGCGCTGCTCCTTCATCAGGTGAAGTGGAGAGATGCATTTCAACATCGTTCAGGATCAGACCAGATATCTCCACATGGTCTCCACCCTCGAGAGCTCGACGGCGTCGAGAATCATCAGCCTGCTGGAGAGTCCTCCGACTGCTGACAAGTATGTCGCCATCAAGACACGATTGCTGCAGGTATTTGGTCTCACCAAAGCGGAGCGCGCCCGCCGTTTACTGGCTCTATCAGGGTTAGGAGACTTCAAACCCTCGGAAATGATGAGTCATATGCTGACTCTCCTGGGGTCCGAGCCCCAGTGCTTTCTGTTTCGCGAACTGTTCCTTACTCAACTTCCTGAGCAAGTACAGGCGTCCCTCGCCCGAGCAGAAACCGCAGGCTGCGTCGCACTCGCCGAAGAGGCGGATAAGATTTACGCGGCCCGGCAACAATTCTGCGCCCTCGCGCAACGCCCCGCCACGAAGAGCCCGGCACCGGCTCCGACAAAGGCGCCTCCGACGACCGGTTTCTGCTACTACCACGCTCGTTTCGGCCCGAAGGCCCGCTGCTGCCGCTCGCCGTGCACTTTCGTTACCAAACCGTCGAATAGACCGCCGCGAGTCAAGCACGACGGTCCCGGTACCTCCCCCGCGGCCGCGATGGCGATCGGTGCTTCTGGGAATCTCACCTACGTAACCAACTCCATCTCCGGCCGTCGTTTTCTATGCGACACGGGGGCGCAATGCAGCATACTGCCCCCCTCGGTCATAGACCTTCGCTCCGGCAGCCGTGGTCCCCCTATGCAAGCGGCCAACGGGGGTTCGATCCGCACTTGCAGGAAGCGCCTCGTCCGAGTATGTTTCGGTGGACAGTTTTTCAGCTGGAATTTCATCACCGCTCAAATCTCACAGGCCCGGTTGGGTGCTGACTTTTTAGGCGCCAACGGCCTGTTGGTGGACGTGAAAAATCGACGCCTCGTTCACACCGCCACGCTCGACGATATTTCGGGGACGCGCAGCACGGCTGCGTCACACACGATTTCATGTGCGCGGCCGCAGCCTGACGATTTCGCCCGGCTCCTCGAGGATTTCCCTGAGCTGACGAAACCCAACGTTTTGGCTCCAACCGTCAAGCATAGGGTGGAGCACCATATTTCGACTACCGGCTCGCCCGTTTACGCCAGGGCGTGACGTTTAGAGCCCAGCAAGCTAGCGGCAGCAAAGGCGGAGTTCGCTGTGATGGAAAAAATGGGGATCATCCGTCGGTCCAGTAGCCCCTGGTCCTCCCCGCTCCACACCGTCCCCAAGCCCGGCGGGGGATGGCGGCCCTGTGGGGATTATCGCCGCCTCAATGACATAACGACGCCCGACCGCTACCCCATTCCCCATATACAGGACTTCGCAGCACATTTGGCGGGGACGTCCATCTTCTCCAAAATCGACCTCGTCCGTGGTTACCATCAGGTGCCATTGCACCCTCAGGATGTCGAAAAGACAGCGGTAATTACCCCCTTTGGACTCTTTGAATTCCTGCGAATGCCCTTTGGGCTTAAGAACGCGGCACAGGCGTTTCAGCGCCTCATGGATTCAGTCCTGCGGGACCTTGACTTTCTATTTGTTTATTTGGACGATATTCTGGTTGCCAGCACCTCCAAGGAGGAACACCTCGAGCAGCTTCGGGTCCTTTTCAGACAGCTTCAGCAGCACGGCCTCATCGTTAACTCGGACAAATGCCGTTTCGGCCTATCGCAACTGGATTTCCTGGGCCACCGCATAACCCCCACGGGGGCAGCGCCACTTTGGGTCAAGGTGGAAGCAATTGCGGCATTCCCGAAACCGAAATCCGTGAAAGCTTTACAGGAGTTCCTGGGGATGGTTAACTTCTATCATCGTTTCATCCCCAGGGCTGCACAGCTCATGCGTCCTCTATATGAGGCCCTCTGAGGCTCGACGGGAAAGGACCCTGTGGTATGGTCACAGGACATGGATCGTGCTTTCGAGGAGACGAAAGCCGCACTCGCCAATGCGACCATGTTAGCACACCCCCTGCCGGGAGCCACCATCGCTCTCACAACGGACGCGTCAGACTACGCAGTGGGGGCCGTCCAGGAGCAGTGGGTCGACGGCGCGTGGCAACCCCTGGCCTTTTTTAGCCACCAGCTACAATGGCATGAACGCCGGTACAGTACTTTCGATCGAGAGCTGTTGGCTTTGTTTTTGGCCATCCGCCATTTCCGTTTCCTCCTCGAAGGACGACGCTTCATCGTGTTTGTCGACCACAAGCCATTGCTGTTCGCAATGGCCAAGTCTGCGGAACCATGGTCGGCTCGGCAGCAACGGCAGCTGACGTACATATCGGAGTTCACCACCGACATCCGACATGTGGCCGGTAAGGACAACGTCGTCGCCGATTGCCTATCCTGCGCCGCCGTCCAGGCCGTCCAATTGGGAATTGACTACGCACAGATGGCGGTTGACCAAGCGGATGACCCGGAGACCCAGGGTTTTCGTTCGGTTCCAAACAGCCTCCAGCCGAGGGATGTGCCTTTCCATTCCGCAGGTAACACTCTGCTCTGCGACGTTTCGCTGGGTGCACCCCGTCCGATCGTCCCGTCTAAATGGCGTCGTATGATTTTCAATGCCTTACATGGCCTATCGCACCCTGGGGTGCGGGCATCGCAAAAACTGCCGGTCTCCAAATTCGTATGGAGGGGAATACGCAACGACGCCAGGGACTGGGCGAACACTTGTGTTGTTTGCCAACGGTCCAAGGTGCAGCGCCATGTCAGAGCCCCGCTCGCCACCTTCGAGGTCCCGGAACGGCGATTTGATCATATTCACATCGACTTAGTGGGACCACTCCCACCTTCCTGGGGCTTTACGTACCTTTTGACGATGGTGGATCGCACCACGAGGTGGCCGGAGGCAGTTCCCCTGATGTCCACCACATCTGCGGACGTTGCTCGAGCTTTCGTTTCATTCTGGGTAGCCCGTTTTGGTGTCCCTGCGGATATTTCGTCGGATCGGGGGCCGCAATTTTCGTCCGAACTGTGGAATGAGGTGATTTCCGTGTTGGGCGTTAAACTCCACCGCACTACGGCCTATCACCCACAAGCAATCGGCTTGTGCGAGCGGTTCCACCGCTCCTTGAAGGCGTCGCTCAGGGCCAGCCTGCTGGATGCATCCTGGGTCGACAAACTACCGTGGGTGATGTTAGGACTCCGCACGGCGCCGAAGGAAGATTTCCATTCGTTGGCGGCGGAGATGGTTTACGGGCAACCGCTTCGAGTCCCAGGTGAATTCCTGCCGTTACCTACGCGACCATGGTCCGCGGCCACACAAAAAGAGACCCTTCGGGATGCGGCCCACTGTTTCCGCCCAGTTCCGACCTCACGGCACGGTTTGCTTTCGTCCAACGTCCCGGGGGAGTTGTCGAAAGCCAAGTTCGTGTTTGTGCGCCAGGACGGCCATCGTACCCTGCTCGCACCGCCGTATGCCGGACCCTTCAAGGTTTTGCAGGCAGGGGACAAGAGTTTCGTGATTGACGTCGGGGGCAAACCGGATCACATCTCTGTCGATCGCCTCAAGCCTGCGCACCTGGACCTCGAACGACCGATCGAGCTGGCGCAGCCTCCGCGCCGCGGCCGGCCACCGGCCACTACCACACCTGACACTGCCGTACTGCCTACCAGTTCGCCGCCTGCTCAGCGTTTTCTCCTCCGGGAATTCGGGAATTTCGGAGTCGGTCCAACAGACTTGTCCGACCTCCTCAGCGATTGACTCTTTTCGTTAAAGACAATTCTGGGGGGGCGTATGTGGCAAAACCACTAAGTGACTTACATAATTGTCTGTAACCAATGTTATTACCTCTAGCATTAATTGTCTGTAACCAATGTTATTACCTCTAGCATTAATTGTCTGTAACCAATGTTATTACCTTTCAAGTTGGCTCTGGTTAAACAGAGCGAGATCGACAACATCGCGATCTGACGCGATGACGTCATCACGTGGGTCACGTGACGTCCCCTTCGGCGGGAAACGTGATGACGTCATGACGTCAGAGGTAGAGGGCGGGACCAGCCAGTCCTCGTGTGGATTGAAAGAGAAAAGACCTGTTTTGAGCTTCTCCTGTAGTTTCTTGTTTTGTAAAGTTCTTAGACAATAAATTCAGTTTGTTAACTTCCAGTAAGTTATAGATTCTTTGTTAGGAGTGCAGAGACTCCTACAATATGATATTTTGTGTGCTGAATTATCTCTCTTTGTAAGCTTTAGATGTTGCAGTTTACCTTTCTCATGAAGAACAATAAAATACTTACATAAGATATACGACACAGAAACAGGCCATTCAGCCCAACCAGTCCATGCCGGCATTTATGCTCCACACGAGCCTCCTCCCATCTTTCCTCATCTAAATCTATCAACATAACCCTCTATTCCCTTCTCCCTCATCTGCTTATCAAGCCTCCCCTTAAATGCATCCATACTATTCGCTTCAACCACTCCCTGTGGTAGCGAGTTCCACATTCTCACCACTCTTTGGGTGAAGGTTGTGGGTTCAATTCCCACTCCAGAGACTTGAGCACATAAAGCTAGGCTGACACTCCAGTGCAGTGCTGAGGGAGTGCTGCACTGTCGGAGGTGCCGTCTTTCGGATGAAACATTAAACCGAGGCCCCGCCTGCTCTCTCAGGTGGACGTAAAAGATCCCATGGCACTATTTTGAAGAAGAGCAGGGGAGTTATCACCGGTGTCCTGGCCAATATTTATCTCTCAATCAACATAACAAAAATAGCTATTTGGTCATTATCACAATGCTGTTTGTGGGACTTGCTGTGCACAAATTGGCTGCCGTGTTTCCCACATTACAACAGTGACTCCACTTCAAATAGTACTTCATTGGCTGTAAAGTGTTTTGAGATGTCTGGTGGTCATGAAATGCGCTCTATAAATGCAATTCTTTCTTTCTTTCTTTCTTTCAAGAAGTTTCTTCTGAATTCCCTATTGGATTTCTTGGTGACTATCTTATATTGATGGCCTCTAGTTATGCTCTTCTCCACATGTGGAAACATTGGGCTGGATTTTCATTGAGGAGGCAGGTAGGAGGCGGGACTACAACCTTTGGGGTTGTAGTCCCGCCTCCATCGAGTTGTAGCCAACCCACACGATTTTGACTTGATCGACCTTTTTGAGCCCGCCCAGCGGGCTCAGCAGGCCAATTAAGGGCCACCCGGCAACAGGTGACATCACAGATTGATATTTCATCTGTCAAGACCTATTGACAGATGAAATATCAGCGTTCGACAGCTGTTTGAAGCTGTCAAACAGTGACAATCTGTACTCTAAGTTAATTCCTTCCTCTAAGGCTGATTTAGAGATCTCTCCGGAACAGAAAGCTGAATGCTGCAATTTTTGACAGATCACGGCCATTCTGCCTTCTGTGCCGATGAGATGAGGGACTCCCGAGACCTGAAGGAAGGAAGGCTGTAAAGGTAAGTAAAACTTCTTTAAACACTTTAAACACACCAAACACACTTACCTCTGCACTCATGCACCCATCACTCACTTGAACACCGGACATCTCGAACCCTCCAAGCCCTTCAGCCATCGGGAATCCCACACTTCAAGAATAAAAATAGGGATTAGGCTAAAAATTGCCTGTTAACTACCTGTTAACAGGCAGTTAATTGGCACTAATCCCCTTCCCGCCTTGGGGAGGCGGGTCCCAGTGCGGGTCAGGTACCCGCCTCCTTTGAAACTGGCATGGAGGCGGGTTGGGGGCGGGATGGGTCCGTGCCCCCCCGATTTCAGGATTTTAACCCCTCCACGCCTCCAATCCCGCCTCCACGGCCCAATGAAAATCCTGCCCATTCTCTCTGTATCCACTTTATCAAAGTTTTTCATAATTTTAAAGACCTCAATTAGGTAACTCCTCAGCCTTCTTTTTTTCAAGTGAAAAGAGACCTATCCTGTTCATCCTTTCCCGATATGTATACCCTTGCATTTCTGGTATGATCCTTGTAAATCTTCTCTGCACCCTCTCCAGTGCCTCTATACCCTTTTTATAATATGGTGACCAGAATTGGACGCATATTTTGGGGAATGGTGCTTACATCAGGGTACATTCACAGAATCACAGAAACCCCACAGTGCAGATAGAGGCCATTTCGGCCCATCGAGCCTGCACCGACACATATCCCACCCGATCCCCGTAACCCCTGCACCAACACATATCCCACCCTATCCTTGTAACCCCACGAATTTAATCCTCCTAACACTAAGGGTCAATTTATCATAGCCAATCAACCTAACCCACACATCTTTGGACTGTGGGAGGAAACTGGAGCACCCGGAGAAAACCCACGCAAACACGGGGAGAATGTGCAAATTCCACACAGTCACCCGAGGCCGGATTCGAACCCGGGTCTCTGGCGCTGTGAGGCAACAGTGCTAACCACTATGCCACCATGCGTGTTGTATCTAGTGTCCAATGTTGAGTATCCAATCTCCCAGATCTTTTCCCCACCTACCACTCCAACTGTCCTTTCACATCTAGCTTCTTCTGACTGCTGTCTAATGCCTGCCTCTTTCAGAATATCTTGTAATAAACAACACTGTAGATTAGTTCCTTCTTTTTAGGCACTAGAAATTGCTGAACGATGTTTGGGTACAAAAGTTGAAACTGCTCATATGAAATTCCCCTCTCTGTTACATCAATGCAGACATTAACCCCTTTACTTTAAAAGGGTCAATGCCTCCAGAGCACAAAAAGTATACTCTAACATTGATCACAGTAACTTCCTTGCTTATTCAGCCAATAAGTCAGTCTTCAAGAACTCTTAAATAACAACAGAAAATGCTGGAAACACTCAGCAGGCCAGGCAGCATCCGTGGAGAGAGAAACAGAGTTAATGTTTCAGCTCCCTGCCTGGCCTGCTGAGTGTTTCCAGAATTTTCTGTTGTTATTTCAGATTTCCAGCATCCGCAGTATTTTGCTATTGTTCAAGAACTCTTTGCTGCTTTTCCTTGGTGAAGTACCTGTTTTATTTTTATTTCTGTGCTAAGGCAAGTAATTGATGTGATTCTAGCTGACATGGGTAATTTCAGACCCCACCTTTTCTCTTCTGTCAAAACTGCAGCTTGATTCAATCCTGCCTCCCGCTTTGCTGTCTCTGATTAAAACTCTGCCTATTGCGCCTGTGGGTTTATATAAATGGGTTAACGAGGGCATTATGTTAGCATGGACAGGAATTAACCCAAATGTATGTATAGTAATCTGGGTTGTTATGATTAAGGTTATCCACCAGGTGGTGCTGTAGCTAGTGCTGCCACTAGTTAAGGTCAGGGGGTTGCTTCCTGTCAAGGTCAGCAAAGGTGGAATGCCAGGATGCAGGGTGTAGGCCTGTATGTTTGCTACGCAGTTGTTAATAATGTATACAGACTAATTCTAATATCTCGCCTCTTCGAGTTCTTGTCTCACTACATGGATTTATCACATTTGGCGACGAGGTAAAAGGACACTGCATGAAAAAGTGAAGTCTGCCGGGACTTTTAAAGAACAAACTCACGAGCTAAAGTTAGCTGCAAATTGGACGGAAGCATGGCTGCCACGGTAGGAACAGTCTCCGCTTTTGATATTCGAGCACAAACCTGGGAGGAATACTGTGAAGTGTTGGGTTATTTCTTCGAAGCAAATGAAATAAATGATGCTGGAAAAAGGAAAGCCATTCTGCTTAGTTTGGTGGGAAGCCAAACCTACAGTTTGATGAAGAATCTGCTCAGTCCTGAAAAGCCTGGAGACAAATCAATTGTTGAATTAGTGGCCTTGCTCAAAGAACATTTCAACCCCTAGCCTAGTGAGATTGTACAGCGGTTCAAGTTTAATTCAAGGAACAGAAAAGAGGAAGAGAATGTAATGGACTATGTAGCGGTGTTGCGTAAATTGGCACAAGATTGCAATTATGGGAACAGCCTGAAGGAAATGCTGAGAGATAGGCTAGTTTGCGGAATAATGGACGACCGAATGTAGCGTAGATTATTATCCGAGACTGGGCTTACTTATGAAAAAGCTTTGGAACTTGCTCAAGCCATCGAGACAGCGAACCGAGATGTAAAAGAAATACAGGGTTCAGACAGGGCTAATGCTAAGCAAGTTGCAGGTCAGGTTATTGTGCAGAAGTTAAACGTGCGTCAGAAACCACAACGTGAGCATGTGAAGGCATGTTATAGATGCAAGGGCGATCACCTGGCAAGTGAATACCGGTTTCTGGAGGAAAAGTGCCACAAGTGTGGGAAACAAGGACACATTAAACGAACATGCAGGGCAAAATCACCTGTGGAGGAATCCAAACCAAAAGGGGGAGGAAAGCAAAACCAAGGAAGAGAAGTGAAAAAACATGGAGCACACCACATCAGCAGGGGAGCTGAGGAAAAAGAGGACATGTTCATAATGTATAGCATGTTAGAGAACATTCCAAAAGTGGCTCCAATCACATTGCAACTGACAGTAAATGACTCTAAGGTGAACTTTGAAGTCGATACAGGGTGCAGTGTAACCATAATGAACAAGGCAGAGTACTCAAAATTGTGGAACCGTGCAACAGTTCCAGAGTTAAAGTCTTGCTCTCTGCATCTTAAAACATATACAGGTGAATGAGTAGCGACATTAGGTGCAGCTAATGTGACTGTGCAGCACAGGGACACAGTGAAACAGCTACCTGTAGTTATAGTATCGGGTACCGGACCAAACCTGTTAGGTCGGGGCTGGATAAAAGAACATAAATTAGACTGGGGAGCAGTAAATTAAATAGATGAGGGCAAACAGTTGACTTTGCAAGAAGTGTTGAGTGAACATGAGAATGTGTTCAAGGAGGAACTTGGCACATTTAATGGCCCCCCAGCTAAGATTTATGTAGACAAGGAGGCACCGCCAAGGTTTTTTAAACAACGACCTGTGCCTTATGCCATGAAACCAAAGGTAGAGGGTGAGCTTGACCGTCTATTGAGAGAGAACATACTGGAGCCAGTGAAATGTTCAGAATGGGCAGCTCCCATAGTACCTGTTCTAAAACCGGACAATTCGGTAAGACTCTGTGGAGATTATAAATTGACGGTCAATTGGGTGTCCAAATTAGAGCAGTATCCTATTCCCAAAACAGAGGATCTCTTTGCAAACCTGGCTGGAGGAAAGAAATTCACAAAGTTGGATATGAGTCATGCATACGTGCAGATTACACTGGATGACGAATCAAAGAAGTATGTCATCATAAATACACACAAAGGCTTGTTTACATATAACCGCTTACCGTTTGGTGTCTCATCTAGACCAGCTATCTTCCAGAGGACAATCGAAGGTGTACTGCAAGGGATTCCGCATTTTTCCATCTATCTGGATGACATTCTGGTGATGGGAAGAACCGACCAGGAGCATCTGAGCACTCTGAGAGAGGTACTACAGAGATTGGAGAGGGCAGGGTTATGGCTCAAGAGGAGTAAGTGCACTTTCCTGGGGAATGAGGCAGTGTTCCTGGGACACAGAGTGGACGCCACCAGGCTCCATTCAATCAAGGAGAAGGTACAAGCACTGCAGGACACCCCTGCTCCGACCAATGTGGCTGAGTTAAAAGCTTACCTGGGACTGCTGAACTATTATAACAGGTTTTTACCAAACTTGTCAACAGTGTTAGCACCGCTTCACAAACTACTGCGCAAGGAGACACAGTGGCAGTGGGGAGAGGAGCAGGGGGTTTCATTTGAACAGTTCAAGAAACTGATGCTGTCATCGGATGCGCTGGTCCACTGCAATGCAGAGAAAGACATCATTCTCTCTTGTGATGCTTCACCATACGGGGTGGGGGCAGTTCTTTCACACTGCATGGAAGATGGAACTGAAAGACCAATACGGTTTATGTCCCAAACTCTAACACCAGCGGAAAAAAACTATTCCCAGTTAGATAGAGGGGTTAGCAGTAATGTTTGGGTTACAGAGGCTCCACAAGTACATATATGGCAGGAAGTTCACCATATGCACCGATCATAAACCTCTTATCTCTCTTTTCAATGAAATGAGAGCAGTTCCAAAGATGGTGTCACCCCGGATCCAGAGGTGGGCAGTGACGTTGAGGGCATATGAGTATGTCATTGTCTACAAGGCAGGCAAGTACCATGGGAACGCAGATGCCTTGAGCCGTCTTCCACTGCCAGGCACACCTATCCTTGCAGCTCCAGAGGACAGAGTTTTGATGTTGGAGGACACTGACATGGCACTTGTGACTGCAGAGCAAGTAAGAACATGGACAGGTAAAGATCCAGTACTGTCTAGAGTTCGAGAATATGTGGTGAGGGGATGGCCACAAGATCCGGAAGGGACTGACTTCACACCCTACAGTGTCAGGAAAACAGAGCTGAGTGTGCAGGATGGTTGTGTGTTGTGGGGAGCACGAGTGATTATTCCACAGCCAGCACGACAGTCTATCCTAGAGCAACTACATCAGTGTCATCCTGGGGTCTCGCGTATGAAAGCCTTGGCTAGGAGTTACTTGTGGTGGCCAAAGCTAGCTGAGGAGATAGAAAATCTAGTCAAGACATGCAGCACTTGTCAGGTACACAGGAAGGCACCAGCAGCGGTTCCTCTCCACCCCTGGGAGTGGCCGGATAAACCATGGAGAAGATTGCACTTAGATTATGCGGGTCCATTCATGGGGAAGATGTTCCTCATAATCATTGATGCACATTCCAAATGGATGGATGTTTATTCTGTTAATTCTGCTTCCTCCACTACTACTATAGACTGCCTGCGTCGGAGCTTCAGTAATCAAGAGCTACCGGAGATCGTGGTAAGTGACAATGCCACTTGTTTTGTGAGTACAGAGACAAAAGAGTTCATGAGAAAAAATGGCATAGTGCAGGTGACCTCGGCTCCATATCATCCGTCCTCAAATGGATTTGCGGAGAGAGCCGTACAAACATTTAAAGAGATGATGAAAAAAAGTGCAGAAGGGAGTTTAGCAGTCAATGTGTCACGGGTTCTGTTCAGCTACAGAATAACACCTCAATCCACCACAGGACTCTCTCCTGCTGAGATGTCATTAGGTCGTAGACTATGCTCCACTCTTGACCTTGTCCACCCAGATCTAAAAAGGAAAATGGAGAACAGCCAAAACAAACAAAAACAGAACCATGACAAAAGAACAAGGAGCCAAAGTTTTGGAGAAGAAGATGCGGTCCTTACCAGGAATTTCAGTTATGGACCAAAGTGGATTCCTGGCTTCCTAGACTCAATGACAGGTCCAGTATCATACAAGGTCATGTTGGGAGATGGTAGGGTAGTACGCAGACATGTAGATCAGATACTTACCAGACAAGGGGAAATTGAAATTGAGGTTCCAGATGCAATGGCTGAGGACAGGGTTGCCCCCAGTTATCCAAGTGCATCTGTGGTGCCACCACCATGGACAGAGACAATTCCACAGGAACCTATTCGTCAAGAGGAAACCATCGTTGCAGAGTCAGATACTCTGAGCACTGCTCAGGAGCAGCTGGTGGCTTCACCACAAACAAGCAGGGACTTAACTGTTAGACGTTCACAAAGGACTCGCAAGCCACCAGAGAGATTCATATTGACCTGTTGGATTCGTCAATATGGAACATAGTGAATGGAGACTTCTTATGTGACCCTTAGGAATGGTTGTTTGTTAAGAAATTCATACTGAAATCTTAAGGGGGGAGGAATATAGTAATCTGGGATGTTATGATTAAGGTTATCCACCAGGTGGTGCTGTAGCTAGTGCTGCCACTAGTTAAGGTCAGGGGGTTGCTTCCTGTCAAGGTCAGCAAAGGTGGAATGCCAGGATGCAGGATGCAGGCCTGTATGTTTGCTACGCAGTTGTTAATAAAGTATACAGACTAATTCTAATATCTTGCCTCTTCGAGTTCTTGTCTCACTACATGGATTTATCACAGTACGTGCACTAGAAATTGAACACAGCGAGAATTACACTCACTGTTATCTGGATCAGTCTGAAACATCTAGAGCCAACTTCTTTTCTGCTTAGAGACTCTGTTAATGTATTATGCACCGGCAGCTCTCTGACGGCATGGTAATATATCCCCAACATGAAAACTGGTTGGCCTTTCGCTGGGGACATGGGTTGGGCAGTGAGCGCGCTCTACCCACCGCGTGCCTGATGTCTGCCAAAATTGAAAATAGGCCCTGCGGTTTCTTAGCAGCTCTCTCAGGTCCGATAGCTATCTCCTGTTACCTTTAATAACTCCACCATGGTCGTTTATTTTTTACCTTACATGTGTTTTATAAATAGAAGTTGCTGTTGGGAGCGTGAAATGCTTTGAGACATTTCAACATGATATAAAAATGCAAGCGAGGGATGTTCAGAGGAGCACTGAACATTACAATAGCAATAAATAACCTTTCTTGTCTCTCTTTATTGCTGCTGCTATGTTCAGTGCTCCTCTGAACTTCCCTCTCCTGCATTTATAAATTCCTTATCATGTTGAAATGTCTCAAAGCATTTTACACATTTTTTTTTTGAAAGACAATTATTATATAGGCAAATGTTCCCCAAAACTCCAAATAAACTCCCCTACATGTTCTTCCTCTGCACATCCTAACCATGTCAAAATTAAGATCCATTGCTCTGTCTCCAACCTTAATTCACTTTTCCACAGAACCTCAAAACAATGGAACTGCTTATCACCCTCAATCTTTCCTCACTGCTATAATTTTCAGGCTTTTAAACCCCATGTTTGGTGGCATCTAGTGACTGTTTCCTGATTTCCCTTTTGGTCTCGTCAATCTTGTTATATAGTGGCGTTGTCTACTATATAACCTGGTCCCTTCATCCTGGTCTCTCAATAAAAAAACCCTCAAATATCTCAGGACTTTGAAACCATTAGTTCATCATAGAGCTGACGGATGATATTCTGCGTACCCTTTTTATTTGGAGTTGGTAGTTTCACCATACTTCCTGCATACTTTGCAGAACGTTTACCTGGTTTTCAGAGTGATATTTACACAGGAGTTAGAAATTAGATTAATTATACACAAGCAACACACAATAATAAGAAATGCTGACTTCATGCTAAAATTAAGTATTAATTTGATCGAGGGATCATAATCATACTTCCTCCTATTCATTAATACAAAAATAAATCAAATTTGTGAAGGAAAGGGTTATTTGTTTGCATAGAACAGACAAAAATGCATATTATGGTTTTGTGTGGGTTTTTTTTTGGATGGATGTTTACTTGACCTCTGACCTGGGCTATTTAATCAGTGATATTTGTGGTATTAAAGTTACATCTAAGCAAGATCTCCTTGAAACTCACCTTGCCCATCAGTATTTTTCAGAAGCTCTCTTACTCACCACATCCTGAGTGAGCCATTCAGTCTTCTTTGGAGCTTTGCTACTCAGAGCTGACGGGATCACCTCAGTGCCTGCCATCTGCATTTGAAAAGGATTTTTTTTTCTTTTACACTCTTTCGAATATAGTCTCAGTGCTTTACCTTATTCTCTTGACACATTTCATTGAAGCAAATGTGGGCTGATTCAGTTGTTCTGGGAGGCTGGAAAAAAATGAGTCAAACAATCTTTTTTTTGTGGGGTGTGTCAGATGGCTTCCTCTAATTGGAAGACACGTTTCTCATCAGAAAGAAATGTGCTTTCCTGAGCCTGTTCTCCATCTTGGTATTAGTGGCCATGTTAGCTTCATATTTTGATGGTGTTACCATAGCTTCAGCCATTTCTATCAGCACTTAGTTTCCTAGCGTGTCGTTTTATATCAGGTGGAATTGCTTGGTGTTCCACTGAGCTGCAACTAATAGTACTGCAGCACAATAGCAAACTCTAGTAACATCACACATTAATATAAAATTAAGCAGATTGTTCCTTATACCCTTTATGGGTTGATTTCCATGTCCTAGCTGCAAAATAATTTTGTTCAGTAATCCCTCACATTTTTAGCATTTCAATTGGTTTAGAACGTTTTTAATTTTTTTTGCTGTCATTGAAGATAATAGGAATTCTGCCTAGTTCTGGACTGATGTAGTTTAAAAGGATTAATCAATATACAGCCGTAATATATACACAATTGAAATGCTGCTTTGGTGTCTGTCCTGGCATTTAAGTCGCGAGATCTCTGAGTCCCAAAAATAAACTCCATTTTAACAAAGATAAATCCAATCCAAACAGGTGTTTGATCTATCGAGGTGTAAATGCTTTTAAAAGAATAGATCCTGTCATTTAGAAGTTGACATTGAAAAGGATTTGTTCTTAGCAGTCCTGACCTTAACTTCAGTGTCCACTATTTGAAATGCAGTTTTACACGTCTAATCTGCAGTAAAATCTCATGTAAAAAAGGGGCTCCGTCAGTTCATTTACTGATGGGCTATGAAACAGGATATTACCAACAAAATGATTCATTTACTTGGTCAGGGGCTCTAATAGGAATGATACAAATTAGTTGAAAATATTCCATTTTTAGAGTAATGAGCCAACCTACAAACAATGGTGATGATTAATTTATTATAGCATATTGCATTTACTGTGCGTTTGCTGGTGGGTATAATTTCTGAAGCTGAGGAGTAGGGCTGTGAAGAGCGATCAATATCATAGGTTTCATAGTCATGATGGAGCTGCTCATCATATTTGTGGGTAGAAAGAGTAGAAAATTGTATTTATAAAAATACGCTGATTCTTTTCATCAAATTATATTTTGTGGTGCTGTGCACATGCAAAAGGCCTGGGTTTCCTTGTGACAGGAAATGTATGCAGTGATGGTGATGTAAATTTTTCTTGCATAACCACAGCATTGATTTAGGAACGTGCTCTTTACATGTACTGTTGGTGCAAATGTTGGGCAGATATCGATCGGTCTGCCTTGCTGTTATGATTTCAGCTATGAAGAAGAAAAGAAAAAGAGGAAAGAGCACTACTTGGAATACGCATTTAAAAAAATTTATGTGCCAATAATATTTTAACTCTTTTTACTGTCATTTTTGGTCAGACAGACTCGTTCAGAACCTTCCCACATTCTGGCTGATGTGAAGTTATCTTTGTATGTTTATTATGTTAATCACATTTTTGTTTCTTTTCATCAAAAATCTTATTGTATTTTCTCCATTTTATTCACAGGATTGTATACGATTTTGACCTGTTAATATTTAAACAAAAATACAAAGATAGTGGTAAGATTAGAAACATAAATTAATGTAATGTAGAGCGCAATTAGTTCAATCTTCAATATAGATTTGAGCCAAGAGTTAAGTTAAGGATGCATTTTGTTTTGTGACCTGCATAATCTTTCTTT
This sequence comes from Somniosus microcephalus, assembly GCF_052327205.1. Classification (NCBI taxonomy): domain Eukaryota; kingdom Metazoa; phylum Chordata; class Chondrichthyes; order Squaliformes; family Somniosidae; genus Somniosus; species Somniosus microcephalus. The sequence continues at coordinate 27,798,206 of NC_140999.1, read as the reverse complement.
TAAAGAGATTGATTAGTTGGCCATGAAAAGCGAGATACTAACTATTTTGTATATGTTCCCTATTATTTCAACAATGCAATCTCATGTTTATTTGAAGGCTTGTGCTTCCTAGATACCAAGGTCCTATTATATGTTCACTTGTCTATCTGCTTGCTTTTCTACAACGAATAACATTTTGTATTTGTTGATCCACTGGTGCAGGAACTGTGCTTGTTACCTTGGGCGCTTGGTAATCCCAGTGTCATTCCTTAAGTAACGATGATCACCCTATCCCACCATCTTGTTAATCCAACAGAATTTCCATTTGGAAGATGAGGCTGCATTTTTAAACCTTTGAGCACTGGAGTAGCTCTCTGCAACCAGTAATAAAAATAGGTTTTTATTTTTACTTGTTATATATTTGCAGACAATTCCATTCATTTTTCTGACTGTTTAATATTCAGCCTTAAAAAATATACAAGGCATAGATTTTTGCTGCAGTCAAGTAAGACACAGATACGCAAATATTTTGAAAACTCCGAACGCCATTCAGCAGCAAAAGAGTTAAAAAGTGGTTCAATAAAAGCTCAAAACACGCATTGAAGCTTGGAGTCTGCTACTCACTGGAACATTTTACAACCTAACTGCGGCGAGATATTGGAACTATTTGGAAGTATACAATAAAGAGGAAATTCTCGTTTGGCAGACTTTCAAATGTTGAGCAGGAGATGTGTGTTTTACGTCCATTATTAACTGTGGTCTTCTGAAGCTTTATAAATCATAAATTAGGATAGATTTGAAATGATTCTGGCCTGAAACAGACAATCTCAAGGACAGTCATTGCTCCATCTTCAATCTGTGTAACCTGATAATTAGAGGAAAAAGTCAATAACAATTACACATAACAGCCACTTGCCAGAATTGACACAAATTATTTTAATTTTATGTTGTTATTGATGATCACTTATTATACGCGTCCCCCTTTTCATTTCTGTTACCACCGATTATGATTTTTCAAATTTTTAAAATAAATTTGATCCTCCTATCTACTTATCTAATGCGTAGCATCTGATACACATTGAGGAGCAAGATCTTTAGAAGAAACAGCTCACCCTCCTTTGATCCCTTTGTACGCCGTCACACAGCCATACCTTGCTGTGAATATCGTGAAACATCTGAACACATATTTTCTCATCTATCTCACATTCTGCCTGTTAATTCGTTGAGCACTGCAATGCTGTATCAAACTCAAAATACATCACAAAAATGATGTAACCCCCCTGAGAACGTATCAAACAAAAAAACAACTGCATACCAGTTGTGGAGAATTATTGCGCTCTAGCTTAGAATGCGCAAAACTTTCAAAGATTATTGTCCAGATATTATTTGAGAGATAATAATTGGCACTTGAAACCTGCAAAAGCAAGCTTTCGTACCTGGGGTTAACTTGAATAGATGCCTCCCTTTTGCTGTTAGATAAATCTTTTAATGTCACCCATCCTATCTCTTCCTATGCACTTTTGTTTCCAATTGGAAACCGTACACATCTGCAGCCTGTTCCATGGTTTAGAGAAGTTCCACAGGGTTGGACGTTCGTGACTTCTATAGTTTGAGGTGTAGCAGGCACGCAGGCTTAATGTTCATCCAAAACACTTCTCAGTGCATCAAACAGAGGGACATGATGCAATAAAATATTAATCATATACTAAAATGTATACATAACATCCTTAAGAATGAAAGCATCAGTCTTAGGAGTCAGGCCGATTATTACCAAAAATCAAATGTACATAGTGTATTTACAACAGAGGACAACTGATGGGTTAGCAAGTGTGAGCAAATATTTTCCTGCAACTGCCAACCTGACTATTATAATAAGTTGGCCAAAGGTTCTGAAAGAATTTTTTACAAAATCAACAGTTACATTATTTATATCAAGAGAGTGCTGAGAAATCTCGGCACCATCATGTTATTTAATAAATATTTTTCTGGTGACTTTTAAGAGTTGAATCAGTGTATTCCCTTCTGCAGGAGCCCTTGCAATAGCAGAACTGTCCCACTCTGCAGTGAGACACGTGCTGTTCTGAAGGTTCAGGTGTTGTACCAGTTGTAGAGGTGTACCAATTCTAGTAGCTATTTTCGTTGGATAGACCATTAAAATGGTCCAGCCCCTTTCGATTTAAAAATTGCAGTTTTTCCCAAATTCCTCTCGCTCTATACACTCTATAAGTAAATGAGTTCTATGAAATGCATCAGATCCGATGATTACAGAATTTGTTTGATTTTCAACAAGTTCCAATTACAGTCATTTATCATTCGGCTGGATTCACACAACTGTAAATGGAGACAAACAGATAAAAAGTAAAATACTGCAAATGTCAGGGATTTGGAGCGAAAACTGAAAAAAGCTGGAAACGCACAGAGTGCCAGTCAAGATCTGTGGAGGAACCAACAAGTTGACATTGCCGGCAGAACCACAGCTGATGAGCCCCATGATTTAGACGTCATTCATTCCAAAGTATCCCAAAACATCATAGAAAAAGTAAAAAGTCACAAATGAAGCAAAATTAAAATAAGTACGAAGTTTTTGGATATTAAAAAGCTATCATTAAGCTCGTGTATGACAGTTTTTGGAATTGGCTCTTTGAACAAAGGCGCAGAGGTTGAGCTTTGCATCGTATGATAAGCAATTCAAATCAAGAGATATTTTTCTGTCTTAAAAGAATATGGCCTAGAAATTCGGTTTTGGCGCAGCGAGGGCTTTAGCGCCGGAAGTTAGTGCTGGCGCTAAGTCCCCCTGTGTGCGCCAAAAATTCAGTAGCGCCGCGCCCAAACGGCTGCCGGCGCTACTGAGGGGTCTCAGCGCCTCAAAACTGGCGCCACGCGCCGCATTGCGGCGCTATTCCGGCGCTGCGGCGCCCGCTGCGGCGCCCGCTGCGGTGCGGCAGGCTCGGGAAGTGCAGGCCTCCTCCTTCCGTTAAGGAGGAGCTGCCTGCACCCGGCCGCGGCCCGCGATAATCTTTTTAAAAATGAGCCCGGCACCTCGGACAAGTGCCGGGCTTGCTTCTGTTCCGGCGGGGGGGGCGGGGGGGAAGTCCGGGGAGGGAGCTGCGGCCGGCGGGAAAGCGGCCGGCCGCCGCGGGGCCTTTAATGCGCCGGCGCAAAGTTCTGTAAGGCACCTCTGCCAGAACGTTGCTTGCGGCTGCCACGGGCGAGGCGGCCGCAACTCAATTTCCGAGTTCGGGCGGGTTACCATGGCAACCGGGACGCTGCGCACACCGATGACGTCATCGGTGCCGGCGCAGCGCTACCGGCCTAACGCCGATTTAGGGCCCCTGTCAATTTCTAAACTGGCCATAACTTCGGCGCTAGGCCCTCTAGCGCCTCAAAAGCGGCGCTAAGGCCAGTGAATTTCTAGGCCTATATTTACAAATACTAAAAAATATTGTTGAAATTAATGTGCATTGACCAAATATTGTGGAGAATGCTCTTCATTGTAAGTTCTGTGAAAAAGAATTGATTTTCTTAACTGATTATTACAAATACCACCAGTGTCTTATCAGTAACCTAAAAAAATTGACAAAACAAAACACTTGACATGACATTTAATATGTTTATTGAAAGAAGTAATAGGGACACATTCAAATGAAACAAACATTCCAGCGGTAAGTCACCAATCTTTTCAAATTTCAACACGACTCCCTCTACTCTATTTCCACATTATTAATGTACACAGTGAACAGAAGTGTCCTGAGAATAGGACCCTGTGAGGTACCACTACCCACATCGAACCACTCTGAGGAACTGCCTTGAACTCCTGGGGGTGTGTTGGAAGCGGGACTACTGCTTGTCGAGTTTTAGTCCCGCCTCCATCGACTTGTGGCCAACCCACGATATTTTCCCTTGATTAACCTTGTTAACCCCGCCCAGCGGGTTTAGCAGGCCAATTAAGGGGAAGCCGATTACAGGGAACGTCAGCGTATGACGTTTCATCTGTCAAAAATTTTGACAGATGAATTGTCATCGTTTGACAGCTCTGTGAAGCTGTCAAGCACTGACAATCTCTGTTGTTTGATGAGTTCTTGTATTCAAGACTCATCAAACCTCTTTTGTGACCATAAATTAGATGGTTGTTGCATTGGAGAATGCAGCAGCCATCTGTCATCTCTGCCGGTGAGATGCAAGACTCTCCGCATCCCCAACTGTTGAAGCCTGCAGGAAGAAACAAAGGTAAGTAAACATTTTCTATCACTTTCCACTTACCTCACATACTCACCTCTCCACACTTGCACCCATCCCTCACCTCCACAGCGCACTTTTGCACCCCTCTGACCCCCCGCAGACCCACTGCTCATCTTGGTGACCCTGGCGGGGTTTCCTGACGTCGGGAAGCCCGCACCTCTGGTGGAAAAATGGGAATAATCCTCTCAACTGCCTGTTAACTCCCTGTTAGCAGACAGTTAAGTGGTTGTTATCTCCTTCCCGCCGCCAGGAGATGGGACCCGGTGCGGGTCAGCTACCCACCTCCTGGGAAGATGGCACAGAGGCGGGTTGGGGCAGGATGGGTACCCGCCCCCAGATTCTGCCATTTTCCCGGCAGTCACGCCTCCAAACCAACGTCCCCAGGGCTGGCAAGATCGCGCCCCCTACTTCCAATTCCCTCCCTTCTCACCAATTTTAATCCAATTTGTTTATCTTCCCTAATTCCATACCCCTTAATCTTTCCAGTAGTCTCCTGTGTGGCACCTTATCGAAGGCCCACTGAAAATCCATGTACACACCATCCACTGCATTTCCCCCATCTACCATATCAGTCACCTCAAAAAACTCTTATCAGGTTTGCCAAGCATGATCACCCTTTCTGAAATCTGTGTAAACTGCTCCCACGTTGGAATAAACGGGTCTTTTTCCGAGTGACAGGCAGTGACTAGTGGGGTACCGCAGGGATCGGTGCTAGGACCCCAGCTATTCACAATATATATTAATGATCTAGACGAGGGAACTAGATGTAATATCTCCAAATTTGCAGATGACACAAAGCTGGGTAGACGTGTGTGCTATGAGGAGGATGCAGAGAAACTCCAGTATGATTTGGACACGTTGGGTGATTGGGCAGATGCATGGCAGATGCAGTATAATGTGGATAAATGCGAGGTTATCCACTTTAGTGGCAAAAACAGGAAGGCAGATTATTATCTGAATGGCAATAGATTGGGAGAAGGGGAAGTGCAACGAGACCTGGGTGTCCTTGTGCACCAGTCGCTGAAGGTAAGCATGCAGGTGCAGCAGGCGGTTAAGAAGGCAAATGGTATGTTGGCCTTCGTAGCGAGAGGGTTCGAGTACAGGAACAAGGATGTCTTGCTGCAGTTGTACAGGGTCTTGGTGAGAACACACCTTGAGTATTGTGTGCAGTTTTGGTTGCCTTATCTGAGGAAGGATGTTCTTGCCATGGAGGGAGTGCAGCGAAGATTCACCAGACTGATACCTGGGATGGCAGGAATGACGTATGAGGAGAGATTGGGTCGATTGGGCTTATACTCGCTGGAGTTTAGAAGAATGAGAGGGGATCTCATTGAAACATAAAATTCTAACAGGACTAGACAGACTAGATGCAGGAAGGATGTTCCCGATGGCGGGGGAGTCCAGAACCAGGGGTAACAGTCTAAGGATAAGGGGTAAGCCATTTAGGACTGAGATGAGGAGGAATTTCTTCACCCAGAGAGTGGGGAACCTGTGGAATTCTCTACCACAGAAGGCAGTTGAGGCCAATTCATTAAATATATTCAAGAAGGAGTTAGATATATTTCTTAAGGCTAAAGGGAGCAAGGGATATGGGGAGAAGGCAGGGACAGTGTACTGAATTTGGATGATCAGCCATGATCTCATTGAATGGCAGAGCAGGCTCGAGGGGCCGAATGGCCTACTCCTGCTCCTATCTTCTACGTTTCTATGTATCTAGATATTTATTAGGAAATAAAAAATGAAAGCGCTTTCATTTATATAGTGCCTTTCATGTCCTCAGGACATCCCAAAGCATTTCATAGCCATTTAAATACTTTTGAAGTTAGTAATGTAGGAAAACATGGCAGCTAATTTGTTCACAGTAAGCCCCACAAACAACAATAAGATAAATGACCAGATAATCCATTTTAATGATATTTGTTATGGGAAGAATATTGGCCAGATTACCAGAACATCCTTGCTCTTCGAAGAGTGCCATGAGATATTTTATGTCCACCTGAGGGGGCAGATGGGTCCTTGGTGTAACACTTTATTTTAAATTTGGCATCTTGGACAGTGCAGCACTCCCTCAGTACTCCACTGAACAGTCAGCCTAGATTATGTGCGTAAGCCTCTGGAGTCGGGCAATTTTGAGACCCCAGCCTCATTTAAATGTGATGGGTGGGCTGCGGAATGACAAACAGGTATCTCAATGCAGCTCACCTGATTGAGGCCTTAAGATCAGGCCGGGCCAGCCGCCAGCATGGTAAGTTGCGCGGGGGTGTCGCGATCGCGGCGGGTGGGAGTCCTGGGGCGGCGGCAGCCCAGATTGTTTTTGGGGGCCTTGGAGAAGCACTACCTGACCCTTACCTTTGGCGCGCCTCCTTGGTTCCATCTACCGTGGGACAGATCAGAGTGTGCATGGCGCAGGCTCCAACCAGTTCCCTGCTAAAGTTGCAATCGCCATCCTATTTGCATCACAGAGCCACAATTTCCATATTAAAATGGGCCTATCGCTTGAAACAGGCGGACACTATGGACATCCGGCAGTAAACCCCTTTAAAAATGGAGCCAGCCGTATCGCCGATGTTAACAGCCCAGTAAGGCTACCGACCTCATGTTGAGGCCATTACCGCCCCATTAGCGTCAGGTGAAGACAATGAAAGGTGACCCCAATGTTCCCTGAGATGCCAATTTATTCAGCAGGCATGTCGTCACATTTATTCATGGAACAATTGCCGAATTTGGGGATTATGGCGATCACAGGACTGCTCCTATTAAAGATTTTTTTAAAAGGAAAAAAACTACTGGAAATCTGAAATAAAAACAGAAGCATTCCTCTCGATACATTAACCTAGCTTTTTATTTCGGATGCTGACTGGCTTGTGGATTTCCACCATTTTCTCTTTAACTGTTGTTCCTATGCTTTTGTTATCACAGTAAGACAAAATATATTGAAGACTACCAACCAAGTTTTACTTCTAGCTTGCTGTAACACTTAAAGTAGACATCAGCCCAGTATCAAAACGCAAGAATTTCAATTTGTCTTCACCTAATTGGAATTTAATCTTATTGAATTATGGTGAAGCAATATACTGGAGCTGCACAATTTGCTTGATCAACTCTTTGCTGATATCTGTGTGCAAGAAAGAGGAAAGAGTTCTTTGTTTGTGTAGATGCTGTAGACTGTATTGCAACATTTACTTTATTTCAAAGCAAATATCTGTTGAAAATTGCTAAGCGTGGTGCAGCCACTTCAATTGCATCAACCTATATATAGGTTGCAGCAAAGTATCTCTTGAGCTGCGGTATGCTCGTTGCCTCTTCCCTTTGTACGATCAATAAGATTTCAGATCTATTGGAGTGCTATGAAAAACACATGAAACAAAGGCACCTCGATGCTGGCTTTAACACTGATTACTGCCCATTTCAGTTCTCCAAACACCTTAATGCTTTCCCCTTAATTTCCAGTAAATTTTTAATACCGTGTAGTAGGAGTTAAAATCAAAAGAAATGTACTGCAGTACAGAATTTTTCCTGATTTACATCATTCTCTCACTGGCCGTAAAGTGCTAATCTATGATATTTAGAACCAATGTATTCAAATTCATACATCGACAACTATTCCTGCATTTCTGGCCATTTCCATCGTGCAATGTGTTGTAGCAAACGACTTTCATCGCAACTGCTATCATATTCCCCTCTAAACATGTAATGTAAAAAAAATACCATGACCTTCAAAAGATCATAGCGGTAGACAATAGCAGATTTCACAGCTCCCAAATCCATTTGTGAGTAAGATGGTAGTGCTATGGTTACTCGCCATATTTTTTACACAATACCAATTAGGTTGCAGCAATGGACTATAATCTTGAGGTTTTTAATTATTGCAGAAACTGACTGAATTTCCTTCATGTGGTTTATGTCATTAAAACCCCCAGATTTGTTACAGTCTTGTAACATGCTATATGTTATCCAGGTTCTGTTATCTCAATCGTGACATTCTCAAATCACACGCTTATTTTACATGTTAACACGCCAACTGAACTTTAAATAATGCATCAGTCTGTGTGCTATCCTATATGTTACATTGCAATATGCTGACCCCAAATGTTATTTTACATAGAGGCTTTAGCGTGTTTATCCTTTTATAACAAGCTTCAGTCTGAATGTTATTCTGCATGCACACATAAATCTAACACTTACTTCATACGTGGCACACTGCAACCAACTATCATTCTTTGTGCAATTAAATCTTGATAATTCGAAAACTGGCTTGTTAATTTTTATGCTCAAGATCATCACTAATATATTTTAAAATTTCACATCTGCCTGCAGTTCCTGTCTACTAAACCTTACTTCCTGTCGTCTCCTTTTTGTTATGTGTTGTGTCAACTATTTCCACTTCAAATTTCTCTGCCACATTGATCAACAAACTGCCTATGTAAACTTGTCAAGCTGTAATTACACCCCACCACCAGTGGTGGCACTATAGCACTTCAGCTTTGTGCAAATAATGGCTCAGAAATTAGGTTCGGGGGCTTGCCGCGCATGCAAGCCCCCGATGTGCACTCACCCGGCGCGCCGACATCTGAAGCCTGGGCCTGCTTGGAATTCCTGTCACTGGCCCGGTTCAGATGTCGGCGCGCTGTGCTTACCTGATCCAGCAGCGTAGTTAGTTCGATGTGCCGGCTGGGATCAGGTGAGAACTGTACAGCCAATCAGGGGAGGGGAAACTTCATTCATAAGTTTGATAGTAAGAACTGTCAAACTCATGAAAAGTGCGGGCGCCCAAAAGACTAGTTTAACTTTAAATAAAATTTTAAAAAACATCCCAATAATTAAATAAACTATAAATAACTTTAAAAAACTATTTTAAACAATTAATCAAATTTTTGAAAAAATTAATTTTTTTTAAAATCGGGTCTAAAACTACACTTACCTTACTGTAAAGTCCTTAAAAACAATAAAGCTGTGGAAAAAATGTTATAATTTAAAGTAATAGACCACTTACCTTAAAGAATGAAGTCCTTACGTCTCCTTTTTACATTCGTAAAAAGGAGAGGCCCTTACACACGCGCAAACCTGTGGAAAAAAAGGAATTTCAGCGCGCACGCGCAGACTCCTGCGCACACGCGTTCGTCCTCTGAACCCCTTGGTTCAGAGGACAGGGAATGCCGGTTTTCCGCGCATGCGCTGTGCATGCTGAAAACCGACACTTCCATCGGGCCCACGCGTGAGTACCCTGTCCGTACTCACGCGTTGGGCCCGGAATTACTGGGCCAATGCTTAAAATGTCTTCATATTGTGAATATTAATAAAGTCCTAGAGAGTTGGTTGCTAACCATTACAACGTGATATTGTGTTCAAATTTTCCATAGAAGGGAAGCCTACAGGGGCAGACAAGGTGAAAGATGGAATGGCCTGAGCTGCAAATAGTGAAGATGTGAGGCTGTAGCAGCAGAGTAGAAAAATTGGCAGTTACTTGATGACAATTCCACTTTAAAGTCGAGCACGTTGATTTTAACTGTAGCTCAGTACTTTAATTGTCCATTGCTATAGAGAAGTTTATATCATCTGTATTGGCATAATAATAATTATAAATGCTATGAGACAAAGCAATTGGTAAATGGTCAGAACTTCAACATGTGACATAGATAAATAGGAGTCACAAAGATTCAGTGCAACCACATCCCATAAACTATTAAAGTGCTGCTTGAACACTTCTTCCTCGGAACCCTGAGGTTGTGTTGCCTTCAAACATTTTCTTCACACCTTCAGTCATTTAACTGTTTGCGATTGGATTTATGCGTTTGAAAAAAATGTTCTGAAGTCTCTTTTAGTCGATAAGGGTCTTTGAAGTTCCCATATGCTCTATAATGTAACAGAAAGATCAGTAATAAGGCAATGAACGTCTTCTAAGTCAGGCAAGGATGATGCTGCAGGGATGATTTTTCTTGATATATTGCTGCAGCATTTGTCATTCGGTACATATTCGTAAATGTGTGATCCTTAGAGTTCCTTGGAAGATTTTGTGGAGCTTTTTAAAAAAATATAAGTTCTCTGGTATATTTGTATGAAGTTAGGAATGAAGTGTTTTGAGATTATTACAGAAAATTAATTGCCTTATTTCGATAAATTTATTTTACTTTTGGGAGTAGGTGTCAAATCGAATCCAGAGTGCTGAAAGAGTCATAAACTAAATGAGTTCAAAAAGTTTCAATCTAATCCTCAACATAATGTGACTCTCCAAATTTACAAATAAAATCAAGTCCAATTTATTTCATAAGAACATAAGAAATAGGAGCAGGAGTAGGCCATTTGGCCCCTTGAGCCTGCTCCGCCATTCAATAAGATCATGGCTGATCTGATCTTGGCCTCAACTCCACTTCCCTGCCCACTCCCCATAACCCTTGACTCCCTTATCGTTCAATAATCTGTCAATCTCCACCTTAAATATATTCAATGACCCAGCCTCCACAACTCTCTGGGGTAGAGAATTCCACAGATTCACGACCCTCTGAGAGAAGAAATTCCTCCTCATCTCCAATTTAAATGGGTGACCCCTTATTCTGAAACTATGCCCCCTAGTTCTAGATTCCCCCACGAGGGGAAACACCCTCTCTGCATCTACCTTGTCAAGCCCCCTCAGAATCTTATATGTTTCAATAAGATCACCTCTCATTCTTCTAAACTCCAATGAGTATAGGCCCAATCTGCTCAACCTTTCTTCATAAGACAGCCCCTTCATCTCAGCCCTTCAGTGCTACAGAAGAATGATATGAAAGGCAACTTATCAGCTGGGGAGTACAGTTGGCCAGCTCATGAAATGGCCTAGAATAACTGCTCTATGAAGCTGCTATGAGGATGATCGTAGAAGCAGATAAAGTCTGGTTAACATGAGCTCCTTCATGTTAAATGTATTCATTTCTGCAGCAGCAATAAAACGCAGAAATATTGTTTATAAATATATAATTTTAATGAAAAACACACTTAATTATTTACATCAGGATGAAGCATCGTGATCAACTAACTGAGAACAACAGGGTCGATTTTGACTTTTGGCTGACTGACTGGCGAAGAGCGCTGGTTGGCTCCTGTTCTGGTGCCGAAGAGGCCCCCGGGATTTTGAGGTCCTGGCCTCATTTAAAATTGGCAGGTAAACTCCGAACAGGCGTCCTGGTGTAGCTCGCTGGATTGAGGACTCAAGATTGGGCCGAGGCCGCCGTCAGCAAGGAAAGTTGTGGAGAGGGGGTGCCGCGATCACAGAGGGTGGGGGCCCCCGAGGCTGCAGGGGGTCAGATTATTTTTGTGGGTCCTGGGAGAGCACCTCCTGCTTCTCCGGGGCCCACAAAAAAAACCTCTTAACTTTGGTGGGCCTTTTCGTTTTGTGGAACAGATCGGAGTGTCCGATCAGCTCTGACCAAAATGGCAATCGGGGTCCTACACTAAATTAATTGTCAATAATTTATTAATTGACACTAAATTGGAAATCTCATTCTGCAGGTCTGTAAGAATGGCTGGTATGGAAAATGGGCTTGTGGCACTTGTACAACAGGAGGTGCCTTTCAGAAGTTAGGTCTAAGGAACATTGTTGGAACAGATGCATCTGGCCCATGATATATCTGCTCTTAGTTCTTGATAAAAGGCACTTAAGTACCAAAATTTGAAATAGTGTCCCATGCATCAAAACAGATGTCCCAATTTGATAATACAAAACATTGGGCCTTCTTCCCAGATGATAAGCAACCCAAATATAGCAAAACAAAACAAAGGCACTTTTTTCAATTCAGGCCCAACTGGATTTCAAAACTATCACAAATCACAAACTAACACTGCACAACACAACTGTCAGCATAGTCCAGTCTTTACCTCAGAGGTTTCCTTAACTAACACAAGATTAAAATATCAACAAAATTTATTAGAGACTCATTAAAACGGTAGACTTTTCTGCTCTTTTATTGCCATGTTCCTTAATCAACTTTATTTGAAAATCTTTCCAGTTTAAAAAGCAGCATATTGTATTGAAGGGATTTTAAATTTCCTTCTTATTTTGTAAACCTAAATCTTTGTTTACTCTAAGTGCTGAATCAAGCATCGGGGCCTGTTAATATTTCTCACTGTTTACTTGTAAACCTGCTAATGACATCAGCACCTCAGGGACAGCAACGCCTGCATGATGCTCCTCTAGCACGATCAAGGACAATAATTAGCATTTTGAACGAACATTAAAAAGAACACATAGAAATTTGGGAGCCCCCATCTTTGGGCACTTGGGGAGGGAGGTGGGGGGGGGGGAGGTGATGGGTTAGGCACCTGTTATGTCCGTGTATCTTAATGTTGTGTCCTTCAATAATCAGACAACAGACTGCAGGGAACGATTCAACAGGTGTTTACTGAATGAGGGTTACTCTAGAACTAACTGTACGGATCACTACTCAGGGTTTATATACAGGTGTGGTCACTGCCGGTACTACAGTATACAGGAGCTGTAAAAAGTAGTTCTCTCCCTTAAGGTATATATACATTACAATTCCTCCCCTTTTAGATTAACAGTACCATAATACTCATTTAACAATTAACATTTTTAATATACAATGTTATATGAAAATAGTCCATTCATATATTCAATCTCTGGGGAGGCTTCCTGATTCTTTCTGGATAATGCCTTTCCCGAGTGTCTCGCTCTTGGTGCGGAGGCGATTCTAGCACCCTGTCGTCAGTTGATTCATCAGCTTCCAATGCTATTGTTTCTGAGGTAGATGCGACCTGTACGTCGGGTTCCTCACCAGGTACGTATGGCCGAGACATGGGGTTGACTCGTTCCTGTGACTCTAGGATCTGGTCAGCATGGCATCTCACAATGTTCTCCCCAACATCCACTGTGTACATTAGTGGCCCCTGCCGTGTGCATATCGTTCCTGGTTGCCATTTCTCTGTTCGGTAGTCGCGGGCCAAGACTGGTTGCCCTACATTGAAGCTCCTTGTCGGCTTCTCATTGATGTGCTGGAATTGCTTACTCTCAACATCTCTTCGTACATTTGGTCTGAGCAAATCCAGACGAGATCTCAACCTTCGGTTAAAGAACATCATGGCCGGGGTCTGGTTGGTGACTGCATGTGTCGCATTTCTGCAGGCTAACAGGAAATTGTCCACCTTATGCTGCAGTGGAATGTCATCATCGCACATGGCCTTTACTGCTTTTTTAAAGGTTTGTACGAACCTCTCAGCCAATCCATTTGTGGCTGGATGATACGGGGCGGATGTGTAATGCCTTACCCCATTCCTTTTCATAAATCTTCGAAACTCTTTGGACACAAACTGTGGTCCGTTATCAGAGCAAATCTGCTCTGGCAAGCTGTTCCTGGCAAAAATGGTCCATAGGACTGCAATAGTTTTCTCCGTGGTGGTGGAGGACATTTTGATCACCTCAGGCCATTTCGAGTGCACATCCACTGCTATTAAGAACATTGAGTCCATGAATGGACCAGCAAAATCAATATGCACCCGTTGCCATGGAGAGGAGGGCCACTCCCATGGGTGTAGAGGGGCATGTGGTGGTGCATTTTGGACCTTCTGGCATCCTGAGCAGCTCTTTGTCAGGTCCTCGATTTGCTGATCGATCCCCGGCTACCACACATAAGCCCAAGCAAGGTTTTTCATTTTCACCCCTCCCAGATGATCTTCGTGAAGCACATTGAGCACTCTCTCCCTTAACTTGGGTGGAATTACCACTCAGGATCCACACATCAAGGTCCCCTGGCATACTGACAGCTGTTCTCTTCTGGATGAGAATGCTGGCAACAGTGAGTCGCCATGTGCTGGCCATCCCTTCACCGTCAAATCATATACCCGAGACAGTGTCGGGTCATTTCGGGTCTCCTTCTCTATACCAGTGTTAGTTACTGGCAAGCATTCAATTATAGTCGAATGAAATATTTCGACAGGATCCACTGCTGGTGCAGCACAGTGGCATAGTGGTTAGCACTGTTGCCTCACAGCGCCAGGGACCCGGGTTCAAATCTGGCCTCGGGTGACTGTCTGTGTGGAGATTGCACATTCTCCCTGTGTTTGCATGGGTTTTCTCCGGGTGCTCCGGTTTCCTCCCACAGTCCAAAGATGTGCAGGTTAGGTTGATTGGCCATGATAAAAAAATTGACCCTTAGTGTTAGGGGGGATTAAATACGCGGGGTTACGGGGATAGGGCTTGGGTGGGATGGCTGTCGGTGTAGGGACCGGGTGCTAGGGTTTGGATGATCAGCCATGATCTCGTTGAATGGCGGAGCAGGCTCGAAGGGCCGAATGGCCTGCTCCTGCTCCTATCTTCTATGTTTCCTCCGTAGTAGGCAGTGGCAGGCGTGATAGCCCATCAGCGTTTCCATGCTGTTTCATGCCCTTATGCTCGATTTCATATTGGTGCGCCCCTAGAAAAAGGGACCATCTTTGTAGCCGTTGCGCAGTCATCACCAGAACGCCCTTCTTTGGATTTAAGATGGAGACAAGTGGTTGGTGGTCAGTCAGCAAGGTGAACTTCTGCCCGTGCAGATAGTGATTGAACTTTTTCACTCCCCACACTAGGCTGAGGGCCTCCCTGTCAATCTGGGCGTAGTTATGCTCGGCTGAGGTTAGTGACCGAGACGCAAAGGCTACTGGCTTCTCCGAGCCGTCCGGGAATTTGTGTGACAGCACCGCTCCAATGCCATAGGGTGATGCATCACACGCCAACCGAATTGGTAGTGCTGTGTTGAAATGAGCCAACATCTCTTTTGATGTGATCAATGCTTTGCTCTTCTGGAAAGCTCATTTACATTCGTCACTCCACTTCCATGGTACCCCCGTTTGCAGTAGGGTGTTCAGTGGGTGTAGTACGGTAGACAAATTCGGCAAGAACTTATGGTAGTAGTTCACCAGCCCGAGGAACGACCTCAGTTGTGACACATTTTCCAGTGCTGGAGCCTTGACTACTGCCTCAATCTTTTCAGGGGACTTATGTAACCCCTCTTTATCAATAACGTCGCCACAATACGAGATCTGCTTCTGGAAAAACTCGCATTTGTGGCGATTAGCTCGGAGCCCATATTCCTTCAATCTAGTGAGCACCTGCTCCAGGTTGGCGAGGTGATCACTGTCATTTTCGCCCGTGACCAGGATGTCGTCCAAATAACACTGGGTCCCTGGAATCCCTTGCAGGACTTGTTCCATTGCCCTTTGCCAAATAGCCGGAGCTGATGCTACCCCGAACACCAGCCGGTTGTATTGGTAGAGACCTTTATGAGTGTTGATCGTGAGGTACTGTTTCGAGGCTTCTTCTACCTCCATTTGCAGGTACGCCTGGGCCAGATGAATCTTAGTGAAGTGTTTCCCTCCAGATAGCGAGGCGAAAATATCTTCAATCCGCGGGAACGGATATTGTACAGTGTGAAGGACTGGGTTCACTGTCACCTAAAAGTCCCCACAGATGCGAACCTTCTTTGGATCCCCAGGCGTATTACTCAATGACCTCTTCATTACAGGAACGATGGGTGTAGCCCACTCGCTCCAGTCCACTTTGGACAGTACTCCTGAACGTTCCAAACCTTCCAGCTCTGCTTCGACGGCTGGGCGGATCGCATAAGGTACCGGTCTGGCCTTAAAAAACTTTGGGCTTGCATTTTCCTCTATTTTGATTGTCGCTGTTATGCCTTTTAGTGTTCCGAGTCCCTGCTGGAACACTTCTTGTGCGTCAGTTAGCATTTTTGACAGTCGTCCAGGTGTGACGTCATCATCCTTTTTGGCATCTACAGTCAGTGCTTGTATGGAATGCCAATCTAGCTGTATCTTCCGGATCCATTCACGTCCTAGTAGTGGTGGTCCTCCATCTGGCAATACATATAGGTCCATTTTTGGTGTTTCCTTGCCATTATATATAACGTTCACCCTTATTTTTCCTTTGGGGTAGACTTTTTGCCCCGTGTACGCCTTCAAGACAATCTTTGTATCTCTCAAGGGTATATGTGAGAATAGCCGCTTGTAGTCCCTTCGGTTTATGACTGTTAGAGCTGATCCTGTGTCCAATTCCATTTTCACTTGGACTCCTGCTATCTTGAGCGTGACCCAGCTAGTTTAGTGATCCTCCGTTTTGATCACATTATGTAGTTTCAGACAACCCAGCTCCTTACTTCCGGAGTCTGTATCACTCTTCTGTTCGTCTGAACTACTCTCCGTCACCTTATGTACCTTCTTGTACTTCTCCTGTGGAGATTTCTTGCTGCTGGTTTTCTTTCCCGACCTGCAGACTCTTGCTATGTGTCCTACTTTTCCACACTGTCTGCACACTTTGTCCTTGAACCAGCAATCATTATGGTCGTGTGTTGTTCTGCTGCAGCAATAGCACTTCACTGTTCCGTATGACATTTCATTTGTGCCATATTCTTGCGGTCTCCATTGCATCTCTGCAGTGCCCCGTGCTGCTGCTTCGTGTGATACTGCAATGCTGAAAGCCTTGTCCAGCGTAAGATCCTTTTCTGATAGAAGCCGTTTCTGGGTTCCTTCACTTTGAAGCCCACACACAAACTTGTCCCTTAAAGTATCTGCTAGTCCCGTTCCAAACTGGCAGTGTTTCGATAGCTTGCGCAGTTCTGTTAAATACTCAGCATTACTTTCATCTTTATGCTGGTTCCTTTTGTGAAACTTAAATCTTTCTGCTATCAGCAGCGGTGTGGGGTTTAAGTGGTCCTGTAGGATTGACACTATGTTTTCAAAATCCTTTTCTACTGGCTTCTCTGGGGTTACTAGGTTTCGTAGTAAGCCATGCGTTTTTGCACCCATTGAATTCAACAATACCAGCGCTTTCTTGTCATCTGGCACTTCATTCGCCTTGCAGTATACTTCTATGCGTTCGACATATGTCGTCCAATCTTCGACTTCATTGTCGAACGCTGTGATACTGCCACTCTTTGGCACTTTTGGGTGTGGTTAGACTGGCTTAAAATGGCATCCCCCGCGCTTTCCTTTCTTCCCCGCTGCGGCTTAAAATGGCATCTCCCGCGCTGCTGCCAACGCCGCTCTCGGCGGTCCTCGTGGCAAATGGCGACGCCCTGTGGGTTTCGCGCGCTGCTCCTGCGCTGCTGCCAACGCCGCTCTCTGCGGTCCTCGTGGCAATGGCAGCGCCTCGCGCTTTCCTGCGCGCCTCTCTTCCCCGTTGAACCTGCTCGGCCCTTGAACGCCGGCTGCGCTCTGCTCTCTCTCGTCTCTCTCCCCCGTTGACGCTGCTTGGTCCTGAACACCGGCTGCGCCCTGTGCACTCTGCCCTCTCTCTCTCCCCCGTCGACGCTGCTCGGCCTTTTTCTGTGCCGCTCGATCGGGCTCTAGCCCGCCGCTGTCCGGGAAGGGTCTGCGCAGTACCTGTTGCCAGCCCGTTTCGCTGGACCACCGTGACTGGAAAGCCAAGCCTGGCTCTCGACAGCCTCCCCTGTGATGCTCAAATCTCCGCTGGATGACTGGGCGGTCGCCCGTGGTCGACGCCCGTGCTTCTGGACTCGACCTTCTTCCACTGATCTTCAGGAACGAATCCCCGGGAGGTGATGCAGAGTTGCAGGTAGGTTCGAACCTGCCTCGTCGCCAATGTTATGTCCGTGTATCTTAATGTTGTGTCCTTCAATAATCAGACAACAGACTGCAGGGAACGATTCAACAAGTGTTTACTGAATGAGGGTTACTCTAGAACTAACTATACAGATCACTACTCAGGGTTTATATACAGGTGTGGTCACTGCCGGTACTACAGTATACAGGAGCTGTAAAAAGTAGTTCTCTCCCTTAAGGTATATATACATTACATACATTACAGCACCCTGCGCCAGAATGGTGAGGTCTAAGGCTCCTGGGATCTCATTGTCATAGAGCTGATGCGAATGGCTCAATTCTGATAGCAACCTATCGCCGGGGTGTCCAAAGTGCCCGCAATGGGCTCCTTTTAATATCCAAATTGGGGTTTGTCATTCCCAGATGCAGATGATACATCCTGATAGTTCTGAAAGTTCAAACATATTTGTTGAGCCTGTAATTTCTCCAATTCTGATTTTATTCAATGTTAAACATTTACAGGAAATTATTCCGGGCAGATGCTTTATAGGAGGAACTTTTGCGAGGTAACCTCCTGAGGCACTGAGTGATGGGATGAGGGCTATTGCTTACAATTTGCTACGTGGTGAGTTAGATCGGGAAAGAGCAAGTGGGCAGCGGGCCCACTCCTAACCTGCTGCCTTCTCAGCAGGGGTGTGGATAATGCACCATAAAGCCAACAAAGAGGAAAACTTTTTAAAGGGGGTTAAATAATAAGAAACTATCTGTCATTTCAAAGCAGCAAAGGATCTTCAGCCCTGAAAGGTTTAAGGTCATTTATGTGTATGACCCCAACATTATACTACAGAAAGAGGCCACTGTTTGCCAAGATACCATGCGAGTTTCAAAATATACAAATTTGAATCTATTAATTTTCAGTTAACACCAACACAGACTAGTTGGCCCGAATGGCCTGTTGCTGTGCTGTATATTCTATGTAATTCTACGTAATGCTGTAATTTATATGTAGACTTAACGTCAAAGTGATTCAACATTCTCAAAACCTTCAAAGCATACTCCAAAAGTAACAATTTGTAACACTTTGCCAACAATTTCAGTTTCCACAGACTAAAGGCGGATCAATGGATATTTCAGTAAAGTGCTTGAGGCTGAAAATCCAGGGTGGCCGTGTCCCAGCGTACGTGCGATCCAGGGGCGCATCTAACAACAGCTTGCATTTATATAATTGCAAAATACTGCATTTATATATCGCCTCTAGCATAGTTGAGGCCAAAGAGGTAGGTTTTAAGAAGGGTCTTAAAGGAGGAGAGAGAGGTAGAGAGGCGGAGAGGTTTAGGGAGTGAATTCCAGAGCCTAGGGCCTAGGCAGCTGAAGGCACAGCCGCCAATGGTGGAGCGATGAAA
The DNA here is from genome assembly GCF_052327205.1 of Somniosus microcephalus. NCBI lineage: Eukaryota > Metazoa > Chordata > Chondrichthyes > Squaliformes > Somniosidae > Somniosus > Somniosus microcephalus. The sequence goes on along the minus strand of NC_140999.1, from coordinate 27,779,043 downwards.
ATTGGGGATACGCAAGAGGCCAGAATTGGAGGAGCGCAGACATCTCGGAGGGTTGAGAGGCTGGAGGAGGTTACAGAGATCGGGAGGGGTGAGGCCATGGAGGGATTTGAAAACAAGGATGAAAATTTTAAACTTGAGGCGTTGCTGGACTGGGACCCTGGAGAGGAGTGAACGGAACTTGGTGCGAGCTAGGATATGGGCAGCAGGGTTTTGGATGAGCTCAAGTTTACTGATGGTGCAAGGTGGGCAGCCGACCAGGAGAGCATCTAAGGAGAGCATCTGCTCCCTGAGGCTGCATATTCACAGATCCCTCTCCTGTGTTATTTCCTGTAAGCCTACAGTCATCAATTCCTACTGTTTATTTCTGTTCCCCAGTCTCATCACCTTGCATTTGTCCACATTAAATGTAATTTGTCACTCATCAGCACACCTTCCCAACCAATCCAGATCCTTGTGCGTCCTTGTCCGTATTATTTGCCCTACCTCCCTACTTAAAGTCATTCAGACAGCTTTATTGCTGCTTCCAGTTGCAGGTCACTTATCTAGACTGTAAACATTGGGCCCAACACTGATCGCTGTGGTTTCCCAATAATGATCCTTTGCTACTATCAATGTGCTTCCATTCACAAGCACTCCTTGCTTTCTCTGGTTCAGCTACTTTTCAGTACACATCAAAAGCTCGCCTCCTATTCCATGCTGTTACATCATTATATTATCACATCGTTAAATGGAACTACTTGTTACATTGTTATATGGAACTACTTTGGTTAGTGCATTTATACTGCTATGTGGCACACTGTGTCTGGCAGTGCACAGTGCAAGGTTGGGCATCTTGTATCCCTCCGCACCATGCGGCAGCAACATCATGAAAGCACTGAGTAAAAGCTGTAAACTAAAATGAGTTAAGTGTCTGTATTACATAGTAATAAGAACACAAGGGGACACAACATGGTGGCAGCGGTATAAGTGAGTACAATTTGTGCCATACGAACTATGAATAAGACGAAAAGTGAATATATGAGCTGATCGTGAGTGCCGGTGTCTGCGTGATTGAGCGTGAATCGTACGGGCAACTAAGATGGTGGCTGCCGCGGCACTGACTGCGCAAATGCAACCCCTCATGAACTGGGAAGCCGATGATATAGTAGAGGCATTCCGCAAGTTCAAACAGAAATGTGACCTTACATTCAAAAGCTTCCTGAAGGGTACTGCCGATGAGGAAAAGGTTAGATACATTCTGTTGTGGGCAGGAGAAAAAGGTCTAGATTTGTATAATAGCTGGAGTTTGACTGAAGAGGAAAAGGAAAACCCTGCGACAATCTTTAAGAAATTCAGCAACCATCCAGAGCCTAAATCCAATCACCGTATACACAGATACAAATTCCAGAGTCTAAGACAGGAACTCAGTGAAACAGTTGACAATTTCTTAACAAGGCTGAGAAATGAAGCTAGTAAGTGTGCATTTAAGGAAATGGAGGAAAGGCTTGTGGACCAGCTGATATGGGGGTCAGCACATGCAGAGGTACAAAAAGCCCTGATAGGGAAAGAAAAGCTAAAAATAACAGAGGCTATAGATACTGCGAGAGCTCATGAAGCCATGAAGCAGCAAATGAGAACGCCGATTTCTCAAACGGCTGACATGCGGACGGCTTCTGAGACGGACAACAGAGTGGATACAGTGAGAGAAAAGTACAACACACAAAGATATGCACATGACAACGGGAGAAACATGTGCAGAAACTGTGGAAGACCGCATGATTAAACAGACAGGAGGAAATGTCCAGCATATGGAACAAGCTGCAATGCATGTGGCAAACTAAAACACTGGGAAAAGAGGTGTAGAACGAAGAAAGAAGGAACATACATCAAAAACAAAGGCAGACAGCAGAACCAGAGAAAGAAACACAATATCTATGCCATGGATGAGCAGGATGATGATGATTATGGTCATGACAATACACTAAACATCGAAACCATAAAGGTACATCTTCACGAGATGTCCAGAGCGGAAAATACTCCGAGGAGAGAATTGCACACCGTCATCCAAATCGAAAAGAGGATCAAAGGTCAGCCCACAACCATCAACTTAAAGTTGAAGCTGGACACAGGGGCTCAGAGCAACATTCTACCATTGAGACTGTACCAGCAGATCTTTCCCGAAAACTTGAGAGAAGATGGCTACCCGAAAAACGGTTGTTTAAAGGCAAGTAATGTCACGCTGACAGCATACGGGGGAAGTGAGATTAAACAACTCAGAATAACCTTTGTCAAAGGGACACATAAAAGAAAGAACATCAACTGCATGTTCTATGTCACCGACACTGAGGGGCCAGCGATCCTGGGATTAAACAGCTGTGAGAAGTTGAGATTGATCTCAGTGAATCACGAGCTGACGAAAACGTCACTGAGGATAGACAGCAACACCCCGCTGGAAAATCGCCCACAAATCAAGAGTAAAAAATACTTGATAGACATGTATCCGGAATGTTTCGATGATACAGTGGGATGTTTTGGAGATTTCCAATACCACATCACCATCGATCCAGAGGTAAAGCCCGTTATCCATGCTCCACGAAAAGTACCCATCGAGCTGAAGACAAAGCTCAAAAGAGAGCTAAAGGAGATGGCAGAAAAGGGAGTGATCGTAAAGGTCACTGAACCCACAGACTGGGTAAACACAATTGTGGTACGAGAAAAGCCAAACGGGCATCTCAGAATATGTTTGGACCCCAAAGATCTAAACCAGGCGATAAAGAGGGACCACTATCCCACCCCAACGCTAGAGGAGATTACGCCATCACTGGCAGGAGCCAAGGTTTTCTCAAAACGAGATGCCAGAAATGGATATTGGAACGTGAAGCTGGATGAGGAATCAACAACACTGACAACATTCAACACACCATTTGGGCGTTACAAATTCCTGCGGCTACCATTCGGGTTAAAGGTCAGTCAAGATATCTTTCAACAGAAAGTAGACGAGACATATAGAGGCTGTGGAGGAGCTATAGGAATAGCTGATGATATTCAGATCTATGGAGCAGATGAAAGAGACCATGATATGCACCTACATGAGGCCATGGAGCGTACCAGGAAGGCTGGCATCAAGTTAAATGCTGATAAGTGCATAGTTAAAGTCAAGGAATGCCAATTCTTCAGTATGATTTACACACCAGAGGGAGTCAAGCCAAATCCTGAGAAGATTGCGGCGATTGCTCAAATGAAACCACCCAAAGATAAGAAAGAGCTGAGGAGTTACCTCGGCTTGGTCCAATACATGAGTTCTTTCATCCCACACATGTCGGAACATACAACAAATCTCAGAGAGCTAATGAAAGAAGACACCGCATACCAGTGGCCTGAATCACACGAAAGGAATTTCAAACAGCTCAAAGAACTGTTGTGCAAAGAAACAAGTCTGTCATATTATGACAGAAGAAAACCAGTCACTCTGCAAGTAGACGCTTCTACCAGAGGACATGGGGCAGCTCTTGTGCAGGAAGGAAAGCCAATAGCTTTCGCATCAAAGGCCTTGACGTCAGCCGAGACGAGATACGCCAACATGGAAAGAGAACTATTAGCAGTAGTGTATGGATGCGAGAAATTCCATACATACCTGTATGGAAGGTATTATGTCCGTGTATAATTGAGACACGGACTGCAGGAGTTAATTATAGCAAGTCTGTAGTGGCGCTTCGTAATTTCCAAACATGCAGCCACTGAGCTTTGAGGCTTTTAACAACGAGTAGACGCGTGTCGAAATAAAACGTTCCAAAACGTAACTTTGTCTTTAAACAGTTTACTGTAACACCTTACAAACAGAATTACAAAGCAAAGCAAAACACGTTTAAACGAACACGGTCAAAAACTGTATTGCTCCAGCCATCAAAGCCTTTACCTTCTCTCTAGCCTCGTGGAGCTTAAACTGTAAAATGGCTGGCTACCATGTGACAAGCTTAAGGACTGTACCATTGTAGCAAGAATAAAGGGGGTATCTCAGACTATACTACTGGAACAAGAAAATAGGGGGTTTCTCAATACAATAAGTCAGTCAGGTAAATTAACTGTATTATACTATTTAACCAATATTTTAAAGTATTTTCTTTCTTAAACTTTCATGACTCTTACATTCCGGCCCCTAATTGACTAGGCACATGAAGCATATCAATTACTCAAACATTCTTAAGAGTCATAAACTAATGAGTTCAACATATTTACAATATAAATGTCCACTTTTTTCGTTCAGGAACCTTTCACGCTGTTTCTTGTAGCAGGCAGAGCTTTGTGATCGGTCTTTCCAGGGTCGTGTAACCGTCTGCAAACAATGCATTCAGAGAGCATTTTTCTTATTACAGAATTAGCTCCTGGAATCCAGTATCTTTGTCTTAGCTTCGCAAGCACGTGGTTCCTCCCACTGTGTCCAATACTCTGGTGTATATGCTGAAGAATGAGAGTAGCAACCCGGAGGTCCTTAGAAAGGATAGCAGGATGCTTGGCCTCCTCTGGCATAGTAGATTTGTTTAGTCGCCCTCCCACCCTCAGTACTCCATCTTGCAGTGTAGGGTCCAGCTTGTAGATATGACTACCTTTCTTGATTGGAGTATTTCGCTGTAAAGCTTCGATTTCTTCTGGATATCTTTGTCTTTGACTGAAGCAAACTATCTCCATCTCAGCCTTGGCCAAATCCTCCACGGTCAATGAATTCTTACCCAATGTGGTCTTGTGCTGGTGCATATATTGCTGTAGAAGCATTCTCTGCTTATCAGGGTTACTTTCAGACTGATGGATAGTGGCTCGATACTCTTTTCTCTTACCGCTCAGGTGTAGCAGCAACTCTTTCAACCTTAGAAACCATGCAACTGCTTTCCTCAACTGGTGCCATCCTGAGAAATGGTTAACAAGCTTGTTCACTGTGTCAAAGTTCTCTTTCGTAGTTATGAGATTTGCTGTGACTGATCTCTTGACTTCGACGTCGTCTTCAGCAATCTGACTTGGCATATCTGGTCTTTCTGGCCATGATCTCTCTGTTTCCAGCAGATAACTTGGGCCTTGTATCCAAGTTTCACTCCTCATGAAGTTTTCAGCCTTCAATCCCCGTGAGGCTTGATCTGCTGGGTTTAATGAGGTGTTTACATACCTCCATTGAGATGGTTGTGTAGCTTCTCTAATGGATGAGATTCTGTTTGCTACGATGGTCTTGAAGTGTATCTTCTCATTCTCTATATACTTCAGCACCATCGTGCTATCCGTCCAGAAGACAGATTCTTCTAATGGGAGCTGTAACTCTTTCCGCATCACTTGGTCAACTTTAACTGCAACAACCGCTGCCGTCAACTCCAGTCTCGGGATGGTGACCTGCTTCAGTGGAGCCACCCTGGATTTCCCCATGAGGAAGGCACAATGTTTCTGGCCCTGTTGATTTGTCAGCAAGAGGTAAGTAGCCGTGCCATAGCCGTCCTCACTGGCGTCCGAGAAATGATATAGTTGAGCCGTCTTTGTAACTCCAAAACTCACAGGCTTGATGCATCTACTGACGTTGAAGCTAGAAAGTTGTTGCAAATCTGTCAACCATCTGAGCCATCTCTGAGCTTGACCTTCTGGGATATCTTCATCCCATCCTCTCTTGTCTCTACACAGCTCTCGTAGGATCAGCTTCACCGGCAGAATGAGTGGTGCCAGGAATCCAAGAGGGTCGTAGATGGAACTGACCACGGAGAGAATCCCTCGTCTTGTGGATGGTCTTTCGTTCACCATTATTCTGAAGTTGAACGTGTCTGACTCAATGCGCCATTGTACACCAAGAGCTCTCTCGATAGGAAGGACATCGTGGCTCAGGTCCAGATCTTTGACTTCAGTGGCTCTTTCCTTTTCTGGGATAGAAGCTAGAAATGCTCTGCTGTTGCTTATCCACTTAGTCAGATGGAATCCTCCATTCGAACACAGAGTTCTAAGGTCTCTTGACAGTGCAATGGCATCGTCTTCTGTTGACACGGACTTCAGACAGTCATCGACATAAAAATTTCTGAAGATTGTCTCCACAGCCTCTGATGGTGCTTTGCCTTTGCCATCTTCTGCAGTTTTTCTGAGAGCGTAGCTTGCACAGCTGGGAGATGATGTGGCTCCGAACAGGTGTACAGCCATTCTACATTCCACCATAGCTTGACTAACGTCGCCATCTGGCCACCAAAGGAAACGCAGAAGATCAGCATCTTCATCAGGGACTCTGACTTGGTAGAACATTGATTCTATATCTGCCATCATGGCAACGAGCTCTTGTCTAAACCTAGTCAAGACGCCAATGAGGGTATTAGTAAGATCAGGACCTTGAAGCAGCTGGTCATTCAGTGAAGTTCCTCTGAATGAGGTGGCGCAGTCAAACACTACACGGATCTTTTTCTTCTTTGGGTGATACATACCGTGATGAGGAATGTACCAGACCCTTCCATCGTCTCTGTTCAACTGTTCCTCGGGCACTTTTACAGCATAGCCTTTCGCTATGATGTTTCTCATGAAGCCTTTGTAGTCTTCGTGAAAGTCGGGGTTCTTGTTCAGCTTTCTCTTTAGACTGATGGCACGCTGCTCTGCTATGCAGCGATTGTTCGGCATCTTCGCGGTCTGTCTTCTCAGTGGCAAACCAATGTGATAGTGGCCATCAATGAACTGTGTAGACCTTGTCATCAAATCCATGAACTGATGGTCTTCTTGTGACATCTCTGTCTTTTCCTCACGGCTGCGTTCTGAAAAGTCTGCGTTGAACTGCTGTATCAACAGCTCTTCAATGCTTGCGATAGAGATACGATTAACAGTTACATTTTGTCGTTGCTCCTTGTTCGACTTGTTGCCATCATCTCTCCTTACCGGTCCATTGACTACCCATCCAAGGGCTGTCCTGACTGCGTAGGGTCTGTCATCCTTGCTGTTTATCACCTGCCATGGCTCCATAGTTCTGTAGGCATTTGTTCCAATTAATAGGCCAATTTCTGCTTCAATATATGGGAGACGCACCTTTTCCAGGTAAGGCCATCTCTCCACATCCTTCTGCAGGGCTAAGTTCCCTATTTTAACAGGAATCTCCCTCTGTGTGAAAACATTAGGCAGTTCTATGAAGTCCTTCTCTTCAAGTCCACACACTTCTAAGTCTGATAGGATATAACTTTGCATTGACTTCTCATGGCCCATGGTGCGTAATAGGATTTCTGTTCTTCTGCCTCTAACGTTCAGCTGTCGCATGAGTGATTCTGTGCAGAACGTTGCTGAACTACCTGGATCCATGAAGGCGTAAGTCTCCACAAACTTCTCACTCCTCTTAGACTTGATCTTTACAGGTACGATGGCAAGAATACAATCACTGTCACCGGCCCCAGTGAATCCACAAGTCTCTGGTTCTAGCGACACCAGAGCACTTGAAACAACCTTCTCGTCAGTATTGTTTTCTTCACTCTTCTTAGAGACTTGTTCTTCTTTGTGGAAAATGCAGCAGACTGGGATGTTTCCGAGTGCACTCTCTGCATGTTGTTCTTTGCTTACAGTTTCTACTCAGGTGCCCCTGAGCGAGACATCCAAAACATAGGCCATTGTACTTCAGAAATTCGATTTTGTCTTTATGTGGCTGTGCTTTGATGTCACTGCAGAAATCCAATGTATGATTCTTCTGGCAGAATAAACATGGCTTCTGAAAGGCATTAGCAGGCGCCACTGTGCTGCTCTTTTTGGGAGATGATTTCTGAGACTTTTCTTCCCCAGCCTGAGTGACGATAGTTGCAAAGCTGCTTCCCCTGGAACCACCTTTCCCGAGAGTCTTTGATTCAGCAGGCTTGGCTTTCACTCTTCCATCAGTAGTCGGGCTGACATCCTGGATGTTTCCAAACAATGGGTCCCTAGCAATTTTAACCTGTTTGTCTATGAAATTCACTAAGTCTGCAAACCTGGCTCTACTTTTCCGTCTCTCCATTATCTCAAAGGCTGTTCTTCTCCATTGTTCTCTCATCCTGTAAGGAAGCTTAGAGATGATGATTCTCATAGTCGTAGGATTGTCCATCTCTTCCATGAATTCAACATCCTCCATGGTGTTGCGACATCCTATGAGAAAAAGAACATATGTGTTCAATGCCTCCCCGTTCTCCGATCTGATCTGTGGCCACTTGGTAGCCTTTTCAATATATGCAGTGGCCATCTTCAGCTCGTTACCATAGTGCTCCTGCAGCAACTTCCTGGCTTCTATGTATCCCCGGTCCGGTCTCATGTGTTCACAGCTTCTGACCAGGTCTTGTGGTTTACCACTGGTGTACTGTCCCAGGTAGTACAACTTATCACTGCTGCTCTCTGTTTTGGAGTCAATGGCTTGTTCAAAGGATCTGATGAAGGGCTTATACTTGAGTGGGTCGCCTTGGAACACTGGTATGTCTCTTTGAGGGAGTTGAAACAGAGTCTGTTGTTTTTCAAGCATCTCTGTAATTTCGTTCTGACGTTGCATCACTCAGTATAGGCTTCTCCCTGTGTCTTCAGGCCTCTGGTGGTCATCAGCAGGGTCTAGTCTAGACCGTCTGACGTCTGGGGTAGCATCACGTGCTCCTGTTAGTGGAGAGGCCTTTCTTCCACGCTGTAATGCCAGGAGATGGCCTTCAAACTCTCTTTTAACTCTTGAAGGTGCCCTGGATCCAGCTCTGTGTGACAACATTGACTGGCAGTATTCGTTCATGCCATCCTGTGAGCCTTCATAATCTTCATACACACTCAACTTGGCATCTGAGACCGCAATAGCTGTTTTTATCTCCAGCTGTTCTTTCTTTGCCTGCACTTGGGCCTGTTGGGCCTGCAGTTGGGCCTGCAGTTGGGCCTGCAGTTGGGCCTCTTGGGCCTGTTGGGCCTGCAGTTGGGCCTGCAGTTGGGCCTCTTCCCGTTCAAGAGCTTGCTTCTCCACTAAAGATGCTGCGCGCGCCATCAACGCTGCCCGTTCAACCTCCTCTCTCATGCGTCGCGACGAGCATGTGGTAGAAGCGACTGACCTGTGTCCAGAAACAGAGCTACCTTCTTTTCGATTTTTGCTCAGTCTGGCTGAAGCCTCTGAAATGCTATCATCTGGTCCGACTTCATCGTCATCTTTATCTTTCTCTGCTGTATCAGCATCTTGACGAATCTTTAACATCCACTGTTCTGTGGCCTTGACATAGTCCTTAATGCTGGATGATTTAAGATCAAACCAGTTGTGCTGATCAGCGTTTCCCTCTTCTTCAGACAGAAATGCTAATACATCTTCATTGAGTACATTAAATTCTTCATGCAACTTAGAGAAATCATAATGCATTATGTCTTCAACTTTCTTAATATTAGCATTATCTTCCATGAGACAATCAATTATCTTCATTTTTCCAGTTATCTGAGCTAATTTAGCCCTCCTTGCACCTATGCTTCTATGTAACTTCTCTTCCATTGCCTTTGGGGTGAGCTTTACTTCCCTCTTTTGGCCAACAATCCTTCTGGCTGGGGGAAGCTCCTCACGGCTCCATAAGGCATCGGCCATTTTACCCGCAGCTCTTATTTAGCTTCTCAATAGAATGAACAAGGCAAGTAACAGTCACTGTACCTTCGCTTTCTTATATTGTCGTCTGGCTCCGTGACCATTCATGTATACGTTCGCCGACAATTCCGTCCTTTCCTTCTTAGGGAGCTAGTTTTTGACTAATGTAGTGGCACTTCGTAATTTCCAAACATGCAGCCACTGAGCTTTGAGGCTTTTAACAACGAGTAGACGCGTGTCAAAATAAAACGTTCCAAAACGTAACTTTGTCTTTAAACTGTTTACTGTAACACCTTACAAACAGAATTACAAAGCAAAACACGTTTAAACGAACATGGTCAAAAACTGTATTGCTCCAGCCATCAAAGCCTTTACCTTCTCTCTAGCCTCGTGGAGCTTGAACTGTAAAATGGCTGGATACCATATGACAAGCTTAAGGACTGTACCATTGTAGCAAGAATAAAGGGGGTATCTCAGACTATACTACTGGAACAAGAAAATAGGGGGTTTCTCAATACAATAAGTCAGTCAGGTAAATTAACTGTATTATACTATTTAACCAATATTTTAAAGTATTTTCTTTCTTAAACTTTCATGACTCTTACAAAGTCTTTACTGAATGGAGACAACCTGGAAACTGAAACTGCAGAAGCCTGCTAGGGCCTTTTATACAGGGGTGGTCACTGCCGGTACTGCAGTCTGAGACCAGTTATTCCCTTAAAGGTACATACACAACAATTCCTCCCCTTTTAGATAAACAGTACATAACATTCATTTAACAACTAAATAATAACTAATTACAATTACGGTTGCTAGATACATTGGTTGAAGTTAAGCAATTATAAGTTCAGTCTTTGAGGAGGCTTCCTGATTCTGTCTGGATAACGCCTCTTTGGGATATCAGGTTCTTCTGGCAAGGTTGAGTCGGGATCAATGTCGTTGTTTGGTTCGTCTGCTTCCAATATCACCGATTCTGCGGTAGATGCAATTGGTACTTCGGTTTCATCGCCGGGTGTATCAGATCGTGGTGTGGAGTTGACGTTTTCCAGTGACTCTAGAATCTGGTCAGCATAGCGTCTTACAATGCTCTCTCCAACGTCCACGGTATACATTAGAGGTCCTTGACGTGTACAGATCGTTCCTGGCTGCCATTTCTCTGTGCGGTAGTCCCGGGCCAAAACTGGTTGACCTATCTTAAAACTCCTGGTCGGCCTGTCATTCATATTCTGAAACTGCCTGCTCTCCACATCTCTTCTGACGTTTGGCTTAACCAAATCCAAGCGGCATCGTAGTCTTCGATTGAAGAACATCATGGCTGGAGTTTGGTTGGTAACCGCATTGTTATGTTCATTAATAAATAGGCATTCTTATTATGAACACAGCTAGCTTTTGCTAGCTACTTTTATTGAGCACATGTGGACTTGTACAGCATCTTGTAGAGGCTTCCATCTTGACTGCTGCCTTGTGGGTAGCCTAGTGCCTCATGGGTAATGTAGTCTTAATATCTTACAGCTGGGTAGTGTAGTCTTATACATACAGCTATATACAGCTCTACTGCTCCACCTAGTGTCCACCACAGAATGACATGTTATTGATCACGACATCCTCCTTTCTTTGATGTTTAACAAAATCAATATCAATCAACTTTCAAGAAAACAATAAAGATAATATCAGTAACACTTTTGTTAGTGCTCTATAAACATAAACATTTTCAAAACAGTCAACACATTTTCAAAGCTTTACATTGTACTCAAAGATTAAGTCTATCAGGCTCTTTTACTTCATGTGTGGATCTTCTCAACACGGGTAAGTCTGATGTGTCTTCATGAGATTGTTCTGGCGGTGAATGACAAGATGCAGTTGCGGCATTGTCATCAATCTGCTCTTGTATAGATCGAGGTCTCCTTGCGATCTTTGCTTGGAGAGGGTTTCAGTGTTTCCTTCACTCTTCATGCCATAACTCTCAATGTAGTCAATGCACTCTCGAAAACTGCTGGCAGCTGGATCCCATCATACAGCATAGTCCTCTCAGCAGCCTCGGCTAATGGAACACCAAAGATTGGCCTGAGGAAAGAAGGAGTATCCACCGGAACTGCTTCCTGCTCTGGTGCAGGCTTCTTCTTTTTCATTTTCTCTTTCCACTGCTTAACAATATCTGCTGCGGTTATATCTTTGGACTTTTCTCCTTGTGTTTTTCCTCTGTGCTTTTCTTCCCTTGGCTTCTCTTTGACCTTAAAGTCTTTTTCTTTCTTCTTGGAGAAACTCGGCTTTTTGAAGACATGGATACCCTTTGGCCTTTTCATCCTTGATGGGCTCTCTGCTTCATCACCTGAGTCATCTGGTCTGCTTATGGCACAGTTTATATGGTAGACTCTCTTGACCAGTTCTAAGTCTTCACAAGCTTTGTCACCTAGTATCGAATCAAGTCTTTCAGCCACAACAGAAAACATGAGATGATGCACTTTGTCTTTGACTGTCACTTTAAGCCTGCATACACCTAAGCTATCTATTTTCTGTCCATTATAGTTCTTCAGTAGTACTGGCTTTTTCTGTATTTTGGGCTTTTCTTTCAAATTGTTAATGTCACTCATACTGATTAAGTTTGCTTTTGCCCCAGTGTCCAGTTTCAATGTAATTAATGCTCCATTTATCTGCAGTGGGATCATCCATTTGTCCTCTTTTACTGCATTAACTTTATGTTCAGCATTGTCTATTTCTGAGGGCTGCACATTTTCTGTATCTTTTTTGATATCGTCACATGACACCATTCCTACAAAAAATGTCTCACTTAAATCAGTGTCCTCAATCACATTAACTCGTTGCCCTTTCGTCGTTTCTACTTTTGAAAAGCATTGTTTGGCAAAGTGATTCTTTCCATTACACTTTGTGCACATTTTTCCAAATGCTGGGCATTGTCTTAACTGGTGTTTGTAACCACAGCGTTTACAATTAAAAATTTCATCCTCCGATTGCTTTTCATTTCTGTTCTGCCCACGTTTCTTCCCCTTGTAGGACACAGCACCGACAGCAGCATTATCACTCATTACATTCGCATCATTATTGATTTCACTGAAAGTCTTCGCGTGATTTCGAGCTAGCTTGCTGGCTTGGCATATTTTCACCGCATTTTCCAAATTTAGTTCGGTTTCTCTCAACAGACGTTCCCTGACTTTTTTATCATGAATACCAAACACAATCTGGTCACGAATCATGGATGCTTTGAGCTCAGAGAAATTACATGTCTTTGCTTTCAGTTTCAGATCAGTTATAAAGCTATCAAAAGTCTCATTTTGTTGCTGTGTCTGAGAACGGAAGATGTGTCCTTCATACGTCTCATTCTTTTTGGGAGAACAATGTGCATCAAATTTCTGTAGCACATCGTCTAATTTGTCTCTGTTCTCCGCTGGATTAAATACAAATGTATTAAATACCTCTATCGCCTGTGGGCCTGCAACCGTAAGCAGCAACGCTATCTTCCTTGCGTCTGGCTTCGTACCAAATCCGATGGCTGCAATGTAGAGTTCGAATTGTTGTTTAAGAGTCTGCCAATTGTAGTCGATATTTCCTGTGAGTTTCAAACGCTCTGGTGGCTTCAAATTCTCCATGTTGCTGTTCACAATTTTCAGCAGATCTTCACCATCCTGGTACCATCTTATGTTCATTAATAAATACACATTCTTATTATGAACACAGCTAGCTTTTGCTAGACACTTTTATTGAGCACATGTGGACTAGGTACCGCATCTGTAGAGGCTTCCATCTTGACTGCTGCCTTGTGGGCAGCCTAGTGCCTCATGGTTAATGTAGTCTTAATATCTTACAGCTGGGTAGTGTAGTCTTATACATACAGCTATATACAGCTCTACTGCTCCACCTAGTGTCCACCACAGAATGACATGTTATTGATCACAACACGCATGTGTCGCATTCTGGTAGGCAAACAAGAAGTTATCCACCTTGTGTTGTAGGGGTATATCTTCATTACACATTGCCTTGATAGCCTTCTTGAATGTTTGAACAAACCTCTCGGCCAATCCATTAGTGGCTGGATGATATGGGGCGGATGTGTAATGCTTAACACCATTGTTCTTTAAGAACCTCCGGAATTCTTCAGACACAAACTGTGGTCCATTGTCTGAGCAAATCTATTCAGGCAGCCGATTCCTGGCGAATATGGTTCGTAAGACTGTGATAGTTTTTTCTGTGGTGGTTGAGGACATTTTTATTACCTCTGGCCACTTTGAATGTGCATCCACCGCAATTAAAAACATCGAGTCCATAAAGGGACCAGCAAAATCAATGTGCACCCTTTGCCATGGAGATGAGGGCCACTCCCATGGATGTAGAGGGGCTTGTGGTGGGGCGTTTTGGACCTTCTGGCATCCTGTACAGCTCTTGGTCATCTCTTCGATTTCTCTATCGATTCCCGGCCACCATACAAACGCTCTGGCTAAGTTCTTCATTTTTACCCCTCCCAGATGACCCTCATGAAGCTCATTGAGCACTCTATCCTTCAATTTGGGTGGAATTACTACTCTGGATCCACACATCAAGGTTCCTCTGCACACTGACAGCTGTTCTCTTCTCGGCGAGAATGCTGGCAGCAGTGGTTCGCCATGTGCTGGCCATCCCTTCACCATTAAATCATAGACCCAGGAAAGTGTCGGGTCATTTCGTGTTTCCTTTTCTATGTTTGCATTCGTCACAGGGAGACATTCGACTATAGTCGAGTGGAATAACTCCACTGGATCCACTGCCAGTTCTTCTTCCACCGTCGGCAACGGTAGGCGCAACAATCCATCAGCATTCCCATGCTGTTTAGTTCCTTTGTACTCGATGTCATATTGGTGTGCCCCTAGGAAAAGGGACCACCTCTGTAGCCGTTGTGCCGTCATTATCGGTACGCCCTTCTGAGGGTTGAAAATGGAGACGAGAGGTTGATGATCAGTTAGTAGAGTAAATTTCTGACTGTGCAGGTAGTGATTGAACTTCTTCACCCCCCACACCAGGCTGAGGGCCTCTCTGTCAATCTGGGTGTAGTTACACTCGGCTGGAGTTAACGAGCGTGACGCAAAAGCTATCGGCCTCTCTGAACCATCAAGGAATTTATGTGACAGTACCGCCCCAATACCATAGGGAGACGCATCACACGCCAGTCTTATCGGTAGTGATGGGTTGTAGTGAGCCAATACTTCTCTTGAAGTGATTAGGTCCTTACTCTTCTGAAAGGCCCGCTTACATGCATCGCTCCATTGCCATGCTACTCCCGTTTGTAGTAGGGCGTTCAGTGGATGCAGAATTGTGGACAAATTCGGCAAAAACTTATGGTAGTAATTCACCAATCTGAGGAATGACCTCAGTTGCGACACATTTTCAGGCGCTGGAGCCTTAAGTACCGCTTCAATTTTGTCAGGGGACTTATGCAACCCCTCTTCATCAATCATGTGGCCACAATACGATATCTGTTTCTTAAAAAACTCGCACTTAGGGCGATTGGCTCGTAGCCCATGTTCACGTAGTCTAATGAGCACCTGCTTTAGGTTGGCAAGGTGTTCACTGTCATCTTCACCCGTCACTAGGATGTCGTCCAAGTAACACTGAGTCCCCGGAATCCCTTGCAGGACTTGTTCCATCGCTCTTTGCCATATCGCCGGAGCTGATGTTACTCCGAATACCAGTCGATTATACTGGCAAAGACCTTTGTGAGTGTTTATCGTGAGATACTTCCTAGAGGATTCTTCAACCTCCATCTGCAAATATGCTTGTGCTAGGTCAATTTTTGTAAAACGCTTCCCTCCAGATAGTGAGGTGAAGATATCTTCTATCCTTGGAAGAGGTTATTGTACTGTGTGAAGGACTGGGTTCACCGTCACCTTGAAGTCCCCACAGATGCGAACTTTCCTTGGCTCCTCAGATTTATTGTTTAACGTTTTCTTCATGACAGGAATGATGGGTGTCGCCCACTCGCACCAGTCTACCTTAGATAACATGCCTGCATTCTCCAGATTCTCCAGCTCTGCCTCGACGGCTGGGCGAATTGCATATGGTACCGGTCTTGCTTTGAAAAACTTGGGAATTGCATTCTCCTCTATTTTTATTGAGGCGGTTACGCCTTTAAGAGTGCCCAGTTCTTGTTGAAATGCCTCTTTGGCGTCAGCTAAGATTGTTGACAATCGTCCAGGAGTGACGTCGTCATCCTTTTTACCAGCCACCGTCAGTGCCTGAATGGAGTGCCAGTCTAAACTTATCTTCCTGATCCATTCACGTCCCAATAACGGTGGTCCACCATCTTGCAGAATGGAGACATACAATTTCCGTATTTTCTTGCCGTTGTATTTGACAGGCACCCTTATTTTTCCGCTGGGGTATACTTTTTGCCCCGTATACGTCCTCAAGACAATGGATGTCTCTCTCAAAGGTATGTGTGAGAATAGCCGCTCGTAGTCTCGTCGATTCATGATGGTTAGAGCTGATCCTGTATCCAATTCCATTTTGACTTGGGACCCTGCTATCGTGAGGGTGACCCAAATGGTTCGGTGATCCTCTTTTGCGATTACGTTGTGAAGTTTGAGACAGCTTAATCTCTTGTTCCCGGATTCACTATCGCTCATCTTTTGTACTTTCCTGTACGGTTCCTTAGTAGCCTTTTTGTTGTCGTTGGTCTTCTTCCCAGACCTGCAAACTCGTGCAATGTGTCCCATCTTTCCGCATTGCCTGCATATTTTGTCCTTGGACCAGCAGTCCTTCTGGTCATGGTTTGTTCTGCCGCAGCGATAACATTTTGCAAATCCCCGTGTCATTTCGTGGGTGCCATATTCCTGTGGCTTTTGTTGTATTTCCGCAGCTCCCCTTGCTGCTGCTTCGTACGATACTGCCACGCTGAAAGCCTTATCTAGCGTCAGCTCTTTCTCTGAGAGTAACCTCTTCTGGGTTCCTTCACTCAGGAGTCCACAGACAAATTTGTCCCGTAAGGTATCTGCCAGTCCTGCTCCGAACTGGCAGTGCTTTGATAGCTTGCGTAATTCCGTAAGGTAATCAGCATTGCTCTCATTTTTATGCTGATTTCTCCTGTGGAATTTAAATCTTTCTGCTATCAGCAGCGGTGTAGGATTTAGGTGTTCCTGTAGGATAGCAACAATTTCGTTAAAACTCTTCGCCTTCGGTTTGGCTGGAGTAATCAGGTCTCGCAATAGGCCGTACGTTCTTGCGCCCATTAAATTTAGCAATACCGATGCCTTTTTCTCATCGGCTATTTCGTTTGCCTCGCAATATACCTCGACTCTTTCCACATACGTGGTCCAGTCTTCTATTGCATTATCGAAGGCAGTGATATCGCCAGTCTTTGGCATCTTGAAAATCTAAGATGGCGCCTCCCGCGCTTTGCCTTCGTCCCCGATGGATCAAAATGGCACCTCCCGCGCTTTTCCTTCTTCCCCGCCGAGTTAAGATGGCGCCTCCCGCGCTTTCGCACCGCTGCCGCTGCTGCCAACGCTGTTGCTGGCGATTATATTTATTTTGCTATCCTGTAATGGCGACGCCCTATGGCCTTCGCGCCTCCCCGATCGCTGCTGCCAACGCCGCTCTCCGCGGTATTTTTATTTTTCTATCGCGCTTCAATATTTGCTCCGTTAATTGAAGAACCGTTCCCGTCATGGAGTGGACCCTCTGGGACACTTCCCTCCCTCTTCTTAGGTCCGAACGCTGCCCGGCTGCGAAGCACCGGCCGCACCCTGTGTGCTCCACCCTCTCTCTCTCTCTTTGCTTCCCGACTCGCTGCCCGGCCCCGTTGCAGAGCCACCTGATCGAGCTCTAGCCCGCCGCAGCCCAGGAAGGATCAGTGCACTACCTGCCACCAGCCCGATTAGCTGGGAAACCACAGACTGGAGACCAAGCCTGGCTCTCGGCAGTCTCTCCTGCACTTTTCAATTCGGTGATTTGGAGGGCGGTTGCCCACGGTCGACGCCCGTTTCTCGAGTTTCTTTGGATTATTTTTTTTTCTTTCTTCTGGCTTCAACCTTCAATAACGTCGTCTGAGGTGCTGCCGAGTTGCCGGTAAGTTCGTTTCTTACTCGTCGCCAGTATTATGTCCGTGTATAATTGAGACACGGACTGCAGGAGTTGATTATAACAAGTCTTTGCTGAATGGAGACAACCTGGAAACTGAAACTACAGAAGCCTGCTAGGGCCTTTTATACAGGGGTGGTCACTGCCGGTACTGCAGTCTGAGACCAGTTATTCCCTTAAAGGTACATACACAACAGAAGGCAGTTTACAATAGAGAGTGACCATCATCCACTAGAACAGATCTATAAGAAGAATCTGTGCAAAGCACCTGCAAGACTGCAAAGACTACTTCTAAGGCTCCAAAGCTATGACTTCATGCTTAAATATAAGCCAGGAAAGGAAATGGTGCTAGCAGATGCGTTGTCTCGATTGTCGCCATATGAGAAACACGAGGTGGAGGGTCTAACAGTAAAAATCCACCACCTAGTGAGTGTTACCCCTACAAAGCTCAGTCAAATCAGAGATGAGACTAGCAAAGATGAGGAATTGCAACTACTCACACAACAAGTGGTACAGGGGTGGCCGGAGAGAATCCAGCAGGTACAGGCGACAATTCGTCAATACTGAACGATTAGAGACGATATTGCAGTAGAAGACGGTATTCTCCTTGCTGGATCGAGGATCATCGTGCCAAAGACGATGCAGACAGAACTTCTCCATCTAATACATGAAGGCCACATGGGAATGGAGAAATGCGCGCTGAGAGCCAGATCAGCTGTATACTGGATAGGCATGTACAAAAATATCGAACAGATGGTTTCTGCATGCGGTATATGCCAGAAATACAGAAATGCTCAACAGAAAGAGGAGATGATACCTAGTGAAATACCGTCAAGACCATGGCATACTGTTGGGGCAGATCTCTTCATGTGCAATCAAGAATGGTATCTCATAGTGGCAGATTACTATTCCAAGTTTCCTTTTGTGAGAAGGATGAAAGATCTGAGAGCCACAACTACCACCAGAATTGCAAAGAGCTTGTTTGCTGAACAAGGAATCCCGGAAAAGGTAATCTGTGACAATGGAACCCAGTTCACATCGAGTGAATTCAGAGCTCTGGCAGAAAAGTATGGGTTCAAAATAGTAACCTCATCCCCATGTTTCCGAAGGGGACACGGGTTCATCGAAAGACAGATCCAGACTGTCAAGAGAACTCTCATTAAAAGTAGTGAGATGGGGGAAGACCAAGACATAGAAACATAGAAACATAGAAGATAGGAGCAGGAGTAGGCCATTCGGCCCCTCGAGCCTGCTCCGCCATTCGATGAGATCATGGCTGATCATCCAAACTCAGTACCCTGTACCTGCCTTCTCCCCATATCCCTTGATACCTTTAGCTCTAAGAAATATATCTAACTCCTTCTTGAATATATTTAAAGACTTGGCCTCAACCGCCTTCTGTGGTAGAGAATTCCACAGGTGCACCACTCTCTGGGTGAAGAAATTCTTCCTCATCTCTGTCCTAAATGGCTTACCCCTTATCCTTAGACTATGACCCTGGTTCTGGACTCCCCGACCATCGGGAACATTCTACCTGCATCTAGTTTGTCCAGACCTGTCAGAATTTTATAAGTTTCGATGAGATCCCCTCTCATTCTTCTAAACTCCAGCCAGTATAATCCCAATCGACCCAATCTCTCCTCATACGTCATTCCTGCCATCCCAGGGATCAGCCTTGTGAATCTTCGCTGAACTCCTTCCATGGCAAGAACATCCTTCCTCAGATAAGGTGACCAAAACTGCACACAGTACTCAAGGTGTGGTCTCACCAAGTCCCTGTACAACTGCAGCAGGACATCCTTGCTCCTGTACTCAAACCCTTTCGCTATGAAGGCCAACATACCATTTGCCTTCTTCGCCGCCTGCTGCACCTGCATGCTTACCTTCAGTGACTGGTGCACAAGGACACCCAGATCTCGTTGCACTTTCCCTTCTCCCAATCTATTGCCATTCAGATAATAGTCTGCCTTTCTGTTTTTGACACCAAAGTGGATAACCTCGCATTTATCCATGTTATATTGCGACTGCCACGCTTCTGCCCAATCACCCAACCTGTCCAAATCATCCTGGAGTTTCTCGGTATCCTCCTCGCAGCACACACGCCCATCCAGCTTTGTGTCGTCTGCAAACTTGGAGATATTACATCTAGTTCCCTTATCTAGATTCTAGTTCCCTTATCTCCTATCACTCAGATCAACACCACTGAAAGCAGACATGAAATCACCTGCGGAATTGCTGAATGGGAGGAAGTTTAAGACTACACTACCAGCAAAAATACATCCTCCCCAGGACCAGGAGGATTTCAGACAGAAGCTGGCAGAAGCACAAGTCGTAGGGAGCAAATATTACGACAAACATGCAAAGATGCTACCAGAATTGCAGAATAGGCAATCAGTGCATGTGCAAGACCCAGTGTTGAAAACCTGGAATCCAGCCAAGGTCATTGGAAAAGCTGATACTCCAAGATCCTACTTCGTAGAGACCGAACCTGGTAACCAATACAGACAGAACAGACTCCACATCAGACCTTCACCTGAACTGGTTAGGCAGCAGACAACATCAGCAACATTGACAACACCAGCTACTACAAGCAGTACAATGCCAGAAACAAGCGCCACCAATCAAACAACCACGAGCATGCACATTCCAACTCCAACTGCGACAGCAACAACAAGAGCGGAACACACCAAAACACCGCAGAGAGGAGTGGTCACCACCAAATCCACAAGATGGAGGGACAACATCCAACCACCTGAGCGATATCGTGAATAAGAAAAGAAAACTCACGATTCTTTGTATTTGATAATAATAGTTTAGATATAATGGCCTAGAAATTCAGTTGGGCGCGCCAGCCGTTAGCGCCTTAGGGGGAGTAGATCTCGAGCGCTAGGCGCTTATCGCCCGGGCGCAGCGCGATCTGCGCCTCTCCCCAACTTCAGGACACATTTAGCGCCGGCGCAAAGTCTTAGCGCGCACCCTGCTGCGCGCGCAGATCATGACGTCATATAATAGTGCAACGCCTTTTGTGCGCCCCAAACCGGAACTTCACTCGCGCCGGCCCATTGTGCGCCGGGCGTCCCGAGCGACTGTGAAGTGGAACGGTACACAGGCCAGCCGGGCCGGGGGGAGCGCTAATTAAAGGGCACTTACCCAGCAGTATAAAGGCCAGCCATTTTGCAGCATTCACTCTTGTGCAACGGTTTTTTGGACAGAGACCAAGGAGGAGAGTTTACTGGTTTGGACCAACACTTGGACAGGTATTTTTGGCTCAGACCAGAGCTTACCAATTATCTTAGCCTTCATTCAGAGCTCAGTGTTTGCCAGCATATAATGGGGGCTGCATTGGGTGGCAACGCTGAATTTCAGCCTTATGCCAGAAGGGCTTACAGATGCCATGAGAGAGTGGCAGCCCTGGCTAGACGCAGAGGGGGCAACAGGCGTCGCCAACTGAGGCCTTACCCACCCAGGGTATACCGCCAGCAGACCTCCTATCTGACCATGTCTGCCGCGATGTGTGTTAGGAGGCTGCGATTCCAAAGTGAGGTGGTTGCAGACATCTGCCGGCTGCTTCAGAGAGATCTGCAGCCACAGCTGATGCGCAGGACGTCTCTGTCGGTGGCAGTGAAGGTGACGGTGGCTCTCAACTTCTATGCCTCCGGCTCCTTCCAATCCGCTACTGGGGACATCGCTAACATCTCCTAGTTCGCCGTGCATTGCTGCATCCGCCAGGTCACCGAAGCCCTTTTCAGAAGGAGACATCAATTCATCTCATTCCCCATGACCCTGGACAAGCAGCAGCAGCGTGCAGTGGGGTTTGCAAGAATAGCGGGCTTCCCCATGGTGCAGGGCGCCATTGACTGCACGCATGTGGCTTTGCGGGCACCTCTTGAGCATGCCGAGGATTACCGCAACCGGAAGGGCTACCATTCCCTCAATGTACAGCTGGTGTGTGACCACAGGCAGCGCATCCTAGCTGTCAATGCCCGCTTTCCAGGCAGCAGCCACGATGCCTTTATCCTGCGACAGACAACTGTGGCTGACATGTTCCAGGCACAGCCTCCCCCAAGAGGATGGCTTATCGGGGACAAAGGCTATCCTTTGTGTACCTGGCTCATGACCCCGCTCCGCGCGCCCACGACCCCTGCTGAAGAGGCATACAACGAGAGCCATCAAGCGACGAGGAGCCTCATAGAACAAACAATCGGCGTGCTCAAGCAACGGTTCCGCTGTCTCGACCGCTCCGGGGGAGCCCTCCAGTATTCGCAGGATCGAGTCTCCCAATTTGTCGTCGTTTGCTGCATGCTGCACAACCTGGCTATCCGCAGGACTCAGGCACTGCCACCTCACGTTGGATCACCACCTCAAGAGGAGGAGCAGGAGGAGCATGAGGACGACGAGGACGAGGAGTACCAGCCCAGGAGGGACGCACAAGGTCCAAGGGCCGCCCGTCGTCGGCTTATTGAACGTCACTTCTAGGCCCCCTGTCAGGGAATGGCTTGTGCCAATGATGGAACATGATTGCAGCCGCTCCGCAAGCCCTCAGCCGGTTAAGGCAACAAACACTTCAAAGATCAAACATGGACAATGTGAATAAATAAAATGCTTTATTGTACAAACTCTGGGCCCTTCCCACATGAAAACCAAAAACAGAGGAAACCCCCAAAAAACACTCAAACACATTACTCGCTCCCACAACCTGGGGAGGATTAACAAAATAAGGCAACTAAAATGGCCGTCATTCTCGGCCTTCGTCCAAAACAAACATCACATCACCGGCCTTCAAAAAACAAACATCCAATTCTCGGCCTCAAGAAACAAACACAAATGGCCACACATTCGACTATTTGGCCCGCTAGGGCGATGCCTTGGCCATGTTTGGGTGGCCCCTGCCCGCCCTGCTGCTCCGCCTCAAAGTAAGGCCATTGGCTGCTGCAAGGCTGGGGGCAGGCTCCTGAGGGGCACATGTCGTGACGGCAGATGCCCTTGGGGGTCGGCCTAGTCGAGGTCTGGGCGTCGAGCGGCCGGCTGTTGATTGCTGCAGCTGTGGCTGGCCAGCATCAGTCGCTGCAGCAGCTCCTGGCAGCTCCACTGGGGGAGTGGCAGTGGCGGCTGGAGGAATGGCGGCAAGCTGGCGGATGGCAGGTGCTCGCTGGTCGCCTGAGACACTGGCACTCGCCTGGGCCAGCACTGCAGCATGCGCACCAATCTGCCGAGGGAAAGACCAATGTGCTGCTGCAGCGCGCCGGGTGCCCTGGCAATGCCTGGCTGACACAGCGAGTGTGGCAGCAGTGAGTGCCCGTGTTGACCTGTTCACTGACCACAGCAGAGCAGCCAGTGATTGGACGGCACCACTAATCACCTGGCCAGTTGCTGAAAGATCTGCCCGGTATTCCGCCCGACTGGTGGCCTCTGAGGGCCCGAACTCGGCCACACTCCGAGAGAGGGAATCGATGGACTCAGGCAACCGTGCCACTGCCGCCATGAGCTCCGTGTGCCGGCGCTCCGAGTCGGCGGACAAGTCTTCGAGGCGTTCCATCTCCTCGGCGAAGAGCATCTCCTGACTGGAGGCCGGACTCTCCCTCTGGGGAGAAGGCCGCCGAGCTGGCCGACCCTTCCTGCGTTGCTGGAGGCCGCTGGGCCCAGCAATTGGACTCCCCTCTGACGCATCCCCCCTCTGGGGAGAAGGCCGCCGAGCTTCCACCCCCCTGCCGCCTTTCTGCAGCACGCAGGTCCCAGGAGCTCCCCTCCCCTTCGACACTTCCGCCACGCTGCCCTCTAGGGAAGACATGTCCCCTACATTGGCCTGGGTGGCCGCGGCTGAGGGTTCCCCTGATGGGCCGCCTTCCTCTTGCTCCTCCTCCTGCTCCTCCTCGGAGGGTCTGTCACTGGCAAGTTGAGGGTCCTCCTCTTGACCATCTGAAAGCAGGAAGGCACAAGAGTGGCTTTAGAGTGAGGAGAGGGCGTCAGTGCGGGATGCATGAGTGGTGGCATTCAGCGCATTGGTCGGACAGTGGCAAAGGATGTAGATCTGATGCGCAAGTGGGACGAGAGAGGTACAAAAGGTGATGTCCTTACCATTGCTTCCCAGAACAGGGTCGGCATCTCCACATGCAACGGGCCCAATCACCCGGCCACCCATGAGGCGCTCCACGCAATGTTGCAGGTCGGTGAGTGGCTGGATATGGGGTCGTCCTCCCCCGGTCGCAGTCCGGCTCTTGCGATTATTCGCCAGCTTGGCCTGCAAGAGAAAGGACGGCCTCTAAGTACAGTGTGTCGCCGTGATCTTGTGTGCACTGCCTCCCATGGTGGAATAGCCTGGCCAGTGTGTCGCCATGATCTGCTGTGCACTGCCTCCCATGGTGGAATAGCCTGGCCAGTGTGTCGCCATGATCTGCTGTGCACTGCCTCCCATGGTGGAATAGCCTGGCCAGTGTGTCGCCATGATCTGCTGTGCACTGCCTCCCATGGTGGAATAGCCTGGCCAGTGTGTCGCCATGATCTGCTGTGCACTGCCTCCCATGGTGGAATAGCCTGGCCAGTGTGTCGCCATGACCTGCTGTGCACTGCCTCCCATGGTGGAATAGCTTGGCCAGTGTGTTCAGTGCAGAATGTGCAATTGATGCTCATGCCTGTGCCATAGCTGCTGGATGAAGGCTGGCCATTAGATCTTTCAGGTCCCTTTGCCCATAATGTGAGGTGCACATGCAAGGATGAGGAGGTCATTGGAAAGGGTACTCACCCTGACAATGCGTGTGAGGTCATTTAACTTTTTGCGGCATTGGGCACCGGTCCTGGGGGCGTCGCTGTTGGCTGACAGCTTGCTGGCGACATGCCTCCAGGCTCTCCTGTAGACGCGGACCGTCGCCTTCTTGCCATTGTCCGGGTACAAAACATGGCGCCTCTTCTCCACAGCAGCAAGCAGCACACTCAGATCACGCTCTGAGAAGCGCTGCGCACGTACACGGGCCTTCTCCATGTCTTCAGGCGCTATTTGGGTCCAGCAGCAGTGTTCAGGCCTAGCTGGAGGGCTCCACTATCCAGGGCGTGGCAGCAGACACAGTCGACCCTTCCCCCTTAAGAGCTGGCCGGCGCCAGGGTGTCTGCTGTCAGTCACGAGATGGCCGCACCTGCGCTGCGCCCGGCCTCGGCGCTATCGATCACCACCTCCGGCTTAGTGCCCAAAGAGAGGCGTCCAACAGCAGTTTTAGCGCTCGCCCGAACTAGTAGGGCGAAGCTAATGAATATCGGAGAAGTGGCCTAGATTTGGCGGCGGCCGCAAACTTTAGCGGACGCCGCACTTTAGCGCCCCAAAAGTGGCGTCAATGAATTTCTAGGCCAATATTTTAAAAATTAAATTAAATTTCATGTTTTAGTGTTTTGAGAAAGAGGGATGCTACATCGTTATATTATCACATCGTTAAATGGAACTACTTGTTACATTGTTATATGGAACTACTTTGGTTAGTGCATTTATACTGCTATGTGGCACACTGTGTCAGGCAGTGCACAGTGCAAGGTCGGACATCTTGTATCCCTCCGCACCATGCGGCAGCAACATCATGAAAGCACTGAGTAAAAGCTGTAAACTAAAATGAGTTATAAGTGTCTGTATTACATAGTAATAAGAACACAAGGGGACACAACACATGCCATCTAACCCAGTGGAATAGTTGCTCATGTAACATAAGGGGGGAAATTCATTATAGCCCCGTTCACGCTAACTTTTAAAAGTTGAAAAAATTAGCGCCAGGCGCTAATGTTTCTCAACTTTTAAAAAATTATGCTTTGCGCTCCAGGGAGGAAGTGGTGCACTAAATCAAGCACTCCACTTCCTTCCTGTAGCGCACCAGGCAGCAGGCGGGGCAGTAGGTGTGCACACTGGGCCATGCAGTGCTGCCGCGTTGGAAGGCTCCTTCCCTCCCTTAAAGGGAAGGGCCATCGCTGCAGGCTCTGCAAGGAAAAAAACTTATGGGATAACTTTCCCGACGGCAGCCGCGATCTGGCCTGATCAGCCAAGAGGTACTGCAGCAGAGCGCCGGGCTGATCGATCGCTGGGAAAAAAGGGTAAAAAACAGAAAACGAGTATTTGATTATTTTCTTCCCTACCACGGCCACCTCGCCTTTAAGTATCACCCCTGAAGCACCTGGCCTCCCGATGAATGCCTCCTGCAGCTGCCGGTGTTTTCGCTCGGCGATGTTGCAGGGAGCGAAACCAAAGTTCGGGTCTGGGGCGCTACTGGGGCGATGTGCACGGCAATGATGTCACCATCTCCAGGTGAAGGGTATTGGGGTGCAATGCCATACTGCCGCCGCAAAGCTCCCGCCGCATTTAGCGGGAGGCAATATTCTTGCCGCACCCGAGCGGTAAGTGGTTAGCACTCCATTATTGCCACCCCCCCCCCACCCCGGAGGAGATAACGGGAGGCGCAAAGGTACCCAATTTCTCCCCCATAGTATCAAATGCCTTGCTAAAATCTAACTGCACTGAATTTAATTACCAGTAAGAGCTTTCATTTCCTCGAAGACCTCCCTCCCATAAATCTATGAATAAATTTTCAGGATAATGTCCACTACTTTAGCCACAGTGGATGTTAGACTCACTACCTCTGTAGTTCCCTGGATCGTCCCTCTGCTTCTTTTTAAAGATTTACATTGGACCTGAAATTGTGGTCAGAGGCTTCCCACGGGCGAATGCCTCCGATCGGCAAAAAAAGTACGCACCTACCTGGCGCCTGCATATCTTCGGGCCCTTGTGGTCCTGGGCCTGCAGGCGTAGGCCTGCGTAAAGGCCCACATATCCATGGGGCGCAGGCGGTTCGCAAACATCCCTGGGATCACGTGGACCAGCCCAACCAATCAAAAACGGGGATTCCCATTATGCTTATGGAGATTCCATTTACGTACGGAATCCTCATAAGCATGAATAGGAATGGCATGAAAAACACACTTTATCACAGCACTTAAATAAAAATAAATCAAATGTTTAAAATTAATTAAAATACAGTTTAATTAAACATTTAAAACAAAAATTAAATTTTTTGAACAATAAATGTAAACGTTTTTAAAGGAGCCGAAAATAACCTAAACTAATTTTAAACGTTTTTGAATGTTTAAATGATTTAAAAAAATGTATTTTAATATTTATTTAAACCCTTTCGCTGGTAGAAGAAGGCCCTATGCCTGCGTTTACCAGGTGTAAGGGTTTGGTGGGTATTCGCTGGGCAGTGGTTGGGCAAATCTCTCCGCCAGCGAATGTCCATTTCCTGCGTATGCGGATGATCTGTCGAGCTGAAACTTGACAGATCGCATGTTCCTGGTTTTCGCGCATGCACAGCTGTGGGTACGCAGTCATATACCCTGTAAAATCCGGGCCATTATCTCAGCTCCTTTACAATCTTCAGGCACTACCCCCATTTCTAATGATTCCATAAAGATAATGGAAAGGATATAACCAATTTTGACAGCCACTTCTTTAAATCTCCTTGTATGAGGCATATCAATGCATATTGCCTTGTCTTCCTTATACCTCCGCAGTCTATCAGTGACTACCTTACAAAATCACTATTACTTTTAGTACTTTCTTCCCCCACCAACCCCCCCCCCCGATTTCCCCATAAACTCAACTTACGTACTAAACTGAATATAGACTCTTCCATAAACAGAGATCTTTCAACGGTCTCACCATTTTCTTTTCGACCTGCTGCTGTGAGTATATTCATAGAAATACTCGCCATTTCTTTTAATACACCCCGCTATTCTAATCTCTTTTTTTTGCTTTCCTGACCAGCTTCACTTCCTTTACTCTGTTTTTATATTTGTCGTGGTCTTCTACCTATCTCGTTTTTTGTGCTCATTCCTCCTATTGTTGCCTGTAATAGTTGTTTCCCTGTTAACCTTCTTATCCCGTGGTCTATATCCATTCTATGCTCTGTGTATAGTATTACTAAATATTTCTTCCGTGCTGTTCTCCTCTAACAGTGCTGCCCAATCCTGTTTCCTTAACTCTCTCCTCAGCTGCTCAAGATCTGTCTTTCTGAAGTTCAATGTTTCCATTCTACTCATCTCCTTTTGCATGATCAGTCAAACCTTAAACTACACCGTATGTTAAAGCCATCTTGAATGTGTCTCCATCAACTGAAAATCCTGGGGAGTGGTTTAAAATGTCCTGAAGTATTTACTCTTTGACAACACTGAAACAAGAAGAAAGCAATCAGGTTATATATATATTATTAATATAAATATTCCATACATAGGTATGAAAAACTATTGCAATCATCAGATGGAAAACTTCAAATTAATTAATTAAGCATCTGGTGACACTGCATTAAGATCCATAAAAGCAATTTAAAACAGCTTAAACTTTTCAAGTGTAAAACGGATTTTTACTACTGCTTTAATAGCTTTTCTACCTAATTATAATGTGAATTCAAAGAAAAGTGACCTTGGCCAATGCCACATTCGCTGATACTGTCTTGTTAAACTGCAGTATCCTTTCTTTAATTATCTATTTGTCAATTTTATGTCAATTTTCTAAATTCAAAATAAAACAAGTCTCTCAGCACAAGCAGTTTTAGAAGCTCAACCATCGGTAATTAGATTGCAATAAAATGTAAATAATTATTCAAAGAGAAAGGGTCAGTGTGAAATATTTAGCAAAGCTCAGAAAGCAGATGGCTTTTATTTATACAGTTTTCACGATGAACTAAGGAAAGCTCTAGGAAAAGAAGAATAATTCATTGAAGACTTGGAGCCCAAATGTCCTGTTCAATGGCATGTCAGGACACAGGTTAGCGTGCCCAGTGTTCCACATGTTGGCCTCGGTACCTCAGCCGTACGTTCTACTGTGAGCAGATACCAAGTGGCTGCAAGCTCTTCAGCACGTGGAGGTTCTCTCCAGGCTGCTCTTTGAACTTAATACTAAAAGAAAATACTGCAGATGCTGAAAATCTGAAATAAAAACAGAAAATGCTGGAGAAACTCAGCAGGTCAGGCAGCATCTGTGGAGAGAGAAACAGAGTTAACGTTTCAGGTCGATGACCTTTCATCAGAACTGGAAAAAAGCAGGAAATGGAACAGATTTTTAAGCAAGTGCAGGGGCTGGGAAAGGAGGGAGGGGATGAAAGAACAAAAGGGAAGGCCTGTGATAGGATGGAAGGCAGGAGAGATTAAGAGACATTAAGAGATATTCAAGGCAAAAGGAGATGGTAATGGAACAGGTTAAGAAACAAAGGATGGCTCTAGATGAAATGTAAATTGTGCTGGCAGAATGAAAGACAGCTGCTGTCATAAATCGCAACTTCTACAAGAAGTAACTCAGGAAGTACTACTGGACGGCCAGCTGAGGGCGCCATCCGAGGAGTATAAATACTCGGGCGTGGGCCCAACTTGGCCAGAGACAATCTGGAAACAGGAAGCTAGTGACTACTAACTAGACCTCCATGTTTTGTTACAAGTCGATTAAAGCCTTGCTTTATGTTCAACCAAGTGCGTAGTGAGTCTTTATTACGTCAATTTAATCGACTTGTTATCGTCTCCACGCTTTGGGTGATTCGGAACAACCAGCTGCAACTCGAACCACAGAAAGGAACTTGGGCAAGAAACTGATCCATCATGGAAAAACTCCTTAGACCTGCTCGTCTCGACCTGGACCCGAATGCACCTGCGGCAGTGAAGGTACGGAAGCATTGGTTTCGTACCTTTAGCAACTTTCTTGAAGAATGTGGGGAGGATGCCCCTAATAAGTTACGAATGCTTATTAACTACGTATCCCCTCGTGTATGATTATATTGAGGATGTATAGACTACGACGCTGCTATCCAAATTTTACAGCAGCTATACGTCAAGTCCCCGAATGAAATCTTTGCTCGACACCTACTGGCCACAACTCGGCAGCAGCCTGGGGAATCACTTGATGAATTCCTCCAGAAACTTCGCAGGCTCAGCAAAGATTGTAACCTTAAAGCGGTTACAGCTGAACAGTAGCAAGAGGAACTAATCCGTGATTCCTTTATCAATGGGATTGCGTCCCCTTTTATACGTCAGTGCCTGCTGGAAAATAAAACCCTCAATTTACGGGCTGTTTATGACCAGGCGTGTTCCCTGGACTTGGCCAAGAAGAATGCAGACACTTATCTCCCACCACGTGCACGGGTGGTGGCTATCACCTTTAATGAGTCTTTCAATAGGTCTCGGGCGGATGCCCCCGCTGATGATGACTCTATTCTAATGGGCGACGACCCTACCCTAGAGGCCTTCGCTGATGACGACCCCACCCTAGCAGCATCCTGGCAATCAGGAAGAAAGTGTTTCTTTTGTGGAGGTACGTTCCATTACAGAAAATTTTGCCCGGCTCGTAATGCGACCTGCAATCATTGCAGCAAGAAAGGACACTTTTCCAAGGTATGCCAGTCACGGGCCTCTGCTAACAAGAAAGGCCGCTCCTCTAAAGTATACCGGTCGAGAGCTCCTGTTAGCTTCACAGCTGCTATCTATGGAGCTGCTCCTCCCCCAAGAACCACTGCTAAGGCTACAGCTGCCGAAGGAAAAATTGCCCCTCCTCTCATCACAGCTGTTCTTTCCCCGAAGTTTGTCCCATGCAGCCACGAAGGTTTCAGTAAATGGGCACACTCTAAGCGCGCTCTGACAGCTTCATCAGTAAGCGGGCTGTCACCAGGTTAAAACTGGGCATTTATAAGAACATAAGAACATAAGAAATAGGAGCAGGAGTAGGCCAATCGGCCCCTCGAGCCTGCTCCACCATTCAATAAGATCATGGCTGATCTGATCCTAACCTCAAATCTTCTATCACTCTCCATCCCACCCGAACCCATGTGATCTCCCGGGAGAGGCGAAAAACCAGATAAAAAACCCAATGACCAATTTGGGAGAAAAATTCTGGAAAATTCCTCTCCGACCCATCTAGGCGATCGAAACTCTTCCAGGAGATCACTCTGTCCCTATATTTTCTACAGTACTTACCTTCTGTAAAGGCGATCTCCACCCCAGCCAGAAACAGGAATAACACCATCTCCTGAAATCTAACACAGAATTAGAACACATGAAGTAGGAGCAGAACCAGGCTACATGGCCCCTGGGCCCGCTCCACTACCCACAGGGCCATGACCATTCCGAACCTAGACTCATGTCCAATTTCTTGCCCACTCCCCGTAACCCTTAATTCCCTTTACTTCTAGGAAACTATCTATTTTTGTTTAAAATTTATTTAATGATGTAGCTTCCACAGCTTTCTGGGGCAGCAAATTCCACAAACCTACCACCCTCTGAGTGAAGAAGTTTCTCCTCATCTCAGTTTTGAAAGAGCTGCCCCTTATTTTAAGATTATGCCCCCTAGTTCTAGTTTCACCCATCATTGGGAACATCCTCACCGCATCCACCCAATCAAGCCCCTTCACAATCTTATATGTTTCAATAAGATCGCCTCTCATTCTTCTGAACTCCAATGAGTAGAGTCCCAATCTACTCAACCTCTCCTCATATGACCACCCCCTCATCCACGGGATTAACCGAGTGAACCTTCTTTGTACTGACTCGAGAGCAAGTATGTCTTTTCTTAAGTATGGACACCAAAACTGTATGCAGTATTCCAGGTGCGGTCTCACCAATACCTTGTATAACTGCAGCAATACCTCCCTGTTTTTATATTCTATCCCCCTAG
This sequence comes from Somniosus microcephalus, assembly GCF_052327205.1. Taxonomy (NCBI): domain Eukaryota; kingdom Metazoa; phylum Chordata; class Chondrichthyes; order Squaliformes; family Somniosidae; genus Somniosus; species Somniosus microcephalus. The sequence continues at coordinate 27,747,790 of NC_140999.1, read as the reverse complement.
CAATAAAAGCCAACATTCCATTGGCCTTCTTGATCACTTGCTGCACCTGCATACTAACTTTTTGAGTTTCGTACACCAGGACCTCCAGATCCCTTTCTATTACAGTACTTTCCAGTTTCTTGCCATTAAGATAATAACTTGCTCTATGATTTTTCCTGCCAAAGTGCATAACCTCACACTTTCCAGTATTGTATTCCATCTGCCAAATCTCTGCCCACTTACTTAGCCTGTCGATGTCCCCTTGCAGGTTTTTTATGTCCTCCTCACTCACTACTTTCCCTCCCATCTTAGTATCATCTGCAAACTTTGATATGTTACACTCGGTCCCCTCCTCCAAATCGTTAATATAGATTGTAAAGAGTTGGGGACCCAGCACTGACCCCTGCGGAACACCACTAGTTACTGATTGCCAGTCTGAGAATGAACCATTTATCCCAACTCTCTGCTTTCTGTTAGAGAGCCAATTCTCCACCCACGCCAGAATATTACCCCCAATCCCATGATTTTTTATCTTGAGCAATAATCTTTTGTGTGGCACCTTGTCAAATGCCTTTTGGAAGTCTAAATACACTACGTCCACTGGTTCTCCTTTATCCACCCTGTATGTTACTTCCTCAAAGAACTCAAGCAAATTTGTCAAACATGACTTCCCCTTCATGAAACCATGCTGAGTTTGTCCTATTAAATTATGTTTATCCAAATGTCCCGTTACTGTCTCCTTAATAATGGACTCTAACATTTTACCAACCACAGATGTTAGGCTAACAGGTCTATAGTTTCCAGCCTTCTGCCTACTACCCTTTTTAAATAAGGGTGTTACATTAGCAGTTTTCCAATCTGCCGGGACCTTTGCTGAGTCCAGGGAGTTTTGGAAAATTATTACCAATGCATCCACAATCCCTACCGCCACTTCCCTCAAGACCCTAGGATGTAAGCCATCAGGTCCAGGGGATTTATCCGGCTTAAGTCCCATTATTTTACCAAGTACCACTTCCTTAGTGATTTTAATCGAATTTAGCTCCTCTCCCCCTAGAGCCCCCTGTTTGTCCAGTATTGGGATATTCTTCTGGGATATTGGGATATCCCTCGGACAGGGAGATTGCAATGGCTCTGACGACTCTGACCACCAATTCTTCTGGCTTCTGTCTTGTCAACCTCATCCTCAATGGCCACACTTATCTCTCCACCCGGCTCGGAGTACTCGAAAACTTATGCAGCGATGTGCTTCTGGGACAGGACTTCCAGAAGCAGCACAAAAGACTAACTTTTGAGTTTGGAGGGTCGAAGCTGGAGCTTATCATTTCTAAGGTGCCATTTTGTGTGCTTTCGGCGGCCTTACTCGGTGAGCCCTCCCTTTTTGCCAATCTCGCCTCCCGCTGTAAACCCATAGCCACCAAATCGCGGTGCTTTAGCCAAGACGACCGAGCATTTATCGAGGCAGAAATCTCTCGCCTTTTAGCTGACGGTATTATCGAGCCGTGTTCATCTTCCTGGTGGGCTCAAGTCGTCGTTGTGAAAAACCCTTTAAAACAACATAAGAAACGTTTGTGTATTGATTATTCGCAGACTATTAATCAATATACTGATCTGGATGCCTACCCGCTAACACGCATAGATGACATGGTCAACAACCTTGCTAAATACAAGGTATTTTCAACCTTCGATTTAAAGAGCGCATACCATCAGGTACCGCTGAAAGACTCTGACAAAAAGTATACGGCCTTTGAGGCCAATGGTCGGCTTTATCAGTTTCGTCGCCTTCCATTTGGGGTCATCAATGGGGTGGCTGTCTTCCAATGGGCAATGGATGGCCTAGTCCAGCAAGAGAACTTGACGGATACTTTTCCATATTTAGACAATATCACTATTGCCGGCCATGATTAAAAGGAGCATGATGCCAATCTTCAGAGATTTTTTGACGTTCTCCGTCGTCGCCACGTAACGTTAAACGAATCCAAATCGGTGAAATCGGTGCCATCAGTGAACATTCTTGGCTACTGGGTGGGCAACGGTGTTATTAAACTGGACCCAGAGCGACTTCGCCCACTTCAGGAGCTCCCTCCCCCTACAAATCTCGGCTCTCTTCGTCGGGCACTTGGCATGTTTGCTTATTACGCAAAGTGGATACCTCACTTCTCTGATAAAATACAGCCCCTGCTTCATGCAAAGTCTTTTCCATTGGAAGCAACGGTTATTTCTGCCTTCAACCTCCTCAAACGACAGCTGGAGAAAGCCACGCTTCGCTCCATTGACGAAAACCTTCCTTTTGTGGTCGAATGCGATGCATCGGAGGTGGCGATCTCGGCTACCTTGAATCAAGGTGGTCAACCCGTGGCATTCCTATCCAGTACCTTGCAGGGTAGCGAGCTCCATTACCCCCCGTCGAGAAGAAGGCTACAGCCATCATCGAGGCTGTACGCCAATGGAGTCATTTTCTTGCTCAGCGTCATTTCACGCTCATAACTGACCAGTGCTCCGTGGCCTTCATGTTGGATAACCGGAAGCGCACGAAAGTCAAAAATAATAAAATTCAACTCTGGAGGATGGAGCTGGCCGCCTTTGGATATACTATCCGTTACCGACCCGGCAAACAGAATGTGGCCCCAGATACCTTCACATGGGCATTTTGCTCTTCACTGTCAATGTCGACTCTGGCAAATCTGCATATGGACTTATGCCATCCTGGCATTACCCGTATGTTGCACTTTGTGCGCTCCAAAAATCTACCATTCTCAACGGAGGACGTAAAGAAAACATGCTCCTCCTGTAGGATTTGTGCAGAATTTAAGCCACAATTCTTCTGCCCATCAGATGGCTTACTCATACATGCAATGCAGCCTATGCAGAGGCTCAGCATAGACTTTAAAGGGCCATTGCCTTCGTCGACGCGGAACACCTACCTACTTACGATGGTAGACGAGTATTCACGCTTTCCCTTTGCCTTCCCTGTCCTAATATGCTTACCTCTACGGTAATTAAATGCCTCAATCAGGTCTTTTCCCTTTGCGAGACAGCCAATTTTATCCACACGGATCGGTGTCCCTCCTTTATGTCGAGTGAACTTAAAAGTTATCTCTTCCAATGGGGAATCGCCTCGAGTAAGACAACACCATATCACCCAATCGGCAACGGACAGGTTGAACGATACAATGCCATCATCTGGAACGCTGTCCGTCTGGCACTGAGGTCACGCAACCTACCAGACCAGCAGTGGGAAACTGTGCTCCCTGACGTGTTACATTCTATCAGGTCTCTTCTCTCCACATCCACTAATGTCACGCCTCATGAGCGATTCTTCAAGTTCCGGCGTCGCTCTACACATGGGACATCTCTACCGTCATGGTTGGTGGCTCCAGGCTCTGTGCTACTCCGGAGGTTCGTCCGGTCTGCCAAGAACGACCCTCTCATTGACAAGATGGAGTTAATGGAGGTAAACCCCACGTATGCGCACGTGCGGTACCCTGATGGCTGGGAGTCCACCGTCTCACTCAGAGATCTGGCTCCCTGCCCAACCGGTCACATGGACCCGAATGATGAAGGATCCCATGACGATGATGTCAACACTCCGCACCCCTATGAAAATGACGCCCTACCTGGGACATCGAGGGACCTGCCGGCAGTGCTACCGGATCAACTCAGGGAGCCGAACGCTCCCTGTAGGATGGCCGCCCGAAACCAGGACGCCGGACAATCTCCGGCTATGACCCAGGATGAGGCCAGCTCTGCGCCTGTGGGGACCCACACCCGGAGTCATGATATTCCCAGACCTCCACAGGGCGATCAAGACGACACAGACTCTACCGACTTACCGGTACGGGCCAAGCGACCCAGGGACCAGGACACGGTCTGGGGAGACATGCCTTCCGGTCACAAGCAGAAAGCTAAACGACTACGGCTATTTTTGGTCCGCCTAGCCCGTTAAAGGAAGACTGGACTTCCAAACCTTTTAGGGGGGAAGAATGTCATAAATCGTAACTTCTACAAGAAGTAACTCAGGAAGTACTACTGGACGGCCAGCTGAGGGCACCGTCTGAGGAGTATAAATACTTAGGCGTGGGCCCAACTTGGCCAGAGACAATCTGGAAACAGGAAGCTAGTGACTACCAACTAGACCTCCATGTTTTGTTACAAGTCGATTAAAGCCTTGCTTTATGTTCAAACAAGTGCGTAGTGAGTCTTTATTATGTTAGCTGTCATGTGGCGGAGAAGAAAAAAAGACACAGACAAAAAGTGTGGATAAATATATATATATATATATATATATAATAGGGGCTGAGATTATGATCTGAAATTGTTGAACTCTATGTTGAGTCTGGAAGGCTGTAAAGAGCCTAATCGAAAGATGAGGTGCTGTTCCTCAAGCTTCCGCTGAGCTTCTGTGGAACAATGCAAGAGGCCGAGGATGGTGAGGTCTGAGTAGGAGTGGAGCGATGAATTAAAATGACAGGCGACCGGAAGCTCCGACTCTTCCCTCCCCTTCCTCGACTTCTCCGTCTCCATCTCTGGAGATAGGTTACTGACAAACAGAGTCTTCAGTCCAGGTGAACATGTATTGGCACGGAACTACAGTGGTGGACCTAAGTGGGTTCTTGCTACTGTCATTGCACAGACTGGTCCAGTATCCTACACTGTACAGACACCCGAGGACATTGTCTGGAAGAGACACACCGATCAGCTTCTACGAAGTGCAGCAACACCCACTGAACCACCAACAGCAGTTTATCTGCCATTGGGTGACGCTGTGGGTCATCCGCCTTCTACACCGAGAGGCTCACCTTCTGAGGAAGCAGCCGCTTCAGCCCCTATCTCATCAGTAAGAGAGACCTGTATACAGGCACCCCAGCTGCCTACACCTGTGGTGACGTCACCTGTGAGAGACAATAAACTGGAGAGCCAGGTTGACCGCCGGTATCCTACCAGAGAGCGGCGGGCCCCTATACGTTTGAACTTATAGTTCAGAGGCTTATCCTTTAGCTGGGGCAGAATAATTCCCATGGGTATAGCCATGGTTGGAGGAAGTCTACCCTCACTCCCAGGTTATTGTGTTTTAAAAATGTTGTGGTTCTATTGGGACATCTAATGTAAGAGGGGAGGAGATGTTGTGTATTTTGAATGTTGTATTTGAATTGTCCCACATAGCTTACCGTAGTTGTGATGTGCAATGCACTATGGCAAATAGAGTGCATTAAGTTGAAGAGATTCTTCTGGAAGTAATGGCTGTTAACTGAACTCTGTCTCCTGTGTACTCCTTTAATTGTTATAAAAGCAAGGTTAATAAACTCTTGAGATTTAACAAAAGTGGCGACGAGTGTAGTGTATGTACCTTTAAGAGAGAACTACTTTTACAGCTCCTGTATACTGTAGTACCGGCAGTGACCACACCTGTATATAAGCCTTGAGCATGCCTCTGTACCCGAGTCTTGAGACTGCCCTACTCCAGTAAATACCTGTTGATTGTTAAGTTACAGCATCCATGTGGTTATTGAAAAACATCATACTCTCAGAATCACGGATTTAACAGTGGCGACGAGTGTCGATTCGAATCTACCTGCAACTCTGCATTTCCCTTCGAGGATTCGCTCCGGGAGGGCGGTGGAAGAAAGTCGAGGCCAGAAACACAGGCGTCGACCACGAGCAACCGCCCAGTCGTCCGGCAGAGAGTGAACATCGCAGGGGAGGCTGTGGAGAGCCGGGCTTGGTTCCCCAGCCACGACGATCAGCAATAGACTGACGACAGGTACAGCGCAGACCCTTCCCGGACAACGGCAGCTGGAGCCGATCGACGGCGGAGAGAAAGCCGAGCAGCGTCGACGGGGTAAGACAGAGGGTGAAGCGCACAGGGCGCAGCCGGGGGTTGAAAACCGAGCGGCGTCGAGGAAAAACAAAACGGAGAGAGAGAGGGTAAAGCAGCAGCCGGGTTCAGGACCGAGCGGCGGAAAAGGGAAAGGCGCACAAAAAAAAAGAACGCGCAGAGCTCAGCCAGGGCTCAAGGGCTGAGCAGTGTCCGCGGGGAGAAGAAGGGAGAGTGCGGGAGACACCATTGAGCCGTGGAGAAGAAGGAAGAGCGCGGGAGACGCCATTTTTAGATGCCACAGCAGAGAAGAAGGGCGAGCGCGGGAAGGAAGGAAAGCGCGGGAGACGCCATTTTTGCCAGCGGAGAAGAAGGGGAAGCGCGGGAGTTGCCATATTTGACAGTTAAATCACACCCAGGAATGCCGAAGAGTGGCAGTATCTCTACGTTCGACAATGAAGTCGAAGATTGGGCGACATATGTGGAACGTATTGAGGTGTACTGCAGGGCGAATGAAGTGCCAGATGCTAGGAAAGCACTGATTTTGTTAAATTCCATGGGTGCAAAAACTTATGGGTTACTGCGAAACCTAATAACCCCAGAGAAGCCTGTGAACAAGAATTTCGAAAGCATAGTAGAAATCCTACAGGACCACTTAAACCCCACACCGCTGCTGATAGCAGAATGATTTAAGTTCCATAAAAGGAACCAACACAAAGACGAAAGCAATGCTGAGTACCTAACGGAACTGCGCAAGCTATCGAAACACTGCCAGTTTGGAGCGGGACTAGCAGATACATTAAGGGACAAGTTTGTGTGTGGGCTGCAAAGTGAAGGAACCCAGAAACGGCTTCTATCAGAAAAGGATCTTACGCTGGACAAGGCTTTCAGTATGGCAGTATCACACGAAGCAGCCGCAAGGGGCGCTGCAGAGATACAACGGAGACCGCAAGAATATGGCACCAATGAAATGTCCTATGGGACAGGGAAGTGCTATCGCTGCGGCAGAACAACACATGACCAGAAGGATTGTTGGTTCAAGAACCAAGTGTGCAGACAGTGTGGAAAAGCAGGACAGATAGCAAGAGTCTGCAGGTCTGGGAAGAAAACCAACAGTAAGAAATCTCCACAGGAGAAGTACAAAAAGGTACACAAGGTGATGGACAGTAGTTCAGACGAACAGAAAAGTGACACAGACTCCGGAAGCAAGGAGCTGGGTTGTCTGAAACTACATAAGGTAACCAAAATGGAGGATCACCAGACTATCTGGGTTACACTCAAGATAGACGGAGTCCAAGTGAAAATGGAATTGGACACAGGATCAGCCCTAACAGTCATAAACCAAAGGGACTACAAGCGTCTATTTTCACATATACCCTTGAAAGCTACAGAGATTGTCTTGAAGACGTACACGGGGCAAATAGTCTACCCCAAAGGAAAAATAAGGGTGAAAGTGATATATAAAGGCCAGAAAATACCTAAAATGGACATATATGTATTGCCAGATGGAGGACCACCACTACTAGGACGTGAATGGATCCGGAAGATACAATTAGATTGGCATTCCATATAGGCCCTGAAGGTTGAGGCCAAAAAGGATGACGACGTCACACCTGGACGACTGTCAAAAATGCTAACTGACGCAAAAGAAGTGTTCCAGGAGGGACTCGGAACAGTAAAAGGCATAACAGCGACGATTAAAATAGAGGAAAATGCAAGCCCAAAGTTTCTTAAGGCCAGACCAGTGCCTTATGCAATCAGACCAGCTGTCAAAGCAGAGCTGGAAGGGTTGGAACGTTCAGGAGTACTGTCCAAAGTAGACTGGAGCGAGTGGGCTACACCCATCGTTCCTGTAATGAAGAGGTCGTTGAGTAATATGCCTGGGGAACCAAAGAAGTTCAGCATCTGTGGGGATTTTAAGGTACAATATCTGCTTCCACGAATTGAGGATATTTTCGCCTCGCTATCTGGAGGTAAACGCTTCACCAAAATTGATCTAGCCCAGGCGTACTTGCAAATGGAGGTAGAAGAAGCCTCGAAACAATACCTTACGATTAACACTCATAAAGGTCTCTATCAATACAACCGGCTGGTGTTCGGGGTAGCATCGGCTCCGGCTATTTGGCAAAGGGCGATGGATCAAGTCCTGCAAGGGATTCCAGGGACCCAGTGTTATTTGGACGACATCCTGGTCACGGGCGAAAATGACAGTGATCACCTCGCCAACTTGGAGAAGGTGCTCACCAGATTAAAGGAATATGGGCTACGAGCTAATCGCCACAAGAGCGAGTTTTTCCAGAAGCAGATCTCGTATTGTGGCCACGTCATCGATGAAGAGGGGTTACATAAGTCCCCTGAAAAGATTGAGGCAGTAGTCAAGGCTCCAGCACCAGAAAATGTGTCACAACTGAAGTCGTTCCTCGGGCTGGTAAACTACTGCCATAAGTTCTTACCAAATTTGTCCACGGTATTACACCCACTGAACACCCTACTGCAAACAGGGGTACCATGGAAGTGGAATGACGAACATAGACGAGCTTTCCAGAAGTGTAAAGAATTGATCACATCAAAAGAGGTGTTGGCCCATTTCAACCCAGCACTACCAATTCGTTTGGCATCTGATGCATCACCTTATGGTATTGGAGCGGTGCTGTCGCACAAATTCCCAGACGGGTTGGAGAGGCCAGTAGCCTTTGCGTCTCGGTCACTAACCTCAGCCGAGCGCAACTACGCCCAGATTGACAGGGAGGCCCTCAGCCTAGTATGGGGAGTAAAAAAATTCAACCACTATCTGCATGGGCAGAAGTTCACCTTGCTGACTGACCACCAACCACTTGTCTCCATCTTTAATCCTAAGAAGGGCGTTCCAGTGATGACTGCACAACGGTTACAAAGATGGTCCCTGTTTCTAGGGGCGAATCAATATGAAATAGAATATAATGGCACGAAACAGCATGGAAACGCTGATGGGCTATCGCGCCTGCCACTGCCTACTGTGAAGGAAGCATCAGCAGTGGATCCTATCGAGATATTTTATTCGTCAATAATTGAACGATTGCCAGTAACGAATGCGGATATAGAGAAGGAGACACGCAATGATCCGACGCTGTCTCGGGTATATGATTTGACGGTGAGGGGATGGCCAACACATGGCGGCTCACTGTTGCCAGCATTCTCATCCAGAAGAGAACAGCTGTCAGTATGCCAGGGGACAGTGATGTGTGGATCCAGAGTGGTGATTCCACCGAAGTTAAGGGAGAGAGTGCTAAATGAGCTTCATGAAGGTCATCTGGGGGGAGTGAAAATGAAAAGCCTTGTTATGTGTGGTGGCCGGGAATCGATCAACAAATCGAAGACCTAACCAAGAGCTGCTCAGGATGCCAGAAGGTCCAAAATGCACCACCACATGCCCCTCTACACCCATGGGAGTGACCCTCCTCTCCATGGCAACGGGTGCATATTGATTTCGCTGGTCCATTCATGGACTCAATGTTCTTAATAGCAGTGGATGCTCATTCGAAATGGCCTGAGGTGATAAAAATGTCCTCAACCACTACAGAGAAGACGATTGCAGTCCTACGGACCATATTTGCCAGGAACAGCTTGCCAGAGCAGATTTGCTCTGATAATGGACCACAGTTTGTGTCCGAAGAGTTTCGGAAATTTATGAGAAGGAATGGGGTAAGGCATTATACATCCGCCCCGTATCACCCAGCCACCAATGGATTGGCTGAGAGGTTCGTACAAACCTTTAAGAAGGCGATAAAGGCCATGTGCGACGATGAAATTCCACTACAGCATAAGGTGGACAATTTCTTATTAGCCTACCGAAACGCGACACATGCAGTTACCAACCAGACCCCGGCCATGATGTTCTTTAACTGAAGATTGAGATCTCGTCTGGACTTGCTCAGACCAAATGTGCGAAGAAATGTTGAAGATAAACAATTCCAGCACATCAATGAGAAGCCGACAAGGAGCTTCAACGTAGGACAACCAGTCTTGGCCCATGACTACCGAACAGAGAAATGGCAACCCGGAACGATATGCACAAGGCAGGGGCCATTAATGTACACAGTGGATGTCGGGGAGAACATTGTGAGACGCCACGTCGATCAGATCTTAGCGTCACAGGAACGAGTCAACCCCATGTCTCGCGTCCCTGGGGATGAACCCGACATACCGGTAGCATCTCCCTCAGAAACGGTAGCAGTGGAAACTGATGAACTAACCGACGAAAGGGGGCCAGAATCGCCTCCGCACCAAGAACAAGAACCTCAGGAAAGGCGCTATCCCGAAAGGATCAGGAAGCCGCCCCAAAGACTGAATCTATAAATGGACTATTGTTGTTTAATGTACATGTTAAAGTGTTAATTGTTATTTGAATATTATGGTACTACTAATCTAAAAGGGGAGGAATTGTAGTGTATGTACCTTTAAGAGAGAACTACTTTTACAGCTCCTGTATACTGTAGTACCGGCAGTAACCACACCTGTATATAAGCCTTGAGCATGCCTCTGTACTCCAGTCTTGAGACTACCCTACTCCAGTAAATACCTGTTGATTGTTAAGTTACAGCATCCGTGTGGTTATTGAAAAACATCATACTCTCAGAATCACAGATCTAACAACGAGGACGTCTGAACTTACGTGGCTCTGCTGTGCGGAAGATAGTCGGGTTTTACGTGCTTAAAACTGTTATTTTTGCTGTGGACAGTTAATTAAAGTGAGGCTGACTCGAGGATAAAGCAGCTTGCAACGGCGGGAAGACGAGGCGGCGTATAAGGTACTAACGACTTGAGGAAGGGGAGGAAAAGCAGTGAGTAAATCAGGAAGGACATTTATTCAACTGTGAAACGATCTGTGACTTGAAGCACTAAATAACTGATAGTGATTTTAGTTGAGTTCAACATTGGAAGGATCCTTAGTGAATGATAATTAGGAGCCTGAGAGAAGGAAAATGGCTGGAATTATCGGTAACATTGGACCGTTTGATGAGAATGTCGAACAATGGAGCTCATACACAGAACGATTTGAATACTTCACACAAGCAAATGACATTGGAGGGAACAAAGTAGTACCTACATTGTTAAGTGTGATGGGACCAAAGACTTTCAATCTTTTGCATACTTTAGTGCATCCAGATAAACCAGGGACTAAACAATACAGCGAAATTGTGGCGATACTAAAAGGGCATTTTTCACCCAAACCCCTAGTCATAGCTGAGAGGTTTAGGTTCCACAGGCGTATCCAGGAAGAAGGAGAAACAGTGACCATATTTGTAGCTGCACTAAAAAGACTATCAGAGCACTGTGAGTTTAATGACGTGCTAAATGATACTATAAGAGACAGGCTAGTGTGTGGTATGAGAAATGAAGCCATACAGAAGAGACTATTAACGGCGAGTAATCTGACACTACAAAAGGCCATTGAAATCAGTATTTCCATGGAATTGGCAGCTAAGGAAGCTCAACAGTTGGGTGCAACAGAAAAAGTGCACAAAGTAAGAACAGAGAGTCAAGGGCTATATTTCCGTTGTGGCAAAACGGGGCATCTTGTGTCTGCATGCTGGTGTGTGGACGTGGATTGCCACAGCTGTGGTAAAAAGGGACATATTCAGCGCGCATGCAGAAATAAAAAGGACACAGAGAAAACGTCAAAGACAGAAGGGAGAAAAAAAACATTCAGACAAAAGACAAAGAAGCATGTCCGGTCCGCTCTGTAGAACAGGACAAAACAGAGGCAAGTGACACTTCAGAGGAGGAACTATCACTGAACGTGCTGACTGTAGCTGGGGATTCGCATGGCTACTGGGTCTCACCCTTGCTAGAGGGGCAGCCTGTGTGAATGCAGATCGATACTGGGGCAGCAGTATCTCTTATGTCAGAGACAGTCTACAAAAAGACATTAAAGCACCTGAAAATATCAGCCTGCTGCGTTCTTTTCTAGGGTTACTGAGCTACGATGGACGGTTCATCCCGAACCTAGCCTCGATGCTGAGGCCGCTGCATTGGTTGCTATGTAAAGACAAGAAGTGGGAATGGACTAACAAGTGCCAGGAGGCGTTCATGACAGCAAAGGACACGCTCCTGAAGTCAGAGGCTTTGACGCATTTTAACCCTTCATTACCAATACAGTTAGCTTGTGATGCATCGTCATATGGTGTGGGAGCGGTCGTTTCTCATATCATGCCAAACGGAGAAGAGAAGCCGATAGCATTCGCATCTAGGACTTTGAACAGAGCTTAAACTAACTACGCCCAAATAGAACGAGAAGCACTGAGCATCGTTTTTGGCATTTGCAAGTTTCACCAATATTTGTACGGGAGACAGTTCACCCTACTAACAGATCACCGCCCTCTCACGACCATCTTCAGGCCACATACAGGGATTCCGTCACTTGCTGTGAGCAGAATGCAAAGGTGGGCGCTGCTGTTGTCTGCACACACCTTTGACATTAGATATTGCAAGTCTGACCTGCACGGCAATGCCGACAGCCTTTGCAGGTTGCCGCTGCCTGTCACCAAGCCTATGACGAGTAGCATGGACATCTGCTATTTTAGGCAGGTGGAGAACGCGCCTGTTACTTCGACACAGGTCCGACGAAACACCAGAAATGACCCAGTGTTGTCTGCAGTGCTGGACATTATCATCAGGGGCAAGCTTGACAGCGATGACCCAAACCTGAAACCATAGAAATTCGGTATAGCTGCGTTTGGGGCGCTAGTCCTGGCGATGCGCAAAGTTTAGCGCCAGGCGCAATTTAGCACCACCTAGCGCGATATTGGGCTGTAGCACCCCTAAAGGTGAGTGCGGCGCTAAATCAGGCACTGCACGCTGCTCTTAAGGCGCTAACCCGGCAGCGCAACCCAATTTCGCGGCGACGGGGCGCAGCGAGGGTGCTTTCAATAATCACTTTCCCTGAGACACACTGGTGCCGGCCAGCTCTTAAAGGGGCAGTTCAATTGGCATCACCAGACACACTCACTGCCTTGTAGGCCTTCAAAGCGGTGGGAGACTACCTGTGACGCACCAGCCTAGCAAGACATGGAAAGGGTGAGGCAGAGGGCGGAATGCCTCACTGATGGAGCATTGGATGCTTTGGTTGGTGCAGTGGAATCAAGGCCAAGGAAGATGGCCGGAATGTGATTTATGTTTTGGACAGTCTCCCGGGTGTGAGAGCCAGTTATGTGTCAGTGTATTAGTTTTGCTTTCTGTTGCCATAGCTTTCTCATGTGCGAAGGAACCACATTTTGTGTAATGAAACACTTTCTTCATTTACAATGGCCATGCCTTCTATTTACATGCATCTTGCCCTTCACAGGCTTGGGGGTATCAGACTGGTTCCATTCCTGTTCTTGGAATGGCAGCAAGCATTCCGTGAGAGGGGCCTAGAAGCTACTTCTGATCAGCCTCTGACGCGCAGCCTGAGAAGAGCCGCCCGCGTAGAAGTTCAGGCCAGCAGCCATCTTCTCAGCCACCGACAGAGATGTCCTGCACCTTATCTGAGGCTGCAGATCTGGCTGAAGCAGCTGGCACAGCTCAGTCACCACCTCCTTTCTAAATCGCAGCCTTCTGACACACTGCTCCTCTGGCATGTTCATGTAGGAAAACTGCTGTCGGAAAACCCTGCCAGTGTAAGGTCTGCTGTGGCGACGTCTATTGGCCCTCCTCTGTCTGGCCATGCCCGCCCCCCTCTCCCAGCGTCTCAGTGCCCTTTCCAGATGATTCAGCAGCAGGACATTCCCCTCCAATGCAGCCCCCATAATAAGTGCCCACAGGAAGGTTCCCTGTTGTCAAGGCTCACCAACAGCAAGGTGATGGTCAGAAGGCTGAAGACCGTCTGCCTGCGCTGGCTCAGTGGTCAAATGGCTCTCAGTGTGCAGCTTAGCAACTCTTTGTAGCTCTCGAGGAAGTTGTGCTCCAAAAATGGCTGCCGCTTTTAAACCACACCAGTCCCCTTTAAATAACGCTCCTCCAGCCCGAGAGTGATTTGGTAAGGCCCAGATAAGCTGTCACTATTATTGCCAGGCGCTACGGAGGGGGGACCCACTGAATTTCTGGTCCAGGGCGCCCAAAAGGCGTTGCACACTCAAATGACGTCATAATCAGCCTGCGCCCATGAGCGGGCGCTAAGATTTAGCACCGGTGCTAAATGCATGCTCAATATGGGGCGAGGCGCCTTGCGCCCGCCCGGAAATTGGCTAGCGCCCCACTTCTCGACCTCTTTAGGCGTTAATCGGTGGCGCTAACAACCGAATTTCTCCCCCCATATCTCTTAAGGAGAAACGAACTGTCGGTGCAGTCTGGATGTTTGCTGTGGGGGAGGAGATTGGTTATTCCACCATCGCTACGGAAACCAGTGTTACAGCAACTACACTCCGGACACTGCGGAATGGTTTGTATGAAAGAAATAGCGAGGAGCTACTTATGGTGGCCGGGTATGGATGGACAGATTGAGGACAAAGCTAAAACCTGTTCCTCATGTCAGAGAGTTCGCAATGTGCCACAGCTTGCACCTCTTCACCCCTGGGACTTTCCGGAGGAAGCATGGCACCACATTCATGTAGACTTTGCAGGTCCATTCGAGGAATGTTCCTGGTGGCTGTTGACGTGCACAGTAAGTGGCCAGAGGTTGTTATAATGAGGTCCACCACTGCTGAGAAGACCATCGAGAAGTTAGGTGAGGTGTTCAGCCGATTTGGATCTCCGATGCAACTTGTCTCAGACAACGGTCCACAGTGGGTGTCAAAAGAAATGGCTACATTCCTGCAGGTGAATGGCGTACAACATATCAGGGCTGCACCATACCACCCTGCGACCAATGGGCTAGCTGAGAGGTTTGTTCAGACCATGAAACACTCTCTAAAGGCATCGCAAGGCCAGGGAACACTTCATCAGAGCCTGAATAGTTTCCTGTTGAGTTACAGGAACACAACACATGTGACCACAAAAGCATCACCTGCCACTCTACTGATCAAAAGAGAGCTACGAACCAACTTCGACCTGCTGAAACTGCCAAAGGTGAAAGACATGGTACAGTATCAGCAGGACAAGCAGATCAAGCGACATAAACAACGCTCCAAAGACAGAGTCTTCAGTCCAGGTGAACATGTATTGGCACGGAACTACAGTGGTGGACCTAAGTGGGTTCTTGCTACTGTCATTGCACAGACTGGTCCAGTATCCTACACTGTACAGACACCCGAGGACATTGTCTGGAAGAGACACACCGATCAGCTTCTACGAAGTGCAGCAACACCCACTGAACCACCAACAGCAGTTTATCTGCCATTGGGTGACGCTGTAGGTCATCCGCCTTCTACACCGAGAGGCTCACCTTCTGAGGAAGCAGCCGCTTCAGCCCCTATCTCATCAGTAAGGGAGACCTGTATACAGGCACCCCAGCCGCCTTCACCTGTGGTGACGTCACCTGTGAGAGACAATAAACTGGAGAGCCAGGTTGACCGCCGGTATCCTACCAGAGAGCGGCGGGCCCCTATACGTTTGAACTTATAATTCAGAGGCTTATCCTTTAGCTGGGGCAGAATAATCCCCATGGGTATAGCCATGGTTGGAGGAAGTCTACCCTCACTCCCAGGTTATTGTGTTTTAAAAATGTTGTGGTTCTATTGGGACATCTAATGTAAGAGGGGAGGAGATGTTGTGTATTTTGAATGTTGTATTTGAATTGTCCCACATAGCTTACCGTAGTTGTGATGTGCAATGCACTATGGGAAATAGAGTGCATTAAGTTGAAGAGATTCTTCTGGAAGTAATGGCTGTGAACTGAACTCTGTCTCCTGCGTACTCTTTTAATTGTTATACAAGCAAGGTTAATAAACTCTTGAGATTTAACAACCTGGACTACACTTCCTCCCACCCCGCCTCCTGTAAGGACTCTATTCCATTCTCCCAGTTTCTCTGTCTCCGCTGCATCTGCTCTGACGATGCCACCTTCCATACCAGTGCTTCTGACATGTCTTCCTTTTTCCTCAACCGAGGATTCCCCTCTACAGTGGCTGACACGGCCCTTGACCGTGTCCGTTCCATCTCCCGCACTTCTGCCCTCACCCCTGCCACTCCCTCCCAGAACCACGACAGAGTTCCCCTTGTCCTCACCTTTCACCCCACCAGCCTCCACATTCAGTGGATCATTCTCCGCCATTTTCGCCACCTCCAGCGTGATCCCACTACCAACTGCATCTTCCCCTCACCTCCCCTTTCAGCATTCCGTAGGGACCGCTCCCTCCGCGACACCCTTGTCCACTCCGCTATGACCCCCCTTCCCCTTCACCCGGCACCTTTCCTTGCAAGTGCAGTAGATGCAACACCTGCCCTTATACATCCCCCTTCCCACTGCCTAAGGCCCCAAACACCCCTTCCAGGTGAAACAGCGATTTACTTGTACTTCTCGCAATTTAGTGTACTGTATTCACTGCTCACAATGTGGTCTCCTCTACACTGGGGAGACCAAATGCAGATTGGGTGACCACTTTGCGGAACACCTCCGTTCAGTCCGTATGGGGGACCCCGAGCTCCCGGTCGCCTGTCACTTTAATTCACCGCTCCATTCCCACTCAGACCTCACCGTCCTCGGCCTCTTGCATTGTTCCACGGAAGCTCAGCGTAAGCTCGAGGAACAGCACCTCATCTTCCGATTAGGCACTTTACAGCCTTCCGGACTCGATATCGAGTTCAACAATTTCAGATCATAACCTCGGCCCCTATCATATATATATATATATATGTATATATATATATTTTATCCACACTTTTTGTCTGTGTCTTTTTTTCTTCTCCCCCACATGGCAGCTGTCTTTCATTCTGCCAGCGCAATTTACACTTCATCTAGAGTCATCCTTTGTTTCTTAACCTGTCCCATTACCATCTCCTCTTGCCTTGAATATCTCTTATTAATGTCTCTTAATCTCTCCTGCCTTCTATCCTATCACAGACCTTCCCTTTTGTTCTTTTGCCCTCTCCCCACTTTCCCAGCCTCTTCACTTGCTTAAAAATCTGTTCCATTTCCTGCTTTTTTCCAGTTCTGACGAAAGGTCATCGACCTGAAACGTTAACTCTGTTACCCTCTCCACAGATGCTGCCTGACCTGCTGAGTTTCTCCAGCATTTTCTGTTTTTATTTGCTCTTTGAACTTGTTTTAGATGAGCATCTGATGAGAGCAGATTGTGCATTAACCTCTTTGGCTGGAATAACGTACGGCATGGGCATAACTAAGAAAAGGAGAAATTACTTTAACAAGAGAGTTTGAGCCTCAATAAGTTATTAAATAAGTAATTGGTTTTATCATCATTGCCTGATGAAATGGACACAGTCCCAAACATTTTCCCTGCTGGATTTCCTGAGGAAAAACAGTGTTGCTTCAATTCTTTGAATATTTTAGCATTATGCATGCAATTAAAAAGTAACTCCCACCCACACCACCCCCCACCCCCCCAACCCCACTGCCCCGGCCCGGCGAAAATAGGATGGTAGCAGAGATAAAATTGTAATGGAGGACTTACAAGCCTGCTGCTGATTTTGTTTTGGCATCTTCCTGCCATCAGCTGGGAAGAGTACCTCCCTCCGAGACCTCACCTCCTCAGCCAGCACCTCCCCAGCTGGGAAGAGTACCTCCCTCCGAGCCCTCACCTCCTCAGCCAGCACCTCCCCAGCTGGGAAGAGTACCTCCCTCCGAGCCCTCACCTCCTCAACCAGCACTTCCCCAGCCGAGACTGAGAATCTAGGTGCTTTAATATGACTCATTTTGCAGGTGTTGAACTTTTACACAAAGCCAGCCAGAAATGTTAGTGGCATGAATACAACCTCCCTTTAAGAGGTGCATTCCCGCTTTAAATAGTGAGTGGGTGGCCTGCAGGAAACTCCCCTCTAAGGGGGCGGCCTGTCCGTCAATTACACCATAGCATGGGCAGTCCACCAATCACATTCGAATGAGGAGCGGCGCTTCAAATCATTCGAGCCTCACAATGATGTCTGCCCAAAAACTGCTGCCAGGGTCAGCCATAGCATAGTGAGTAGCACCCTCACCTCGGAGTCAGAAGGTTGTGGGTTCAAGTCACACTCCAGGGACTTGAGCACAAAAATCTAGACACTATGGGGGTGATTTTCTCAGCCCTGGGGAGGTGGGTATTGAGGTGGGACTGCCAGAAAAATGACAAAATCTGAGAGTGGCTACCCATCCCGCCCCCAACCCACCTCCATGCCATTTTCCCAAGAGGTGGGTACCCGACCCGCGCCAGGTTCCATCTCCTCAAGGCGGGAAGGGGATTAGTGCCAATTAACTGCCCTAAAGTGTGGGCTTCCCGACGGCTCCAAACCTTGCCAGGGTCAGTGAGGCGAGCTGTGGGTCTGCGGGGGTCGGAGGGGCCGAAATGTCTGGTGTGCAAGTGTGGAGAGATGAGTGTGTGAGGTGAGTCTAAAGTGTTTTAATAAGATTACTTACCTTTGCTTCTTCCTCCAGGCTTCATCCCTTTAGGCTGCGGAGCTGCCTCATCTCCACGGCAGAGATGACAGAATGGCTGCTGCATTCTCCGATGCAACAGCCATCTGATTTCTGCTCAGGAAAGAGGTTTGGTGAGTCTTGAGTACAAGAACTCACCAAAGAACAGAGATTGTCAGTGTTTGACAGCTTCTCAAAGCTGTCAAACAATGACAATTCATCTGCCAAAATTTTTTGACAGATGAAACGTCATACACTGACGTTCTTTGTCACCGGCTTTCCCTTAATTGACCTGCTAAGCCCGCTGGTCAATCAAGGTCAATCAAGGGAGAATAGCATGGGTTGGCCGGACGTCGATGGAGGCGGGACTAAAACCCGACAAGCAGCAGTCCCGCCCCCATCATGTCCCCATTGATAAAATCAACCCCTACATTGCAGTGCAGAGGGAGCACTGCACTGTCAGAGGTGCCATCTTTCAGATGAGACGTTAGACCAAGGCCCTCTTAGGTAGACATAAAAGATCCTATGGCACTATTTTGAAGAAGAGCAGGGGATCCTGGCCGCTACTTATCTCTCACTCAACATCACTAAAAACAGATTATCTGGTCATAATCACATTTTTGTTTGTGGGAGCTTGCTGTGCGCAAATTGGCTGTCGCGTTTCCTACATTACAACAGGGACTGCACTTCAAAAAGTACTTCATTGGCTGTAAAGTGCTTTCGGACATCTGCTGGTTGTCAAAGGCGCTATATAAAGGCAAGTCATTCTTTTCTTTAAAATTTCCCCCTGTTGTCTTCATGATAAATATTTGGAAACCTTTGTTGTTTTGTTTTGAATCACAGTTCAATGATGTACATCACTTCAAAATAACTGACATGGATTTTTGCCTCTTCCCTCTTTCAAATAGAAACAATTGGCTTTTTAAGCAGCTTTTCATTTTTTTTCTCTTTCACTCCTTCTCAACTTTCCTTTCTCCTTTCCTTAAGTCATGAGTCTAGTCGGTGTCGTGGTTTGGGTCCGGGTCTGGCCCTCCATAATAGTCCAAGTGACTGTTCTTCAGGTGTAAGTGGAGAAGGTGAGTGTCAGCAGGCTATTTACCTGTCAGGGGCATGTTGGTCCAATGTTGGTCTCACCCACTATCCATATACAGGCATTTTCAAGCAGAAGTCAGAGCACTGGGTGATTTCCCCTCTTCCTAGGGGATGATTTTCTCAATGGGGAGCTTTTGGAGGCGGGATTCCCACTTGTCGGGTTTCAGTCCCGCCTCCATCGAATTATTGCCAACCCACGCTATATTTCCTTGATTGACCTTGTTAAGCCCACCCAGTGGGTTTAGCAGGCCAATTAAGGGAAAGCCGGTTGCATAGCACGTCAACGTATGACGTGTCATCTGTCAAAAAATTTTGACAGATGAATTGTCATCGTTTGACAGCTCTGTGAAGCTATCAAACAGTGGCAATCTCTGCAGTTTGATGAGGTCTTGCATACAAGACCTCATCAACCTTCTTTCTTTTACAGAAATTAGATGTTTGTTGCATCTGAGAATCCAACGGCCATCTCTCATCTGCAACACGGAGGTCCGAGACTCTCCGTATAGAAACTGACTGAAGCCTGCAGGAAGAAACAAAAGTACACTTTTAAAAACACTTTGCACTTACCTCAGATACTCACCTCTACACTCTTTCACCCATCACTTACCTTCACACCACACTTTTGCACCCCCCCAACCCCCACAGACCCCCTACACACCTCGCCTCGCTGGCGGGTTTTGGAGCAGTTGGGAAGCCCGCACTTGTGAGGGCAAAAACGGGATAATCCTATTTTCTGCCTGTTAACATTAACAGGTAGTTAATAGGCTTTAATCCCTTCCCACCTCCAAAGAGACGGGACCCGGCGCGGGACGGCTACCCGCCTCCTGGGAAGATGGCATGGAGGCGGGTTGGGGGCAGGTTTGCCACCCGCCCCCAAATTCTGCTATTTTCCCCGGCAGTCCCACCTCCATACCTGCCTCCTCGGGGCTGAAAAAATCACCCCCCTAGTTTGGGGGCACCAACGCTAATTGCAGCCCCGACTCCCATTGCAGCTGAATCGGCTTTTCAGGTCTTTAAGCATCAATACCACACCAGAGTGCATTTACCCAATGGGGAGACCCATACAAGGCAGGTTTTCATGAAGAGGAGGCTCTCTAACATGGGCTTGTCTTTTTGCATTCCCTATTAATGCTCCTTTTAATTGGATGCTTTGGCCTGAGGCCTCTAAATTAGCAACACCACTGATGTCATAGTATGTCATTCCAGGATGATGTCATGGTTGGCCATTCATTGACATCACAGAAAGTAAAATACACTGCGAATGAATGATAAAAACCATCAACATTTATTTTCACTACATATGAAATTGAAACTGGACTTTTATTTATTTTATTGATCTGCTCAGACAGTGTCATATATGAAGGTGAGATATTACAGCTGTTTGACTTTCAACTGCAGGCACAGTGGATCGGGCTTTGAACTGGTGACAGCTTTTGGCTCTCTAAAATATAATGCCTAACAATGTTTGTCAGAAACTAAATTAAGTTCTTCTGGCCTGAAAGCAATAATTTGTTCGGAATTTCTGCAGAATCGTGAATTTCTTTCCAATAATCACATTTTTAAAGTTAAATATTTGCAAGAAAAAATATGTGCCAAATACCTATTAAAACGTGATGATAAATACTTATGCCAATCATGTCGACAGACTTAAATACTGAAACATTATCTCCTCACACTGTTTAAATGGTATGTTAGGTTGTGTTATTAACTGAATTGTAGCTTAGTGACCTAGTTCTTTATACGCGGGTTTCATGCATGATGCTAACCCAGCCATCAAATCCCAGAGTAGTCAATAGCCCATCAGGCTGCACCTATCATTTACTTGGGGAGAAGCTGGGGGTTTAAGTGCTGTGATAAATAACTGGTATCCTAAACCTGAAATCAACAGGGGAACAATCAATGAGAACTTCCCCAGGGTCACACATTACAAAAGTGTAACAGAGGGCACAGGTGGAGCTAGTGCAGGGCACTTGCAGGTCATTTCCTTAATAAGATTAATTCATCGAGTTCATTGTATCCCTTTTAATTGCAAACCCCATTTGACAACAAAATTACAACAGGTGATTAAAGAGACTGTAATCTTTTTTGCTGGTTGACGTCAGCTAAGTAATCCATCCTGCAATAATAAAATAAAGTAACATTTTTCTTTAGCTATCCAAAGACAATGACTCTTGACCTTTCGTTCACAAGGCTCCTAATGACCTATATGACCCTGGGCCACACTTGGGTGAATAAGATGTAAAACCAGTGACTTCATGCGAACAACTCTGGGTCCACTTGATTCATTCCTTCAGCTTCCAGTTTTGTTTTGCGATATATCGTGTGGTAGAAATGTAACTGTATTCGGCTGTATCTCACTTTAGAAAACTAAAACAGGCCGCTTACCCTTGATCCAGTTTGGTACTTGAAGCATCTGTGATGATGGAATGTTTCAACTTAATTCATCAGACTTGAATTAGCAATATTTTTAGGTATCGTGAAAAAATACATGATTCATTTACAGAAAATTACTCTACAAAATTATTGTTACTGACCATAACTTCTTAAATTGTATTTAATCCTGATGTATTCCAATCCAAAATGGGACACAACCCTCCTCCCTTGACATTGCACGAAGTCTTTCACTAAATGTAAAATGATTAGAAATGTTATAGTTTATTCAAAAGCTGGAAATAGAGGAAATCCGCTTTCTGTTGTCTCTCTATTCCTCTCTAATGCTGAGCTATATAGAAAGCTATAGGTGGTTCCTTTATTCAAATGTATGTGCCAAACATGGGGAAACATGTGGTACATCTGAGTGAGGAAGGCCGCATAACCCATGACTGACAGCCATCAAGCGGCTCGTGAAAGTCTGTGTCAGGATGTTTAGGAAATATGCCAGGGCCGGCCATGTGACACTTGAGACATTTCCATAACTGAGGCTGACTCGACACATCCACGTGTGACAAACCCATTACCTTTGGCCTCACGAGTGGAGATATTTATCTTATTACATTGTTGGCTTGGCTATGTTTTATTTAGAACAGATATTTCCAAATGGACAAGAAACAAACATAGTTTTAT
The DNA here is from genome assembly GCF_052327205.1 of Somniosus microcephalus. Lineage (NCBI taxonomy): Eukaryota > Metazoa > Chordata > Chondrichthyes > Squaliformes > Somniosidae > Somniosus > Somniosus microcephalus. The sequence continues at coordinate 27,725,384 of NC_140999.1, read as the reverse complement.
CAATGTGGCAGCCCAAACCCCGAAGTTCAGTCGACCGTGAGAAAATCATATTGATATTGTGGTATCATTTTTCACACATGTAAGCATTTGTGTTTGGATATTTCTTTTATTAATGTATTCATTTTATTATGAGTCAGAAAATGATCTCTTCTAAAACTAAAGCTTGGTTGGCAACAGTGTAATGACAGCATGATGGTTCCTCTGTGTGGTGTATGTAACCTGTTCCACCTTAAGAGAACTTAAGCCTGGTCCACCTTAAGAAAGGTACTACTTTCTTTGGCTGCTGTATACGTAATACCGGTGGTGACCACACCGGTATATAAGCACAGTGTAATAATATTGTATTCAGTATAGTCCAACCTCCAACCAGTAAACCCCTGTTGAATTTACTCTTGTGGTCTGTGTAGTAATTCTCACTATAACACACAGACTTAACAGTGGCGACGAGTCCGATTCTTACCCTGCTGCAGTAATTTCCACGGCGACTTCGTCCACAGACAGGACGTCGAAGAGAGGTTTCCACCCTCATCACCTACGGGAAGACACGTCGAGCGGCAGGCATCGAGCAACCGGAGTGCAGACGACATCCTGACCTCGACGCCTCCATCAGCGACTGTCAGCTTCTTCTACTACCTCATGGTGGGTAAGCCGGGCAGCGACGCGACAGAAAGTCAACCGCGTTGGCTGTACAGACGGGGCTGGGAAGACGGAGGAATAAGGGCGGTGAGGTCGATCGCGACCGGAGATACGGGCCGGGCCGCTTTCGAGCGAGAAGCGCAGCGCGGGACATCGATCGCGACCGGAGATAAGGGCCGCATTCGGGCTAAAGGCGCAGCGTCTGGGGAAACTGAAGGCGCGAGAGCCGCGGTGAAGCGGAGACAGCGTCGGGGGACGGGTGAAGACCGCCAAGCGCGGGAAAACCGCCATTTTGTGGGCGGAGGATGACGGCAAGAGCGGGAAGCTGCCATCTTAGATAACATTAAAAATACGATAAATTGCTACGATGCCTAAACATGGGAACATTAATGCCTTCGACAGTGATATAGAAGACTGGGCTACGTATGTAGAACGCATACAAAACTATTGTAAGGCAAATAAAATTCCTGAGGCAGATAAAGCACTAACATTACTAAACTTAATGGGTGCGAAGACATACGGGCAATTGAAACACCTGTTATCACCAGATGAACCGGCGGATAAGACGTTCGAACAGATTGTTACTGTCCTAAAAAATCATCTTAGCCCCACGCCGCTGATGCTAGCGGAACGATTTAAATTTTACGATAGAAGACAGCTGCAAAATGAAAGCAATGCTGAATATTTGATGGAATTACGTAAGCTAGCAAAATATTGTCAGTTTAGAACAGGACTGACAGAGGCACTTCGAGGTAGATTTGTGTGTGGTTTATTTAAACAGGATACACAAAGGCGACTGCTCGAGGAGAATGAGCTGTCTCTCAAGAAGGCGGTCACTTTGGCAGCAGCACATGATGCCGCAGCGAGAGGCACGGCAGTAATGCAGCTACGGCCACCGGAACTCGGTACAAACAAATTGAGTTTGAGTTCTGTCAAATGTTATCGTTGTGGAAAGACAACGCACGATCAGAACCAGTGTTGGTTTAAAAACCAAGAATGCAGAACGTGTGGCAGGCTTGGCCACATAGCTAAAGTATGCCGGTCAGGAAAGAAGACCAGCAATAAAAAGTCACCGCAAGGAAAATATGCAAAGGTACACAAGGTGACAAAGAACAGTTTGACCGAACAGAAGTCAGATTCAGATGCTAGCAGTAATGAACTGGATAGCTTAAGAATACACAACATTGGTAAGGATACAGACCTCCAGACAATTTGGGTCACTCTTAAGATAGCAGGAGTCCAAGTAAAAATGGAATTGGACACTGGATCGGCATTGACGGTCATGAATAAGAAAGATTACAGAAGGTTATTCCAACATATTCCCTTACAGGATACGGAGAGTATATTGAAAATGTACACGGGGCAAAGAGTGTACCCCATCGGAAAAATAGAGGTAGAAGTGGTCCACAAGGGCGAAGGAAGCCAAGTAATGGACTTATATGTGCTACCTGAAGGAGGTCCACCACTACTAGGACGGGAGTGGATTAGGAAAATGAATATGGACTGGCACTCCTTGAAAGCACTAACGGTAGATTCCGGGGAAACAGCTGTCAAACCTAAACGATTGTCCAGAATATTGGATGAGGCTAAAGAGGTGTTCCAGCCGGGACTGGGAACACTGAGAGGAATTACGGCAAACATCAAGATTGATGAACATGCACAACCAAAATTTTTTAAAGCCAGACCGGTACCCTATGCAATACGACCTGCGGTTGAAGCGGAGCTGGAAGCACTAGAACGTTCAGGGGTACTGTCTAAAGTAGATTGGAGTGAGTGGGCTACGCCCATTGTTCCCGTTATGAAACGTCCTGCGAACAATAAGCCAGGAGATCCAGGGAAGGTTCACATCTGTGGAGATTTCAAGATCACCGTTAATCCGGTGCTTCACACGGTGCAGTATCCGCTTCCACGGATTGAGGATATTTTTGCTTCACTGTCTGGCGGGAAACACTTCACCAAGATAGACCTGGCGCAGGCGTACTTGCAGATGGAGGTTGAAGAAGAGTCACGCCAATACCTCACGATCAACACGCATCGAGGGTTGTACCGGTACAATAGGCTGGTTTTTGGTGTGGCATCGGCTCCAGCAATTTGGCAGAGGGCCATGGAGCAGGTATTACAGGGAATTCCAGGCACACAATGTTACCTGGACGACATTCTGATCACAGGTGATGGTGATGAACAGCATTTCGCTAACTTGGAACTGGTGCTCAACAGACTGAAAGAGTATGGACTTAGAGTAAATCGGCAGAAATGTGAGTTCTTCCAGAAGCGGATCTCGTACTGTGGTCATGTCATTGACCGGGAGGGGCTTCATAAGTCTCCTGACAAGATAGCGGCAGTTGTAAAGGCTCCCGCTCCGGAGAATGTCTCTCAGTTGAGGTCGTTTCTAGGATTAATTAACTATTACCATAAATTTCTGCCAAATCTATCCACGGTGCTGCATCCGTTGAACGCTCTTTTACAGAAAGGGGTACCATGGGACTGGGGCGAAAACTGTAAGAAGGCATTTCGCAAAAGCAAAGAATTGATCACCTCAGAGGAAGTGTTGGCTCACTTCAACCCGACACTGCCTATTCGGTTGGCTTGTGATGCTTCTCCATATGGTATTGGGGCAGTACTCTCACATAAATTGCCAAATGGCACGGAAAGGCCAGTCGCGTTTGCATCCAGATCATTGACCTCCGCTGAGCGCAACTATGCGCAGATCGATAGGGAGGCCCTTAGCCTTGTATGGGGAGTGAAGAAGTTTAATCATTACCTACAGGGCCAAAAATTCACACTTCTGACGGACCATCAACCGTCGGTGTCCATTTTTAACCCTAAGAAGGGTGTTTCGGTGATGACAGCACAGCGTCTCCAGAGATGGTCTCTTTTCTTAGGGGCACATCAATATCAGATAGAATTCAAAGGTACGAAACAGCATGGCAATGCTGATGGCCTGTCGCGCCTGCCACTACCTGAAGATGAAGACACGACGGAAGTTGACCCTGTTGAGTTATTTCATTCGACCATTATCGAGTGTTTACCTGTCACCAACGCAAGTATTGAAAGAGAAACCAGGAACGACCCGACACTGTCCAGAGTCTACGAGGTGACAGTGAAAGGATGGCCAACACGGGGTGATCCTCTGTTACCGGCATCCTCGGCAAGGCGAGACCAGCTGTCCGTCTGCCATGGTACTTTGATGTACGGGACAAGAGTGATTATTCCTCCCAAGTTAAGGGAAAGAGTTTTAAAAGAACTACATGAAGGTCATCTGGGGGGAGTTAAAATGAAAAGTCTTGCTAGGGCGTACGTATGGTGGCCGGGTATTGACCAACAGATTGAGGAGTTAACGAAAAGCTGCGCTGGGTGTCAAAAAGTGCAAAATGCACCTCCGATAGCACCGCTACATCCATGGGAATGGCCTTCAGCCCCATGGCAACGCATACACATTGACTTTGCTGGTCCATTCATGGACTCCATGTTCCTAATCGCGGTGGACGCACATTCCAAATGGCCAGAAGTCATCAAGATGAATACCACTACTTCAGAAAAGACAATTGCGGTGTTAAGAACAATATTCGCAAGGAACGGATTGCCAGAACAGATCTGTTCGGACAACGGACCACAGTTTGTATCGGAAGAATTCCAACAATTCTTAAAGAAGAATGGAGTTAAGCATTATACCTCTGCCCCATATTATCCGGCGACAAACGGGTTGGCTGAAAGATTTGTCCAGACATTCAAAAAGGCTATTAAGGCCATGAATGATGATCAGATTCCGCTGCAACACAAGGTCGATAGGTTCCTGATGTCATATAGAAACGCCGATCATGCCGTGACTAACCAAAGTCCTGCTATGATGTTTTATAACAGGAGGTTGCGGTCCAAGTTGGACTTGTTAAAACCAAATGTGCGGAGGGAAGTGGAAAACAAACAGTTTCGGCATATTAACAGCAAGACCACTCGAACTTTCGACGTAGGACAACCAGTGATGGCAAGGGGCTATGGAAACGACAAATGGCAGTCCGGAACAATCCAGGCCAGACAAGGACCTCTGATGTACACCGTAGATATTGGTCATAATGTGATAAGGCGTCATGCGGATCAACTGGTAGAGTCGAGAGCAAGGGTCGAACCCATGGTTGTGACAGAGACAGCTGTGGAAGACGTTCATGAACCTGAAGCATCTACCTCGGCCGAGAATGTATTTGATGATGATGACACCCAATACATTGGCAACCAACTAGAGGAGGCACCTCAACAACAAGAATCAGAGACCACTGAAAGGCGTTATCCAAGCCGAGTCAGAAAGCCTCCTGAGAGACTGAACCTTTGAACTGTTATACCTGAAGTTATATATGTATATATGTTATGTTTATTTGGGGATATGACTGTTAAGCTAAAAAGAGAGGATTGTGGTGTATGTAACCTGTTCCACCTTAAGAGAACTTAAGCCTGGTCCACCTTAAGAAAGGTACTACTTTCTTTGGCTGCTGTATACGTAATACCGGTGGTGACCACACCGGTATATAAGCACAGTGTAATAATATTGTATTCTGCATAGTCCGACCTCCAACCAGTAAACCCCTGTTGAATTTACTCTTGTGGTCTGTGTAGTAATTCTCACTATAACACACAGACTTAACACTCTGTGTGGTAGTTTTAGTATTCTCTTAGAGGAATTCTCATTTTTCTGTCACAAATTACTGAATATTGCAGAAAGGGATCTGGAACATTAAATTTAAATTAAAGTTCAACATAAACATTTATATTTATCATTTTATTAGTGTTTCTTCCTTATGATGAAAAAAGTAAAACATGAAAATCATCTGAAAATTGAACCTGTTGCAAAAATGTGATCTTTTTCCTTTGAACCTTGTTTCATAGCTTCCATGATCTTTGTTTTATGCTTTACCTTTCTTTCCGCCCTCTATTAAAGTTTTTTGTTGTCTTTTATTTTATTCATCCTTGGTTTCATTTCACATTTTTTATGAGCCTTTTGTTTTGGTGCTTTGATATTATTCTGTTTTTATATCTTACCCGTTTCATTTTTATCTGCGATCCAGTTTGGTTTAGGACCTTTTTTTTGTAAAAAGGCGCCTTTAGTTTGTTGTGACACAGAGACTGAAGGAGCTGTGACGTTAACTCCTGCCTGGCAAAAGGGCGATGGAATGAATAGAAAATCCTGCAGGGCCCACTGAGATCTGTGCCTGAATTCCTGCTATGTGCTTCTAGAGCGATAACTCATAAAAATCTACGCTATTGTATTTTTAAATTCCATTATAAATGACATGCAACTACGTTGCTTGTGAGATATCATATAATCCACAAAGATCTGATATCCATCTCTCGATTTCAAGTGTGAGATCCTAAACTAACTCAGAGTTCTCCTTCTGGGCCTATCTTTTCATCTTTTCTTTATCGCCATGGTTACAAATATGGATCAATAACTGTGTACAAATATAGCCATAAGATACCTTTAAAGCGTATAGAGAGTACAAGTTTGAAAAAGTTTAAATATCTAAAGTATTTAAATAGTTTTAAGATGTCATGAAGAAGCTAAAATAACAGCAGAGCAATTATTATTAATAATAAATTATTTTAAAAGAACTGAAAGAGTTTTATGGAGAATAATGGATTACCAGGAGTGATAACAGAGTGATAACCTAATTAAAGGAGTTGGATGATATCATTATGCCGTTTTACCTGTCATTTGAACCTTTACGTTATTACTCCCTGGAATCACTCCAGGGCACCGTTTTAAAAAAAATCATTAATTGGATGACATGCTCCCATTCAATTCTGGGCCTGTCTTCACATCACTAGCATCTGTCGGCTCAAATGCTCACAACCAGTTCACTCCATATCATCGATGCTGATCCCATTGAAGCATTTGGAGATAGATCTCCAGCCAAATGTTGGAAACGCTTTGCTAGTACAGCATATACTGAGTAAGTGCGAGGATTCCAAAGGACACTGTAAATTCCAAGTGTTAGAAATTAGGGATACCTAAAAAAAATGTATGGTTATGCGAATGAAATTGTGACACGAATAATACTGTATTTAGATGCTTGTATTAGAACTTGAGACAAAAGTGTCTCTTCAGACTAGTATTAGAATAGCTGGGTAGATGCTTAGAATTTGCTCATGTTTTTGGTTCCCTGCGGATGTTATAACATTCTGCACCGTGGCAAGTCACATATGACCTTGCTTCCCAGGCTAGCTATCTGCTGTTTGTAAGTTAGGATTTCATCTTTGATTTATGTATCTTTAATTTGACCAAACTAAAGGCCCAATGCTATGTTTCTTCCATTACTGCTAATAACAATATTATAATGCTAAGTTAGAATTTTGACTTTGTTTAACAAAGCTGCTTTAAAATTTGTAAGTTAACGTGTGAGAATAGAATAGAAGATATATTTGGGAATTTAATGATTCATTCCATGGTACAATAGTCTGATAATGGAATTAAATTGTTAGTTTTGCATAGCTAAAGCTACATGAACACCATGACCATAAATAACTGATAACAAGCAGCTACGAGCATCTGAAGGCATGTCTGACTTCAAGGACGGGATAAGGACAGGAGAGAAAGGAGGAAATCAGATGGATGGACCTTCAGAATGTATAAACAAGAAAGACATGTGAGGGAAGAGCATGAGACCCCATAGGGGAGGGCTTTCATCCGAAAGTTAAGACAAAGAACTCGACATACCATTGGGCACCTTGGTTTAAGAAGAACCCTTACAGGTTAAATTGTCCTGTCCATATTTCACTTCAGGTCCACCCCAAAAAAAGAGAATAAAAGCAAGACCCGAAAAGCCCTTAGCACAGACGGTGAAGTGGAGAGCTTCCGAGAGTGATCAATGGTCTAACGCTCTTCCAAGGGCAGACCCATGCTGACCCTAGTTTAACACTTGGCGTTTCTAGAAGAGAGGGAGAAAGCCCGTAAGCCGAAGAGCTGTTCGCGCACACCAGACGTCTGTCCAATCGGGACTGGTACCAGCTGCTTGTCACGGTCGTATGTTTTTGCTGTATAACTAGTGTGTTATATTCCGTCTTAAGCTCCGATTAAACGTACTGTGGCGGAGCCACCAAAGGACTCAGAGCGGTTGTACATAATTCCTTTAACAGCAATGTAGTTACTGTCTGTGCCTGTACCTTTAATTACACTGTTTGACTGTACAATGTCTAGTTACCTTTACAGCGCGGTTTCAACGTGATGACGTCATGCCGTTAGTCACGTGATTCCCCAATGGCGGGAAGAACGTGATGACATCATGATGTCTGCCTTCAGACCGGGGGATCAGTCCTCGTGGAGCCTTCAAGGAGAGCAGACCTGTAGTTGATGTATTCCAGCAGTTTCTAGTTAAAACCTGTTTTGTTCCATTAAAGTTCATTGTTTTAATTGCCTGAGTCGAACTCAGTCTTTTCGATAGGAACCTCCGTTCCTACAGTACCATATTGGTTTGCACTCAATCCTGATTATTTGAAAGACCAGAGATAAGCTAATACAGGTACACTATCCCTTATCTGAAAGCCTTGGGACCAGCTGAGTTTCGGTTTTCGGAATTTTTCGGATTTCAGAATGTATTATTATAAGACTGGGAAATTTGTATTTAATATAATTTTTAAAGTTCAGGCTACCTCTTGCGACTGTTCCGTGTCTCATTCCCCTTCCTGCTTCTCTGGAAAGCCAGATATCGGCTGACTCCTACTAAGCTGGCCCGCAAATCAGGTCGGGTGGGGGGGAGAAAAGAATATCGGACGGGCCGCGGTTCAGGTCGGGGTCGGGGGGTCCGGTCGGGGTCGGGGGGGGTCCGCGGGGGGGTTGGGGGGGGTCCGGGGGGGGGGTCGGGGTCGGGGGGGGTCCGGGTCGGGGGGGGTCCGGGGGGGGGGTTCCGGGGGGGGTCAGGGGGGAGAAAAGAATATCGGACGGGCCGCGGGTCGGGTCGGGAGAAAAGAATATCGGACGGGTCGGGTCGGGTCGGGTGTGGGGGGGGAGAAAAGAATATCGGGCGGGTCGGGCCGGGTCGGGGGAGAAAAGAATATCGGACGGGCCGCTGCAGCTATCGGACCGGCCACTGTATTGTTGGGTTCACTCTCCCGGTACCTCCTTCACACTGCCCGGCTCGGCCTGCAATCTTCTATCCAGGAGGGAACTCTGTGACCCTTTGCCCTGCTCAGCGTAAGTCGTGCGCCACTCTGGTCATGTCGTGCGCACGACTTACGCTGAACGAAAAAACTTTCGGTTTTAGAGGTTTTCGGTTTTCGGAAGTTCGGATAAAGGATAGTCTACCTGTATCAACAAATTGGCTAATTTCAGGACAAGAGACCATGGCCTAGAAATCCGTCTTATGCATCCATTACATTTAATGTTTTTTCCTCCGATTTGCTTGTATTGCATGTCAATGCTGCATGCAATTCATTCATGGTGACCTCTTCCTGAAGGATTAAAATTGTGATCACTACAAATTTATCAGAATGTACTTTTAAATCAGCAGTTGAGATACACATTGGACATATAGATATATTTTATATTAATTTATTATTAGCAGATTTTCTGTGATGTTGCTTATGTTGAGTCAGGGGATGAGCAGTTTAATGCTATGTAATGTATAACATGGCTCTATTATGTTATAATATACAATATATTATCAGGGCTACTGATTTAAGGTGATTGAATAAGTAAAAATTTGTTATTACAAAGTATTATGGGACTGTTGTTGGTAATTCAGGTTCAATTTATGTGAACCAATTTTCATAGAAATTGCAAATCTTTATTATAATTAATAATAATAATGAGATTATTATTCTAAGTTGTTAAGCTATGCCCTTAGTTTTATGTCTTTTTAAAGTCCATGTTACATAGGAAAATGGTAGGAAAGATACTCCGGGATGCAGGCAGCTAGGAAGCATGTAGCAGTACTGGTGAGCTGAAGGGAGGTCAAATGTTTTAATAGTGTTAGGAAGGTGGTTCAAGGGGTCTAGAAGCAGTGCGGAGTGGAGGTGGGAGGATTAGAGGGGTTTTAGAATCTGAGAATTTTGGGAAGGTCAGGATCCTTGGATTATGGGAATAGTGGAAGGGGAGTGCTGGGAGTGGTGTGTTGGGAGTGTGGAAGGGGGTTGCTGGGTGTGGCAGTGGTGGTTGTTGTGGGGTGTGTGAGCATTGGAGGCTGGGTGTGACAGCAGAGGAGATGGTTGAGTGTGGGAAGAAGCTTTGGGATCTGGAAGCACTACGAGTGCGTCAGACGTTCAGGAGCAATGTTAGGTTGGGTTTGGGAGCAGCAGACATGATGCTGGGTTTTGGAAGCATTCAGGAAAGGGGTGGAAGGAGGAGAGGGGCTTTGAAAGGGGCATGCTGGTGTCCAGGACCGTTGGTAGGAGGATCACTGATCTGGGACTAGGTGGTTGGATGGTCATGGCATGCAGGACTAGTGGGGAGAGGAGTGCGAGAGTGTGTTGGATTGGGAGAGAGATCTTGGAGTCTGGGAGCTTTGAGGAGAGCTTTGGTCTGGAACAATTTGATTGGGGCCAGGGTTGTAATAGAGTTGAAATAAAGTCGGTGGTTGGGGGCATTTACAAGTAGAAGTGAGGATCAGGAGAATGAAAGCATTAAGACATTCCACAGTACTGAAAATTGTGTGCTGATTATTAAAAGCACTTTGTGCACTTATACTGTAATTGCCAACTGCATGTCAGCAATTACAGTATAAGCTGACTATTCGCTTTAAGTAACTAAGATACGGCTGCGAGCTCAGTGCTGGCACTGAAGGGATAATTACTAGTCCTAGCCCTTTTCTAGGTCTATTATAAAAGATGTAATAGCAGAGCACTTGTAAAGCAGTGACAGGATCGGACAAAGTCAACATGGATTTACAAAAGGTAAATCATGCTTGACTAATCTACTAGAATTTTTTGAGGATGTAACTGGTAAAATAGATAAGGGAGAACCAGTAGATGTGGTGTATTTGGACTTTCAGAAGGCTTTCAATAAGGTCCCACATAAGAGATTAGCGTGCAAAATTAAGGCACATGGGATTGGGGGCCAAGGTATTGACTTGGATAGAGAACTGGTTGGCGGACAGAAAGCAAAGAGTTGGAATAAACGGGTCATTTTCCGAGTGGCAGGCAGTGACTAGTGGGGTACCGCAAGGATCGGTCCTAGGACCCCAGCTGTTCACAATATATATTAATGATCTGGACGAGGGAATTGCATGTAATATCTCCAAATTTGCAGAGACACAAAGCTGGGTGGGAGGGTAAGCTGTGAAGAGGATGTCGTGAAACTCCAGTATGATTTGGACAGGTTGGGTGATTGGGCAGAAACATGGCAAACGCACTATAATGTGGATAAATGTGAGGTTATCCACTTTGGTGGCAAAAACAGGAAGGCAGATTATTATTTGAATGGCAATAGATTGGGAGAAGGGGAAGTGCAGAGAGACCTGGGTGTTCTTGTGTACCAGTCACTGAAGGTAAGCATGCAGGTGCAGCAGGCGGTTAAGAAGGCAAATGGTATGTTGGCCTTCGTAGCAAGAGGGTTTGAGTACAGGAACAAGGATGTCTTGCTACAGTTGTACAGGGCCTTGGTGAGACCGCACCTTGAGTATTGTGTGCAGTTTTGGTCGCCTTACCTGAGGAAGGACGTTCTTGCCATGGAAGGAGTGCAGCGAAGATTCACCAGGCTGATACCTGGGATGGCAGGAATGACGTATGAGGAGAGATTGTGAGGATTGGGCTTATACTCACTGGAGTTTAGAAGATTGAGAGGGGATCTCATCGAAACCTATAAAATTCTGTCAGGCCTAGACAGACTAGATGCAGGAAGGATGTTTTTGATGGCCGGGGAGTCCAGAACCAGGGGTCATAGTCTAAGGATAAGGGGTAAGCCATTTAGGACTGAAATGAGGAGGAATTTCTTCACCCAGAGAGTGGTGAACCTGTGGAATTCTCTGCCACAGAGGGCGGTGGAGGCCAGTTCATTAAATATATTCAAGAAAGAGTTGGATATATTTCTTAAGGCTAAAGGGATCAAGGGGTATGGGGAGAAGGCAGGGACAGGGTACTGAATTTGGATGATCAGCCATGATCTCATTGAATGGCAGAGCAGGCTCGAAGGGCCGAATGGCCTACTCCTGCTCCTATCTTCTATGTTTCTATGTTTCTATGTTTCGGGCTACCCCGGATCAGGCGTATTCCCCAGACATTCACCTTCAAGTAAAGTTAGAGGTAGCTGAATCCTATAGACACTTAATTGGGTCTCAAGGTCCAGGCCATCTCTCCCTAAAGGAAAGGAATGACCTGAAGATATTACCGTCCTCCAGATAGCACTTTTAATAAGTTTAACTAGACTGTAACCTTCTGGATATTATGAGGGTCCGGAAAACTCCCCCAGAATTCTGCAACTCCTCACCAAAGAGTGTACAGAGATTGAGTTCATGAGTTTGATACAGAAGTACTATGTGAGACAATTCTAAAAATATATAGATTTATTAAAGAACCAACATACAGTTAATAGCTGGTGAGTCAATCGCAACTTTAACAGTTCCAAAAACAAATAGCTTACAATTCTTATCATCAGAGATCCTTATTCTCAAATCTTAACTTTGTTACATTTTTACATTTCTACTTATTCTTAATCCAGGATATCCACCAAAATCAAATACCTTTGATTACCTGAGACTCAAAGAGTTGTAAGCTTACAGAGTGGCTCTGAAGCTGAGAATCACTTTGCCCCTTCCAGCGACTTCTGTCTTCCTATGTGAAAGTTCTATATTTTATACCCTTTTTCAGTGGTATATCCTTTGAAGTTTTCTGCTGATGTAAGCTAATTATCTTTAGTCATTTTTCTGTTGACTTCTTTCTGTTCTTACTGTCAATTCAGCTGTTAGCTTGCAGAATTCTGTCTGCTGTGTAGGTGTTCAAAATTTATCATAAAGACAATATGACAGCAGTGGTTCTATTTGATGCCATTTTTACGAAGGACTTCTATTTAATTCTTAAGTCACCTTAGCTGGTTGTAAGCAGACTTCGTGTCTCCTAAGTGTTCCAAGTTCAACACAAAAACCATGTGATTGCTTGGTACATCTATTGATGTCATATTTACAAAGTCTTCTGTTTGTATCTTTTACAACATGTAAATTAAAAACACTTCAACCGACTACATGATTGTCTTCCTAGCTGCCTTAGTTGGTTGTATTACTGACTTCATGTCTCCTTGTTTCATTTGATATCATATTTATGAAGGCATATGTTTCTTTAATGTTCTGTGTTTCTGTTTCCCAAAGTGTTGGTTTATGACACCTTAACATTATACCATTGTGCTCTTTCATGTGCCTGTTTACAAAGTGATGGTTTAAAACAATTTAACTGGGTTTATCTTATTGTGTTCTTTCCAAAGCTCAGACTTTCTGTAAACTCCAACCTGCTGCTTCGATAGGGCTATTGTTTCAGTGTCAACAACTGATTCTTATCTCAAAAGCCTGTATTCTGTTTACAGCTTTGTGTCGTTGAGGCCTAGAAATTCATTGATGCCACTTTTGGGGCGCTAAAGTGGGGCGTCCGCTAAAGTTTGCGGCCGCCGCCAAATCTAGGCCACTTCTCCGATATTCATTAGCTTCGCCCTACTAGTTCGGGCGAGCGCTAAAACTGCTGCTGGACGCCTCTCTTTGGGCGCTAAGCCAGAGGTGGTGATCGATAGCGCCGAGGCCGGGCGCAGCGCAGGTGCGGCCATCTCATGACTGACAGCAGACACCCTGGCGCCGGTCAGCTCTTAAGGGGGAAGGGTCGACTGTGTCTGCTGCCACGCCCTGGATAGTGGAGCCCTCCAGCTAGGCCTGAACACTGCTGCTGGACCCAAATAGCGCCTGAAGACATGGAGAAGGCCCGTGTACGTGCGCAGCGCTTCTCAGAGCGTGATCTGAGTGTGCTGCTTGCTGCTGTGGAGAAGAGGCGCCATGTTTTGTACCCGGACAATGGCAAGAAGGCGACGGTCCGTGTCTACAGGAGAGCCTGGAGGCATGTCGCCAGCAAGCTGTCAGCCAACAGCGACGTCCCCAGGACCGGTGCCCAATGCCGCAAAAAGTTAAATGACCTCACACGCATTGTCAGGGTGAGTACCCTTTCCAATGACCTCCTCATCCTTGCATGTGCACCTCACATTATGGGCAAAGGGACCTGAAAGATCTAATGGCCAGCCTTCATCCAGCAGCTATGGCACAGGCATGAGCATCAATTGCACATTCTGCACTGAACACACTGGCCAAGCTATTCCACCATGGGAGGCAGTGCACAGCAGATCATGGCGACACACTGGCCAGGCTATTCCACCATGGGAGGCAGTGCACAGCAGATCATGGCGACACACTGGCCAGGCTATTCCACCATGGGAGGCATTGCACACCAGATCATGGCGACACACTGGCCAGGCTATTCCACCATGGGAGGCAGTGCACACAAGATCATGGCGACACACTGGCCAGGCTATTCCACCATGGGAGGCAGTGCACACAAGATCATGGCGACACACTGGCCAGGCTATTCCACCATGGGAGGCAGTGCACACAAGATCACGGCGACACACTGTACTTAGAGGCTGTCCTTTCTCTTGCAGGCCAAGCTGGTGAATAATCGCAAGAGCCGGACTGCGACTGGGGGAGGCCGACCCCATATCCAGCCACTCACCGACCTGCAACATCGCGCGGAGCGCCTCATGGGTGGCCGGGTGATTGGGCCCGTTGCATGTGGAGATGCCGACCCTGTTCTGGGCAGCAATGGTAAGGACATCACCTTTTGCACCTCTCTCGTCCCACTTGCGCATCAGATCTACATCCTTTGCCACTGTCCGACCAATGCGCTGAATGCCACCACTCATGCATCCCGCACTGACGCCCTCTCCTCACTCTAAAGCTACTCTTGTGCCTTCCTGCTTTCAGATGGTCAAGAGGAGGTCCCTCAACTTGCCAGTGGCAGACCCTCCGAGGAGGAGCAGGAGGAGGAGCAAGAGGAAGGCGGCCCATCAGGGGAACCCTCAGCCGCGGCCACCCAGGCCAATGTAGGGGACACGTCTTCCCTGGAGGGCAGCGTGGCGGAAGTGTCGAAGGGGAGGGGAGCTCCTGGGACCTGCGTGCTGCAGAAAGGTGGGAGGGGGGTGGAAGCTCGGCGGCCTTCACCCCAGAGGGGGGATGCATCGGAGGGGAGTCCAATTGCTGGGCCCAGCGGCCTCCAGCAACGCAGGAAGGGTCGGCCAGCTCGGCGGCCTTCTCCCCAGAGGGAGAGTCCGGCCTCCAGTCAGGAGATGCTCTTCGCCGAGGAGATGGAACGCCTCGAAGACTTGTCCGCGGACTCGGAGCGCCGGCACACGGAGCTCATGGCGGCAGTGGCACGGTTGCCTGAGTCCATCGATTCCCTCTCTCGGAGTGTGGCCGAGTTCGGGCCCTTAGAGGCCACCAGTCGGGCAGAATACCGGGCAGATCTGTCAGTGACTGGCCAGGTGATCAGTGGTGCTGTCCAGTCACTGGCTGCTCTGCTGCGGTCAGTGAACAGGTCAACACGGGCACTCACTGCTGCCACACTCGCTGTGTCAGCCAGGCATCGCCAGGGCACCCGGTGCGCTGCAGCAGCACAGCGGTCTGTCCCTCGGCAGATTGGTGCGCATGCTGCAGTGCTGGCCCGGGCGAGGGCCAGTGTCTCAGACGACCAGCGAGCGCCTGCCATCCGCCAGCTTGCCGCCATTCCTCCAGCCGCCACTGCCACTCCCCCAGTGGAGCTGCCAGGAGCTGCTGCAACGACTGATGCTGGCCAGCCACAGCTGCAGCAATCAACAGCCGCCCGCTTGACGGCCAGACCTCGACTAGGCCGACCCCCAAGGGCATCTGCCGTCACGACATGTGCCCCTCAGGAGCCTGCCCCCAGCCTTGCAGCAGCCAATGGCCTTACTTTGAGGCGGAGCAGCAGGGCGGGCAGGGGCCACCCAAAGATGGCCAAGGCATCGCCCTAGCGGGCCAAATAGTCGAATGTGTGGCCATTTGTGTTTGTTTCTTGAGGCCGAGAATTGGATGTTTGTTTTTTGAAGGCCGATGATGTGATGTTTGTTTTTGACGAAGGCCGAGAATGACGGCCATTTTAGTTGCCCTCTTTTGTTAATCCTTTCCAGGTTGTGGGAGCGAGTAATGTGTTTGAGTGTTTTTTGGGGGTTTCGTCTGTTTTTGGTTTTCATGTGGGAAGGGCCCAGAGTTTGTACAATAAAGCATTTTATTTATTCACATTGTCCATGTTTGATCTTTGAAGTGTTTGTTGCCTTAACCGGCTGAGGGCTTGCGGAGCGGCAGCAATCATGTTCTATCATTGGCACAAGCCATTCCCTGACAGGGGGCCTAGAAGTGACGTTCAATAAGCCGCCGACGGGCGGCCGTTGGACCTTGTGCGTCCCTCCTTGGCTGGTACTCCTCGTCTTCGTCGTCCTCATGCTCCTCCTGCTCCTCCTCCTGAGGTGGTGGTCCAACGTGAGGTGGCAGTGCCTGAGTCCTGCGGATAGCCAGGTTGTGCAGCATGCAGCAAACGACGACGAATTGGGAGACTCGATCCTGCGAATACTGGAGGGCTCCCCCGGAGCGATCGAGACAGCGGAACCGTTGCTTGAGCACGCCGATTGTTTGTTCTATGAGGTTCCTCGTCGCTTGATGGCTCTCGTTGTATGCCTCTTCAGCTGGGGTCGTGGGTGCGCGGAGCGGGGTCATGAGCCAGGTACACAAAGGATAGCCTTTGTCCCCGATAAGCCATCCTCTTGGGGGAGGCTGTGCCTGGAACATGTCAGCCACAGTTGTCTGTCGCAGGATAAAGGCATCGTGGCTGCTGCCTGGAAAGCGGGCATTGACAGCTAGGATGCGCTGCCTGTGGTCACACACCAGCTGTACATTGAGGGAATGGTAGCCCTTCCGGTTGCGGTACTCCTCGGCATGCTCAAGAGGTGCCCGCAAAGCCACATACGTGCAGTCAATGGCGCCCTGCACCATGGGGAAGCCCGCTATTCTTGCAAACCCCACTGCACGCTGCTGCTGCTTGTCCAGGGTCATGGGGAAGGAGGTGAATTGATGTCTCCTTCTGAAAAGGGCTTCGGTCACCTGGCCGATGCAGCAATGCACGGCGAACTAGGAGATGTTAGCGATGTCCCCAGTAGCGGATTGGAAGGAGCCGGAGGCATAGAAGTTGAGAGCCACCGTCACCTTCACTGCCACCGACAGAGACGTCCTGCGCATCAGCTGTGGCTGCAGATCTCTCTGAAGCAGCCGGCAGATGTCTGCAACCACCTCCCTTCGGAATCGCAGCCTCCTAACACACATCGTGGCAGACATGGTCAGATAGGAGGTCTGCTGGCGGTATACCCTGCGTGGGTAAGGCCTCAGTTGGCGACGCCTGTTGCCCCCTCTGCATCTAGCCAGGGCTGCCACTCTCTCACGGCGTCTGTAAGCCCTTCTGGCATAAGGCTGAAATTCAGCGTTGCCACCCAATGCAGCCCCCATTATATGCTGGCAAACACTGAGCTCTGAATGAAGGCTAAGATAATTGGTAAGCTCTGGCCTGAGCCAAAAATACCTGTCCAAGTGTTGGTCCAAACCAGTAAACTCTCCTCCTTGGTCTCTGTCCAAAAAACCGTTGCACAAGAGTGAATGCTGCAAAATGGCTGGCCTTTATACTGCTGGGTAAGTGCCCTTTAATTTGCGCTCCCCGCGGCCCGGCTGGCCTGTGTACCGTTCCACTTCACAGTCGCTTGGGCCGCCCGGCGCACAATGGGCCGGCGCGAGTGAAGTTCCGGTTTGGGGCGCACAAAGGGCGTTGCACTATTAAATGACGTCATGATCTGCGCGCGCAGCAGGGCGCGCGCTAAGACTTTGCGCCGGCGCTAAATGTGTCCTGAAGTTGGGGAGAGGCGCAGATCGCGCTGCGCCCGGGCGATAAGCGCCTAGCGCTCGAGATCTACTCCTCCTAAGGCGCTAACGGCTGGCGCGCCCAACTGAATTTCTAGGCCTGAGGCTTTTAGATTTTTAAACCCAGTTTGTCATGTTTTAATAAAGTCAGAATTCTGTTCATAGGATGGTGTATTTTTCTGAATAGGTATGGCTCATTCCTTCACAGCACAGCCATTTGTGGGCACACCATTCTTCACATTACCACAAAGGTGCCAATGCCCCATTTCCAGCCGTGACTGGGCACAAGCTCTAAGGGGGAAAAATCCAGTATCGACCATTTTGGGGCGCTAACATCGCCTGGGGTCAAACTTTCGTGCCGGTGACCGTGAAATTCAGTTTTAGTGCCCCTGGAGGTGATTGGAGCGCTAAATCAAGCGCTACACACTTCTCTTAGGGCGCTAACATCGGGGAGCGGGACGCAACATTAGAGTGCTACTCCAGCTCAGGCGATGTCAATTACAAGTACTCAGACAGACTGGCGCCTTCCAGTTCTTAAAGGGGAGGTTCAATCATGCTGCACAGCCACACCCTGCTCATTGCTGCTTGTGACCTGGGCCTGCAAGGAGGTGCAATCCATCAATCACAAACCTCATGGCTGATCAGAGGCCCAGGGAGAGAGCTCGCCGGTTCAGCGATCAGGCATTGGAGGCTCTGGTTGTGGCTGTGGAACGCCGATGGGCAGTGCTGTTCCCAGACACTGGCAGGAGGCCATTTCCGCAGGAGTTCAGAAGGATGTGGAGGGAGGTCGCCCAGTACGTCTCGTCCAGAGGCCTGGTCCAAAGGACTCACACCCAGTGCCGCAAGAAGTTGAACGACCTCACTCAGGTGGTTAGGGTGAGTACATGCTTGAAATACCTCTACATCCCACCATCTCAACCTCACTCTGTGCACAGACGGTATAAACCGGCAAATCCCCAACACTCACCCACCAGCTATGCCCATCTACTAAAAGTCACATCCACATCTCACACCTTGCATACATTAACAGCTATTCAACTACGCTAGGCACACCTGCCAAACACATGGCTGCACACTCACTCACACGCTGTCCTTTTTCTTGCAGGCCAAGTTTGCTCATAACAGGAGGGAGCAGCAATGCACGGGAGGAGGTCAGGCGGAGCTGCACCCCCTCACACAGCTGAAGGAGCGAGTGCGCAGCATCATCGCAGCCCAGGTCGTGGGTGCTGTGGCAGGTGGAGAGGTCGACCTCCTTGAGGACAGCACGGTATGTGCATCACCGCTCCCTCTTCTCTCATACCACTTACCCCTCACAACACAAGCCCTTCCCACTTTCTATCTAAGTATACTGTCTCCATTCCTTGCTCCCTTCCTGCCCCCCATCCCTAACATTAAACCCACTCTTGTGCCTTAATGCTTTCAGATAATCAGCCAGCATCTGACCAGCCTGTCCCTCAGCCTCCCAATGGCAACGACACATGAGAGGAGGAGGAACACTAAGCCGGAGCCTCACTGCCTGTGTCTCCCAAGGGCGAGACATAGAGTCAAAGGCCTAGAAATTGAGTGCCCTTAGCGCCGATTTTGCGGCGCTAGAGGGCCTAGCGCTGCATTTGGCGCCGGCGCCGAAATTGCCTGGGGCCCTTACGCCGCGGTAGACCGGTAGCGCTGCGCCGGCACCGATGACGTCATCGGTGTGCGCAGCGTCCCGGTTGCCATGCCGACGGGCCCCAGCGCCGAAATTCAGTTGCGGCCGCCTCGCCCGTGACAGCCGCAACTAAGACTCTGGCAACAGAGTCTTACGAGTCTTTGCGCCGGCGCATTAAAGGCCCCGCGGCGGCCGGCCGCTTTCCCGCCGGCCGCCTGGCCGCAGCTCCCTCCCCGGACTTCCCCCCGCCCCCCCCCCGGAACAGAAGCAAGCCCGGCACTTCTCTGAGGTGCCGGGCTCATTTTTTAAAAGATTTTCGCGGGCCGCGATCGGGTGCAGGCAGCTCCTCCTTAAGGGAAGGAGGAGGCCTGCACTTCCCGAGCCTGCCGCACCGCATCGGGTGCCGCAGCGCCGGAATTGCGGCGCGAAACGGCAGTTAGCGCCGATTTACCGCCGCAAAGACCCTTCAGTAGCGCCGGCAGCCGTTTGGGCGCGGCCCTGCTGAATTTTTGGCGCGCGCAGGGGGACTTAGCGCCGGCACTAACTTCCGGCGCTAAAGCCCTGGCTAAGCCAAAACTCAATTTCTAGGCCATAGAGTCATAGAGTCATAGAGTTATACAGCACGGATAGAGGCCCTTCGGCCCATCGTGTCCATGCCGGCCATCAAGCCCTGTCTGATCTAATCCCATATTCCAGCATTTGGTCCGTAGCCTTGTATGCTATGGCATTTCAAGTGCTCATCCAAATGCTTCTTAAATGTTGTGAGGGTTCCTGCCTCCACAACCCTTTCAGGCAGTGAGTTCCAGACTCCAACCACCCTCTGGGTGAAAAAGTTCTTCCTCAAATCCCCTCTAAACCTCCCGCCCTTTACCTTGAATCTATGCCCCCTAGTTATTGACCCCTCTACTAAGGGAAAAAGCTCCTCAGCATCCATCCTATCTATGCCCCTCATAATTTTGTACACCTCAATCATGTCCCCCCTCAGCCTCCTCTGCTCCAAGGAAAACAAACCCAATCTGCCCAGTCTCTCTTCATAGCTGAAGCGCTCCAGCCCCAGTAACGATAAGGGGGCCACACAGTCACTGGAGGGGAGCAGAGGAAATGGCTCTGATGTTGGTGAAGCTCCGGGATCCAGCGGGCTGCAGCAATGCCATGGGGAAAGGAAAGCTCGGGGGCCATCTCCCTGGAGGGTGAGTTCGTGCGCAAGTTCTGCTGCACAGGACTCAAATGAGGACTGTGATGTCCAGGCGATGACCACACAGGTGATGAGCATGCTCACTGAGCTCATGGGTGCAATGGCATGTGTGCCCGAGAGCATGGATGCACTGGCTCGGAGCGTGGAGGAGTCCGCCTCCAGCATTACTCTCATCTCTGCACACACCATCGAGCCCATCCTTGGCACTTTGCAGAGGATGGTTGACTTGCAGAGAGACTGTGGGGATCCAAACCTCATGCTGCATGTCATGGGTGAGGTGGCAGCATCTATTGCAGCACAGGCCGAGGCAATGCAATGGCTTAGTGCTGGAATCGAGTCATTGGTTGGTGCCATCCAATCTCAGACTGCTCCCTTGCATTCTCAGATTGATGCCACGCAAGCGCTGACTGCTGCCATCATCGCTGGGTCACCCACTGTCTACTGGGGATCTCATGGTGCCGCAGCATGCCAGCAATCTGTCCTCGAGCAGATTGCTCCGGATGCTGAGGTTCTGCCCCGGGGGAGTGGCAGTGTGTCGGTCAAGCAGGAAGGTGCTGTCCTCTCTCAGGATGACAGCATTCCTGTTCCCACCACTGCCACTCCACCATTGTACTTGCTGCAGCCTGTAACCCAGCCAGCCCAGACTGCTGCCACCCATTCTAACGTGGTGCAGTCTGCAGCCGGGCCCTCCAGGCCCAGAGCTGGTTGAGGGTGTCCTTCAAGGGCATCTGCAGTCTCTGGCTCCCAGACTCAGCAGCCTTCCGCCAGCCTTGCTGCAGCCACTGGGGCCACATTATGGAGAAAATGTTAATAGCAAATGGGGGGAGTGTGTGTACAAAAGTTGATGTGTTTGTAAATATATTGTTCAGTTTGGTAAGAAATAGTTCCGTTTGCTAAGAACCAGTTGTGTTTGTTCATAAATTGTTGTGTTTGTTTATTATTGGTTGTGTTTGATAAGAGAGAGTTGTACAGAATAATAAATGTTTATTTCAACGTAGCAAATTTTGTGATGTTTCTCATTTGACCTTTGCCCGGTGATAGGATCTGCGAGCTGGCTGTAATGATGTGGTTGTTCTGCGCAAAGGCCATGTGATATATCATTTATTGGAAGCGCTATGTAATGAGGCATTCATGAACGGCCCTTGCAGAAGTAACATTGAGTGGCTCCCTCCTCCATTGCTGCCGCTCCTCCTCCTCATCATCCTCCTCCTCCTCCTCCTGTCCCTCTTCCTCCTCCTGAGGTAGACCTGCAATCCCTGGTGGCAATGGCTGGGCCCTCAGAATGGCCGGGTTGTGCAGCATGCAGCACACAACAATGAAAACGGAGACTTGATCAGGGGAGTACTGCAGGGCTCCTCCCGAGCGGTCAAGGTAACAGAACCGTTGCTTTAGCACGCCACTAGTGTGTTCAATCAGGTGGCGCTATGGCTGTCATTGTATGTGTGCTGAGCAGGGGTGTTGGGGTTGCGGAGTGGTGTCATCAGCCAGGTGGCGAGTAGATAACCCTTGTCTCTGAGCAGCCAGCCGCGAGCTTCATGTGGTGGGTGGAACAGTGCTGGGACACCAGTCTGTCGCAGGATTAATACATCATGGCTGCTGCCAGGATAGCGGGCATTGACGGCGAGGATGCGCTGTCTGTGGTCGCACACCAACTGCATGGTCAGAGAGTGTAATAAGTAAGGGTGCTTTTTCTGAGGTTGGAGCTAAGAGAAGTTGTCGGGCAGAATGGAGAGAGCTTCAAACTATCTAACTGTGCCAAACAGGAGTGCCTGCTGGGACAGTGTATGGGAACCTTAATTGGTATCTAACCTGCGCTGTACCTGATCTGCTGGTTCCTGATGGGTTGGCATAGAAAGAGCTTTACTGTGCTATGCCTAACCTGAGAGTGCTTGATGGGGCAGTGAAGAAAAGCTTTAGTCTGTCTATCCCTGGATGCAAATAGTAGAACAATATTTTATTCCTACAGCTGAGATCCCTCAATTTGCTGTACATAAAAATATCATATATAAACATTTTAAAACAAACCCTCAATTAATGATGCAAATGAATATTACAGAATCGTTGATCTTAAACAGTCATTTCATTTGCAAACAGCAGCAAATTTATTCAATTCCATATGAAAAACACGTGCAGCAAAATGTTCATTTTTAATTACAACTGGTGGAAACGAAACCTCCAAATTATCGTGGCGGCTTACAGTTAATGTAATTTATCTTTGTTTTCCCATCTATAAGTGTTACCATAATTAAAGAAATTACTACTCACATTTAATATTTAAAGTTACTTACAGCATTTAGTGATTAACTTACTGCCTGCATTTAATAACTGCCTACATCATTCATTAAATTTTTAAAATATCCATATATTGAATACATTTTGTAAATCAATTAATAATCAAATTTCAGTCTAAATTTATTAACTTATACCTTCAGCTCTGTTGTTATAAGCTCATTTTTTTTGGTCTATCAGCAATGCCACTGGAGTTCAACTAGTCATTACATTTCTTCTAAATTATCGATCATTAAATTGTTACATGAATATTAGCTTCAAATACGTTTTTAATATACTACAGGATAATATGATCCTTGACCTAACAATTTGTATATTGTTTCATATCTAACATAGCAGCCATATATTTCTGAGCATCCCTTTATTTTAATGCACACATAGGCCGCAAATTTAATAGCGCTCAGGGGGCGGGTTTGGTGGCAGGTCTGCTGTCAAAATAGTAAATGTTGACAGCGGGTAGGAAACCCGCTGTCAACCCGCCTCCACACGAGTCTCCCAGGTGCCGGGTGTGTCAGCGGAGAACTGACCCGACACCAAGCGGTGGGGGATACAATTCAGATTGTTAAATGGCTTGTTACGAGCCAATTTAAGACTATTTTGAGGCTTACTTCTAATTTTACATTCTCCCCCATGGGTTACCCGCTGTTTGGGGAACATGCCAGCTCAACCTGGCGTGATTTGGGTCTGCTCTGATGTTTCTGATAAGCTGACAGCTGCAGAAGTGGTGTAAAGGATGCCATGTTGCAGATGGTCAGTTTCAGAGTGCAGAAACTGTTGGTTACTGCATTTGTAAGACATCTAGAGATTTCTTTAGCTTACTAGTTTTTAGATCCAACTGTATGTCCAGTGCCATCTCATTGGGAGAACCTCTCTCGCCATTGACAGATCGCTTCTGTCATCTCACCTGCCATCTATTGCAGCAACATTGGAGCCCTTGAAACAATCAGACCTTGGTCCTCCGAATCCTTCCACGATCAGCCCCAACACCAACATCACCAGGCACACCAATATCACCAACATCACCTGATGTTGCAATGGACACAGGGCATCAGCCCCTGACAACATTGCTGCCCGGGAGGCCAGCGATGGCATCACCATGGCTAGATTTTCTTCACTTGACGCTGTAAACCTTGACTGCCACATGATGCGCTAGGTTGACACCATCCCACACCAGCATCATAAAGCATCCCTACAATGTCCAAGCCATTCCATGCACACTCATCACTATAGCGGGGGGGGGGGGGGTGGGGGGGGAGCAGATTTATCTGAGCAATCATTGGAACTCAGTAAGACACTTCTCAAGGTGCACTCAGATCTGTCCAACAAGGGACACTTTTGGAAAAATAGATTTCACTGTATGACAACACATAACCAGAAACTTCACATGGACATTGACTAAACCTCTCAAGTGCCTACCCTTTTGTGTTGTTAGTTGGTATGCTTGCAGTAGGATGAGGGTGAGTGTGAGGGGTGGCTAGTGAGATGGGGAAGTGATAAAGTAGATAGAGAGGGTTGGGTGGAGTTGCAAGGTAAGTTGGTGTGAGTAAGGATGTGCAGGAGAAGAGTGATGGGGATGTGTTGAGTGGCACAGCAGGATGAGGTTGAGTGTGGCTTTGCAGTAATGTTTCGTGATCCACTGAGATCATTGAAAGGTTGGCGCCACTGCAGCCAGGGACCCCTGACAACATCCCTGCTTTTGCCCTCCCGTGCAATGTGCAACCAGACTGCATTGGTCTCCTGGGGAGGTCTCTTTCACCCTTGGAAGGGAAGAGAACCTCCCTGCGTGCTGTGACTCCCTCCATAAGCATATGGAGGGAGTCATTGGAGAGCCTGGGTATAAGTGTTCACCTCTGTGCAGTACTTGTCAGTGTTTGCAGCACCTCAATGCTGTCTAACACTGACAGAACAACTGTCAAACTCCATGTGGACATGGTCCCTTTAAGGAAACCGGCTGATGACATGTCATCAAATGACATCATCAGACCCGCTTCCTGTTAATTGGCCGGGAAGCCCACAGGGCGGGCTTAACAAACCCAATCAGGGGAAAATCACATCTACAGAGCGGCTGCAGCTGGGAGCGGGGCCGGAACCAGGAAACCAGCTGTCCCGCCACCATCCCGTCTCCTCCCTTAAATTTGCGGCAATAGTTCCTGAAATGGATACCCAGGTCAGAAAATATCAACAGTCAATATGTCCACAGTCAGTACGATAGCATAGTGGTCATGTTACTGAACTAGTAATCCAGAGGCCTGTATTAATGATCACAGAGACATGAGTTCAAATCCCACCATAGCAGCTGGGGAATTTAAATTCAATTAATTAAATAAATCTGAATAAAAAGCTAGTAATGGTAACCATGAAACTACCCGATTGTCGCAAAAACCCATTTGGTTCACTAATGTCCTTTAGGGAAGGAAATCTGCTGTCCTTACCTGGTCTGGCCTATATCTGACTCCAGACCCACAGCAATGTGGTTGATTCTTAAGTGCCCTCTGCATTTCCATAAGGCAGCTCACCACCATCTTCTGAAAGACAATTCAGGATAGGCAACAAATGCCAGCCTTACCAGTGATGCCCACATCCTATGGATGAAAAAAAAAATCTATATAATACATAGGACTCATTTCTGGCCAGTAGTCAGAGGAGAGGGAAAGGAGGCAAGGCTGTGATTTCTCATCAATGCTCCTTATGAACAGAGCAGCTTCTTTCCTTCAGGGTTTTGAACATTCCTTCGATTTTCTCCATTCTCCCAAGCAGTTCCTATATCAGGAGATCTATTGCCCAGTCTTCTCCCACTGCTGCACATTATATAGCTTGCCTCTTGCTGTGATTTTCTATTCCTTACTCATTCCTTGACCAGCCTTCATTCAGAGCCTCCACTTAGCGCCTCCCTTAACAGCCTGGCTTAAATTGAGAATTTGGCATGGTGGAACAGCCCAAGCATTAATCTATGCATCAGTGCATCAATGCACAGCGCCGTTGGTTACCCTAGCCTTTAAAGTGGGATTAGCAACCTCCCTAGGTGGCACAGTGAGTAAATATATAGTACAGAGTCAAATGACCAGGATTGATCTATGGTTTGTGCTGATTTACCTGATCTCACTTGAGGTGAGATGAGGATCTATAATTGTACTCAGGACCCAAGGACTATTATGGGCAAGCCATGGTTCCCATCCTGATTGGTATCAAGTAAGCCCCTCCCAGAAAGTGCACATTGGTGGACATTGGTTAAAGAGAGTTGCCATTCCTTGTTGAACTTTGCCTCAACATGACCCAACATCTTTAGGAGAGGAAGCGAGAAAATGACAAAAGGAATTGGGATTCGTTTTTGTGGCTGGGACATGTTTTATTACATGTTACTTTTAGCAGAAATACTGAGTTTGCTCAACAGTGTACGAGTACCGACCCTCATCTAAAGGCTAGTAACAAGAACAGCACTTACCATCATCATTTGGTATTTCCATCTTCTTCTCAGCAGCATTAAATGCCGGAGAAATAGCACAACGCCTGGAATGAAAGTCCTTGATCTTTGGTGCATCAAAGTTTTCAAAGCAGGTCCTGTTGAGGGCATACTGAAGGACAGAATCCATGTTTATCCAAATGAAATCCTTTGGAATTATTTCTATCTCAACTCTGAACCTTGAGCGTGAAGGAAGCTGTGAGCTACTACAGTGGGATCATTTATTCAATAGAAAGAACAAGCTGGCTGTGAGTCAAAACAACTTTTTCAAATAACAAGTAAAACAGATCTAAGACTGGATTTTCCTCTGGGAATCTGCTCATTTTCAGAAGAAATCGATATTTATTGCCAAACCCTTGCCCCTGCCCCCCCAAAAATTGCCTCAACCATTTTCCTCTGTCTCCGTGGATACTACATGTAAATGATGATGACTGGGCTTGGCTTAGTGCAGGAACTGACTTAGCTACCCTACTGTCTCTTGCCCAGCTCCTATAAGGAACACCACAGTAGAATAGATGTTGAGGCATGCCTGTGGCAGGCCAGGGGTGTTGCAGGGCTGGAGACCACAAGAGACTTGGAGCAAGCTGCAAGTGAGGTTTTTTTTAGAATTTATTTATTAAAATTTTTGTAAAGTTTCTTTCGAGGTGCATGAATGAGAAAAAGATGCCCACGATGTAAGGCAGGGGTGTGAGGTGGGATAAAAACAGAAAATGCTGGAGATACTCAGCAGGTCAGGCAGCATCTGTGAAGAGAGAAACAGAGTTAACGTTTCAGGTCGATGATCTTTTGTCAGTTTCTCTCTTCACAGATGCTGCCTGACCTGCTGAGTATCTCCAGCATTTTCTGTTTTTATTTCAGATTTCCAGCATCTACAGTATTTTCTTTTTCTATTAGTGTGAGGTGGGACTTGGCAATGAAATCCGTGCTACTACCACAGTGGTTTACATGGGCACAACATGAACGATGTGCCCAGGTGGGGAGGCTTCGGTGAGGAGAAGAGTTCACTGCCTGTAAGCTAGGATTCTATGTGCTAAGATGTCAATAGATTAATCTACATTGATTTCGTGGGTGGTGAAGACCTTGGGCTGGATTTTCATTGGGCCGTGGAGTCGGGATTGGAGACGTGTGGGGTTTAAAATCCCGAAATCGGGGGTCCTGACCCCATCCCACCCCCAACCTGCCTCCATGTCAGTTTTAAAGGAGGCGGGTACCCGCCCTGCACTGGGACCCGCCTCCTCGAGGCGGGAAGGGGATTAGTGCCAATTAACTGCCTGTTAACAGGTAGTTAACAGGCAGTGTTTAGCCTAATCCCTATTTTCATTGTTGAAATGTGGGATTCCCGATGGCTCCAAACCACACCAAGTTAGCGAGGTGGGCCGTCGGGATGAAGGGCTTGGAGGGGTCGAGATGTCCGGTGTTCAGGTGAGTGATGGGTGCATGAGTGCAGAGGTAAGTGTGTTTGGTCTGTGTAAAGTGTTTAAAGAAGTTCTACTAACCTTTACTTACCTTTACAGCCTTCCTTCCTTCAGGTCTCGGGAGTCCCTCATCTCACCGGCACAGAAAGCAGAATGGCCGCCAGCTGTCAAAATCTGCAGCCTCTGCTTTCTGTTCCAGGGAGATCTCTAAATCATCCTGAGAGGAAGGAATTAACCTGTAGTACAGATTGTCAGTGTTTGATAGCTTCAAACAACTGTGAAACGCTGATATGTCATCTGTCAAAAGGTCTTGACAGATGAAATTTCAATCTGTGATGTCACCTGTTGCCGGGTGGCACTTAATTGGCCTGCTGAGCCCGCTGGGTGGGCTTAACAAGGTCAATCAAGTCTAAATCGCGTGGGTTGGCTAGAACTCGATGGAGGCGGGACTACAACCCCGAAAGTTGTAGTCCCGCCTCCTACCCGACTCCTCAATGAAAAGCCGGCCCCTTGTTTGTGTGGGAACAAATGTTCTGATGAGCGATACACAATAAGCAGAAGGATTGGAAAAGGGAGTAATGGAAGTAGGAAGTGTAATGTAGATGAAGTTAGAGAGGTTATTCGCAGGGTATGAGGTAGGTCAGATGGTCACCTGGAATGGAGGGATGAGGTATTGAAGTTGCTATTCTAGAATAGCCAATGACAGACGTCATGATAGATGTTGTGTAGGATAGCAAGGGTTGAGTAGAAATAGGTTATGGGCGCCTCCCGAAAAAACAAAGCCTGCACTGGTGCCAAGAGATGATCTGGGGCTGAAAGTAGCAAGCTTCTGTAAGAAAAGAGGCGTGGGGAGTAAATGAGTGTATGGATATTTGGAAGGATAGGCAGGAGGAGGTAGGAGAGGAAAAGAGAATTAAGCAGAGCTGGGGAGATAGCCAACAGAGGGCAAGAGGAGCCCGAGTACAAGTTGGCAACCAAAATGCACACAAGAGAGGACACAGAAACTTTAAATTACATGGACAGATGGTGGAGCATCTTGCAAGAGCAAAGAATGGAGGTAGCCAGTCCAACAGTCAAGAAATAAAAACAGAAAATGCTGGAAACTCTCAGCAGGTCAGGCAGCATCTGTGGAGAGAGGAAGGTAGGGTTAAAGCTTCAGGGTGATGACCCTTCCATCAGAACCAATAGTCAAAAGTCAGGCTTGCCTTGTGCGCCAAGGCTGATTCTGCGATCAGGTTTCAGGGCCCACATTAACGGCCGAGTGATAGGGGCTTTTTGTGAAACCAGGACATAACCACAACCACATGTTTGTGGTTGCAACTGCCAGTTTACTTTTTGCAAAGTACCTATCCTCCTGAGTGACCAGCCTGGCCAGCGTGAAGCAGTGGAGCACTCCCTGAATAGTTGCTTTGACAGGTATTTGAGTGATTGCTCACAATAAAAGAACCTTCCTGACACTGGAAGGCAGAACAAAAGAAACAGCAGAATGGACTGAAAGAAAGAGTGAAAACAGGAATATCCTGCTGCATTGACATTATTGTAGAAATAAAAAATAAATGACACGGGGATTGAGTTGCTTTTGATAGGATTTTAATTTACAACTGTGTGGGGACCATCGGTGAATAGCAATCATGTTTTATGTAAACCATTAAAAGCTGCTGCTGATGGATTTTACTGTATTCCACAGCCTTTTGTGGTATATCTATGAAAAGCCACAATGGACACTGAAGAGCAAATAATCTGAAGCTAGTCATACTGTACTGGGATTGGCAGAGATGTCCACAATTTCAAATGTTACCATTAGGCATTTTGATCTTTGTTTTCCAAAGTTCAGCATCTTATTGTTTATAACGCCGACTCACACATGGCTGACTCCAACAAATCCTCGGGGCTCAAACTTCATTACAAATTCGGAGCAAACTCCTAATATGTAATCTGCCAATAGCTGGGAACTCACTGATTCTGGGGTAGGATGTAAAGGTTTCCAGCAGCTGCTTATGAGTTTTGATACACTAAAAGTATGAAACACTTGTTAAGAGCTTATGTGAGTGAGAACAACACGATGACGTGTCAGAACACTGAGATGGAGGTTCTGCTGAAAGCAGTGGGTACAGGAGGGTTGCCCTGTTGAGTACTCCAGGACACCTTCCGCACAGGAGAGAAGACCAGAGAGCTTGGAGAGAGATGGTATTCTACATCACTGCTGTGTTAACCATCCAAAGGACCTGGCTCGAATTGAGGAAAGCTTTACAGACCTGATGAGATTGGCCAAAGTAAGGATACCCATCGTTACCTTGTAGGAGTGCTTGAACTCCTAACGAAAGTATTGAGACTGAAACTAGCAGTTAACCAAATGTGGTTTAATGCACTAGTAAAAGTTACAAACAAAAACGCAGGAGAAACTCTATACAGGTCTGTACACCAACTGGTTCCACGAGGACTGAGAGGGAACGCCTCTCCCCTCTGACGTCATGGCGTCATCACGTTTCCCGCCGTTGGGAATGTCACGTGACCTGCGTGATGACGTCATCGGGCTGGATCGCCATTTTACCGAACCCGCGCTGCTTATACAGAGCAAACACTTAAAGGTAACAAACCCCTGTTAAAGGCAATTATATACATTACTGCAAGAGTCTCTTGGTGGCTTTGCCACATACGCCCCCCCAGAATTGTCTTTAATAAGGAAAGTCAATCGCAGAGGAGGTCAGACAAGCCTGTTTGAACGACTCCTAAATTCCCGGAGAGGAAAACGCTGAGCAGCTGGTGAGCTGGAGGGGATAGCGGCCTGGTCAGGTGCGGCAGCAGCCGGCGTTCGACCCCTACGCGGTGGCTGAGCGGGCTCGCCTGGCTGTTCAAGGTCCAAGTGCGCAGGCTTGAGGCGATCGACGGAGATGTGGTCCGGCCTGCCCCCGAGGTCGACCAAAAAAGTCTTCGCCCCTGTCTGTAAAACCCGGAAAGGACCCGTTTACGAAGGCTGGAGCGGGCTGCAATGGGCGTCTTGATGAACGAACACGAATTTAGCCTTCATCAACTCCACTGGAATGTGGGAGGCAGGAAAACCGTGCTGCGACGTCGGAACTGGCCGGAAGCACTGGGCCGCTTCCCGGTGGGCTTCCCGCTGACTGGCTGCGGACCACGGCTGTGTAGGGGACGGCAGGAATTCGCCTGGTACACGGAGCAGCTGGCCGTAAACCATTTCCGTGGCCGAAGCCTGCATGTCCTCCTTTGGCGCCGTGCGCAACCCCAGCATAACCCAAGGCAGTTTATCGACCCATGCCGCGTCCCGGAGGCTGGCCCTGAGCGATGCCTTCAATGAATGATGAAAACGCTCACACAGCCCATTCGCCTGTGGGTGGTAGGCCGTGGTGCGATGGAGTTTGGTGCCTAAGGCTGAGGCCACCGCGTTCCAAAGCTCAGATGAGAATTGTGGACCGCGGTCGGACGAAATATCCATCGGAACCCCAAAGCGTGCTATCCATGACGAGATAAAGGCTCGAGCGACATCCGCAGAGGTGGTAGATGTCAGGGGAACCACCTCTGGCCATCTCGTGGTGCGATCTACCATCGTCAGAAGGTGTGTGAAACCCCGCAACGGCGGGAGTGGCCCCACAAGGTCGACGTGGACGTGGTCGAACCAACGTTCCGGTACCTCGAAGGTGGCCAAGGGGGCCCTGACGTGTCGTTGTGCTTTGGCTCGTTGACACACCACACATGTGTTCACCCAGTCGCGGATGTCTTTGCGCATCCCTCTCCAGACGAATTTGGATGCTAGCAACTTCTGCGATGCCCTCACACCAGGATGTGAAAGTCCGTGTATGGCGTCGAAAACTTTCCGACGCCAGGTGGATGGAATAATCGGATGGGGGTCTCCCAAGGAGACATCACAGAGTAAAGTGGTGCCCGCCGAATGGAACGGCACATCCTTCGGTTGAAGGCTGGTGGAGTCAGAACGAAAGGCTTGAGTGTCCGGGTCGGCAGCTTGGTCGGCTGCCATTCTCGCATAATCGAACCCCAACTGCACGGCTTGGATGGTGGCACGGGAAAGGCAATCCGCTACCATGTTGTCCTTGCCGGCCACGTGCCGGATGTCAGTGGTAAATTCAGAAATAAATGTAAGCTGTCGCTGCTGTCGAGCCGACCACGGTTCGGCAGTCTTGGCCATCGCGAATGTCAGCGGTTTGTGGTTGACAAACGCAGTGAAGTGGCGCCCTTCGAGCAGAAAATGAAAATGGCGAATGGCCAAAAACAACGGCAACAGCTCCCTGTCAAAGGTACTGTACTGGCGTTTGTGCCGTCGCAGCTGGCGGCTAAAAAATGCCAGTGGTTGCCACGTGCCATCGACCCATTGCTCTTGGACGGCCCCTATGGCGTAGTCCGATGCGTCAGTCATGAGAACGATGGTGGCTCCTGGCAGGGGGTGTGCCAAAATTGTCACATTCACGAGGGCGGTCTTCGTGTCCCCAAAAGCGCGGTCCATTTCCAGCATCCAAACTATGGGCTCCTTTCCTGGCTTCCCTCTGAGGGCCTCGTAGAGCGGCCGCATGAGCTGTGCAGCCCTGGGCACAAAAAGATTGGTAAAAATTTACCATACCCAGGAACTCCTGGAGTGCCTTCACGGACTGCGGCCGCGGGAATGCGGTGATCACCTCCACCTTAGCCCAAAGCGGCATTGCCCCCTCTGAAGTGATGTGGTGGCCTAAGAAGTCGATTTGCTGCAGACCGAACTGACATTTGGCCAAGTTGACAATGAGGCCGTGCTGCTGCAGACGACAAAAGAGAATGCGCAGATGCTTGAGATGGTCCTCCTTTGTGGCGCTGGTGATCAGTATGTCATCCAGATAGACGAACAAAAATTTGAGATCCCGCAGCACCGAATCCATTAGGTGTTGGAATGCCTGCGCCGCGTTTTTAAGTCCGAAAGGCATGCGGAGGAACTCAAACAGGCCAAAAGGGGTGATGACCGCTGTCTTTTGGACATCCTGGGGAATGCACCGGTACCTGATGGTACCCACGGACGAGGTCGACCTTGGAGAAGATCGAATTCCCCGCCAAATGTGTGGAGAAATCCTGTATGTGCGGTATGGGGTACCGGTCGGGGGTCGTGACATCATTGAGGCGCCGGTAGTCGCCGCAGGGCCGCCATCCACCCCTGGGCTTAGGGACGATGTGGAGAGGCGAGGACCAGGGACTATTCGACTGATGAATTATCCCCAACTTTTCCATGGCGGCGAACTCCGCCTTAGCAGCCGCGAGCTTGCTGGGCTCTAGTCGCCGTGCCCTGGCGTAGACGGAAGAGCCGGTCATCGTTATATGGTGCTCCACCCTATGTTTGGCGGTCGAAGCCGAGAAGGTGGGCTTAGTCAGCTCTGGAAAGTCCCCGAGGAGGCGGGAGAAAACGTCGGGGGGTGGCCGAGCGCAGGAGACCGAGTGCGGTGCGACCGTGCCGCGCACACAGGGAATACAGCCGAGCGTGGCGGCGTGAACGAGCCGATGATTTTTTTAATCGACCAACAGGCCGTTGGCGCATAAAAAGTCGCCGCCTAGGAGTGCCTGTGAAATTTTGGCGGTGACGAAGTCCCATATAAAGCGTTGGCCACTGAAGCAGACCTGGACCCACCATGCCCCACAAGTACGAATCGCACCCCCATTGGCAGCTTGGAGGGGGGAGCCACGCCTGCCGGACCGAAGGTTGAGGACTGACGCGGGAAGGATGCTGCACTGCGCCCATGTATCGCACAAAAAACGACGGCCCGAGATGGAGTCGGTTAAATAAAGTAGTTTCCCGGAATCACCGATCGCCATTGTGGCCGCGGGGCACGCCCTGGAGTCGGTGTTCTTGACGCGCAGTTGCTTGTTCGGTGTTTTGGGCACGAAACTGCAAGGCGGACGGCAGCTTCTGGCCTTCACGCCAAACCGAGCATGGTAATAACAGAAACCGGTTGTTGGAGGCGTCGAGGCAGGGCCCTTTGGGGCGGGGCGTCTCGCGACGGCGCAGTATTGTTGTCGGACCGCGTATATTTTATCCGCCGCTTCGGCGAGCGCTATGCCATCCCCGGCGTCCGACCTGGCGAGGGCCGCCTGCACCTGTTCGGGCAGTTGACTGAGGAACAGTTCGCGAAACAGGAAACATTGCGGTTCAGACCCCAGGAGTGTGAGCATCTGGCTCATCAACTCCGAAGGTTTGGAGTCTCCTAACCCGGGCAGCGTGAGTAGGCGGCGTGCGCGCTCTGCCTTCGTAAGGCCGAATACCTGCATTAGCCGTGCCTTAATGGCAACATACTTGTCGGTGGCTGGGGGGTTCTCCAGTAGGCTGATGATCCTCGACGCCGTCGAGCTGTCGAGTGCAGAGACCACGTAAAGATAACGGGTCTGATCCTGCACGACGTTGCGGAGCTTGAACTGCGCCTCCACTTGTACGAACCAGGAGGCCGCCTGTTGTTCCCAAAATTGGGGGAGCTTCAAAGCCATTGCGTTGGCTTCCATCATGGCCCTGTGTTCCGTTTCTGCCGCGAAGAACGTCCGCGAGGATTCGGGGTCACCAATGTAGGAGTGCTTGAACTCCTAACGAAAGTACTGAGACTGAAACTAGCAGTTAACCAAATGTGGTTTAATGCACTAGTAAAAGTTACAAACAAAAACGCAGGAGAAACTCTATACAGGTCTGTACACCAACTGGTTCCACGAGGACTGAGGGGGAACGCCTCTCCCCTCTGACGTCATCACGTCATCACGTTTCCCGCCGTTGGGAACGTCACGTGACCTGCGTGATGATGTCATCGCACTGGATCGCCATTTTACCGAACCCGCGCTGTTTATACAGAGCACACACTTAAAGGTAACAAGCCCCTGTTAAAGGCAATTATATACATTACTGCAAGAGTAACTATGTATGTCAAAAAGATACCTTGCAGTCCTTTGAAGGCATGCCATGTTTGCCCATTCTGCAGCAAGGCACAAATTGCAGCTACTTTACCTGAAATTATTGGCACACTGGCATCTTGCAATGACTTCATCCAAAAAAATCTTAGCAAAATTTAGTTGCATGTGATATTTCTTGTTATATCTGTGCAAATCCATTTTGTTTTAAAACCCAATGCTTAAAAGTAATTTTTCTCAAATTCTTTCTGTAGAAAATTGGTCAGAATTCTGAAACATGACAAATTCCAATCCACAACAGTTTTTTTTGCCTGTATTCCACTTGCTCGGGAAATAGATGGAAAAGGCCATTTCCTCAAGGCTTCACTACACTCACAGATGCCCAGGGGTGTGTTCCAACACAGAGCAGTAGAGTAGAGAGCATAGTGGAGTAAGCGGAGATATGGTTGTTGCCTCACAGGGCAATGCCACAGCCCCTTCATCCAGCATCGCCCTTCCCAAGTGACAAACGATGTGACAGAAAGGTGACAACATCGTCACTGCCAACCAGCGTAACATCAGACGTGGTGACACAAGCTGCAAGACCATCTCATGACTCAGAGCAAGGCCACCCCAAATCAAAGGGACTCCCACTGACACCCAACTACCAACCGCCTCATTTATCCTGTCACTGGGGAAGCACTTAGAAGGAGAACAAGCCAAGGATGTAAAACTCAAAACATAGACTATCGTCAAGGGAAACACTGACGTTAAAAAAAAATCACTGAGCACACATGCACTGATCCCTTGTAAGCCAATAAATTAGTTTTACTTTATTATCACTTCATCCACTAAGTTTCTTTTTGCTGGAGCCGAATAAGATGCCAGGAAATGTTTTCTTTCATCTTGTACCACTTACAGCATGAAATCCTGCCCTTGGGCCACATTCATATTGACTTGCCAACAGCACTGAGCTGTGTAACTTGTAATTAGATGACTTGCCACTTCCTGGAGTAGAGTGAAAGTTGGGATTGTCGGAGCCACTTTTCCGATCCGCTCTTCTTTAAGGATCCCTTCTTCTGCTCTATACTTGGAAATTCTTCTCCAGTTTATCCATGATGTTAGGAGCAAATGATTGAGCTGCTTGTCTACTAACATTAACATTTCCTCCATGTTTGATTCAGAAAGCCAGAAAAAAATCCAACAAATAAAACTAGTCAAAAGCCAACAAAAAAACCCATAAAAGCCAGGAGTAAAATTTTCGTCTTCACTGCATGGGCAGTAATGTGGCAAAGCGGATCGCCCACCTATTATAATTTTCTGAGTATATGCTGGTGGTGTGGAACCTTACCCGCTGACTCTGCCGATATGCCCCCCAAACTTAACTGATTGCCAGGAGGCCGCCCGATCTTCAACTGCTGGCAGCTGGCCAACTGCCCCTTTCCGCCTGTTTCAGGCGGGCAGCTGGCTGTCGGGATGTAAATACATGTTCTTGGAGGGGGTGGTGGGGGAAGGCCAGACATGTTCTAATGTCCTGAGGCATGACAGCCTCTTGCAGGCATGTTCTAGCCATCACCATCCAACTGGGAATTGGATCCAAGTCCCTACTGAACTGCAGGATAGCTGGTGTAATGGCAACTATCATAACCTGACACCCCTGAGAGAGAGCAGCCTGGCTGACAGGGTCTAGAAATGGTGCACAGGACGCTGTCTATTTTATTCCCTACTGCCAACAAATCTGCAGTCTATACCTCATGAGGAGGAGAAGGAGGGGGCGGTGGCACCAACTGGCACCTGGCCACTTCTTTTGTTAGCGTGCAATGCAGATTCCAATTAAGTTATCACAGGCTCCGTTGATCTCTGCAATGGAGAACAGTTTCCTCTGATGTTGCCACAAGTGATGGCTCTAGAGTCACAGCTGTCAGTTGGCACAAATCTTCGGAGACTGACTGCAGAGCCTGTACATAGGTATGATGTTCCTTGAACAGCCTTCAAGAGTATGCAATAGCAAAATTCTGCAGATGCTGGAAATCTGAAACAACAATAGAAAATGCTGGAAACACTCAGCAGGTCAGGCAGCATCGAGGAGAGAGAAAGAAAGTTAACGGGCCAGATTTTCTGATCGGAGGCTTCCTGCATGCAGAGGCCCTTCTCCAGGGCAGGCGGATGATCTGTCAGGTCGGAAGTGCCGGTTTTCAGCGCATGCACTTCACATGCTTGAAACCGGCACTTGCGAGGCCCCTACGGGTGCATACACGGCTCGTACACACCCGTGGGGGTCGGAAAATACAGACCAAAGTTTCAGGTCGATGACCATTCGTCAAAACTGGAAAAAGTTGGAGAAGTAACAGATATTTAAGCAAGTGTAGGGGGCAGGGAAAGGGGTGAGGGGAGGAAAGAACAAAGGGAAGATCTGTGATAGGATGGAAGGCGGGAGAGGTTGAAAGACAAAAGGGCTGATGGTGCGAGGCAAAAGGAGATGGTAATGGGACAAGTTAAGAAACAAAAGATGACTCTAGATGAGGTGTAAATGGCAAGGGCAGAAATATCAACAGCTGCCATGTGAGAGAGAAAAGAAAAGAAAACACGGGGGCTGAGGTTATCGTCTGAAATTGTTGAACTTGATGTTGAGTCCAAAAGGCTGTAAAGTGGCTTCAAGACTATGCAGGTGGCCATGGTGCCCAAGGAAGAAAAGAGAATGCCTGCTGATGTAATAAACCTCACTACGCACTTGGTTTGAGTATAAAGCAAGGCTTTAATCAGCTTGTTTCAGAACATGGAGGCCTAGTTGTACTTCACTAGTTCCTTGTCTTACAAAATGTCCCTGGAAAGCTGGGGCCCACGCCCGAGTATTTATACTCCTTGGACGGCGCCACCAACTGGCCGTCCAGCGTTATTTCATGAGTAGTTTCTTGATGAATGATGAGATTTATAACACCTGCCTCATCACAAATGATATTACCCAACACTTGCCCTGCCCCACTGATAATGAAATTCAGTCAATTTGATAGTTCTTCTGTAACTTGGGGCTTGGACAGTAAAACAATGTGAGGGCAGTGTATGGAGGAGAGTGTATGGACTGGGTATTGAAGGGGCACGGGGCATCCTGTGAGCATTACTAGAACCTATTAATAACCCAATAACTCTTCTTAACAGTAGACCCCAATAGTTCAGGTCATGTCTATTAATCAACCCCGATCATCACTTCAGGCTACACAGAAAGTAAATGCTTCATGTTATTGACTTTTCTTCCATGATCATTTACATTATACAGTTAAGTAAGAGTGCAAAAGTGTAAATTGTGGATAGAAACATATAAAAATGTAGGAAAGTGGCAAGTCTGCAGTGTTGACAGCACTCATGCCGTACTTCCACATCCCATAATTTTTGGACTTTTTAAAATATTTGTCATACACATTACATTTTCAATTTCTCACATAAATTGCCAAAATTAAAAAATTGTTCAAAAATCTTGCGATGCACAAGAGTTAGCAACACTGAGCTTGTGGCTTGACCTTGAAAAATAGTTGTGCCCTAGACACTGCTCAACTTTTACAAAAAAATATTCATGCTCAGTGGGCAGCACTCTCGACTCTGAGTCAGAAGGTTGTGGGTTCAGCTTCCACTCCAGAGACTTCAGCACATAATCTCAGCAGACACTCCAGTGCAGTACTGAGGGGGTGCTGCACTGTCGGTGGTGCCCTCTTTCAGATGAGGCATTAAACCAAGGCCCATCTGCCCTCTAAAGTGGACGGAAAAGATCCCATGGCACTGTTCTCCCTGGTGTTGGCCAATATTTATCCCTCAACCAACATCACTAAAACAGATTATCCGGTCATTATAACATTGCTGTTTGTTGGAGCTTGCTGTGTGCAAATTGGCTGCTGCGTTTCCTACAATACATCAGTGACTACACTTCAAAAGTACTTCATTGGCTGTAAAACGCTCTGGAATGTCTTGAGGTTGTGAAAGGTGCTATCTAAATGCAAGCTCTTTCTTTCTTCTTAATTAACAAAAAAAGACCTGTGGAGCTCTGTGAATGCTGAGCTTGGGTGATTATGACTGTTTATCAGGTTTTATGGTTATTGTGCAGCAGAACAGAAACTGCGGGAGTAATTTTAAACCCCCAGAGTGGGTGGGGGGTTAAATTTTTTTTAATGGACTACACGACCCCAACCTGCCTCCAAATTGCTCACTTCTGGTTTTAATGGATGCGGTTCGGGGGGCGGGCAACCAACCCGCTCTCAGGAGGCAGGTCAGCCACTAAATATTTCAAGGAAGCTGCATGCCCCCAATTTGACTTAACTTTTGGTTTGAACGCCCGCAGGCCGAGTTTCACAGGCCTCGGGAATCCTCGCAGCTGTAGGGAGGCGTGAAGGACTGGATGCATCAGGTAAGTGCCTTTGCAAGCACTGCGTGTGGGCCAGGAGAAGCAGGAGTGCTCCCCCCCAGCCCTCCAAGCTTACCTCCACGCGATCGGGTGACCCTCCCACCCCCAACTGCGATTCATAAGGTGATAGAGCAAGTGTTGATAACCCTGATAAAATGGCGAGTGGTGTCAATTTTTGTCTGTGGCATATATTGGGCAGTCAGTGGGCGAGGAGGCGGCCAGAGGGAGGACACACAGTGTTGGAAATGGTGAGGCTGGAGACCATGCGCAGTAGTTACCTTCCCTTCCTTTACTCTTTCCACTTGGCTCTCTAATGCTAGCTCACACACACAGCGTGGCACCCTGGGGCTGCATTATGCTCCCACTAATCTGCTGTTACTCACCCTTGCCATTGTGATCTAATCCTTGTCCCTCTGCCTTTTTTCTTGGTCCTTCAGATGCCTTGGGATCTGCAGCTGTGCAGATTGAGTGGGGAGACCATTGTCCTGAAGATGCAGCATCACTTGCTCACGCTTTCCCGAGCACCAGCACAAAGATCAGCACCTCGACATGCAGGAGTGTCTGGCACCAGTAATAGCATCTCTCAGGGATGCTCATACTGGAACCATGTGGGATCTGGGCTTCATTATTTCCTCACTTTGGACGTGCGGAGAGACCGAATGGATTGGGGACTTCAATCGGATCGCAGATCGGCTGCAGTGCTGAGCTGCAGTGTGGTAACAGGGGTAGTTATGTACTGGGAGTTGAACATGTTGCCATCTCTCAGGATGACAGCACTTCTGGACCCGTGTGACCCCCCTCAACCAAAGCCCGTCCTGGTGCCAGAAAGCCAGCTTGGCCAGACTG
This sequence comes from Somniosus microcephalus, assembly GCF_052327205.1. Taxonomy (NCBI): domain Eukaryota; kingdom Metazoa; phylum Chordata; class Chondrichthyes; order Squaliformes; family Somniosidae; genus Somniosus; species Somniosus microcephalus. The sequence continues at coordinate 27,685,737 of NC_140999.1, read as the reverse complement.
GCCAAGCTCCTAGAGGTCACCGTCTACAAGCATCTCAAGAATCCTCGCCTGAGCCACAGTAGCATTCCACCTCCTATGCTGAAGCTACTGGGGCAGCACCTCATACCAGCATGTGAGTAGGTAAGAGAGCACTGAAGACACGCACTATAGGCTAACACCTGGGTGTATTTATTTTGATGTCATTTGTGTAAGCTAGAAACATTATTAACCGTTTGTAAATCTTTGCATGCAGAAGTTCCTGAACTAGTTGCTGACCCTGTAATGACATGTATATCAATGTTGGTCTTTCGGCAACAGTAGTTTAATGGAAGATGGAAGGACTGGGATGGCTATGACTGTTAATGCGGGGAGGAGGCAGGGGTTGTTCAGTTAGGTGCTTTTCAATTCGCTGCTGCCAAAGGTCTCTGGCTGCAGGCTAGTATTGGTGCCCTCCTGCTTCTTTACCTTCCTCAATGTCATCTGTTATCTTTATCACCTGGTTGAAGGTCCTCATCCAATGATGGCTCCATGTATTGTCCACGTTGGAGAACAAAGTTGAGCAGCATACAGAAAACCACAACAATACGAGACACTCTCTGGGCTGTAATGGAGGAAGTCACCGAACTTGTCCACGCAGCATAAGCATTGTTTGCGCACTCCAATAGTCTGCTTGAGGAAGGCTCTAGTCAACCCTTGGATCTGGCTGTATAGCTGGCAAACATGCATTCCTTAGAGAATCACAAAACAAGGGGAGAGCCCTTGTATTCAAGCAGCCAGCCTCTCATTTACTGTGCAAGGATTGGTGCAATATGGCAGCTGCCAGGACGTAAGGCACAGACCTGCATGTGGTGATTGCACACCAGCTGCACATTAAGGAAATTGAGGCAATGGGCTTATTTGCAGGAGCCTTCATGCCTTGGATATGTGTGTATGATGCTCTGGACTTGGGGGGAAGCCTACAATATATATGAACCCCAGAATCCTTTGCTGTTTCTGATTGCCCATGGACAATATGATGAATTTGATTTCTCTAACACACATGATATCAGTTGTATTGCATCTTGACCGAACAGTAATGAATAGAGGAGACGGAATATACCTTTTACTATTTACTGAGTAAATGGGTGGACATTACAGCACATTGTCTGCATGGCAGAACCCTAAACTGAAAGTGAAAGACAAAGTAAAACCGAGCCCCCCAGCACCCCCTTCAGGTAACACCCGGGAACTGGGACAAACTTAATTGAAGCAAAACTCAAAACACGACACTCCTTTCCCCCAGATAAAACCCCTTAGTCCGCCAGGCGTCTGGGACGGAATCTAACCCGACTTGAGCGCCGCTGGACAGGCATAGTCGGGGTGCCACTGCTAGCCGCAGGAAAACCTTCCTCCATGGCTGATGACTCTGTGACACCTTCTGTCGATGTGGCTTCCGTCGTTGTTGCAGGAAGCAGGCCGTCACTGCCTGGCAGAGGTGGCGGAGACAATGGCCTAGCCTGTGACGTCTCTGTTACTCTCACCGGAGTACGACCCCGTAGCTGGTCTACGTGGCGTCTGTGTAGCTGGCCATCAGGTGTACGGACGCTGTACGACAGGGGACCCGTGGCCTGCTCCACCACGGCAGGCATCCATTTGTCTGCTCCTGCATAGCAACGGGCAAACACAGTCTCTGACGGCTCGAACTGCCTGGCGGTGCCCTGGTGCTTCTTAGCCAGCTCTTCTTGCTTTGTGTGCATCTCATCCCTGTAGTCCAGGTGTAGCCAGTCCAGTGCAGTTGCCAGCCGGCGACCCATCAACATCTCGGCAGGACTCTTCCCCGTTGCTGAGTTTGGTGTGGTATGCTGTGATAACAGGAACCTGGCCAATCTGGTTTGCCAGTCCCCCACCAATATCCTCACCAGTGCCTCTTTTGTGGTTTGCACCATCCTCTCTGCCTGCCCGTTAGAGGAGGGGTGATAGGGCGCTGTGGTCACGTGGCGGATCCAATTTCTGCCTGCAAAAGCCTTGAACTCCGCTGACGTGAAGGCTTCTCCATTGTCCGAAACCAGCACGTCGGGGACCCCATGTGTGGCAAACAGCAAACGCAACACGTTGATCACTGCACTGGATGTCATGAAGCTCATGATAGCCACCTCCAGCCATTTCGAATGACAATCCACCACTATCAAAAAGACCTTCCCCTGAAATGGCCCTGCAAAGTCAATGTGGAGTCTTGACCATTTACGAGTGGTCCACTCCCAGGGGTGAAGGGGAGCCTTGGATGGGCTATGGCGAGTCAGCTGACATGTCTCACAGCTCTTTACCACCTCCTCCACGTCTCGGTCCAACCCCGGCCACCAGACGTAGCTTCTCATCAACACCTTTATGTGCACAATCCCAGGGTGTGAGTCATGCAGCATTTTCAGCACCTCCTCTCTTGCGGCGGCAGGAGCCACCACACGGCTTCCCCAGAGCACGCAGTTCTTGTGTGCAGACATTTCATGGTGCCTCTGAACGCAGGGCTTGAAATGCTCCTCCTGGACCTCGGAGGGCCAGCCATGCAGCAGCCAGCATAGCACCCGTGATAAGACTGGATCTTTCTGTGTGAGGCTGCCAATCCGCTGGGCATGGAGTGGGGCCTCCGGAACCTCCTCCAGTAGCAGCACCTCCAGGGGTGGTGGCATCTCAGCCATCGGCTGGTTCAAAGGCAAGCGACTCAGAGCATCAGCATTAGCCAGCATCTTCCCAGGCCTGTAGCAAAGTTCATAATTGTAGGCCCCCAACATCAGACTCCACCGAAGCATACGCGCTGATATGATCTGGGGCATGGGCTTGGAGTGATGCAGGAGCCCCAAGAGTGGCTTGTGGTCTGTGTAGATGACGAACTGTCTCCCTAACAGGTACTGGCTGAACTTCTTTACCCCAAATATGATGGCTAGGGCCTCCTTGTCAATCTGGGCGTAATTACGTTCTGTTGTTGAGAGTGTTCTTGAGGCAAAACTGATAGGCGCTTCCCGGCCATCTGGCTCTATGTGACCCAACAGAGCTCCCAGCCCGTATGGTGAGGCATCACACACCAACACCAATGGCTTGTTTTCATCATAGTGTGCCAGAACCTTATCTGCTTGTAGCAGTTCCTTTGCCTGTCTGTAGGCTGTTTCATGAGCTGAGGTCCAGTTCCACACTGTTGCTTGGTCTAACAGCCTGTGCAGTGGCTCTAAGATTGTGGCTTTGCCCTTGAGAAAACAACTGTAGAAGTTTAACAGTCCGAGGAATGCCTGCAGTTCGGTCTTGTTCTTGGGGGTGGGAGCGCTCCTGATAGCCTCCACCTTCTCCGTAGTCGGATGCACACCATCTTTGTCCAGTCGGAATCCCAAGAACTCCACCCCATTGGCAGCGAACACACATTTCTCCTTCTGAAGGCGTAGTCCTACCTCAGCCAGCCGGCATAGTACTTCCTGCAGCCGCTCATCATGGGCTTCCTGTGTCTTGCCTGTAATCAGTATGTCATCCAAATAAGGCTGAACTCCCGGAACACCAGCCAACAGGGTGTCCATGAACCTCTGAAAGATTGCCACAGCCGTAGACACCCCAAACTGCAGCCTTGTGGCTCGGAAAAGTCCTCTGTGGATGTTGATTGTCAACAGCTCGGCTGACTCTTCATCCAGGACCAGTTGCTGGTATGCTTGCTTGAGATCCAGCTTGGTGAACAGAGTGCCTCCAGCCAGTGTTGAAAACAGCTCTGTAACTGTTGGTAAGGGATACACATCTGGTAACACAGCAGTATTAACCGTACATCTGTAATCTCCACAGATTCGCAGGCCCCCATCCTTCTTTGCAATGGGCATGGTAGGGGTGGCCCAACGGGAGTTCTTCACTGGCAAGAGAACCCCTTGGTTCACCAGCTTATCCAGGGCCTCATCCACCTTCTTGCGCAACACAAAAGGAACTGGTTGCGCTTTGAAGAACTTAGGCGCTACCCCTGGGTCCACTTCGATTGAGACTGGCGGTCCCCGACAGGCCCCGAACTCACCAAAAACCTCTTCATAGTTCTCCAACATAGGCATTATGGGCTGTCGCTGTACCGTGTGTACTCCTGTTACTTCAATACCGAGGGGCTCAAACCAATCTCTGCCCAGCAGGCTTGTGCCCTGCCCCGCCACCACATAAAGTGGAAGTGTGTCCTTGACTGCCTGATACTTAACTTCCACATGAATCATATCCAGCACCTGGAGTTGAGCTTGGGACCACTGCCGTAGCACGCCACTGACCTGAGCCATCGCCGAGGGTTCACTTGGCCACAGCCTATTGTAAGTCTCTTCGCTTATCAACGAACACGCTGAGCCTGAATCCACCTCCATGCAGAGTGGTGCCCCATTCATGATCACATTTGCCGTGTATCCCCACCGTCTGTGGGGTAGCTGCTCAGCTTCCGTGGCATACACTGTGTACTCATTGTTGTCCTCCAGTGTCAGGGTGTGTGTCTGTGATGCTTGTGTTGGCTCTGCTGCAGCAGCCTGAGCTTTCTTCATGCAGACACGAGCTATGTGTCCTCTTTTCTTACAGAAATGACATACCACTGACACAAATTTGCATGTAGTGGAACCATGGAAAAGCACACAGCGGAAACATTTTCTTCCTGTCTCTTTAGTTGCCTCCATGTCTCTCACAGCAGCAGCAGCGTGTGTGGTCTTGTGCACCTCCTCGGTGGCCTGAGATGGTGCTGCCTCTGTACGGAGCATACGTGTGTTCATCGATGCAGCCTCTGCTGCTAAAGCCTTCTCCTTGGCCAGCCGGAACGTCAGGGCCTTCTCCGCTAACAGCTGTCTCTGCAATGCCGAGTCCAGCACTCCACACACAATCCGATCATGGAGCATATTGTCTAACTGGTCACCAAAATTACAATGTAATGAGCGTTTCCTCAACTCAGCAATGTAACTTGAAATAGATTATCCAGGCTGTTGTTTACAATTGTGAAAATGGAAACGCTGCACAATCTCTGAGGGTTTTGGGTTAAAATGTTTCTGCAGCTTCTCAATCAAATCAGCATAATCCACCTCACTAGGTTTACGAGGAGCCACCAATGAACGCAGGATGGAGTCATTAGCAGCTCTGCATACACTTAGCAACACTGAGCGCTTCTCTTCTTTGTCAATATTATTGGCCCCAAAGAAACACCCCAGTCTTTCTGCGTATTCCTCCCATGAACTGTCCTTATCCCCAGAGAACTCTTCAATACGTCCCAAGGTCATCATAGTTTTAATGTGCACTGTCCCTTTAAGATCCATGGACTTTTTTCTTTTTAAAAAAAATTCTTTTTCTCCTCCGGCCAGAGTTACAGTAGCTACACTCACGGTAGTTGCCTGGCCCGCACAATACTCTGTCCGCCGTCTATGTCGCAGCTAGCCAACTATCAAAATGCCGTTGATGTTGCTAGCTGAGTGGCCCGTTCGTCACAATTTCCAATATCATGGCTGTAGGTTCGCATGTCTATCTCCGTCCTTCTAGAGAGTTCAACAGCCACCTCGTCGCCAGTATTGCATCTTGACCGAACAGTAATGAATAGAGGAGATGGAATATACCTTTTACTATTTACTGAGTAAATGGGTGGACATTACAGCACATTGTCTGCATGGCAGAACCCTAAACTGAAAGCGAAAGACAAAGTAAAACCGAGCCCCCCAGCACCCCCTTCAGGTAACACCCGGGAACTGGGACAAACTTAATTGAAGCAAAACTCAAAACACAACAAGTTGGCTGCTTGTTGCAAGCATGAACTGTAGACTGACTGATGTTACTGATATCCCATGTTGCAGCCTAGAAGAAGCCGGAGTCAAAGAAGTTGAGGGCTGTGGCAACTTTGACTGCAACAGGCAATACAGTGCCAGCTGTAGCAATGGTTTGCAGGTCTGGTTGCAGGAGGTGACACAGGTCTGTGATTGCCCCCCTGGAGGAGTGCAGTCTCATTATGTACGACACCTCTCTGAGAATTGCAGGTATGTTACTCTAGTCCTGTACACACTGTTGGGAAGCTAAGGATATCTGGGAGCTCTCCTCCTGTTTCTGTAGTTTCCCGGCTACTGAAACTCCATGTGGTCCTTCCACCTGTTCTTGTTGCTCCACTTCCTCCTCATCCTCTAGCCAGCATGGAATAGCCAAAAGGATTCCCATTTTCAGAAACGGCCAGTACTCCCTTAAGTTCACTGAAGGTTGTCTAGCAACTACAAGCAAAAGAACAGCCATTCTGCGCACAAAAATTATTACTAAATTGGGGCCGATTTTTCCTACTGCCTACTGATCCATCTAGAAAAGGTCTGCCTAACATCTGTGCTGTAAATGTTCTGTAATGTATGATTTAAATGAGAGCAGGTGAGTACTCCTTTATAGTACTGGAAGTGGCCACCTCCCGCCCTGTGGTGCCCTTAATTTGTGGTTGGGTTTAGGAAGTAGCAGTGCTGAGTATTACAGAAAGGAGGTTACTAAGTAAGTCAGAGAACTCTCATTTTAACATATTAATTAGCCAAATGGTTTCAGGCAGGAGCGCAAGCGCCTAAAATTGAGTCCCACCCGAAAATTGCAATGGGCAGGCCCCCTGGTGGTAAGAATGGAGCAGCAGCCAGATGAAAATTGACCCCAGTATAATTCCAATAATATATGCATTTCTTCGTGTCTTATCAAAACAAAACATTTCAAAGCAATGAATTATTTTTCAAGTGCAGTGACTGTCATGATATAGGCAATTAACAGGTGTCAACTTTACCAGGTCAAAATGCTGCTTTAAAGCTCAATTTTAACTACAAAACCTACAAACAATATTCAATTTAACATGACAGCTCAATGCGTTTGAATTTCTAAGCCAGGGTATATTTTGTATTGGCTGCACCCATCCTATAGCAAAGCAATTTGGGTAAGTGAATATCATTTGTTAATGTCAATTCTCTCCAAGTTGAGCATGACATCTCTCAACTTCTCCCTACATGTTGGAAAAGAAAGAAAGACTTGCATTTATATAGCGCCTTTCATGACCACCGGATGTCTCAAAACGTTTTACAGCCAATGAAGTACTATTTGAAGTGGAGTCACTGTTGTAATGTGGGAAATGCGGCAGCCAATTTGAGCACAGCAAAGTCCCACAAATAGCATAATGACCAGATAATCTGTTTTTGTTATGTTAGTTGAGGGATAAATATTGGCCAGGTCACCGGGGATAACTCTCACGCTTTGGCTGAGTAGCTCTGTAAAATGCACGCAGTTGAGGGGCAGCACTTAACTCAAAGAACTCCTTCTAACAATTAGTATAGACTGTTCAAGATGTTGTTTTGCATTTACTTTCCCTCCTCACCCTCTGATCTCAATCTTCAGCTAACAAGAGCAAATTACCCCTATAATAATCTGGGATGTTATGATTAAGGTTATCCACCAGGTGGTGCTGTAGCCAATGCTGCTACTAAGGTCAGAGGTTTGCTTCCTGTTAAGGTCAGAGGTTTGCTTCCTGTATAGGTCAGCACAAGGTGGAATGCCAGGATGCTGATGCAGGCTGTCTGTAAACGTGTTTCCCAGTTGTTAATAAAGTACTCGTGTTAATTCTAACATCTAGCCTCTTTGAGTTCCTTGTTCCACTTTCTGGATTTATCACATTTGGTGACAAGGCAACTAAAGGACCCTGCATAAAGAAGAAAAGTCTGCTGGGACATTTTAACAACAAAATCACGAGCTAAAGTTAGCTACAAGCTGGAAACGAGCATGGCTGCCATGGTAGGAGCGGTATCCGCTTTTGATATTCAAGCACAAACCTGGGAAGAATACTGTGAAGTGTTGGGTTATTTTTTCGAAGCAAATGAAATAAATGATGCCCGAAAAAGGATAGCCATTCTGCTTAGTTCAGTGGGAAGCCAAACCTACAGTTTGATGAAAAATCTGCTCAGTCCTGAAAAGCCTGGAGACAAATCATTTGTTGAATTAGTGGCTTTGCTAAAAGAACATTTCAACCCTAAGCCTAGTGAGATTGTACAGCAGTTCAAGTTTAATTCAAGGAACAGGAAAGAGGAAGAGAGCGTAATGGACTATGTAGCGGTGTTGCGTAAATTAGCACAAGATTGCAATTATGGGAACAACCTGAAGGAAATGCTGCGAGATAGGCTAGTTTGTGGAATTATGGACAACCGAATGCAGCGTAGATTATTATCCGAGACTGGGCTTACTTATGAAAAAGCATTGGAACTTGCTCAAGCCATAGAGACAGCGAACCGAGATGTAAAAGAAATACAGGGTTCAGACAGGGCTAATGCTACGCAAGTTGCAGGTCAGGTTGATATGCACAAGTTGAACATGCATCAGAAACCACAACGCGAACATGTGAAGGCATGTTATAGATGCAAGGGTGATCACCTGGCGAGTGAATGCCGGTTTCTGGAGGAAAGTGCTACAAGTGTGGGAAACAAGGACACATAAAACGAGCTTGCAGGGCGAAATCACCTGTGGAGGAATCCAAACCAAAAGGGGGAGGACAGCAAATCCAAGGGAGAGAAGTGAAAAAACATGGAGCACACTACATCAGCGGGGAAGCTGAGGAAGAAGAGGACATGTTCATAATGTATAGCATGTTAGAGAACATTCCAAAAGTGGCTCCTATCACATTGCAACTGACAGTAAATGACTCTAACGTGAACTTTGAAGTGGATACAGGGTGCAGCGTGACCATAATGAACAAGGCAGAGTACTCAAAATTGTGGAACCGTGCAAAAGTTCCAGAGTTAAAGCCTTGCTCCCTGCATCCTAAAACATATACAGGTGAATGAGTAGTGACATTAGGTACAGCTAAGGTAACTGTGCAACACAGGGACACAGTGGAACAGCTACCTGTAGTTATAGTATCGGGTACCGGACCAAACCTGTTAGGTCGGGGCTGGATAAAAGAACTTAAATTAGACTGGGGAGCAGTACATCAAATGGATGCGGGCAAACAGTTGACTTTGCAAGAAGTGTTGAGTGAACATGAGAGTGTGTTCAAGGAGGAACTTGGCACATTTAATGGCCCCCCAGCTAAGATTTATGTAGACAAGGGGGCACCGCCAAGGTTTTTTAAACAACGACCTGTGCCTTATGCCATGAAGCCAAAGGTAGAGGCTGAGCTTGACCGTCTATTGAGAGAGAACATACTGGAGCCGGTGAAATGTTCAGAATGGGCAGCTCCCATAGTACCTGATTTAAAACCGGACAATTCGGTAAGACTCTGTGGAGACTATAAATTGACAGTCAATCGGGAGTCCAAACTAGAGCAGTATCCTATTCCCAAAACAGAGGATTTCTTTGCAAACCTGGCTGGAGGAAAGAAATTCACAAAGTTGGATATGAGTCATGCCTACTTGCAGATTACACTGGATGATGAATCAAAGAAGTATGTCACCATAAATACACACAAGGGCTTGTTTACATATAACCGCTTACCGTTTGGTGTCTCATCTAGTCCAGCTATCTTCCAGAGGACAATCGAAGGTGTACTGCAAGGGATTCCACATGTTTCCATCTATCTGGATGACATTCTGGTGATGGGAAGAACCGACCAGGAGCATCTGAGCACTCTGAGAGAGGTACTACAGAGATTGGAGAGGGCAGGGTTCCGGCTCAAGAGGAGTAAGTGCACTTTCCTGGGGAATGAGGCAGTGTTCCTGGGACACAGAGTGGACGCCACCAGGCTCCATCCGCTCAAGGAGAAGGTACAAGCACTGCAGGACGCCCCTGCTCCTACAAATGTGGCTGAGTTAAAAGCTTACCTGGGACTGCTGAACTATTATAACAGGTTTTTACCAAACTTGTCAACTGTGTTAGCACCTCTTCACAAACTACTGCGCAAGGAGACACAGTGGCAGTGGGGAGAGGAGCAGGGGGTTTCATTTGAACAGTCCAAGAAACTGATGCTGTCGTCAGATGTGCTGGTTCGCTACAATGCAGAGAAAGACATCATTCTCTCTTGTGATGCTTCACCTTACGGGGTGGGGGCAGTTGTTTCACACTGCATGGAAGATGGAACTGAAAGACCAATAGGGTTTATGTCCCAAACTCTACTCTAACACCAGCGGAAAAAAACTATTCCCAGTTAGACAAAGAGGGGTTAGCAGTAATGTTTGGGTTACAGAGGTTCCACAAGTACATATATGGCAGGAAGTTCACCATATGCACCGATCATAAACCTCTTCTCTCTCTTTTCAATGAAATGAAAGCAGTTCCACAGATGGTGTCACCCCGGATCCAGAGGTGGGCAGTGACGTTGAGGGCATATGAGTATGTCATCATCTACAAGGTGGGCAAGTACCATGGGAAGGCAGATGCCTTGAGCCGTCTTCCACTGCCAGGCACACCTATCCGTGCAGCTCCAGAGGACAGAGTTTTGATGTTGGAGGACACGGACACGGCACTTGTGACTGCAGAGCAAGTAAGAACATGGACAGGTAAAGATCCAGTACTGTCTAGAGTTCGAGAATATGTGGTGAGGGGATGGCCACAGCATCCAGAAGGGGCAGACTTCACACCCTACAGTGTCAGGAAAACAGAGCTGAGTGTGCAGGATGGTTGCGTGTTGTGGGGAGCACGAGTGATTATTCCACAGCCAGCACGACAGTCTATCCTAGAGCAACTACATCAGTGTCATCCTGGGGTCTCGCGTATGAAAGCCTTGGCTAGGAGTTACTTGTGGTGGCCAAAGCTAGCTGAGGAGATAGAAAATCTAGTCAAGACATGCAGCACTTGTCAGGAACACCGGAAGGCACCAGCAGCGGCTCCTCTCCACCCCTGGGAGTGGCCGGATAAACCATGGAGAAGATGGCACTTAGATTATGCGGGTCCATTCATGGGGAAGATGTTCCTCATAATCATTGATGCACATTCCAAATGGATGGATGTTTATCCTGTAAATTCTGCTTCCGCCACTACTACGATAGACTGCCTGCATCGGAGCTTCAGTAATCAAGGGCTACCGGAGATCGTGGTGAGTGACAATGCCACTTGTTTTGTGAGTACAGAGACAAAAAAGTTCTTGAGAAAAAATGGCATAGTGCAGGTGACCTCGGCTCCATGTCATCCGTCCTCGAATGGACTTGCGGAGAGAGCTGTACAAATATTTAAGGAGATGATGAACAAAAGTGCAGAAGGGAGTTTAGTAGCCAATGTGTCACGGGTTCTGTTCAGCTACAGAATAACACCTCAATCCACCACAGGACTCTCTCCTGCTGAGATGTTATTAGGTCGCAGACTACGCTCCACTCTTGACCTTGTCCACCCAGACCTAAAAAGGAAAATGGAAAACAGACAAAACAAACAAAAAGAGAACCATGACAAAAGAACAAAGAGCCAAAGTTTTGGAGAAGGAGATGCGATCCTTACCAGGAATTTCAGTTATGGACCAAAGTGGATTCTTGGCTTCATAGACTCAATGACAGGTCCAGTATCATACAAGGTCATGTTGGGAGATGGTAGGGTAGTACGCAGACATGTAGATCAGATACTTCCCAGACAAGGGTAAATTGAAATGAAGGTTCCAGATGCAATGACTGAAGACAGGGTTGCCCCCAGTTATCCAAGTGCATCTGTGGTGCCACCACCAGGGACAGAGTTAATTCCACAGGAACCTATCCATCAAGAGGAAACCATCGTTGCAGAGTCAGATACTCTGAGCACTGCTCAGGAGCAGCTGGTGGCTTCACCAAAAACAAGCAGGGACTTTACTGTTAGACGTTCACAAAGACTCACAAGCCACCAGAGAGATTGATACTGAACTGTTAGATTCATCAAGTATGGAACATGATGAATGGAGACTCCGTTTGTGACCCTCAGGAATGGTTGTTTGTTAAGAAATTCATACTGAAATCTTAAGGGCGGAGGGATATAGTAATCTAGGATGTTATGATTAAGGTTATCCACCAGGTGGTGCTGTAGCCAATGCTGCTACTAAGGTCAGAGGTTTGCTTCCTGTTAAGGTCAGCGGTTTACTTCCTGTATAGGTCAGCACAACATGGAATGCCAGGATGCTGATGCAGGCTGTCTGTAAACGTGTTTTCCAGTTGTTAATAAAGTACTCATGTTAATTCTAACATCTAGCCTCTTTGAGTTCCTTGTTCCACTTTCTGGATTTATCACAATGTAAGATTCGCAAAATTAATATTGTCAGATAAGGGTCCTTTGACAGAAGAGGCCTTTACTTTTAAAGACTGTTTTAAAAGAAGCCCAGAAAAGGGACACACAAAATGGCCACCAGACCCCGTGACTAGCTTTCTGGACACATTAAAATGGTTCCAGCAGTCCCCAGACAGCCTTTGTGGATTCAGCCCACAGTAAGTTCTGGAAGGCCGTTTCGAAGAAAACGAAACCAGACACAACCACATACATATGGATTGGATGCAGATCCAGTCAGATCGGCCTGTAGATAAAGGCCATCTAAATGTTTACCCAGACAAAGGGAAACAGCTTTATATTTATAAGGGGAGCATCAAAGACCCATTAAAGACATCAAGAAGACATTCAAAACAATACCAGGTCATTCCAGACCAGAGATGGCCATCACCGGCCATCCCGAAAGCAGTTTAAATATAATAACTACCCCGTTGTGAAACAAGCCCGCCAAAAGTTAAACAAAGACTAACCTTGATTTGGTGGGAGATAAAGGCTTCTCTTGAGAAGTATATTTGGAGTCCCGGGTAGCCATCGGGAGCGGGCAGCCAGACGCGCTTTTGAGCTTGTCCTTTTGAGAACCGTGGAGGAACGTCGATCCAGAGACCAAGAAGGTGATTGGAGTCTGCGTCCCGCCTCGGGGTAACCATCGGGAGATCATCGACAAACCCCGGGCCGTTGACGAGACAAAGGACCGCAGCCCTACAGAAGAAATCTAGCTGAAAATGGTAATCAGCTAGACTTCGCGAAGAGACATATTCAACCATGGTCAAACAGGTGGTCGCCGTCCCCGCCGACGTCCAGGCCTGCCAGTGTCCAGCCTGTCCGTGACCGTCACCTCGAGGAAGAAGAGAGAGTGTCACAGTCCGCAGCGCTGACCACGTGGAGACAGGACACCTGAAAGGATCAAAACGCAGACCTGTTTCAAAACTCTATACTTTCCAACTGGATTGGTGAGCATGTTTCTGGCCCCTCACAATCTGGTCTAGCTAGACTTAGGGGGTGGGCATTTAAGGGGTAATGAGTTGTTGTCCCTCGATGTACCGTGTGTTTCCCCATTTCATGATGACTTTTGTAAAGTATAATATGCCTGTATGTATCTCAGTTAGTAATGTATTATGAATTTGTTTTTCCCTCCCATGTACCCTTTTATTGACTTGCATTTGATTTGTTTTACTCTATGCAATAAAGTTTCATTTCATTTCCATTAAACTTGGCCTATCGAGTATTCTCTACATTGTAGTTCCTGCATCCAAGTCCAGTGTCTAGAACCTAAGGGGCGAGTGGGTCGAGCCACTCAAGGTTTATTGTGCAAGAGAGAGAGGCCTCTAGAGAGAGAAACATCTGCGATCGCAGACCGCTTACAGAAAATGGCGACCGCGGCAGGACACTGGCAGCAGGATTGCAATGTATTAGACCCAGGTTTGAATGGTCGAAGTGTTATGGATGAGAGGATAGCAGATTATGTTTTTGGAAAGGTAAATCTCACTAAGCAGTGGATTTCCGATCTCTTACTGGATGGGCGTCCGGTAGACGCAGCCATCAGGTGGACAGAGAGCAAAGAACATAAAAAGTCAGTGGAAAAGGCAGTGTGGCTGATATGCTACAAGAAACAAGTCCAGATTTTGGACAGAGTCGTTGCAGCACAGGCAGTCAAGGTCACTGCCCAGGAAGCAGAAATAGAGGAAAAGGCCGTGGGTGGGGAAAAACTCATCACAGCGCTTCATGCGCTGAATCAGGAATGCCAAGTTGTAGCCAGCCAACACCAGGCTACAATAGAGTACCTGGAATGCCAGGTTACTGAGGCGAAGATACATGAAGCGAGAATACGGGAGAAAAACGCCCGCCTCGCACAACAGCTAAGAGCGCAGGAGGAGAGAGTAGTAGAGGTTAAGGCAGCTTACAAGCTGGCCCTTGAGCACGGGTTTTTGAGAGCGCAGACCATGGCCCCTGCCAAAAGACCATAGAGGACCTGAGAATGGCCTTGGTTAAGGCAAAAGGCATGGTATGCCTCGTAAGCCAAAAAGCAAGTCACATAGACTTTTTGCAGGAATCCAAACGTCCGATTCCTTGTGAAGTAGTTGTGGCACCAGCCACTAAGCCCTCAGCGCCACTGAGCTACAGTGAGGCTTGGCCAGAAGGGGAGGTGGTGAAAGAAAGGGTAGCCGAGGTGGAGCGGGAGGAGGAACAACCCCTGGTAGTAAAGCCGGAGCCGGCACCAATGTGACCTACTCGGCACCAGAGGTTCGGGCCCACCTCCGCAGATGGCGCGGACGGACCCCACATGAACCAGCTCGTGGTGCCCCATGGTGCCCAACAACTCAGAGCAATGATAAGCCACCTCCCAAAACTCTCCGAGAAGGGAGATCCCTCAGTCCATTTCAGGGAGGTAGAGGAAACAGCTGCCATCAACGATTGTGATGATCTTGAACAGGCAAAGATGCTGCTCTTCTCCCTGGATAGCACAATCCTTCAGTGCCTCTCAGACGGGAGTAAGAGGGGACGGACAGGGTATGTGGAACTCAGAGACGAGGTCTTGGAGGTTCTGGGAGTGGACGATGGTAATCCGTTCCTCCGCGTGGAAGTGACTGTGCAGCTAACTGGAGAACCCCCGCGGGTTTTCGCAGAAAGGCTGTGGCCAGTGTATCGGCGCAGTTGTCCGGGCATACCGGAACGGGCCGCAATGAACGCCGAACAGCGGGTTCATTGGTTCCGTTGTCTGGTTGCTAACAGCTTGCCCCAGATACGGACCCTAGCCAAATCTTGGTTTGACCCCCAAGGTCCCGGTATCACGGAGGAGACCGTGCTCCAACAGTTTAACATTGCGTACAAGAACTGTAGAAGTCAGGAGGCACCTCCCTCTAAGGGAAAAGTGCATGAGGCAAAACCCGCAGCCCCAAGCAAGAAGGAGTGGTGTCAGGAGGGGAATCGCCCTGCCCAAGCCAAGCTCAATTGTTACGGGTGTGGGAAGGATGGACATTGGCGCAGGGACTGTAAAAATCCGTGGAAAGATAATAAGGGAAAAGCTCCCGCAGCCCAAGCCCAAGCCCGGACTGCCGCCCCAGCACGAGTCCAGGTCCAAAACGCAGCCCCTGCCCCTGAAAGAGGAACCGGTGCAGCTGTGGATCCCGCTGCGATAGAGTCAATCATAGAGATAATGCGGTCTCTTATGATAGAGCAGGGGAGGATAGCCGTCGCCACCAGTCCTGTCGTTCCCACAGCCCCGACCGCTGTACCCAAATGACTAGAACCGGCGCAGCCCATCTACCTGTGTGCACTGCAATACGATGTATGGAAAAGACCCATCGTGGAGATGGAGGTGGAGGAGGTGCAGGGGACCTATCTATTGGATACGGGGGCATCGTGCACCGTGATCCACCCAGATAACCCTACCACCTCACCTCTGTCCACCGGGGTTCCATATACGCTATCGGGCTTCACAGGCGAAGAACAGGCTGGCGCATTTTCCATTCCCCTCTCCATTCGTTTAGGACCACTCCGCACCACGTGGAAGTGTACCCTAATGAAGTGGAAGACAGGGGGTGGAAAGGGGGTCCTTGCGTCTGATTTCCTAGTAGAACATGGGATTCTCGTGGATCTTAGAAATCATTGTCTCTGGGGAACGAGTACGGGAGAGAAAGGAAAAGAGGGTTTCAAGGTGAAACCAAAGAAGGCACGGGTCGGTCGGCAGGAAATAAAATTCCTAGGTCTGACCATCCGCGCTGGGGATAGGGTCATAGAAGAGCTAGACGGGAGTTGGTGCAAGACCCACCGGTCCCCGCCACCAGTGCGGTGAAGTTGCCCCGACGCACTAAATGGTTTCACATCAACCAGTGCAAACTGTTTAAGCTGGGTGCAAAAGAGCCAACAGCTGAGGCCAGATCTGAAGGTAAAGATCCTCAGCCTGAGGCGTACAATAAGTCACAGACCACACAGGCTGGAACCACAGCCTGCTTGAAGGGAGAAGCTGTCCCGCCCACCTGGGAGGTTTCCCCATTGGCCTGGGACTCGGACGAGGAGGAGCCCGAAGACCAAGGCCCTCCTCCTGATCCGAACGTCATCGGGGGGGAGCCCGAACAGCTAGGTCCCGCCCCTGACACGATTCTGGAGGAGGTGGAGTCGGAGGGCGGAGGTCCCGCCCTCGACTCGGGCATAGGGGAGGTGGAACTTGGGGGCGGAGATTCTCCACCTGTAGGGACAGGTAGGGAGAAGTCGTCTGCCACAGACCCAAATCCCAAAGGGGCGGAGCCTGAGGGAAGGGAGCCGAAGCCGGCAGTCATGGAGGAGCCACGGGCTGTGAGGGCTAAAGTCCCAACCACAGGCCCACTCGCTAAGGGAGCCTCACCAAAGGTACCCCCTCGCAGATCGGCTCGAACGCCTCAGCCAAGGAAATTCTGGCCAGATTCCCTCTACCCGAGCCGACACCGACTTGGGGGATCCTTAGAAAAACGCGGTTCTCCATTGGCAGCAAAAGGCTGCTGGGGACCCAAGCCACAGGTCAGTGCAGCCCCGCCACAGGGAGCGGTGAGCTGCAGTCCAAACAGGGATTAGGCAAGCCGCCCGGGGACGGGCGGCGCTGTACATAAGTTGAGTTAAGTTAAGTTTAGTTTAAGTTAAGGTGTGTATTTTTAAGACGATAGTGTGTATAAGTAATAGTTTTGGAATCTGCCCAGGATGTGTGTTGTTTGGATCGAGGTCGAAAGACCCGATCATGCCTTCACCTAGGCCAGAATCTCTCGGGAGCCTGGCTGTATCGTTTAATTTGTTACAGGAACCAAAAGGATAATGAAAGGGATTCTCGTCGCGTTCACGGTGGTCGGGTGTAGCCTGGCCTACCGGGGCTACACCAAGGACTCGACCGTGTATGGCTGTTCCGGAGACACAGCCCCCATCGCGACCGATGGGACGGGAAGACGTGACGTCAAGGAGACAGCCACCTATTTCCACGAAGGGAGGTGGCCAGGATGGCTGGGGTCGAACTTTACGGAATACTCCAGCCAGTCGGGTTTTAAGTACAGAGAGACTTCTCTAATGTGTCACTGTCGGGAAGAAGATCTGTTTAGAATGTTACGGACATGTTCCTTTGGACCGATGGTGGTGGCTCAGGAAGCTGAGTAAGACCATGAAGAATTCCACGGTCGAGTGGGAGAGACTGGGTAACAACACCCATCGGACTATTACGGGGACTCATGGGGGATTGAGTGTCTGTTGGGACAAATGTTGGGAACCAAATGAGGGGATTTACATCTGTATGTGGGGTTCAGAACGCGTCTACCCCATAGGCGTCTCTATCTTTTTACAAAGGCAGTGGCAGGATGCTGGAAAAGGGATGAGATGGGACATCAGCACACGGGTGTGTGGAGTCCCATACTCTCAGATCCCAGTAAACGCCACTGAGCTCATCACCCGCCGCCGCAAGCCCCTGCCCATGATTCCGGTAGCCAAAGCCCGCAGGGAAGGGTGCCCCACCACTACCAAGGGACCCGGGAACGGATTGGTATTAGTGCCCACAGGTCAGGTGCTGTACCAAGGGGTGCACTACCTGGTGGCCTCGGTGATTTTAAACCTCACCGAGGTGCGATTGCCAGAGTGGTGCCCCAAAGAAACGGAGCAATTGTACCAGGTCCTGTTAACAAACATGTTCAGACAGTTTTATGAATTCGACTTTGCTGATGTAGACAGAGCCAGATTGTACACCACACCACATGAGGTCTTGGACAGGGTAGGGAGACAAAGAAGGGGTACAGTAAATGATATTTTTACAGCTTTTCACACAGGGACTTCCGTCATCAACACTCTGGATGACGTGGAGCTGCAGACTCAGATTAATGATTTAAAAGGGCGGTTAAGAAAGATACTGACGGATGAGAATAAGGTAGTGGGTTCTGAGTTACATGAGCACCAGGCCATGACACTACACTTAAAAGAACTTATAGCTGAGTTGGAGAAACACGCGAAAAAGGTAAATGCTCTCATCAGAGAGGATCGGAATGCATCCGATCAGGCTGTGCAGAACGAGGCGTGCGTGCTGTATGGGGCGTGGTTACTGGGCGAGGGCCGCAGCAATCTGGAGGATTTAAAACAAGGTTTGGTCCCGTCCTGGATCAGCAACAAGCACCTCGCAGCCCTCCACCCTTTTGAGAATGCATTGAGTCCGTGCCAGCTCAGACTAGCTTCAGAGGCCTATCCAGTCCCAGTGGACTGTGGGTGGTCTAATCATACCATTATGGGTATAGTGGTAAGAATGCCGGTTATGGGAAAGACAGCTAAACCCGCCCCGGTATACAGGGTGGAGAACATTGGAGTCATTCAAGGGGGTGCACACATTCACTATACAGCGGTCCCACCATACGTCATTCGATGGGAGCATGCAATGATGGGTGCCGACCTCTCGGGGTGCCGGAGCCGGGGAGCACACATCATCCTGTGTCCCCAGCACTTGAATGCCTATTCGAAACCACAGTGCGGGTTCAGAACTGCTGGCGCGAAGCCTACAAATTGCACCACGGAGGCAATGGCACAAGGCCATGTGCCCCCGCAGGTGGCATATATAGGAGATGGGACATATTGTGTCACCACTGCAGCGCCCCACTACCAACATGGACAGTACGGCTGGTGTCCGGTGAGTGACAGCAGTTTCTGCTTCAAACCCAAGGCAGAAGTTCAAGTGGCCCAAGAGCGAATTGTCCCCATTCCTGAGCCTTCCACTGTTCACCTCACTGTCAAAGAGAATTTCACCGATCTGCAACGATTCGTTGCACATTTTGGCTATATCATTCTCCCTCTCCCTGAACACATCACCAAGATATTAAAAGCTGTTGCCATTTCACAGAAACATTTTTACACACTGGAGCAGAAGACTTTAGAAATAGGGGCAGACATATAGTGACCCCACAGTGGTGGGATCTGTTCACTAAAATAGAAGTCCCTTCTTGGATTAGGATAGCCTCCCACATCCTTGTAGTGTGTCAGGTTTTTATCATGATCTATTTGCTGTTTGTACACTGTAAAAAGGTCAGACATTCGCAGAAGTATGAGAACAGAGGAGAATGGAGGGAGCATTATGTGCAGGTAGACGAGGAGACACCCGTTTAGATTTTCGCTGCTATATATAACGTTAAAGTTTCCCTCCCTCCTCTATGTTTGATGTTTGTTCATGTGCAATTTTGTGTGTACTTTATTTTTATTATTGAAGTTCATTAAGTGAGTTGTCATTAATAAAAGATAATGTGTATGAACCAGGTGGTGTAGGGGTATTAGGCTCCCCTCCACGCCTGGAAATGAGTGTGTCAGGTTTTAAATCCAATGTATTGCTATCTATAGATGCTTAATGTACACTGTAGGTTTTCTGAAATGAGAAATACATGTGTTGTGGGATCATGGATAGGTAATTACAGGGGATGGTTTGATTGTGGAGAGTCAGAAAATTTTGCTCACCCAGATTTATGATACTTCAAGCAAGTTATAGTATCATCAGGGGGGACTGTAAGATTCACAAAATTAATATTGTCAGATAAGGGTCCTTTGGCAGAAGAGGCCTTTACTTTTAAAGACTGTTTTAAAAGAAGCCCAGAAAAGGGACACACAAAATGGCCCCCAGACCCCGTGACTAGCTTTCTGGACACTTTAAAATGGTTCCTGCAGTCCCCAGACAGCCTTTGTGGATTCAGCCCACAGTAAGTTCTGGAAGGCCGTTTCGGAGAAAACGAAACCAGACACAACCACATAAATATGGATTGGATGCAGATCCAGTCAGATCGGCCTGTAGATAAAGGCCATCTAAATGTTTACCCAGACAAAGGGAAACAGCTTTATATTTATAAGGGGAGCATCAAAGACCCATTAAAGACATCAAGAAGACATTCAAAACAATACCAGGTCATTCCAGACCAGAGATGGCCATCACCGGCCATCCCGAAAGCAGTTTAAATATAATAACTACCCCGTTGTGATACAAGCCCGCCAAAAGTTAAACAAAGACTAACCTTGTTTTGGCGGGAGATAAAGGCTTCTCTTGAGAAGTATATTTGGAGTCCCGGGTAGCCATCGGGAGCGGGCAGCCAGACGCGCTTTTGAGCTTGTCCTTTTGAGAACCGTGGAGGAACGTCGATCCAGAGACCAAGAAGGTGATTGGAGTCTGCGTCCCGCCCCGGGGTAACCATCGGGAGATCATCGACAAACCCCGGGCCGTTGATGAGACAAAGGACCGCAGCCGTACAGAAGAAATCTAGCTGAAAATGGTAATCAGCTAGACTCCGCGAAGAGACCTCTTCAACCATGGTCAAACAGGTGGTCGACGTCCCCGCCGACGTCCAGGCCTGCCAGTGTCCAGCCTGTCCGTGACCGTCACCTCGAGGAAGAAGAGAGAGTGTCGCAGCCTGCAGCACTGACCACGTGGAGACAGGACGCCTGAAAGGATCAAAACGCAGACCTGTTTCAAAACTCTATACTTTCCAACTGGATTGGTGAGCATGTTTCTGGCCCCTCACAACCTGATCTAGCTAGGCTTAGGGGGTGGGCATTTAAGGGGTAATGAGTTGTTGTCCCTCGATGTTCCGTGTGTTTCCCCATTTCATGATGACTTTTGTAAAGTATAATATGCCTGTATGTATCTCAGTTAGTAATGTATTATGAATTTGTTTTTCCCTCCCATGTACCCTTTTATTGACTTGCATTTGATTTGTTTTACTCTATGCAATAAAGTTTCATTTCGTTTCCATTAAACCTGGCCTATCGAGTATTCTCTACATTGTAGTTCCTGCATCCAAGTCCAGTGTCTAGAACCTAAGGGGCGAGTGGGTCGAACCACTCAAGGTTTACTGTGCAAGAGAGAGAGGCCTCTAGAGAGAGAAACCTCTGCGATCAAAGACCCCTTACAACAACCCCCCTACACAAGCATGAGTCACCACCGCCTGTTCTGGTGGGTCACAGAATGTATTGCCTTTTATAAAGGCCAGCAGCAAATCACCAGCAGGCCATCCTGATATTAGTCAGGAGCAGCATAGTGAAGCCATGTAAACGGGCTAGTTCTTGCAATCCAGATGCACTGGCAGCCGTGTTTGTAATGCAGCTGCTACATGGCATCTGTTCGAAAACTACAGCTCTTCCACCGGACAGTGTGGAATTCTTTATTCCGACCTTATCTCAGAGAAATATCTGCCTCTGGTCATTACATTTAAATTTCCTGCCCATCAGGAAGGTGAGAATCCCAAATGCGAATCTCCTGTCAACTGGCGGGGAAATCCACATCCATGTTTATTTAATCCCACTCAATGCTGAAACTGATTCAGGGCACGAGTGAATTTATCTGCTGGCAAAGCATAAATATACCTCAGAACCCATTGGGATCACTTTCAGCATGGATCAAAATGTGATCGACCAGGACTTACAAATATATTTCTGCTAAAATATATTTGTTCAGTTGATGTGCTTGGGACTGATTAAATTACCAGCCTGACACATGCACTGAGTGGTGCTTCCCTGTGGTACATGGCAGATTTGTACCAGCCATTTACACTAGCCTGAGGCAAATAGCTCCACAGCCAGATCAGCCCAACTAGCAACCGAAGAAAAGGTCGGAGCTAGACTTTAAACTACAACTCAGGTAAACCATTCTGCTGAAAGTGGAATGGAAAAACACTGATTTGTAGCAATATTATAAACAAGGCTTTAGCCCTGATCATCCAAATCTGCCATAAATATGATTGTGGGGATATGGACAGAGGGAAAACTGACTGCTATGTGTGAGAATTGTATTTATAACATTCCTGAGAACAGGATTTTCACCCAGAAGTGTCCATGGGAACAGGAGTAGGCCATTCAGCCCCTCGAGCCTGTTTTGTTATTCAGTTAGACCATGGCTGACCTGTATCTTAAACCCATCTACCTGCACAGGTTCCATAACCCTTAATACCCCTGCCTAACAAATATCTATTAATCTCAGTATTGAAATTTACAATTGACCTAGCCTCAACAGCTTTTTGGGGGACAGAGTTCCAGATTTCCACTACCCTTTGTGTGAAGAAGTGCTTTCTGACACCGCCCCTGAGTGCCCTAGCTCTAATTTTAAGGTTATGCCTCCTTGTTTTGGACTCACCCACTAGAGGAGATAATTTCTCTCTATCTACTTTATCAAATCCTTTAATCACAGAATCACAGAATCACAGAAACCCCACAGTGCAGATAGAGGCCATTTCGGCCCATCGAGCCTGCACCGACACATATCCCACCCGATCCCCGTAACCCCTACACCGACACATATCCCACCCGATCCCCGTAAACCCTACACCAACACATATCCCACCCTATCCCTGTAACCCCACGTATTTAATCCCCCTAACACTAAGGGTCAATTTATCATAGCCAATCAACCTAACCCGCACATCTTTGGACTGTGGGAGGAAACCGGAGCACCCGGAGAAAACCCACGCAAACACGGGGAGAATGTGCAAACTCCACACAGACAGTTGCCCGAGGCCGGATTCGAACCCGGGTCTCTGGTGCTGTGAGGCAACAGTGCTAACCACTATGCCACCATGCTGGGTGATCTAATTGAGGTCTTAAACACCTCAATTAGATCACCCCTTAATCTTCTATACTCAAGGGAATTATTATTTAAATGAAGCCTAGTCTATGCAACCTGTCCTCATAATTTAACCCTTTTAGCCTCGGTATCATTCTGGTGAATCTGCGCTGCTCCCCCTCCAAGGCCAATATATCCTTCCTGAGGTGTGTGGCCCAGAACTGAATGCAGTGCTCCAGATGGAGTCTAATCAGAGCTCTCTACAGCTGTAATATCACTTCCACCTCTTTGTATTCCACCCCCACTTTGGCAGGAAAAATCGTAGAGCAAGTTATTATCTTAATGGCAAGAAACTGGAAAGTACTGAAGTACAAAGGGATCTGGGGGTCCTGGTGCACGAAACTCAAAAGGTTGGTATGCAGGTGCAGCAAGTGATTAAGAAGGCCAATGGAATGTTGGCTTTCATTGCTAGGGGGATAGAATATAAAAATAGGGAGGTATTGCTTCAGTTGTACAAGGTATTGGTGAGACCGCACCTGGAATACTGCGTACAGTTTTGGTGTCCATACTTAAGAAAGGACATACTTGCTCTCGAGTCAGTACAAAGAAGGTTCACTCGGTTAATCCCGAGGATGAGGGGATGGACATATGAGGAGAGGTTGAGTAGATTGGGACTCTACTCATTGGAGTTCAGAAGAATGAGAGGCGATCTTATTGAAACATATAAGATTGTGAAGGGGTTGGATCGGGTGGATGCGGGGAGGATGTTCCCGATGATGGGTGAAACTAGAACTAGGGGGCATAGTCTTAGAATAAGGGGCTGCTCTTTCAGAACTGAGATGAGGAGGAACTACTTCACTCAGAGGGTGGTAGGTCCATGGAATATGCTGCCCCAAAAAGCTGTAGAAGCTACATCATTACATAAATTTAAAACAGAAATAGACAGTTTCCTAGAAGTAAAGGGAATAAAGGGTTACGGGGAGCAGGCAGGAATTTGGACATGAGTCTAGGTTCGGATCGGTCATGGCCCTGTGGGTAGCGGAGCGGGCCCAGGGGCCATGTAGCCTGATCCTGCTCCTATTTCGTGTGTCTAATTCTGTTAGATTCAGGAGATGGTTCTGTGATAGTGGGTTGGCGGTTAGGATCAGATCAGCCATGATCTTATTGAATGGCGGAGCAGGCTCGAGGGGCCGATTGGCCTACTCCTGCTCCTATTTCTTATGTTCTTATGTTCTTAAGATAAAGGCCAACATTCCATTAGCCTTTTAAATTATTTCTTGTACCAGTCCACTAGCTTTCAGTGACTTCTGTGCCTGAATCCCTAGCTTCTCACCGTTCAGAAAATACTCTGACCTATCTTTCTTAGCTCCAAAGTGGATGACCTCACACTTTCCCCACATTGAAGTTCATCTGCCACAGTTTTGCCCACTCACTGGGCAGGATTTTCATTGGGCCGTGGAGTCGGGATTGGAGGCGTGTGGGGGTTTAAAATCCCGAAATCGGGGGTCCCGACCCCATCCCGCCCCCAACCCGCCTCCATGCCAGTTTCAGAGGAGGCGGGTGCCCGCCACACACTGGGACCCGCCTCCCCGAGGCGGGAAGGGGATTAGTGCCAATTAACAGGTAGTCAACAGGCAGTTTTTAGCCTAATCCCTATTTTCATTGTTGAAATGTGGGATTCCTGAAGGCTCCAAACCATGCCAAGTTAGCAAGGCGGGCCGTCGGGATGAAGGGCTTGGAGGAGTCGAAATGTCCGGTGTTCAGGTGAGTGATGGGTGCATGAGTCCAGAGGTAAGTGTGTTTGGTCTGTGTAAAGTGTTTAAAGAAGTTCTACTAATATTTACTTACCTTTACAGCCTTCCTTCCTTCAGGTCTCGGGAGTCCCTCATCTCACCGGCACAGAAAGCAGAATGGCCGCCGGCTGTCAAAGTCTGCAGCCTCTGCTTTCTGTCCCGGGGAGATCTCTAAATCATCCTGAGAGGAAGGAATTAACCTGAAGTACAGATTGTCAGTGTTTGACAGCTTCAAACAGCTGTCAAACACTGATATTTCATCTGTCAAAAGGTCTTGACAGATAAAATTTCAATCTGTGACATCACCTGTTGCCGGGTGGCCCTTAATTGGCCTGCTGAGCCCACTGGGCGGGCTCAACAAGGTCAATCAAGTCAAAATCGCGTGGGTTGGCTAGAACTCGATGGAGGCGTGACTACAACCCCAAAAGTTGTAGTCCCGCCTCCTACCCGACTCCTCAATGAAAATCCAGCCCACTGAATCTATCAATGTCCCTTTGCAACTCTCTGCTCCCATTTACATAATTTTCTGTACCACCTAACCTAGTGTTGTCAGCAAACTTAGATACAGGGCGCTCTATTCCTTCATCCAAATCATTTGTAAATATAGTAAATAATTGCTGCCCCAGTACAGGTCCCTGGAGCACATCACTAATTACATCCTACCAATTTGAATACCTATCCATTATCCCTACGCTCGGTCTCCTACCTCCTAACCAATTCACTATCCAAGTCAATAGGTTGCCTCCAATTCCATGCGCTCTCATTTTTACATAAGAACATAAGAAACAGGAGCAGGCCAATCAGCCCCTCGAGCCTGCTCTGCCATTCAATAAGATCATGGCTGATCCTATTTTGGCCTCAACACCACTTTCCCGCTCTCTCCCCAAACCCCTTGACTCCCTTGTACAGGGAACTCTTTGGTATCCGGCACTGATGGGACCGGGATGATGCCGGTTGATTAAAAATTCCGGATGACGGAGAGGGTTATCTACTGAGGCTATTTTTAACAAACAAAAATAAAAAAATCAAGAAATGTGCAGTATACAGTAATTGGGTACTCACCTACAGAATGTTGTGTTAAATGGATGGTGGAAGATGTTTGATTAAGTACAGTACTGCCAGTTGAGGGTAATCCATAACTCTTTAATTACTTAACAGTAAAACAAAATTTATACACAGAAAAATGGCGGATCAGAAGAGACTACTGGCAGTGCAGGAGAGTCAGACTCCTGTTATTGATGTGTTCGGACTTCCGACAGCGCCAAGAAGCCGAGTAGTGGCAGTTTGGAGAACTACCCCCACTGATTTCCTCGGTCACCGCAGGAGACTCGGACTCGGACTCGGCAACATTTCCGGTTATTGAGGTGTTGTTTTCGGAGTATGAATTTTGCCGGTTAATAGAGATTTAGGTGCCGTTTAAACGAGAGTTTCCTTGTAGTTCAAATGTCTGTCAATCTCCGCCTTGAATATATTCAATGACTCCACCTCCACAGCTCTCTCGGGTAGAGAATTCCAAAGATTCACGACCATCTGAGAGAAGAAATTCCTCCTCATCACCGTCTTAAATGGGCGACCCCTTTTTCTGAAACTATGCCCCCTAGTTCTAGATACCCCCACTAGGGGAAACATCCTCTCAGCATCCACTCGGTCAATCCCCCTCAGAATCTTATATGTTTCAATAAGATCACCTCTCATTCTTTGAAACTCCAATGAATATAGGCCCAACCTGCTCAACCTTTCATCATACGTCAACCCCTTCATACCAGGAATCAACCTAGTGAACCGTCTCTGCACTGCCTCGAATGCAAGTATATCCTTCCTTAAATATGGAGACCAAAACTGTATGCAGTACTCCAGGTGCGGTCTCACCAGCGCCCTGTAAAGTTGCATCAAAATGTATCTACTTTTATACTCCATACCCCTTGCAATAAAGGTCAACATTCCACTAGTCTTCCTAATTACTTGCTGTACCTGCATGCTAACTTTTTGTGTTTCATGCACAATGACCTCCAGATCCCTCTGTACCGCAGCATTTTGTAGTCTCACTCCATTTAAATAATAATTTGCTTTTTCATTCTTCCTTCCAAAGTGGATAACCTCACATTTTCCCACATTATACTCCATCTGCCAAATTTTTGCCCACTCACTTAACCTATCTATATCCCTTTGCAGACTCTTTGGGGGTGATTTTGCCAATGGGGGGTGCATTGGAGGCGGGACTGCTGCTTGTCAGGTTTTAGCCCTGCCCCCAATGACTTGTGGCCAATCCACGCTACTTTCCCATGATTGACCTTGTTAAGAGCACACAGCGGGCTTAGCAGGCAAATTAAGGGGAAGCCGGTTACAGAGAACGTCAGCGTATGATGTTTCATCTGTCAAAAATTTTTGACAGATGAATTGTCATCATTTGACAGCTTTGAGAAGCTGTCAAACACTGACATTCTCTGTTGTTTGGTGAGTTCTTGTACTCAAGACTCACCAAACCTATTTTCTGAGCAGAAAGCAGATGGCTGTTGCATCAGAGAATGCAGCAGCCATTCTGTCATCTCTGCCGTGGAGATGCCGGAGCCTCCAGATCCCCAATGATTGAAGCCTGCAGGAAGAAACAAAGGTAAGGAAACTTTTTCTAACACTTTTCACTCACCTCACATACTTACCTCTCCACACTTGCACCCATCACTCACCTCCACAGCGCACTATTGGACCCCTCTCACCCCCGCAGACCCACTGCTTGCCTCGCTGACCCTGGCAGGGTTTCCCAATGTCAGGAAGCCCGCACCTCTGCTGGAAAAATGAGGATAATCCTCTTAAAACAGGCAGTTAAGTGGCTGTAATCCCCTTCCCACCTCCAGGAGACGGGACCCGGCGCGGGTCGGGTACCCACCTCCTGGGAAGATGGCACGGAGGCGGGTTGGGGGGCGGGATGAATACCCGTCCCCAGATTCTGCCATTTTCCCAGCAGCCCTGCCTCCATGCCCACCTCCCCAGGGCTGGCAAAATCACCCCCTGAGTGTCCTCCTCACAACTTGCTAACCCACCTATCTTTGTATCATCAGCAAATTTGGCAACAGTACACTTGGTCCCTTCATCCAAGTCATTAATATAGATTGTAAATAGTTGAGGCCCCAGCATTGATCCCTGTGGCACCCCACTAGTTACTGATTGCCAACCCGAAAATGACCCATTTACCCCAACTCTCTGTTTTCTGTTAGTTAGCCAATCCCCTATCCATGCCAATATATTACCCCCAACCCCGTGCGCTCTTATCTTGTGCAGTAACCTTTTATGTGGCACCTTATCGAATGCCTTCTGGAAATCCAAATACACTACATCTACTGGTTCCCCTTTATCCACCCTGTTTGTTACATTCTCAAAGAACTCTAGCAAATTTGTCAAACAAATTTGTCAAACACTATTTTTGTTAATATTTCTTATGTGGAACCTTGTCGAATGCCTTCTGGAAGTCCATATAAATAACATCCACAGACACTCCCTTGTCTACCATGTTAGTTACCTCCTCAAAATACTCAACTAGGTTCATTAGTCATGACTTACCCTTTATAAATCCATGCTGGCTCTCTCTGATCAGCTCATATTTATCCAAATGCTCAGTCACTCTGTCCCTGGTAACAGCTTCTAGTAACTTCCCCACATCTGATTTTAGGCTAATGAGCCTATAATTTCCTAGACTATCTCTCCTACCATTCTTAAATAATGGAGTGACATTGGCAGTTTTCCAATCGAAGGGAATGATTCCCGAATCAAGAGAGTTATGGAAGATCATGACTAATGCATCAACAATTTCTCACCTACTTCTTTAATACTCGGGTCCTGGAGATTTGTCTATCTTTAATCTCATTCATTTCTCCATCGCCAATTTGTTTACTTATATTGAATCTAGTTAGTTCCTCCCCTTGATTTATTTTTTATTTTACTTATATCTCTGGTATTTTATCCTCAACCTTTACCAATATAAGTAGCTATTTAGTAAATCTGCCATTTCCCGATTTCCAATTACAGTATCATTTATGTCTGTCATTAAGGGGCTCATATTACTCTTAGCCACCCTGTTTCTCTTAATATATTTGTAAAAATCTTTAGTGTTGTCCTTGATATCTTTTTCTCATATTCCCTTTTTGCAGCTCTTACTACTTTCTTCATATCCCTTTGCTGTTCTTTATATCTTTGCCTTCATATAAGCCCTTTCTTTTATACTATCTCTCACTTCCCTTGTTGACCAGGTTTATTTCCCAGTAGGCACGTATTTACAGGTGCAAAATAGGCATTTAAGCATCCAACATGGTGGGCGGCATGTGCATGCGCATTCGGTGCCGGAAATGTGCTACCCGCCATTTTGGTAAAGGCTTCAGCATAGGCGTCCAGCACCCACGCCTGAATCTGGTGTTAAGTCCTTTGCATTTGTAAATAGGGGGCCAAACAACTGTTTGAGGCCCCCATCCCAAAATTGGGCTGCCCTGAATGCAGTGGCACCAGGCCAGCTGCATTCAGGATAACCAGGTCTACATGCGGCCTAAACAGTGCTCCTTAAAGGGACCACTGGAGGCTGCCAGCAAAAAGGTAAGTTTCTTAAAAAATACTCACCTGAATGTGGAGCTGGGAGGAGCAGAAGTGTTCCTCTTGGCTCGACAGCAATCCCGAAGATAGTCGCAATCCCTTTAGGGGTATGTACAGGTCTTATATTCTACCAAATTATTTTTTGAACACCTCCCACTGTTTATCTGTAATTTTATCCATTAATAGTTCCGTCCAGTCTATTGTGGTCAATTCCTGCTTCATCGCTCCAAAGTCAGCCTTACCTAAATTTACAACCCACAGTGGCTGCCATTAGAGTCTCAGCATCTGTCTAGGCTCACTCGTGGCTCACCTTTCTTCCTCTCAAACCTAATATCAAATTCTATCATATGGTCACTGTTAGCTAGGTGTTTGCTTACCATTAAACTATTGACTAATTCAGTCTCATTACTCATTACTAAATCTAAGATAACCTGTTTTCTTTTTGGTTCAAGAACAAATTGTTCAAGAAAACTGTCCAGATTACCCCCTCATTGCGGAGATTCAATTTGAATGAGATTCAATTTCTTGCAATCAGAGATGGTACCAACATAATATAACCACAAATAGTAAATGAAAGTCAGGAAAAGTTTACAACATGCACTAATTTCAATTCCAGTTGTGTACAAGTCCACATCTAATAATTTTGCTGACTAGATTCCATCTTATCATTGAAATTCAACTCTGTTTTACTAGAATTAATTAAATTTAATATGTATATATTGAGTGTCTTCTCGTTGATTTGAGAAGTCAATAGCCTTACAATGTATTTGCATACATGGAACTTTAATATATAAATCTTCCCTTGGCCAATTTTTGCTTGGTGGGGCAGTGGTGGATTACTCAGTTGGTAATGTTATTGCTTCTGAGTCAAATGTTGTGGGGTTCAGGCCCCACTCTTGAGACTTTGTCTAGGCTGACAGTTCTGAGGGCATGCTGCGATGTTAGATGTGCTGGGATTAAATTTCCATGATGGTTTTCCCAATCATCTGCTGTAACTTCAGTGACAGCCTTGGCTCAGTGACAGCATCCTTGCCTTCTGAGTAAGAAGGTCATGGGTTCACAGTCCTAATCCAGGACTTGTGTGCATGATCAAGTCTGACACTTCGCTGTAGCAGGAGTGCTGCACTGTTGGAGGTGCTGCCTTTTGGACGAGAGGTTAAGCAGAAATTCTATTTGATCTCTCAGGTGGACATAAAAGATCCCATGGCATTATTCAAAGAAGAGCAAGGGAGTTCTCCTGGTGTCCTGTCCAACATTTATCACTCAACCACCATCACTGAAAAAAAATGATTCTCTGGCTATTTATCTCATTGCTGTTTGTGGGACCGTTCTGTGTGTTGCCACATTTCCCTACATCACAACAGTGACTAAACTTCAAAAGTACCTAATTGGCTGTAAAGCATTTTGGGGTGTCCTGAGGTCATATAAAAACAAGATTTTTTCTTTCCTTGGGATGTCCTTAGAATGGGATCAGGTGTAATGCAATCATTTTTGCCCCCATTTTGGCCAGTCACCCTCTGGTGTATTGTCCAAGTGGTTGTTTTAATGAGTTTGCCTAGACAAACATTGAGACCCTAAGGCCTAGAAATTCAGTATAGCCATTTTTGGGGCGGTAAAGTCGGGCGGCCGCTAAAGTTGGCGCCCGGCGCAAAGTCGCGCCCCCTTCGCCGATATTCAGTCGCAACGCCCCAAGAGGTTGCTGCTGCGCTAAAACAGGTGATGCACGACTATCTTTAGGCGCTAAGCCGGCGGTGCTGAGCGATACCACCGAGGCCGGGCGCAGCGCAGGTGCGGCGAGTTTTTGATTGACGGCAGACACTCTGGCGCCGGTCAGCTCTTAAAGGGGGAGGGTCGATTTGTTTGCCTGCCACGCCCTGCACGCTGCAGCCATCAACCTAGGCCTGACCACTTCAGCTTCACCTGTACAACGCCCAGGACTATGGAGAAGGCCAGGGAGAGAGCGCAGCGCTTCAGCGACGGTGACCTGAGGGTGCTGGTTGGCGGAGTGGAGCGCAGGCGCCATGTTTTGTACCCAGAAGGTGGCAAGAGGCCGCTGCCCAGCGCCTACCGGAAAGCCTGGAGGGAGGTGTCCAACAGGGTCTCTTCCAACAGCGTGGTTGCCAGGACTGCTGTGCAATGCCACAAGAAGTTCAACGACCTCACTCGGGTTGTCAGGGTGAGTACCCTTTCCAGTGTCCTCCTCATCCTTGCATGTGCACCTCACATTATGGGCAAAGGGACCTGAAAGCCCTAATGGCCAGCCCTCATCCAGCAGCTATGGGACTGGCATGAAAATCACTTGCACATTCAGCACTTTACACATTGTCCAAGCTATTCGACCATGGGAGGCAGTGCAGACAAGATCAGGGCTACACACTGTCCAAGCTATTCGACCATGGGAGGCAGTGCAGACAAGATCAGGGCTACACACTGTACAAGCTATTCGACCATGGGAGGCAGTGCAGACAAGATCAGGGCTACACATTGTACTTAGAGGCCGTCCTTTCTCTTGCAGGCCAAGGTTGCGCACAACCGGCGCAACCAAACTGACACCGGGGGAGGCCGTCCTGACATGAAAGAGCTCTCCAACCTCGACCAGCATGTGGAGCGTATTATGGGAGGCCGGCTGATTGGCCCCGTCGCCACTGGAGATGCCAACCCTGTTCTGGGCACCAATGGTAAGGGCATCACCTTTTGGACCTCTCTCGTTCCACTTGCGCATCAGATCAGCATCCTTTGCCATTGTCCGACCAATGCGGTGAATGGCACCACTCATGCCTCCCTCGCTGCTGCCCTGTCCTCACTCTAAAGCTACTCTTGTGCCTTCCTGCTTTCAGATGGTGAATCGCCAGGTGAGGAGGCGGGCCCTCAACCTGCCACTGTCAGCCCTTCGGAAGACGAGGAGGAGGAAGAGGAAGCCGGCCCATCAGTGCCACCCTCAGCCGCGCCAGCCCATGGCGATGTAGGGGACACGTCTTCCCTGGAGGGGAGCCGGGGGGAAGGGTCGGAGGAGAGTGAAGCTCCGGGGCCCAGTGGCCTGCAGCAACGTGGGAGGGGTGGGGAAGCTCGGCGGACTTCTCCCCAGAGGGTGAGTGCGGCCTCCAGTCCTGCGACGGTCAGCGCAGAGGAGGTGCGCCTCCTAGAGGAAATGGCCGTCCAGGCTGAGCGCAGGCACACTGAGCTCATGGCTGCAGTGGCACGGATGCCTGACTCCATAGAGTCACTGGCAAGGAGTGTGCAGGAATTCGGGTCAGCACAGGCCAGGAGTCTGCAACAATTCAGTGCAGCACAGGCCAGGAGTCTGGAACAATTCAATGCAGCACAGGCCAGGAGTGTGCAGGGCATCAATGCAGCACAGGCCAGGAGTCTGCAGGACATCGCGGCAGCACAGGCCACGAGTCTGCAGGACTTCACGGCAGCACAGTCGGCTTCTAGCCAAGTGCTCAGTCGTGCCGTCCATTCACTGGCTGGTGTATTGCGGACACAGACCAGGGCCACACGGGCACTAACTGCTGCCACCCTCGCTGGATCAGCCAGGCCTCGCCAGGGCACGCGCCGTGCAGCAGCAGCCCAGCAATCTGTCCTTCAGCTGGTTGCTGCGCATGCTGCACTGCTGGCCCGTGCGAGTGCCAATGTGTCAGGCGACCAGCGAGCACCTGCGATCTGCCAGGTTGCCACCATTCCTGCAGCCAACACTGCCACTCCGCCATTGCAGCTGCCACGAGCTGCTGGACAGACTGCTGGCGCCCAGCCACAGTTGGAGCAGTCAGCAGCCGGCCCCTCCAAGGCCAGAGCTGGTGCAGGCCGACCCCCAACGGCATCTGCCGTCTCGCCATCTGCCCCTCAGCAGCCTTCCCCCAGCCTTGCTGCAGCCACTGGGCTCCCATTGAGGAGGAGCAGCAGGGCGGGCAGGGGCCAGGCAAGGATGTGCAAGGCATTGCCCTCGCAGGGCAAAAAGTAGAGGTATGCACAAATGCCTGGTGCTTGTTGGAAGGCCGACACTTGTGCAGTTGTTTGGGTGTAAGGCCGAGACTGGTGTCTATCTTTGTTTGTGTAAGGCCGAGACTGGTGTCTATCTTTATTTGTGTAAGGCCGAGACTGGTGTCTATCTTTATTTGTGTAAGGCCGAGATTGGTGTCTATCTTTATTTGTGTAAGGCCGAGACTGGTGTCTTTCTTTCTTTTTGTAAGGCCGAGACTGGTATTTTTGTGTTTTTGGAGGGGGCTTCTCCACATGAGCATGTAATGTGGGAAGGGCAGAGGTTTTCAATAAAATTTTGTTGTTAAATTGCAGTGTGCATGGTTTTTTGGTTAAGTCGTGGTTGCCCTGCTCGGCGGAGGGCTTGTGGAGCGGCTACATTCATCTGCTGACATTGGCACAAGCCAGTTCCTGAGAGGGGGCCTAGAACCGACGTTCAATAAGCCGGCGACGGGCGGCCCTTGCACTTTGTGCCTCCCTCCTGTGCTGGTCCTCCTCCTCCTCCTCCTGCTCCTCCTCCTCAGGTGGTCCTCCAATGTGTGGTGGCAGTGGCTGAGTCCTGCGGATAGCCAGGTTGTGCAGCATGCAGCAAACGACGACGAAATGGGAGACTCGCTCTGGCGAATACTGCAGTGCTCCCCCGGAACGATCGAGACAGCGGAACCGTTGCTTCAGGACGCCGATTGTTTGTTCGATGATGTTCCTGGTCGATTGATGGCTCTCGTTGTATCGCTCTTCAGCAGGGGTGCTGGGCGCACGGAGCGGGGTCATCAGCCAGGTACACAAAGGATAGCCTTTGTCCCCGATAAACCATCCTCGTGGGTGAGGCTGGGCCTGGAACATGTCTGCCACAGAAGTCTGTCGGAGGATGAAGGCATCGTGGCTGCTGCCTGGAAAGCGGGCATTGACAGCTAGGATGAGCTGCCTGTGGTCACACACCAGCTGTACGTTCAGTGAATAGTAGCCCTTCCGGTTGCGGTAATCCTCGGCATTCTCCAGAGGTGCCCGCAAAGCCACATGCGTACAGTCAATGGCGCCCTGCACCATGGGGAAGCCCGCGAATGCTGCAAAGCCCATTGCACGCTGTTGCTGCTTGGCAAGGGCCATGGAGAAGGAGATGAACTGACGTCTCCTTTTGAAAAGGGCATTGGTCACCTGGCGGATGCAGCAATGCATGGCGAACTGGGAGATGTTGGCAATGTCGCCAGTAGCGGCTTGGAAGGAGCTGGTGGCATAAAAGTTGAGAGCCACCGTCACCTTCACTGCCACCGACAGAGACGTCCTGCACCTCAGCTGTGGCTGCAGATCACCGGCAAGCAGCTGGCAGATCTCTGTGACGACGTCCCTTCTGAATCGCAGCCTCCGAACACACTGCTCCTCAGACATCTGGAGATAGGAGAACTGCTGGCGGTATACCCTGGGTGGGTAAGGCCTCCTTTGCCGACGCCTGTTGCCCCCTCTCCGTCTAGCCAGGGCTGCCAGTCTCTCATGGCGTCTCTGAGCCCTTTGGATGTAATTGAGAAAGCCAGCGTTTACACCCATTGCAGCCCCCATAATATGCTGGCAAACAATGAGATGTCAATGAAGGCAAAAACTTTTGGAAATCTGTGGCCTGAAGCCAGAAGTACCTGTCCGAGTGTTGGGCCAAAGCAGAAAGCTATCTACCTTGGTCTCGCTCCAAAGATCCATTTCGCAAGAAGGTGTGCTGCAAAATGGCAGCGTTTTATATTGCAGGATGAGTGCCCTTTAATTTGCGCCCCCCCGCGCCCCGCATCGGCTGAGCACCGTTCCACTTCACAGTTGCTAGGGGCGCCAGGCGCACAATGGGGCGGCACGACTGAAGTTCCGGTTGGGGGCGCACAAAGGGCGTTGCACGAGGAAATGACGTCATGATCTGCGCGCGCAGCTGAGCGCGCGCAAAGACTTTGCACCGCCGCTAAATCTCTACTGAAGTTGGGGCGAGGCGCAGTTCGCGCTTCGCCCGGGCGCAAGCCGCCTCGCGCCCGGAATCTACTCCTC
Source organism: Somniosus microcephalus (assembly GCF_052327205.1). Classification (NCBI taxonomy): domain Eukaryota; kingdom Metazoa; phylum Chordata; class Chondrichthyes; order Squaliformes; family Somniosidae; genus Somniosus; species Somniosus microcephalus. The sequence goes on along the minus strand of NC_140999.1, from coordinate 27,650,730 downwards.
CTAAGGCGCTAACGGCTGGCGCAACCAACTGAATTTCTAGGCCTATGGCAGCCACTGTGGGCTATGGATTGTGTACATGTCTGTCACTGTGCACGTGCTCCTTCAACTTACAATGTCAAGACTACAGGGTAAATTTTCTAATTGCACATTCTCAGCCATGGGGTACTGCCAGCTAGGTTTTTGCTCCAGCCAACTTTAAGGAAGGCTCAAGCAAGCATTTAAAATGAATGGATGGAAAACTGTTGGCTAGGCATGCAAAATTTCCCAATAGGCACGTATTTACAGGTGCAAAATGGACATTTAAGCATCCAACATGGTGGGTGGCATGTGCATGCGCATTCGGTGCTGGAAATGTGCCACCCGCCATTTTGGTAAAGGCTTCAGCAAAGACGTCCAGCGCCCGCGCCTGAATCTGGTGTTAATTCCTTTGCATTTGTAACTAGGGGGCCAAACAACTGTTTGAGGCCCCCATCCCAAAATTGGACTGCCCTGAACGCAGCGGCACCAGGCCAGCTGCATTCAGGATGACCAGGTCTACATGCGGCCTAAACAGTGCTCCTTAAAGGGACCACTGGAGGCTGGCAGCAAAAAGGTAAGTTTCTTAAAAAATACTCACCTGAATATGGAGCTGGGAGGAGCAGAAGTGTTCCTCTTGGCTCGACAGCAATCCCGAAGATAGTCACAGTCCCCCACTCGGCCCTTGAGACCATAACTGGCTCCTGGCTTTTACACTAGAAAATCCAATCACTTTATTCTAGCAATGAGCTAGTAGAGCCACAAAAAAAACCTGGGCCCACGAGTCTGTCACCATAAGGAGGGTGCTGAATTTAACAATGTAACTGCCAGGGGCTAGTCCACAGATTATTGGGCTCCCAGAATTTGAATTGAAACAAAGGCCAACATAAAATTAGCTATTATGTAGCCATGTGTCAGCTGTGGCTCAGTTGGTAGCACTCTTGCCTCTATCAGAAGGTTGTGGATTCAAGTCCCACTCCAGAGGCTTCAGCACAAAAATCTAGATTGACACTTCAGTGCAGTGCTGAGGGAGTGTTGCACTGTCGGAGGTGCCGTCTTTTGGATGAGACGTTAAACCGAGGCCCCGTCCGCTCTCTCAGGTGGACGGAAAAGATCCCATGGCACCATTTCAAAGAAGAGCAATGGAGATATCCCCGGTGTCCTGGCCAATATTTATCCCTCAATCAACATAACAAAAAACAGATTATCTGGTCGTTATCACATTGCTGTTTGTGGGAGCTTGCTGTGTGCAAATTGGCTGCTGCATTTTCTACTTTACAACAGCGACTACACTTCAAAAAAAAACTTAATTTGGCTGTCAAGCGCTTTGGTCGTGAAAGGTGCTATAGAAATGCAGGTCTTTCTTTTTATCAGCTGAGGACGGGATTGGGCTCAGCTACTGTACTGTGATCTTCAAACATGAGCAGATTGATTAACAGTTTCTTCTACTTGACCACAGAGTGCATGTAACAAATGCACAGCAACTGTGAATGTGCAGCTTTGGAGTTAATTGACCTGGGCGGTGAAGCAGGAGATTATGCTTTGACTGAGAGAGATACCTGTTTCCAGTCTCTTGGTCATTTCTTGTGAAAGGAAAACCAAGCATATATGTTGGATGTAGGACAAATAACACCACCCAGTAAATAAACACGATCTGGGTAGCCTCAGTACAAACCCTGGGAGACTGCATTTATTTCAGGTGATCCTGATAGGAACTACAGATAATGAAATTCCGAGATGGCCCACAGTATTAATGTGCGTGCGTGCGTGAAAGACACACCTCCACCCTTCTTCTAAAGGTCTTCCCTCCCCAAACCTACAAATCCAAATGGCTGAACTGTATAAGTCTGCATTACAAGCGCTACCAGCTCCATAGTCATTGCTTGCTGCTTCTGATCAAAAGGAATCAGCAAAGACTGTAGTAACGTCAATTGATATTGGTAAAACAGTCATACTGTATCTTGCTGAATATTGATCACAAATTTCCAACTTGATAGTGCCTCACACACTCGCATTCGAGAACATTCTAAATTCAACATATTATTGTGACGGCAATGTAAATGCCTGTTAATAATCTCAGGTTTACAAGTACAACTATAAGAAGCAATAAAGTAAAAACTAAGGCACAGGTTTGGAAGTAAATTTGCAACCTAGCACGGAGCATGTTTTAAAATTGAAGCCTACTAATTCCCAATGACACTGTTGATTGATGTGCAGTCTGAAATAGCTGAAAAATGCAAATCACCAAATGTTCCTTTAATGCAAAACATGGGGGCAATCAATAAAAAAATTAAAGAGTGTTGCCACTAAATTGGTCTCAACCCAGCTCAGCCCCCAAGTAAAGCTCTTAGCTTTCAGCAGAATTTCATCTGCGCCTAACTTGTGCTGAGCTGACAGGGCATCCATTGCTTTTATGCTTTGTCAAAGGGAAGAGACCGATCTGAAATATTGAGAAATCACAGTAATCCACTTTTTCTTTGAGTTAATTCGGGAATGGGGAAAGCTTAAGATGCTGGAGCTGTCTTTGCCAGCACAGACCAATTAGTCACCTAAAACTACGTGTATATGATCTTCCCTGAGCACCTCAGTTGATTACTCTAATTAATTTTGCATTGATTCCCATAGATTGAAGAGAAAGAAACCCCATCACTCTGAGGAGTGAGATAGATGCCCTGCCACTCAAGTGTGTACAGCACTGGAGGAGGCGAGCTCCTCAACAACATGCCTGACAGCTCCTTAATGTAGTCAGCACTTGCACTGCCTGACAGTGCTGTCTATCTGTGAATTTAACCAGTCCATAAATAATGATATGCATAACTATATTCATGCACACATATCTACATCTACTTACATTTATACTATAAATAATATATATTAACTTCCATTGGAAAAGAAAATCGGGCGTGGTGTAAAATGGTCTGCCGATTGGCTATGAGTCCATTTCACGCTACTGGCGTAGACCAATTTTAGCCCCAGTATCTGTCAAATCATTCATTGTATCCCTACTCTAAGGAGTATGTGAGAGAGAGAGAGAGAGAGACAGACAGACAGACCGACAGACAGATAGATAGACAGACAGATAGACAGACAGACAGACAGACAGACAGATAGATCGACAGACAGATAGATCGACAGACAGACAGACAGACAGATAGATAGAGATAGATAGATAGATAGGTAGATAGATAGATAGGTAGATAGATAGATAGATAGATAGATAGATAGACAGATAGAATGAATTCAGTTATGCTGGCACTTTCACATTGACATGAAGTGTTTTGAAGTTTGCATCAATGTTAAAATGCCAGTATAACTCAGGAATCAGATCCCAAGGCAACTCCCAAGTGCAGTAAAACGCAGAGGTATGAGACCACCACCAGTAGTGCAGTATAATTGGATGGATAGATGGATTAATGAATAGATAGATAGATCACAATTTGATTTTGTTTGTGGTGAACACAATCACTGGCCCCGATATTTATTCGGGGACTTGGAGAGAGTGGCGGTGGGAGGATTTCCAGACAGAAAACATGAAATTAACAGCAGGCGCTAAAGGGAAGAAGCTTAACATCCCAATTTAAAGGGACTGAAACAACAAGTAGTGTTTCTTAAATACATTTTTAATTTTGGAGCTAATATAAAGAATTTTAATTTATTATTTTCAATTTGATAGATAACGCAGTGCATTTTTTTTAGTAACATAGATGAAGTAATATCTTGTGATGGTGCCGAATAACAGAAATAATAAACTTGGAAATATGCAGATTGACCTGCATGCCCTTCAGCTTCCTTGTAACTTTGAGTACCTGAGATAATTCACTGCAAATAGCATCCTCCAATGTTGATATTTTGATGCTACACATTGCAGAAGGTAGACACATGAGTTATAGTGCTTGAGCTGTACGCAGGCCAAGTAGATAATCAGGCTTTCCCTTCATGACAGATACATCAGCTGAGACTGCTTACTTGCCAGAATCAATGAGCAAAAAAATGTACCAAAAATTGGAAGAGTTGTCTTTGTAGTAAATGGACATATCTGGATCTGCATTTGGCTGAGCATCACTCGAAATTCAGAACATGGACTCCCAAAATCAATGATAACCTGAATGGAACCCTTTGAAAGTATAGTACCGTTGTTGCTGATTACTAAGTTGATGGTGTGCTGATCTGATATAGTAAATACGAACATAAGAAATAGGAGCAGGAATAGGCCACTTGGCCTCTCAAGCCTGCCCCGCCATTCAATAAGATCATGGCTGATCTAGGGCTCAAAGCCACTTCCCTGCACGTTCTCCATAACCCTTCACTCCCTTATCTTGCAAAAATCTATGTCATGATCTCCAGAGCTTTGTACAGTAGGTTTGGTTTCAATAACTTGCTGCACGTTGTGCTGTTATGGGCTGGCTCTGTTTCTCTGGGTGTGAACCTGCACCACCATACTTCATCAGTAATGTTTTTGCAGAAGTCTACGCTTGGATGGCTGACAGCGCTGGGAGAAGCGATTTTGTTTCCCGCACGCATCCTGTTCCTTGTCCTTTGCTGGGCATTCAACAATACGGAAGTAATTTCCATGACAGTTAATAAAACATAGGATTGGTTTGACTGTTTTTACCATATCGTGATGTTGTTTGCAATTGATGTTTATTCGGTGGATAAGACATTTGCACTGTTATTTTCTGCGAGAGTTCTCCCAATCACCCGCTGTAACTTTGATCTGCCTAAACCCTAAATTTACAGCAGGCAATCGGGAGATCCCCACAAAAACTCAACCTCTTGTTGCTTAGTTTCCACATTTACTGTACTACATGTCACTTTGGCCAGTTATGAAAGCTCATCTAAAGTCATTTTTTTCTCCAGGACTCACTTGTTCATTGCTTGCCTCTATATATATATATATTTTGGCTAATGCTGGTTTTTTGCCAGCCATTGTTTTGAACCCAGCAGCTTTATAAAAGCTTTACAAAATATAAACAATAAATGCAGCCTTTATGAAGGCTTTACAAAATTTATATCTCCATATATGTGGCCACTTACTTTTCCTTTTAAATTTTCCCAAAATGATTTGTCCAAGCTGCTGACTGCATTCAATTTCTCAATCCCCCGCCACCCCACCCCTCCAAACAACCCTCAGGGCCATATCAAATGCAGAAGTTCACCTGCATAAATTATTTTTGCTGATCCCCAAATTCCTGGGAGCTTGGTTTATGGCAAATGCAGCAGACGTAAAAGTCATACGGGGAGAAATTTGGTATCGCCCCGTTTGGGGCACAATTATTGGCCGGGCGCAAAGTTTAGCGTCTGGCGCTAATGATCACCTCCGACTGCAAACTTGGCTTCTTTCACCCTTGGAGGTGATTGGAGCGCTAAATCAGGTGCTACACACCTCTCTTAAGGCGCTAATGCAAGGAGCGAAGCGCTACCTCAGAGTGCTGGTGAAGCTCATGTGATGTCAGTCAGCAATGGAACACAGACACACTGGCGTCAGCCAGTTCTTAAAGGGGAGGGTTGATCTTGCTCTCCATCCATACCCTGCTCATTGCAGCCTTGAATCTCGGCCTGGAGAGACCTGTACATCAAATAGCTGGAAAGAACAATGGAGAGGCCCAGGGAAAGAGCTCAGAGTGCAGAGTGCTTCTAAATCGATGCAAGGAAGGTCAAATCAAAATGAACCTGCAAAGTGCTGCTCAGTACCCAAAACTCCTTCACACAGCGTTGAATCTCTCCAGAAGTCTCTCTTATTATGTCCGTGTGTAATTGAGACACGGACTGCAGGAGTTGGTTACAACAGGTGTTTACTGAGTGGAGACAAAACTGGAACTACTATGCAAAGTTACTGCACAGGCTTATATACAGGGGTGGTCACTACTGGTACTGCAGTATACAGGGGCTGCAGAATATAGTTCCTTCTGCAAAGTACATACACTACAATTCCTCCCCTTTTAGATAAACAGTACATAACATTCGATTAATAATTAAATAACATATTTACAATTACAGTTGTCATATACATTAGCTGAAGTTAAGCAATTATAAGTTCAGTCTTTGAGGAGGCTTCCTGATTCTGTCTGGATAACGCCTCTTTGGGGTATCAGGTTCTTCTGGCAGAGTTGATTCGGAATCAACGTCATTGTTGGGTTCGTCTGCTTCCAATATTCCCGATTCTGAGGTAGATGCAATTGGTACTTCGGTTTCATCACCAGGTGTATCGGATCGTGGTGTTGAATTGACGTTTTCCAGTGACTCTAGAATCTGGTCAGCATGGCGTCTTACAATGCTCTCTCCAACGTCCACGGTATACATTAGAGGTCCTTGCCGTGTACAGATCATTCCTGGCTGCCATTTCTCTGTGCGGTAGTCCCGGGCCAAAACTGGTTGACCTATCTTAAAACTCCTGGTCGGCCTTTCATTCATATTCTGAAACTGCCCGTTCTCCACATCTCTTCTGATGTTTGGCTTAACCAAATCCAAGCGGCATCGTAGTCTTCAATTGAAGAACATCATGGCTGGAGTTTGGTTGGTAACCGCATGTGTTGCATTCCGGTAGGCAAACAAGAAGTTATCCATCTTGTGTTGTAGGGGTATGTCTTCATTACACATTGCCTTGATAGCCTTCTTGAATGTTTGAACGAACCTCTCAGCCAATCCATTGGTGGCTGGATGATATGGGGCTTTAAGAACCTCCGGAACTCTTCAGACACAAACTGTGGTCCATTGTCGGAGCAAATCTGTTCAGGCAGCCCATTTCTGGCGAATATGGTTCGTAAGACTGTGATAGTTTTTTCTGTGGTGGTTGAGGACATTTTTATTACCTCTGGCCACTTTGAATGTGCATCCACCGCAATTAAAAACATTGAGTCCATAAATGGACCAGCAAAATCAATGTGCACCCTTTGCCATGGAGATGAGGGCCACTCCCATGGATGTAGAGGGGCTTGTGGTGGGGCGTTTTGGACCTTCTGGCATCCTATACAGCTCTTGGTCATCTCTTCGATTTCTCTATCGATTCCCGGCCACCACACAAATGCTCTGGCTAAGTTCTTCGTTTTTACCCCTCCCAGATGACCCTCATGAAGCTCATTGAGCACTCTATCCTTCAATTTGGGTGGAATTACTACTCTGGATCCACACATCAAGGTTCCTCTGCACACTGACAGCTGTTCTCTTCTCGGCGAGAATGCTGGCAACAGTGGTTCGCCATGTGCTGGCCATCCCTTCACCATTAAATCATAGACCCAGGAGAGTGTCGGGTCATTTCGTGTTTCCTTTTCTATGTTTGCATTCGTCACAGGTAGACATTCGACTATGGTCGAGTGGAATATCTCCACTGGATCCACTACAGGTGCTTCTTCCACCGTCGGCAATGGTAGGCGCGACAATCCATCAGCATTCCCATGCTGTTTAGTTCCTTTGTACTCGATGTCATATTGGTGTGCCCCTAGGAAAAGGGACCACCTCTGTAGCCGTTGTGCTGTCATTATCGGGACGCCCTTCTGAGGGTTGAAAATGGAGACAAGAGGTTGATGATCAGTTAGTAGAGTAAATTTCTGACCGCGCAGGTAGTGATTGAACTTCTTCACCCCCCACACCAGGCTGAGGGCCTCTCTGTCAATCTGGGCGTAGTTACGCTCGGCTGAAGTTAACGAGCGTGACGCAAAAGCTATCGGCCTCTCTGAACCAGCAAGGAATTTATGTGACAGTACCGCTCTAATGCCGTAGGGAGACGCATCACACGCCAGTCTTATCGGTAGTGATGGGTTGTAGTGAGCCAATACTTCTCTTGAAGTGATTAGGTCTTTACTCTTCTGAAAGGCCCGCTCACATTCATCGCTCCATTTCCATGCTACTCCAGTTTGTAGTAGGGCGTTCGGTTGGTGCAGAATTGTGGACAAATTCGGCAAAAACTTATGGTAGTAATTCACCAATCCGAGGAATGACCTCAGTTGCGACACATTTTCAGGCGCTGGAGCCTTAACTACCGCTTCAATTTTGTCAGGGGACTTATGTAACCCCTCTTCATCAATCACGTGGCCACAATACGATATCTGTTTCTTAAAAAACTCGCACTTGGGGCGATTGGCTAGTAGCCCATGTTCTCTTAGTCTAGTGAGCACCTGCTCTAGGTTGGCAAGGTGTTCACTGTCATCTTCACCTGTCACTAGGATGTCGTCCAAGTAACACTGAGTCCCTGGAATCCCTTGCAGGACTTGTTCCATCGCTCTTTGCCATATCGCCGGAGCTGATGCTACTCCGAATACCAGTCGATTATGCTGGTAAAGACCTTTGTGAGTGTTTATCGTGAGATACTTCTTAGAGGATTCTTCAACCTCCATCTGCAAATATGCTTGTGCTAGGTCAATTTTTGTAAAACGCTTCCCTCCAGATAGTGAGGTGAAAATACCTTCTATCATCGGGAGAGGATATTGTACTGTGTGAAGGACTGGGTTCACCGTCACCTTGAAGCCCCCACAGATGCGAACCTTCCTTGGCTCCTCAGACTTATTGTTTAACGTTTTCTTCATGACAGGAACGATGGGTGTCGCCCACTCGCTCCAGTCTACCTTAGATAACACGCCTGCATTCTCCAGATTCTCCAGCTCTGCCTCGACGGCTGGGCGAATTGCATATGGTACCGGTCTTGCTTTGAAAAACTTGGGAATTGCATTCTCTTCTATTTTTATCGAGGCGGTTACGCCTTTAAGAGTTCCCAGTTCTTGTTGAAATACCTCTTTGGCGTTAGCTAAGATTTTTGACAATCGTCCAGGTGTGACGTCGTTATCCTTTTTACCAGCCACCGTCAGTGCCTGAATGGAGTGCCAGTCTAAACTTATCTTTCTGATCCATTCACGTCCCAATAACGGTGGTCCACCATCTTGCAGTATGTACAGATACAATTTCTGTATTTCCTTGCCGTTGTATTCGACAGGCACCCTTATTTTCCCTCTGGGATATACTTTTTGCCCCGTATACGTCTTCAAGACAATGGATGTCTCTTTCAAGGGTATGTGTGAGAATAGCCGCTCGTAGTCTCGTCGATTCATGATGGTCAGGGCTGATCCTGTATCCAATTCCATTTTGACTTGGGACCCTGCTATCATGAGGGTGACCCAAGTGGTTCGGTGATCCTCTTTTGCGATTATGTTGTGAAGTTTGAGACAGCTTAGTCTCTTGTTCCCAGATTCACTATCGCTCATCTGGTCTTCAGAACTACTGTCCGTCATCTTTTGTACTTTCCTGTACTGTTCCTTAGTAGCCTTTTTGTTGTCGTTAGTCTTCTTCCCAGACCTGCAAACTCGTGCAATGTGTCCCATCTTTCCGCATTGCCTGCATATTTTGTCCTTGGACCAGCAATCCTTCTGGTCATGGGTTGTTCTGCCGCAGCGATAACATTTTTCAAATCCCCGTGTCATTTCGTGGGTGCCGTATTCCTGTGGCTTTTGCTGTATTTCCACAGCTCCCCTTGCTGCTGCTTCGTACGATACTGCCACGCTGAAAGCCTTATCTAGCGTCAGCTCTTTCTCTGAGAGTAACCTCTTCTGGGTTCCTTCACTCAGGAGTCCATAGACAAATTTGTCCCGTAGAATATCTGCTAGTCCTGCTCTGAACTGGCAGTGCCTTGATAGCTTGCGTAGTTCCGTAAGGTAATCAACATTGCTCTCATCTTTATGCTGATTTCTCCTGTGGAATTTAAATCTTTCTGCTATCAGCAGCGGTGTAGGATTTAGGTGTTCCTGTAGAATATCAACAATTTCGTTAAAACTCTTCGCCATCAGTTTGGCTGGAGTAATCAGGTTCTGCAATAGGCCGTACGTTCTTGCGGCCATTAAGTTTAGTAGTACCGATGCCTTTTTCTCATCGGCTACTTCGTTTGCATCGCAATATACTTCGACTCTTTCCACATACGTGGTCCAGTCTTCTATTGCATTATCGAAGGCAGTGATATTGCCAGTCTTCGGCATCTTGGAAATCTAAGATGGCGCCTCCCGCGCTTTGCCTTCTTCCCCGATTTAACAAAATGGCGCCTCCCACGCTTTCCGTCTTCTCCGCTGCTGCTAGCGCTGTTGCTGGTGTTTTATGCCTTGATGGCGACGCCCCATGGTCTTCGCGCACTTCCCCCCGCGCTGCTGCTAACGCCGCTCTCTGCGGTTCCCGTGGCAAACTGCAGCTCCTCGCGGCTTTCTGCGCTTCTAATTTCTATTGTTTCCCCGTCGTCGGAGCAACCCTACGGGACACTTTCCTCCCTCTTCTCGGGTCTGTACGCTGCCCGGCTTCGTAGCACCGGCCGTGCCCTGTGTGCTCCACCCTCTCTCTCTCTCTGCTCTTCCCGACAACGCTGCTCGGCCCCGTTGAAAAGCCACCCGATCGAGCTCTAGCCCGCCGCAGCCCAGGAAGGATCAGTGTACTACCTGGCACCAGCCCGATTAGCTGGAACACCATCGACAGGATAACCAAGCCCCGCTCTCGACAGCCTCTCCTGCAAATCTTCAACTCCGATTAATCAGAGGCGGTTGCTCACGGTCGACGCCCGTTTCTTCTGTTTGTTTTTTTTTCTTTCTTCCTTCTGGCCTCGACCTCTGACAACTTCGCTTCAGGGATGGATCCCCATGAGGTGGTGCAGACTGTAGGTAAGTTCGGATCTGCTCGTCGCCAGTATTATGTCCGTGTGTAATTGAGACACGGACTGCAGGAGTTGGTTATAACAGGTCTTTACTGAGTGGAGACAAACTGGAACTAACTATGCAAAGTTACTACACAGGCTTATATACAGGGGTGGTCACTACTGGTACTGCAGTATACAGGGGCTGCAGAATATAGTTCCTTCTGCAAAGTACATACACTACATCTCTCTCTCTCTCAGAATGTGTGGTGCCTTTAAATAGCGCTCCCCCAGTCCCTTCCCGAATGCAAAACGCTCCCCTCAACCTGTCGTTGCTAGCGGCATGCGGTAAGGCAGGGGACGTCACTCAATGTCCGGTCTGGGGCGCTACCGGGGCGTTGCACACTCGACTGATGTCATGATCTGAGGGCGCAGGAGGTCATGGCAGTAGTGCTTAGTGCCGCCACAAAATGTCTGGTCAATTTCGCGAGCAGCGCAAACATCGCCGCGCCTGGGCGCTAGTTGCTTTGCGCCCCATTAACGCCCTCTTAGGGCGCTAATGGGAGGCGCAAAGCAACTGAATTTTTCCCCCATGATCCTTTCAAAGAGCATTAACAGGAATCCGGGGGCTGATATGTTAGGAAATACTTCCCTGCCCTCGCCTCGTTACTACAAGAGAAGCTTCGCAGTTGCCCGTGATCGGGCCTAGCACCAGCACCAGTGGTGGGGGCTTGAAAATTGGGGCAGCTGCTGATCTCGGAGCTGCAGTCCCCACCCCCCACCCCCCCACCCACTGTGACTCTGGCTTCAATAATCGGTACCTTCTGGCTGCTGGAGCTCAGGGAGATCCAGGGAGAGGATTTCCGATAGCTGAAGGTGACCCTACATAGCAGCCTTCAGCCTTTTTGGGACCTCTCAAGGACCCTTTGGTCAATGGGAGTCCAGAGGCAAGCTGCAGTGACAGGACTTCTGGACACCCCTGGGAGCAATATGGAAATGGCGGTGGGAGGCTCAGAATGCTTTATCCTGCCTCGTTACAATAGTTACATCTGGCCGTTACCTCCTGCAGGTGTACGCCCAGGTCTTCCATCCCAGAGGAGCCCCAGAAATCCTGAAGCTATGTTAACAGGTAGAGATCTGGCGATCTGGGACTCCATCCCTTTTCCCTGATTTTTGCAGCTGGGAAACTGAACATTCCCCAGGGTAGGGGTCAGGATAATTAATCCTATTAGCTCTAACAGAACTTCTAATAAATAATAGGAACAAATATACTATTTAATCCATATCTACTGAGACAGTAGAGTTAAGTTCAAGAATTATGTAAAGCTCAGCATTTCACTAGAATTCTGTGAATAAACTGACCATTTTAAACCAATTATATTTTTTGAAAGAAAAATACTCCTATTAACCATCTTGATGTTGGATGGGTTTGCTTTGTAACCAGAAGCAAGTATTATTTGCAGGCTCATAAGAATAGTAATCCAATATCTCATGCGCCCTGTCTAAAAGATGAATGCCAATGCATCGACCATACTATATCATGTTATATCATCTGCATCATGAAAGATGGGCTATTGTGTAACTGGCTCCTTTAATTCTTCCTGGGCCGTGCTCCATCTTTAGTCAAAGGGGCAATACCACTCTGATATGACTGCTAGTTATACGGGAATGACTCTCACCCTGATTTTCTCCCCTCCCCGCCCCACCACTCCCCTTCCCATAAACAGATGCTTTGCTCGGACTTAGTATCTCCCCACAGCAGTTTATCTGAGATTGATACCTCAACTCCAAGGTATGGGACATTGAACGTATAGTTCTCCTGATGTCCTGGCCTGCCTCATCAGTACTTCAACACGCGACGTCATTGTGTTATCTTTAAATGTTCTGATGCTTTTCATTTTGCTGCATATACAATTAGCTTTACCAGCAGTTGCAACAAGTGTGTGCTAACAGACACCTTTCACTAAATTGACACTCTGGCACATCCCATTCAACGTGCAGGTAAAAATACAGCAGAAGCATCAATACCTTATTGATCTGTGTACTGTTTTTTATACATGACAACTGCTTGGTGGTAGTGTGACCTGGCTGCTGCTGGCTTGTGGTAAACACTCTTCAATATAACCTTCTATCAATTTGAGATGTATGTCCATTCTATTAAAGGAAACTGCTTCACAGTAAAAAGATTAAATAAAAGGGAATTTGTTTTTTATACTTTTATTTTGTTTTCTTGGCAATTGTTTTGGCAGAATGATCTTTTGGGATGTTTTTCTAAAGTGTGACAGAAGCTGGTACTTTCCTATTTAGAAGCTGAATTCAAATTTACCTCGGATAGATAGGATGAAGGCCTTTGAGTGAAATGAATCCATGCAGTCTCAAGCTAACTGTCGGTGAGAACTTCATAAACACAAAGGGCTCGATTTTAATAACGGATGCGGGTTGAGGGCGGGCCCGCTGCTCGGCAGCTTTCTGACCCGCTCCCGGCTGCCGCATCCCAGCACTTCTGATTTTGGCTTCATTGGCCTCGTTACGGACGACGTGCAGGTCCCTCCAGGCAATTGCTTGGAGGATGTCAGTTTCTCGCATCTGATGACGCATTGTTTGTTTGAAAATTTAAAGGGGCCATGTTCCCTTTGCATACAAATGTCATTGGGATGGATTGGTGCTTTATTATCTTGAAAAGGGAGTTGACAGCGTCTGTTCTGAGCAAAATTTAATGAATGATATTGCTGGTCATATTATTCCAGAAAGAGATTCATGATTTGTTGATATATGACTTTATTATCTGACTAAGAAATGAAAAAGATGCCAGATGTGTTCCAATCATTTGCTTAGTAATATTAATGCTTTTTTCTCAGGAATGGCAGCCCCAAAAACTAAGGCTGCACCCAGGTTCAATGAGGGCTCCCTCCATGCTTTTGTGGAGGGAGTTAGAAGACATCAGGAGCGCCTCTTCCCTGGAAACGGAAGGATGAGGCCTCCTCAGCAAACCAAGGCAGCTTGGCTGCAAATTGCTGAGGAGGTGTGCTTGAGGTCTGTGTGCAGACGCAAATGGGTTTAGTGTTGAAAAAGGTTTAATGATCTGCTGAGATCACCTAAATTGTGGCCTCTGTGTTCTGGGACATGGAAGTTCAAGAGTGAGGGCTCAGGGTGATTTCTATGTAGAATGATGGTGGTGACACTGAGCGCAAACCACTGTTTATTGGACAGGTGATGCCTGGGGTTTGAGACTGTCGGACTTATATTCATCTCCATGTGCCAGCCACCTGTGGTTGAAGCATTAGCTTACGCGAGTCTGGCATGGATGAGTGCATCCCTTACCTGATGGCCAGCAATGTGGTCGCCTGCTGCTGGATTGGCCACTTCCGGCCCCGCAAGGCGTCGCTCCCCGTCCTCCTCCTCGTCCTCCTCCTCGTTATCTTCCTTGTCCTCCTCATCTTCCTCCGAGGAGGTTGTGTGCTGAGCCACTCGTTCATCCACCAGCACTAAGCCGCGGCTGCTCTTCCTCCGAACCTGATGACCAGGATGAGAGGATGTAAATGGTTTCCATCCCGTTGTTACAGATTTCAGTTGAGGCAAGAAGCTTGCAAGCGCACACTCAAAGTGGCCTGAAATTATTCCAATCAGGTCGCACTGCAGATGTGTGTCAGCTTGACCAGTCACAAAGTCAGTAGATTTACAAAATCTTATCCCAAACCTCCAAAAACAAAGCTGCTGCATTTGAATGCCAGCCATGTTACAGGAGCGCTTTTAAAGTTCTGCACCAATAATGACTACAGATCATGTCCTCCACCAACTCGTCTCCTTGCAGCTGGACTGTTTCTGACAAGACGGGAAACAGGAGCCAGAGGCACGAAAATGGGAAACCTCGATCAAAATAGGACTAGTAAGGCAGTTAACAGGCTCTTAACTACCTTAACTATCTGTCCCAACGGTTGGAGTTGGGTCAGTTTGGGAGTGGCTGACCCGACACTCACGAAAATCGGGTGAGGGCGGGTTGGAGGCGGGTTGGGTGTCTGAAGCCATTTTTTCCGATTTTCGCAGCTGACCCGCCTCCAAACCTGCCCCCTCAAGGCTATTAAAATTGAGCCCAAAATTTCCCTAAACAAGACTGCAAAATGTCAGTGAAGCTCAGTGATAAAATTCTTGACATTGATTCAGAAAGTTGTGGGTTCAAAGCTCAACTGAAGGAATTGAGCACATAATCTGGCATTTCAGAGTAGCACTGAGGGAGCGCTGCATTATTGCTCGGCGTCGCCTTTCGGAATGAGACATTAAACTGAGGGCCTGTTCAGGTAGACAAGAACCCATGGCACCTTTTCAAAGAAGATAAGGGCAGTCTTTTAGTATCCTGGCCACTATTAACACCACCAAAACAGATTAACTGGTTATTGATCTCAGTGCTGTTTGTGGGATTTTGCTGTGCACAAACTGGGTGTCACATGTGCCTACAAAACAGCAGTGACTACCCTCCAAAAGTAACTCATTGGCTGTGAACTGAATTGGAAATCCTGAGGATGCGAAACGCTCTTTATAAGCTCACATCTTTCCTTATTTCTGTAGGAGCATTTCCACCATTAATGCTCATATCCTGAGAATTAATAAAGAAACCTTGAAGGACTCACTACTACCTGATGCAGTGTGAGCTCCACCAGCATGTTACCTCCCTGGTTACTCTTACATGCATCTTTTCAGGCAAACATGGCTTTGCCTGCAATCTCTTTTAATAGGCATTTCCACTATACTTATTGGAATTTAGAAGATTGAGAGGTGATCTTATTGAAACATATAAGACACTGAGGGGGCTCAACAAGGGAGATGCAGAGAGGATGTTTCCCCTCGTGGGGAAATCTAGAACTCGGGGGCATAGTTTCAGAATAAAGGGTCGCCTTTGTAGAACTGAGATGAGAAGGAATTTCTTCTCAGAGGGTCGTAAACCTGTGGAATTCTTTGCCCCAGAGAGCCGTGGAGGCTGGGTCATTTAAGGTGGAGATAGACAGATTTTTGCAAGATAAGGGAGTGAAGGGTTATGGGGAGCGGGCAGGGAAGTGGCTTTGAGCCCAAGATCAGCCATGATCTTATTGAATGGCGGAGCAGGCTCGAGGGGCCAAGTGGCCTATTCCTGCTCCTATTTCTTATGTTCTTATGTTCTTATGTACTAGTGTAAGATAAATAGCATTCATGCCTGTATATAGCATTGTAAAACAATTGACAGGGTTATCCATATTAAAGTGTAGGATCATTGACAATAATCCTCAGTGCTTACCTTGGTACTTGCCTTAAAAGTAGACACCTTCTTCCACACATCCCTCCATGTGTGGCAAGCTGTGGAAACTGATCTGATTGCTTCTAATGGTTATTTGACTCTGATTAGTGGTAGCTTGCTCTTTTGACCACGAGAATACAATTTTCCATTCCCCAATTCCATCTATTATAATCTGAAGAACCTCATCAATAAAGCAAGCCTTTCTATGCCTTAGCTCCTCCATCAATATTCTAATTTGCACACTTCATGGCTGGATTGACGCGCTAACCCAGATGTTCTACTTGGGTGAAACCCCCGAGCGGGAATACAGAATAACTTGATTAGCACCCAGCCAACAAGAGTGGGCATCGTTTCTGGCCTCAGACAGATTTTAATCGTGACACTGAGCTCCCAGCATTATGGATGCCACCAACTGGGAGCTCACCGTTAACATAGCGCTGCAGGATTTAAGGGTCTGCTGCAGCTTAAGAGAGGACACCAGGCTCAAGTTTATTTAGCCAACAGAACTAAAGGTTGTTCACTTAAAGAACGTCTGTCAGGTTTGTGGGGTCTGCATGAGGGAAGAGGCCTCAAGATGCTCTTAAGAAGCTGCAGAAGTGCTTCTGTACGAAGTAAAGCAGAGGAGGAAGGCCCTGTTTGGCACTGAGTGATGCAGAACCACCAAGGAGTGCAGCACAGTAGCAGTGGCAGATGGTGGCCTGGACAGACAGTGCCAACACAACCACCACATGCACCGAAACTCAGTGTGGCAAAAAGTTCAATGATCTTAACAGAGCAGGCAATTTTCTTCTCTTAGGCAGTCCCTCAGAACCGAGGATGACTTGCTTCCACATTAAAAATGAGTTCTCAGGTGACTGATGAGTCCAATGCGGGACCTACAGCCTCTGTCACAGGTGGGGCAGATGCTGGTTGAAGGGGTGGGTGGGTGTGCTGCTTGGGTTGACGTGCGCTCCTTGCGCTGCTTGCGCTTGGCTTCCGCTTGCTCCCGGCGAAGAGACTCGAGGTGTTCGGCGCCTTCCCGGATGCTTCTCCACTTTGTGCGTTCTTGGGCCAGGGATTCCCAGGTGTCAGTGGGGATGTTGCACTTTTTCAAGGAGGCTTTGAGGGTGTCCTTGAAGTGTTTCCTCTGCCCACCTGGGGCTCTCTTGCCATGCAAGAGGCATGAGTCCTAACTTTCAAGAATGCCTCGAACTGAGCATATCAGATACTTACAGCGACCTTCTCTCACACTCTGGTAAAATGCTTGAATTGTATACTATCAATGCCTATCAAGCTCCACAAGGCCCTTTGCAATTCCAGCATTCATCTAGAAGCGTTTCTTCACTTAACATTTTATATTCAATAATCCTACTGAAGACCTCACATGGAATCTAATTGCTAGTGCATGGACCTGTATCCGCCACAACCCCCTCAGATATGGGCTGAAAGCTGATACCTCGGTATTACTGCATGTTATAGTATTGAAAAGTAATTCTAACTTTTCACGTCCTTTATCAAGGAGAAAACAGAGTGCTGCAGATGGTGAGACAAGTGGTATATCCTGATAACAACAGAAAATGCTGGAAAAACTCAGCAGGCCAGGCAACATCCGTGGAGAGAAATTAGAGTCGACGTTTTGGGTGAACCCTTTTTGAAAACTGGAAAGGAAATGAAATAGATCGAAGGCAGGGCTGCGAGAGAACAAAAGAAGTAAAGAGACATTAAGAGGTATTCAAAACCAGACGAGATGGTAATAGGACTAGTGGAGACAAAAGACGGCACGGATTAGGTGTGAAGTGTACTGGCAGAATGGGAGACAGCTGCCATGTGGGAGAGAGAAAAAAAAGGAAAGTGGGGGGAAGGGAAAACCCAAAACAAAGGGGTGGGAAAAAATATAAGTAAAAATGTAATAGGGGCCGAGGTTATGATCTGAAATTGTTGAATTCGATATTGAGTCCGGAAGGCTGCAAAGTACCTAATCGGAAGATGAGGTGCTGTTCCTCGAGGAACAGCACCTCATCTTCCGATTAGGCACTTTGCAGCCTTCCGGACTCAATATCGAGTTCAACAATTTCAGATCATAACCTCGGCCGCTATTACATTTTTACTTTTTTTTTCTACCCCTTTGTTTTGGGTTTTCTCTTCCCCCCCTTTCCTTTTTTTTCTCTCTCCCACATGGCAGCTGTCTCTCATTCTGCCAGTACACTTCACACCTAATCCGAGCTGTCTTTTGTCTCCACTTGTCCTATTACCATCTCGTCTGGTTTTGAATACCTCTTAATGTCTCTTTACTTCTTTTGTTCTATTGCAGCCCTGCCTTCGATCTACTTCATTTCCTTTCCAGTTTTGAAAAAGGGTTCACCCAAAACGTCAACTCTAATTTCTCTCCACGGATGTTGCCTGGCCTGCTGAGTTTTTCCAGCATTTTCTGTTGTTATTTCGGATTTCCAGCATCTGCAGTATTTTGCTCTCGTCTATCCTGATAGATGGCTCTGCAGCACTGTAGTCCACCCTGGATCATGTGGCAGCTCATGGGACATCTGCAATAGGAGCTTCCATGACAGACACCCTAAAGGCAGTTGGTGTTTCCTCCATGGATGCTCAGACTGCTGCCATAGAGGTCTGGGATACCGGATTATAGATGCTTATCTCTTGCAGACTTTAAATGGTTGAGCTTGGTGCTGAGTTGTTGACAAGTATCTCTGGGGTTTTGCTAATCTAATTGATACCATTAAGTTTGACTTTCTGCGGATTAGTATTAATATGGAGACAGAGGGGGGGAAATTCATCCCCTTAGCGCCTTCCATTAGCACCAGTAGATGGTGCTAATGCGGCGCTAGACCAGTATCGTGAGGGCAAGGCAAATCCACACCAAACCTGCCCCACCCCCCCACCCCCCCCGCCACCCCGTAGCACCGCTGGTAAGAGGTATCGCCGGGAACGTCAACGCCAGGTAGATTGTGACATCAGTGTGCAACACTCACTGACCGCCTGATTTGCAAAATTGATTCTTGCCATTAACCTCACCGCCTGGAGTAAACACCGACAGGGAGAGCTGGTGTGCAGCACCAGAAAGCCAGCTCCAGGGATGTTATTTAAAGGGATCATCAGTAATCACTCACAACTGTCAAGTTAGTGCAGTTTCAGTAGTTTTTTGTTAGTTTCACCCACTGCAACAGTTTCATTCAGTAATTTCAAGGTTCTTTTGTATCAGGTATCTTCTGGCAACTAAAAAGTAGCTACATTTATTCTTCAAAGATTCAAACTGCTACACTTGTTAACATTAATGTGTCTGTACTGGCGCCACCTCGCCCTCCAGGAGCTACGGCAGAGGGAGCATAGGCAGCGAGAAATACGGTAACGTGCACAGAGAGAGGAGGAGGGCCATCTGGGCTCTCAACAGGAGGCTTTACCCTCTGAGGCTATTCCGAGACCACGTCTCCTACCTTCAATTAAGCGAGGAGCAGTGTATTAAACAGCTTCACTTCACCAAGGAGGTGGTCACAGAACTCTGCCACCTTCTGCAACTAGACCTCCAGCCTCAGACCAGGGCGACCACGGCTCTTCCAGTAACAGTCACGGTCACTGTGGCCCTCAATTTCTTCACCAGTTGATCCTTCCAGTCTGCAACTGGAGACATAGCTAACATTTCACAGTTCGCCGTCCATCGCTGCATCTGGGAGGTCACTGAGGCTCTCTACAGCAGGAGAAGGGACTACATTGGCTTCCTGATCACCAGAGAGAAGCAGCACAAGCATGCATGTGGCTTTGCCGGGTTAGTGGGCTTCCCCATGGTGCAGGACACCATCGACTGCACCCATGTGGCTTTGTGGGCACAGCATGACAATCCTGAGATCCTCCATAACCGCAAAGGCTACCACTAAAAAAAATTAAAATCTTCTTCATAGCATTGTCATTTTGACAATGACATTACATAATATTTACAGCACAGAAACAGGCCATTCGGCCCAACAAGCCTATGCCGATGTTTATGCTTCACTTGAGCCTTCTCCCACTCTTCTTCATCTAACCTCATCAACATACCTTCCTATTCCTTGCTCCCTCATATGTTTATCTAGCTTCCTCTTAAATGCATCTAGGTTAGTCACTGCAACGATTCCTTGTGGTAGTGAGTGGACATTCTATCCACACTCTGGGTAAAGAAGTTTCTCCTGAATTCCCTATTGGATTTATTAGTGACTATATTATATTTATAGCCCCTAGTTCTGGTCTCCCCAGCAAGTGGAACCATCCTGTCTACGTCTACCCTATCAAACCCTTTCATAATCTTAATGACTTCTATTAGGTCACCCCTCAGTCTTCTCTTTTCTAGAGAAAAGAGCCCCAGCCTGTTCAATCTTCCCTGATAGGTATAACCTCTCTGCTCTGGTATCATTACAGCAAATATTGATACCGTACTACTTTACATTATTATCTCATTACAATGGTCTCCTCTGAAAACTGACTCTTCATTGCCAAAAAAATAATTATTTTCAAATTGATTTGATTTCAGTCAAGCTCCCTGGGCTACTACTGCAATAATAAAAATTACTGCATTACAGCGCCTATTCAAATTATGCTAGCGATATCTAGTGGCAGGTAAATGATCAAATTGTAATTTGATCAAATTACAATAGTAATTATAACAGTAAATAACTCAACGGTAATTTGAATACACTTCCATTCGTATTTAATTCCATGATATTGTTGTCTGTGGCCAGGTACGACTATTACAAGACAAAATTGATGCCAAGGAGCTTTAAGATTAATAAATATAACAATTAAAATATAATGGCCCAGAAATTCGGGTCTCCACGGGTGAGTATGCATGGGGTACTCACCCGTAGGCCCGATGGAAGTGCTGGTTTCGTGCATGCACTGCGCATGCGCGGGAAACTGGAACTTCCATTCCCTTAAAAGAATGGGGTTCAGAGGTCGAACGTGTGCGCCGGAGAGGCAGTGCGTGCGCATGGAACTTACATTTTTTTTCCAGGTTTCTCCGGGAGGGTAAGTCTCCAGGAGTTACACATGTAAAAAGCAGGCGCAAGGCCTGCTTTTAACAAGGTAAGTGGTGAATTAATTAAAATTTAAACATTTTTTCCACAGGTTTATTATTTTTAAATACTTTAAAGAAAGGTAAGTTTATTTTTAGCCCCGTTAGAAAATGTAATTAATTTTTCAAAATTTAAATTATTGTTTAAAATAGTTATTTTATGTAATTTATAGTTATTTAAAAAATGGGATTTAAAAAAAAAATTATTTGAAGTTTTAGTGATGTTTTGGGGCTTATAGTATTTATAGTTTTGACAGCTCTTCCTGTCAATTTTATGAATGAAACATTCCCTGCTACCATTGGCTCTCCATGGCCCACGTGATCCCGGGGGATGCATCGAACTAACTGCGCCCCTGGGATATGCAAACACTGCGCGCCGGCAGTTGGAGGAGGCCCAGGATCGGAATCCCATGCGGGCTCACAGCTCAACGGCCGACGCACAAGGTAAGTGCAGGTCGGGGGCTTACACCCGGGGAGCCTCCGACCCGAATTTCTGGGCCATTAAGTTCATGAAGTAATAGCTATTTTACAAATGATATATTATGATTACTGATCATCGAAATGCCTTTTGGTGTTTTACTTAAGAACTTAAGAAATAGGAGCAGGAGTCGGCCATACGGCCCCTCGAGCCTGCTTGTTTGTGGTATTGGATCTCAATATAGCCCTCCATGGGGATAATGAGGTCATGTGTGGCAGGTGTAAGTGTTGGAAAGCCTGTTCTGTACTGGACTGTATCTTTCCCTTATAAAGTAATCTCAAAATAATCATAAGGATCCATTTTACATCCTATATCCGTTTCACTGTTCTTTAATGCAATGCCATAGATTTAAATCTTGTTGGCTTATTTGCTTTGCTTTAAAACCAACCCAAATATGACCAATTACTTCCATTGTCCCCGAAACTAATGTGTGCGTTATTTAGAAATACCAGGCCAACTCAGTTTTTTTCAAATTTGTTTATGGGATGTGGGTGTCGCTGGCAAGGCCAGCATTTATTGCCCATCCCTAATTGTCCTTGAGAAGGTGGTGGTGAGCCGCCTTCTTGAACCGCTGCAGTCCGTGTGGTGAAGGTACTCCCACAGTGCTGTTAGGGAGGAAGCTCCAGGATTTTGACCCGGTGACGATGAAGGATCGACGATATACTTCTAAGTCAGGATGGTGTGTGACTTGGAGGGGAACTTGGAAGTGGTGGTGTTCCCATGCGCCTGCTGCCCTTGTCCTTCTAGGTGGAAGAGGTCGCGGGCTTGGGAGGTGCTGTCGAAGAAGCCTTGGCGAGTTGCTGCAGTGCATCGTAATCTTATGATTATTCTTAAAATGTTGCCTTTATTTCTGAAAACTGGCTGCAATGTCAGACCGAATTCAGTTGGTCTACTGGTTCTAATTAAGGGCTGGAGTATTCTCAGTATCTCCACCTAATCTTTGAAGCAAGTTGTTGTTCCAAAGCTTCTGCTGTTTCTTGCTTTGCCTTACATAGTTTATGACTTAGCAGAGCCTAGGTCTTTGATGCTTTACTTCTTTCTTATTGAGCTATAATTGATACTTTTTGGTTCTTAAATGAAATAATGGAGAACGCAAATGGGATTGCACTTTTCTTGAGTAATATAAACTAAGCAGCAAGTCTTAAACCAATTACAAAGTATTGCAAAGTATTTACGGCACAGAAACAGGCCATTCGGCCCAAGCGGTCTGTTAGATCCGTGGTTCAGTGGATAAATAATCACACGGATGCTGTACATTAACAAATAACAGGTCTTTACTGGAGGAGGGTAATCTCTAGACTGGGGTACAGAGGCATGCGCACAGCTTATATACCGGTGTGGTTACTGCCGGTACTACAGTATACAGGAGCTGTAAAAAGCAGTTCTGACTTAAAGGCACATACACTACAATTCCTCCCTTTTTAGATTAATAATACCCCCTTAATATTCAAATAACAATTACATTTTTACATGTACATTCAATAACAAAAGTCCATTTATAGATTCAGTCTTTGGGGCAGCTTCCTGACCCTTTCGGGATAGCGCCTTTCCAGAGGTTCTTGTTCTTGGTGCAGAGGCGATTCTGACCCCTTTTCATTGGGTAGTTCATCAGGTTCCACTGCTACTGGGTCTGAAGAAGATGCTACCGGTATGTCGGGTTCATCCCCAGGTACTCGAGACATGGGGTTGGCGCATTCCTGTGATGCTAAGATCTGATCAACGTGGCGTCTCACAATGTTCTCCCCGACATCCACTGTGTACATTAATGGCCCCTGCCTTGTACATATCGTTCCGGGTTGCCACTTCTCTGTTCGATAGTCCCGGGCCAAGACTGGTTGCCCTACATTGAAGCTCCTTGTCGGCTTCTCGTTGATGTGCTGGAATTGTTTGTCCTCAACATTTCTTCGCACATTTGGTCTGAGCAAGTCCAGACGAGATCTCAACCTTCAGTTAAAGAACATCATGGCCGGGGTCTGGTTGGTAACTGCATGTGTCGCGTTTCGGTAGGCTAATAAGAAATTGTCCAGCTTATGCTGTAGTGGAATTTCCTCGTCGCACATGGCCTTTATCGCCTTCTTAAAGGTTTGTACGAACCTCTCAGCCAATCCATTGGTGGCTGGATGATACGGGGCGGATGTGTAATGCCTTATACCCCATTACTTTTCATGAATTTTTGGAACTCGTCGGACACAAACTGTGGTCCATTATCAGAGCAGATCTGCTCTGGCAAACCGTTTCTGGCAAATATGGTCCGTAGGACTGTAATCATTTTCTCTGTAGTGGTTGAAGACATCTTTATCACCTCAGGCCACTTTGAATGTGCATCCACTGCTATTAAGAACATTGAGTCCATGAATGGACCAGCGAAATCAATGTGCACCCGTTGCCATGGAGAGGAGGGCCACTCCCATGGGTGTAGAGGGGCATGTGGTGGTGCATTTTGGACCTTCTGGCATCCTAAGCAGCTCTTCGTTAGGTCTTTGATTTGTTGATCGATTCCCGGCCACCACACATAAGCCCTAGCAAGGCTATTCATTTTCACTCCCCCCAGATGACCTTCATGTAGCTCATTTAGCACTCGCTCCCTTAACTTGGGTGGAATCACCACTCTGGCTGCACACATCACTGTCCCCTGCCATACTGACAGCTGTTCTCTTCTAGATGAGAATGCTGGCAACAGTGAGTTGCCATGTGTTGGCCATCCCCTCACCGTCAATTCATGTACCCGTGACAGCGTCGGATCATTGCGGGTCTCCTTCTCTATATCCGCGTTTGTTACTGGCAATCGTTCAATTATCGACGAATAAAATATCTCGATAGGGTCCACTGCTGGTGCTCCCCCCACCGTAGGCAGTGGCAGGCGCGATAGCCCATCAGCGTTCCCATGCTGTTTCGTGCCTTTATATTCTATTTCATATTGATTCGCCCCTAGAAACAGGGACCATCTTTGTAACCGCTGTGCAGTCATTACTGGCACGCCCTTCTTAGGATTAAAGATGGAGACAAGTGGTTGGTGGTCAGTCAGCAAGGTGAACTTCTGCCCATGCAGATAGTGGTTGAATTTTTTTACTCCCCATACAAGGCTGAGGGCCTCCCTGTCAATCTGGGCATAGTTGCGCTCGGCTGAGGTTAGTGACCGAGACGCAAAGGCTACTGGCCTCTCCAACCCGTCTGGGAATTTGTGCGACAGCACCGCTCCAATGCCGTAGGGTGATGCATCACATGCCAAACGAATTGGTAGTGCTGGGTTGAAATGGGCCAACACCTCTTTTGATGTGATCAATTCTTTACACTTCTGGAAAGCTCGTCTACGTTCGTCATCCCACTTCCATGGTACCCCTGTTTGCAGTAGGGTGCTCAGCGGGTGTAATACCGTAGACAAATTTGGTAAGAACTTGTGGTAATAGTTTACCAGCCCGAGGAACGACCTCAGTTGTGACACATTTTCCGGTGCTGGAGCCTTGACTACTGCCTCAATCTTGTCAGGGGACTTATGTAACCCCTCTTCATCGATGACGTGGCTGCAATACGAGATCTGTTTCTGGAAAAACTCGCACTTGTGGCGATTAGCTCGTAGCCCATATTCCTTTAATCTGGCGAGCACCTTCTCCAAGTTAGCGAGGTGGTCACCGTCATTTTCGCCCGTGACCAAGATGTCGTCCAAATAACACTGGGTCCCTGGAATCCCTTGCAGGACCTGATCCATCGCCCTTTGCCAGATAGCCGGAGCCGAGGCTACTCCAAACACCAGCCGGTTGTATTGATAGAGACCTTTATGGGTGTTGATCATAAGGTAATGTTTCGAAGCTTCTTCTACCTCCATTTGCAAGTACGCCTGGGCTAGATCAATTTTGGTGAAGCGTTTACCACCAGATAGCGAGGCGAAAATATCCTCAATTCGTGGAAGTGGATATTGCACCGTGTGAATAACTGGGTTCACTGTCACCTTAAAATCCCCACAGATGCGGACCTTCTTTGGTTCCCCAGGCATATTACTCAACGACCTCTTCATTACAGGAACGATGGGTGTAGCCCACTCGCTCCAGTCCACTTTGGACAGTACTCCTGAATGTTCCAACCCTTCCAGCTCTGCTTCAACCGCTGGTCTGATCGCATAAGGCACTGGTCTGGCCTTCAGAAACTTTGGGCTTGCATTTTCCTCTATTTTAATTGTTGCTGTTATTCCTTTTAGTGTTCCTAGTCCCTCCTGGAACACTTCTTTTGCATCAGTTAGCATTTTTGACAGTCGTCCAGGTGTGACGTCGTCATCCTTTTTGGCCTCAACCTTCAGTGCCTGTATGGAATGCCAATCTAATTGTATCTTTCGGATCCATTCACGTCCTAGCAGTGGTGGTCCTCCATTTGGCAATACATATATATCCATTTTATGTATTTCCTGACCTTTATATGTCACTTTCACCCTTATTTTCCCTTTGGGGTAGACTTTTTGCCCCGTATACGTCTTCAAGACAATCTCTGTAGCTTTCAAGGGTATGTGTGAAAATAGCCGCTTGTAGTTTCTTTGATTTATGACTGTTAGAGCTGACCCTGTGTCCAATTCCATTTCCACTTGGACTCCGTCTATCTTGAGTATAACCCAGATAGTCTGGTGATCCTCCATTTCGGTTACATTATGTAGTTTCAGACAACCCAGCTCCTTGCTTCCGGAGTCTGTGTCACTTTTTTGTTCGTCTGAACCACTGTCCATCACCTGGTGTACCTTTTTGTACTTCTCCTGTGGAGATTTCTTACTGTTGGTTTTCTTCCCAGACCTGCAGACTCTTGCTATGTGTCCTGCTTTCCCACACTGTCTGCACACTTGGTCCTTGAACCAACAATCTTTCTGGCCATGTGTTGTTCTGCTGCAGTGATAGCACTTCCCTGTTCCATAGGTCATTTCGTTGGTGCCGTATTCTTGCGATCTCCGTTGTATCTCGGCAGCGCCCCTTGCGGCTGCTTCATGTGATACTGCCATACTGAAAGCTTTGTCCAGCGTAAGGTCCTTTTCTGATAGAAGCCGTTTCTGGGTTCCTTCACTTTGTAGCCCACACACAAACTTGTCCCTTAACGTATCTGCTAGTCCCGCTCCAAACTGGCAGTATTTTGATAACTTGCGCAGTTCCGTTAGGTACTCAGCATTGCTTTCGTCTTTGTGTTGGTTCCTTTTATGGAACTTAAATCGTTCTGCTATCAGCAGCGGTGTGGGGTTTAAGTGGTCCTGTAGGATTTCTACTATGCTTTCAAAATTCTTGTTTACTGGCTTCTCTGGGGTTATTAGATTTCGGAGTAACCCATAGGATTTTGCACCCATGGAATTTAACAGAACCAGTGCTTTATTAGCATCTGGCACTTCATTCGCCCTGCAGTACACCTCAATACGTTCCACATATGTCGCCCAATCTTCGACTTCATTGTCGAACGTAGAGATACTGCCACTCTTCGGCATCCTTGGTTGTGCATTAACTATCACCAATGGTGCCTCCCGCGCTTCCCCTTCTTCTCCGCTGGCACAAAATGGCATCTCCCGCGCTTTCCTTCCTTCCCGCGCTCGCCCGTCTTCTCCGCTGCAGCTTCGCAAAATTGCGTCTCCCGCGCTCTTCCTTCTTCTCCGTGGCTCAATGGCGCCTCCCCTTGCTTCGCCCCGCGGACCCTGCTCAGCCCGTGATCCCTGGCTGTGCTCTGCGCGTTCTTCTCTTGATATTTGTCGACGCCGCTCAGTCTAGAACCCGGCTGTTTCTTACCCTCTCTCTCCCCGGTTTACAGTATTTTCCCTCGACGCCGCTCGGTGATCAACCCCCCGGCTGCGCCCTGCTCTCTTCACCCTCTTTCTTACCCCGTCGACGCTGCTCGGCTCTCTCTCTCTGCCGCCGGTTGGCTCCAGCTGCCGCTGCTCGGGAAGGGTCTGCTCTGGACCTGTCGTCGGTCTCTTACTGCTCGTTGTGGCTGGGGAACCAAGCCCGGCTCTCCACAGCCTCCCCAGCGAAGTTGGATCTCTGCCTGACTGCTGGGCGGTTGCTCGTGGTCGACGCCCGTGTTCCTGGACTCGACTATTTAAAAAAAAATTTTTTTTTGCAGGTAGATTCGAATCGACACTCGTCGCCACTGTTAGATCCGTGGTTCAGTGGATAAATAATCACACGGATGCTGTACATTAACAAATAACAGGTCTTTACTGGAGGAGGGTAATCTCTAGACTGGGGTACAGAGGCATGCGCACAGCTTATATACCGGTGTGGTCACTGCCGGTACTACAGTATACAGGAGCTGTAAAAAGTAGTTCTGACTTAAAGGCACATACACTACACGGTCCATGCCAGTGTTTATGCTCCACACGAGCCTCCTCTCACCCTTCTTCATCTAAATCCATCAACATATCCTTCTATTCCTTTCTCCTTCATGTGCTTATCTAGCTTCCACTTGAATACATCTATGCTACTCGCCTCAACTACTCCTTGTGGTAGCAAATTCCATTGTCTAACCATCCTCTGGGTAAAGAAGTTTCTCCTGAATTCCCTATTGGATTTATTAGTGACTATCTTATATTTATGGTCCCTAGTTCTGGCCTCACCTGCAAGTGAAACATCTCCTCTATGTCTACCCTATCAAACCCTTTCATAATCTTAAAGACCTCTATCAGTCACCCCTCAGTCTTCCCTTTTCTAGAGAAAAGAGCCCCAGCCTGTTCAGTCTTTTCTGATAGGTATAACCTCTCAGTTCTGGTATAATTCCAGTAAATCTTTTTTGCACCTTCTCCAGTGCCTCATAGAATCATAGAATGGTTACAGCATAGAAGGAGGCAATTTGGCCCGTCGAGCCCATGCCGGCTCTCTGCAAGAGCACTTCAGCTAGTTCCACTCCCCTGCCCTTTCCCCGTAGCCCTGCATTTTTTTTTTCCTTCAGGTACTTATCCAACTCCCTTTTGAAAGCCATGATTGAATCTGCCTCCCTTTCAGGCAGTGAATTCCAGATCCTAACTGTTATAAATCTCATCATTCATCAAGAAACTACTTGTGAAATAACGCTGGACGGCCAGCTGGTGGTGCCGTCCAAGGAGTATAAATACTCGGGCGTCGGCCCCAGCTTTACAGGGACATTTTGTAAGACAAGGAACTAGTGAAGTACAACTAGACCTCCATGTTCTGAAACAAGTTGATTAAAGCCTTGCTTTAGGCTCAAACCAAGTGCATAGTGAGTTTTATTACGTCACTAACCACTCGCTGAGTAAAAACGATTTTCCTCATGTCGCCTTTGGTTCTTCTGCCAATCACCTTAAATCTGTGTCCTTTGGTTCTCGACCTTTCTGCCAATGGGAACAGTTTCTCTCTATCTACTCTGTCTAGACCCCTCATGATTTTGAACACCTTTATCAATCTCCTCTCAAACTTCTCTGCTCTAAGGAGAACAACTCCAGCTTCTCCAGTGTATCCACGTAACTGAAGTCCCTCATCCCTGGAATCACTCTTGTAAATCTTTTCTGCACCCTCTCTAAGGCTTTCACATCCTTCCTAAAGTTCAGTGCCCAGAACTGGACACAATACTCCAGTTTAGACCAAACCAGTGTTTTATAAAGGTTCATCATAACTTCCACGCTTTTGTACTCTATACCTCTAGTCATGAAGCCCAGGATCCCGTAAGCTTTTTTAACTGTTTTCTTAACCTGCCCTGCCACCTTCAACGCAATTTGTGCACATATAACTCTAGGGCCTAGAAATTCAGTTAAGGCCCGCCAGCAGGCTAACGCCCAAAGGTTAGCGCTGCGCGCGGAGCCAGTTGCGCCCGCCAGAAATTCACTTTTAGTGCCCCAAGTCGGAACCGGGCGCTGTTCCAGGGTGTGCCCGCCTCCGCTTGGGGCGCTGAAAGTGAATTTCAGCGCTCCAGCTGCCGCTGCGCCACCCGATGCGGTGCGGCAGGCTGGGGTACTGTAGGCCTCCTCCTTCTCTTAAGGAGGAGCTGCCTGCAGCCGTGAGATCGCCGCTGGATTCTGCCGGCAAATGAGCCCGGCACCACGGAGAAGTGCCGGGCTCGCGGGAATCAGCCACCAATGCCGCGGGGGGGGGTGGTGTAGAAGGCCGGGGAGGGAGGTGCGGGCAGGCGGCCGCCGAAAAAGCGGCCGACCGCACCTCCACCTTAAAGCGCCCCAGTAGCGCAGCAGTACGGCCCCGTTTTTCAAACGCTGTTTGCGGCCGCTGCAGAAGAGACGGCCGCAACTAAATATGGGGTTTGGGCCGGAAGCGGGACGGTACCGGGGCACTGCGCACACCGATGACGTCATCGGTGTCGGCGCAGCGCTACCGGCTACCGCCGCCATTACCGCAGTGCTGAATATCAGCGCACCCTCTTACACTGGCGCAGAAACCCTCTTTGGGCAAAAAGTGGGTGCAAAGCCTACTGAATTTCTAGGCCTAGGTCTCTCTGTTCGTGCACCCGCTTTAGGATTGTACCCTTTAGTTTATATTTCCTCTCCTCATTCTTTCTACCAAAATGTGTAACTTCACACTTATCTGCATTAAATTTCATCTGCCACGTGTCCGCCCATTCCTCTTGAAGTCTATCACTATCCTCCTCACTGTTCACTAAATTTCCAAGTTTTGTGTCATCTGCAAATTTTGAAATTATGCCCTGTACACCCACATCCAAGTCATTGATATATATCAAGAAAAGCAATGGTCCTAGAACCGACCCCTGGGGAACACCACTGTATACCTTTCTCCAGTCTGAAAAACAGCCATTCACCACTACTCTCTGTTTCCTGTCACTTAGCCAATTTCATATCCATGCTGCCACTCTCCCTTTTATTCTGTAGGCTTCAACTTTGCTGGCAAGACTATTATGTGGCACTTTGTCGAACGCCTTTTGGAAATCCATGTACACCACATCAACTGTATTGCCCTCATCAACCCTCTCTGTTACCTCATCAAAAAACTCGATCAAGTTGGTTAAACATGATTTGCCTTTAACAAATCCATGCTGGCTTTCCTTAATTATTCCACATTTGTCCAAGTGACCATTAATTTTGTCCCTGATTATTGTTTCTAAAAGCTTCCCCACTACCGAGGTTAAACTGACTGGCCTGTAGTTGTTGGGTTTATCTTTACACCCTTTTTTGAACAAGGGTGTAACATTTGCAATTCTCCAGTCCTCTGGCTCCAGCCCCCATTTCTAAAGAGGATTAGAAGATTATGGCCAGTATCTCGGTGATTTCTTCCTTCACTTCCCTCAGCATCCTAGTATGCATCCTGTTGTGTCTGTGTGTTAATAGAGACACTGAAGGCAGGAGTTGGTTTCACAGGTGTTTACTGAACAAAGTCTGGAGGTGAACTAACTGATACAACACAATATACAGGCTTATATAGCCCGAGTGGCCATTACCGGCATTACAGTACACAGGGGGCTCTTAAAGGCACATACACTACACATCCCATCCGGTCCTGTGACTTATCTACTTTAAGTACAGCCAGCCTTTCTAGTACCTCCTCTTTATAAATTTTTATCCCATCCAGTATCTCCTCTACCTCCTCCTTCACTATGTCTATGGCAGCATCTTCTTCCTTGGTGAAGACAGATGCAAAGTACTTATTTAGCACCTCAGACATACCCTCTGTCTCCATGCGTAGGTCTCCTTTTTGGTCCCTAATTGGCCCCACCCCTCCTCTTACTTCCCATTTACTATTTATATGCCTATAGAAGGCTTTTGCATTACCTTTTATGTTATCTGTCATTCTATTCTCATACCCTCTCTTTGTCCCTCTTATTTCCTTTTTCACTTCTCCCCTAAACTTTCTATATTTAGCCTGATTCTCAGGTGTATTTTCGACCTGACATCTGTCATACGCGCTCTTTTTCTGCTTCATCTTTCTCTCTATCTCTTTCGTCATCCAGGGAGCTCTGACTTTGGTTGCCCTACCTTTCCTCCTTGTGGGAATGTACCTCGACTGTACCCAAACTATTTCCTCTTTAAATTACAATTTTGCCTGCCAATCTTTGATTCCAGTTTACCCGGGCTAAATCCTTTCTCATCCCACTGAAATTGGCCTTCCTCCAATTAAGTATTTTTACTCTAGATTGCTCCCTGTCCTTTTCCGTAGCTAATCTAAACCTTATGATACTATGATCACTGTTCCCCAAATGTTCACCTACTGACACTTGCTCCACTTGACCTAACTCATTCCCCAGAACCAGATCCAACAATGCCTCCTTCCTTGTTGGGCTGGAAATGTACTGATCAAGAAAGTTCTCCTGAACACACTTCAGAAATTCTTCCCGCTTTCTGCTCTTTACACTATTACTATATTGTCTATATTTGTCCATTATCACTATTCTATAGTTCTTGCATCTCTCTGTAATTTCTCTGCAAATTTGCTCCTCATATTTTTCCCACTAGTTGGTGGCCAATAGAATACACCTAGTACTGTAGTGGCACCTCTACTATTTC
This sequence comes from Somniosus microcephalus, assembly GCF_052327205.1. Classification (NCBI taxonomy): domain Eukaryota; kingdom Metazoa; phylum Chordata; class Chondrichthyes; order Squaliformes; family Somniosidae; genus Somniosus; species Somniosus microcephalus. The sequence goes on along the minus strand of NC_140999.1, from coordinate 27,618,913 downwards.
TTAACTCTAACCATATAGATTCTGTCCTTGATCCCTCCAGGACATCCTCTCTCTCCAGCACTGTAACATTCTCCTTAATCAATACTGCCACACCACCTCCTCTCTTTCCTTCCCTATCTTTCCTGAACACCTTATATCCAGGAATATTTAATATCCAATCCTGCCCTTTTTTGAGCCAGGTCTCCATTATTACCACAGCATCATATTCCCATGTGGCTATTTGCGCCTGCAGCTCACCAACCTTGTTTACTATGCTACGTGCGTTCACATACATGCACTGTAAACCTATCTTAACCATCCTGTGTTCTCTCTTAGTCTGACCCCACCTTACTATTTCTTACTTTAGTGCTAACCATCTCTCCCAATCCTTTGTGCCCTTTGTTGCTCCTTTCTAATGCTACATCCTGGTGCCCATCTCCCTGCCAACTTAGATTAAACCCTCCCCAATAGTACTAGCAAACCTCCCCGCGAGGATATTGGTACTGGCTCTGTTGAGATGCAACCCGTCCGGCCTGTATAGGTCCCACCTCCCCCAGAACTGGCCCCAATACCCCAGGAATCTGAAGCCCTCCCTCCTACACCATCTCCCTGGCCACGCATTCATCTGCTCTATCCTTCTATTTTTATACTCACTCGCGCGTCGCACCGGGAGTAATCCAGAATGATGTGCCTCAATAATTCCGAGACTCGATGTTAGCGAAACAAAACAAGGCTTTTATTAACTTAGAAAGTAACACGTAAGAGAGAGAGGTATCTTCCTTCTGGAGACTGAGGCCAGACTGAGCTAGCTTACAAAAGGGGCCAGGTATGGGCGGAGCCCTACACACAGCACATTCCTGCACATTCCAATAAACAATACAATGAGGACTGGGGGAAGGGAAATGACACTGAAACTGACCACAGTCACAGGCAGTGATGAATGGAATATTTCATCACATTCACCCCTTCTATAGATTTAGTCTGTTCGGGGGTTTGATAGTCCTTTGCGACCGACGTGGCTGTTGTGGTGCCGCGGGTGTCGGCTGGGTGTCCCCGGTAGCCTCCTGGGTCTCTGCCGGGGGTGCCGCCAGGGTTGTTGAAGGGGTAGTTGGTGGGGGTGCCATTGGTCGATGTTCTTCCGGGGGTGATGAAAGAGTAGTGGGTGGGTAAGAGTTCCTGTGATCGTTGTTGCTGCTATTGCCGTGGTTGTTGTCGATGCCGGCTGGGGCGACGTCTTTTATGGACACGGTGTCCTCCCTTCCGTCGGCGTGCCGGACATATGCGTATTGGGGGTTGGCGTGGAGTAGGTGTACTGGCTCCACGAGAGGGTCCGTCTTGTGGCCCCTCACATGCCTTCGCACGAGTACCGGACCTGGGGTGGAGAGCCATGACGGCATGGATACGCCTGAGGTGGATTTCCGGGGAAAGACAAACATTCGTTCATGAGGCGTGGCATTAGTGGCCGTACACAATAGCGACCGTATCGAATGGAGCACATCCGAGAGGACTTCCTGCCAGCGGGAGATAGGGAGGCCCTTGGTCCTTAGAGCTAGAGTGACTGCTTTCTATACTGTCCCGTTCTCTCGCTCCACTTGGCTGTTACCCCGGGGGTTGTAGCTGGTGGTACGGCTCGTGGCGATCCCCTTGGACAGCATGTACTGGCGTAGCTCTTCACTCATGAAGGACGCCCCCCTATCCGTATGGATGTAGCTCGGCATACCGAACAGGCAGAACAGGCTGTTGAGGCATTTAATGACCGTGGCGCTGGTCATGTCTGGGCAGGGGAAGGCGAATGGGAACCGGGAGTATTCGTCCACAATGTTCAGGAAGTAAACATTGCGGTCGACGGACGGGAGGGGGCCCTTGAAATCTAAGCTGAGCCGCTCAAAGGGCCGTGTAGCTTTGATTAAGTGGGCTCTATCTGGGTGGTAGAACCGAGGCTTGCACTCAGCGCAAGTGCGGCAGTTCCTGGTCAGAGACCGAACTTCCTCAATCGAGTAGGGTAAGTTACGGGACTTTATGAAGTGGAACAGCCGCGTGACCCCTGGGTGGCAGAGGTCGTTGTGGAGGGTCTGTAGCCGATCCCCGGTGGCGCTGGCACACATCCCTCGTGAGAGGGCGTCAGGGGATTCGTTAAGGGCCCCTGGCCGGTAAATGATGTCGTACTCGAAGGTGGAGAGCTCGATCCGCCACCTAAGAATCTTATCATTTTTAATCTTCCCCCTCTGTTTATTATTGAACATAAACGCTACCGACCGCTGGTCGGTAAGTAGGGTGAAGCGTTTGCCGGCTAGGTAGTGGCGCCAGTGGCGCACTGCCTCCACGATGGCTTGGGCCTCCTTTTCCACGGAGGAGTGTCTGATCTCGTGCCCTTGGAGGGTCCTCGAGAAGAAAGCTACGGGCCGCCCCGCCTGGTTGAGGGTGGCCGCCAAGGCGAAGTCAGACACATCACTTTCCACTTGAAATGGAGTGTTCGCGTCCACTGCCTGTAGCGTGGCCCGCTCAATATCCTGCTTAATGCTTTTGAAGGCGGCGTGGACCTCAGCAGAGAGTGGAAAAGAGGATGCTTTCAAGAGGGGGCGGGCTTTGTCGGAGTAGTTGGGGACCCATTGGGAATAATAAGAAAATAACCCCAGGCACCTTTTCAGGGCTTTGGGAGTGTTGGGCAGGGGCAGCTCCCGTAGGGGGCGCAATCGGTCGGGGTCTGGTCCGATTTCTCCATTCTCCACCACGCTGCCTAGTATGCAGAGGCGCGTGGTGTTGAAAACGCACTTGTCCTCGTTGTAGGTGAGGTTGAGTTTTTGTGCGGTTTCCAGGAACCTCTCGAGGTTCGAGTCGTGACCCTGCTGATTGTGGCCGCAGATGGTGACGTTGTCGAGGTAGGGGAAGGTTGCCTGCAAGTGGTGGTCATCGACCATGCGGTCCATCTCCCTCTGAAAGACCGAGACCCCATTCGTCACCCCAAAGGGGACTCTGAGGAATTGGTAGAGGCGTCCGTTCGCCTTGAAGGCGGTGTACGGGCGGTCCTCTGGTCTGATAGGGAGCTGGTGGTACGCTGACTTGAGGTCGATGGTGGAGAACACCCGGTATTGGGCGATTTGGTTCACCATTTCTGATATGCGGGGTAGCGGGTAGGCGTCTAGTTGGGTGTACCTGTTGATCGTTTGACTATAGTCGATCACCATCCGTTTCTTCTCGCTACCCCTTACCACTACCACTTGGGCGCGCCACGGGCTGTTGCTGCGTTCAATAATGCGCTCTCTACCTCGGTCGCGATAAACCGCCTGTCCTCCCAGCTGTACCTCCTGCTTTTGGCCGCTATTGGCCGGCAGTTAGGGGTAAGGTTCGCGAATAGCGAAGGCGGCTTTACCTTCAGGGTAGCCAGACCGCACACTGTGAGGGGCGGCTGGGACCCACCGTACTTGAGCGTGATGCTTTGGTGGTTGCACTGGAAATCCAGGCCCAAGATCACACTCGCACATAGGTTCTTCATGATTAATACTTTAAAATTATCGTATACAGTTCCGTTAACGCCCAATTGTACCGTGCAGTAACCCAGAATGGTCGATGTCTGGGTTTTATCAGCCATACAGATGGTACCCTGAGCAGGGACCACCTTTAGGGAGAGTTGTTGTGCCAGTTCAGGGTGGATAAAACTCTCCGTGCTTCCACTGTCAATTAAACATTTAACCCGGCACCCGTTTACCTCGATGTCCACCATTGATTTGGATAGCGGGTGCGGCCTGGTCTGGTCCACTGTGACCGATGCCACTGTAGGGCCCTGATCGATACAAGATGGCGTCCACGCTGTCTGCTCATAAGATGGCGGACCCCACGAGGTCGGGCAAGATGGCGTCCAAGATGGCCGCTCCCACGGCGCACACGCGGCGGTGGCGGGTTTTCCGGCGGTTGGTTTTCCGACGGGGTTCCCTCTGCACACCTTCCCGAAGTGCCCCTTCTTACCGCACTTAAAGCAGGTGGTGCCTTTCGCCGGGCACAGGTTTCTGGTGTGTTTTGGCTGCCCGCAGAAGTAGCAGTTGGGTCCCTGACGCGTCGCGGCTGTCGTAGGGCTTCTGGGGGGAGAGCGGGGCCCCGCCGGTGTCGGGCTGCTGGGCGGGGAAGATGCCTTCCAAGATGGAGGCGCCCTCGGTGCACACGTGGCGGCGTGGACGGCGCGGGCTGAAGAGTAGGCGTCCGAGTTTCTCTGGACCACATCCAGGGATCGCGCGGTGTCCGCAGCCTGTTTCAAGTCCAACCCCGTTTTTTCCAGCAGTCTTTGCCGGATGTAAGTGGAGCTGAGGCCTGTGATAAAGGCATCGCGAACAAGCTCGTCAGTGTACACTTCGGCTTTTACATCTCGGCACTTGCAGTCTTTGCCAAGCATTTTCAGGGTGCTTAGGAACTCCTCCACCGATTCCCCAGGTCGCTGTGCGCGAGTAGCGAGCAGATGCCTAGCATACACCTCATTCGTAGGCTGCTGGTAATGCGCCTTTAAGATGTCGCAGGCGGCCAGGTACGTATCGGCGTCTTGGATGAGGGGGTAAACCCGGTGGCTTACCCAATTCCGCAGAATTCCGAGTCTCATCCTCGCAGCGTCCGTAGCGTCTTTGACGGCTGCGGAATTGTCCAGGAAGAATTCCATACACTCAAACCAGTGTCCGAAGCGTGCTGATGCGTCCGGAGCATGTTGATCCAAATCCAAACGTTCGGGTTTCAGGAGTTGATCCATAGTGTTGAAAAATAAGTTAATAAAATTGATGTGCCTCAATAATTCCGAGACTCGATGTTAGCGAAACAAAACAAGGCTTTTATTAACTTAGAAAGTAACACGTAAGAGAGAGAGGTATCTTCCTTCTGGAGACTGAGGCCAGACTGAGCTAGCTTACAAAAGGGGCCAGGTATGGGCGGAGCCCTACACACAGCACATTCCAGCACATTCCAATAAACAATACAATAAGGACTGGGGGAAGGGAAATGACACTGAAACCGACCACAGTCACAGGCAGTGATGAATGGAATATTTCATCACACAGAAATTACTACCTTTGAGGTCCTGCTTTTTAATCTCTTTCCTAGCTCCCTGAAATCTGCCTGCAGGACTTCATCCCTCTTTCTACCTATGTCGCTGGTACTAATATGGACCACAACCACTGGCTGTTCACCCTCCCCCCTCAGAATGTTTTTCAGCTGCTCAGCGACATCCTTAACCCTGGCACCAAGAAGGCAACATACCATCCTGGAGTCACGTCTGCAGCTCCAGAAATGCCTGTCTGCTCCCCTTACTATCGAATCCCCTACCACTATTGCTTTCCCTATCTACCTCCCCGCCTCTATATCCTTTTTATAATATGGAGACCAGAACTGTTCACAGTACTCTAAGTGTGGTCTAATCAAGGTTCTGTACAAATTTAGCATAACTTCTCTGCTTTTCAATTCAATTCAGAAATGAACCCCAGCGCTTTGTTGCTTTTTTTAATGGCCTTATTAACCTGTGTCACCACTGTTAGTGATTTGTGTATCTGTACCCCCAAATGACGGATCTTTCAACCATGCTTGGTGAAGGGTGTGTTTCTCACAGAGCAATTAATTTACTGATCTCTGCGGCATTCTCATCCAACCAATCTTGGTGTTTTCTAGTTTATGGCCCTAGGGTCTTGATGGCTGCAGAGTATTAGGATCGCTAAAGTTGTTCCAGTCCATTTCAATGTTGCCAGTAGCAGTGTTGACAGTTTTGAGTTGATTTTCCACTCTTGCTGCTTTAAATTTGGTAACGTTTAATCTGGTCAAGGTGTCAAGGTGACTGGAGATGAAGTCAACTGTAGCAAATGGCCGACGGGAGCTGGTGCATCCATACCGTGGACGTCGGTTTATTCACATAGCTTTATTAATGTGCCCTACCAGTCAGAACAAATAATATAACTGCTGGCTCCATGCGGTCTGATACAATAATCTTTGTGCACTAGAAAGAGAGATGGGTGTCTCTCCATCACTCAAGGACATCCGCCCAAGAGCTACCCTCTACCTAGTTTCACCTGTGAGCAGATGCAGGTGCCCAGAGTGTGGCCGTCATCGTGCACAAGTGACTACTAGGAGACATAGGTGGGAGTTTTGTGCAGCTTTGGAGAGTCCTTCCAAAGAAAATGCAGCAGACTTCTATTCAAAGGTGCTGCTCCTAATCTTACACATTATACCTTCAAACCAATTGCAGTACACACTATGTAAATGCTGAGGTTGTTCATTCAACATGACATGAATCCTGTATCCATAGGCTGAACTACATTGTATTGGTAGCATGTCAACTGATATGTATTGGTGATGAAGGACCACATGGCCATTTGTGTGACAACTTAAGTACTGTATAAACATATTAAGAAAGAACTAGCATTTATATCGTGCCTTATCATGTCCTCAGGAAATTCTAAAGCACCTCATAGCCAGAGTTACTTTTGAAGAGCAGTGATTGTTGCTTGCTAGCAAATGCAACAGTCAATTTATACATGGCATGGTCTCAAAAACAGCAAATGAGATGAATGACCAATCAATCTGTTAATAGTAGTGTCAGTTGAAGGATGAATGTTGGCCACGGTTACTGGAAAAACTTCCTACTCTTCCTTGACTAGTACCAGGGGATCTTTTGCATCCACCTGAACTACTGGAGCAGGAGACACCCGCCTGGAACTGCTCACGAGAGTTCACCCAACCGTTCACAATAACTTCGGTGGAATTCCCAGAAACACGGCGTAAGATACAGAGAGGATGTTTCCCCTCGTGGGGGAATCTAGAACTAGGGGGCATAATTTCAGAAAAAGGGGGCACTCTTTTAAATCGGAAATGAGGAGGAATTTCTTCTCTCAGAGGGGCGTGAATCTGTGGAATTCTCTTCCCCAGAGAGCTGTAGAGGCTGGGTCATTGAATATATTTAAGGTGGCGATAGACAGATTTTTGAAAGGTAAGGGAGTCAAGGGTTATGGGGAGTGGGCAGGGAAGTGGGGTTGAGGCCAAGATCAGATCAGCCATGATCTTATTGAATGGCGGAGCAGGCTCGAGGGGTCCAAATGACCTACTCCTGCTCCTACGTCTTATGTTCTTATGTTCTAAGCAGTGAGTGATGCAGTTTCCCCTGGGTTTCCGCCGAAGTTCCGATGGGAGATCGAGAGAACCCCTGCGTAAATTCTGCCCCATCGGCTCAACCAAAAGTCAGTACCTCCAACAATGCAACACTACCTCAGTACTGCACTAGAGCATCTGCCTAGGTTGTATGTGCAAGTTGTGGAGCGGAACGTGACCCACGACCTTCTCACTCAGAGGCAAGATTGCTACCAACTGAGCCATGCTGACACTGAGCATGCAGCATGAGCCCTGGTATTGTATGACATTTAATCAATGAGCTGACTGCACGATACGCAAGCACCATATTGACTACCTTCTATTAGGTTGAATCTATAAGTTTCAAAAATAATCCTAACTGGTCTAATACCCTGGCACTTTTTTGTGAGGTAAATTGTTTCATTTTTATGCTAAAGCTCCGATCTTTTCTCTTTTTACGAAGTTCTCTTTACCACAGTGACAAAGGATGAGGCCGCCGAGCTCATATGATGTAGTCACCATCATCGTGGCATCTGAGATGTAGGAGGTCATCGGCAGTGATTGAGTGAGAAAGAGGAGAACACAATAGGAGAGCAACCAAGTCAAGAAAAACAGAAAACCAAGTAAAGTAGGTATGGAGAAAAGATTGATTAAATGTGTGAAGAAGTCAAAGAACTAACATCAGAGAGAGAGCGAGAAAACATTGAGCTCAGAGAAGGAGAGGGAAACTTAAAGGTACGGGAATTAAACACAAAATACCAGAAAGAATAAGAAAGAAGAATGAAAGACTTGCATTTATATAGTGCCTTTCACGACCATTAGATGTCTCAAAGCGCTTTACAGCCAATGAAGTACTTTTGAAGTGTAGTCACTGTTGTAATGTAGGAAATAAGATCAGACGGAAATAAAAATGGTTGCATTTTTTTGTTCATCCTTTATTGTCTTGTGTTTTATTTTCTATGGTACAATTTGGTATTTTTGGATTACTCTGTTAATGGGTAGTTCTGTATGTGGTTTCTTGATGCTCCTGTAATATATTTGGAGTCCTGTGTAAAACAAGCATCACATTCGTACCACAGCATAGCCATGTCTGATACACACACCAGTGCCAACTATCACACAATATGTAACAGCTCTAATTATAGAGATAATGCCAAGTGTTAAGCTGCAAGTAAGTAGAATTGTCAATGAAGCAGACAAAATCTAAGTTTACCTAAAACCAGTTTTAACTAGCTCCTTATTGTATTTCAGACACAAGAGAGAGCACCCATTAAGTTACCATTCCAAAATATAAATATTGTTCAGTATTTTTTAACACAATGTTTCTTTAGTAAAATGTGCAATTACAAATAATATCTGAATTTTTTTAATACTTTGCAATGCTCTGCTATGTACAATAAATGCTCCCCACAATAAATGCTCCCCTGTGGAAAACTATACAAAGAGAACATTACAGTAAAGAAATACAAAAGCAAAATACTGCGGATGCTGGAAACCTGAAATAAAAACAGAAAATGCTGGAAATACTCAGCAGGTCAGGCAGCATCTGTGGAGAGAGAAAGAAAGACTTGCATTTATATAGCACCTTTCACGACCACCAAACATCTCAAAGCACTTTACAGCCAAGGAAGCACTTTTGAAGTGGAGTCACTGTTGTAATGTGGGAAACGTGGCAGACAATTTGTGCACAGCAAGGTCCCACAAACAGCAATGTGATAATGTTATGTTGGTTAAGGGATAAGTATTGGCCAAGGCACCAAGTATAACTCCCCTGCTCTTCTTCAAAATAGTGCCATGGGATCTTTTACGTCCACCTGAGAGCAGATGGGGCCTCAGTTTAATGTCTCATCTGAAAGATGGCATCTCTGACAGTGCAGCACTCCCTCAGCACGTGCACTGGAGTGTCAGCCTAGCTTTATGTGCTCAAGTCCCTGGAGTGGGATTTGAACCTACAACCTCCTGACTCAGATTGTGCTACCCACTGAGCCACAGCTGACACTCTGACGAAGGGTCATCGACCTGAAATGTTAACTCTGTTTCTCTCTCCACAGATGCTGTCTGAGCTGCTGAGTATTTCCAGCATTTTCTGTTTTTATTACAATAAAGAATATGTTAAAGAGGACATTTTACATGGATTCTCTGTTAGCGCTGTGCACATAATCAAAAGTCGGCGCATATCATCAGAGGGCGATAGAAATAATCTCTTCCAGTTTTGTAATAAGTAATGCAGCTTTAGGAATGTAAATTTAACTGAAGCACTGATCCAGGTAGCAGGGGTCATTGAGTTACCATTTCTACAGAACAACTGCACTCCTGCCTCAAGCAGAGACCTGAATTTCCTGCTTTCAACACAAAGCAGATCGAGAGATGGTCAGTGGTGTAATCTGTTTTTCTTTGATGAATGTGAAGCATTATATTGTAATTAACTCATTCATTTTGCAAGTAAAATAAAAGACAATGATCCCACTCTACGCTTTAACAATATTGTCACTGATGTTGTATCCGTGTATTAATGGAGACATGGAATGCAGGAGTTGGTTTAACAGGTGTTTACTGAACAAAGTCTGGAGGTGAACTAACAGATACAAGACACTATACAGGCTTATATACCCGAGTGGGCATTACCGGTATTACAGTACACAGGGGCTCTTAAAGGTACATACACTACAATTCCTCCCCTTTCAGATAATTAGTACATCACATTTTAAGTAATCATTAATTAACATGTTTACAAGAACAATAATCTACACATTTGCTGCAGTTAATCAATTATAAGTCAGTCTCTCTGGAGGCTTCCTGACTTGGTCCGGATAACGCCTCGGTGGTGTAGTCGTTTTCGGTGGTGTAGTAGGTTCTTTTGGCAAGGTCGATTCGGCTTGAATGCCAGTGTCGGGTTCATCTGGTTCCAGTATCACCGGATCGGAGGTAGATACTATGGGTATCTCTGCTTCATCATTAGGCGTATAGAGTTGTGGTGTAGGTTGTCCCTTTTTGGATGACTCTATGATCTGGTCAGCATGACACCTTATTATGCTTTCTCCAATGTCCACGGTATACATTAGAGGTCCTAGTCATGTGCAAATAGTTCCAGGCTGCCATTTCTCGGTACGGTAGTCCCGGGCCAAAACTTGTTGACCTATCTGGAAGGTTCTAGTTGGCCTTTCATTCATGCCTTGAAATTGTCAGTTCTCTACGTCCCTTCTGATGTTTGGCTTGATCAAATCCAGCCGGCATCTTAGTCTTCTATTGAAAAACATCATGGCGGGAGTTTGGATTGTAACCACATGTGTTGCATTCCTGTACGCAAACAAGAAGTTATCTACCTTATGTTGTAGATTTATGTCTTCATTACCCATGGCCTTTATGGCCGTCTTGAAGGTCTGGACAAACCTTTCAGCTAATCCATTGGCGGGATGGTATGGGGCGGACGTGTAGTGCTTAACCCCATTGTTTTTTAAGAACTTCCTGAATTCTTCGGACACAAATTGCGGTCCATTATCAGAACAGATCTGTTCAGGCAGCCCATTCCTGGCAAATATGGTCCTTAATACTGTGATGGTTTTTTCCGTGGTGGTGGAGGACATCTTTATTACCTCCGGCCACTTGGAGTGTGCATCAACCGCGATTAAGAACATTGAGTCCATAAATGGACCAGCAAAGTCGATATGTACCCTTTGCCATGGAGATGAGGGCCACTCCCATGGATGTAGAGGGGCTTGTGGTGGGGCGTTTTGGACCTTCTGGCATCCTAGACAGCTCTTGGTCATTTCTTCGATGTCTCCATCGATACCTGGCCACCACACAAACGCTCTGGCTAGGTTCTTCATTTTCACTCCACCCAGATGCCCCTCGTGAAGCTCCTTTAGCACTTTATCATGGAGTTTGGGTGGAATCACCACTCTGGATCCACACATCAAGGTTCCTCGGCACACTGACAGCTGTTCTCTTCTTTGCGAGAATGCTGGCAACAGTGGTTCGCCATGTGCTGGCCATCCCTTCACCATTAAATCGTAGACTCGTGAGAGAGTCGAGTCATTTCTCGTTTCCTTTTCAATGGTAGAATTTGTTACTGGTAGACATTCCACTATGGTTGAGTGGAACATCTCCACTGGGTCCACTGTAGGTGCCTCTTCTACCGTTGGCAACGGTAGGCGTGATAAACCGTCAGCATTCCCATGCTGTTTTGATCCTTTGTATTCTATGTCATATTGGTGTGCCCCTAGGAAAAGGGACCACCTCTGTAGCCTTTGCGCTGTCATAATGGGAACGCCCTTTTTAGGGTTGAATATGGAGACGAGGGGTTGATGGTCAGTCAACAAGGTAAATTTTTGTCCGTGTAGGTAATGGTTGAATTTCTTCACTCCCCACACCAGGCTGAGTGCTTCCCTGTCGATCTGGGCGTAGTTACGCTCAGCTGAGTTCAATGAGCGTGACGCAAAAGCTATCGGCCGCTCCGAGCCATCAGGGAATGTATGCGATAATACCGCTCCTACACCGTAAGGGGATGCATTGCATGCCAGTCTGATTGGCAGCGATGGGTTGTAATGAGCCAACACTTCCTTGGACGTGATCAAGCCTTTGCATTTATGGAAGGCACGTTTACAGTCTTCGCTCCATTTCCAAATTACTCCCGTTTGTAGCAGTGCGTTAAGAGGGTGCAGAACAGTTGACAAGTTCGGTAAAAATTTATGATAGTAATTTATCAATCCCAGGAACGACCTTAATTGTGAGACATTTTCAGGTGCTGGGGCTTTTATGACCGCTTCAATTTTTTCAGGTGACTTATGCAACCCTTCTTCGTTAATTATATGGCCACAATATGATATTTGTTTCTGGAAAAATTCGCACTTGGGGCGATTTGCTCGTAGGCCCCGTTCTCTCAGTCTAGTGAGCACCTGCTCCAAATTGGCAAGGTGCCCGTTGTCATTTTCTCCTGTTACAAGGATGTCGTCTAGGTAGCATTGAGTCCCCGGAATCCCTTGGAGGACTTGCCCCATAGCTCTTTGCCAGATAGCTGGAGCTGATGCTACTCCGAAAACCAGTCGATTGTACTGGTATAGGCCTTTGTGTGTGTTTATCGTGAGATACTTTTTAGAGGCCTCTTCAACCTCCATCTGTAGATATGCCTGTGCCAAGTCAATTTTGGTGAAACGTTTCCCTCCGGATAGTGAGGCGAAAATATCTTCTATCCTCGGAAGAGGATACTGTACCGTGTGAAGGACCGGGTTTACAGTCACCTTGAAGTCCCCACAGATGCGAATTTTTCTCTGTTCTTCAGATTTATCATTTTTCAACGTTTTCTTCATGACCGGGACGATGGGTGTTGCCCACTCGCTCCAATCTACCTTGGATAACACGCCTGCCTTTTCCAAATTCTCCAGCTCTGCCTCGACTGCTGGACGAATTGCGTATGGCACCGGCCTTGCCTTAAAAAACTTGGGAATTGCCGCATCTTCCACTTTTATTGAGGCGGTGACGCCTTTCAAGGTTCCTAGTTCCTGTTGAAACACTTCTTTGGCGTTGGCCAAGATGTCTTTTAATCGTTCAGGTATGACGTCATCATCATTTTTTTTCTTGCTGGTCACCGTCAGTGCCTGAATGGAGTGCCAGTCTAAACGTATCTTCCTGATCCATTCACATCCCAACAGCGGTGGACCACCATCTTGCAGAACGTATAAATACAACTTCTGTATTTCCTTGCCGTTGTATACAACAGGCACCCTTATTTTCCCTCTGGGGTATACTTTCTGCCCCGTATATGTCTTCAAGATAATGGATGTGTCTTTCAAAGGTATATGCGGAAATAGCCGCTCGTAATCCCGTCGACTTATGACGGTCAGAGCTGATCCTGTATCTAGCTCCATTTTAACTGGGGACCCCGCTATCGTGAGGGTAACCCAAATGGTCTGGTAATCTTCTTTGGCAATTAGATTATGTAATTTGAGACAGCTTAGTCTCTTGTTTCTGGAGTCGCTATCGCTCTTCTGGTCTTCGGAGCTACTGTCCGTCATCATTTGTACCTTTCTGTACTTTTTCTTATTGATTTTTTTTCTGTCAGTGGATTTTTTGTTTCCAGATCGGCATACACGTGCAATGTGTCCCATCTTTCTGCATTGCCTGCGTGCTTTGTCCTTGAACCAGCAGTCCCTCTGGTCATGGGTGGATCTGCCGCAGCGATAACATCTCTCGAAACCCCGTGTCATTTCATGGGTGCCGAAGTCCTGTGGCTTTTGCAGTATCTCTGCAGCTCCTCTTGCTGCTGCTTTGTATGATACAGCCACACTGAAAGCCTTGTCCAGTGTCAAATCTTTCTCAGAAAGTAGCCTTTTCTGTGTTCCTTCACTTAGGAGACCGCAGACAAATTTGTCTCGTAGAGAATCTGCCAGTCCTGCCCCCAATTGGCAGTGCTTTGACAGCTTTCTTAATTCGGTGAGGTAATCAGCGTTACTTTCATTCTTGTGCTGATTCCTCCTGAAGAATTTGAATCGTTCCACTATCAGCAGCGGTGTTGGGTTTAAGTGTTCCTGTAGGGTATCAACAATCTCCTTAAAATTCTTTTCCATTAGTTTGGCTGGAGTGATTAAGTTTCGTAACAGCCCGTATGTCCTTGCGCCCATCAGATTTAGAAGTACCGATGCCTTTTTATCATCCTCTACTTCATTCGCTGTGCAATATACCTCCACTCTTTCCACATATGTGGTCCAATCCTCTATATTACTATTGAAAGCAGTAATATTGCCAGTCTTAGGCATCCTGAAAATCAAAAATGGCGCCTCCCGCGCTTTCCTTTCTTCCCTGCCAAGACAAAATGGCGCCTCCCACGTTTTCCCGCCGCTGCCGCTGCTGACAACGCTGTTCTCCGCGGTTTTTTATTTACACAGATATTTTTAATAGTTGGAGACTCATTCCCGCCGGACTCTCTGGGATTTTTCCCTCCCTCTGCTTGGTCTGAACGCCAACCTGCTTTGCAGCGCCGGCCGTCTCCCGAGTGCTCCACCCTCCGTCTCTGTTTGCCTCCGCCTTCCGACTCGCTGCTCGGCCCCACTGCAGAGCCACCCGATCGAGCCCCAGCCCGCCGCCCAGGAAGGATTAGTGCAGTACCTGCCACCAGCCCGGCTAGCTGGTGAAACCACAGTTTTTTTTTCTTCAACCTTCGTCTGAGGAATCGATGTCCTTGAGGTGCTGCTGAATTGCAGGTAAGTCCGTTTCCAATTCGTCGCCACTGTTGTATCCGTGTATTAATGGAGACACGGAATGCAGGAGTTGGTTTAACAGGTGTTTACTGAACAAAGTCTGGAGGTGAACTAACAGATACAAGACATTATACAGGCTTATATACCCGAGTGGTCACTACCGGTATTACAGTATACAGGGGCTCTTAAAGGCACATACAGTACAACTGATTGTAATTTTTTTTCTCTGAAACAATGCTATGCCATGATTCGGGTTTGGGTAGGGGGAGATATAAGGGGCAATGGAGGGCCCACCAAGCGTGCATAGTGAAAAGTCCAGCACTCGCTGTACAAACACAAGGTTAAAAGTTCACGCACCGCGGAGGAAACTGGGCTTTCCAGTGTGCACTCTCAGTGGGCTTCCCTGCTGGAAGCACAAGGGGGTAGATTTTAACTTCAATGGAAGTAAAAAATCGGGGGAGAGGTAAAAAGGATTGCCGATTCACTATCACCCATGTTACACTATCACACAAAGTCAAAATCTACTCCAAAGAGAGAAAATTAACCCTTGAATCCCAAATCGGAAAGCGTGGTCAGAACTGGTCTCTTCCCACAAGCTAAAAAGTAGGACCTCGAAGGTAGTAATCTCTGGATTACTACCAGTGCCACGTGCTAGTAAGAGTACAGAGAACAGGATAGTTAGGCTAAATACGTGGCTTGAGCAGTGGTGTAAGAGGGAGGGTTTTAAATTTTTGAGGCATTGGAACCAGTTTTGTGGTAGGTGTGACCTATACAAAAGGGACGGTCTACACCTGTGCAGAGATGGAACTGATGTTCTCGGGGTAATTTTTGATAAAGCAGTTCGGGAGCATTTAAACTAGTATGGCAGGGGGCTAGAAACCTATGTAGTGAAATAGAGGAAAGTGAAAGGCAGACAGAAATAAATGGTAAAAGGGTGAGGAACAAAAAACAAAGGGCCAAACTAATTCATAAAAAATGTGAGCATAAAAAAAGCCTGAGGGTTTTATACCTTAATGCGAGAAGCATCAGGAACAAGGTAGATGAATTAGCTGTGGAAATAGAGGTTAATAATTATGATCTAATTGGGATTACGGAAACATGGTTGCAGGGTGAGCAGGGCTGGGAGCTTAACATACAGGGGTATTCAGTATTTAGGAAGGATCGACAAAAAAGAAAGGGAGGAGGGGTAGCATTGCTAGTAAAAGAGGGGATAAATGCAATTGAAAAGAAGGATATTAACTCAGTTAATACAGAATCTATATGGGTGGAGCTAAGAAATAGCGAGGGGCGAAAAACATTAATAGGAGTGGTATATAGGCCTCCAAATAGTAAAATAGAGGTTAGGGAGGGCATCACGAGGGAAATTAGAGAAGCGTGCAATAAGAGCACAGCTGTCATCATAGGTGACTTTAACTTACATATAGATTGGACTAGCCTAATCAGTAAAAATAATGAGGAGGAGGAATTCCTTGAGTGTTTAAGGGATGGTTATCTGGATCAATATGTCGAGGAACCAACTCGGGAACAGGCTATATTGGACTGGGTACTGTGCAATGAGAAGGGACTAATCAGTAATCTTGTTGTACGGGGACCCTTGGGTCAGAGCGATCATAACATGATCGATTTCTCACTCGAAATGGAGAGCGAAGAAATTGACTCAGAGACTAAGGTCCTGAATTTAAACAAGGGGAATTATGATGCCATGAGACGGGAACTGAGTAGGTCTGATTGGACAACGTTCCTGGGAGGACTGGAGGTAGATAAACAATGGCAAACATTTAAAGATAGAATGACAAAATTGCAAAAATTGTTTATACCAATCTGGCATAAAAGGAAATCTAAAAAGGTGACTCAACCGTGGATAACAGGGGAAATTAGAGACAGCATAAAATCCAAAGATAGGGCGTATAAAATAGCCAAAAAAAGCGCCAGAGCGGAAGATTGGGAACAGTTTAAGATAGAGCAAAGGAGGGCAAAGGGCATGATCAAGAGGGGCAAAATAGCTTACGAAAACAAGCTGGCGGAAAATATAAAAACTAACTCCAAAAGCTTTTATAAATATATCAAAAGGAAAAGACTGGTGAAAACCAAAGTTGGTCCATTGCAGTCAGATACGGGGGAATATATAATGGGAAATAAGGAAATGGCAGATCAACTAAATGCATACTTTGGGTCAGTCTTTACGAAGGAAGACACAAAAAACCTCCCTGGGATATCGGGAAAAATAGGGACATTGGCAAAGGAGGAACTGACGCAAATCAATATCTCTAAGGATATGGTGTTAAGGAAGCTAAAGGGATTGAAGGTGGACAAATCCCCAGGGCCTGATAACATGCATCCTAGGGTACTGAAGGAGGTGGCCCTAGAGATAGCGGATGCACTAAGGATGATTTTTCAGAATTCATTAGACTCGGGAACAGTGCCGATGGATTGGAGGGTAGCTAACGTTACCCCACTATTCAAAAAGGGGGGTAGGGAAAAAGCAGGTAATTACAGACCTGTAAGCCTTACATCAGTTGTGGGCAAAATGCTGGAGTCCATCATTAAGGATGAAATAGCGGAGCACTTAGCAAATGGGGACAGGATAGGACAGAGTCAACATGGATTTACAAAGGGTAAATCGTGCTTGACTAATCTATTGGAATTTTTTGAGGGAGTAACTGGTAGAATAGATGGGGGAGAGCCAGTAGATGTGGTGTACCTGGACTTCCAAAAGGCCTTCGATAAGGTCCCACATAAAAGATTAGCATGGAAAATTGAGGCTCATGGGATAAAGGGGAAAGTTTTGGCGTGGATAGGGAACTGGCTGTCAGATAGAAAACAGAGAGTTGGAATAAACGGCTCATTTTCTGAATGGCAGGCAGTAACAAGTGGGGTACCACAGGGATCTGTCCTGGGCCCCCAGCTGTTCACAATTTACATTAATGACCTGGATCAGGGAGTCGGATGCAGCATTTCCAAATTTGCAGACGACACTAAACTAGGAGGGGGGGTGGGCTCAGAGGAAGAGACCAGGAAGCTCCAGAGCGATTTGGACAGACTGGGCGATTGGGCGGATAAATGGCAGATGCACTATAATGTGGACAAGTGCGAAGTTATCCACCTTGGGTGCAGGAACGGGAGGGCAAATTATTATTTAAATGGCAATAGATTGGGAGAGGGGGAAGTACAGAGAGACCTGGGTGTTCTTGTACACCAGTCACTGAAGGCGAGCATGCAGGTGCAACAGGCGGTCAAGAAGGCAAACGGTATGCTGGCCTTCATAGCAAAAGGGTTAGAATACAGGAACAGGGATACCTTGCTGCAGCTGTACAGGGCACTGGTGAGACCACACCTCGAGTACTGTGTACAGTTTTGGTCGCCTCATCTGAGGAAGGATGTTCTTGCCATGGAGGGGGTGCAGCGGCGATTCACCAGGCTGATACCAGGAATGGCGGGAATGACCTATGAGGAGAGACTATGTAGTTTAGGGATGTACACACTGGAGTTTAGAAGATTGAGAGGGGACCTCATAGAAGTGTATAAAATTCTGACAGGTCTAGACAGACTGGATGCAGAAGGAATGTTTCCCTTGGCGGGTGAGAACAGAACTAGAGGACATAATTTAAGGATAAGGGCTAAACCATTTAGGACAGAGATGAGGGGGAATTTCTTCACTCAGAGAGTGGTGAACCTGTGGAACTCATTGCCACAGAGGGCAGTGTACGCCAGCTCATTAAATATATTTAAGAGGGAATTAGATATATTTCTACGGGCAAAAGGGGTTAAGGGTTACGGAGAGAAGGCGGGGACGGGATACTGAATTAAAGGATCAGCCATGATCTCATCGAATGGCGGAGCAGGCACGAAGGGCCGAATGGCCTACTCCTGCTCCTATCTTCTATGTATCTATGTATCTATGTATCTATGTATCCAGTTGTGGCTGATTTAGCCGTGCAAGACAATTAGTAAAACATTTTCACATAAAGTTTTTGCTATGACAAATTCTTTAAAAATGTCTGGTGGTGGGTCCCTGTGTGCGGTACTGACAAGAAGGAACAAGAGGGTGGAGGCCTGAGGCAATGTGCTTGTTGCTATGTGCAAGGGGTTTTCTCTTGCTAGGTCTCTCTCTCTGGTGAGACCTCTCTCTTTTGCACAGTAATTTACCGAGTGGTTCGACCCACTCACCCCTTAGGTTCTGTACACTGGACTTTGAGGCAGGAACTACAATGCAGAGAATACTCTGTAGACCAAGTTTAATGAAACGAAGTGAAATTTTATTGCATATGTAACCCCTTCACGGTTCTTTAGATATATGTGAGATGTGGTCTCTGTTGTAGACAGTATTCTATAGTCCAGTAAGGAGATCACTACTACAATGGCTTAATTCTAACTATCTTACTTTATAGTTTTAACATTAGACAGTATAAGAAGATTACAGGTCAATGAACTAAATTAGACATTTGCATACATTAGAATGACTCTAGACATAATAAACATACATTCTCCATTTACATGGATTCAAAGGACTGTCCCTGTGTCCAAATTCGAGTGCACTCTTTCGTTGGCACGCTTAAGTTGGAGCTCATGGTATGTATAATGTCTGCAAGACTTACGACTCCGAACCCCTTCGTTGAATTCTCTTCATGATCACTGAATCCCACTTTGAGTTCTAGATGCAGAGCACACAGCAGCCATTGGAGTTGGTGACTCTCTCTCTCTCTCTCTCTGCAGCTTTTCCAAGTAGCTCCCCATCAGCACGAGGCAAGCAGCTCTCCCCAGAACTCTGCCTTGCAGATCTGGGTTCAGACGACGATCCCCCGGTACTGGTGACTTGCAGCCAGCCAGTTCAGGATGCAGTGCTACTAATACGAAGGGCGGCAGCTGAGTTTGGAAGCCCGGGACGGGATGCGGCAGCCATTTGCCTCCTGAGCCCTCTTTTCAGAGCTCCTGCCCTCTTCTCTTCCAGGCGCTCTCTGCAGCTTTTCCCGCTCGAAAAACCCGACTCCACCCCTTCCTCCTGGGGTTTCTGCCTGGAGACAGCGCAGCCTCACTGTCTGCAACAGTTGATACTGGTGCAGAATTATGGAAAGTCTGCTCTTAGTCACATTGTGTCCTTAAAAGTTCTTGCCGTACCTTCACATGGCAACTTTAACCCAGGGATTTATAACAATGATAATACAGTGTCTAAGTTAAAGATTGATAACCATACTTAGCGTACACAACATTTCCAGTGGGTATTACACATAAAGGAAAAATTGAATGTAAGCCAAAATAAGGTACATGGGAGGGAAAAACAAATCATAATACAGTACTAACCAATATATCTGTAATGTATGTACCTTTAAGGGGGAGAACTACTTTTTACAGCTCCTGTATCCTGTAGTACCGGCAGTGACCACACCTGTATATAAACCCTGAGTAGTGATCTGTACAGTCAGTTGCAGTTTGAACCCTCACTCAGTAAACACCTGTTGATCGTTCCCTGCAGTCTGTGTCTGAATATTGAAGGACACAACACTAAGATACACGGATATAACATTGGCGACGACGCAGATTCGAACCTACCTGCAACTCTGCATCACCTCCCAGGGATTCGCTCCTGGAGAACAGTGGAAGGAGGTCGAGTCCAGAAGCATGGGCGTCGACCACGGGCAACCGGCCAGTCATCCAGCGGAGATTTGAGCATCGCAGGGGAGGCTGTCGAGAGCCAGGCTTGGCTTTCCAGTCACGGTGGTCCAGCAAAACGGGCTGGCAACAGGTACTGCGCAGACCCTTCCCGGACAGCGGTGGCGAGAGCCGACCGAGCGGCACAGAAAAAGGCCGAGCAGCGTCGACGGGGGAGAGACAGAGGGCAGAGCGCACAGGGCGCAGCCGGTGTTCAGGACCGAGCGGCGTCAACGGGGAGAGAGACGAGAGAGAGCAGAGCGCAGCCGGTGTTCAAGGGCCGAGCAGCGCCAACGGGGGAGAGAGGCGCGCAGGAAAATGCGAGGCGCTGCCATTGCCATGAGGACCGCAGAGAACGGCATTGGCAGCAACGCAGGAGCAGTGCACGAAACCCACAGGGTGTCGCCATTTGCCACGAGGACCGCCGAGAGTGGCGTTGGCAGCAGCGCGGGAGAAGCCATTTTAAGCCGCAGCGGGGAAGAAAGGAAAGCATGGGAGATGCCATTTTAAGCCAGTCTAACCACACCCAAAAATGCCGAAGAGTGGCAGTATCACAGCGTTCGACAATGAAGTCAAAGATTGGACGACATATGTTGAACACATAGAAGTATACTGCAAGGCGAATGAAGTGCCAGATGACAAGAAAGCGCTGGTATTGTTGAATTCAATGGGTGCAAAAACGTACGGCTTACTACGAAACCTAGTAACTCCAGAGAAACCAGTAGAAAAGGATTTTGAAAACATAGTGTCAATCCTACAGGACCACTTAAACCCCACACCGCTGCTGATAGCAGAAAGATTTAAGTTTCACAAAAGGCACCAGCATAAAGATGAAAGTAATGCTGAGTATTTAACGGAACTGCGCAAGCTATCGAAACACTGCCAGTTTGGAACGGGACTAGCAGATACTTTAAGGGACAAGTTTGTGTGTGGGCATCAAAGTGAAGGAACCCAGAAACGGCTTCTATCAGAAAAGGATCTTACGCTGGACAAGGCTTTCAGCATTGCAGTGTCACACGAAGCAGCAGCACGGGGCGCTGCAGAGATACAACGGAGACTGCAAGAATATGGCACAAATGAAATGTCATATGGAACAGTGAAGTGCTATCGCTGCGGCAGAACAACACACGACCATAATGATTGCTGGTTCAAGGACAAAGTGTGCAGACAGTGTGGAAAAGTAGGACACATAGCAAGGGTCTGCAGGTCGGGAAAGAAAACCAGCAGCAAGAAATCTCCACAGGAGAAGTACAAGAAGGTACATAAGGTGACGGAGAGTAGTTCAGACGAACAGAAGAGTGATACAGACTCCGGAAGCAAGGAGCTGGGTTGTCTGAAACTACATAATGTGATCAAAATGGAGGATCACCAAACTATCTGTGTCACGCTCAAGATAGCAGGAGTCCAAGTGAAAATGGAATTGGACACAGGATCAGCCCTAACAGTCATAAACCGAAGGGACTACAAGCGGCTATTCTCACATATACCCTTGAGAGATACAAAGATTGTCTTGAAGACGTACATGGGGCAAAAAGTCTACCCCAAAAGAAAAATAAGGGTGAACGTTATATATAACGGCAAGGAAACACCAAAAATTGACCTATATGTATTGCCAGATGGAGGACCACCACTACTAGGACGTGAATGGATCCGGAAGATACAGCTAGATTGGCATTCCATACAAGCACTGACTGTAGATGCCAAAAAGGATGACGACGTCACACCTGGACGACTGTCAAAAATGCTAACTGATGCACAAGAAGTGATCCAGCAGGGACTCGGAACACTAAAAGGCATAACAGCGACGATCAAAATAGAGGAAAATGCAAGCCCAATGTTTTTTAAGGCCAGACCGGTACCTTATGCGATCCGCCCAGCCGTCGAAGCAGAGCTGAAAGGTTTGGAACATTCAGGAGTACTGTCCAAAGTGGACTGGAGTGAGTGGGCTACACCCATCGTTCCTGTAATGAAGAGGTCGTTGAGTAATACGCCTGGGGAACCAAAGAAGGTTCGCATCTGTGGGGACTTTAAGGTGACAGTGAACCCAGTCCTTCACACTGTACAATATCCGCTTCCGCGGATTGAAGATATTTTCGCCTCGCTATCTGGAGGGAAACGCTTCACTAAGATTGAGCTGGCCCAGGCGTACCTGCAAATGGAGGTAGAAGAAGCCTCGAAACAGTACCTCACGATCAACACTCATAAAGGTCTCTACCAATACAACCGACTGGTGTTCGGGGTAGCATCAGCTCCGGCTATTTGGCAAAGGGCAATGGAACAAGTCCTGCAAGGGATTCGAGGGACCCAGTGTTATTTGGATGACATCCTGGTCACGGGCGAAAATGACAGTGATCACCTCGCCAACCTGGAGCAGGTGCTCACTAGATTGAAGGAATATGGGCTCCAAGCTAATCGCCACAAATGCGAGTTTTTCCAGAAGCAGATCTCGTATTGTGGCGACGTTATTGATAAAGAGGGGTTACATAAGTCCCCTAAAAAAAAAGGCAGTAGTCAAGGCTCCAGCACCGGAAAATCTGTCACAACTGAGGTCGTTCCTCGAGCTGGTGAACGACTACCTTAAGTTCTTGCCGAATTTGTCTACCGTACTACACCCACTGAACACCCTACTGCAAACGGGGGTTCCATGGAAGTGGAGTGACGAATGTAAACGAGCTTTCCAGGAGAGCAAAGCATTGATCACATCAAAAGAGGTGTTGGCTCATTTCAACCCAACACTACCAATTCGGTTGGCGTGTGATGCATCACCCTATGGCATTGGAGCGGTGCTGTCGCACAAATTCCCGGACGGCTCGGAGAGGCCAGTAGCCTTTGCGTCTCGGTCACTAACCTCAGCCGAGCGTAACTACGCCCAGATTGACAGGGAGGTCCTCAGCCTAGTGTGGGGAGTGAAAAAGTTCAATCACTATCTGCACGGGCAGAAGTTCACCTTGCTGACTGACCACCAACCACTTGTCTCCATCTTTAATCCAAAGAAGGGCGTTCCGGTGATGACTGTGCAACAGCTACAAAGATGGTCCCTTTTTCTAGGGGCGCACCAATATGAAATCGAGTATAAGGGCACGAAACAGCATGGAAACGCTGATGGGCTATCACGCCTGCCACTGCCTACTGCGGAGGAAGCACCAGCAGTGGATCCTGTTGAAATATTTCATTCGACTATAATTGAATGCTTGCCATAACTAACGCTGGTATAGAGAAGGAGACCCGAAATGACCCGACACTGTCTCGGGTATATGATTTGACAGTGAAGGGATGGCCAGCACATGGCGACTCACTGTTGCCAGCATTCTCATCCAGAAGAGAACAGCTGTCAGTATGCCAGGGGACCTTGATGTGTGGATCCCGAGTGGTAATTCCACCCAAGTTAAGGGAGAGAGTGCTCAATGAGCTTCACGAAGGTCATCTGGGAGGGGTGAAAATGAAAAGCCTTGCTAGGGCTTATGTGTGGTGGCCGGGGATCGATCAGCAAATCGAGGACCTGACAAAGAGCTGCTCAGGATGCCAGAAGGTCCAAAATGCACCATCACATGCCCCTCTACACCCATGGGAGTGGCCCTCATCTCCATGGCAATGGGTGCATATTGATTTTGCTGGTCCATTCATGGACTCAATGTTTTTAATAGCCGTGGATGCGCACTCGAAATGACCTGAGGTGATCAAAATGTCCTCCACCACCACGGAGAAAACTATTGCAGTCCTACGGACCATTTTTGCCAGGAATGGCTTGCCAGAGCAGATTTGCTCTGATAATGGACCACAGTTTGTGTCTGAACAGTTTCGAAGATTTATGAAAAGGAATGGGGTAAGGCATTACACATCCGCCCCGTATCATCCAGCCACAAATGGATTGGCTGAGAGGTTCGTACAAACCTTTAAAAAAGCAGTAAAGGCCATGTGCGATGACGACATTCCACTGCAGCATAAGGTGGACAATTTCCTGTTAGCCTACAGAAATGCGACACATGCAGTCACCAATGAGGCCCCGGCCATGATGTTCTTTAACCGATGGTTGAGATCTCGTCTGGATTTGCTCAGACCAAATGTACGAAGAGATGTTGAGAGTAAGCAACTCCAGTACATCAATGAGAAGCCGACAAGGAGCTTCAATGTAGGGCAACCAGTCTTGGCCCGCGACTACCGAACAGAGAAATGGCAACCAGGAACGATATGCACACGGCAGGGGCCACTAATGTACACAGTGGATGTTGGGGAGAACATTGTGAGACGCCATGCTGACCAGATCCTAGAGTCACAGGAACGAGTCAACCCCATGTCTCGGCCATACGTACCTGGTTAGGAACCTGACGTACAGGTCGCATCTACCTCAGAAACAATAGCATTGGAAGCTGATGAATCAACTGACGACAGGGTGTTAGAATCGCCTCCGTACCAAGAGCGAGACACTCGGGAAAGGTGTTATCCAGAAAGAATCAGGAAGCCTCCCCAAAGACTGAATTTATAAATAGACTTTTTTCAGTTAATGTTGCATGTTAAAAGTGTTAATTGTAATTCGTTTGATATTTAATTGTTAAATGAGTGTTATGGTACTGTTAATCTAAAAGGGGAGGAATTGTAATGTATGTACCTTTAAGGGGGAGAACTACTTTTCACAGCTCCTATATCCTGTAGTACCGGCAGTGAACACACCTGTATATAAACCCTGAGTAGTGATCTGTGCAGTCAGTTGCAGTTTGAATCCTCATTCAGAAAACACCTGTTGATCGTTCCCTGCAGTCTGTGTCTGATTATTGAAGGACAGAACATTAAGATACATGGATATAACAATATCCACAGGCATATTATACTTTACAAGGTTCATCATGAAATAGGGAAACACACGGAACATCGAGGGACAGCAACTCATTGTTAATTATCCCCTAAAATGCCCACCCCCTAAACCTAGCTAGATTAGATTATGAGGGGCCAGAAACATGCTCACCAGTCCCAGTTAGAAAAATAGAGGTTTTGAAGTCTGCGTTTTGGTCCTCTCAGGCGTCCTGTCTCCACGTGGTCAGCGGAACGCAGTGGGCTGCGACACACTCTTTCCTCCCTCGAGGTAATGGACTCAGACAGGCTGGATGTTAGCAGGCCTGGACGTCGGCGTGGAGAGAGACCAACTGTTTGACCATTTTCATATAGGTTTCTTCTTGGAGGGTCGCCGTCTTTTCGTCTCGCCAAATGGCTCAGGGTTTGTCGATGATCTCCCGATAGCTACCCCGGGTCTGGGCGCTGACTCGACCTTCCCTCTCGAACCTCTCTCTCTCTCTAACTTCTCTCTGAACTCGAACCTTGATCCTCGATCGTCCGAACCCGATCCTCTCGATAGTTACCCCGGGTCTCCAATTATACTTCTCATCGAGGCCCTTATCTCCCGCCATATCAAGGTTAGTCTTTGTTTAATTTTTGGCGGGCTTGTAGCACAGAGGGGCAGTCATTGTGTTTAAAGTACTTTTGGGATGGCCGGTAACTGCCATCTCTGGTCTGGAATGACCTTGTATTGTCTGTAATGGGTCTTGATGTCCCCCTTTGAATTTGAAGCTGTTTCCCTTTGTCTGGGTAAACATTTTGATGGCCTTTATCTACAGGCCGATCTGATTGGATCTGCATCCAATCCATATGTATGGGGTTCTGTCTGATTTCGCATTCTCCAAAATTGCATTCCAGAACTTACTGTGGGCTGAATCCACAAAAGCTGTCTGTGGACTGCAGGAACCATTTTAAAATGTCCCAAAAAGCTGGTCACGTGGTCTGGTGGCCATTTTGTGTGCCCCTTTTTTTCTGGGCTTCTTTTAAAACAGTCTTTAAAATTAAGGCCTTTTCTGCCAATAGACCCTTATAGGACAATGTTCAATTTTGCGAATCCTACAGTCCTCCCTGATGATACTATAACTTGCTTGAAGTATCATAATTCTGGGTGAGCAAAATTTTCTGACTCTCCATAATCAAACCATCCCCTGTATTTACCTATCTATGACCCCACGACACATGCATTTCCCATTTCAGAAAACCCACAGTGTACATTAAGCATCTATAGATGGCAATACATTGGAGTTAAAATCTGACACACATATTTCCAGGCATGGAGGGGGGCCTAATACCCCTACACCACCTGGTTCATAGATATTATCTTTTATTAATAACAACACACATAATAAACTTCAATAAAAATAATAAAGAAAATACACACAAAATCACACATGAATACTATCAAAAATAGAGGAGGGAGGGAAACTCTAACTCTATACATAGCAGCAAATTTTAAACGGGTGTCCCCTCGTCTACCCGCACATAATGTTCCCTCCATTCTCCTCTGTTCTCATACTTCTGGAAACATTTGTCCCTCTTAAATTGTACAAAGAGTAAATAAATCACAATAAAAATCTGATGTGGGAGGCTATCCTAATCCAAAAAGGGACTTCTATATTAGTGAACAAGTCCCACCACTGTGGGGTCACTATATCTAATATGTCTGCCCCTATTTCTAATGTCTTCTGCTTCAGCGTGTAAAAATGTTTCAGTGAAACGGCAACGGCTTTTAGTATCTTGGTGAAATGTTCAGGGAGAGGGGGAATGACGTAGCCAAAATGTGCAACGAATCATTTCAGATCGGTGAAATTTTCCTTGACAGTGAGGTGAACAGTGGAAGGTTCAGGAATAGGGACAATTCACTCTTGGGCCACTTGAACTTCTGCCTTGGGTTTGAAGCAGAAACTGCTGTCACTGACCGGACACCAGCTGTGCTGTCCATGTTGGTAGTGGGGCGCTGCAGTGGTGACACAGTATGTCCCACCTCCTATATATGCCACCTGCGGGGGCACATGGCTTTGTGCCATTGCCTCCATGGTGCAATTTATAGGCTTCGCACCAGCAGTTCTGAACCCACACTGTGGTTTTGAATAGGCATTCAAGTGCTGGGGACACAGGATGATGTGTGCTCCCCGGCTCCGGCACCCCGAGAGGTCGGTACCCGTCATTGCATGCTCCCATCGAATGACGTAAGGTGGGACCGCTGTGTAGTGAATGTGTGCACCCCCTTGAATGACTCCAATGTTCTCCACCCTGCATACCGGGGCGGGTTTAGCTGTCTTTCTCATAACCGGCATTCTTACCACTATACCCATAATGGTGTGATTAGACTGCCCACAGTCCACTGGGACTGGGTAGGCCTCTGAAGCTAGTCTGAGCTGGCACGGACTTAATGTGTTCTCAAAAGGGTGGAGGGCTGCGAGGTGCTTATTGCTGATCCAGGAGGGGACCAAACCTTGTTTTAAATCCTCCAGATTACTGTGGCCCTTGCCCAGTAACCACGCCCCGTACAGCACGCACGCCTCGTTCTGCGCAGCCTGATCTGATGCATTCCGATCCTCTCTGATGAGAGCATTTACCGTTTTAGCGTGTTTCTCTGACTCAGCTAGGATTTCTTTTAAGTGTAGTGTCATGGCCTGGTCCTCATGTAACTCAGAACCTACTATCTTATTCTCGTCCATCAGTATCTTTCTTAACCACGCTTTTAAACCATTGATCTGGGTCTGCAGCTCCACGTCATCCAGAGTGTTGATGATGGAAGTCCCTGTATTAAAGGCGGTAAAAATATCATTGACTGTAACCCTTCTTTGTCTCCCTACCCTGTCCAAGACCTCATGTGGTGTGGTGTACAATCCGGCTCTTTCGACATCGGCAAAGTCGTACTCATAAAATTGTCTGAACATATTTGTTAACAGGACCTGGTAAATTGCTCCGTTTCCTTGGGGCACCACTCTGGCAATCGCACCTCGGTGAGGTTTAAAATCACCGAGGCTACCGCGTAGTGCATCCCTTGGTACAGCACCTGACCTGTGGGTACCAATACCAGTCCGTTCCCGGGTCCCTTGGTAGTGGCGGGGCACCCTTCCTTGCGGGCTTTGGCTACCGGAATCGTGGGCAGGGGCTTGCGGGGGCATGTGATGAGCTCAGTGGCATTCACCGGGATCGGAGAGTATGGGACTCCGCACGCCCGCGTGCTGACGTCCCACCTCATCCCTTTCCCAGCATCCTGCCACTGTCTCTGGAAAAAGATGGAGACGCCTGTGGGGCAGACGCGTTCTGAACCCCACATGCAGATGTAAATCCCCTCATCTGGTTCCCATCATTTGTCCCAACAGACACTCAATCCCCCATGAGTCCCCGTAATAGTCCGATGGGTATTGTTACCCAGTCGCTCCCACTCGACCGTGGAGTTTTTCATGGTCTTACTCAGCTTCTGAAGCCACCACCATCTGTCCAAAGGAACATGTCCGTTGCATACTAAACAAATCTTCCTCCCGACGGTTACGCTGACTCTGGGCACGATGATCCTCACCCTGGGACACATTAGAGAAGCCTCTCCATATGCAAACCCGGACTGGCTGGAGTATTCCGTAGAGTTCGACCCCAGCCATCCTGGCCTCCTCCCTTCGTGGAAGTAGGTGGCTGTTTCCTCAACGTCCCGTTCACCTGTCCCATCAGTCGCGATGGGGGCTGTGTCCCCGGAGCATCCATACACGATGGAGTCCTTGGTGTAGCCCCGATAGGCCAAGCTACACCCGATCACCGTGAACACAATGAGAATCCTCTCCATGGTACCTTTGGTTCCTGCAACAGATTAAACGACACAGCCAGGCTCCCGAGAGATTCTGGCCTAGGTGAAGACATGATCGGGTCTTTCGACCTCGATCCAAAACAAACACACATGCTGGGCAGATTCCAAAACTACTTCTTATAACACCCATCACCTTAAAATTTACACACCTTATACTTAACCAAACTTAAACTTAACTAAACTTATGTACAGCGCCACCCGTCCCCGGGCGGCCTGCCTAATCCTTGTTCAGACTGCAGCTCACCGCTCCCTGTGGCGGGGCCGCACTGACCTGTAGCTTGAGTCCCCCGCAGCCTTTTGCTGCCAATTGGGGACTGCATCTTTCTAGGGATTTCTCAAGTCGGTGTCTGCTGAAGTAGGGGGAATCTGGCCAGAGATTTATTGGCTGAGGCGTCCGAGACGACCTGCGAGGGGGTACTTCGGGCGAGGCTCCCTTTGCGAGTGGACCTTTGGTTGGGACTTTAACCCTCACAGCCCGTGGCTTCTCCACGACTGCCGGCTTCGGCTCCCTTCCCTCAGACTCCGCCCCTTTGGGATTTGGGTCTGTGGCTGATGTCTCCTCCCTGCCTGTCCCTACAGGTGGAGAATCTCCGCCCCCAAGTTCTACCTCCCCTAAGCTTGAGCCAAGGGCGGGACCTCCGTCCTCCGACTCCACCTCCTCCAGAATCGTGTCAGGGGCGGGGCCTAGCTGTTCGGGCTCCCCCCTAAATGTGCTCGGGTCAGACGACCTGCGAGGGGGTACTTCGGGCGAGGCTCCCTTTGCGAGTGGACCTTTGGTTGGGACTTTAGCCCTCACAGCCCATGGCTTCTCCACGACTGTCGGCTTCGGCTCCCTTCCCTCAGACTCCGTCCCTTTGGGATTTGGGTCTGTGGCAGACGACTCCTCCCTACCTGTCCCTACAGGTGGAGAATCTCCGCCCCCAAGTTCTACCTCCCCTACGCTTGAGCCGAGGGTGGGACCTCCGTCCTCCGACTCCACCTCCTCCAGAATCATGTCAGGGGCGGGGCCTAGCTGTTCGGGCTCCCCCCTAACTGTGCTCGGGTCAGGGGGAGGGCCTTGGTCTTTGGGCTCTTCCCCGTCCGAGTCCCAGGCCAATGGGGAAACCTCCCAGGTGGGCGGGATAGCTCTTCCCCTCAAGCAGGCTGCGGCGCCAGCCTGTGTGGTCTGTGACTTTTTGCACGCCTCAGGCTGAGGATTTTTACCCTCAGACCTGACCTCGGTTGTTGGCTCTTTTGCACCCGGCTTAAATAGTTTGCACTGGTTTACGTGAAACCATTTACTGCACCGGGGCAACTTCACTGCGTATACCATGGGGCTGGCTTTATTTACAATACTGTAGGGCCCCATGTACAGTGGTTCTAAACTCCCTACTCAGGCAGAGTTTCTCACCATGACCTGATCTCCAACTTCCCACTCCTATGCTACGGTGGTGGGGACCGGTGGGTCTTGCACCGATTCCCGTCTAGCCTTGTCTATGGCTCTCTCTCCAGCGCGGATGGTCAGACCCAGGAATTTTACTTCCTGCTGGCCGATCCGTGCCTTCTTTGGGTTTACCTTGAAACCCTTTCTGCCTAACAGCTCCAATAGCTCGGCCAATAGTGGGCCATGCTCCTCTCTGGAATCTGTGAACAGGAGCAGGTTGTCCACATACTGCACTGGCTGATTGGGCTGGCTGAACTCTTTTAAGCTCCCTGCCATGCATTGATGGAAATGCTGGGGCTGTTATGGAAACCCTGTGGCAAGCAGTTCCAGGTGTACTGTTGCCCTTTAAAAGTAAAGACAAACTTGTACTGATCCTCCCTCCTTAAAGGGATGGACCAAAACCCATTGGAAATATCCAGCACCGTGAACGTGGTGGCGGATGCTGGAATACTCCCTATCAGGTCGGCAACTGCTGCTACCGTCGGCGCGCAGGCTGGGATGTTACTATTGAGGACTCTGTAGTCCACCGTGGCTCTCCAGGAATTGTCCGGCTTCTTCACCGGCCACAAAGGAGAGTTTACGTGGGTGGCTATCGGCCTCAACATGCCCTGCTGCACCAGTGAAGACATTGCTGTCTCCATGTCGGGCTCTGCTTCCCTGGGGAAGTTGTACTATTTTTGGGGTCGGGCCATGGGGTCCCCGTCTACTCTGACCTCAAACCCAGTGACCCTCCTGCAATCGTGTTTGTGAGTGGCAAACGTAGTCAGGCGATCTGACACGAATGCCTGCAGATCTTGTGGGACGCTGGCGACCATGAGCTCGAGGTCGTAGCCCTCTTTTGGCTTCACGGTACACAGGGTCCCTTTCCCTTCCTTCCCTGGGATGATGACTACCTCGCCTTTCTTACCCGTACTCGCTCCCCAGAGACAGTGATTTCTAAGATCCACGAGGATCCCGTGTTCTACTAAGAAATCGGACCCAAGGATCCCTTTTCCACCCTCCACCTCCCACTTCATCAGTATACACTTCCACGTGGTGCGGAGTGGTCCTAAATGAATGGAGAGGGGGATGGAGAATGCGCCAGCCTGTTCTTTGCCCGTGAAGCCCGACAGAATATATGGAACCCCGGTGGACAGAGGTGAGGTGGTAGGGTTAGCCGTGTGGATCACGGTGCACGATGCCCCCGTAGCCAACAGATAGGTCCCTTTTACCTTCTCTACCTCCATCTCCACGAGGGGTCGCCTCCATAAATCATATCGCAACGAACACAGGTAAACGGGATGCGCTGGCTCCAGTCATTGGGGTGAAGCGGTCGGGGCTGCGGGAACGACAGGACCGGTGGTGACTGCTATCTTCCCCTGTGAGATCATAAGAGACCGCATTGTCTCTAAAATTGATTCTATCGCAGCGGGATCTATAGCTGCACCGGCTCCTTATCTTGGGACGGGGGCTGCGGCTTGGACCTGGACTCGTGCTGGGGCGGCGGTCTGGGCTTGGGCTTGGGCTGCGGGAGATTTTCCCTTATTATCCTTCCACGGATTTTTACAGTCCCTGCGCCACACCCGTAGCAATTGAGCTTGGCCTGGGGAGGGCGATTCCCCTCCTGATGCCACTCTTTTTTACTTGGGGCTGCGGGTTTTGCCTCATGCACTTTTCCCTTAGAGGGAGGTGCCTCCTGACCCCTACAATTCTTATACGCAATGGTGAGCTGTCGGAGCACTGTCTCCTCTGTGGTACCGGGACCTTGGGGGTCAAACCAAGATTTGGCTTGTGCCTGTATCTGTGGTAAGCTGTTGGCAACCAGGCAGCGGAGCCAATGAACCCGCTGGACATCGTTCATTGCGGCCCATTCAGGCATGCTCGGACAGCTGCGCCGATACACTGGCCACAGCCTTTCTGCGAAAACCCGTGGGGGCTCTCCAGTTAGCTGCATAGTCCCTTCCACACGGAGGAACGGGTTGCTGTCGTCCACTTCCATAACCTCCAGGACCTCGTCCCGGAGTTCCTCATACCCTTTCTGCCCCCTCGCACTCCCATCTGAGAGGCACTGAAGTATTGTGCTATCCAGGGAGAATAGCAACATCTTAGCCTGTTCTGGACCATCGCAGTCATTGACGGCGGCTGTCTGCTCTATCTCCCTGAAATGGACTGAAGGATCTCCCTTCTCGGAGAGTTTTGGGAGGTGGCTCACCATCACTCTGATTTGTTGGGCACTGTGGGGCAGTATGAGATGGTTCTGGAGGGGTCCGTCATCGCCATTTGCGGCAGCGGGGCCATACCTCTGGTGCCGAGCAGGACACATTGGTGCCGGCTCCGGCTTCACTACCGGGGGTTGTTCTTCCTCCGGTTCTACCTCGGCTTTCTCCTCTTCTACCACCCCTTCTTCGGGCCAAACCTCATTATAGCTCGGCGGTGCTGAGGGTTCAGTGGCTGGTGCCACAACTGCTTCACGGGGAATCGGTTTTTTGGATTCCTTCAGGAAGTCTATGTGACTTGCCTTTGGGCTTATGAGGCATACCATGCCTTTTGCCTTAGCCAGGGCCATTCTTAGGTCTTCTACCGCCTTCTGGCAGGGGCCGTGGTCTGCGCTTTCAAACCCCTGCTCGATGGCCACCTTGTAAGCTGCCTTAACCTCCACTACTTTCTCCTCCTACGCTCTTAGCTGTTGTGCGAGGCGGGCGCTTTTCTCCCGTACTCTCGCTTAATGAATCTTTGCCTCAGTAACCTGGCATTCCAGGTACTCTACTTTAGCCTGATGTTGGCTGGCTATAGTTTGGCGTTCCTGATTCAGCGCGTGAAGCGTTGCGATCAGCTTTTCCCCACCCATGGCCTTTTCCTCTATTTCTGATGCCTGGGTTTTGATCTTGGCTGCCTGCGCTGCAACGACTCTGTCCAAAATCTGGACTTGTCTTTTGTAGCACATCAGCCACACTGCCTTCTCTACTGACTTTTTATGTTCTTTACTCTCTGTCCACCTGACGGCTGTGTCTACCGGACGCCCATCCAGTAAGAGATCGGAAATCCACTGCTTAGTGAGATTTACCTTACAAAAAACATAATCCATTATCCTCTCATCCATAACATTTCGTCCATTTAAACCTGGGTCTAATACATTGCAATCCTGCTGCCAATGTGCTGCCGCGGTCGCCATTTTCTGTAAGGGGTTTTCTCTTGCTAGGTCTCTCTCTCTGGTGAGACCTCTCTCTTTTGCACAGTAATTTACTGAGTGGTTCGACCCACTCACCCCTTAGGTTCTGTACACTGGACTTTGAGGCAGGAACCACAATGCAGAGAATACTCTGTAGACTAAGTTTAATGAAACGAAGTGAAATTTTATTGCATAAAGGAAAAATTGAATGTAAGCCAAAATAAGGTACATGGGAGGGAAAAACAAATCATAATACATTACTAACCAATATATCTGATGTGCCTCAATAAATCCGAGACTCGATGTTAGCGAAACAAAACAAGGCTTTTATTGACTTAGAAGGTAACACACAGGAGAGAGATATCTTCCATCCAGAGCTCTGCCGTACTGGAGGTGCTGCAGGTTGGGCCAGCTTACATAGGGGCCAGGTATGGGCGGAGCCCTACACATAGTACAATACAATGGGCCAGGTATGGGCGGAGCCCTACACATAGTACAATACAATGGTGAGGAAACGGAACAGAGGTAAGGGAAATGAAACTGAAACCAACCACAGTCACAGGCAGTGATGAATGGAATATTTCATCACATTCACCCCTTCTATAGATTTAGTCTGTTCGGGGGTTTGATAGTCCTCTGCGACCGACGTGGCTGTTGTGGTGCCGCGGGTGTCGGCTGGGTGTCCCCGGTGGCCTCCTGGGTGTCTGCCGGGGGTGCCACCAGGGTTGTTGAAGGGGTAGTTGGTGGGGGTGCCATTGGTCGGTGTTCTTCCGGGGGTGATGAAAGAGTAGTGGGTGGGTAAGAGTTGCTGTGATCGTTGTTGCTGCTATTGTCGTGGTTGTTGTCGTTACCGGCTGGGGCGACGTCTTTTATGGACACGGTATCCTCCCTTCCGTCGGCGTGCCGGACATACACGTATTGGTGGTTGGCGTGGAGTAGGTGCACTGGCTCCACGAGAGGGTCCGTCTTGTGGCCCCTCACATGCCTTCGCACAAATACCAGACCTGGGGTGGAGAGCCATGACGGCATGGATACGCCTGAGGTGGATTTCCGGAGAAAGACAAACATTCGTTCATGAGGCGTGGCATTAGTGGCAGTACACAATAGCGACCGTATCGAATGGAGCACATCTGGGAAGACTTCCTGCCAGCAGGAGATAGGGAGGCCCTTGGTCCTTAGAGCTAGAGTGACTGCTTTCTATACTGTCCCGTTCTCTCGCTCCACTTGACCGTTACCCCGGGCGTTGTAGCTGGTGGTACGACTCGTGGCGATCCCCCTGGACAGCATGTACTGGCGTAGCTCTTCACTCATGAAGGATGCCCCCCTATCCGTATGGATGTAGCTCGGCATACCGAACAGGCAGAACAGGCTGTTGAGGCATTTAATGACCGTGGCGCTGGTCATGTCTGAGCAGGGGAAGGCGAATGGGAACCGGGAGTATTCGTCCACAATGTTCAGGAAGTAAACATTGCGGTCGACGGACGGGAGGGGGCCCTTGAAATCTAAGCTGAGCCGCTCAAAGGGCCGTGTAGCTTTGATTAAGTGGGCTCTATCTGGGCGGTAGAACCGAGGCTTGCACTCAGCACAAGTGCGGCAGTTCCTGGTCAGGGACCGAACTTCCTCAATCGAGTAGGGTAAGTTACGGGACTTTATGAAGTGGAACAGCCGCGTGACCCCTGGGTGGCAGAGGTCGTTGTGGAGGGTCTGTAGCCGATCCCCGGTGGCGCTGGCACACATCCCTCGTGAGAGGGCGTCAGGGGATTCATTAAGGGCCCCTGGCCGGTAAATGATGTCATACTCGAAGGTGGAGAGCTCGATCCGCCACCTAAGAATCTTATCATTATTGATCTTCCCCCTCTGTTTATTATTGAACATAAACGCTACCGACCGCTGGTCGGTAAGTAGGGTGAAGCGTTTGCCGGCTAGGTAGTGGCGCCAGTGGCGCACTGCCTCCACAATGGCTTGGGCCTCCTTTTCCACGGAGGAGTGTCTGATCTCGGGCCCTTGGAGGGTCCTCGAGAAGAAAGCTACGGGCCGCCCCGCCTGGTTGAGGGTGGCCGCCAAGGCAAAGTCAGACGCATCACTTTCCACTTGAAATGGAGTGTTCTCGTCCACTGCCTGTAGTGTGGCCCGCTCAATATCCTGCTTAATGCTTTTGAAGGCGGCATGGGCCTCAGCAGAGAGCGGAAAAGAGGATGCTTTCAAGAGGGGGCGGGCTTTGTCGGAGTAGTTGGGGACCCATTGGGAATAATAAGAAAATAACCCCAGGCACCTTTTCAGGGCTTTAGGAGTGTTGGGCAGGGGCAGCTCCCGTAGGGGGCGCAATCGTTCGGGGTCTGGTCCGATTTCCCCATTCTCCACCACGCTGCCTAGTATGCAGAGGCGCGTGGTGTTGAAAACGCACTTGTCCTCGTTGTAGGTGAGGTTGAGTTTTTGTGCGGTTTTCAGGAACCTCTCGAGGTTCGAGTCGTGATCCTGCTGGTTGTGACCGCAGATGGTGACGTTGTCGAGGTAGGGGAAGGTTGCCTGCAAGTGGTGGTCATCGACCATGCGGTCCATCTCCCTCTGGAAGACCGAGACCCCATTCGTCACCCCAAAGGGGACTCTGAGGAATTGGTAGAGGCGTCCGTTCGCCTCGAAGGCAGTGTACGGGCGGTCCTCTGGTCTGATAGGGAGCTGGTGGTACGCTGACCTGAGGTCGATGGTGGAGAACACCCGGTATTGGGCGATTTGGTTCACCATTTCTGATATGCGGGGTAGCGGGTAGGCGTCTAGTTGGGTGTACCTGTTGATCGTTTGGCTATAGTCGATCACCATCCGTTTCTTCTCGCTACCCCTTACCACTACCACTTGGGCGCGCCACGGGCTGTTGCTGCGTTCAATAATGCGCTCTTTCAGGAGCCTGTCTACCTCGGTCGCGATAAACCGCCTGTCCTCCCAGCTGTACCTCCTGCTTTTGGTCGCTATTGGCCGGCAGTTAGGGGTAAGGTTCGCGAATAGCGAAGGCGGCTTTACCTTCAGGGTAGCCAGACCGCACACTGTGAGGGGCGGCTGGGACCCACTGTACTTGAGCGTGATGCTTTGGTGGTTGCACTGGAAATCCAGGCCCAAGATCACGCTCGCACATAGATTCTTCATGATTAATACTTTAAAATTATCGTATACAGTTCCGTTAACGGACAATTGTACCGTGCAGTAACCCATAATGGTCGATGTCTGGGTTTTATCAGCCATAGAGATGGTACCCCGAGTAGGGACCACCTTTAGGGAGAGTTGTTGTGCCAATTCAGGGTGGATAAAACTCTCCGTGCTTCCACTGTCAATTAAACATTTAACCCCGCACCCGTTTACCTCGATGTCCACCATTGATTTGGATAGCGGGTGCGGCCTGGTCTGGTCCACTGTGACCGATGCCACTGTAGGGCCCTGATCGAGACAAGATGGCGTCCACGCTGTCTGCTCATAAGATGGCGGACCCCACGAGGTCAGGCAAGATGGCGTCCAAGATGGCCACTCCCACGGCGCACACGCGGCGGTGGCGGGTTTTCCGGCGGGGTTCCCTCTGCACACCTTCCCGAAGTGCCCCTTCTTACCGCACTTAAAGCAGGTGGTGCCTTTCGCCGGGCACAGGTTTCTGGTGTGCTTCGGCTGCCCGCAGAAGTAGCAGCTGGGTCCCCGACGCGTCGCGGCTGTCGTAGGGCTTCTGGGGGGAGAGCGGGGCCCCGACGGTGTCGGGCTGCCGGGCGGGGAAGATGCCTTCCAAGATGGCAGCGCCCTTGGTGCGCACGTGGCGGCGTGGACGGCGTGGGCTGAAGAGTAGGCGTCCGAGTTTCTCTGGGCCACATCCAGGGATCGCGCTGTGTCCGCAGCCTGTTTCAGGTCCAATCCTGTTTTTTCCAGCAGTCTCTGCCAGATGTAAGTGGAGCTGAGGCCTGTGATAAAGGCATCGCGAACAAGCTCGTCAGTGTACACTGCGGCTTTTACATCTTGGCACTTGCAGTCTTTGCCAAGCGTTTTCAGGGTGCCTAGGAACTCCTCCACCGATTCCCCAGGTCGCTGTGCGCGAGTAGCGAGCAGATGCCTAGCATACACCTCATTCGTAGGCTGCTGGTAATGCGCCTTTAAGATGTCGCAGGCGGCCGGGTACGTGTCGGCGTCTTGGATGAGCGGGTAAACCCGGTGGCTTACCCAATTCCGCAGAATTCCGAGTTTCATACTCGCAGCGTCCGTAGCGCCTTTGACGGCTGCAGAATTGTCCAGGAAGAATTCCATACACATAAACCAGTGTCCGAAGCGTGCCGATGTGTCCGAAGCATGCTGATCCAAATCCAAACGTTCGGGTTTCAAGAGTTGATCCATTGTGTTGAAAATTAAGTCAATAAAATTGATGTGCCTCAATAAATCCGAGACGCGATGTTAGCGAAACAAAACAAGGCTTTTATTGACTTAAAAGGTAACACACAGGAGAGAGGTATCTTCCATCCAGAGCTCTGCCGTACTGGATGTGCTGCAGGCTGGGCCAGCTTACATAGGGGCCAGGTATGGGCGGAGCCCTACACATAGTACAATACAATGGGCCAGGTATGGGCGGAGCCCTACACATAGTACAATACAATGGTGAGGAAACGGAACAGAGGTAAGGGAAATGAAACTGAAACCAACCACAGTCAAAGGCAGTGATGAATGGAATATTTCATCACAATATCCACAGGCATATTATACTTTACAAGGTTCATCATGAAATAGGAAAACACACGGAACATCGAGGGACAACAACTCATTGTTAATTATCCCCTAAAATGCCCACCCCCTAAACCTAGCTAGATTAGATTATGAGGGGCCAGAAACATGCTCACCAGCCCCAGTTAGGAAAATAGATGTTTTGAAGTCTGCGTTTTGGTCCTCTCAGGCGTCCTGTCTCCACGTGGTTAGCGGAATGCAGCGGGCTGCGACACACTCTTTCCTCCCTCAAGGTAATGGACTCGGACAGGCTGGATGTTAGCAGGCCTGGACGTCGGCGTGGAGAGAGACCAACTGTTTGGCCATTTTCATATATGTTTCTTCTTGGAGGGTCGCCATCTTTTCGTCTCGCCAAATGGCTCAGGGTTTGTCGATGATCTCCCGATAGCTACCCCGGGTCTGGGCGCTGACTCGATCTTCCCTCTCGAACCTCTCTCTCTCTCTAACTTCTCTCCGAACTCGAACCTCGATCCTCGATCGTCCGAACCCGATCCTCTCGATAGCTACCCCGGGTCTCCAATTATACTTCTCATCGAGGCCCTTATCTCCCGCCATATCAAGGTTAGTCTTTGTTTAATTTTTGGCGGGCTTGTAGCACAGAGGGGTAGTCATTGTGTTTAAAGTACTTTCGGGATGGCCGGTAACTGCCATCTCTGGTCTGGAATGACCTTGTATTGTGTTTAATGGGTCTTGATGTCCCCCTTTGAAATTGAAGCTGTTTCCCTTTGTCTGGGTAAACATTTTGATGGCCTTTATCTACAGGCCGATCTGATTGGATCTGCATCCAATCCATATGTATGGGGTTCTGTCTGGTTTCGCATTCTCCAAAATTGCATTCCAGAACTTACTG
The DNA here is from genome assembly GCF_052327205.1 of Somniosus microcephalus. Lineage (NCBI taxonomy): Eukaryota > Metazoa > Chordata > Chondrichthyes > Squaliformes > Somniosidae > Somniosus > Somniosus microcephalus. The sequence goes on along the minus strand of NC_140999.1, from coordinate 27,580,210 downwards.
TGGGCTGAATCCACAAAAGCTGTCTGTGGACTGCAGGAACCATTTTAAAATGTCCCAAAAAGCTGGTCACGGGGTCTGGTGGCCATTTTGTGTGCCCTTTTTTTTCTGGGCTTCTTTTAAAACAGTCTTTAAAATTAAGGCCTTTTCTGCCAATAGACCCTTATAGGACAATGTTCAATTTTGCGAATCCGACATATGATAGATATCACACCGCAAGTTCTTGAAATTTAAAGGCCGATTTTAGCTCTGCCCAGCTACTGGGAGCAGAGCGGGCGGGTGGTTAAAAATAGCGGTAGTGTGGTTCTCGCTGCATTCCCGATACACTCCCACCAGCCGCCATTTTAATCATGCACTTTTCTGAGACAGCCAAGGTCTCATGGAATATATTAAAATTGGGATCCTGTGATGCAATTAGGACCACAACAACATTTTTACTAAAAATGGCGACGGGGACGTTCCGTGCCCATAAACCTGGTGACAAGCGGATCGGAGACAGAAAAGGCCCGGGAAAATTAAGTCATTTCAATTTTTTTTCATTTCCTGTAGGCCAGGAAAAGCAGAAGTGCTGCTCCGGGCCCAAGGCAACCTTGCGCTTTCCCAGCATTGATCATCCCTCCCCCTCGCCCCGACTGCGATGCTGTCCCAACTCCCCACCCAAGCACTTCCCTGATTGCCGGGTTCCGTTCCTTCGAGTCCCGGCGGCGCCCCCCTACGACCCGAAAACCCGCCTCCACCCGCCAGGTTCAGCCGGGAGACCGACAGGATCCGTTTCCTTCTGCCTTGGCCCCCTGCTCGCATGATTCCCGCTGGGAGTTAAAATCCAGGCTCAACTCTTCCCTGTTCAGGAAAAAAATGAGTAAGATATTTTCTCACCTGTTGTGGTCTTAAAATCTTTTGTAACTTTCCAGTGAGTTGAGATCCATGACTTGGTGACATTTTCAGCATTTCTCAAATTTCCTGGATTGGAGTAGGAATAGTAAAATTAATAAGTACTTGCGGGATTACATATTTGTTTTAATACAGTAACCCTCCATTGATGCAAAAATCCCAGTAAAATGAAAATGACAAAGGTAAGAATTTCGCTATGTGCCGTCCCCATGTCATGTATTTATTTTGCTGAACATTACGAATTCTCCTCGGAATATTACCTGTTCATGGTCTGGTTCTACCTCCTAATTGGCTTTATTAGGAACTAGCTGGAGTGCCCGGCGGTGCTGAGGGTTTTTTGAGGGCATGTTGTTATTAAAAAAGTAGAAATAATTTTTATACATATAAAAGAGTTTGTCTGTCTGTCTGTGTGGGAAGGAGAGAGAGAGAGAGAGGGAAAGAGGGAGGGAAAGAGAGAGGGGGAAGGAGAGAAAGAGAAAGGGGGAAGGAGAGAGAAGGGGTAAGGAGAGAGAGAGAGAGAGAGTGGGAAGGAGAGAGAGAGAAAGGGGGAAGGAGAGAGAGAAAGGGGAAGGAGAGACAGAGAGGGGGAAGGAGAGAGAGGGGGAAGAGAGAGAGACTGGGGAGAAGAGAGAGACTGGGGGGAGAGAGAGAGACTGGGGGGAGAGAGAGAGAGACTGGGGGGAGAGAGAGAGAGAGACTGGGGGAGAGAGAGAGAGAGACTGGGGGGAGAGAGGGAGAGAGAGAGACCGGGGGGGAGAGAATTGGCCATAAAAGATAACCAAAACCCGCTAGACCCCCTAATAACTGAAAAAGAGCTATTTGAAAAACTCAAGGACCTGCGACCAGGAAAAGCTTGCGGTGCAGATGGCATCCTAAGCGAAATGATTAAACACACGGACGATAAAATGAAATTGGGGACCCTAAAACTCTTCAACTTGGTTTGAGTGTCGGTTACTTCCCTGATATCTGGAACAAAGGACTCATAACGCCCATATACAAAAGTGGAGACAAAGTTGACCCAAATAACTATCGAGGCATCTGTGTAAACAGTAACCTGGGGAAGGTATTCTGTCGTATCATAAACAAAAGACTTATAAACTTCCTTGAGGAGCACAATGTCTTGAGTAAAAGCCAAATTGGATTCCTACCAAACTATAGAACATTGGATCATATCTTCACCCTACACACCCTAATTGACAAACATGTTCATCAAAACAAAAGCAAAATCTTTGCCTGCTTTGTAGATTTCCAGAAGGCTTTCGATTCCATTTGGCACGACAGTCTATTCTTGAAACTTATTGAAAGTGGTGTAGGGGGAAAAACATATGATGTAATTAAATCAATGTATACAAACAATAAATGTGCAGTTAAAATTGGAGACAAACAAACAAAATACTTTCCATAGGGGCATGGCGTGATGCAGGGCTTGCCCATCTCACCGACACTCTTTAATATTTACATAAATGAATTGGCAAAACTACTTGAACAATCTACAGCACCTGGCCTCACCCTATATGAATCCAAGGTTAAATTCCTCCTCTATGCAGATGACCTGGTTCTGCTGTCACCAACTAAGGAGGGTCTACAGCAGAACCTGGATCTGCTAGAGTCATTCTGTCAGACCTGGGCCCTGACAATAAACCCCCAAAAAACCAAAGTTCTTGTGTTCCAGCAAAGATCCAGACATCAGGGACCCAGAATAAATTTCACACTAGGGACAACTAAAATTGAACAAACCACTAACTACGCATACTTGGGCTTAAAAATCAGTTCTATGGGAAATTTTCATCTGGCTGTGAATGAACTGAAAGAGAAAGCAAGAAGGGCTTTCTATGCCATTAAAAAATCAATCCAAATAGAAATCCCAATTGGCATTTGGCTCAAAATCTTTAAATCAGTAATTGAACCAATTGCACTCTATGGCAGTGAGGTGTGGGGACCGCTAACACAACAAGAATTTGCAAAATGGGACAAACATCCAATTGAGATCCTACATGCAGAATTCTGTAAAAGTATCCTCCAGACTCAAAGGAAAACCTCAAACAATGCATGCAGGGCAGAACTAGGCCAATATCCACTATTAATTACTATCCAAAAAAGAGCCACCAAATTTTGGAAACACCTAAAAATGAGCAACCCCCACTGCTATCATTACGAAGCCCTGAAATGCCAAGAGAGGATCATAAAGAAGAATACCCTCAGTCAACTAGTCCTGGGACTCAGTGAAGTAAATACTAACACTACTAACAATAGCCAGCCCCAGGACAGTGACATCATAGCACAGAGAATTCGACCCAACACAATTGTCACTAAGCAAAAGGAAAAATATCTGTCATATTGGGCAGAAACAACAAAAACCCAAAACAAACTCAATTGCTACTTGGCCCTAAACAGACAATACAACATGGCTGAATACCTGACCACGGTAAAAGATAGCAAATTGAGAAAAACCTTGACTATGTACAGACTTAGTGAGCATAGCCTGGCTATCGAAAAAGGCAGACACAGACAAACCTGGCTGACAAGAAAGGATAGGATATGCTCTCACTGCAGTCAGGGAGTGGTGGAGACAGAGATGCACTTCCTCACAGCTTGTGGAAAATATCAGGGCATAAGGGGGAATTTCTACCCAAAATTCACAAAAATATGCCCTGAATTCAAAAATTTGAATGACGACCAAAAACTCCCATACCTATTAGGGGAACAGAGAAATTGTGTAACCTTAGCGGCACACTATGTTACAGCTTGCCATAAACAGAGGGACAACCATTAAATCTAAGAATAGAGTATATACAAATTATATGAATGTATATTTATACACTCAGGGATATATCTGTTTATACACTGTATGGATAGATCTGCGTTTATGTGTTCAACCATAAATGTTTTTCGATGCTTTGGCAACATAAGATGTACCTTGTCATGCCAATAAAGCGATTTGAATTGAATTGAATTGAGAGAGAGAGAGAGACTGGGGGGAGAGAGAGAGAGACTGGGAGGAAGAGAGAGAGACTGGGGGGGAGAAAGAGAGAGAGACTGGGGGGAAGAGAGAGAGAGTCTGGGGGAAGAGAGAGAGAGAGAGAGAGAGAGAGAGACTGGGGGAGAAGAGAGAGACGGGGGGAGAGAGAGACTGGGGGGAGAGAGAGACTGGGGGGGAGAGAGAGACTGGGGGGAAGAGAGAGAGAGAGACTGGGGGGAAGAGAGAGAGAGGGACTGCTGGATTTAGTTTGGGATTAGCCTGGAGGAAGAAGGCGAGCTCTCCCTCCCTCTCCCACCCCTTCACTCTTTCTCTCCCTCACCCTCTCTCTCTCCCTCCCCCTCTCTCTCCCTGCCCCCTCTCTCCCTCCCCCTCTCTCTCCACTCTCTCTCTCCCTGCCCCTCTCTCTCTCCCCCTGCCCCTCTCTCTCTCCCCTCTCTCTCTCCCCCCCCTCTCTCCCTGCCCCACTCTCTCCCCTCTCTCTCTCTCCCCCTCCCTCCCCGCTCGCTCTCCCTCCCTCTCTCTCTCTCCCTACCCTCTCTCTCCCTCTCCCCCCTCTCCTCTCCCTCCCTCTCTCCCTCCCTCCCCCTCTCCCTCCCCGCTCTCTCTCCCTCCCTCTCTCTCCCTCCCTCCCCTCTCCCTCTCTCTCCCTCTCCTCTCCCTCCCTCTCTCCCTCCCTCCCCCTCTCTCCTCTCCCTCCCTCTCTCCCTCCCTTCCCCCCTCTCTCTCCCTCCCCATCTCTCCCTCCTTTCCTCTCTCTCCCTCCCGCCCCTCTCCCTCCCTAGCGCCTCAGGCCCAGCCCGACTCACTTGAGCTGAGCTCCCGCTGATGAGTTCCCGCTGCGGCGCGCCGCCCCGGAGACACCGTGGGCGGCGTAGCACCTGAGGCCCGGCCGGAGCCACCCGAGCTGAGTTCCCGCTGCAGCCCGCCGCCCCGGAGACAGCGTGGGTGGCGTAGCGCCTGAGGCCCGGCCCGAGTCACCCGAGCTGAGCTGCCGCTCCGGCTGGCCGCCGAATGTGAAGAACAAACACCCTCCTCACCTGTTAGCAACACGGCCAAACTAAGAACGTCCGCACGATAGCAAAATACTGGAGATGCTGGAAATCCAAAATAACAACAGAAAATGCTGGAAAAACTCAGCAGGTCATGGATGTTGCCTGACCTGCTGAGTTTTTCCAGCATTTTCTGGGGTCTTTTATGGCCGCCACTCACCTCAGCAATGGCAGTTTGAAGGATTAAGCCCCGCCCACAAACGCCATGAAACGCCCCCCTTGATTGGTCAACCATCACATCACTCAACGCTAATGAGCAGTAGGATTGGTCAGCCGCTAATGAGCGGAATTTTGCCGTTTTTTGAACGTTTTTTGTATACTGTCCGAACAATTTTTGTCTGACCAAAAATTAAATACACCTATGACGCTCCCCTAATCATAAGCTTTCTTTTGATATAACATATGTGTAGGTACGCTCTATAACTTTTGAGTGATGCCCGGACATACACACAGACAGACAGACAGACAGAGAGACAGACAGATCGATCCTTTTATATATATAGATTAATGATTGAGCAAAATCAAAGATCCTGATTGGTTGATCAGCAGTTTGTATGAATTGGTAATAGAAGAACCATCTCTTTAGTTTTTCAGTGAAAAATGACTAAATGATCACTGCAGATTCTTCTGATTCTTTTGTAATCCTTCACTCATGCAAGGTATAAACTGTATTGAAAACACTAAAAAATATTCTATTTTACCTGTTGAGTTTTATATTGGGCCAGGATTAGGGTAGCCAGCGGACCAGGCAGGCAGCAAATCATCCTGACTTTGACAGCCTAAGGCCCAGGCCGTTATACCTCCTGGGCCTCACCTGCATGCCGCCCCGCCTCGCCATCAGTTCCCCGCCCTAAACCAGCAGGTAGTGAAGGGCGTGGAATGCCGAGTGACAGGAGGGCACCGATGGGGACGGAAGGGAAGGTTTCAGGAGGGCCTTGCGATCAGGGGAAGGGGGAAGCCCGGGGAAGAGGAGGCCTCAACCTTCCCGATCTGATTTTATCTGTGGTGTCACGAGTAGAAAGCCTGTTAAAACAGAGTGGGTGATATACCACTCCCTTCCCGCTCAGCTGCAATTTTAACATGCCAAGATTTTTCAGGCGTATGAGTCAGGCGGGAACCTCATCCATTTGTGCAAATCAGGGTTCTATTACATCATAGGTCTGTAGGGGGGGCGGCGTGCGCCCAGTCAGCTTCACCTCTGACCGTCCTTTGAGCGGTTCGAATTGCTCCCACACCCCTGGGTTCTAGACACCGGACTTAGGTACAGGCAGCGATACAGAAAATCGAGTAGACAAGTGGTTTGGTGTAAGTAAACCAACATTTTATTAAAAGCAGAATAAAACAATCTTATGAAAATTACTGGTAAGAAAATACAGGCATAAACAATTACACTTATATGGGAATGGTGAACACACGGCACATCGATGGAAAACAACTGCATTAACAATCCCCTTATCCTTATCCCACCCCCTATACCTAACTAGATTAAGCTATGAGGGGCCAGGAATTCATGCTCACCAATCCAAAACCTGTTGCTTTAACGGTTGTGAGCTTTGGGGTCTGTTCTTGCTGTCCTTTGGGGTACCCCGTCACCACGTGGTCTCAGGGTGCGATGCTGAAGTTGTTGATGCGAAGCACCCTCCTTTTCCTCAGCTACCGTCGTTGTCGAGTCGCGATGGGTTTTCTTCTTCTTCTCCCTCGGGCGGTCGTCGGTGGTAATGTTACGGTCAGGTGTCGATTGGCGGTCTTTACCATTTAAATGATTTCACTATCCATGCTTCGAATGCCAGTTTATTCTTTAACCGGGCTATTACTGTCCAAGTGACAAACACCAGCTTATAACTAGGCCGTTTGTCTCGATTTTGCTACCCATCCTTCGAACGCCAGCATATTCTTAAATTGGGGTTTTACTGTAACACCAACTTATTCACCAAACACCAGCTTATAACTGGGCATTTGTCCCCAAATGCATCTTTCCGCTGCCCTTCTCTGCCTTTACTGGTTTACCTTCTCCTTTGTCTCGTCTCGTCTCATCTGCCCGTTTATGGCCTGTGTGTCCTGTGTGGTTTTGAACTCGGGCCTCGTTCTCCTCCCGCATTTGGCCCCAGTGTAATGGGCGTCCTTGGTTGTTGAGCGGCGGCCAGGGCACGAGAACGAGAGGCAGCAGGCCAAGGCCACAGGCAAGAGATAAGAGTGATAAGAGAGCGATTGCCACTGATGGGCCTACAATTATACCCGTTCTTCAACTCCTTATCTGTGCGCCAAATCAAGTCAGTCCTTTGTCTAACTTTTGGCGGGCTCGTTTAAATGATTACAGCCATTTATTTTAACGACTTGTGGAGTGGTTGTCTCTGGGTCTAATGGCCCCAATGTCCTGGTTGTTTGTCATGGATGAAACTTAATTGTCCCCATCCTGACTTGTGGCTACTGTGAGCTGTTACTGATTAAATATGCAGAAGCCTAATGGCCTTGATTCTAGGCCTATTCTAGCTTGATCTATTTCAAGTCAAATTAATGCATATTCTGTGTTTACTTTGGCTGTCTGGCTCCAGAGTGTCCTTTTCACAGATTCCTGCATTTTAAGTTTCGTCTCTGGGCCTGCCTGTCTGCAGAGACCTGTTTTAAAAATCCTGTCGGTTTTGGTCACGAGGTTACAGAAGCCATTTTGGGTACCCTGTTTTTTAATAACTTGTCCAAACAGGGTCCCTTGATCCATAATTCGGGGAGTGCAGGAATTTTGAGAACCCTGCACTTACAGGTCCTCAATACCATTTCAATGCAGAAGTAATTAAGGCACTTGCAGCCGTCACCCCGAGAGCTGAAACCTGACAGAGGACTGAAGAAACCTCTCCAGGTAAGTTTTAAACTTTCCTTTGCGGGGCCAGGAGCAGAAGGAGTGTTCCTCTGGGCCCCACAGGTAAAGTGCAGGCCACCCCTTCATGAACTGCTGAGTGTCTGGGAATTGCCCCCACCCCCAAACCCCACACTTACCTTGGGCCCAACAGGCAGCCTCTGGGCCACCCGACTATCCACCACTTCCTGTCAACTTCCTGTCTGTTTTGATGGGGAAGTCGGCATGGTGATGAGGCCTAGGGTGGGCCTCTCGCTGCCACTCCCTGATAGGCTAGCCACTCACTTGGCCACTTCCCTGCCTGGGAATTCAAGTTCCCACCCCCATTTTAAATTGGTGCTGCGGCTCTTTGTAGACTGTCCTTATTCAGAAGCCAAGTTTCAGCGGCATCTAATGTTCGCAGGCATTTAGTGGAATTGTTTTACAGGCTGTCAGTGATGGCGTTTTAGAGACAAGTACGTCAAACCATGTGTAAGCTTGTACACTGGGCTGCCTCAGTGGCTCACGGTGGTGGTACTGAACCAGGCTGACTATGATGTTTCCCGTTAGATCCTTGCTGTGAAGGCCAGGTCAGTGGAGGAAGGGACACCACCATTAGCCTCATGTCATTGGATTAAGCAGAGGAAATAGTCAACTCAAGTTCCTAGTCCTAATTGGAATCTAATTTCCCCTCCTGTATCGTGGGTGCGCACAGATGCTGGGTGAGGATAGTGTAATGATCAGCAACCTGTCATTCTGGAATGGTACACTAGGTGGTGCTGTATGTATATAAGAGTGGGCTACCCACGATGCACCAGGCTACCCACAAGGCAGCAATCAAGATGGATGCCTCTACAGATACTGTACCTAGTCCACATGTGCTCAATAAAGTGTCTAGCAAAACCTAGCCGTTCTTAATAAAAACGACTAGTTATTAATGAACATAACATGGTACCAGGATTGGTAAGATCTGCTGAATATTGTGCAATGCGACATGGAGAATTTGAAGCCACCAGAGCGTTTGAAACTCACAGGAAATATCGACAACAATTGGCAGACTTTTAAACAACAATTCGAACTCTACATTGCTGCCATCGGGTACGGTACGAAGCCAGACGCAAGGAAAATAGCGTTGCTGCTCACGGTTGCAGGCCCACAGGCGATAGAGGTATTTAATACATTTGTATTTAATCCAGAGGAGAACAGAGAAAAAAATTAGACGATGTGCTAAAGAAGTTTGATACACATTGGGGCAGTAAATCCTCCCCAAATGCATGAGTACAGAAGGGGTACTCACGCGTCTGGCCGGAGGAAATGCCGGTTTTCAGCATGCACAGCGCATGCGCTGAAAACCGGCATTTCCTATCCTCTAACCCAAGAGGTGAAGCAGCTAGCGCGTGCGCTGTAGGGGGCAGCGTGTGCGTCTTGGATTTCCTCTGTTTTGGGGGATTTGCACATGTCTAAAGGCCTCCGGTCTTTAAGCTTGTAAAAAGCAGACGTAAGTATTTATTTTTACAGGTAAGTGGTGTTTTAGTGTAATTTAGAATTTTTTTTCCACAGGCTTATTATTTGAAAGAATCCACAATAAGGTAAGTTTAGTTTTAGACCCTTTTTATTAAAAATTTACTTTTTTCAAAAAAAAAAATTATTGTTTAAATTATTTTTTTAAACTTATTTATACTTAATTTAATGATTGGGATGTTTTTTAAATGTTTATTTAAAGCTTAAATAGTGTTTTGGGCCCCCGTAGTTTTCATGAGCTTGACAGTTCTTACTCTCAAACTCATGAATGAACCTTCCCCTCCCCTGATTGGTTGTACAGTGCTCACCTGATCCCAGCCGGCACATCGCACTAACTACGCCGCTGGATCAGGTAAGCACTGCGCGCTGACAGCTGAACCGGGCCTGTCACAGGAAATGCAAGCAGGCCCGGGCTGCAGATGTCAGCGTGCAGGGTGAGTGCAGATCGGGGACACCAAGTTCTGGGCCATTGTTCTCCCAAAAAGAATGAAACCTATGAGAGGTACATCTTCCATTCTCGGACACAGCAGCAAAATGAGACTTTTGATAGCTTTATGACTGATCTGAAACTGAAAGCACAGACATGTAATTTCTCTGAGCTGAAAGCATCCATGATTCGTGACCAGATTGTGTTTGGTATTCATGATAAAAAAGTCAGGGAACGTCTGTTGAGAGAAACCGAACTCACATTGGAAATTGCTGTGAAAATATGCCAAGCCAGCGAGCCAGCTCGAAAGCACGCAAAGACTTTCAGTGAAATCAATAATGATGCGATTGTAATGAGTGATAATGCTGCTGTCAGTGCTGTGTCCTACAAGGGGAAGAAACGTGGGCAGAACAGAAATGAAAAGCAATCGGAGGCTGACATTTTTAATTGTAAACGCTGTGGTTACAAACACCAGTTAAGACGATGCCCAGCGTTTGGAAAAATGTGCACAAAGTGTAATGGAAAGAATCACTTTGCCAAACAATGCTTTTCAAAAGTAAAAACAAAGAAAGGGCAATGAGTTAATGTGATTGAGGACACTGATTTAAGTGAGACATGTTTTGTAGGAATGGTGTCATGTGACAATATCAAAAAGGATACAGAAAATGTGCAGCCCTCAGGAATTAACAATGCTGAACATAAAGTTAATGCAGTAAAAGAGGACAAATGGATGATCCCACTGCAGGTAAATGGAGCATTAGTTACATTGAAACTAGACACTGGGGCAAAAGCAAACTTAATCAGTATGAGTGGCATTAACAATATGAAAGAAAAGCCCAAAATACAGAAAAAGTCAGTACTACTGAAGGACTATAATGGACAGAAAATAGATAGCTTAGGTGTATGCAGACTTAAAGTGACAGTCAAAGACAAAGTGCATCATCTCATGTTTTCTGTTGTGGCTGAAGGACTTGATTCACTACTGGGTGACAAAGCTTGTGAGGACTTAGAACTGGTCAAGGGAGTCTACCATATAAACTGTGCCATAAGTAGACCAGATGACTCGGTGGATTCTGTAGTGAATAATTTCCAGGATGTGTTCAAAGGATTTGGAGTTCTACCATTCACTTACAAGATCCAGCTAAAGGAGGATGCTCAGCCAATGGTACATGCTCCACGAAGAGTTCCAGCACCCCTGCGTGACCGGCTCAAGAATGAACTGGACAGAATGACCACACTAGGAGTCATCAGGAAAGTCGAAGAGCCAACAGACTGGGTTAACTCCATGGTATGTGTAAAGAAAAAGAACAATGATCTAAGAATATGCATGGATCCAAAGGACTTAAACACAAACATAAAATGTGAACACTACCAGATTCCCAAGCAAGAAGAAATCACCAGTGAAATGTCAGGTGCCAGATACTTTACAAAGCTCGATGCCTCACAAGGATTTTGGCAACTGGAACTGGATGAAGAGCGCACCAAATACTGTACCTTCAACACACCATTTGGCAGTTATTGTTTCCTCAGAATGCCTTTCGGGATAATATCTGCATCTGAAATCTTTCATAGAGCGATGGAACACATAATTGAAGGTCTGGAAGGAGTTCGGGTCTATGTTGATGACATCATCATCTGGGGCGCCACACTGAAAGAACACAATGAGAGACTGACTAAAGTGCTACAGAGCATAGGCCGGAATGGACTGAAGCTCAACAAAGCCAAGTGTCAGTTTGGCGTCCAGGAAGTCACTTTCCTAGGAGATAATCTAGATATGGAAAAAGTAAACGCCATACTCAAAATGCCCCGACCCACTGACAAAAAAGGAGTGCTACGCATCATGGGGATGATAAACTTCATTGGAAAGTTCATTCCTAACTTGTCAGCCAAGACAGCCTGTCTGTGAGACCTGCTACGTAAAACAAATGAGTTCACATGGACAGAAAGACATGAACAAGAGTGGATAAACCTCAAAACAGTGCTGACAACCACACCTGTACTCACCTTCTTTGACCCAACAAAAAGAATCAAAGTGTCAACGGATGCATCAAAAGATGGCCTACGTGTGGTCTTGCTACAAGCAGAGGGTGAAGATTGGAAGCCTGTTGCCTATGCCTCCAGGTCTATGACTGATACTGAGTGTCGATATGCCCAGATTGAAAAGGAATGTCTAGGCTTGGTAGTTGGACTAGAAAAGTTTCATGGCTACATATATGGACTTCCCACCTTCACAGTTGAGACAGACCACAGCCCACTGGTTGCCATCATAAAAAAGAATCTGAATGAGATGTCTCCAAGGATTCAATGACTCATGATGAAGCTGCAAAGCTATGACTTTGAACTGATCTACACACCAGGCAAATACATAGTGTTAGCAGATGCACTATCCCGAGCACCCACAATGAGTCATGTGAGCTCTACTGAAGAAGACATGGATGTTCATGTGAGTATGGTCACTGCTGCGCTGCCCGTGTCAGACACAAAATCAAAGCAAATAGCAGAAGAAACAGTAAAAGATACAGTATTACAAGCAGTAATAGAGAACATTCATCATGGTTGGCCAAAAGGTTCCTGTCCAAAATATTTTCACATAAGGTCAGAATTGAGTGTCGCAAGTGGACTATTACTAAAACAGAACAGAATAGTCATTCCACAGGCTCTACGTCAAGACATGCTCAAAAGGATTGATGAGGGACACCTCGGAATTGAAAAATGCAAAAGCAGAGCAAGAGACACTGTTTATTGGCCCGGCATAAATAAGGACATTGAGAACATGATAGGCAAATGTGAGACATGTCAGAAACACCAAAACAAACAAGCAAAGGAACCAATGATAGTAGCTGACATACCAACAGCACCATGGCAAAAGGTTGGTATGGACCTTTTTCATTTAAATGGTAAAGACTATCTAATAGTGAGTGACTACTATTCTAACTATCCTGAGATGGCGCTGCTCTCAAGCACCACAGCAAGCAGTGTCATAATGCATGTGAAATCCATCTTCGCCAGACATGGAATTCCCAGGATTGCCGTTAGCGACAATGGTCTGTGCTTCAACTGTAAGGAGTGGCAACAGTTTGCAGCACATTATGACTTTCAACACATCACATCCAGTCCTTTGTATGCTCAGTCGAATGGTAAGGCAGAAAAAGGTGTTCAAGTTCTCAAGCAGCTACTAAAGAAAGCGACAGAAAGCAAGTCTGATCCTTATCTCGCCCTGCTGAGCTACCGAGCCTCCCTTTAGACTGTGGTTCTTCACCTGCTGAACTCCTAATGGGTCGCAAGTTGCGTACCATGCTACCCTGCTGTGCAAAAGAAAAGCAGAGTAAGGAACTGAGACAGAGACTTCAACTGTTAAAGCTGAAACAGAAATCATACTATGACAAGTCATCCAAAACTCTGAAACCATTGACAAGGGATGATGTTGTCAGAATTGAAGATCCAGATGCATGGAACAGGAAAGCTACAGTTCTTGAGGAAGTAGGACCAAGGTCATACACTGTTAGAACTGAGGAAGGACAGATTCTCAGGAGGAACCACCGTTCCCTCCTAAAAACACAAGAGACTATCGAAGAGCAAATCGATGACAATGCCGCAACTGAATCTTGTCACTCACCACCAGAACAATCTAACACAAATACACATACAGGCTCTCATGAAAACACATCAGACTTACCTGTGCTGAGAAGATCCACACGTGAAGTAAAAAAGCCTGATAGACTTAATCTTTGAGTACAAAGAAAACTACATTGAAAATGTATTGACTGTTGAAGATGTTTATGTTGTTATGATTGATTGATATTGATTGATACTGATTTTGTTTAACCTCAAAGAAAGGGGGATGTAATGATCAGCAACCTGTCATTCTGGAATGGTACACTAGGTGGTGCTTTATGTATATAAGAGTGGGCTACCCACAATGCAGCAGGCTACCCACAAGGCAGCAGTCAAGATGGATGCCTCTACAGATACTGTACCTAGTCCACATGTGCTCAATAAAGTGTCTAGCAAAAGCTAGCTGTTCTTAATAAAAATGACTTATTATTAATGAACATAAGAGATAGGAATGGGCTTAGCTGCACTGACTCCCATGGTTAAATAGCTCATTGAATCTGAACAGCTAAGCTCACTGGAGGAATGGCTATCTGGATAAAGCAGCGAAGGATTGCCAGTGACCATGGCAGCTTAAGTCATTGTCCAGAGGAGAGAAGAGAAATCAGGAGGAAAATAAAGTTTCCTGTCAACGACTGTACTATTTTACATGACTGATGTTAAAAATGATGAATCAACAAAACAAAGTGATGACCTTTTCAATACTGAGTACTGTCTGCAGGCTCCTCAGATCAATTGTTCACAGTGGAACTTACGATAGATAAAAGCCATAGCGACTGAATTTTAAGCAGGGTGCTGCTCTACAGCACAAGGGTTATTCTTCGGACGCTTCAGAACCCGTCATTATTTTAGCGCCATTGTCGACCCATTGAAAATCCCTCCATATTATAAATGTTGCTCATTGCCAGCAGTTACATTAGTGGTGCCGACTTCAGGATATCCAGCCCATAATTGCTCATTGGATGCACAGATGCTACAGTGCGAGCATCAATGGAGAATGTTTTTATTTAAATGACTGCATTTTAGAAAGGTAATATCAGTATAGTAGCCCTGACACTGTATTAATGTGTTTCAATGCTAGATTTGGTAGCAATTATTACACATCTGTTATATTCATGCATTGCTGCTTTAGGCTGGGTAAAAGGCTTTGCACTCGCTGGCTGAGTCTGCCACTGAACCCCCACCCCCCCCCCCCCCCCACCCTCCCAAATATTTCCATATCCCTGAATGAGAACACACACAGTCCTGGACATAGGAAGCTGCAACAAGATGAGAAGGTAGATAGGGGAAATATTTCCTCTGTCTCCAGTAAAGAAAAGGTAACAATTAAATCTTGATCTTTCTCACTTCAGAAACTCATATGCAAAAATAATTGATCAAATCAATAACTCCTGTAAGTTATTTTCATATTTTTTATGCCAGTAATTCTAAAATGATAACTTTTTCCAACAGCATCGGTTCAAAGATTTATAACCCATTTGTCAGGTGAAAGAGCATAAGAGAGACTTTTATCATTGGTTGCTGAGAGAGGGGTCAATCTGAGATCAGAATAGCAGAGAGCGTTCAGGTCACAAGGAAATCAAAGCCATTGATCAGGGGGCAAAGGTCACTGCATACCATCTGTGATGTCATCAGGTAGGACCCACCAACAGCCACTAATCATTTAAAACACATTCTAATATACAGCGTATTGCTTCACACCATAACAGCAGACACAATCAGACATTACTGCATACACCATGTAATGGTAAATCTGTCAGGCACTAAAGTAACAGTTCTGTCCTTACTCCTCTAAAAACTGATCTCTTTATCAACGTTAAATTCCTTTGAAACCCAAAATCTGACCTTTAATCTATTTTTAAAGTTTATATATACTATGTAACAACACATGTCACTCTCAGTAGGATTTCCTGCTGAGCTAATATTGAATTTTCCCATATTGTTTCAGAAAGAGTAACATGTTGAGGGCTTTAGGGTTGTTTTTGAAAGATTTCGCTCCATCACATGGCTGCTTTCAGCTCTCCGTGGTCTTGTGATAAATTTGTGTTGTCACAAGATTCTCGTGAAATGGGGGTCAGAGGGCATCATTTCAAAAAAACAGCACCATCACATCATATACATGATGGCATTTTCCTCGTGTCAACGTCACGTCACCAAAAGTAAAGATGCAAAGATTGTACAAAGATTTTTTTTGCCAGTTTGGCGATATGTGTGCTGTGGAGCCCAGTGGACATTTAAAACATTTTTGTGCTATTCTTGGGGTCAGCGAAGTGTGACTCCACAATTGTCCACTTGTTCAATGGCCCCACACCCTGACATTCATATTACAGACAGTTCATTAGCACTGACTGATATTACAAAATGTGTATCTCTCATTTCCACATATATATGAAAAATAATGGGCTCTTTTACCCATTATCAACCCATGAAGCATTAAAATGTCTGTAGGATATAGATTGTTACATTATAAACAAAGTAAGAATATTTTGTAGTTTGCTTTATCAACTGATCTAGTCAAAAGCAAGTGGTTTAAGAGAAATTAACATTATGCAGTAACATTTGATCAATTAGGTAAAAGTGAAAAGACAAATTCCTGATAAAATAGTTTTCACTAAGAGTGTTGAAAGAATGGCGAGCTAATACTGGAGTCATGTGCTCTTCATTGTGCTCTAATAGTTGGAGTTTGTAACATGTTTAAGTCTGTGCTCTCTGCCACTTCAGTATACACTAGCAGTGTCTTGTATCTCCATCACAGGAAATACATTGGGCCTCTCCTAGTTAAGAACACACATTTTGCTTTGAAGACAAATGGAGTATGATTTGAATATAATAGCACATTCTTAGAATATATTTCAGAAGCATATGTGGAAAACCAGGTTTGTTTCTATTATTTGACCCTCCTATGTTGCAATAATATCCAGCAGGAACATTGCAGGTATGACACCTTACCCTTAAATGAAGCCTCCCCGCCTGGCTATACCTTCCACCACTTGCCCCGCACAGACCGCCGTGGTGGCGGTGTGGCTCTCATCACCAAATCACACCTTGGTCTCTCCCCCTATTCCTCCGGCACTTTCTCCTCCTTTCAGCATCTCACCTTATGTCACACCTCTCACCTCTCATTTAAAATTCTCATTCTCTACCGCCCACCCAAGTACCATAAAAATGTTATTACCGAGATATCTTCACTGCTTTCCTCCCTCAGCCCCTGCAACAAGCGACTTCTCATCCTCGATGATTTCAACCTCTCAATTCATCATGCTCTCTCTCCTCTGAGTTCACTAACCTCCTAGCCTCCCTTAATCTCTCCCTCCATGTAAACTCCCCCAACCCATATTCACGCCACCCCCTTGACCTTGCCATCTCTCATGGCCTCGCTACTCCCATCGTGTCAATCGCAGATAAGGCCATCTCTGACCATTTCCTCATATCGCTCTTCACCCGCATCCACTTTCCCCACCCTACCCCCCAACCCTACTTCCTTCTGTGTCCGCCCCTGGAAAAAACTCTCTCCCAACTCTCTTACAATTGCACTTACAAAATCCCAACTGTTCAGCCTTTGGCCCTCCATTCAACATTTCTGCAGCTACCGATCTGCTCAACCATACCCTCACCACTACCTTCAATGCCCTAGTCCCAATTAAAACAATTACTCTCTCTCACCCTGACCCTCATCTTTGCTCCCTTAAGTCCAAGGAACGCAGACTTGAATGGATATGGCGGACAACTGGTTTAGCCATTCACCGCCAGATCTGGCTGGACCACATAAAGCATTATCGGGTCCTGCTTTTGTCTGCCAAAACTGCTCACTATTCCAGGATCATTCTGGAATGCAAAGATAAACCCCGGCTTCTATTCTCCACTGCTAACCATCTTCTTAAACCCCCCTCCCCCGTCTCCTCCACCCCCACCTCTAACAACAAGTGTGAGGAGCTCATGGACTTCTTTGTCTCTAAGATTGAGACCGTTCAGCTGTCTCTGCCACTTCCCTTCCTTCCCCTAGCCCACTGGGCCAAACTTCCTCTAAGGTTCCCCCCTGCCCTAGCCCTGAACTCACATCTTGCTCCAGTTTCTCTCCAATATCCCCTCATGACCTCTCCACATTCATCTTGTCCATGAGATCCACTTCCTGCTCCCTCGACCTTATATCCCACCAAACTGCTGACCACCCAACTTCCTTTTCTGGCTCCCGTGCTAGCGGACATTGTTAACGACTCTCTCTCCTCAAGCACTGTCCCCCTCTCCCTCAAATCTGCCATCAACCCTATTCTCAAAAAAACAATCCTTGACACCACCGTGCTTGTAAACTATCGCCCCATCTCCAACCGCCATTTCCTCTCCAAAGTCCTTGAACGTGTTGTTGCCTCCTAAACCCGTGCTCCTCTTTCCTGCAACTCCATGTTTGAATCCCTCCAATGAGGTTTCCGCCCCTGCCACAGTACCGAAACAGCTCTCATCAAAGTCACAAATGACATCCTTTGTGTCTGTGACAAAGGTAAACTATCCCTCCTCGTCCTTCTTGACTTGTCTGCAGCCTCTGACACAGTTGACCACGCCATCCTTCTCCAACATCTCTCTACCATCGTCCAGCTGGGTGGGACTGCACTCGCCTGGTTCCATTCTTATCTGTCTAATCGTAGTCAGAGAATCACCTGCAATGGCTTCTCTTTCTGCTCCCGCATCGTTACCTCTGGTGTCCCCCAAGGATCTATTTTTGGCCCCCTCCTATTTCTCATCTACATGCTGCCCTTTGGTGACATCTTCCGAAAACACAGTGTCAGTTTCCACATGTACACTGACGACACCCAGCTCTACCTCACCACCACTTCTTGCAACCCCTCCACGGTCTCTAAATTGTCAAACTGCTTGTCCGACAGCCAGTATTGGATAAGCAAAAATGTCCTCCAATTAAATATTGGGAAGACCGAAACCATTGTTTTTGGTTCCCGCTACAAACTCCATTCCCTAGCCACTGACTCCATCACTCTCCCTAATATCTGTCTGAGGCTGAACCACACTGTTCGCAACCTTGGTGTCATATGTGATCCTGAAAGGAGCTTCCGACCACATATCCGCGGCATAACTAAGACCGCCTATTTCCACCACTGTAACACCGCCCATCTCCGCCCTTGCCTCAGCTCATCTGCTGCTGAAACCCTCATCCATGCCTTTGTTACCTCTAGACTTGACTATTCCAACACACTCCTGGCTGGCCTCCCACATTCTACCCTACGTAAACCTGAGGTCATCCAAAACCCGCTGCCTGTGCCTTAACTCGCACCAACCGCACTTTTATTCTCATACACCTATTTGGCAGCCTAATTTAGGACATTGAGCTGTTGGAGAAATAAAATGATAATGAGGAAAAGCAGAAGTAAAAAGTAGATTTGAACGTGGCGGAGAAATTTGTTTCGGCTCTTCCTGTGCCTGAAATGGTCAGCCTGCACCAAAAACTGGAGGTCAGAGGCTGAGATCTCGGGCCCCATCTGAATAATTCCGGTGAGCTGCAGGCACCTGTCAGGCCTCTAGAAATGGCTCACCGGCTTCTTCTGAATCAGTTTGGGCCGGCTGCGACTCACTTCTGCACCTCCTGGCTCCACATTAAGCTAAGTTTAAAAGAAAAAAACTTGCCTTTCTGTTGGTGGCCTCCAGCAGTCCCTTTAAGGGCCACTGGTTAAGCTGCAGAGGAACTGGCAAAACTGAGTGGAGCCTACACTTACAAAGGTCCTAATGCTTGTTTAAGGCGGTAGCTGGAGATTCCTGAATATCACCTGAGCCAATATGGCATTGGACATATTTCAGGCTCCCTTGGTGAGTGGGACATAGTCCTGCGAAATTAGACATTTTTGGCCTTGTTTCGTGCTCAAGAAATGAGTGAAATTGGGGTCCAATATTTTGGCCAGTAATTCCAAGAAGGCAGATGTCCTGAAAGGAGGTAAAGAACCTGTTAAAGAAAGCTGGAGGTATGTTGCAAAACAAGTAAGAGCAACCAACTTGAGTTCTGGTTCTGACTACAGTACTGTATTTAACTGAATAGTCATATCCGACTATCCAGTTACAAAGCTGCATTTCCACACATCTATTGCTAGATTAAGTTGTTATATGGTTTAAAGGGCTGGTAAGCTGTCAATATGCTAAAATGACCAATGTTAAGTATAAGAAGGGTAAAGTGTATTGAATTCGTGTTAATTTTGAATAATTTAGTTAAATTAATCTAAGAGATACCACGTTAAACTGCCTTTCTTATGACAAAAAGGGAAACAGCTAAATGAATAACTTGTGCAACAATAGGTCTGACTGTAGTAAATTCACAACTATACATGTCTTTATATAACTTATTATCAAAAATAATTCTTCATTATTATTTCTATTTCTGAACAGTAGAAAGCCTTAGAAACACAGGGCTGGATTTTGCCAATGGGGAGCTTTTGGAGGCGGGACTCCCACTTGTCGGGTTTTAGTCCCGCCTCCATCAATGTCTGGCCAACCCACACTATTTTCCCTTGATTGACCTTGTTAAGCCCGCCCAGCAGGTTTAGCAGGCCAATTAAGGGAACGCCAGTTACAGAGAACGTCAACATATGACGTTTCATCTGTCAAAAAGTTTTGACAGATGAATTGTCATCGTTTGACAGCTCTGTGAAGCTGTCAAATACTGACACTCTCTGTAGTTTGATGAGTTCTTGAATTCAAGACTCATCAAACCTCTTTATTTTGCAGAAATTAGATAGTTGCTGCATTGGAGAATGCAGCAGCCATTTGTCATCTCTGCCGCGGAGGTGCGAGACTCTCCACATACCCACCGATTGAAGCCTGCAGGAAGAAACAAAGGTAAGTAAACTTTTACTAACACTTTCCACTTACCTCACATACTCACCTCTCCACACTTGCACACATCACTTACCTTCACAGCACACTTTTGCACCCCTCCGATCCCCGCAGACCCACTGCTCGCCTCGGTGACCCTGGCGGGGTTCGCAGCCTTCGGGAAGCCTGCATTTGTGTGGGTAAAATGGGGATAATCCTCTTATCTGCCTGTTACCTACCTGTTAACAGGCAGATAAGTGGCACTAATCCCCTTCCCGCCTCCAAGGAGATGGGACCCGGCGCAGGTCGGCTACCCGCCTCCTGGCAAGATGGCACGGAGGCGGGTTGGGGCGGGTTGGGCACCCGCCCCCAGATTCTGCCATTTTCTCGGCAGTCCTGCCTCCAAACCCGCCTCCCCAGGGCTGGCAAGATCGCGCCTGAAGTGAAATCTTGTTACATGAAATTAGTCAGGATAAGCAAAAATGTATATATCCAGACTGAGAGATAATAATCAGGCCTTGTTAACTAACATGTTTTGCCTATTTCCTTTACTTGTCAGGAATATTCAGTTGTAACAGGAACTCACAGTGAAACATTGGTAGGAACTGTCTGTTGCACAAATACTTCCTGGACCGTTACTTTTAATGGAAGATTTTCCAACGTGTGAACTGTTTCATACTGTTATCACTTTTTTATTTGTTATAATTTCATAGATATTTGAAATAAAATAGGTCATATATAAAGCTCAGTGGGTCAAGTGAATGGGACCATTCCAACATATCATGTGTGAATATTACTGGAATGTGAGTCAGAAGGTTGTAGGTTCAAGCCCAATCCAGGATGTGAGCACCTACCCTCAGCAGACATGTGTGGCTACAAAGTTCTTATGGATGTCTTGAGGACATGAAAGGTGCTTTACAAATGCAAGTTCTTTCTTTCTATAAAATAACAATATGAACTGGTGTGTCCCCTAACCATATATGCAGATTAGTGAAAATGGCCACCTAAATGCGCCAGGAAGCAGTTAAAATGAGGTGATTCTGAAGGCCTTAGACAGCTTATTGCGTTTCATTTGTAACATGGGTCTAAAAGCATGTTGCACTTTGATCGCACATTAGTGAAGAGTGACGTAGTTTTACTGTGACCTAATGAAAGCTGTTAATAGCCTGAAGTGTTAGCAGGTTATATCCTCACCTCTGTGTTGCATTTTTAATAGTTGTTCTTACAATCATTATACTGCAGTACAACATGGTAAGAAGCAACTTAAGCACTGATATTTCCTTTGGCGACCTTGGGACCACTTAGATCATCCTTGGCTTGATCTATGTAATTACATCTAGAGCATGAGGCAGAGGACAAACTGAGGGTCTCTTGATTACAGATGGAATAATTACTCATTGTCTTGTAAGCACTAACTGCTCTAACCAGGGAATTCTGAATTAAAGCTTTTTCACTTCTGGATTAAATTAAACAGGCAATGCAATACATTAACAGTAACAGAATTCCCAATTCTCCCACTCCTTGCTCACATAAAGGATACACAACGGATGTCTGTGCAATATGGTTTATGGGGCAGATTTTCCTGTTTCTGTGCCTGGGGCTGTTGGATCACCTGGGCACAGCGAATACAGGAAAATTGGACAGGAAGGAACACATGCCCCTAACCTAGCTTGTCCAATTTTTGGTACATTTATGTAAATAGAAGGAAAATTGGGTTGGCTCCTGTAGGGGTTAGCACTCGTGCCCAATTTCCCTGTATTCACAGAGCCCAGGTGATCCAATAGCCCCAGGAGCAGGAAAATAAACCTCTATGTTTCAGGTGAGATTGACTATCCGTACCTAATAATGCTCATATATGGAAGCAAATACCATGTAACAGTGAAATCCATTCAACTTTCGATTTACGACTCTTCCAATATGAGTTTAATTTTACAACGTTTAAAATATATTTATTTTTAGACTGAGAACTTAGAATAAATGGTCTGATGAACTTGCTGTGTGATGGTGCCACAAATATTCTGCAAACCCAAACACATGAGAGTTATCAAACACTGGAGCTTCCAGATCTGTCAGTGTACCTTCCAGATCTGTCACTGTACCAGGAAACAAGAGTTCAAAAGAATATCAGGGGAAATATCAAGGTTGCAAAGATTAATGATGATTGATTGTCCTTAAGCACAAGCTGCTCCAACAGGTAATTCTAAATTAATACCAAACAGCAGTTCCTCCTTTTAAAAATGTGACCCCGTCACCTTCAGATGGCTCCTTGTAGGTGTCACATACTTAGAAAGCTAATATAGTCCATGAACACCAGTAACTCAATGTCACATTTTAAGATTTTTGACTAGATGGGACTTTGGATTAAGTTGTATCATGATGACAACCTTAAATTATATTCAGTTTACAAGGGATTAAATTCACACAACACGCAGGCTTCTAGGAGTGCAGATTAGATTCAGCAAAGCAGAAATGGTATTTCTTGCATGAAACATCAGCTTGAGACCATAGTGTGCATTAATACATTCCAGTAATATTCACACATGATATGTTGGAAGGGCTCCATTCACTTGGCCCAGCTGTCAGGGGAGCCCACCTAGGTGGGTGATAAGAAGAAAGAGAGAAAGGCTTGCAGTTATAAGTAGCAGGTTTGACTGGGAGCTGAACCGGCCAATCTCCAACAAGAGAGCTGGAGTAGAATCAAAGGTCAGGTTTTTTTGGCTCCCTAACTGTCTACAACACGTCACAAGAAATTTGGATTGGAACCATTATAGAGGGAGAAATCTCTTTTCCTAAGGTTGGAGCTGACAAACCTCAGAGATTTGCTAATCTATCAGGAGAATTTAGCCCACTAACGGGTAGAGTGTTGTGCTTTGTTACTTTCTATTTTATAAGGAATGTTATGAACT
The DNA here is from genome assembly GCF_052327205.1 of Somniosus microcephalus. NCBI lineage: Eukaryota > Metazoa > Chordata > Chondrichthyes > Squaliformes > Somniosidae > Somniosus > Somniosus microcephalus. The sequence goes on along the minus strand of NC_140999.1, from coordinate 27,557,190 downwards.
AGATTGAAATTCATTGAAAACATTATACTGTTTGTTCATATATTATGTGTAAAATAAACTAGTTTGTTGGTTTAAAATTGTCCTCATCTCATAGAGTGCTAATCAGTCCACCTTCTGGAAGATAGGAGAAAGACACGTGGAGGCACGCAGAAGATTATCGTCTCCAGTTCACACAATGAGGGCTTTCATTGTTATGACCCCTGGGTCATGCTATTGTATGACTAGCTATTGGGTAGTAAAGATAAACTCCTGATTGTAGGAGACATGGGTTCTGCTTACGTGAGAAACTGGTGGCGTTGAACCCGAGAGGATATCTAGTGCAGACCCATAATTTTCAGCATTCTACCTAGCCAACTTCCCAAGAGTACTCAAAGCTATCTGGGAGGATATGGCCCAATTAACAATTCTCCCAATATCCCTGCTGGGGAGAATAAAGGGCTGATTTAAACTTTTGACAGTGGCAGAAAACGAGTGGTAGCGGATGCCCATTATACGTCCTGCCCAATTTTCCATTCCATTGACGAAGTTTATAACGGGCAGCCGGTCCACTACCACCCATTTCCCACCATTGCCAAAAGTTAAAATTAGCCCTCGAGCATCTTCAAAATGAACAACATACCCCTGCTCCGATGCCCATTCAAAGTGCTTCCAGTCCAAATCTCCAGAGCTTTCTTCTATGACCTTGATAAGCAGATCCCCAGATTCATCTGGAAAGGCAAGAAATAAAGAAACACAATCAGAAAACTCTGACTATTGAAAGACAGAAGAGAATTCCCCGCCACCCCCACCATCACCCCTGCTTCCATAACTATACCGCCAAAGTTTGAGTAATATAGCAGAAGAAAATGCAACCCAATATGTCATGAACAATAGTCCAACCAGACCGCTCCTGGGTAATGATAAAACAAGAATGCTGCCATGCCCTCCCCTTCGCACACTTCCCTTAAGTCTCTGTAACTAAAGTGCCCTACCCTGTCTGCTTACACCGCCAATCTAGGTCATCCCCGCCATTATCATTACCAGGACCAACAGTAGTGGGGGGATGCTATCTGCAGCATTACCCGTATAGTACAGTATTAACATCCCACCAGCAGCCCTGGAGGTGGTTTCAATCCTGACACAATAAGAACTTCAAAAGGCTCTCACAACTCATTGATATTGGAGCCATCAAATCCTTCCATGCTCTTCAAGCCAAATTTTAGCTCCACCAGAAAAATGCTTTTCAGTACAAACAAATTAAGCAATTCCTAACTGGTTGGATCAATTAGGTCATAGTGACACAATAAATATTCTGAGAGAAACTGCAGTAAATCATATCCAATAATGATTGGGATTCCATTTATAAAGCAGCATAAGCGATCTCAACTTTCAATAAATTGAATGGAGGGCAAATTAAAATTATGTGCAGGACATACCATTCCCTGCCTACCTAAACACAGGAAAGCTTGGAGTCACAGTAGAGTTTTTGAGAGACCATGGTGGGGAGGGCACAATTTTTCCCATTTTCTGGTTGTGCCCAAAGATTTAACTATAGTGACAAAAAAATGCTATGTAACATCAATAAAATCACCTAGCACCTCATTGAAGACTTTGTTGGTCCTTCCCTTTGCGACCTCCCAACACTGGACCCTAACATGGGCAAACATTTGGGGTTCCACTTAAATGCAGCCCATCAGTACATCCCACTAAGGTGGTGACAGGAGGACCCAGAACTTGGTCAGGGTGAATTGAGGTGACTGAAAATTAACCCGGTGATGTTCCTGGCCCATTGCCAAAAGCTGCCTGGCACATCAACCAACACCCCCTTGCCCCAAATATATCACATGGCAAGCACTTGGCATATACTCCACCTCACCCAGAAAGAGTAATGTCTTAGAACACAAGATGAGCATGACATTCACGCTAGTGTCACTGCCACAATCTGGAATCAGTTTGGAGTCCTCCATAGTTCCAACCACGCACTCAACCTCACACTACCACAATCTATCATGTACACCATAGGGTGCATTTTACAAATTCACGCTGCTGGTATGACACATGTCAGGAGGGTTTATCAGGAATTTGGCCATGGAAGTCAATGGGACCAGCAGGATGTTTTGCCCATTAATTCTGACGGACGGACTATCCTGTACAACCTGCTGACCTCCCGAATACCTGATACGCAATCCCAGCATGCAATGCTCTGTGTCAGGAGTGCAAATTTATAAAATCTCCCCTCATCTGTTATGAAAGTCGCGCGCGCTAATGTAACCAAATGGCAATTTCATTACAAAAAGAGAGATTTTAGAGACTAAAAATATAACTTCCTTTGTTGAAACAAATAAACTGTTCAGTTGAATTTCAAAATAGTTTGACACATGAGAGGAATTTTCCTGAAGAGGCAGTTTACTGAAGAGCGCGAATATCAAGATTTAAAAAGGATTCATAGAAAGAAAAAGAGAATCACGAGTAATTTTATTCTTGTGAAAAATTTAAAAGAAAACTCAAATAGAGAATGATTTTTCTTATTGGAAAAAAGGTCCAACGTCCTGTGGTAAATTAGAATGCTCACAATCCAATCACATGGTGTAGTTGACACATTACGAGTCAACAAAGTAAGCTGCAGAGACACGTTCTGAAATGAATCAAATTAATCCACTTTCTAAATCATTTATGATGCCAAAAAAAGGCACTGTGCAGACTTTCATTATTGGCACTCAAGACCTACAATACATAGAACTGGGTTTATAGTCTAGCAATGGCCATGCTGACATTCCAAATTAATATATGGAGGGGTGTGATCTGAAACCTATATGTTAGATTCTGCTGAGAATGAGACTAAATGGATGGCTCTTTCAGGGAGCCAGCAGAGGCGCAATGGGCCCCCGGCCTCCTTCTCAGCTGTAGAATTCTATGAATCAGTTCCAAGAATGTACCAAATCCATGGGCGCAAATCCAGCAAAAAGCTGCTCCAGCCAATTGTCCCTAGGATTGTGGTCCGTTTGGCTAAAAAGAAAATAGAAGAGGATTGAAGATCATATCAAAAGGAGAAACCAGAAATGTTCAGATCGCAATGTGGTAAATATCTTTGATCACTTCAGTCAAAATTATTCAAAACAGACAATTTTTTTTTATTTGTGTAAGTTTTTTTCAACCCAAATATTACACAAATAATTTGTAAAATTGACAAGATTGTAATTAATTATTAATCAAATATACGAGTAAAGATTGCACCCTACTGCACACAGAAAACATATTTTTCATACCTTAATCATAATTAATCACTTTTTAGTCACACTTTCACAAATACCTTTCTGTTTAATAGTTCCCCAGAGAGTCTTTGCTTTAAATGAGGTGTAAAAATCCAAACCACAAAAAATAGCATGCAGCTCCAATCAATAGTCCCTCACTGCTGCATCGATTAACAACAATATTGTTCATTTATTAATTATGAAGTCAGATTTCATGCATTCACTTTCTACTTCGTGTAAGGTGAAGATAGCTGATTTATCTCTTATTATGAATTAAAATTACAATAGAACAAAGGACTAACAACTGGCACTAGTAGCACCAGGCTGCAAAGCTGAGAGAGATTTAGTCACAGCGATAGGCATTTATTTTCTGTTGGTTACAGTCATCTGTTGGGTGAGCTGAAGTCTCACTTTCATAGAATCCTTTCTGTGGCATGTTCAGGCTTGGTGGGCTGAGCGGTAGAATTTTTATTGTTTATTAATGATGTGATATGGATCAGATCTCAGATTCACTGTGAATTCTGAGATCTGGTTCAGCAAATGTTACTAAAATATGTTGCACACTTGCACAGATATGTTTATCAGATGCACTGAATTAAGACGTAAAATATGAATCATGTATGAGTGGAAATGTGTTCCAGATACATCCAAAATGAAAGGATAATCTCAGCGACGTGAACTGTGCTTCAATTTTAAGGTAGTGCCTTGTCTGCAAAATAACATCTGCAACTTGTTATTGAACAAAATATTCTAATTCTTATTAAAATAAACACAAGTGGTTAGAATGTGGAACTTGCTACCACAGGGAGTAGTTGAGGCAAATAGCATAGATGCATTTAAGGGAAAGCTAGATAAACACATGAGGGAGAAAGGAATAGAAGGTTATGCTGATAGGGTTAAAGTGGGAGGAAGCACGTGTGGAGCATAAACACTGGTACAGACCAGTTGGGCCGAATGGCTGGTTTCTGTACTATAAATTCTATGTAATATTGGCCCAGAAATTCGGGTCCCAACGCGTGAGCACGCACGGGGTACTCACGCGTGGACCCGATGGAAGGGCCGGTTTCTTGCATGCACTTCGCACGCGCGGGAAACCGGCACTTCCGTTCCTCTGAACGAAGGGGTTCAGAGGTTGAACGCATGTGCGCGGGAGTCTGCGCGTGCGCTTTGAACTTACGTTTTTTTTACAGGTTTTTCCGTGAGGGTAAGTCTTTAGATTTTAGAAATGTAAAAACCAGGCGTAAGGCCTGCATTTTAAAAGGTAAGTGGTCAATTAATTAAAATTAAAACATTTTTTCCACAGGTTTATTATTTTTAAATACTTTAAAGCAAGGTAAGTTTATTTTTAGCCCCGTTTTTTCATAAAATTATTTTTTTCAAAAATTTTAATTATTGTTTAATATAGTTATTTAATATAATTTATAGTTTATTTAAAAAGTGTGATGTTTTTAAAAATTTATTTGAAGGTGTACTGTTATTTTGGGGCCCGTATATTCATAAGTTTAGACAGGTCTTCCTGTCAATCTTATGAATGGGCTTTTCCCTCCTCTGATTGACTGCCCATGGCTCACGTGATCCCAGGGGACGCATCGCACTAACTACGCCCCTGGGACATGCAAGCACAGCGCGCTGGGAGTTGGAGCAGGCCCTGGAGCGGAATTCCACGGGAGCCCAGAGCTCAACTGCCGGTGCGCAAGGTAAGTGCAAGTCGGGGGCTTGCACCCGTGGGAAGCCCCTGACCCGAATTTCTGGGCCATTATATGTCAATCCTTTATATTGTATTGTTTGTGATTCATAATGATTTATTTTATCATAAGTTCAAAATAGTCTTTTTAGTATTCAGAATTAGTAGTGTTATTATTGTGCAGTCCTTCAGTTTATATATAGTCAAACATGAATCAAATAGATATTCTTCTCATATCATCGAATGATAGAACGATACAGCATTGAAGGGGGCCAGTCACCCATTGTGCCTATGCTGGAATCACACATGATTCATTTACATCTACATCCTAGGGGTCAAAACGACAGTTTGCTGAAAGTGGTTTTGTGGACAAGAAGGAGGAGGACACTATTTAGAATGAAAAGTATGGTGAGGCTGAAGAAAGTGTAGAAACAGAACTCATGATACTAAGTCCAAATGGTGAGCTGATTCTCAAATGTATAGTTGGGCAGCAGAAGGCTAGTAAAGAGTCATCCTCCACAGAACGAACACAGATCAGAGAGGCACATCAACCAGAGTGCACTTTAGTCCCAGAAAACACAGAAGGAGGAACTGAATCCTATATTGCAGAGACATGGATGTTGTCGACCATGGACTCAAACACAAACATAAGATCCTAATATCATCGGAAAACAGTCTGATAAGTAATTCTGAGGATCAAAGGAGGCTACAAGAAGATACAGTATTGATAAGATGGTGGAATGGGAAAAAAAGTGGCAGATGGAATTCAATGTCAGTAAAGGTGAGGTCTAATAATTGTACCTTCAAAGGTGGAAAGCTGGGTGATGGGGAAGAGCAGAGGAATTTGGAGGTCCCTGTTCACAAGACATTAAAAGCAGCACCTCAAGTGGCTAAGGCCATTAAAAAAGGTAATGGAATATTGGATATTATGGCCAGGGGTATAAAATATAAAAGTTGAGCTGTAATCACAAATCTCTATAAAACCTTATTAAGACCACAGTTGAAATACTGCGTGCAGTTTTGGGCTCCACACTATAGGAAGGATGTTGATGCAATAGAGAGGGTACAGTGCAGATTCACTAGGATGCTGCCTGGTAAATACAAATACAAAAAAAACTAAAATCTTGGGGGCATTTTCATTAGAACAGATAAGATTAAGGGATGGTTTGATGGTGGTGTTTAGAATTATCAAGGGTTGGGGCAGAGTAGATAGAAACAGCCTGTTTCCATTAATTGAAGGATCTAGATTGAGAGGGACATAGATCGAGGATTGACTGTGAGAAATTTAGGACAGAAAGTAAAAAGTAAAACAAACCTTTTTACCCAGAGGATTGTGAGGCTGCGGAAGGCACAGTTGGAGCTCGTGATTGAAGCAGAAACCATGTCACATCTAAGAATACGTTAGGGAATAAAGAGATTTTACATTTTTTTAAACAGTTTAATGTCAAACTACATATAAAAAGAAATTATTTGATACATACAGATACTGCCGCATTGTACAATTGGAAGTCCATCAAGCTCTGGTTCAGCAGCACAAGGGGTGTGAGAACAGAACAGGGATATGGGATTGGGACTACTGCCTATGTGAAGGGTAAACAACAACATGGACTGGCTGGGCTGAATGGTTTATTTCAGTGTTGTAATTTCTATGTAAATCTTTATAATTTTGCAATATTGTTGGTTGTCGATGTGTGACACTGATAAAACTCCTCCCCTTAGCACACTGACAAAACTCCTCCCCCCACTCCTCCCTCTTACCCCCCGGACAAAATTCCTCCCCCTTATCAACTGACAGAACTCCTCCTCCTTACCATTCTTGGGTATCTCCAAACAAAACACCATGGGTTCAGTTGATAGCCACCTTAGAGCTCCCTGGCTCATTAGGTTGGCATGGCGAGTACTAACTGACAGAAAGGTCCTGGGTTCAAGTGCTGATCTGTGCTGAGTTAGTTGATCTCAGCTGCGGTGGTGGTATAGGTAAAATTGGCCTCAAGCATCTTGTGTTAAGGAGGGGGAAAAAATTGGCCTGCTCCTAATTGCTAACCAGGGACCCCCATTGGAAGTATGCCCATGTGGATGTTGGATGAAGCCAGAATCAAGATTACTTATGATGCCCCAGAGTCACTGGACTGGATTTTGCCATTGGGGTGGGCTGGTGGCGTGTCAGGTGGTTTTCGTGTCAGGAACCCGACTCCGATGTGAAGTGGGAAAAAAGAGCGATTTTTCCCTAATTGGGCACTTGATTTCCAGCGTGTGGAAACCTCTGGCCCAATTAGTCTTTCCATCCTGAAAGTTGCCTCCGATGACATCATCAGTGCTGCTGGATTTAAGGCCTCAAGCAGCCTTGCTTCTTCTGGAGACTGGAAACGCTTTGGACTTTGTATGAAGGACTTCATTTACCAACCATGTCCACCAGCAAGCAAAAGTGTGCACCTCGATTTGATGAGCCCTCCCTCCAAACTCTGGTGCAGGGAGCAAGATCTAATAAGGAGGTGCTCTTCCCTTCCTCAGAGAGAAAAAAGCCAGCCCAGCAGATTAAAGCTGTGTGGCTGCAAGTGGCCCAGGAGGTCAACTCCATCTCTATGTGCCGCAGAACCTGGCTGCCATGCAGGAAGAGGTTTCATGACCTTCTCCGCACAGGAAAAGTGAGTATGACTTTCCCATCACCCTCAATCTGATCCCCATCGCCTCTTCTCACCAGCACTCTGCTTTGCCAACCTCTTCCTCCACATCCCACTTGACACTTACATCCCTGCACCCTTACCCATTCCCTCTCTCTCTATGGTCACATTCACTTAACTGTTCTACCATGCAGCCCTCACACTCTCTATCACTGTGATGCAATGACAACTTACAACACACAGGGAGGGCCCTTTGTCTCCTTCTAAGCATCTATGCTATGGAATCTCTACACTCACTCCTTCATTCTCACTCAAACTCCACTTGTGTCCCTCATTGCAGGAAAAGAGAGCCCACAATAAGAGGGAAAGAGCGAGGACAGGAGGAGGGCCACCCTCAGTAGCCCAGCTCACCACCTCGGGGGAGGCGGCCCTGGAAATTGCCGGGATCGAGGAGGATTCCCAAGTGGGGGACGGACAGATGGGCGCATCACAGCAAGCTGGTGACAGAATAGTTTGGCATCTCTCTCGTTGACATTGCATGAGTCACTAATAATGAATCTGATGCTCTAACAGATTGACTTATGATCATCTGTACTATTCAATGTGCATGTAACCTTGACCTCACATCTCTAACTCTTTCCTTTACTCCTCCACAGGAACATCGACAGCCCCCGTCCCCACTGTCCAGGAGGAAGAGCCTGAGCTTCCAGACTCCTCAGAGGAAGCTGCAACCTCTGAGGGCGCTGCGTCAGCAGAATTAAGTGCACACATCACCAGCGCAGACACTCACACCTCGCTGGGACCTTCGGGACATAGAGTAGAGCTGTCACATGGTGTATCACAGCTCACAAGTGAGCATCAGCAGATGGTGGAGACAGGGACAGCAGTGGAGAGTCCTCGTCGGAGGGCGCAGGACGCTCCCAGCTCGGCTCCGCTGCATGTCGACCCTGCGCCTCCGGGTCCATCCAGAAGGAGAGCAGTGCTGGAACTCCAGGAACAGGTGCAGGAGTCTCTGGCAGGTTTTGTCTCCAGGGTCGCTGCGAGTGTGGAGCGAATGGAGGAGTCCATCGCTAACATGAGCAGAGCCTTTGTGGAGGCATTAGCGCATGAACGCATCACCACAGAAAGGATGGCAACCTCCGTGGAAAGGATGGCTACCTCCATGGTAAGGCTGGCTACCGTAGAGGAGAGGATGGCTACGGTAGAGGAGAGGATGGCTACGTCCATGGAAGAGCTTAGTCGCCAGGATATTGAAAACATGGTAATTGTTCAGAATGGACTGACATCTCTTGAGGAGCGATGGCCAGCTCTTGAGCAAACAAACCAGACCTTCATGCAAGTCCTCTGGAGTAGGACTTCCAGTGCAGAAACAGGTCCTCATGGCCCCCCTGCAGTGCAGCAAGGTGCTGTCCAGCCACTTGCTAGCTCTGAAGTGGGGCTGACCCATGAGAGGGATGTTGGTGGCATACAACAAGGAAGTGGGGGCTCCTCTCCAAGCGCTCATACGACCATGCCACTGCAGTGCCCTCGGTCAGAGCCCCACCAGAGTCCCCACCCAACTGAGATCGGCGTCTCAACCCCTGCACAGCCGCAGGAGCAGCAGACGGTTGCCTAGCCCTTACAGGCTCTCAACCCCAGAGGACGCCCGCCAAAGGTGTCGAGGCAGGAGCAGCAAGAAAGTGAGCAGGGGGCCTCCACATCTGCTGAAGCCACAGGGGAAGCATCACGTAGGAGCATGCTTAAGAGGAAGAGAATGCACAAGTACTCACAAGGGTAGTCAATTGGGTGTAATGTTGTGTTTATTTTTAAAATGCCATCAGTTGCTTATTGTCATAAAAATTCTGATGGCAAACTGTTGCAGTTGTGGCATGTGTCATTTTGCAAATGGTACTTTCACATTGAGGGCTTAGGGCGACTTGCAATTGTCAGTATGGTGGTCAGAGTGATAGGAATCTGTAGGTTCTTGGCCATTGTCAATGATCTGATAAGAAGGTGCGAGGCCAAAGTGTTTGATTGTGCAGGCTAAGCAAATCTGGCCAAGATGAGTGTGTCCCTTGCAGCCTGGGCAGCAATGTGGTCGCACGCTGGCACCTTCTGGCCTGTGCAGCTTCAGGTGGGTGAGCAGCAGCTTTGCACTCCTGTTGTTGCTGCTGCTGTTGGTGGTGCTGTTGTTCATGGTTCTGCTGCTGCCACAGATGGTCTTCATCCGAACCTGATGTCCAGGAGGAAAGGGGATAAATGGTTCCCATGCTTCTGGTATATGCCTCAGTTGAGGAAGCGCTCTGTCAAGGTGGCGAGATGGGTTTCCCAGGAGGTCACACTGGAGATGGGTGTCAGGCTCCAAACTTCCACAACAATGGGTGTGCCTGCTAAAGGTTCCCCCAGACCTGAGACAACAAAGTTCTGCCACCTGCAAATGATGATTGCTGAAAACTCCTTTTTAATGGTGGAGATGCAGCTGTTAGTAAGCAGTCCACTTGTGAGGCTGCCAGGATTCACTGGTGTGTTCCAGAGGAGACGTGCAGCTGGTTGGAAAAGTGGTAAAATCAGAAAGGCCTCTCAAAATGGGATTATAGAGGCAATTAAGTGGTTGTTAAGGGCCTTAAGGGCCTATCCCGCCTCTTGGAGGTGGGATGGAAATGGGGTCATAAAACACGCATTTGGGAAAATTGCTCGCAGGCGGGATGGAGGTGGGATCGGGCCCGCCTGCCATTTTTGCGATTTTACCACATCACACCTCCTCGGGCCTGGCAAAATCGAGTCCAAATACTCTGCTGACATTCAGTGACCAAGCTCACACATGAATAATGGGCACTCAGGTAAGGTACTGGAGAATTCTAGGCCCCCATGGACCTATACTGCAAAAGGGTCTTCAGCAGAGAGTTTGAGGTGAGAAAATTGACCAACTAAAACCACCTTGAAAGGAATGTCAGGGAATCATCCAGTGGAACTGAAGTTAGGTGATTGGTGTACCATTCCATTCTGAGAGTGAACCTGTAGAGGGTAGAGTTCACTCTGTAGAGGATTCCTTCCAAAGCTCTTCCAATACTGATGTGTATTGAAAGATGAATAACTTCATTGATGTCATAATTTATTATGTTATTAGTTATCTTCCTTGAACAATGATCTACACTTCTCCCTACAATCAACTATTTTCAAAGGTTGATTTTACACTACTTTATATTGAATGAGTTCCGCACATTAAAACATTTGACAAGGGCTATTATATTTGTCAAGGCTAAAAGTTATGCAGTGAATGCTGATTTATTTAGCTCTAATCAATGTAATATCAAATTTTCTTTTACTCACTATAATTGATATCTGTGGTGTAAAAGTTTTCTACTGATCAATTTGTTCTGGGCGAGGACAGTATTTATTAAATTTATATTTCATTTAGAAGCTGCAGATGATCCCTAGCTTAGTGGTGTGGTTGTTGAACTTCTGGAATCCTCTGTCCCATGAGGCCTTCCTTTTACTCGTGCGTCCTGCCTTTATTTACACATTGTCTGGTTTGTACAATTTCAGGAACGTATAAGATTATGGGGAAATAACAAACTCACATGCTTGTTAAAACAGTGAACAGGGAATCTCATACCTGAGCCCCTTTCAGCTTAACGTTAAAAAGAAGTCTTAAAAGAAGAGCTTGTCTTATCATGTCTCAGAGAAACATTACAAAGCACTTCACTACAATGAATTTCTAAGTGCAGTGATAGTTGTTATGGAGGCAAAATAATGGACAATGGAATATCATACAAACAAGTTAATGCAGTCACTCCTAACATTACACAGTGTGATTTAATCCCCTGTTCATAACCGGACATTTCCAAAAAAATTACAAATGTGTTCATTGCTGGATGTTCAGTGATGCCACTGCACTAAAATAACAGTGTGTTACAAAATTGAAAAACTCATCAATAAATGGTGCAGCCATTGATCAGTATTCCTACTGGAGGGAAACACTGAACCATATATTTGTATGAAAAACCAATGATCTTTTCTGTGTTACAGGTGGTGTGGACTTTAGCTCTTGCTTCATTTGATCTGTCCCTTATACTGTATGCAGAAATGCTGTAGTCAAGGTGGGCGATTGGGATTAATGTAAACAGAACCTGTCCTTAATAATTGGCGAAATTGGTGATTACATTACTGGAACTTCCCACCCAGTTCAGTTTGGGTGGGTGATTGAACAGGTGGAATTTCAGCCCACCTCAGATTTCAAACCAAAATGCAATTCAACATCTGGCAGAAAAAAAAACTTCCCAGATGGGTTGTGATTTTTAAGTTATATACATATAATAAAAATGTTCACTCTCAGGTACACAGTGAGGTTGACAATAGCTACTAATTGTTTATTATTAATCTGTCTAATTTGTATTTTATGCTATTAATATCTGTTCTTGGCTGTCAGGCATTTTGCCGGTTCTAGTTTCTATAGAGAACATGGAACCAAAGCCTAGACTTTCCAATGGTCTTCGCCCAATTTTGTGGTGTAAATCAGTTGGTTGGCAGCTGGAAATGGGATGTAGCTCCGTAACATCAGACCTCCATCCTCTTTATCGGACGCCCCGTTTTTCGAGGTAATTTTTGGGTGAGCACCTGAAAATGAAGCATTAATGATGTCCCCAGTTTCCATCACTTCCACCTCAACTGCATTGATTCACATTGACAGTAATATGAAATGAGCACCCAGGGTTGCTGGGTACAATGGAGAAGGAGGAAATGATTTAAATGGTGTAGAGTGAACTCCATGCTGCACAAGAGGCCTTTTTATGGAGGTCTTTAAATCCTTAAGTAGCACACTAGTTTTCTCCCCACCCCACCCAACCAATGGCATTCCTGATGCCTAGACTTACTCCAAATATTTAAGTTATGCTGACCCTGGAAATTACCGCAAGATCAGCCCACTTCACATCGGGATTTTCCTCGAGTAGAAAATCTAGGCTGAAGTATCCCTGTCCTTGGAGGTTTAATGAAGCTGCCTGCCTGATACTCTGTGGAGCACTTCCACATCATCAATATTTTGCTTGGAATAAGAATTTAAATGATCTAAATTGGGAAGGTGGAACAACTGTCGGAAACTGAAGTCTGAGCTAAGCCACATATTCCTATCTCTGGATTTCCGTGACAATTGTACGTTTGTTCCAGAAGGGATTATTACAAACAATGGCTCAGTTGGTAGCCCTCTCATCTCCGAGTCAGAAGGTTCTGGGTTCAAGTTCCACTCCAGAGACTTGAACACAAAAATCTAGACTGACACTCCAGTGCACTACTGAGGGAGTGCTGCACTGTCGGAGGTGCCGTCGTTCAGTTGAGACGTTGAACCGCGGCCCTGTCTGCCCTCTAAGGTGGATGTAAAGAATCCCATGAAACTGAAGAAAAGCAGGTGAGTTATCCCCGGTGTCCTGGCCAATATTTATCCCTCAATCAACATCACTAAAACAGATTATCTGGCCATTATCACATGGCTGTTTGTGGGAGCTTGCTGTGTGTAAATTGGCTGCTGCATTTCCTACATTACAACAGTGACTACACTTCAAAAATACTTCATTGGCTGTAAAGCACTTCAGGAAGTCCTGAGGTCATGAAAGGCACTATAGAAATGAAAGTCTTTCTTTTTACCACTGATTGTGCTGGTCATACCGAGCTTACGGTACATTATCTTGGCTCTTGTATGTTTTTGCTGTTTGAAATTGGAGTAAACATGCGATCTAAATCCTAGTATATCAGCATGTTCCTAAATTCTCCCCTTTTTCAGTCCCCTACTGTTTCTCCCTGCTGTTCGACTTTTTCTTCAACATTAGTTAACCTATAGCACAGGATTATATGCATGCTTAACAGTAGAAGCAGCGAGCTATAGACACAGCTAATTGAGCCCATAACCAGAGGATCAGGTCAAAGCTTTGAAATCCTACCACATTCAGTCGCAAATGGTGGTGGACAATTAAGCAAACATGAGGAGGCAGCTTTATAAACATCCCTATCCTCAACGATGGCAGAGCCCAGCACATGTGTGCAAAAGACAAGGCTGAAGTGGTTAAACTGTCTTTGGCCAGAAGTACCGAGTGGATGATTCTACTCGGCCTCCTCCTGAGTTCCAAACCATCGCAGATGCCAGTCTTCAGCCTTGTGAGATGGGGTGGTAATTGGTTAGAAGGTACGAAATAGAGTGTAGGCATATAGGGAATGTAGTCCGATTGGCGGGATGTAACAAATGGTGTTCCCCAGGGATCTGTACTGGAACCTCAGTTTTGCATCATGTATATCAATGACTTGGATGAAGTTGGATGAGTTACATAGTTTACAGATAAAAAGGAAAAGGAACACTTATATTTATATAGCAACTTTCATGACCACCTGACGTCCCAAAGTGCTTTACAGCCAATAAAGTACTTTTTGAAGTGTAGTCACTGTTGTAATGTAGGAAACCTAGGATGACATTAAATTAGGAGGCACGGTAAGTTGTGTAGAGGGGATCAGGAAGTTACAAAAGGACTTTGATAGAATAAGTAAGTGAGCAAAACTATGGCAGATGGGGTTCAATGTGGGGAACTTTGAGGTCATTCACTTTGGATCTGAGAAAAACAAATCAGAATATTTTCTTTATTGTGAGAGACTAGGAGCTGTGAAGGAACAAAGGGATTTAGTTGTCCATTTATACAAATCACTAATATCTAATGCACAGGTAAAAACGTAATCAAAAAGGCTAATGGAATGGTTGCCTTTATTTCAAGGAATTCAATTGTGAGGAAGTGATATTTCAGTTGTATAGAGCCTTGGGGGGTGATTTGCAAGCCCTGGGGAGGCAGATGTGGAGGCAGGACTGCCGGGAAAATGGCAGATTTTGGGGGCAGGTTGCCAACTCGCCTTCATGCCACCTTGCCAGGAGGCGGGTAGCCGTCCCGGGCCAGGTCCCGTCTCCTTGGAGGCGGGAAGGGGAATACTGCCTGTTAACAGGTCATTAACAGGCAGAAAATAGGATTATCCCCTTTTTGCCCTCACAAGTGCGGGCTTCCCGAAGGCTCCAAAACACGCCAGCGAGGCGAGGCGAGTACTGGGTCTGCGGGGGTTGGGGGGGGTGCAAAAGTGTGGTGTGAAGGTAAGTGATGGGTGCAAGAGTGTAGAGGTGAGTATCTGAGGTAAGTGCAAAGTGTTTTTAAAGTGTACTTACCTTTGTTTCTTCCTGCAGGCTTCAGTCAGTTTGTATGCGGAGAGTCTCAGACCTCCGTGCTGCAGATGACAGATGGCCGTTGCATTCTCAGATGCAACAAACATCTCATTTCTGTAAAACAAAGAAGGTTGATGAGGTCTTGTATGCAAGACCTCATCAAACTGCAGAGATTGTCACTGTTTGACAGCTTCACATAGCTGTCAAACATTAACAATTCATCTGTCATCTGTCTGCAACCGGCTTTCCCTTAATTGGCCTGCTAAACCCGCTGGGCAGGCTTAACAAGGTCAATCAAGGGAAAATAGCGTGGGTTGGCCACAAATCGATGGAGGTGGGACATCGACCCGACAAGCAGCGGTCCCGCCTCCAACGCGCCCCCAGTCACAAAATCGCCCCCTTGGTCAGACCCCACCTGGAGTATTGCATTCAAATTTCGGCACCAAACCTCAGGAAAGACATGTTGGCCTTGAAAGGGGTACAGTGTAGATTCACCAGAATGATACCGGGACTTAAAGGGTCAAGTTATGAAGACAGGTTGCATAAAATTGGCTTGTATTTCCCCGAGTTTAGAAGGTTGAGGGGTCATCTAATCAAGGTGTTTAAAAGAAGAAAGCCCACCACCACCTTCTCAGAGCAACTAGAATTAGACAATAAATGCTGGCCTTGCCAGCAATGCTCCGTCCCAGGAATGAATGTATATAAAAAAAATAAAAGCAACAGTAGGAGTGCTTATAGGATGCAGAGTTGATCCTACACTTCTTTCACTCTTCTCCACGATGGACAATTCCACTAAAAAAAGCTCTTCTCCACAGCAGTCCAGCTGGCAGAATGGCCAAGAACTAGTAGATGGTGAAACTCAAAGGCAAAACATGAGTTTGAATGACAGTGAAAGCTGGGATTCAAACCCACGACCCTTTGGCTAGGAGTGCATGTCCTGATTAGTTATACAGTCTTTCCCTTTCAGAATTTGAGTGGCGTCCTGGCCGTGTTTCTATGGAATCTTTTGAGGACTACAATAATACTTTTGTACCACATCCAAAATGAACACAAAAGCATTGTTCAGTGCTCTTTACTTTGTTTTCATTGTTCTCTCTAACATGCACAAGAACATTCAAAAGTTAAGAATGAAAAAGGCTCATCTTCATTTCTTCCGGCACTCTGAATTACAGACGTAAACCTTCACTTCATTTTATTCATCCCCCAGATTTAATCTTCATATACAGTACAACGATTTTCTTTAGTGCGACTCTTGTAAACTCATATCCATTCCATTTCCGCTTTCTCCATCTTTGCTCAACCTTTGCTTGTATTCTTCATTCCTCTTCCCTCAAAAATATGTCAAGTCCATTTAAATGTGCCAGCATTGTCCAGGTTTATGACATCAAAAATATTTTTACAGTATATAATGTCCCGGAATATTTTAGAAAATGCATTGCAAAAAATAAATTGTGGGGTTAGTTAAATTTAATCAACAAGGGGACTATCAACAACTGCATAAATGGACTTTCCTTCTAGTTAAGAATAAGTGTTCACAGTCTACTGATATATTTTAATCATTTTTTGCACAATAATTTGAATTAAGCAACATAAATGACACAGCAAAGTGGGAATTTAGTGCTAAAATATTGAATTATTGGATAACTTGCATTAAGCGACTTTGAATTGAGGAGTAGACTAGTAACATTTGATATTGATTAAGTAGAAAAACTAAGGACTACTTTTAGAAGTCACGTCAGTGCAAAGATTCATGGGATCAGCCTCCAGGAGGAATGATATGTTAGTCACAGCTACATTGATTTATCAATGGATGGGTTTAAATCTATTTTTGGCATTATATTTTTGAATATAAAGTATATATTTTTTGAATATAAAGTATATTTTGGTATAACCAAATTATTATCTAGGTTTATTTCAATGGAATTGTTAGCAAGGTACAATAAGTGTTTTCAGTCAGCACTAAACATCTCATACAAGCCGTGTAGGATGCTGAAAGCAAAGCCCTGATTTTAATCTAACCCACCTGTCGGGTTCAGGTCTGATGCCCATTTTACAGCCCGTCCATTTTTGCTCTCAATTGAGTGTTTGGTGCAAGCATAGTCCAGCCGCTTTCTCATTTGCTCCTTTGAACAATGTATTGAGGAGACAGCATTAACATGATTGGTCAACTTCTGTCATAGGTTGCATTTGGATGATTTCTCAAAGACCCCCAAAAAATTTACCAATTTCCTCTTAACCACTTCCTCCAGTCCTGGATGCTCCTACAACCATGCTATCCAGAAAACCAGCCTCCAAATAAAAAGCTGCCTCCCTTTAAGAGTGCAGGAGCTCTTTAAGATTCCACACCCTACCCAGGTAACTCCATCCTCCCTGTGTATGGAAATACAGTACTAGGAGATTACACTGACCCTGTGGAGTCCAGTGGGGTCAAGCTGCCACTCAAGTAACACAGGGAGCACTGAGAGCTTGGGGCATTTTTTGGTCAGATATTTACGATAGACATTCTTCCACCTAACTTCTCAAGTGGACAAGATAATAAGCTAGTCCTTTGTAAATAGCTTTTTAAATACACACATGGCCTGAAATTTTGCAGCTTAGCACCAGCGGTTGCGGCCGGTTGATGGAAAAAATGGCGTCTGCCTCACTTCTGCCCACTTCCGGCGTGGGCTGCGTCGGACGCCATATTGGTGAGGGCAAAAAAGAAGCATTATTTACCTTCCTCTGAAACAGGCGTTAGGCCATTAACATATTCAAATAAGGGGCCTAACGCCTACTTCTGCTACCTCTTACAAATTTGGCATGTGTCAGAGTCAGCCAGCGCCAGCGCTGACTGCCTCCAGGAAAACAAACACGAAACAGCGCCAAATTAAAAAATGGCAAGCACTTACCAATATCCTCTCTGACCTCACTCCCGGCTCTGACCTCCCCCCCTGATCCTGGGGCCCCGGCCTTCCCTCGATCCTAGCCCAGACCTCCCCCTACCCCACCCCAGTCTTGACCCCGACCTCCAGGCCATCCCCTAGAGTCCTCGCTGGGTGTTCAGCATGTTCAGCGCTGGGCTGAATGCCACAATAATGCTAATCAGCAGGCAGCACCAAAATAATGGCCTGTGATCTTTTTACGACGCAAGCAAATCTCACCCCGCGGTGGCAATGCCTGTTTTCGGGCCTTATCGAATTTCTAGGCCACAGTGTTTTCCTTTCTCTTAGTAATATCAGTCAATTCTTTTCAAACTGACCCCTGTTTGCTTCTCTGAGATATTAAACCGTCTGTTGCCATGGGATTATCCAACTGACCTGGAGTTGAAAGGAACAGTTCTTTTTATATCCCAGAAAAGTGTTACCGGAACATTTCTGAACTCTCAAATTCGCAATCAAAGGCAAACTGAGCCAATGACACTATATTTTTTTTAATTTGAATGTTCTCTCTCTCTCTCAAGCCTGTAACTGACCAACCTTACACCATTGTTTCCAAGTATGCTTGCTACAGTAAGGCAGAGGTTGGGGATGGCATTAAAAGGGAAATTAAAGAAGCATGCAATAAGGGCACAGCAGTCATCATGGGTGACTTTAATCTACATATAGATTGGGCCAACCAAATGAGTAACAATACTGTGGAGGAGGAATTCCTGGAGTGTTTACGGGATGGTTTCCTGGACCAATATGTCGAGGAACCAACCAGAGATCAGGCCATCTTAGACTGGGTATTATGTAACGAGAAAGGATTAATTAGCAGTCTTGTTGTACGAGGCCCCTTGGGTCGGAGTGATCATAATATGATCGAATTGTTCATTAAGATGGAGAATGAAGTAGTTGACTCAGAAACTAGGGTCCTCAATTTAAATAAAGGAAACTACGATGGTCTGAGGAGCGAGTTGGGTAGGATTGATTGGGGAATGGCACTCAAAGGGTTGATGGTGGATAGGCAATGGCAAACATTCAAAGACTGAATGGATGAACTACAGAAGTTGTTCATCCCAGTTTGGCATAAAAATAAAACAAAAAGGTGACTCAACCGTGGCTAACAAGGGAAATTAGGGATAGCATAAGATCCAAGGAGAGGACATACAAATTGGCCAGAGAAAGCAATAATCCCGAGGATTGGGAGCAGTTTAGGATTCAACAAAGGAGGACAAAGGGAGTAATTAAGAAAGGGAAAATAGAATATGAGAGTAAGCTTGCAGAGAACATAAAAACTGACTGTAAAAGCTTTTATAGATATGTGAAGAGAAAAAGATTGGTGAAGTCAAGCGTAGGTCCCTTGCAGTCAGAATCGGGGGAATTTATAATGGGGAACAAAGAAATGGCTGACCAACTAAATACATATTTTGGTTCTGTCTTCACAAAGGAGGACACAAATAACCTCCCAGAAATACTGGGGAACATAGGGTCTGATGAAAGGGTGAAACTGAAAGAAATAAGTATTTGTAGGGAAATGGTGTTAGGAAAATTGATGGGACTGAAGGCCGATAAATCCCCAGGGCCTGATAATCTACATCCTAGGGTACTTAAGGAAGTGGCCCTAGAAATAGTAGATGCATTGCTGGTCATCTTCCAGAACTCAATAGACTCTGGAACAGTACACATGGATTGGAGGGTAGCTAATGTTACCCCACTATTCAAAAAAGGTGGCAGAGAAAAAGCGGGGAATTATAGACCGGTAAGCCTGACATCGGTAGTGGGGAAAATGCTAGAGTCCATTGTAAAAGATGTAATAGCAGAGCACTTGGAAAGCAGTGACAGGATCGGACAAAATCAACATGGATTTACAAAAGGTAAATCATGCTTGACTAATCTACTGGAATTTTTTGAGGATGTAACTGGTAAAATAGATAAGGGAGAACCAGTGGATGTGGTGTATTTGGACTTTCAGAAGGCTTTCGATAAGGTCCCGCATAAGAGATTAGCATGCAAAATTAAGGCACATGGGATTGGGGGCAAGGTATTGACTTGGATAGAGAACTGGTTGGCGGACAGAAAGCAAAGAGTTGGAATAAATGGGTCATTTTCCGAGTGGCAGGCAGAGACTAGTGGGGTACCGCAAGGATCGGTCCTAGGACCCCAGCTGTTCACAATATATATTAATGATCTGGACGAGGGAATTGGATATAATATCTCCAAATTTGCAGACGACACAAAGCTGGGTGGGAGGGTATGCTGTGAGGAGGAGGTCATGAAACTCCAGTACGATTTGGACAGGTTAGGTGATTGGGCAGAAACATGGCAAATGCACTATAATGTGGATAAATGTGAGGTTATCCACTTTGGTGGCAAAAACAGGAAGGCAGATTATTATTTGAATGGCAATAGATTGGGAGAAGGGGAAGTGCAAAAAGACCTGGGTGTTCTTGTGCACCAGTCGCTGAAGGTAAGCATGCAGGTGCAGTAGGCAGTTAAGAAGGCAAATGGAATGTTGGCCTTCGTAGCAAGAGGGTTCGAGTACAGGAACAAGGATGTCTTGCTACAGTTGTACAGGGCCTCGGTGAGACCGCACCTTGAGTATTGTGTGCAGTTTTGGTCGCCTTATCTGAGGAAGGATATTCTTGCCATGGAAGGAGTTCAGCAAAGATTCACCAGGCTGATACCTGGGGTGGCAGGAATGACGAATGAGGAGAGATTGGGTCGATTGGGCTTGTACTCGCTGGAGTTTAGAAGAATGAGAGGGGATCTCATTGAAACTTATAAAATTCTGGCAGGACTGGACTGACTAGATGCTGGAAGGATGTTCCCGATGGTCAGGGAGTCCAGAACCAGGGGTCATAGTCTAAGGATAAGGGGTAGACCATTTAGGACTGAAATGAGGAGGAATTTCTTCACCCAGAGAGTGGTGAACCTGTGGAATTCTCTGCCACAGAGGGCGGTGGAGGCCAGTTCATTAAATATATTCAAGAAAGAGTTGGGTGTATTTCTTAAGGCTAAAGGGATCAAGGGATATGGGGAGAAGGCAGGGACAGGGTACTGAATTTGGATGATCAGCCATGATCTCATTGAATGGTGGAGCAGGCTCGAAGGGCCGAATGGCCTACTCCTGCTCCTATCTTCTATGTTTCTATGTTTCTATGAACTGCAGACATCTTATAAAAAACTATTTGCCTTGAATTTCCTTGGGGTTTCTCCAGGACTGCTGTCATAACTCTGGTGGGAGTCCAGCAGAACCTACCTGCACATAGAAGGAATTCAGTAGTGCTGCTTTCCTGCCAATTTTTTAAGAAGCAGAACCTCCACCCGCCCCTTATAAGGCCAATGATGTCAGGATGGCCGCTCCTGGGGTGGAGCCAGGGGCAAGGACTCCCTAGACTGAGATATAATAATAATAACCAACTTTATTGTCATTGTTAGTGCACAAGTGCAGTACAATGAAATGTAGGCTTGCGGCTCCCGAGATTGTACATTTAGATTAAGACATTTAAACATTCAACATACATTTGGCTTGTAATACATTAACATAAACATAACCATAATAAAGTGCATTGGCAGATGTGCAGGCTTTAGAGTTTATTTGTGGAGTTCAGTAGGATGACAGCCCTGGGAAAGAAGCTGTTCCTAAATCTGGTCGAACGGGTGCGAATGCATCTGTAGCGTCTCCCAGATGGCAGGAGGGTGAACAGACTGTGGCTGGGGTGGGTAGGGTCTTTGATGATCGACCGTGACCTCCGTAAACAGCGTTTCTGGTATATGTGCTCTATGGTCGGTAGCCAGGTGCGGGTAATGCGTCGGGCAGTTTTGACTACCCGCTGCAGGGCTTTCCGGTCATACTAGCTACAGCTGCCATACCATACTGTGATACAGTTCATCAGGATGCTGCTTCCACAGCTTAGTGAGGACCTGTTGTATCACTGGAGGCTGGTACACCGAGTGAGTTGAGAGCTACTGGCCAACAGTTGGGCATAAGTACGCCCCACCAAGGGGCCAGGTGAGGGGAGCCTGGACCCCGAAGCAAAGGTTATTTTTTCCCCCAAAAAAATTGGATTGTATGAGGGGTGGCACAATGGAGTCTCCAGAAAGAGATCTGGGCCATCAATGGCAGGCAAGTGCTACATTTTCTGCTACATGGGGCAAGCGGGCACTGGGGATTTTCCATAGTGGCATGGGCACCTGCCTGCCCGATGCATATTGCATGTCCTCCCACTGACCCTGCAAACTCCAGTAGGCTCAGCAGTGGAGGGCACCAGTGGACACAATCCTGGGAAAACCACTGGGAGCAAAGCCCGCAGATTGTTCTATGACTGAATTTAAAAGACTAGGCACCAAACCAAGACTAGACAAAGTACCTCATTTTTGTCACAGCTACACTACTGCAACTCTTTCAGATCCCAGAAATATTGATTTTAACTGGATAAGTATATGTTTCAAAGCACCTTCTTCCATCTATAAAAAAATTAAGGAAACACAATTATACAGTGTTGCACATAATCAATTGTTTATTTTGTCTAACTTTATCACAATGCAGCAAAAGTGAGCAGATACTTTCGCTTTTTATTGGACTGTCCTCAAACGTTTCCCATTTGAAGAGACTTTGCCTGGGGGTCTGTGTGCAAGAATGGGTATGGACAATCAAAGCCGTTATACCTCAGAAGGTTTGAAGGATATGCCAGACACACGATCACTACTTCTACCTTTAACCCCATCTCCCTAACCAGCATCTCAAGAAAGTAGCAGACAGGCAATGAACCAAGTACTCAGGAAGCCAAAAATGTATTTAATATATTTTAACACTTTCTCTGCACATTGTACGGTGGGCCGCCCGTTGCCCAACACAATCGGGTAGGCAGCCTCCTAATCATATGAAAATGAGGCCTGGGAGTTAAAATCATCCAGGCCTTATGCTGGCGATGCCATGAGCATTTCCCACTCGTCCTGCCCCCACCCACCCGATTCTCTTCCCGTTAAAATTCGGGGCTTTAGTAAGTGTAATATTTAATATAGGGTTTGCAACATAAAAATTACATATTGCACTATAACATGATTAAACAACTATAAAGGTGCCTTTTGTATCACTGAATACCTTCATTAAATGTTATGTCAGGGCTAGACCTCAGTGTCCCTCTGATGCCTGGCCCTGACTTGATATTTTTGCCCCAATAGGGGCATTTGCTGCTAGCTGCTATAACCTATTGCAGCATCTTACCTCCTTCCCCACAAGTCCCCTCCACTCCCTGACCAGGGGTGACCTAATGTATAGATCCATATAACTATGTCTGATTCTTACTGCATGTATCTGCTATAGAATACATTCTGTATCAAACCTTGTTCTATCAAATAAATGAATAAAGGTGTGTTACAATAAAAGAACCTCAGCAAAAGGATTCAATTTCTGAAATAAAACTATTTTAAATAATGCAATATTGGGTGTGTTGTAATCGGTCACAAACATTTGCAGTGACGATCTAATCAGTGAGATGTGTTGAGCAGTATTTGAATATTTGTGGAAATAACGACACAGTAGCTGGTTGGAGTATCGTAGAGCTGTGGTTACACTGAACCCACAATACCCCCATTGCCTGAAGGTACTCAATACATGTATTGATTGGTCTGCTTGCCTTGATCACTTGCTTGAGTGCTCACTGCAGCATGTCGCTGCTGCAGTGCTGTTTGAATCTGAAAGTTCAACCTTTAACCCTGCAAACTTTCGTGCTTACTTTGCCTAACTCCGCATTTCTGGCAGTGAACACCGTCGTTCGACAGAACATTACCCCGGAGTCTGAGTGTGCTCATGATTGATTTTGCAATAAACAAAGGATTGAAGCAAAACAAAATTGTGGTTGCACCTAATTTTCCCAGTCTCTGTGCCTCCTCCTTCAGTTAGGAAGCAAAGACTGTCCAGGTCATGGGCTCCCTCATTAATGCCACTTTTTAAAGAACTGACCACTGCTCTTTAAGCAGGGGAACACAAATAATGCCAGTTGTATCCTTGCTCTGGGGTAAAGTAGTCTGCTGTCATGAAGGTCCCTCCTTATTTGACACATTTGAGTGCATCAGGTAGATTTAAATGACAGATACAAGTGGGACTCAAATTTGTCAGCATACACTTAGAAAGTCAGCACTGTAAAAATGAAGCTAGTACAATGCAATAGATACCAAGCTAGAGTGTCTCAGGACAGCAAGAACTCTTTTATATACACCATTTATGTGCCCATTTATGGTTAAAATAAAGCAAATATGGCTGCCAGCAGCAATGCAGCCATTTTCTCTCCGGATTAATCAACTGCTCAAATTTTTCTCTTTCAGTTTATGGTATGAATTTGCTAGCTCTATTTTACTTACTGTCTTGTTACTTGCCCTCAATCATACATTATTCTATATAGAATATATTATTGTTGAATTTATAGAAATACAGGCTGAAGTTTGGGGACTAAACCATTGCCTTCAAACACAGTCAGCAATGGTTTAACTTTCCCTTAAATTGACTTCAAAAATAGGAAAAATCTTTAATCCATTTTATGCAGCAGCCTATGCTTTGTGACATCAGTGATGAATAATGTTTAGCATACTGCCTCTTGGCTTCATTCATTGTAAACTACTGGCCGTTAATATTAATTGAGAAAAATTATTTTCTCCCATTCTTCAGACTGTTACACAGTGCGTCAGTCCAAGCCTACAACCCATGTTAACATATTGAGCATGCTTCCTCCTCTAACGACTGTCGCCCAAGTGTCATGTTATAATCTAGCAATCTGATTTGATTTGTCCCTGAGGCCCATATGACCCAACTGCTGCTTCCTCTTCTAGTAAAATGATTGCTCTGGGGGAGCCATGTAACCCCTTCCCCGACTCCACACTGCCATCGCGGCAGACATCTTGCAATTTGTTTTCATTTTATTATTTTAATTTGATGTTTGCCCTTTTATTCAAACTCGCTCGAGTTTTACTTGATTTTTTAGCTCACCCGGGGTGCTTCATGAACTGTCTCAAGTTATATCTCCCTGGCCCTTACACTGTGTCACGGGGGTGGGGGAGTGGTGGTTAGCGGGGTGCTGGAGGGGAGAAGGCACTCCTGATACGTGTACCAGGTGGGCGAGGCTCTCCGCCAAGAGCAGCATGTCGGAAAGTTAGCCCTTATATCCAACTGACCGATATAGATGAAGTTAGATCTCGCGCAATCTTGTCATAATTCATTGTACACTGGGGCTAATTTAGAAGCTGTTAGTTAAGTCACTGTGAATGAATTTTTTTTTAGTATAACTGACCTCTGCAACTGTTGAATAAAAATAAAGGATACAGTAAGCGAAGTTTGACATCTGCTGTAAAATGCTAAGATTACATGACGTGGAGTTTTATTATAATTCATAGTTAAATGACTACACACAATTGGCCAACTATTCTGCTGTGCACAATACCACCATAAATTTTATATATGAAAACACTATTATGGCTCCTGAAAGATGCCATCTGCGGCAGTAGAACTCAACTCAATCTTCACAGCAGAGGCATAGGGAGCTCACGTCACCAAGGGAATCAGCAATCCATGCCTTCTCATTTATTCTAACCATCAAGCTCTCAGGTTCAGGGCTTGTCTCCCAAGGCAGGCAAAATTAGAAAGTACCTCAATCAAACCAGGTCACCGTTAAAGTTTTAAGGGGCCCAAGAGCAATATTGCAAGGATTAAAATAAATTCTTCTTAAAGTCCACCCATCTAAATACCCTGGAAATGTTTTCATTACTGTGTTTTCAGCAGTACAAATGGCCTGTAGTGAGAATTATATAAGCTCAACAAAGAGGAAGAGCACAGTCAGCAGCTCTCAACAGCAACATCAAATAAGAGGACTAGTCCATTAGGTTGGGGTGGGTTTTTATGATTAAACTAACTTGCATCCTTCATTCTTTGCCAGATATTCAAGAAAGGAGGGAGAGAGAAAACAGGGAACTACAGGCCAGTTAGCTTGACATCTGTCGTCAGGAAAATGCTGGAATGCATTATTAAGGACGTGGTAACAGGGCACTTAGAAAATCATAATATGATTAGGCAGGGTCAACATGGTTTTATGAAAGGGAAATCGTGTTTAACAAATTTATTAGAGTTTTTTGAGGCTGTAACTAGCAGGGTAGGTAAAGGGGAATCAGTGGATGTAGTATATTTGGATTTCCAAAAGGCATTAGATAAGGTGCCACATAAAAGGTTGCTACGTAAGAGAAGCGCTCATGGGGTTAGGGGTAATATATTAGCATGGATAGAGGATTGGTTAGCGGAGAGAAATCAGAGAGTAGGGATAAATGGGTCACTTTCCAGTTGGCAGGCTGTAACTAGTGTGGTGTCGCAAGGATCAGTGCTTGGGCCTCAGCTATTTACAATCTATATTAATATAGATGAAGGGACCAAGTGCAATGTATCCAAGTTTGCTGATGATACAAAGCTAGGTGGGAAGGTAAGATGTGAGAAGGACACAAAGAGCCTGCAGAGGGATATAGACAGAATAAGTGAGTGGACAATAAGGTGGCAGATGGAGTATAATGTCAGGAAATGTGAGGTTATTTTTTTATTTATTTGATCCTGGGCTGTGGGCGTGGCTGGCAAGGTCAGCATTTATTGCCCATCCCTAATTGCCCTTGAGAAGATGGTGCTGAGCCGTCCTCTTGAACCGGTGAAGGTACTCCCAGAGTGCTGTTAGGGAGGGATTTTTAACCAGCAACGATGAAGGAATGGCGATATATTGCCAAATCAGGATGGTGTGTAACTTGGAGGGGAACTTGCAGGTAATGGCGTTCCCATGCGTCTGCTGCCCTTGTCCTTCTAGGTGGAAGAGGTCGCAGGTTTGGGAGGTGCTGCCAAAGAAGCCTTGGCGAGTTGCTGCAGTGCATCTTGTAGATGGTACACACTGCAGCCATGGCGCACCGGTGGTGGAGGGAGTGAATGTTTAAGGTGGTGGATGAGGTGGTAATCAAGCGGGCTGCTTTTTCCTGGATGGTGTCGAGCTTCTTGAGTGTTGTTGGAGCTGCACTGATCCAGGCAAGTGGAGAGTATATAGAAACATAGAAACATAGAAGATAGGAGCAGGAGTAGGCCATTCGGCCCCTTGAGCCTGCTCCGCCATTCAATGAGATCATGGCAGATCATCCAAACTCAGTACCCTGTCCCTGCTTTCTCCCCATATCCCTTGATCCCATTAGCCTTAAGAAATATATCTAACTCCTTCTTGAATATATTTAATGAATTGGCCTCAACTGCCTTCTGTGGTAGAGAATTCCACAGGTTCACCACTCGCTGGGTGAAGAAATTCCTCCTCATCTCTGTCCTAAATGGCTTACCCCTTATCTTTAGACTGTGGCTCCTGGTTCTGGACTCCCCCGCTATCGGGAACATCCTTCCTGCATCTAGTCTGTCTAGTCCTGTTAGAATTTTATAAGTTTCAATGAGATCACGTCTCATTCTTCTAAACTCCAGCGAGTATAAGCCCAATTGAACCAATCTTTCCTCATACGTCATTCCTGCCATCCCAGGTATCATCTGGTGAATCTTCGCTGCACTCCCTCCATGGCAAGAACATCCTTCCTCAGATAAGGCAACCAAAACTGCACACAATACTCAAGGTGTGGTCTCACCAAGGCCCTGTACAACTGCAGCAAGACATCCTTGTTCCTGTACTCGAATCCTCTCGCTATGAAGGCCAACATACCATTTGCCTTCTTAACCGCCTGCTGCACCTGCATGCTTACCTTCAGCGACTGGTGCACAAGGACATCCAGGTCTCGTTGCACTTCCCCTTCTCCCAATCTATTGCCATTCAGATAATAATCTGCCTTCCTGTTTTTGCCACAAAAGTGGATAACCTTGCATTTATCCACATTATACTGCATCTGCCATGCATCTGCCCAATCACCCAACCTGTCCAAATCATACTGGAGTTTCTCAGCATCCTTCTCACAGCACACACGCCCATCCAGCTTTGTGTCGTCTGCAAACTTGGAGATATTACATCTAGTTCCCTCATCTAGATCATTAATATATATTGTGAATAGCTGGGGTCCTAGCACCGATCCCTGCAGTACCCCACTAGTCACTGCCTGCCACTCGGAAAAAGACCCGTTTATTCCAACTCTTTGCTTCCAGTCTGCCAACCAGTTCTCTATCCAAGTCAGTACCTTGCCCCCAATCCCTTGTGCTTTAACTTTACACGCTAATCTCTTATGCGGGACCTTATCGAAAGCCTTCTGAAAGTCCAAATACACCACATCCACTGGTTCTCCCTTATCTATTCTACCAGTTACATCCTCAAAAGTATTCCATCACACTCCTGACTTGTGCCTTGTAGATGGTGGAAAGGCTTTGGGGAGTCAGGAGGTGAGACACTTTGGTAGGAAGAATAGAAAAACAGAATATTTTTAAATGGTGAGAACCTATTAAATGTTGGTGTTCAGAAAGAGTTAGGTGTCCTCTTACAGGAAACACAGAAAGTTAGCATGCAGGTACAGCAAGCAATTAGGAAGGCAAATTGCATGTTGGCATTTATTGCAAGGGTGTTGGAGTACAAAAGTAAAGAAGTCTTACTACATTTGTAGAGGGCTTTGGTGAGACCACAGCTGGAGTATTGTGCACAGTTTTTGTCTCCTTGACTGAGAAAGTACATACATGCCTTAGAGGCAGTGCAACGAAGGTTCACTAGATTGATCCCTGGGATGAGAAGGTTGTCCTATGAGGAGAGACTGAGTTGATTGGGCCTATACTCTCTGGAGTTTAGCAGAATGTGAGGTGATCTCATTGAAACATATAAGATTCTGAGGGGGATTGACAGGGTAGATGCCGAGAGGTTGTTTCCCCTGGTTGGAGAGTCTAGAACTAGGGGGCATAGTCTCAGGATAAGGGGTCGGCCATTTAAGACTGAGATGAGGAGGAATTTCTTCACAGAGGGTTGAGCCGTCTTTGGAATTCTCTAGCCCAAAGGGCTGTTAATGTTGGGTCTTTAAATATATTCAAGGCTGAGACAGAGAGATTTTTCGATTCTAGGGGAATCAAGGGATATGGGGATTGGGCGGTAAAGTGGAGTTGAGGTCAAAGATCAGCCATGTTCTTATTGAATGATGGAGCAGGCTCAAAGGGCCGTATGGCCTACTCCTGCTCCTAATTCTTATATTCTTCGGTTCTTATATCTCTACAACAGTACATAATGTCAATAGAAAGGCTCTGCTTCTAAAACATGGTTAAATCCATAACTTGAAATATATAGGACTAATGAAAGGAGAAATAATGGGAACTACCATTGCTTTTCCTGTTGGTGCAAATACTAGAAAGGGTGGGAATTCTGCCCTCCTAAAGGAAAATTACTAGAGAATGGAAAAGGAAATTTAAGAATAAGCGAGCTAGGTTTGTGATTTCTAGATTGTCGCCAATCATTGGAGGTTGGTCACAAAGAAACAGCAGAAGGGTTTCTGTTAATGAGTAAAAAAGTGTTTGTAGATGACTGGAGTATATTTTCGAGTGAGGGTAATTTTTCCCAGGAGGGTGGGGTTCACTTGAATAGATTTGAGGGGAGTAGAAGGTTAAAGACCAACTCAGAATATAGAAAGCGCCATTGGGAAGTATTTAAACCAGTTAAGAGCAGGGATAGTGTAGCTCATGTTGGGTATAGTTCGAATTGAACTGGGGAAGGCAGGGCAGCTGGTAGCAATTGTATCAACAATAAGGAAAAAAAATCCACAACCCTTCATAACTTTAGCCATTTAGGCTGGGACCCGGGCAGTATCGTAACCTAGTTAGATAAAAGAATTGAGCTGGAAGTGCAGTTGCAATATTCAATGATATTCTGTAAAGATAGGTTGAGTCAGAAAGGAAGAGGTGTAGCTTTATGAAAGAGGATGTCATTGTGATTGTGAGATACTGGTCAGCACGAGAACTTGAAAGGGCTGGATTTTCACTGAGGAGGTGCGTAGGAGGTGGGACTACAACTTTCGGGGTTGTAGTCCCGCCTCCATCGAGTTGTAGCTAACCCACGCAATTTTGACTTGATTGACCTTGTGAGCCCGTCAGCAGGTCAATTAAGGGCCACCCGGCAACAGGTGATGTCACAGATTGATATTTCATCTGTCAAGACCTTTTGACAGATGAAATATCAGTGTTTGACAGCTGTTTGAAGCTGTCAAACACTGACAATCTGTACTCCAAGTTAATTCCTTCCTCTCAGGGTGATTTAGAGATCTCTCCGGAACAGAAAGCTGAATGCTGCAATTTTTGACAGACTGCGGCCATTCTGCTTTCTGTGCCGGTGAGATGAGGGACTCCCAAGACCTGAAGGAAGGAAGGCTGTAAAGGTAAGTAAAACTTCTTTAAACAGTTTAAACCCACCAAACACACTTACCTCTGCACTCATGCACCAATCACTCACCTGAACACCGGTCATCTCAACCCCTCCAAGCCCTTCAGCCCGACGGTCCGCCTCGCTAACTTGGCATGGTTTAGAGCCATCAGGAATCCCACACTTCAAGAATGAAAATAGGGATTAGGCTAAAAACTAACTGTTAGCTACCTGTTACCAGGCAGTTAATTGGCACTAATCCCCTTCCTGCCTCGGGGAGGCGGGTCCCAGTGCGGGTCGGGTACCCACCTCCTTTGAAACTGGCATGGAGGCGGGTTGGGGGCAGGATGTGTTCGTGCCCCCCGATTTCAGGATTTTAACACCCCACATGCCTCCAATCCCGCCTCCACGGCCCAATGAAAATCCTGCCCAAAGAGATTGGATGGAATGAGTGCCTGTGGTTGGTCCAAGGTTAATCCTTGGCTTGCATTATAGGTGCAGGACAGGAAACTTTGTAAACAAATTGGAAGAGTAGTGGTTGGGCTGGATTTTGCCAATGGGGAACTTATGGAGGCGGGTCCCCCACTTGTCGGGTTTTAGCCCCGCCTCCATCGACTTCTGGCCAACCCACGCTATTTTCCCAGCGGGCTTAGCAGGCCAATTAAGGGGAAGCCAGTTACAGAGAACGTCAACGTCTGACGTTTCATCTGTCAAAAATTTTTGACAGATGAATTGTCATCGTTTGACAGCTCTGTGAAGCTGTCAAACACTGACATTATCTGTAGTTCGGTGAGTGCTTGTATTCAAGACTCAT
Organism: Somniosus microcephalus; assembly: GCF_052327205.1. NCBI lineage: Eukaryota > Metazoa > Chordata > Chondrichthyes > Squaliformes > Somniosidae > Somniosus > Somniosus microcephalus. The sequence goes on along the minus strand of NC_140999.1, from coordinate 27,526,453 downwards.
CAAACCTCTTTTGTGAACATAAATGAGATGGTTGTTGCATCGGAGAATGCAGCAGCCATCTGTCATCTCTACTGGTGAAATGCGAGGCTCTCCGCATCCCCAACGATTGAAGCTTGCAGGAAGAAACAAAGGTAAGTAAACTTTTTCTAACACTTTCCACTTACCTCGCATACTCACCTCTCCAGACTTGTACCCATCACTTACCTTCACAGCGCACTTTTGCACCCCTCCAGCCCCCGCAGACCCACAGGATTCACAGCCTTCGGGAAGCTCACACTTGTGTGGGTAAAATGGGGATAATCCTCTTATCTGCCTGTTAACTACCTGTTAACAGGCAGTTAAGTGGCTGTAATCCCATTCCCACCTCCAGGAGACGGGACCCAGCGCGGGTCGGCTACCCACCTCCTGGGAAGATGGCATGGAGGCGGGTTGGGGGTGGGATGGGCACCCGCCCCCAGAATCTGCCATTTTCCCGGCAGTCCCGCCTCCAAACCCACCTCCCCAGGGCTGGCAAGATCGCGCCCTTGTTATCATGGAGGATTTTAACTCTCTTACCATTGAAGAAGAAATTAAAAATTGCATTTATATAGCCCCTTTCACGACCTCAGGATGTCACAAAATGCTTTACAGCCAATGAAGTACTTTTGTTGTAATGTAGGAAACACGGCAGTCAATTTGTGTACAACAAACTCCCACAAAGAGGAATCAAATAAATGAGCAGATCATTTGTTTTAGATGTAGGTTGAGGGATAAATATTGGCCTAGACATAGGAAAATAGGAACAGGAGCAGGCCATTTAGCCCCTTGAGTCTGTTCTGCCATTCAATGAGATCATGGCTGATCTGTGGCCTAACTCCATATATCCGCCTTTGCCCCATATCCCTTCATACCTTTGGTTAACAGTAATCTATCAATCTCAGATTTAACATTATCAATTGACCCAGCATCAACTGCCGTTTGCAGAAGAGAGTTCCAAACTTGTACCACCCTTTGCATGTAAAATTGTTTCCTAACTTCCCTGCAGAAATATCTGGCTCTAATTTTTAGGCTATGTCCCCTAGTCCTAGACTCCCCAACCAGCTGAAATAACTTCTCTCTATCTACCCTATCAGTTACCCTTAATATCTTGTAAACTATGATCAAATCACCCCTTACACTTCTAAATTCTAGGGAATACAACCCTAGCTTGGGTAGTCCTTCCTTTCAACTTATACCTTTGCAGTCTAGGGGCTGGATTTTGTCAATGGGGAGCTTTTGGAGGCGGGACTCCCACTTGTTGGGTTTTAGTCCTGCCTCCATTGACTTGTGGCCAACCTATGCTATTTTTGCTTGATTGACCTTGTTAAGCCCGCCCAGTGGGCTTAGCAGGCCAATTAAGGGGAAGCCGGTTACAGAGAACATTAGCGTATGACTTTTCATCTGTCAAAAATTTTTGACAGATGAATTGTCATCGTTTGACAGCTCTGTGAAGCTGTCAAACACTGACATTCTCTGTAGTTTGATGAGTTCTTGTACTCAAGACTCATCAAACCTCTTTTGTGAGCAGAAATTAGATGGATGTTGCATCAGAGAATGCAGCAGCCATCTGTCATCTCTGCCAGTGAGATGCCGGAGCCTCCGGTTCCCCAACGGTTGAAGCTGGCAGGAACAAACAAAGGTAAGTAAACATTTTCGATCACTTTCCACTCACCTCACATACTTACCGCTCCACACTTGCACCCATCACTTACCTCCACAGCACTCCTTTGCACCCCTCCGACCCCCGCAGACCCTCTGCTCGCCTCGGTGACCTTGGCGGGATTTCCCAATGTCGGGAAGCCCGCACCTCTGGTGGAAAAATGGGGATAATCCTTTTCACAGCCTGTTAACTACCTGTTAGCTGTAATCCCCTTCCCGCCTCCAGGAGACGGGACCTGGCGCTGGTCGGCTACCCACCTCCTGGGAAGATGGCACGGAGGCGGGTTAGGGGTGGGATGGGTACCTGCTCCCAGATTCTACCATTTTCCCGGCAGTCTCGCCTCCAAACCCGCCTCCCCAGGGCTGGCAAAATCGCCCCCAAAGGCACCAGGAGAACTCCCCTACTCTTCCTTAAATAGTGCTGTGGGATCTTTTACATCTATCTGAGAGGGCAGACAGGGCCTCAGTTTAACATCTTGTCTGAAAGACAGTACCTCCAACAGTACAGCACTCCCTCAGTATGGTACTGGATTGTTGGTCTAGATTATGTGCTGAAGTCTCTGAAGTGGGGCTTGAACCTACAATCTTCTGATTCAGAGAACAGGAGTGATACCACTGACCCAAGGGTTGACACTATTATATGGGGCGGCCAAATGCAAAGGAGGTAAGAGGTATTAGTTGATACGGTTCACATTTTAGAGAGAGTACCATAGGGGACAATTTACTAGATTTATTGCCTCGCAGTGATCTGGAGAGGACAACTGATCTCTATGTTTAATATTTATTATAATTTAATGTTAGTGTAGGAACGGGACGAAAAGACTGAGTTCTGCTCAGGCAATCAATCAAATGAACTTTAATGAAACAAACAGGTTATAACAAGAAACTGCAGGACAACGTCGAATACAGGTCTGCTCTCTTCAGAGGCTCCACGAGGACTGCTGGGGCCGTTCCCTGGCTGACGTCATGACGTCATCACGTTCTTCCCGCCAGTGGGGGATCACGTGATGAACGGCATGATGTCATCACGTTTTGACCGCGCTGTTAAAGTAACCGCGCTCTGCTCAGTTAAACAGTACAGATAAAGATACAGACATTGGTTGTGGCTAACATGCTGTTAAAGGAATTATGTACAAATGATCTGAGTCCTTTGGTGGCTCCGCCACATGCGCCCCTCCAGAATTGTCTTTAACAGTAAAAGTGAGGCGTTGAGGAGGCCTGACCAGTCTGTCTGTGCGACTTTGATAACCTGGCAGAGAAAGCTGATGGACGGTGGTCGAGTTGTTGGGCGGCTGTGGTTGAGCTGGCGCGGCGGTTGTGATCGAATTGGCGGGCGGCTGAGGTTGGTCTGGCACAGCGGCTGCGGGCGGCCGACCACATTTCGGCAGTTGAGCGGTGACGACTGGGTGATCCAGGTCCAAATGAGCCGGCTTCAACTGGTCCACCGAAATATGATCCGGCTTCCCTCCGATGTCGACCGCAAAGGATTTGTCTCCCGATTCGATGACGCGGAATGGACCCATATAAGGGGGCTTGAGCGGATCCCGGTGAGCGTCGTGGCGGATAAAGACGTACTCGGCGCTCTTCAGCTCAGCCGGCACGTGGGAGCTCTGCAGGCCGTGATTTGATGTAGGCACCGGAGCGAAGCATCTGGCCGCTTCCCGGTGGCTGATGAGTTGTTGAGAGGTGGACCATGGCTCCATGGGAGAAGGTAGAAAATCACCCGGAACTCGGAGAGGCTGGCCATAAACAAGTTCCGCCGAGGATGATTGCAGGTCTTCTTTGGGCGCCGTCCGCAGACCCAAAAGTACCCATGGGAGTCTGTCCACCCATCCTGCACTTTGAAGACTGGCCCGTAGGGCGGCTTTAAGCGACCTGTGGAATCGCTCGCAAAGGCCGTTCACCTGTGGATGATAGGCGGTGGTGCGATGAAGTTTGGTGCCGAGCCCCTGAGCTACAGCGTTCCAGAGCTCCGAGGAAAATTGTGGCCCGCGATCGGAAGAGATGTCCGCTGGTACCCCGAATCGAGCAACCCAACCTGAGATGAAAGCTCTAGCGACGTCTGCCAAAGTGGTTTAAACCAAAGGAATTGCCTCTGGCCACCTAGTGGTGCGGTCCACCATGGTGAGGAGATGAGTATAACCGTGGGAAGGCGGAAGTGGTCCCACCAGGTCCACGTGCACGTGGTCGAAACGGCGCTCCGGGACAGCAAACGTAGCCACTGGAGCTTTGACATGACGCTGGACCTTGGCCTTCTGGCAAACAACGCAAGTGTTGGCCCAGTCACGAACGTCGAGGTGCATACCCTTCAATACGAATTTCGCCGACATTAGCCATTGTGAAGCCTTCATACCAGGGTGCGACAGCCCGTGTATGGCTTCAAACACTTTCCGGCGCCATGCGACTGGCACGATAGGTCGGGGAACGCCCATGGAGATGTCGCAAAGGAGCTTGGTGCCTGCGGCCTGGAAACTGATGTCGGCCACTTGGAAACTGGATTGGACGGTTCTGTATGACTGGACCTCTGGGTCCGAGGCCTGATCTGCAGCCATGAGGACGTAGTCAATCCCCAGGTGAACCGAATTGACCGTCGCGCGGGAGAGGCAATCCGCTACCAGGTTGTCTTTACCAGACACATGTTGAATGTCCGTGGTAAATTCAGAAATAAACGTCAGGTGACGTTGTTGATGAGCTGTCCACGGTTCGGTGGTTTTAGCCATGGCGAAATTCAATGGCTTGTGGTTGACATAAGCCGTGAAGTGACGTCCTTCTAATAAAAACCGGAAATGGCAGATGGCTAGGAAAAGGGCCAGCAACTCCCGATCAAAGGTGCTGTATTTGCGTTCATTCCTTCGTAGCTGACGGCTGAAAAACGCCAGCGGTTGCCACGTGCCATTGACCCACTGCTCCTGCGCTGCGCCGATGGCGTAGTTCGATGCGTCCATGGTAAGGGCGATGGTGGCACCTGGAAGCAGGTGCGCCAGCATGGTTGCGTTCGCCAAGGCGCTCTTTGTGTTGATGAAAGCTTGGTCCATCTCAGCTGTCCAGCTAATTGGATCTTTACCGGACTTGCCCTTGAGGGCCTCGTACAAAGGCTGCATAAGCAGAGCCGCCTTAGGGACGAATCGGTGATAGAAGTTGACCATCCCGAGGAACTCTTGCAGGGCCCTGACGGTCTGTGGGCGCGGAAAAGCGGTAACAGCCTCCACCTTCGTCAGTAAGGGGACCGCGCCGTCTGATGTTATGCGGTGTCCCAAAAAATCGATCCGCTGCAGGCCGAACTGGCACTTGGCCGGATTGATGATTAAACCATGCTGGCTGAGGCGAGAAAAGAGGGCACGTAAATGGCCGATGTGCTCTTCCTTGCTATCGCTGGCGATGAGGATGTTGTCGAGGTAGATGAAAATGAAGGTTAGGTCTCGAAGCTGTCAGGGTTGCTGTCACGGGGCTGTGTAGATACGGGGCCGTGCTATCCGGGTGAGGCTGGTTCTGGACCCAAGTGCAGACAGACGAGGCGAGAAGCAGATATGCAGTCTTAAATAACAGTACTTTACTAGAATCACACAAGTAAACAGTTACAAAACATAGGAGCTCTAGACAAGCTACCACATAGGCAAATGGCTAGTCAAGATAGGAACTCAAGACAAGCTACCGTGAGGCAACCGACTTGTCCAGACTGAGCTCAAGACAAGCTACCCCAGGGCATCCGGCTTGTCCAAACTGAGCACCTTATCAAGACTGAGCAACTTGTCAGCACCTTGTCAAGACCGAGAACAAAGGGAAAAACCACAGAACTTAATACAAGCAAAACATAACACAGATAAACAATTATAGACATAGGAGCTCAAGACAAGCAACCACTAAGGCAACCGGCTTGTCAAGGCAAGCTACCACATAAGCAAATGGCTTGTCAAGACAGAGCACCTTGTCAGGACTGAGCCCAGAGGGAAGAAACCACAGAACTTAAATACAAGCAAAAACAGGTGAAACCAATAAACCAGATAAAAGGCAGTTAAGTAATAAACACAGGAGACTAGAAACAATTAACAAAGGAAAACAAACCAGTGAAGATGCCATCTAGGGGTTACTGAAGGAACTGACCGGCATCCTCACAGAAGCACAGAGTCCATTAAACGGTGGAAAGCCTGTGCCGCGTCCTTTAAACCGAACGACATCCGCAGGAACTCAAAAAGACTGAACGGGGTGATTACTGTGGTATTTGGAACGTCTTGCGGGTGCACGGGAACCTGGTGATACCCACGGACGAGGTCAACTTTTGAAAAGATGGACTTTCCCGCCAAATGGGCCGAGAAATCCTGAATATGCGGGATCGGGTACCGATCAGGAGTAGTGGCGTCGTTCAGACGTCGGTAGTCGCCGCATGGTCGCCAGCCGCTGTCAGGTTTCGGAACAATGTGGAGCGGCGAAGACCAGGGACTATTCGACCGGCGAATAATCCCCAGCCACTCCATTGTGTCGAACTCCGCCTTCGCAGCTGCGAGCTTGCCGGGTTCCATCCGTCGAGACCGTGCATAAACCGGGGAGCCGGTAGTGGTAATATGATGCTCCACCCCATGCTTCGTGACCGAGGAGGAGAAGGTGGGCCTGGTCAGCTCCGGGAACTCTCCGAGGAGGCGAGTGAAGGCATCCGGAGGTGGGAAAGCGCAGGCGACAGAGCGTGACACGGAATCGAGTGGAATGTGGCCACGTTGATCAACCGGCGGTTCCGGATGTTGATGAGGAAACCGTTAGCACACAGAAAGTCCGCCCCTAGGATAGCTTGCGAGACTTTGGCCGTGACAAATTCCCAATAGAAGCGCTGACCGCCGAAACACACTTGGACCCGCTGCTTTTGAACGTACGAATGGCTGCGCCATTAGCCAACTCGAGGGAAGGTCCATGGCCCCCAGCTTGGAGATCGAGGTTCGACGCAGGCAGGATGCTGCACTGCGCCCCGGTGTCACAAAGGAAACGTCGACCCGAGAGGGAGTCGGTGATGAACAGAAGTTTCCCCGAAGATCCGATGGCCATTGCAGCCGCAGAGTGCCCGTTAGACCCGGTCCTCCTTTGCCAGGAACGCTGCAGGGGCCTTCTTGGTTTTTTTGGGGGGCAAAAAGCTGCAGGAAGAGCAGCAGTGTCGGGCTTTCGCACCAAAACGGGCGTGGTAGGAGCACCAGCCTGCTGCGAGAGGAGCTGGAGCCACGTCTGTGGGGGATGTGCACCTCATGGCAACACAGCACTGCTGGGTGACTGCGAAAATCTTATCTGCTTCAGCAGCAAGCTCTGCGCAGTCCGTGGCTTCTGAATTGGCTAGGGCTGCCTGAACTTGCTCCGGTAGTTGGCAGAGGAACAGCTCCCTAAACAGGAAGCATTCCGGTTCGGCACCTAAGAGCATGAGCATTTGGCTCATGAGCTCGGACGGTTTTGAGTCCCCGAGGCCGGGCATAGCTAGGAGGCGGCGAGCGCGCTCTGACTTGGAGAGTCCGAAGACTTGAAGCAGCCGCACCTTTAAGGTATCATACTTGCCGTCCGCGGGTGGATTACCGAGTAGGCTGACGATCCGCGAGGCAGTGGCGCTGTCGAGGGCGGAGACCACGTAGTAGTAACGGGTCGGATCCGCGACGATGTTCCGGATAGCGAACTGGGCTTCAGCTTGGATGAACCAGGCGGCTGGTTGTTGCTCCCAGAACTGTGGCAGTTTCAGAGACACGGCGTTCATTTCCATTCTGTAAATATTCTGCGAAATCTGTTCGCAAAAGTCGGGGTCACCAATGTAGGAACAGGAGTTCCTAACGAAAAGACTGAGTTCTGCTCAGGCAATCAATCAAACGAACTTTAATGAAACAAACAGGTTATAACAAGAAACTGCAGGACAACGTCGAATACAGGTCTGCTCTCTTCAGAGGCTCCACGAGGACTGCTGGGGCCGTTCCCTGGCTGACGTCATGACGGCATCACGTTCTTCCCGCCAGTGGGGGATCACGTGATGAACGGCATGACGTCATCACGTTTTGACCGCGCTGTTAAAGTAACCGCGCTCTGCTCAGTTAAACAGTACAGATAAAGATACAGACACCGGTTGTGGCTAACATGCTGTTAAAGGAATTATGTACAAACGATCTGAGTCCTTTGGTGGCTCCGCCACATTAGAACATAATTTCAGGAGAGCTAAATATTCACTTCTGAGGAAAGATTTGCAACATTCGGGTATGCTGTTGGGTAATAATAACTGAGTGCTGAAGAAAAATAAATTATTTTTACCTCAATGTTGAAGGACAAAGAAGCTTTGTGTATCCATTCAGTACCTCAGTCTGCTCAGGGAAATGGAAGAGGTTCTATATGAGCCACTGTCTCATGTATTCAAAACTCGTTAATGTCCACATATTGGAGGGTGGCTCATGTGGTCCTGTTAGTTAAAAAAGGGAAATAAATCAGACCCTGGAAACTATATGCTTATGAACTTGACTAGTAGGAAAATTGTTGGAAGGAATTATATTGGATGTGATTTACGACCACTTGGCATTCAGTGGTTATTAGGGATACCCAGAATGACTTTAGGAAATGTAGGTCCTGTCTCACTAGCTTAGCAAATTCTTTGAGGAAGTGACCAGAACAGTGGTGAAGGCTGTTTAATTAATGATATATACTTTGACTTCCAAAAAAAATGGTTTGATAAAGCACTATATAAAAGCCTATTAAAAAAATAGATATCATGGGATCATAGGACAGTTACTATATTAGTTTAAATTACAGTAGGAGAAGGTTGTTATTAATGGGAATGGCTATGATTGGGGCCCGACTACGAGTCTGTTGTTGTTCATCATTTTCCTTAATGATCTAAAGGAGGCCTTGAACAGAACTATTCTCAAATTTGCAGATGATACAAAAATGTGCACAGGGGTTAGTAACACAGAGCAAATCATTTGATTGCAGGCTAATTTAGAGAAGTTGGATGAATGGGTCCATATGTGCCAGATGTCATTTAATGTCGACAAGTACAGTGTTATTCACATGGACTTAGGAAGCTCTAGGCATGTCTATACCATGTAGAGGCAACTGTTCAGAAAAAAACAGATCAGGAAAGAGACCTGAGTTATAGTTGATTGCTCATTTAAAAGTGCAGAGGCAGTGTGAGATGTTTTAGGGAAAGCAAATAGTGTTTTAGATTGTATTGCTAGGACTATAAATATAAAATGAGTGCCATATTTAAGCTATCTAATGTTCTTGTACACATTATTGTGTCCAGTTATAGTCTTGCACATGGTAAAGGGTATCAAGGCTCTGGAGGGTGTACAGATGAGAGTGACCAGGATGATGCCATATCTTATAGCTCTTAATTGTGAGGATCGGTTCCAAAAGTTAGGGTTATTTACTTTAGAGAATCTTAGGTCTAGCAGTTTTTTAAAATGATGAAGGCATTAAATACAGTTAATGGATACGGATGGTAGGGCTAGAGTGCATGCATATAAAATCTATAGACAGAGTTAGGGTAGATGTCAGGAAGTGCTTCTTTTCAAAGAGACTCATCACCCTCTGAAAGTCTGGAATGACATCCTTTGTGACTGTTACCGTAGTGAGTTATCTCTCTTTGTCCCCCTTGACTTCTCCACTGCATTAGATATGGTTGACCATGTCATCCCTCCTCCATTACCTCTCCTCTGTCGTCCAGTTACATGCATGGTTCCACTTCTACCTATCTGGATGAAGTCAGCACTTCTCCATACGAGTATAGTAGATTCCCACCTCCAGACAGGAGGCAACCAGGTGCACACGAGAGCACAAAGTTCAGCTCCCCATACCTTTTCCTGGAAACCATACTTCTGTGCACTTTACTTTTTTTAAATTATGGTACTGTGTAATGCTTTATATTTCCAGTAAAATAAAATAAATCTTTTTGACAGGTTCAGGAGCAATATAGACCAGAAATCACTGTTGGTGATGATAATGGATGATTATTTAATGTTATTTTAACAGGAGGGTGTTAACCCATTTATTTGAGCCTTTTCCCTCTAAAGATGTATAGAATTCCATACGACTACTTTTAATTTTATATTTAAAATATCTCTGACACTTCCTGGAGAAACTATTTTCAGTTTGAAAGGTGGAAATATAGTAGGCTCCTAGATGCCATAAAATGGACAAAGTGTCAAAAATCAAAACCTTCTGGGAGGGCATGCCATCAGATCGCCATAGAAAATAAATCTCACGTCTTCAGTATTCACAGCCCCTTTTAGTAATTTCTAAATTCAACGATGTTGCAAACTACACTTTAGGCTTTCCCCCCTACATTAAAAGTCATCAAATGTCAGATATACTACAGCTTATGTTATGACCAGCCCATGTCCCGCTACACTTTCAATGCAACCCTTCAGCTTCACATGTCAGCTGTGGCTCAGTTGGTAGCACCCTTGCCTCTGAGTCAGAAGGTTGTTGGGTTCCAGTCTCACTCCAGAGACTTGAAGCATAAAAATCTAGACTGACACTCCAGTGCAGTACTGAGGGAGTGCTACACTGTCAGAGGTGCCATCTTTCGGATGAGGCATTAAACTGAGGCCCCGTCTGCTCTCTCAGGTAAACGATCCCATGGCACTATTTCGAAGAAAAGCAGGGGAGTTATCCCTGGTGTCCTGACCAATGTGTATCCCTCAATCAACATCACTTAAAAAAAAGGTTATCTGGTCATTATCACATTCCAGTTTGTGGGAGCTTGCTGTCTGCTGCATTTCTTCCATTACAACAGTGGCTACACTTCAAAAGTACTTCATTGCCTGGAAAATGCTTTGGGACATCTGGTGGTTGTGAAAGCTGCTGTAAAAATGCAAGTCTTTCTTTTATGTCATATAAGGCTTATATTCAAGGCTGTTTTCAGCTTTTATGAAACTGTTCTTCAGCTTTTGCTAGTTTTCTGTTGGCATGTAGAAGTACCTTATTTTTCACCCAGGAAATCTGCTGTTTCTGTCTAAACGTTAAAGTCAATACTTCAGACTTTTGAACGATAAGGGAGTTTTGAATGATAAGGGAGTCAAAGGTTATGGAGAGCGGGCAGGGAAGTGGAGTTGAGGCTAGGATTAGATCAGCCATGATCTTATTGAATGGCGGAGCAGGCTCGAGGGGCCAAATGACCTACACCTGCTCCTACGTCTTATGTTCTTATGTTCTTTAGCTCATTCATCCATATTTTGCCAGTTTCTCCCATTCATCCTATCATATTCCCATCCATCCTGGATCTGTTTACTCACCTTTTCTCTTTCTACGGCCTTTTCAGAGCCTGCTTAGGATGACCTTGGCATTTGAATATCATCCAACATGTTTCATCTCTTTGTAGCTTTTGAAACATTTCTTTATAGGCTGTTAAACCCATGAAATGCTCTCTTTGATATTCTGATAGTACACCTGTGCATTTGCCTGTTGTTCTCCCCTTTGTTTTCATCAGTCCTGTAAAGAGGTTCTCCTGCCTTTCTGTGACTCCTTTTATAGCGGTGCTCAGTTAGGTTGGATTCCAGTTGACCAGCATCTGTAAGCCATGTCGTGGCATTTACACGACTAAATTCGGCTCCTTGATCCCAGCAGCAGGTCTTTAGTGGGTCTGCATTCTGTCGCTGGTATAAGAGAGCCAGATTTAGTACTGTAAACACTGGGAGCCAACTCATTGGAGCTGGTCTATGAGAACCCCAACTAGAACTGCATCAATACAAAAGCAAAATACTGTGATGCTGGAAATCTGAAATAAAAACAGAAAATGCTGGAAATACTCAGCAGGTCAGGCAGCATCTGTGGAGAGAGAAACAGAGTTAGCGTTTCAGGTCGATGACCCTTTGCATCTGTTTCTCTCTCCACAGATGCTACCTAGAACTGCATCAAGATAAGAGTTAGTTTTAAGAGTGCTGGTGGCGTGCCTCACCCAAGCTTAACTGGGCTTTTCCTATTTTCGAATAAGACAAGGTTGTAGTATTTTAATTATTGGAAACAAAATTCATGTATATTTCCAGCTTTTTCTGCTTTTAGTTAAGGTTTTCTGCATTCAGTTTTTCTTGTTGTCTCTGATGACATATCGATTGGTCCATAGAAGTTACAAAAACACTGCTCTGCACAATCTACAGTGCTTCCCAACATGTCACTCAGTACAATCTATGGTGCTTCCTAACATATTGCCCTGTACAAGCTACAGTGCTTCCTGATATATTTGCTTGGACAATCTGCTGCACTTCCCAACATATTATGCTGCATAGTGTTTTCCTAGGGAAAGTCATTATTCCATCCATAGACATCTCTGAGATCTCATGCAGTTTGTTCCATTATAGTCAGTCGGTCAGACATTTGACAACTTTTCTTTAAAATTATTTGTAATCCAGAGAAAATGCACATCATCTCATTATGGATAAAACATTGCCTGACTATTTGTGGCATGCAAAGTGGTGAATGACTTACGCAGGAGTAGGCGTAAGTCATTTCAATTAACATGCAATGCCTCATTGCTTTTGATAAGCATTTTTGGCACTTCAGTCCATCATCAAAGCTGCTCGCAATTTTCTATCACATGCCTCTTTCAGTAATACATTTTTTTCTATTTTTCTCACTTAAGGTATTCGATTTACCAAGAAGCTAATGATGTCAAATAAGGTCAGTATTAATAGATTATTGACCAATGTAACATTTTGAAAAGAGGGTCACTGCAGTCTGTGATGCACATGGTTTGAAATTACTAGGCAACCTATTCCAAGATAAACCTGATAAATGGCATTTTGGTTAAATATCTTGGCATTTGTGTTAGATTGTATTGCGAATTCCTCTCATTTCAGAGCCCTTTTCATTTATAATATTAGATACTGAAAAGTCCATTTCACATTAATACCTTGAAGTTTCAGACAGCATCATTTTTGATTCAGACAACTTTGTTGAAATCAGCTTTAACTCTTTGCACCACCTAGACTTCTGGGGAGTGAAATTCGCCCTGGGCGGTAGCCCAAAATGGGCAATAGCGAATCGGCAGCTAGTTTTACGCTCAGCCCGATTTTCTTTTTGCACTGGCTACAGGACGAATTTCACCTCTGACTTGTACCTTGGGATGTTTTTCTACATTAAAGGTGCTATACCTTGCTGTGCACAAATTGGCTGCCGCGTTTCCCACATTACGACAGTGACTCCACTTCAAAAGTACTTCATTGGCTGTAAAGCAATTTGAGACGTCCGGTGGTCGTGAAAGGCGCTATATAAATGCAGGTCTTTCTTTTTTTTAAATACATGAAAGTTGTTGTTATTGGTGACACAAGCCGAGCCTCAAGTCATAAATATTTTTCAAATAGTTCATTTTTTTTGCAATCATGTTTATGCAATTTTAATTTGCAATACTGTCGTAATATTTCACCTCTGGAATGCCAAATGACGTACTCGCTTTAAAAATATCAATTGCTCCATAAAATAGAGCACAATTTTCATCATACAGATTGTTTCTCATTAATATTGTTGAGTGGAAGTGGAAATATGGTGAAATCATTTTTTATTTCCTAATTTTGTTTTCAATAAAGTAACAGCAATGTGTTATTTGCTCACAGACTGCCGTCCTCAAAGGTCTAATGGATGTAAAGCACTATTGAATTCACACTGTAGATGCGTATAAGGAAACCCAATATTTTTTAAACAAAGAGCCAATGTGTAAGATATTTTGTAGCATCTTAAAAGAAACTTGCATTCAGTTTAACTCTGATAGATGAAGTCAAGATTTTTCTGTAGTAATAACTGGAAATTAATACTTAATCCTTATTGCCCAAGAGATGTCAGAAATGAGCAGCTCATATTCAGCAGGAACAAAAATCAATTTATAATAAAATTTGATTCCCAGTGGAACTGTGAAGTGCACAGTGCCCAAAGATTCCTGATCTCTGATGATGTTCTAGCCTTTAACTTGCTGCAGGACACATCCAGAAGTATTACTCATTGAGACTGCTGCTTGTGTTGACCTTGTAGACGTTTAATCTCAAAGGCTACATAAAAAAAATGAATGCATTAAATTACGCATTTTTACATAAAGTATTTATAAACCAATGCCTGTATTGCCTTCAACAAGCCTTCAAACCAAGGAATATTGATATAAATTGTGGCTACAGACCTGCATGGGAGTGAATTTGTTTAGCTAATGCACCATAAACTTTACATAGTTTCTGCACATCATTTGATGGGTCAGAAGTAGCCATAATCAATGTGGAATGAGCACAAGTGCAGTCCTAATGGTACTTTTGCATACACGGTATAACACTACACTTAAATGAAGAGGATGTTTTAATATTGTGTTAATAGTGTGTTTGAAAACTGCATTTTAAGCACTTACGCAGAATAAAAGCAATATATATATATGTGCTGCTTTTTCTTAAGACAGAAAGAAAGACTTGCACTTATATAGTGCCTTTCATGACCACCGGACGTCTCAAAGCGCTTTACAGCCAATGAAGTACTTTTTGAAGTGGAGTCACTGTTGTAATGTAGGAAACGCGGCAGCCAAGCTGCGCACAGCAAGGTCCCACAAACAGCAATGTGATAATGACCAGATAATCTGTTTTTTGTTATGTTGATTGAGGGATAAATATTGGCCACAACACCGGGGATAACTCCCCTGCTCTTCTTCTTAAGAATCTACATTCGGTGGAGAGGACTAAATCAGAATCATCACCTAAGTTTTGAAGTCAACACCATTAAATGCTCAGCTGATAGTGGCCACATTTCCTGCTGGAGGAGATTGACTGTGTCAGCTTTTGATCCTCTCAATGTGAGATGGCTACTTTTAAAAATAACTTACTTGAAGCCAATGGAAAAGAATATCGGACAGAGTGTAAAACGAGCTGCCGATTTGATAGTGCCCATTTTGCGCCATCACCCAAGATAAATTTCACCCCTCCCCACTGTCTCCAGCTGACCACGTGAGAAGTGAGAAACCTTATCACTTCGCAAACGTGGTTGGAATGCTAAACAGATCTGAAACTCAACCCACAATCCAGAAGCACACGCTTTTGAATCAGCATTTTACAATATTACTGATACTGAATCTGTCAACTATGCTCTAGTTGGGATTTATAAATCAGAGTCTCTAATAGTATAGGAAAACAGCCAAGTTATATGTTGAATCACTGGGATTTTATCAGTGGTCTGTGTCAGAGTCCCTGGCAACATAGTTGGGGAAGGTATGCACAGTGAGGTTCCGTCCTTATGTACCAACCATCTTTAATTTGGGTACATCAGTGCAGTGGTTATGTTACTGGACCAATAATCAAGATGCCTGAACTAATATTCCATAAAACCATTGCGGTTGAGAATTGGAATTAAGTTTAAAAAATCTAGAGATAAAGTGAGGTGCACAGTGAGGTTATCCACTTTGGTGGCAAAACCTGAAAGGCAGGTTATTATCTGAATGGCAATAGATTGGGAGAAGGGGAAGTGCAACAAGACCTGGGTGTCCTTGTGCACCAATCGCTGAAGGTAAGCATGCAGGTGCAGCAGGTGGTTAAGAAGGCAAATGGTATGTTGGCCTTCGTAGCGAGAGGGTTTGAGTACAGGAACAAGGATGTCTTGCTGCAGTTGTACAGGGCCTTGGTGAGACCACATCTTGAGTATTGTGTGCAGTTTTGGTCGCCTTATCTGAGGAAGGATGTTCTTGCCATGGAAGGAGTTCAGCGAAGATTCACCAGGCTGATGCCTGGAATGGCAGGAATGACATATGAGGAGAGATTGGGACGATTGGGCTTGTACTTGCTGGAGTTTAGAAGAATGAGAGGGGATCTCATTGAAACTTATAAAATTCTGACAGGACTGGACAGACTAGATGCAGGAAGGATGTTCCCGATGGTCGGGGAGTCCAGAACCAGGGGTCACAGTCTAAGGATAAGGGGTAGGCTTTTTAGGACAGAAATGAGGAGGAATTTCTTCACCCAGAGAGTGGTGAACCTGTGGAATTCTCTACCACAGAGGGCAGTAGAGGCCAATTCATTAAATATATTCAAGAAGGAGTTGGATATATTTCTTAAGGCTAAAGGGATCAAGGGATATGGGGAGAAAGCAGGGACCGGGTACTGAATTTGGATGATCAGCCATGATCGCATTGAATGGCTGAGCAGGCTTGAGGGGCCAAATGGTCTACTCCTGCTCCTATCTTCTATGTTTCTATGTTTCTATGTTTCTGAGTAAAAGTGACAATGAAGCTGTCGGATTGTCATAAAAACTAATGTCCTTTAAGGAAGGAAACCTGCCGTCCTTGTGTGCAAATTGGCTGCCACGTTTCCCACATTGCGACAGTGACTCCACTTCAAAAGTACTTCATTGGCTGTAAAGCGCTTTGAGACGTCCGGTGGTGGTGAAAGACACTATATAAATGCAAGTCTTTCTTTCTTTTTATATACATGAAAGTTGTTGTTATTGGTGACACAAGCCGAGCCTCAAGTCATAAATATTTTTCAAATAGTTCATTTTTTTTGCAGTCATGGTTATGCCATTTTAATTTGCAACACTGTCATAATATTTCACCTCTGGAATGCCAAATGATGTACTTGCTTTAAAAATATCAATTGCTCCCGGTTTGGTCTATATGAGACTGCAATCCCACACCAATGTGGTTGACTCTTAACTGCCCTCTGAAGTGGCCTAGCACGTCACTCAGTTGTGTCACCACCTTCTCAGGACAACTCGGGATGGGCAATAAATACCAGCCTTGGTAGTGATGCACACATGCCGAGAATAAATAGCGGGAAAAAAAACTTGAATTTCTGATTTAGATTAGAATGATCAGAACATTAAAATGTCTAAATCTGTACTCTGAATTTATCTGAATGCTCATCCCAAATGCTGGGCTGAAAGTGGCAACACGTTACAGTGTGACACTGGCATTGAGCTGTTGCATTTCTTTTATCATCATTCCAGATCAATACAGATCTCAAATGAAATGACAGCAGCAATACAATGCCCCTTCTCAAGCTTATGGTTACTAGTTGATCTCTCCATGATGTTGCTCATGGATAAAAAAAAATTGAAAATTGGAATTGAGTAGGCCTCAGTAACTAACACGTCTGACCTAGTTTGCTTATAAATTGAGTTCTTGGTTTGCCTTGGACCTCGAGGCTTGAGCAGATCCAACCCTTGATCCCACCATCCTTGCAAACTACCGCCCCATCTCCAACCTTACTTTCCTCTCCAAAGTCCTTGAACGTGTTGTCACCTCCCAAATCCGTGCCCATCTTCCCTGCAATTCCATATTTGAATCCCTCCAATCAGGTTTCCGCCCTTGCCACAGTACTGAAACGGCTCTCATCAAAGTCACAAATGACATCCTTTGTGACTGTGACGAAGGTAAACTATCCCTCCTCGTCCTTCTTGACTTGTCTGCAGCCTTTGACACGGTTGACCACTCCATCCTTCTCCAACGCCTCTCCACCGTCGTCCAGCTGGGTGGGACTGCACTCGCCTGGTTCCATTCTTATCTATCTAATCGGAACCAAAGAATCACCTGCAATGGCTTCTCTTCCCGCTCCCACATCGTTACCTCTGTTGTCCCCCAAGGATCTATTCTAGGCCCCCTCCTATTTCTCATCTACATGTTGCCCCTTGGCAACATCATCCAAAAACACAGCGTTAGTTTCCACATGTACGCTGACGACACCCAACTCTACCTCATTACCACTTCTTTCGACCCCTCCACAGTGTCTAAATTTTCAGACTGCTTATCCGACATACAGTTCTGGATGAGCAAAAATTTTCTCCAATTAAATATTGGGAAGAGCGAAGCCATTGTTTTCAGTTCCCGCCACAAGCTCTGTTCCCCAGCTATTGACTCCATCCCTCTCCCTAACATCTGTCTGAGGCTGAACCACACTGTTCGCAACCTTGGTGTCATAGTTGACCCTGAAATGAGCTTCCGACCACATACCCGCAGCATAACTAAGACCGCCTACTTCCACCTCTGTAACATCGCCCGTCTCTGTCCTTGCCTCAGCTCATCCGCTGCTGAAACCCTCATCCATGCCTTTGTTATGTCTAGACTTGACTATTCCGACGCACTCCTGGCTGGCCTCCCACATTCCGCCCGATGTAAACTTGAGGTCATCCAAAACTCAGCTGCCCATGTCCTAACTCGCAGCAAGTCCTGTTCACCTATCACCCCTGTGCTCGCTGACCTACATTGGCTCCCGGTTAAGCAACGCCTCGATTTCAAAATTCTCATCCTTGTTTTCAAATCCCTCCATGGCCTCGCCCTCTCCCAATCTCTGTAATCCCCTCCAGCCCCACAAACCCCCGAGATATCTGCGCTCCTCTAATTCTGCCCTCTTGAGCATCCCTGATTATAATCACTCCGCCATTGGTGGCTGTGTCTTCTGTTGCCTAGGCCCTCAGCTCTGGAATTCCCTGCCTAAACCTCTCCGCCTCTCTACCTCTCTTTCCTCCTTTAAGATGCTCTTCAAAGCCTACCACTTGTCATCTGCCCTAATTTATCCTTATGTGGCTCGGTGTCAAATTTTTTGTCTTTAAATATTCCTGTGCAGCACCTTGGGGTGTTTTACTACATTAAAGGCGCTATATAAATACAAGTTGTTGTGGGTGATCCAGATCTTCAACTTAAAACTTCAGGTGGAACTTGAAATTTCAAATGTTTTCAGGCGTTTCAACTTACGTAGTTAAAATTTCAGTTACAACTCAAATTCATTACCATCTTGCCAAACAATAGAAAAAAGAAAAAGGAAAGATGTGCATTTATATAGCACCTTTCATGACCTCAGGATGTCCCAAAGCACTTTACAGCCAATGAAGTACTTTTGAAGTGTAGTAAATGTTATAATGTAGGAAAGGCAGCAGCCAATTTGCGCACAGCAAGATCCCACAACTAACAATGTGATAATGACCAGATCATCTGTTTTAGTGATGTTGATTGAGGGATAAATATTGGCCAGGACACCAGGGAGAACTCCCCTGGCTCCTCTTCAAAATAGTGCCATGGGGTCTGTTACGTCCCTTTGAAAGGGCAGATGGGGCCTCAGTTTAATGTCTCATCTGAAAGACGGTGGGCATGATCTTACCAGCCCTGGGGAGGCGGGTATGGAGGCGGGACTGCCGGGAAAATGGCAGAATTTGGGGACGGGTGCCCAACCCGCCCCCAACCCGCCACCGTGCCATCTTCCCGGGAGGCGGGTAACTGACCCACGCCGGGTCCCGTCTCCTTGGAGGCAGGAAGGGGATTACAAACAGATAAGAGGATTTACCCCATTTTACTCATACAAGTGCGGGCTTCCCGAAGGCTGCGAACCCCACCAGGGTCACTGAGGCGAGCAGTGGGTCTGAGGGGGTCGGAGGGGTGCAAAAAGTGCGCTATGGAGGTAAGTGATGGGTGCAAGTGTGGAGAGGTAAGTATGTGAGATAAGTGGAAAGTGTTAGAAAAAGTTTACTTACCTTTGCTTCTTCCTGCAGGCTTCAAGAGTTGGGTATCTGGAGAGTCTCGCACCTCCGTGGCAGAGATGACAGATGGTTGCTGCATTCTCCAATGCAACAACCACCTAATTTCGGCTAAAGAAAGAGGTTTGATGAGTCTTGAATTCAAGAACTCATCAAACTACAGAGAATGTCAGTGTTTGACAGCTTCACAGAGCTGTCAAACGATGACAGTTCATCTGTCAAAACTTTTTGACAGATGAAACGGCATCCGCTGACGTTCTCTGTAACCGGTGTTCCCTTAATTGGCCTGCTAAGCCCACTGGGCAGGCTTAACAAGGTCAATCAAGGGAAAATAGCGTGGGTTGGCCACAAATTGATGGAGGCAGGACATCGACCCAACAAGCAGCAGTCCCGCCTCCAACGCGCCCCCATTGGCAAAATTATCCCCGGTATCTCCGACAATGCAGCGCTCCCTCAGTACTGCACAGGGAGTGTCAGCCTAGATTTTGTGCTTAAGTCTCTGGAGTGGGACTTGAACCCACAAACTTCTGACTCAGAGATGAGAGTGTTACCAACTGAGCCACAACTGTCTATCACTAGTTACTCTATCATAAATCTTTATAATATTGAAGTCCTCTTTCAGGTCACTCTTCATTTTCTCACCTGTCATGAATATATCTCAAATCTCTCTGCATAACTATCACTTCTCATTGCTGGAACCATCCTGACAAATCTATACTGTACCTTTTTCATTGTTTTTTAACCTTCCCATATTGGGGTGCTCAAAATTGCACACAATACTCCAGCTGTGGCCTAACATAGATTTTGCACGTTCTCTTCTTACTTTTGCATTTTACTCTTCTAAAGATAAAATCCATGATTCTGCTGCGCTTTTAGTGACCCTACCTACTTATGCTGCCACCTTTTTTTATGACCAGTGTAACTGGACACCATTTTCCCTCTGTTCCCCTACACCATTTAAATTCTTACAATTTAAGGTGCATTTCTTTTATTTTTATTTCCAAAATTTATCACTTCACATTTATCTACATTGAACTGCATCTGTAACCTACCTGCCCATTCTGCTAGCCTATATATGTCCTCTTGCATTCTTTCACAGTCATCACAATTTGCTACACTGCTCCAATTTGGTGTCAGCAGCAAATTGCCTTATTGTTCCCTCAATTCCTCAGTCCAGATCATTTACATTGAGAGTAACTAATAGTAGCCCCAACACAGAGTCCTGTGGAACACCACTTGATGTAAAAAGACTACTGAGCACTTGGTTTGAGTATAAAACAAGGCTTTAATCAACTGCTTCAAAGCCATGAGATTTCTAGTTACATCACTAGCTCCTGGTTACAGAAACATCCTGAGCAAGCTGGGCCCACGCCCGAGTATTTATACTCCTTGGATGGCGCCACCAGCTGGCCACCCAGTGTTACTTCATGAATCATGATAAGATTCATGACATCCTTCCCGCCTGAAAGTTTTGGAAGTCCGACGACTTCCTTCTAGTGGATTAGGCGGACCACGAATCGGCGCAGTCTTTTAGATCTTCGCTTGTGGCTGAAGGCACATCTCCTCGGGCCGTGTCTTGGTCCCTGGGTCGCTTGGTCCGTACTGGTAGATCGACGGGGCCCGTGTCGCCTTGATCGACCTGCGGAAGACTGGGGAGATCGTGACTCCAGGTGCGGGTCCCAACAGGCGCAGAGCTGGCGTCATCTTGGTTGGTAGCCGGGGATTGACCGGCGTCCTGGCTTCGGGTGGCCATCCCATGGGAAGCGCTCAGCTCCCCGAGTTGATCCGGTGGAGTAGCCGGCAAATCCCTTGATGTCCCAGGTAGGGCGTCATCCTCAAAGGAGCGCAGAGTGTCGGCACCATTACCATGGGTTCCTCTACCAGTTGGGTCTGTGGGACTGGTTGGACAGGGAGCCAGGTCTCAGAGTGAAACGGTAGACTCCCGGCCATCACGGCATGTGCACGTAAGTGGGATTAACGTCCGTTAGTTCCACCTCGTCGACATGGGGATCATTTTTGGAAGATCAGATGAATCTTCGGAGCCGGGAGCTGCCAACCATGACGGTAGGGACGTTCCATGAGTGGAGCGATGCTGGAACTTGAAGAATCGCTCATGAGGACTGACATTGGTGGACGTAGAAAGAAGAGACCTGATGGAATGCAACACGTCAGGGAGCATAGTTTCCCACTGCTGGTCTGGTAGGTTGCGTGACCTCTGTGCAAGACGAACAGCATTCCAAATCATAGCGTTGTGTCCCTCAACCTGTCCGTTATCGATGAGATGATACGGTGTTGTTTTACTTGTGGCGATTCCCCGTTGGGAAAGATAACTTTTGAGTTCTCTTGACATGAAGGAGGGACCCCGATCAGGGTGGATGAAATTGGCCATACCGCAAAGGGAAAAGACTTGATCGAGGCATTTGATCACTGTGGAAGTAAGCATATTAGGGCAGGGGAAAGCAAAGGGAAAGGGTGAATATTCGTCCACCATAGTAAGCAAGTAGGTGTTTCGCGTTGAGGAAGGCAATGGCCCTTTAAAGTCAATGCTGAGTCACTGCATAGGCTGCATAGCGTGTATGAGCGAGCCATCCAACGGGCGGAAGAATTGCGGTTTTAATTCCGCACAAATTCTACAGGTGGAGCATGTTCTTTTCACATCCTCCGTAGAAAATGGGAGATTTTTAGATCGCACAAAGTGCAACATACGGGTAACGCCAGGATGGCATAAGTCAGTATGAAGATCCGCAAGAGTCGAAGTTGACATAGAAGAGCAGAATGCATGCATGAGGGTATCCGGGACTACATTCTCTTTGCCGGGTCGATAAAGTATGGTGTAGCCAAAGGTCGCCAATTCCATCCTTCAGAGCTGTATTTTGTTATTCTTGATCTTAGTGCGTTTCCGGTTATCCAACATAAAGGCCACGGAGCGCTGATCGGTTATAAGCGTGAAATGGTGACGAGCGAGAAAATGACTCCATTTATGTACTGCTTCGATGATAGCCGTAGCCTCCTTCTCGACAGGAGGATAATGGAGCTCACTACCCTGCAAAGTTCTGGACAGAAATGCCACGGGTCGACCACCTTGAGTCAAGGTAGCCGGGATCGCCACCTCTGATGCATCGCACTCGACCACAAAAGGAAGATTTTCATCGATGGAACGAAGCGTGGCTTTTTCCAGTTGTCGCTTGAGGAGGTTGAAAGCTGAAATAGCCATTGCCTCCAATGGAAATGACTTCGCGTGAAGCAGGGGCTGGATCTTGTCGGAGAAGTGGGGTATCCACTTCGCATAATAGGCGAACATGCCGAGTGCCCGACGAAGAGAGCCGAGATTCGTAGGGGGAGGGAGCTCCTGAAGCGGACGAAGTCGCTCCGGATCCGGTTTGATGACACCGTTGCCCACCCAATAACCAAGGATGTTGACTAATGGTACTGATTTCACAGATTTGGACTCATTTAAGGTTACGTTGCAACGACGGAGAACATCAAAACATTTCTGGAGGTTGGCATCATGCTCCTTCTGGTCATGACCAGCAATGGTGATATTATCCAGATATGGAAAAGTGTCCGTTAAGTTCTCCTGTTTGACTAGGCTATCCATTGCCCATTGAAAGATGGCCACCCCATTGGTGACCCCAAATGGAAGGTGACAAAACTGGTAAAGCCGACCATTGACCTCAAAGGCAGTATACTTTTTATCAGAGTCCTTTAACGGTACTTGATGGTATGCGCTCTTTAAATCAAAAGTTGAAAATACCTTGTAGTTGGCAAGGTTATTGACCATGTCATCGATGCGTGGCAGTGGGTAGGCATCCAGGTCGGTATACTGGTTAATAGTTTGCGAGTAATTGATGCAAAGACGTTTCTTGTGTTGCTTCAGAGGATTTTTAACAATGACGACTTGAGCCCGCCAGGAAGATGAACATGGCTCAATGATACCATCAGCTAGAAGGCGAGAGATTTCTGCCTCGATAACGGATCGATCATCTTGGCTGAAACATCATGATTTAGTGACTATGGGCTTACATGAGGGGGAAAGATTGGAAAACAAGGAGGGCTCGTCGAGCGAAGCCGCCAAAAGTGCACAAAATGGCACTTTGGAAATAGTAAGCTCCGGCTTTGACCCTCCAAACTCGAAAGTGAGTCTTTTGTGTTGTTTCTGGAAATCCTGTCCCAGGAGCACATCACTGCATAGGTTTTTGAGCACCCCAAGCCGGGTGGAGAAATAAGTGCGGCCATTGAGAATAAGGTTGACAAGACAAAAGCCAGAAGAGTTGGTGGTCAGTGTCATCAGAGCCATTGCAATTTCCCTGTCCGAGGGGTAAATACGCAGTTTTAACTTACTGACAGCCCGCTCACTAATGAAGCTGTCAGAGCTGCATGAGTCGATTAGTGCACTCAAAATGTGTCCATTTACCGAAACCTTCGCGGCTGCATGGGACAGACTTTGGGGAAAAACAGCTGTGATGGGAGGAGGGGCAGTTTTACCCTTGACAGCTGTAATCTTAGTAGTGGTTCTTGGGGGAGGAGCAGTTTTATAGATTGCAGCTGTAACCTTAGTAGTGGCTCTTGTGGGAGGAGCAGTTTTATAGATAGTAGCTGCAAAACTAACAGGGGCTCTCGACCAGTATACCTTAGAAAAGTGGCCTTTCTTACTAACAGAGGCTCTTGACTGGCATACCTTAGAAAAGTGACCTTTCTTACTGCAATGACTGCAGACTGCATTACGAGCAGGACAAAATTTCCTATAGTGGAATGCACCTCCACAGAAGAAACACTTCCTTCCAGATTGCCAAGATGCCACTAGGGCAGGGTTGTCATCAGTGAAGGCTTCTAGGGCAGGGTTGTCATCATCCAGGTGGGAGTCATCATCAGTGAGGGCTTCCACCTGAGGCCTGTCGAAGGAGTCACTGAAAGTGATAGCAGCAGCCCGTGCACGTGGTGAAAGATAGGTATCTGCATTCCTCTTTGCTAAGTCCAGAGAGCATGCCTGGTCATAGGCAGCCTGTAACTTGAGGGTTTTATTCTCCAACAAACGCTGACGTATGAAGCGTGACGCAATCCTATTAATAAAGGAATCACGAATTAACTCCTCCTGGTACTGCTCACCCATGACAGCTTTAAGATTACAATCCTTGCTGAGCCTCCGAAGTTTCTGAAGGAATTCGTCAAGTGGTTCCCCGGGTTGTTGTCGAGTTGTGGCCAGTAGATGCTGAGCAAAAATTTTGTTTGGGGACTTAACATATAGTTGCTGTAGTATTTGGATAGTGGCATCATAGTCTTCGATATAATCAAACACATGAGGGGATACATAGTTGGCAAGCATTCGTAACTTATTAGGAACATTCTCACCACAATCCTCAAGGAAGTTGCTAAAGGTAAGATACCAGTGTTTCCATACCTTAGCAGCTGTAAGTGAATTCGGGTCCAGGTGGAGACGGGCGGGTCTGAGTAGTTTCTCCATGATGGATCAATTACTTCGTCCGAGTTCCCTTCTACGGTTTGAGTCATAGCCGTCTGTTCCCAAATCACTCAGAGCGTGGAGCAGGTTCAGTTGATTAAATTGATGTAAAAAGACTACTGAGCACTTGGTTTGAGTATAAAACAAGGCTTTAATCAACTGTTTCAAAACCATGAGATTTCTAGTTACAATCACTAGTTCCTGGTTACAGAAACATCCTGAGCAAGCTGGGCCCACGCCCGAGTATTTATACTCCTTGGACAGCGCCACCAGCTGGCCGCCCAGTGTTACTTCATGAGTCATGATAAGATTCATGACGCCACTCATCACATCTTTCCAATTATGAGAAATTTCTTTTAACCCTCACCTTTGCTTTCTGCTCCTCAACCATCTCTCTAAAGAAAGAAAGAACTTGCATTTATATAGCACCTTTCATGACCTCAGGATGCCCCAAAGTGTTTTAGAACCAATGAAGTGCTTTTGCAGGGTAGTCACTATTGTAATGTAGGAAACGCAGCAGCAAATTTGCCAACAGCAAAGTCCCGCAAACAGCAGAGTGATAATGACCTGATAATTTGTTTTGAGGTGTTGGTTAAAGGATAGATATTGTGCAGGAAACAGGGGGAGCACTCCCCTAGCTCTTCTTCGAGATAGTGCCATGGGATCTTTTATGTCCATCTGAGAGGGCAAACGGTGCTTCGGTTTAATGTCTCATTTGAAAGACGGCACCTTCGACAGTGCAGCGCTCCCTCAGTACTGCACTGTCAGCTTAGATTTTGTGCTTAAGTCTCTGGAGTGGGATTGAACCCATAACCTGTCCATGTGACCACATTCCCTTAAATTCCATGTGCCATTGGTCTGGGTTTTCCAAGGTCTGTGACCGCGTACGCAGTGTGTACGTGGCCGTAAATGCCCCGCAAGTACCAGGTTGCCGCATGCGATGCGCATGCACGAAAACCCGGAACTTGTGACCTGTCAGGTTTGAGCTGGACCGATCCACTGCACCCTCGGGAAATGGACATTTGCTGGCGGAGAGTTGGGCTATTTGCCCAAATACTGCCCAGCAAATGCCTGTGAAACTCTTACGCCTGGTAAAAACAGGCGTAAGGCCTTCTTTTACCAGCGCAAGAGTTTAAATAAATATTAAAATAATATTTGAAACCGTTTAAATTTATTTTTCAAAAAATTAAATTTTTGTTTTAAATGTTTAATTAAATTGTATTTTAATTAATTTTGAACATGTAATGATTTATTTTTATGTAACTGGTGTGTAATTGTGTTTTTTTAGGAGATTCCTATTCATGCTTATGGGGGTTCCGTACGTAAATGGAATCCCCATAAGCATAATAGGAATCCCCCTTTTTGATTGGTTGGGCTGGTCCACGTGATCCCAGGAGTGCTTCTGAACCGCGTGCGCCCCTTGAATACGTGGGCCTTTACGCAGGCGTACACATAGAGGCCCAGGAGCGCGAGTGTTCGAACCTCTGGGACCATCGGGTAGGTTCCTACTTTTCGCGCGGTTCAGAGGCATTCGCCCGCGGAAAGCCTCCGACCGCAAATTCAGGCCCACTATCTCTGCCATTTTTTGTCCGAAGTGATTTCCTCACACGTTGCATGATAAAGAAAGACCTGCCACCTCAGCACTTGTGTGCTATAGCACCATCCCTAATAACACACAACTGTTCCACTCTCAGTAACTGCCTAACAGTTAACAACTGGAAAATAACTAGTCATTGTTACCGGTTAATCAAAAATCATTTTTTCCACTAAAATTAAACACATGGTATAACGAGAAAAGCTCAATGCCCCGAGTTACAGATTTTTACGTTGATGTAAATCACTTTGTTTAACTGCTCTGCAGTTATACGGTTTTTTACATGTGTCACATAATCAGTTTATAGGATCTGTGCGGAGAAATACCAGTTAAAACAAAATACATATCTTCCAACAGTAGTGGCAACCAGTGACAAAGTGATATATCCATGCAATGTTCTTTGATTTTCTTATGGTAAACAAACCAACATAAACGTTAATGAAAATCCCCCCACCCCCCACCCCGTCACCCACACCAGTTAAATTTGTGTATACCTGTTCAGATAGATCATACCTAACACTTGTGAATTATCCAGTCAGCCCCATTTGTAGGGATGTTCATACCAGTGTCAGACAGAACATATGCTTATCAGTTCCTATAGTCTGTCCTCTATTTTTTACTGTTATGAAATATCACTTTCATCGCCTGCGATTATCAATACCCATAAAATGAAGGTGTTAGCTGCAGCAACCCACCCTCCAGTAAGAACGACAGGTAGGATAAATGCAGCTCCCAGCCCGTGAAAGGGTTAAACTCAAATGAAAGGTAAAAAATGTATGAAACCATATGGAACCTGCATCCCCCAAGAGTGCAGCTAGAATGCAATAGCAGAAAATAGGGCTGTTATTGACAAATAGCCAATGCCTGTGGTGTGCAAGCAATCAGAATTCTCTTTAGGGTGGGGCTCTTCACACAATCACATCTACAATTACCAAATTTATCAATAAATGTGATAGTTCTTTTAGAAAAGCTTTACTGCAGTTTAGCAGAGACAAACCAGGTTGATGTTTGACTGTTTGGCTATTAGTAAAACCTTGGTTCTGTTTACTTGAAGCTTATTAGACCTCATTGAACGCCTATAAAAGCACTTGATCAATACCACTGGGAGTAATGGAGATTTGGCTGGTCAGTTTCGCCCATGTAGCAGAATTGATCAGAGGCAACTGCAATCTAAAAATCATCTCTGCAGCCTGCTGGTTGCCTGGCAACAGTGGCTCTTTGGGCAGGGATAGTTTCTGCATAGAGTTCCCTCTGTGCCTCTGTGGTCAGTTGGTCAGTGGACTGTAATCTCTACATGCGCAGAACCACAAACTCCTCCCCCACCCCCAAAAAAATCAATTCAATCCAGCAACAATCCATTGTAATTTTTTTTTAAACTTCAGGACTTTGTCACAGTTTGCCACTTTGACGTGGGATCAAATGGAGTTTTGAATCAGCAAGAATTTTTAAAGATTGATAGTATTCTGGTGTTAAAGGACCTGGGCAGGGTATACATGAACTCTTTCATTCTTTAAATGTCCTTATTGCCTCCCCTTTCCAGTTTTCTGCCATTTATGCAGCTTCTATTTATTGAGAGAGATGGAGGACTCCTCGTAAATACTTTCTATCTCAATTTTTTGTTCTGGACTTGAATGCTTATTGCTAAATACAAAGTCCTGCGTCCACTTTCCTCCTTCCCCACCAAGGTGACCGATGCAAGATGTCCCACTGACTGACAAACCCATTACGACAGATTTGAGTGAATGCTAACCCGCTAAGATAGAGTTTAAGTATTAGCCTCCATACCAATGTTCCCTTTAAGTTGTGCGGCCGCAGGTCCCGCACAGCCGGAGAGACGGCTTTTAAATAGGGAAAACCCCGCACGTGCGGAATTTTGAATGGCCCGCGCAGCCAGTTAAAGGGGCCACACGGGCCAAAAGAAAAATTAGAGGGAACATTGCCCCATACTACCAAATACTCCGGAAACAGTTTGCTGAATGCCAGCATTTGTTTCTATGAACCACCCACAGCTGAAACCTGTTGAAAGGTTTGGTGCATTTGTTGCAAATAAAGTAGTGAGTGGTAGTAGAATAAGTGAAAAGTGCAGGAAGTGCAGAAACAACTTGTGTAAAATAGAGCACCAAACAATTAAACTTAATTTTAAAAAGATTCAATTTAGAGACCTACCCTCAAAAGGGAAAAGATAAAAAGAGACTTGGATAGAATCAAGAATACTCAGCTATTCCGTCTGTGAGACATGGGGGATCATTTTGACTTTGTGCGATAGTGTAAAACGGCTGCTAACAAATCAGCAGCCCATTTCACACCTCTCCCAATTTTACTTTCCACCAATGGAAATAACAATTGGGAGAGATGTGAAACGGGCTGCTGATTCACTATCACTAATTTTACACAATCGCACAAAGTCAAAATTACCCTCAAGGCCTCAACACATCTTTGGACTCCCCAAAATCTTCACCTCCATCTCAGTTGTATAATGCACAAACCCTTCAAATTATATGCAAATATTCTTGGCACGTAATTCAGCATATTATTTGATATTTTGTGTATCTAGAAAGTTATTATTTTTTTCCAATGTATTTTTCTTGTTTTCACGAAGTCCTTCAGTTTATGTATATTTCATCATTAATTAACAAAAAGTTGTTGGGCTTGTATCTCCACAGATGAATTGTTGCCATCTTCATTCTTATTGGAAAAGAGACAAGCTATAGTTTTCAGAAGAGGAGCAACATGGGAAATGTAGTCTGGCTGGGGGAGTCTTACAAAGAAAAGATGCATAACAAAGTCCTTGCAGGGAACGCAAGTATATAATTTAGTGGGAATACTTTCTTTTGTAGGTAAGAGAGACTCATCTGCTGTAGTCTATCGGCAATGTCCCTTCTGTAATGTATGTAATGTATATATACCTTAAGGGAGAGAACTACTTTTTACAGCTCCTGTATACTGCAGTACCGGCAGTGACCACACCTGTATATAAACGCTGAATAGTGATCTGTACATTTAGTTCTAGAGTAACCCTCATTCAGTAAACACCTGTTGAATCGTTCTCTGCAGTCTGTTGTCTGATTATTGAAGGACACAACATTAAGATACACGGACATAACATTGGTGACGACGCAGATTCGAACCTACCTGCAACTCTGCATCACCTCCCAGGAATTTGCTCCTGGAGAACAGTGGAAGGAGGTCGAGTGCAGAAGCACGGGCGTCGACCACGGGCAACTGCCCAGTCATCCAGCAGAGATTTGAGCATTGCAGGGGAGGCTGTCGAGAGCCAGGCTTGGCTTTCCAGTCACGGTGGTCCAGCAAAATGGGCTGGCAACAGGTACTGCGCAGACCCTTCCCGGACAGCGGCGGGCTAGAGCCCGACCTAGCGGCACAGAAAAAGGCAGAGCAGCGTCGACGGGGGAGAGAGAGAGGGCAGAGCGCACAGGGCGCAGCCGGTGTTCAGGACCGAGTGGCGTCAACGGGGGAGAGTGACGAGAGAGAGCAGAGCGCAGCCGGTGTTCAAGGGCCGAGCAGCGTCAACGGGGGAGAGAGGCGCGCAGGAAAACGTGAGGCGCTGCCATTCCCACGATGACCGCAGAGAGCGGCATTGGCAGCAGCGCAGGAGCAGCGCACGAAACCCACAGGGCGTCGCCATTTGCCACGAGGACCGCTGAGAGCGACGTTGGCAGCAGCGCGGGAGACGCCATTTTAAGCCGCAGCGGGGAAGAAAGGAAAGCGTGGGAGATGCCATTTTAAGCCAGTCTAACCACACCCAAAAATGCCGAAGAGTGGCAGTAACACAGCGTTCGACAATGAAGTCGAAGATTGGAAGACATATGTCGAACGCATAGAAGTATACTGCAAGGCGAATGAAGTGCCAGATGACAAGAAAGCGCTGGTATTGTTGAATTCAATGGGTGCAAAAATGTATGGCTTACTACAAAACCTAGTAACCCCAGAGAAGCCAGTAGAAAAGGATTTTGAAAACATAGTGTCAATCCTACAGGACCACTTAAACCCCACACCGCTGCTGATAGCAGAAAGATTTAAGTTTCACAATAGGAACCAGCATAAAGATGAAAGTAATGCTGAGTATTTAACGGAACTGTGCAAGCTATCGAAACACTGACATGTTTAGAACGGGACTAGCAGATACTTTAAGGGACAAGTTTGTGTGTGGGCTTCAAAGTGAAGGAACCCAGAAACGGCTTCTATCAGAAAAGGATCTTACGCTGGACAAGGCTTTCAGCATTGCAGTATCACACGAAGCAGCAGCATGGGGCGTTGCAGAGATACAATGGAGACCGCAAGAATATGGCACAAATGAAATGTCATACGGAACAGTGAAGTGCTATTGCTGCGGCAGAACAACACACGGCCATAATGATTGCTGCTTCAAGGACAAAGTGTGCAGACAGTGTGGAAAAGTAGGACACATAGCAAGAGTCTGCAGGTCGGGAAAGAAAACCAGCAGCAAGAAATCTCCACAGGAGAAGTACAAGAAGGTACATAAGGTGACGGAGAGTAGTTCAGACGAACAGAAGAGTGATACAGACTCCGGAAGCAAGGAGCTGGGTTGTCTGAAACTACATAATGTGATCAAAATGGAGGATCACCAAACTATCTGGGTCACGCTCAAGATAGCAGGAGTCCAAGTGAAAATGGAATTGGACACAGGATCAGCCCTAACAGTCATAAACCGAAGGGACTACAAGCGGCTATTCTCACATATACCCTTGAGAGATACAAAGATTGTCTTGAAGATGTACACAGGGCAAAAAGTCTACCCCAAAGGAAAAATAAGGGTGAATGTTATATATAACGGCAAGGAAACACCAAAAATGGACCTATATGTATTGCCAGATGGAGGACCACCACTACTAGGACGTGAATGGATCCGGAAGATCTGCTAGATTGGCATTCCATACAAGCACTGACTGTAGATGCCAAAAAGGATGACGACGTCACACCTGGACGACTGTCAAAAATGCTAACTGACGCACAAGAAGTCTTCCAGCAGGGACTCGGAACATTAAAAGGCATAACAGCAACGATCAAAATAGAGGAAAATGCAAGCCCAAAGTTTTTTAAGGCCAGACCGGTACCTATGCGATCCGCCCAGCCGTCGAAGCAGAGCTGGAAGGGTTGGAACGTTCAGGAGTACTGTCCAAAGCGGACTGGAGCGAGTGGGCTACACCCATCGTTCCTGTAATGAAGAGGTCGTTGAGTAATATGCCTGGGGAACCAAAGAAGGTTCACATCTGTGGGGACTTTAAGGTGACAGTGAACCCAGTCCTTCACACTGTACAATATCCGCTTCCGCGGATTGAAGATATTTTCGCTTCACTATCTGGAGGGAAACGCTTCACTAAGATTGATCTGGCCCAGGCGTACCTGCAAATGGAGGTAGAAGAAGCCTCGAAACAGTACCTCACGATCAACACTCATAAAGGTCTCTACCAATACAACCGACTGGTGTTCGGGGTAGCATCAGCTCCGGTTATTTGGCAAAGGGCAATGGAACAAGTCCTGCAAGGGATTCCAGGGACCCAGTGTTATTTGGACGACATCCTGGTCACGGGCGAAAATGACAGTGATCACCTCGCCAACCTGGAGCAGGTGCTCACTAGATTGAAGGAATATGGGCTCCGAGCTAATCGCCACAAATGCAAGTTTTTCCAGAAGCAGATCTCGTATTGTGGCCATGTTATTGATAAAGAGGGGTTACATAAGTCCCCTGAAGAGATTGAGGCAGTAGTCAAGGCTCCAGCACCGGAAAATGTGTCACAACTGAGGTCGTTCCTCGGGCTGGTGAACTACTACCATAAGTTCTTGCCGAATTTGTCTACCGTACTACACCCACTGAACACCCTACTACAAACGGGGGTACCATGGAAGTGGAGTGACGAATGTAAACGAGCTTTCCAGAAGAGCAAAGCATTGTTGGCTCATTTCAACCCAGCACTACCAATTCGGTTGGCGTGTGATGCATCACCCTATGGCATTGGAGCGGTGCTGTCGCACAAATTCCCGGACGGCTCGGAGAGGCCAGTAGCCTTTGCGTCTCGGTCACTAACCTCAGCCGAGCGTAACTACGCCCAGATTGACAGGGAGGCCTACAGCCTAGTGTGGGGAGTGAAAAAGTTCAATCACTATCTGCACGGGCAGAAGTTCACCTTGCTGACTGACCACCAACCACTTGTCTCCATCTTTAATCCAAAGAAGGGCGTTCCGGTGATGACTGCGCAACGGCTACAAAGATGGTCCCTTTTTCTAGGAGTGCACCAATATGAAATCGAGTATAAGGGCACAAAACAGCATGGAAACGCTGACGGGCTATCACGCCTGCCACTGCCTACTGCGGAGGAAGCACCAGCAGTGGATCCTGTCGAAATATTTCATTCGACTATAATTGAATGCTTGCCAGTAACTAACGCTGGTATAGAGAAGGAGACCTGAAATGACCCGACACTGTCTCGGGTATATGATTTGACGGTGAAGGGATGGCCAGCACATGGCGACTCACTGTTGCCAGCATTCTCATCCAGAAGAGAACAGCTGTCAGTATGCCAGGGGACCTTGATGTGTGGATCCCGAGTGGTAATTCCACCCAAGTTAAGGGAGAGAGTGCTCAATGAGCTTCACGAAGGTCATCTGGGAGGGGTGAAAATGAAAAGCCTTGCTAGGGCTTATGTGTGGTGGCTGGGGATCGATCAGCAAATCGAGGACCTGACAAAGAGCTGCTCAGGATGCCAGAAGGTCCAAAATGCACCACCACATGCCCCTCTACACCCATGGGAGTGGCCCTCATCTCCATGGCAACGGGTGCATATTGATTTTGCTGGTCCATTCATGGACTCAATGTTTTTAATAGCCGTGGATGCGCACTCAAAATGGCCTGAGGTGATCAAAATGTCCTCCACCACCACGAAGAAAACTATTGCAGTCCTACGGACCATTTTTGCCAGGAACGGCTTGCCAGAGCAGATTTGCTCTGATAACGGACCACAGTTTGTGTCCAAAGAGTTTCGAAGATTTATGAAAAGGAATGGGGTAAGGCATTACACATCCGCCCCGTATCATCCAGCCACAAATGAATTGGTTGAGAGGTTCGTACAAACTTTAAAAAAAGCAGTAAAGGCCATGTGCGATGACAACATTCCACTGCAGCATAAGGTGGACAATTTCCTGTTAGCCTACAGAAATGCGACACATGCAGTCACCAACCAGGCCCCGGCCATGATGTTCTTTAACCGAAGGTTGAGATCTCGTCTGGATTTGCTCAGACCAAATGTACGACGAGATGTTGAGAGTAAGCAATTCCAGCACATCAATGAGAAGCTGACAAGGAGCTTCAATGTAGGGCAACCAGTCTTGGCCCGCGACTACCGAACAGAGAAATGGCAACCAGGAACGATATGCACACGGCAGGGGCCACTAATGTACACAGTGGATGTTGGGGAGAACATTGTGAGACGCCATGCTGACCAGATCCTAGAGTCACAGGAACGAGTCAACCCCATGTCTCGGCCATGCGTACCTGGTGAGGAACCCGACGTACAGGTCGTATCTACCTCAGAAACAATAGCATTGGAAGCTGATGAATCAACTGACGACAGGGTGCTAGAATCGCCTCCGCACCAAGAGTGAGACACTCGGGAAAGGCATTATCCAGAAAGAATCAGGAAGCCTCCCCAGAGACTGAATATATGAATGGACTATTTTCATATAACATTGTATATTAAAAATGTTAATTTTTAAATGAGTATTATGGTACTGTTAATCTAAAAGGGGAGGAATTGTAATGTATGTAATGTATATATACCTTATTAAGGGAGAGAACTACTTTTTACAGCTCCTGTATACTGTAGTACCGGCAGTGACCACACCGGTATATAAACCCTGAGTGGTGATCTGTACTGCTAGTTCTAGAGTAACCCTCATTCAGTAAACACCTGTTGAATCGTTCCCTGCAGTCTGTTGTCTGATTATTGAAGGACACAACATTAAGATACACGGACATAACACCTTCATCCACCCTTCACCACAGTTCCAGAGCACTTAGAAAAAGCGTCATTCACCCAAATGCGTTGAATTCTCCTCCCATTGAAAGGTTTGAAGTGTGTCAGGACTTCTGCCCACTCACGTGACTCCGACAGAGCCCTCAGAAGCCATGCAGGGTCATACTGCTCCTGAACAGGTTACTGATGCAGGGAGGGAAGGAAATATATTGCTGAAGCCAGGTAAAGAGAGACATCACTTTCTTAGCAGAAAAATGTACAACTGCTAGAATGGCTAAAGAAAGAGCAACCTCAGGTGGAGTTGGGTGTGTGGGGGGTGGGGAGGAGAAGAGGAGTGGGTTGTCAGCAGCTGGAAGGGCTCCCAGATTCAAAGATGCGTACATGGAGATGTTGCTGGCTGAAGTCAGGGAGAAAGGAATTGTCTGTGTTACACTGAGAGCAGGAAACCCCAGGCTGTGTGAAAGGAGGTCACAGAAGCAGTCAGAGCAGGAAGTGGTTCAGTGACTTCTCAAAGGTAGTCAAGGTAGGTCAAAGCACTGTTGCCAAGGAATATCCTGTATCAATGATGACAACCTCACTCATTTCCTTACCTCTCATATTCTTTCTTTTGTCATCACCTGGGTGTCAGGGAAACTCACTGATGCAAACAGTAACCTCTGCAAACACTCAAGCACCAACCAAACTCACAAACACTCATATAGCCTGCCACAAGGGCTTCTGCTAGTCTTCAAGGACAGTGCATTTAAAGGGACAATACACCTGCACCTTTCATAATCATGGGATGCATGCACTCATATGTACATGCTACTAACATCCCTTTAACAATGTCTTCCCACTCCACAGAGAAAACGTTGACATACAAGCACTGCTAGAGTACTGCAACTGGGGGAGGAATACCAGTACTGAAAATCCTCAGTCCACATGAAAGGGGAGCTCTGCAAACAATACACATATAAGAAGTGGAGGCTGTGGGAGATTGCAAGGGATGTTAGTAGCATGTACATATGAGTGCATGCATCCCATGATTATGAAAGGTGCAGGTGTATTGTCCCTTTAAATGCACTGTCCTTGAAGACTAGCAGAAGCCCTTGTGGCAGGCTATATGAGTGTTTGTGAGTTTGGTTGGTAAAAGCAGAGCAAGGTTCCTCATAAGTTGCGTCAGCTTCATGTGTTTATACAAAATATTGCAATGCCCTTAAACTCAGCCACTATTTCTTAGAGTCATGAGTCATAGAGTTATACAGCATGGATAGAGGCCCTTCGGCCCATCGTGTCCGCGCCGGCCATCAAGCCCTGTCTAATCTAATCCCATATTCCAGCATTTGGTCCGTAGCCTTGTATGCTATGGCATTTCAAGTGCTCATCCAAATGCTTCTTAAATGTTGTGAGGGTTCCTGCCTCCACAACCCTTTCAGGCAGTGAGTTCCAGACTCCAACCACCCTCTGGGTGAAAAAGTTCTTTCTCAAATCCCCTCTAAACCTCCCGCCCTTTACCTTGAATCTATGCCCCCTAATTATTGACCCTTCTACTAAGAGAAAAAGCTCCTCAGTATCCATCCTATCTATGCCCCTCATAATTTTGTACACCTCAATCATGTCCCCCCTCAGCCTCCTCTGCTCCAAGGAAAACAAACCCAATCTGCCCAGTCTCTCTTCATAGCTGAAGCGCTCCAGCCCTGGTAACATCCTGGTGAATCTCCTCTGCACCCTCTCCAAAGCGTTCACATCCTTCCTGTAGTGTGGCGACCAGAACTGCACACAGTATTCCAGCTGTGGCCTAACCAGTGTTTTATACAGCTCCATCATAACCTCCTTGCTCTTATATTCTATGCCTCGGCTAATGAAGGCAAGTATCCCATATGCCTTTTTTACCACCTTATCCACCTGTTCCGCCGCCTTCAGGGATCTGTGTACTTGCACACCCAGATCCCTCTGACCCTCCGTCTTGCCTAGGGTCTTACCATTCATTGTGTATTCCCTTGCCTTGTTAGTCCCCCCAAAGTGCATCACCTCGCACTTTTCCGGGTTAAATTCCATTTGCCACTGTTCCGCCCATCTGACCAACCCATCTATATCGTCCTGCAGACTGAGGCTACCCTCCTCGCTATTTACCACCCTACCAATTTTTGTATCATCCGCAAACTTACTGATCATACCTTTTACATTCATATCCAAGTCATTAATGTAGACCACAAACAGCAAGGGACCCAGCACCGATCCCTGTGGTACCCCACTGGCCACAGGCTTCCAGTCAAAAAAACAACCTTCGACCATCACCCTCTGCCTTCTGCCACTAAGCCAGTTTTGTATCCAATGTGCCAAGGCACCCTGGATTCCATGGGCTCTTACCTTCTTGACCAGTCTCCTGTGCGGGACTTTATCGAAGGCCTTACTGAAATCCATGTATACCACATCCACTGCGTTACCCTCATCCACACACCTAGTCACCCCCTCAAAAAATTCAATCAAATTAGTTAGACATGATCTTCCCTTGACAAAGCCATGTTGACTATCCCTGATTAATCCTTGCCTCTCCAAGTGGAGACTAATTTTGTCCCTCAGAATTTTTTCCAATAATTTTCCTACCACTGATGTTAGGCTCACTGGCCTGTAGTTCCCCAGTTTTTCCCTACTTCCCTTCTTGAATAATGGTACTACATTAGCGGTTCTCCAGTCCTCTGGCACATCCCCTGTGGCCAGAGAGGTCCTGAATATATGTGTTAGAGCCCCCGCAATCTCTTCCTTTGCCTCACACAGCAGCCTGGGATACATTTCGTCCGGGCCTGGGGATTTATCCATTTTTAGGCCTGCTAAAACCGCCAATACCTCCTCCCTCTCGATGTTAATATGTTCTAGCATATCACAGTCCCCCCGCCCTATTTCTATGTCTACATCGTCCTACTCCATAGTGAAAACAGATGCAAAAAATTCATTTAGAACCCCTCCTACATCTTCCGGCTCCACACACAGATTGCCACTTTTGTCCCTAATGGGCCCTATTTTTTCCCTAGTTATCCTCTTACCCTTAATATACTTATAAAACATCTTAGGATTTTCCTTTATTTTGCTCGCCAATGTTATTTCATGGCCCCTCCTTGATCTCCTAATTTCTTTTTTAAGTATCCCCCTGCACTTTTTGTACTCCTCTAGGGTTTCCTCCGTCTTTAACCTTTTGTATCTGCCAAAAGCCCTCCTTTTTTTCCTAATCCATTCTCGTATATCCCCTGACATCCAAGGTTCCCTGCGGTTTTTGGAACCACCCTTGACCTTTACGGGAACATGTTGCCATTGTATGATCTCAATCTCCCTTCTGAAAGCCTCCCATTGCTCCGATGCGGATTTTCCTACAAGTAGCTGATCCCAGTCCATTTTGGCCAGATCCTGCCTTATCCTATTAAAATCGGCCTTCCCCCAATTTAGAACCTTTATTTCCGGCCCATCCCTGTCCTTTTCCATGACCACCTTAAATCTCACCATATTATGGTCACTGTCACCAAAGTGCTTACCTACTAGCACTTTTTCCACTTTCACTAAATGCAGCTAAACAAGCTCTTCACATCATAGGCAGACTTAGAGGAGGAGGCCTGCCTTTTCTTGGCTGAATCTTGTTCAGTAAAGTAAACATGGCTTGACCACAGAATTTGGAGTTTATTTCTGTATATACCTGCAACTTTTTGGAGTTGGATGATAGCAAGGGAATGTGAGACTTCTGTTTTATCAGGAGATTGGCAGACGCCTTTGACATGAAGGATTTTGTGATGATGCAGGGGTTGTGGGGGTGGTGGGGGTGGGGTTGATAACAGGCAGCTGTGGTCACTTTATTTGCAGTGTTAACTTTTCTGTATTGAAAGCATTGGGCCGTGTAAGTTGCAGGGTTCTCAAAATTCCCGCACTCCCCAAGTTATGGATCAGGGGACCCTGTTTTGGACAAGTTATTAAAAGCAGGGTACACAAAATGGCTTCTGTAAACCTCGTGACCAAAACTGACAGGATTTTTAAAGCAAGGCTCTGCAGGCAAGCAGGCCCAGAAACGAAACTTAAAATGCAGGAATCTGTGAGAACAGGACTCTCTGGAGCCAGCCAGACAAAGTAAACACAGAATACGCATTCATTCAACTTGAATCCAATCAAGCTAGAAAGGGCCTGTAATCGTGGCCATTAGGTTTCTGCATGTTTAATCAGTAACAGCTCACAGTAGCCATCAAGTCAGGATGGGGACAATTAGGTCTTATCCATGACAAACAACCAGGACATCGGGGCCATTAGACCCGGAGACAACCACTCCAAAAGTCGTTAAAGTAAATGGTTGTAATCATTCAAACAAACCTGCCAAAAGTTAAACAATGGACTGACCTGATTTGGCGCGCAGATAAGGAGTGGAATAACGGGTATAATTGTAGGCCCATCAGTAGCAATTGCTGTCTTATTGCTCTTGACTCTGACCTCTTGCCTGTGGCCTTGGCCGGCTGCCGCTCGTACTCGCGCCCTGGCCTCGTGGCGGGTCCTCTTCTCGCTCCCCGCACTGTTCAGCAACCAAGGACACCCATTACACCGGGGCCAAATGCGGGAGGAGAACGAGACCCGAGTTCAAAAGCCACACAGGCCAGAAAAGTGGCAGACGAGACGAGACGAGACAAGATGAAGAAGAAGGTAAACCAATAAGAGCAGAGAAGGGCAGCGAAAGACGCATTGGTAAAAACCCAAACGCCTAGTTATAAGCTGGCGTTTGGTGAAGAAATTGGCAGTGTATGTATGGACAGTGAGAATAAGTTGGCGTTTAAACACTGCGAATAAGCAGGCGTTAAACGCGGGTGGCAGCGCCCGTGACGAATATACTGGCGTTCAAAGGATGGGTAGTAAAATCTTCTAAGCGGTAAAGACTGCCAACCAACTCTGACCGCGACATTACCGCCGACGACCGCCCGAGGGAGAAGAAGAAGAGAACCCATCGTGACGAGACGACGACAGTAGCTGAGGAAAAGAAGGGTGCTTCGCATCAACAACTTCAGCACCGTGCCCTGAGACCACGTGGCGACGGGGTACCCCAAAGGACAGGAAGATCAGACCTCAAAACTCACAACCGTTAAAGCAACAGGTTTTGGATTGGTGAGCATGAATTCCTGGCCCCTCATAGCTTAATCTAGTTAGGTATAGGGGTGGGATTAACGATAAGGGGATTGTTTAATCACAGAATCACAGAAACCCCACAGTGCAGATAGAGGCCATTTCGGCCCATCGAGCCTGCACCGACACATATCCCACCCGATCCCCGTAACCCCTATACCAACACATATCCCACCCTATCCCCGTAACCCCACGTATTTAATCCCCCTAACACTAAGGGTCAATTTATCATAGCCAATCAACCTAACCCGCACATCTTTGGACTGTGGGAGGAAACCAGAGCACCCGGAGGAAACCCACGCAAACACGGGGAGAATGTGCAAACTCCACACAGACAGTCACCCGAGGCCGGATTCGAACCCGGGTCCCTGGCGCTGTGAGGCAACAGTGCTAACCACTATGCCACCGTGCAGTTGTAGTTGGTTTCCCTCAATGTGCCGTGTGTTCCCCATTCCCATATAAGTGTAATTGTTTTATGCTTGTATTCATACCAGTAATTCTCATAAGATTGTGTTTTATTCTGCTTTAATAAAATTTTGGTTTCCTTACACCAAACCACTTGTCTACTCGATTTTCAGTACCGCCGCCTGTACCTAAGTCCGGTGTCTAGAACCCAGGGGTGTGGGAGCGATTCGAACTGCTCAAGGGACAGTCAGAGGCGAAGCTGACTGGGCGCACACGCCACCCCCTACAGCCATAAGTTGTGTTTGCCTTTCTCTGGCTGCTGACTCATTCACATCCTTCCCTTCCTGAGCAGCCTCCTCGTGCTGTGGGGGGTGGAGGTGCTTCTCATCCCTCATCTTCATGATCATCGCCTTCAGCTTCCAGAAGCAGCAAGCCTTTCTTCATCGCAATGTTATGTGGTATACAGCAAGCTATAATGATTTTTGCGACTCTCGCTAGGCTGCATTCCAGGGCGCCACTAGATTTTTCCAGGCCCCTAAAATGGGACTTCAGAATGCCTGTAAACTTCTCTATGACACTTCTTCTGCTGATGTAGGTCTCATTATAGCTGTTGTTCCATCTAGCTGCAGAAACTTTACTAGCATCACAAGTCATGACTGCAAGGGATAGCTCTGATCACCAATCAAACATCTGATACATGACTCCAAGTCATGAGGGTTGATACGATAGATTATTGCATAATGAAAGCTTCATAATAACTTCTTGGATTTTGTGCATTCACATGCAGGATACGATAATTGACATGGCACACTAGCTGCATATTAATGAAATGAAAGCCTTCTCTGTTTATTAAATTGAGCAGGTTGTCATATGGGATTTTGAGTTCCTCAAGCATTGCATCAATTGCTCCTTGCCCCTGTGGGAGCTCTGCCAGTCTGTAGAACTGGATAGCTTTCACTCTCTCTCTCTCTGTTTCTCTGGTTCCATTGCAAAGGAAATGCATTGTGTGGCCTTCCTGAATAGAGCATCATTCACCTTCTTGATGCAGTGATGAGCAGCTGCCTGTCTAATGTGGCAAAGGTCACTAGTTACTGATGGAAGGATCTAATGACAATGAAATTCAAGGCAGTGGTGACTTTGACTGGTACAGACAGTACTGTTCCCCTGGTGGAAGTGGGCAGCAGGTCTTCATCCGACAGTTGACATATCTCCCCAATATCATCCAGTGGAAAGCACAGCGTCCTGAGGCACAGACATTAAGAAAAGTCTAAGACCTTTGTGACTATAAACCCTAGTCAGTAGGTATCTGAGTGTAGGGAAGAGATGCCTTCTGTAATGCTTCACTCTAAGAGCCTCCAATCTAATCTCTTCCATTTCCTCATCCTTCTTCTCTTCCTCACATCAAAATATAGGAATTCTCATTGGGAAATCCATCTCTTCAGTGTAAAACAGCACTTT
Organism: Somniosus microcephalus; assembly: GCF_052327205.1. Taxonomy (NCBI): domain Eukaryota; kingdom Metazoa; phylum Chordata; class Chondrichthyes; order Squaliformes; family Somniosidae; genus Somniosus; species Somniosus microcephalus. The sequence goes on along the minus strand of NC_140999.1, from coordinate 27,485,307 downwards.
CTGAAGAACTGACTGAACAGGGCAGTAAATATTCAGATAGACTCTCCAAAGTGCCAAACAGCAAAAATCGATATGCTGGCAAAGAATGTAGTGATCAATAACATGTCATTCTGTGGTGGACACTAGGTGGAGCAGTAGAGCTGTATATAGCTGTATGTATAAGACTACAATACCCAGCTATATATTATATTAAGACTACATTACCCATGAGGCTAGGCTACCCACAAGGCAGCAGTCAAGATGGAAGCCTCTACAAGATGCTGTACCAGTCCACATGTGCTCAATAAAAGTAGCTAGCAAAAGCTAGCTATGTTCATAATAAGAATGTCTATTTATTAATGAACATAACATGGTACCAGGGTGGTGAAGATCTGCTGAAAATTGTGAAAAGCGACATGGAGAATTTGAAGCCACCAGAGCGTTTGAATCTCACAGAAAAAATCGACTACAATTGGCAGACTTTTAAACAGCAATTCGAACTCTACATTGCAGCCATCGGATTCGGTACGAAGCCAGACGCAAGGAAGATAGCGTTGCTGCTTAGGGTTGCAGGCCCACAGGCGATAGAGGTATTTAATACATTTGTATTTAATCCAGCGGAGAACACAGAAAAATTAGAAGAATGAACATAACAAAGAAGAACCAAACTTCAGCTGTAGCAAACAAAATTGCCTCCTTAATGCAGTATCCACCTTAGGGATTTCACTCCTCAGATTATTCTGCCACTTATATAATGGTATTAATAGATTTGGTCAGATTTGGGGCAGAAGTTGTGGAAACTGGAGTGGGGGTTAGAAACATAGAAAAATAGAAGCAGGAGTAGGCCATTCGGCCCTTCGAGCCTGCTCCGCCATTCAATATGATCCTCTATCTCAATCCCATATTCCCGCTCTCTCCCCACACCCCTTGATGCCTTTTGTGTCTTGAAATCTATCTATCTCCTTCTTAAATATATTCAGTGACTTGGCCTTCACAGCCTTCTGTGGTAGAGAATTCCACAGGTTCACCACCCTCTGAGTGAAGAAATTTCTCCTCATTTCAGTCCTAAATGTCCTACCCCGTATCCTGAGACTGTGACCTCTTGTTCTAGATCCCCCAGCCAGGAGAAACATCCTCCCTGCATCCAGTCTGTCTAGCCCTGTCAGAATTTTATACGTTTCAATGAGATCCCCTCTCATTCTTCTAAACTCGAGTGAATACAGGCCTAGTCGACCCAATCTCTCCTCATACGACAGTCCTGCCATCCCAGGAATCAGTCTGGTGAACCTTTGCTGCACTCCCTCTGTGGCAAGTATATCCTTTCTTAGGTAAGGAGACCAAAACTGCGCACAGTACTCCAGGTATGGCCTCACCAAGGCCCTGTATAACTAGAGTAAGACATCCTTGCTCCTGTACTCAAATCCTCTTGCAATGAAGGCCAACATACCATTTGCCTTCCTAACTGCTTGCTGCACCTGCATGTTTGCTTTCAGTGACTGGTGTACAAGGACACCCAGGTCCCTCTGTACATTAACATTTTCCAATCTATCACTATTTAAATAATATGTTTTTCCTACCGAAGTGGATAACTTCACATTTATCCACGTTATACTGCATCTGCCATGTATTTGCCCACTCACTCAACTTGTCTAAATCGCCTTGAAGCCTTTTGCATCCTCCTCACAACTCACAATCCCACCTAGTTTTGTGCCATCAGCCAACTTCAAAATATTACATTTGGTTCCCTCATCCAAATCATTAATATTTATGATGAATAGCTGGGGCTCAAGCACTGATGCCTGCGATACCCCACTAGTCACCACCTGCCACCCCGAAAAAGACCCATTTATTCCTACTCTCTGTTTCCTCTCTGTTAACCAATTTTCAATCCATGCCAGTATATTACCCCCAATCCCATGTGTTTAATTTTGCATACTAACCTCTTATGTGGGACTTTATCCAAAGCCTTCTGAAAATCCAAATACACCACATCCGCTGGTTCGCCCTTATCTATTCTACCAGTTACATCCTCAAAAAACTCCAATAGGTTTGTCAAACATGATTTCCCTTTCATAAATCCATGTTGACTTTGTCTAATCCCGTTGATATTTTCTAAGTGTCCTGTTATCACATCCTTTATAATAGATGCTAGCATTTTCCCTACTACTGATGTGAGGCTAACCGGTCTGCAGTTCCCTGTTTTCTCTCTCCCTCCTTTTTTAAATAGTGGGGTTACATTTGCCACCCTCCAATCTGCAGGAACTGTTCCATAATCTACAGAATTTTGGAAAATGACAACCAATGCATCCAGTATTTCCATGGCTACCCCTTTTAGTACTCTGGGATGGAGATTATCACGCCCTGGGGATTTATTAGCTTTCAGTCCCATTAATTTCTCCAGGACTATTTTTTTACTAATACTAATTTCCTTTAATTCCTTCTTCTCACTAGACCCTTGGTTCCTTAGCATTTCTTGGAAGGTATTTGTATCCTCTTCCGTGAAGACAGAACCAAAGTATTTGTTTAATTGCTCGGCCATTTCCTTGTTCCCCATTATAAATTCGCCCATTTCTGACTGTAAGGGACATACATTTGTCTTCACTAATCTTTTTCTTTTTACATACTTGTAGAAGCTTTTACAATCCGCTTTTATGTTCCTTGCAAGTTTACTCTCACTCTATTTTCCCCTCTTAATCAATCTCTTGGTCCTTTTTTGCTGAACTCTAAACTGCTCCCAATCCTCAGGCTTGCTACTTTTTCTGGCAACTTTATATGACTCCTCTTTGGATCTAATACTATCCTTAATTTCTTTTGTTAGCCATGGTTGGGCCACTTTTCCTTTTGTGTTTTTGCACCAGAAAGGAATGTATAACTGTTGCAATTCATGCATTCGTTCTTTAAATGTTAGCCATTGCCTATCCACCATCATGCCTTTTAATGAAGCTCCCCAATCTATCATAGCTAACTCACTCCTTATACCTTTGTAGTTTCCTTTGTTTAGATTTAGGACCCTAGTTTCGGATTGGACTTCTTCACTTTCCATCTTAATGAAGAATTCTATCATGTTACGGTCACTCTTCCCTAAAGAACCCCGCACAACCAGATTATTAATTAACCCCTTCTCATTGCACAATACCCAATCTAGGATAACCTGTTCTCTAGTTGGCTCTTCAACGTACTGGTCTAAAAAACCATCTCGTACACACTCCAGGAATTTATCCTCCACAGTATTATTGTTAATTTGGTTTGGCCAGTCTATATGTAGATTAAAGTCACCCATGATTACTGTACTACCCTTGTTACATGCATCTCTAATTTCCTGTTTAATGCCATCCCCTACAGTACCATTACTGTTTGGAGGACTATAGACAACTTCCACCAATGTTTTCTGCCCTTTGGTGCTTCTTAGCTCCACCCCCACATGACTCTATTTAAATGTAGTGGGATGGCTTAATTGTGGGCGTTAAAGGGAACAAGCAGTTTTTTCAGAGTAGAATTCTGGTGCAGTTTTTTTCAATGGGTTTTAGGCAGCAGCCATTTTACCCAGTTTTTCACTCCAAAATGGGTGGTAAATCAAAGAATATTCCAGCCCTATATGTCAAAGATTGGACATGGAAGAAGCACTGAGAGTAGCAAGGGAACAGAATGTACTCTAGGTGGGGGACTTCAATGTCCATCACCAAGAGTGGCTCAGTAGCACCACTACTGACCAAGCTGGCTGAGCAGTCTGGGCCTGCAATAGGTGGTGAGAGAATCAACACGAGGGAAAAACCTACTTGATCTCGTCCTCACCAATCTACCTGTTGCAGATACATCTGTCCATGACAGTATTGGTAGCAGTGACCACCGCACAGTCCTTGTGGAGACTAAGTCCCGTCTTCACACTGAGGACACCCTCCATCGTGTTGTGTGGCACTACCACCGTGCTAAATGGGATAGATTCAGAACAGATCTAGCAGCTCAAAACTGGGCATCCATGAGGCGCTGTGGGCCATCAGCAGCAACAGAATTGTATTCCACCACAATCTGTAACCTCATGGCCCAGCATATCCCTCACTCTACCATTACCATGAAGCCAGGGGACCAACCCTGGTTCAATAAGGAGTGTAGAAGAGCATGCCAGGAGCAGCACCAGATGTACCTAAAAATGAGGTGCCAACCTGGGGAAGCTGCAACACAGGACTACATGCATGCTAAAAAGCAGAAGCAGCTTACTATAGACAGGGCTAAGCTATCCCACAATCAACGGATCAGGTCAAAGCTCTGCAGTCATGCCACATCCAGTCATGAATGGTGGTGGACCATTAAACAACTAACGGGAGGAGCAGGCTCCATGAATATCCCCATCCTCAATGATGGTGAAGCCCAGCATGTGAGTGCTAAAGACAAGACTGAAGCATTTGCAACCATCTTCAGCCAGTAGTGCTGAGTGGATGATCCATATCGGCCTACTCCTGAGGTCCGCACATCACAGAAGCCAGTCTTCAGCCAATTCGATTCACTCCATGTGATATCAGGAAACGGCTGAGCGCATTGGATACAGCAAAGGCTATGGACCTCAACAACATCCCGGCTATCGTGCTGAAGACTTGTGCTCCAGAACAAGCCGCGCCTCTAGCAACTCTGTTCCAGTACAGCTACAACATTGGCATCTATCCGACAATGTGGAAAATTGCCCAGGCATGTCCTGTCCACAAAAAGCAGGACAAATCCAATCCGGCCAATTACCACCCCATCAGTCTACTCTCAATCATCAGCAAATTGATGGAAGGTGTCATCAACAGTGCTATCAAGCGGCACTTACCTGCTCACTGATGCCCAGTTTGGGTTCCACCAAGACCACTCGGCTCCCGACCTCATTACAGCCTTAGTCCAAACATGGACAAAGGAGCTGAATTCCAGAGGTGAGGTGAGAGTGACTGCCCTTGACATCAAGGCAGCATTTGACCAAGTCTGGCATCAAGGAGCCCTAGTAAAACTGAAGTCAATGGGAATCGGGGTGAAAACTCTCCACTGGCTGGAGTCATACCTAGCACAAAGGAAGATGGTTGTGGTGGTTGAAGGTCAATCATCACAGCCCCAGGACATCGCTGCAGGAGTTCCTCAGTGTCCTAGGCCCAACCATCTTCAGCTGCTTCATCAATGACCTTCCCTCCAACAAAAGGTCAGAAATGGGGATGTTTGCTGATGACTGCACAGTGTTCAGCGCCATTCACAAGTCCTCAGGTAATGAAGCAGTCCATGTCCGAATGTAACAAGACCTGGACGACGTTCAGGCTTGGGCTGATAAGTGGCAGGTAACATTCACGCCACACAAGTGCCAGGCAATGACTATCTCCAACAAGTGAGAGTCTAACCACTGCCCCTTGACATTCAATGGCATTACCATCGCTGAATCTCCCGCCAGCACCATCCTGGGGGTCACCATTGGCCAGAAACTTAACTGGACCAGCCACATAAATACTGTGGCAACAAGAGCAGGTCAGAGGCTAGGTATTCTGTGGTGAGTGTCTCGCTTCCTGACTCCCCAAAACCTTTCCACCATCTACAAGGCACAAGTAAAGAATGTGATGGAATACTTTCCACTTGCCTGGATGAGTGCAGCTCCAACAACACTTAAGAAGCTAGACACCATCCAGAAGAAAGCAGCCCGCTTGATTGGCACCTCTTCCACCACCTTACACATTCACTCCCTCCACCACCGGTGTACCGTGGCTGCAGTGTGTACCATCTACAAGATGCACTGCAGCAACTCACCAAGGCTTCTTCGGAAGCACCTCCAAAACCCTCGACCTCTTCCACCTAGAAGGACAAGAGCAGCAGGCGTATGGGAACACCATCACCACCAAGCTCCCCTCCAAGTCACACATCATCCTGACTTGGAAATATATCGCCGATCCTTCATCGTCGCTGGGTCAAAATCCTGGAACTCCCTCCCTAACAGCACTGTGGGAGTACCTTCACCACACGGACTTCAGCAGTTCAAGAAGGCAGCTCACCACCACCTTCTCAAGGCCAATTAGGGATGGGCAATAAATGCTGGCCTTGGCAGTGACGCCCACATCCCATTAACGAATAAAAAAAATGAAAAAAATATTTGTGGTTACTTTGAATATGGCTTCAACCAAGTGCACAGATCAGAAGTACATTGTAATGTAGTTTGCAAAATCATAGAGCCCCATTGTCGTATCTCTCCTCAATGATCAATCTCTGTATTATGCTACAATGTCATCAATCAGACTTTCATAACATCACCTTCATCACTAACCCTGAACAGGTAATCTTGAGAGAAATGTACCATTTCAGGACACTGTGAATGATGCACCATTCCATCCTCTGCGGAGGATTCTTCCCAAAGCTCGTCAGACTTTCTACATGTCGCGATGAAACTTTCAGTGAAGGAGAATTATATTCAAGATATCTACCTCAAATGACCCCAATTTTGATAAATACCTCATGTTTATGTTTTAAAGTGGTGCAGATTTCATAATTCAGTACTTAAAATATATATAAAGGCCATTGCTTACATGGATATATTTACTTTAGTTAAAACTGAGTCAGCTAAAAGTGATTTAGTTAATGAAATGTAATTTTCTCCCAATTAGTTAAACTGATTTTGCATACCATTATATTTTTCCATTTTTATGGCAACAGAAGTGTTCCATTGTTCACCCCTTCACCTTGCATCTCCCTTTCTAGTCACAGGGTTTTCAATTACATTTCCAATATAAGTTCTACTCAAGCCCGGTTTGGAAGAAAAAGCCGAGGTGCAATTGTTTAATAGCTTCTCGATCTTCTGTCAAGTGTTGCCCTGTTATCTCCGGGCCCTGCCAAATGTTCATATCAATGTAGTATGTAATGTGGATTGTACCATTTGACTAATGTATTACACAACTACAAATATGCTGAGATGGTTTCCTTTATAAATTGGGGCACTCACCAATGTATACTAGAGTCATTGTTTTACTCATACAAGGGAGAACAAGACCCTTGCACAACGTATTGTATTCTGAGTGAATATTTAAAGGAAAAAATAGTTTTCCACTCTTTGTATGTTTTAAAATTATGTTTAGAGTTTGCACAGGAATTAAGTTTAAGTGGACGATGCCATTGATTCTAACATAGGATGCATCTATAATAATTGGCAGATTTTGAGATTGTTTAGGAAGCTTTTCTTCCGTTTAACACAGATTGGACAATGTGGTATGGTAAAAATGAAACAAAGCCAAATTTCACCCAAAACTTATCTGTTTCACCCTAGTAGAGAATTTACAGAGGTGCGGAACATCTGCACAACTGTTTATAGCTTAATAACACTGTATGGCAAATAGAAGTTAAACATTTAAATGTAAAAGCTATGGCATGATTTCAGAGAAAACTTGAATTGTCTGTTAATTCCTTCACATTAGTGTATTAAGAGGAACTTGGTTTCTCTATGTCTCTCAAGGGGAGTGTTCCAGATAAGGGTTGCTGCACTGGTACATTCTATCAAGTCATAGGGCTCAATTTTGTCAATGGGGAGCTTTTGGAGGTGGGACTCCCACTTTTTGGGTTGTAGTCCCGCCTCCATCGACTTGTGGCCAACCCACGCTATTTTCCCTTGATTGACCTTGTTAAGCCCGCCCAGCGGGCTCAGCAGGCCAATTAAGGGACACCTGGTTACTGGTGACATCAGCGATTGACATTTCATCTGTCAAGAGCTTTTGACAGATGAAAAATCAGCGTTTGACGGCTCTGTGAAGCTGTCAAACACGGACAATCTGTCTTCTAACTTGAGTCCTTCTACTCAGACTCAGTTAGAGAGCTCTCCAGACCAGAAAGCAGAGGCTGCAGCTTTTGACAGTTCAGCGGCCATTCTGCTTTCTGTGCCGGTGAGTTCAGGGACTCCCGAGACCTGAAGGAAGGAAGCCTGCAGGAGAAAGTAAAGGTAAGTAAAACTTATTAAAACACTTTACACTTACCTTACACACTTACCTCTGCACACATGCACCCATCACTCACCTGCACAACGGACATCTCAACCCCTCCAACCCCTTCAGATCGACGGTCCGCCTCGCTATCTTGGCGTGGTTCAGAGCCGTCGGGAAGCCCACACTTCAGGGCTAAAAATAGGGATTAGGCAAAAAACTGCCTGTTAACTACCTGTTAACAGACAGTTAATTGGCACTAATCCCCTTCCCGCCTCGGGGAGGCGGCTCCCAGTACAGTTCGGGTACCCGCCTCCTGGGACATTGGCACGGAGGTGGGTTGGGGGCGGGTTGGGTTCCTACCCCCCGATTCTGCAATTTTCCCACCACTCCCACCTCCAAACCTGCCTCCTTGGGGCTTGGAAAATCGAGCCCATAATCTTTTGCATGCAACAACAGTGGACTGGGATAAGCTGCTTGTAGGAAAATCCACATCAGAGCAGTTGGAGTCTTTCAGAAAGGAAATAGAGAGAGTACAATGCCAACATGTTCCTGTAAAGGTCAAGGGTGGGACCAACAAGCCCAGGGAACTCTGGATGTCAAGGGATATACAAGAATGGATTAGGAAAAAAAAGGAGGCTTTTGGCAGATACAAAGGACTAAAAACAATGGAAGCCCTGGAGGAGTATAGAAAGTGCAGGGGGGTACTTAAAAAAGAAATTAGGAGAGCCAAGAGGGGGCATGAAAAAACACTGGCGGGCAAAATAAAGGAAAATCCCAAGGTGTTTTATAAGTATATTAAGGGCAAGAGGATAATAAGGGAAAGAGTAGGGCCCATTAGGGACCAAAGTAGCAATCTGTGTGTAGAGCCGGAAGATGTGGGTCAGGTTTTAAATTAATATTTTGCATCTGTGTTCACTATCGAGAAGGATGATGTAGGCATAGAAATCAGGCAGAGGGATTGTGATATAGTTGAACAAATTAGTATTGAGAGGGAGGAGGTACTAGCGGTTTTAGCAGGCTTAAAAGTGGATAAATCCCCAGGCCCAGATGAGATGTATCCCAGGCTGCTGTGTGAGGCAAGGGAGGAGATTGCAGTGGCTCTGACACAAATTTTCAGAACCTCTCTGGCCACAGGGGAGGTGCCAGAGGAGGACAGCTAACGTAGTACCATTATTCAAGAAGGGTAGTAGGGATAAACCAGGGAATTACAGGCCAGTGAGCCTAACATCAGTGGTAGGGAATTATTGGGAAAAGTTCTGAGGGACAGAATTAGTCTCCACTTGGAGAGGCAAGGATTAATTAAGAATAGTCAGCATGGCTTTGTCAGCAGGAGATCATGTCTAACCAATTTGATTGAATTTTTTGTGGGGGTGACTAGGTGTGTGGATGAGGGTAGTGCAGTTGATGTAGTCTACATGGACTTCAGTAAGGCTTTTGACAAAGTCCCACATGGGAGACTGGTCAAGAATGTAAGAGCCCATGGGATCCAGGGCAATTTGGCACATTGGATCCAAAATTGGCTTAGTGGAAGGAGGCAGAGGGTAATGGTTGAAGGTTGTTTTTGTGACTGGAAGCCTGTGTCCAGTGATGTACCGCAGGGATCGGTGCTGGGTCCTTTGCTGTTTGCAATGTACATTAATGATTTAGATATGAATATAGGAGGTATGATCAGTAAGTTCGCAGATGACACGAAAATTGGTGGAGTGGTAAATAGCGAGGAGGGAAGCCTCAGGCTACAGGATGATATAGGTGGGTTGGTCAGATGGGCAGAACAGTGGCAAATGGAATTTAACCCTGAAAAGTGTGAGGTGATGCATTTTGGGAGGACTAACAAGGCAAGGGAATACACAATGAATGGTAGGACCCTAGGAAGGACAGAGGGTCCTTGGTGTGCATGTACATAGATCCCTGAAGGCAGCAGGACAGGTAGATAAGGTGGTTAACATAGAAACAAAGAAGATAGGAGCAGGAGTAGGCCATTCGGCCCCTCAAGCCTGCTCCACCATTCAATGCGATCATGGCTGATCAGGCAATTAAAAGGCATATGGGATACTTGCCTTCATTAGCCAAAGCATAGAATATAAGAGCAGGGAAGTTATGATGGAGCTGTACAAAACGCCACAGCTGGAATACTGTGTGCAGTTCTGGTCGCCACACTATAGGAAGGATGTGTTTGCATTGGAGAGGGTGCAGAGGAGATTCACCAGGATGTTACCTGGGCTGGAGCACTTCAGCTATGAAGAGAGACTGGACAGGCTGGGGTTGTTTTCTTTAGAGCAGAGAAGGCTGAGGGGGGACCTGATTGAGGTGTACAAAATTATGAGAGGCATAAATAGGGTAGATAGAAAGGAACTTTTCCCCTTAGTAGAGGGGGCATAGTTTCAAGGTAAGGGGCAGGAGGTTTAGAGGGGATTTGAGGAAAAACTTTTTCACCCAGAGGGTGATTGGAATCTGGAACTCACTGCCTGAAAGGGTGGTAGAGGCAGGAACCCTCACAACATTCAAGAAGCATTTAGATGAGCACTTGAAACGCCATAGCATACAAGGCTACGGACCAAGTGCTGGAAAACGGGATTAGAATAGATAGGGCTTGATGGCCAGTGCAGACACGATGGGCTGAAGGGCCTCTTTTTGTGCTGTATAAATCCATGACTCTATGACTAACACTATATTGTAACCTTTATTTTCCTTCCTCTTCCCTCCCATTATTACTTATTGTTTCTCCTGCATTGGGATCTACCTGTGCCCTGCAACATTCCTTAGCCAGGAAAGTAAACCGACAAACTGCCACTAGGCACAACTAAAACCTTGCTGTAACTCCAAATGGCTAAATTTAACTTTCTTTAGCACATTCTAACAAAGAAACAAGTTGATCTTGAAGCAGCCTGTAACAACTCCCCTGCAGAGCAGGTTTATTATATATCGATCTGATCCAGTTTCTGCCTGAAGTGAATATAAGCTGATCTGAGTTGTTTCAAATCCCTACTGTGCGCAAAGTATAGCACAACTGACAAGGCTGCTACAGCTGTTCGACAGTATCCATTTTTTGGGCAAAAAGCTGAATATAATCGCTTCAAACATCTTTTTTTGGGCTAAAACAAGTCATCAAGGCCTTTAAAGACTTGCAGTGGCTTAAAGAGGCAGGCATCATCGAAAAAACTTTTTTGGCAAGCAAACCAGGAAGTTCATTGGTAGAAAATATCAAACAGTCTGCTGCAAAACGTAGTTCTCCCCCCGCCCCCTCTGTGCCCCCCTCCTCCGCACACTCACTTCACCGATGTGGATGTTACCGTGCTCCTGCAGGAAGTTAAGTAAGCAGGGAGGAGCTGCTTGGCAACAACAGGTGGAGGGCGTCAAGGAAAGCTCAGGTCCAGTAGAGGGAGGTGGCTGCAACAAAGCAAAGAAAGAACTTACATTTATATAGCGCCTTTCACGACCTCAGGACGTCCCTAAGAACTTTACAGGCAATTAGGTACTTTTGAAGTATAGTCACTGTTGTAATGTAGGAAACAGGGCAGCCAATTTGCACACAGCAAGATCCCACAAACAGCAACGTGACAATGACCAGATCATCTGTTTTTAGTGATGTTTGTTGAGGGATAAATATTGACCTGGATACCGGGGAGAACTCCTGTGTTCTATGAATTAGTGCCATGGGAGCTTTTACATCCACTTGAGAGCAGACACGGCCTCGGTTTAACATCTCAGCCGAAAGACGGTACCTTTGACAGTGCAGCATTCCCTCAGTACTGCATTGGGAGTGTCAGCCTAGATTATATGATCAAGTAACAACACCACCAACTTGCATCTGTATAATGCCGTTAACATAGTAAGATGTCCCAAGGTGCTTCACAAGAGCATAATCAGACAAATTTGACACAGAGCCAAAGGAGACATTAGGGCAACAGAAAACGCTGGAAAAACTCAGCAGGCCAGGGCAGCATCAGTGGAGAGAGAAACAGAGTTAACGTTTCAGGTCGAAGACCCTTCGTCAGAACTGGAGAAAAAGCAGGAAAAGGGATAGGTTTTAAAGCAAGTGGGGGCTGGGAAAAGGGGGAGGGGATGATAGAACAAAAGGGAAGGTCAGAGATAGGATAGTGTGGCGGAGCCACTAAGGGACTCCAATCAATTGTATATAATTCCCTTTAATAATATGTTAGCTACAGCCTGAGTCTGTATCTTTGTTTTCACTGTTTACATGTACAGAGCGCGATCACTTTAATAGCGCGGGTAAACGCGATGATGTCACGCCGTTCATCACGTGATCCCCCACCGGCGGGAAAAACATGATGACATCATGACATCAGCCACAGGACCGCCCAAGCAGTTCTCGTGGAGCCTCCGAACTGACTAGACCTATATTCGATGTTCTCCTGTAGTTATCCGTTAAACTCTGTTAGTTTTCATTAAACCTCGTTTATTTGATCGCCTGAGTGGACCTCAGTCTTTTGGATAGGAACTAGACATTCCTACAATAGAAAGCAGGAGAGATTAAGGGACATTGAGAGACATTAAGAGATATTCAAGGAATAAAGGATGGCTCTAGATGAAGTGTGAATGGCCCTGGCAGAATGAAGGACAGCTGCCACGTGGGAGGGGAGAAAAAAGCCCAGACGAAAATGTGGATTAAAAAAAGAAAGGGAATATATATATATATATGATAGGGGCCGAGGTTATGTTCTGAAATTGTTGAACTCTATTTTGAGCCCAGAGGGCTGTAGAGTGCCGAATCGAAAGATGAGGTGTTGTTCCTCGAGCTTATGCTGAGCTTCCGTGGAACAATGCAAGAGGCCGAGGACGGTGAGGTCTGAGTGGGAATGGGGCGGTGAATTAAAGTGACAGGCCACCGGGAGCTCGGGGTCCCCCTTACGGACTGAACGGAGGTGTTCCGCAAAGCGGTCACCCAATCTGCGTTTGGTCTCCCCAATGTAGAGGAGACCACATCTAGAAAATTTCATTCACTTTGCTTCCAATTTCCACCCTTCCCTCACCTTCACATGGTCCATCTCCGACTCTTCCCTTCCCTTCCTCGACTTCTCCGTCTCCATCTCTGGGGATAGGTTATTGACAAACATTCACTACAAGCCCACTGACTCCCACAGCTACCTGGACTACACTTCCTCCCACCCCGCCTCCTTTAAGGACTCTATTCCATTCTCCCAGTTTCTCCGTCTCCGCCGCATCTGCTCTGACGATGCCACCTTCCATACCAGTGCTTCTGACATGTCTTCCTTTTTCCTCAACCGAGGATTCCCCTCTACTGTGGTTGACATGGCCCTCGACCGTGTCCGTTCTATCTCCTGCACTTCTGCCCTCACCCCTGCCCCTCCCTCCCGGAACCACGATAGGGTTCCCCTTGTCCTCACCTTTCACCCCACCAGCCTCCACATTCAACGGATCATCCTCCGCCATTTCCGCCACTTCCAGCGTGATCCCACCACCAAATGCATCTTCCCCTCACCTCCCCTTTCAGCATTCCGTAGGGACCACTCCCTCTGTGACACTCTAGTCCACTCCTCTACCACCCCCAGCACCCCTTCCCCTTCGCCCGGCACCTTCCTGTGCAAGCACAGGAGATTCAACACATGCCCTTATACCTCCCCCCTTCCCACTGTCCAGGGCCACAAACACCCCTTCCAGGTGAAACAGCGATTTACTTGTACTTCCTGCAATTTAGGATACTGTATTCGCTGCTCACGATGTGGTCTCCTCTACATTGGGGAAACCAAACGCAGATTGGGTGATCGCTTTGCGGAACACCTCCGTTCAGTCCGTAAGGGGGACCCCGAGCTCCCGGTGGCCTGTCACTTTAATTCACCGCCCCACTCCCACTCAGACCTCACCGTCCTCGGCCTCTTGCATTGTTCCACGGAACCTCAGCGTAAGCTCAAGGAACAGCACCTCATCTTTCGATTAGGCACTCTACAGCCCTCTGGGCTCAACATAGAGTTCAACAATTTCAGATCATAACCTCAGCCCCTATCATATATTCCCTTTCTTTATTTAATCCACATTTTCGTCTGTGCTTTTTTCTTCCCTCCCACAGGGCAGCTGTCCTTCATTCTGCCAGGGCCATTCACACTTCATCTAGAGCCATCCTTTGTTCCTTGAATATCTCTTAATGTCTCTCAATGTCTCTTAATCTCTCCTGCTTTCTATCCTATCTCTGACCTTCCCTTTTGTTCTTTCATCCCCTTCCCCTTTTCCCAGCCTCCACTTGCTTTAAAACTTATCCCTTTTCCTGCTTTTTTTCCAGTTCTGATGAAGGGTCTTCGACCTGAAACATTAACTCTGTTTCTCTCTCCCTGGATGCTGCCCTGGCCTGCTGAGTTTTTCCAGCGTTTTCTGTTGTTATTTCAGATTTCCAGCATCCACAGTATTTTACTATTGAAACATTAGTGCATGTGACCAAAAACTTGGTCAAAGAGGTAGGTCAGTAGGAGCTAATGTAACCTCCTGTCATTCACTCTATTCGCTAGTAAACACTGGCCCAGACACATTTACCCCAGGGAAGTTAGAGAGTAAGGAAAAGAGGACTGTCCTAGGTGACATGTGAGCAAGAGCATCTGTAGAGGAACTGGATGGTGCTGGCAGAAGGTCATGAGGCATCGACTCTTGACTGAACAGCCTGGAGGCTGCAGTTCACGGATCCAGTGTTTAAAAGAATGATAGTGGCAAAGCATCAAGTGTTGGTGCAGGCTTTGTGGATCATACTCGACTGTCTGCTACAAATGGTGACTTAGGTGCAGAAGTCAACAGTGCAGCACACTGGAGATTTATTTAACAACTAGCAGGGGAGCCCCGCGTTGCAGGGCAATTTTGGGGCTGGTGGATGTGTGGGCCGGGAGCCTGGGGCTGGATTTGGGTTGTCGGCAGTTTCCAGGGCTTTTTTGGGCCTGGTGGATGTGTGGGCTGGGAGCCTGAGACTGGATTTGGGCTGTTGGCAGTTGGAGAAGCCTAGGCCCGTTTTGCACTGTTTTTTAACCTAAACATTTCTAGCTTTTAATACCTTCAAAGATGAAAGTTAAAGTACTTTTAAAACATTTTTGGTAAATCTTTTTTTTTAAAAGAAACTGACCTGGATTACCAAAGTTTTTAGCTGCCCTGGCTGCTGTATAATGGCTGACAGATCCCGGAGATGAAAACGATTAGTCCTGCCCACACACACACCGATTGGTCAACCATCAGATGACTGAACTGTAGGATTGGTCAATCATGACGGCACAGGATTGGTCAACCTTGACATCAGTCAATGCTAATGAGTGGATAATGAGTGGAATTTTGAAGGTTTTTTGTATAATGTGCGAACAATTTTTGTCCGACCAAAAAGTAAATACACCTACAAGAGTCCCCTAATGATGAGCTTTCTTTTGATATAACACATGTGTAGGTACGCTCTATAACTTTTGATTGTATAGCCGGACAGACAGACAGACAGAGAGACAGAGCGACAGAGAGACATACTGTTTTATATATATAGATACAGAACATGTGGCTCCTCCAGGGATATCTGCAGTGGAGGACCCCTCAACAAATGCCTCAGAAAACTGCCATAGAGGCTTGTTATGCCAGATTGGGACTGTCGTTTCCAGTATGGACAAGCTTGGCAATGCATCGGCCTGAACTCGTTACGACCATTAGGTCTGATTTTTCACAGATTAGTGGTCATGCAGTACCCATACTAATGGAATGATTAGAGACACACAGATCATGGTGCTATCTCTCAGGTTAGCAGCACATGTCAAACCTCCCACCAACTCCCTGTAATGTCTGCACGTGTGACCACTCAGGTAGCATCTAAGAGGACCATTAGATGAGGGTTCAGAATGCATACTTCACACAATGGCAACAAGGGAAGCACAGTGGTAGGAAGCAGCAGACTGGCACACAGACACACACGCACACTATGGGTTCCGTTTGCCCACTGTGTTCTACCCTAGGGTAGAGTCGTAACTCAAGCCTCACATGAGATTCTTGAACCACTTACTACGGAAGAATAGCTGAGGTGGTTTCCTGTTGCTTTCCTCCACGGTGGGCTGCAACCAAGACTCAAGAGACCCACCTACCCTTTACGATGGAGGGAGCCACCCGAATGCATTGGACACAAGTACCCCCACTGGATTTCAATCCGGTATTCAGAGCCGGTGCTCCAGTCACCACTCATTATCTGCAGTGGGGTCCAAACCCAACCCTTCTGACTCAGGGACGTGAATACTACCACTGAGCAAGAGGTCACTCCGACCGGACGCAAGTACCTCCAGTGGATGTCAACCCAGCATTAAGAGGCGATATTCTAGTCTCCACTTGCCAGGGCTGTCTGGAGTGGGGTCGGAACTCTACACCTTCTGACTCAGAAGCAGGAATTCTACCATGAAACCAAAGTCTCACTCCCCAGTATGGGTTAGAAATAAAATTATGGTGACACTAAACTGTTGTGTATGCTGACTTTGTTTTTGGAAGCTATTCACAATATATATCAGTGATTTGGATGAGTGAACCAAATGTAATATTTCCAAGTTTGCTGACGACAGGAAACTAGGTGGGGTTGTGAGTTGTGAGGAGGATGCAAAGAGGCTTCAAGGTGATTTAGACAAGTTGAGTGAGTGGGCAAATACATGGCAGATGCAGTATAACATGGATAAATGTGAAGTTATCCACTTCGGTAGGAAAAACAGAAAGGCAGAGTATTATTTAAATGGTGATAGATTGGGAAATGTTGATGTACAAAGGGACCTGGATGTTATTGTACACCAGTCACTGAAAGCAAATATGCAGGTGCAGCAAGCAGTTAGGAAGGCAAATGGTATGTTGGCCTTCATTGCAAGTGGATTTGAGTACAGGAGCAAGGATGTCTTACTACAGTTGTACAGGGCCTTGGTGAGACCACACCTGGAGTACTGTGTGCAATTTTGGTCTCCTTACCTAAGAAAGGATATACTTGCCATAGAGGGAGTGCAGTGAAGGTTCACCAGACTGATTCCTGGGATGGCAGGACTGTCGTATAAGGAGAGATTCGGTCAACTAGGCTTGTATTCACGAGAGTTTAGAAGAATGAGAGGGGATCTCATTGAAACGTATAAAATTCTGACAGGGCTAGACAGACTGGATGCAGGGAGGATGTTTCCCCTGGCCTGGGGGTCTAGAATGAGGGGTCACAGTCTCAGGATAAGGGGTAGGACATTTAGGACTGAGATGAGAAATTTCTTCACTCAGAGGGTGGTGAACCTATGTAATTCTCTACCACAGAAGGCTGTGGAGGCCAAGTCACTGAATATATTTAAAAAGGAGATAGATAGATTTCTAGATGCAAAAGGCATCAAGGGGTATGGGGAAAGAGCGAGAATATGGTATTGAGATAGAGGATCAGCCATGATCATATTGAATGGCGGAGCAGGTTCAAAGGGCCGAATGGCCTACTCCTGCTCCTATTTTTCTATGTTTCTATGAAGGAGCTTTCATTGGGTAACATAAATGGGAATTCTGTGAGTTTTTGAACACAAATGAACTGTAGATAATGGCTTCTTTGTGGAGGGAAGGGGAAGATGTAGACAGGACTGTTAATGCAGTGGACAGATAGGGAAGTCAAGAGGAGGCCTCCGGTACAAGACCAGCACAAAAGTCTCTTACAGTCAACAATGGAATGTCTTCCGCTGTTCCCACCCCTCTGCCTGATCCCTTTGCTCCTTGGATGCCTTCCACCTCCAGGGCCTCCATGATGAGGCCTCTTTCTAAACAAAGTTGTGCAGCAGGCAGCACACAACCAGATCCTTGAGACCCTAACCAGACTATAGGGTCAATTTTAACTTTGCCTGCCCAGCAGAAATGGTATGGGCAGGGGGGGTTAAAATGGAGGCTGGGCAGAAGCCACTGCATTCCCGGCACCCTTCACCCCTGACATTTTAACTTGCGGGTTTTTGGGAGCATGGAGGCAGGTGTAGCTTTATAAATATTGAAATGTCGAACTCCGATGACAATTTAACTCGGAGATGTGCAAATTGTGCACAGTCTCCAAGCTGCCGCCAAAAGCTGGTTGCAAGTTGCATCAGGTCATAAGAGGCCCAGATAATTATTACATTTTCAAATTTCAGGGAGGCACTTCGTGGCCCAGGCTTTCCCTCACTCCTCCTCTGGTATCAATCGGCCCAGACCACCCCCGCTCCCTCGCTCACTTACCTTGCCAGGGACCATATCTTTCAGTCCTCTTTGCCAATTTTCCACTCCCGCCCGCTGGTCTCCATGTCATCCTCAAGCGGGAGTCAACGTCAGTAAATTTAAATGAAGCTCACTTTGGCCCCCACACCTCCGAATCCCACCCAGGTCTTATATTGTGGGGTGCCACCAGATTTGTCCAAGCACCTGAACTGTACCTTCAGTACGCCAGTGGTGTGCCCCAGTAGGACACTGGTGCTCAGCTCATGTCCTGAGAAACAACACATCTATCATTAGCCATGGTTTCAGAGGCTAGTCTTGATCTCAAGGAAGCCTCTCAAAGACTTTGGTCAATGAAAGCTGGCATATTTGACTGCCTCAAGAGCTGCAGAGTGTCATCCCTTCCTGTTAATGTGGGTGGTGGCATTGTTCAAAGGAACGTGTACTGCCATATGGGTGCAGTCTATGGCATCTTAAGCCTTAGGGAATCCTGCCATCAGTAAAGCTGCAGTACCCTGTCATGCTGCTGCCAGTTGTTCATTGAGAAGTAATGAGATTGCTTGAGCAAACAATGCATCCGTGACTTGCTTAATAGATCGGTGATGGACTAATGTTAGTGATGTCCCCAGTGGCTGCCTGGAATTCCCTCATAGCATACAATTTCAAGGCAGTTGTAACCTCTATAACTACTGACAGTAATCACAGTAGTGATGTCAGCTGTGGCTTAGTTGGTCGCACTCTTGCCTCTGAGTCGAGAAGGTTGTGGGTTCAAGTCCCACTCCAGAGACTTGTGTACAAAAATCAAGGCTGACACTCCAGTGTAGTGCTGCACTGTCGGAGGTGCTGGGCAGGAATTTAACTCAGGAGTCGGGTTGGAGGCGGGACTACAACTTTTGGGGTTGTAGTCCTGCCTCCATTGAGATGCGGTCAATCCACGTGATTTTAACTTGATTGACCTTGTTGAGCCTGCCCAGCGGGCTTAGCAGGCCAATTAAGGGCCACCCGGCAACAGGTGACGTCACAGGCTGAAAGTTCATCTGTCAAGAGGTTTTGACAGATGAAATATCAGTGTTTCACAGCTGTTTGAAGCGGTCAAACACTGACAGTCTTACTTCTAACCTGAGTCCTTCTCCACAGACTCAGTTAGAAATCTCTCCTGCACAGTAAGCTGAAGGCTGTCACTTTTGACAGTTCGCAGCCATTCTGTTTTCTGTGCCGGTGAGATGAGGGACTCCCGGAACCTAAAGGAAAGAAGGCTGAAAAGGTAAGGAAAGGTATGTAAAACCTATTTAATCATTTTAGACACACCAAACACACTTACCTTTGCACTCATTCACACATCACTCACCTGAACACCGACATCTCGACCCCTCCAAGTCCTTCAATCCAACGGCCCGCCTCCTCTAACTTGGTGTGGTTTGGAGCCATTGGGAATCCCACACTTCAACATCAAAAATAGGGATTAGGCTAAAAACTGCCTGTTAACTACCTGTTAACAGGCAGTTAATTGGCACTAATCCCTTCCTGCCTCGAGTAGGCGGGTCCCAGTGCGGGGCGGGTACCCGCCTCCTTTGAAACTGGCATGGAGGCGGGTTTGGGTGCAGGAAGGGGTCGGGACCCCTGATTTGGGGATTTTAACCCCCCCCCACGCCTCCAATCCCGACTCCATGGCACAATGAAAATCCTGCCTGCTGTCTTTCGGATGAGACATTAAACCGAGGCCCCTGTCTGCTCTCTCAGGTGGACGTAAAATATTCCATGGCACTATTTTGAAGAAGAGCAGGGGAGTTATCCCTGGTCTCCTGGCCAAAATTTATCCCTCAATCAACAGAATAAAAAAAGATTATCTGGTCATTATCACATTGCTGCTGGTGTGAGTTTGCTGTGTGCAAATTGGCTACATTACAACAGTGACTACACTTCAATAGTACTTCATTGGCTGTAAAGCACTTTGGGACGTCTGGTGGTCACGAAAGGTGCTATATAAATGCAAGTCTTTCTTTTTTCTTTCAGTGCTGTACCTGTGATGGAGGTTGGCTCTAGATTGGGTTGCAGCATGTGGCAGGACTGAGGGGCTGCTTCTTTTGTAAAGCAAAGCCTCTGCAGTCACTGTTCCTCAGACAATTAGAGGTAGGAGTGCCTCTGTCTGTATATATTGGTTGATGTGCCTCAATAAATCCGAGACTCGATGTCAGCGAAACAAAACAAGGCTTTTATTGACTTAGAAGGTAACACACAGGAGAGAGGTATCTTCCATCCAGAGCTCTGCCGTACTGGATGTGCTGCAGGCTGGGCCAGCTTACATAGGGGCCAGGTATGGGCGGAGCCCTACACATAGTACAATACAATGGGCCAGGTATGGGCGGAGCCCTACACATAGTACAATACAATGGTGAGGAAATGGAACAGAGGTAAGGGAAATGAAACTGAAACCAACCACAGTCACAGGCAGTGATGAATGGAATATTTCATCACATTCACCCCTTCTATAGATTTAGTCTGTTCGGGGGTTTGATAGTCCTCTGCGACCGACGTGGCTGTTGTGGTGCCACGGGTGTCGGCTGGGTGTCCCCGGTGGCCTCCTGGGTCTCTGCCGGGGGTGCCGCCAGGGTTGTTGAAGGGGTAGTTGGTGGGGGTGCCGTTGGTCGATGTTCTTCCGGGGGTGATGAAAGGGTAGTGGGTGGGTAAGAGTTGCTGTGATCGTTGTTGCTGCTATTGTCGTGGTTGTTGTCATTACCGGCTGGGGCGACGTCTTTTATGGACACGGTGTCCTCCCTTCCGTCGGCGTGCCGGACATACGCATATTGGGGGTTGGCGTGGAGTAGGTGCACTGGCTCCATGAGAGGGTCTGTCTTGTGGCCCCTCACATGCCTTCGCACGAATACTGGACCTGGGGTGGAGAGCCATGACAGCATGGATACGCCTGAGGTGGATTTCCGGGGAAAGACAAACATTCATTCATGAGGCGTGGCATTAGTGGCAGTACACAATAGCGACCGTATCGAATGGAGCACATCTGGGAGGACTTCCTGCCAGCGGGAGATAGGGAGGCCCTTGGTCCTTAGAGCTAGAGTGACTGCTTTCCATACTGTCCCGTTCTCTCGCTCCACTTGACCGTTACCCCGGGGGTTGTAGCTGGTGGTACGGCTCGTGGCGATCCCCCCGGACAGCATGTACTGGCGTAGCTCTTCACTCATGAAGGACGCCCCCCTATCCGTATGGATGTAGCTCGGCATACCGAACAGGCAGAACAGGCTGTTGAGGCATTTAATGACCGTGGTGCTGGTCATGTCTGGGCAGGGGAAGGTGAATGGGAACCGGGAGTATTCGTCCACAATGTTCAGGAAGTAAACATTGCAGTCGACGGACGGGGGGGGGGCCCTTGAAATCTAAGCTGAGCCGCTCAAAGGGCCGTGTAGCTTTGATTACGTGGGGCCTATCTGGGCGGTAGAACCGAGGCTTGCACTCAGCGCAAGTGCGGCAGTTCCTGGTCAGAGACCGAACTTCCTCAATCGAGTAGGGTAAGTTGCGGGACTTTATGAAGTGGAACAGCCGCGTGACCCCTGGGTGGCAGAGGTCGTTGTGGAGGGTCTGTAGCCGATCCCCGGTGGCGCTGGCACACATCCCTCGTGAGAGGGCGTCAGGGGATTCGTTAAGGGCCCCAGGCCGGTAAATGATGTCATACTCGAAGGTGGAGAGCTCGATCCGCCACCTAAGAATCTTATCATTTTTGATCTTCCCCCTCTGTTTATTATTGAACATAAACGCTACCGACCGCTGGTCGGTAAGTAGGGTGAAGCGTTTGCCGGCTAGGTAGTGGCGCCAGTGGCGCACTGCCTCCACGATGGCTTGGGCCTCCTTTTCCACGGAGGAGTGTCTGATCTCGGGCCCTTGGAGGGTCCTCGAGAAGAAAGCTACGGGCCGCCCCGCCTGGTTGAGGGTGGCCGCCAAGGCAAAGTCAGACGCATCACTTTCCACTTGAAATGGAGTGTTCTCGTCCACTGCCTGTAGCGTGGCCCGCTCAATATCCTGCTTAATGCTTTTGAAGGCGGCGTGGGCCTCAGCAGAGAGTGGAAAAGAGGATGCTTTCAAGAGGGGGCGGGCTTTGTCGGAGTAGTTGGGGACCCATTGGGAATAATAAGAAAATAACCCCAGGCACCTTTTCAGGGCTTTGGGAGTGTTGGGCAGGGGCAGCTCCCGTAGGGGGCGCAATCGGTCGGGGTCTGGTCCGATTTCCCCATTCTCCACCACGCTGCCTAGTATGCAGAGGCGCGTGGTGTTGAAAACGCACTTGTCCTCGTTGTAGGTGAGGTTGAGTTTTTGTGCGGTTTTCAGGAACCTCTCGAGGTTCGAGTCGTGATCCTGCTGGTTGTGACCGCAGATGGTGACGTTGTCGAAGTAGGTGAAGGTTGCCTGCAAGTGGTGGTCATCGACCATGCGGTCCATCTCCCTCTGGAAGACCGAGACCCCATTCGTCACCCCAAAGGGGACTCTGAGGAATTGGTAGAGGCGTCCGTTCGCCTCGAAGGCGGTGTACGGGCGGTCCTCTGGTCTGATAGGGAGCTGGTGGTACGCTGACTTGAGGTCGATGGTGGAGAACACCCGGTATTGGGCGATTTGGTTCACCATTTCTGATATGCGGGGTAGCGGGTAGGCGTCTAGTTGGGTGTACCTGTTGATCGCTTGGCTATAGTCGATCACCATCCATTTCTTCTTGCTACCCCTTACCACTACCACTTGGGCGCGCCACGGGCTGTTGCTGCGTTCAATAATGCGCTCTTTCAGGAGCCTGTCTACCTCGGTCGCGATAAACCGCCTGTCCTCCCAGCTGTACCTCCTGCTTTTGGTCGCTATTGGCCGGCAGTTAGGGGTAAGGTTCGCGAATAGCGAAGGCGGCTTTACCTTCAGGGTAGCCAGACCGCACACTGTGAGGGGCGGCTGGGACCCACCGTACCTGAGCGTGATGCTTTGGTGGTTGCACTGGAAATCCAGGCCCAAGATCATGCTCGCACATAGATTCTTCATGATTAATACTTTAAAATTATCGTATACAGTTCCGTTAACGGACAATTGTACCATGCAGTAACCCATAATGGTCGATGTCTGGGTTTTATCAGCCATAGAGATGGTACCCCGAGTAGGGACCACCTTTAGGGAGAGTTGTTGTGCCAATTCAGGGTGGATAAAACTCTCCGTGCTTCCACTGTCAATTAAATATTTAACCCCGCACCCGTTTACCTCGATGTCCACCATTGATTTGGATAGCGGGTGCGGCCTGGTGTGGTCCACTGTGACCGATGCCACTGTAGGGCCCTGATCGAGACAAGATGGCGTCCACGCTGTCTGCTCATAAGATGGCGGACCCCACGAGGTCGGGCAAGATGGCGTCCAAGATGGCCGCTCCCACGGCGCACACGCGGCGGTGGCGGGTTTTCCGGCGGGGTTCCCTCTGCACACCTTCCCGAAGTGCCCCTTCTTACCGCACTTAAAGCAGCTGGTGCCTTTCGCCGGACACAGGTTTCTGGTGTGCTTCGGCTACCCGCAGAAGTAGCAGTTGGGTCCCCGACGCGTCGCGGCTGTCGTAGGGCTTCTGGGGGGAGAGCGGGGCCCCGACGGTGTCGGGCTGCCGGGCGGGGAAGATGCCTTCCAAGATGGCGGCGCCCTTGTGCGCACGTGGCGGCGTGGACGGCGCGGGCTGAAGAGTAGGCATCCGAGTTTCTCTGGGCCACATCCAGGGATCGCGCTGTGTCCGCAGCCTGTTTCAGGTCCAATCCCGTTTTTTCCAGCAGTCTCTGCCGGATGTAAGTGGAGCTGAGGCCTGTGATAAAGGCATCGCGAACAAGCTCGTCAGTGTACACTGCGGCTTTTACATCTTGGCACTTGCAGTCTTTGCCAAGCGTTTTCAGGGTGCCTAGGAACTCCTCCACCGATTCCCCAGGTCGCTGTGCGCGAGTAGCGAGCAGATGCCTAGCATACACCTCATTCGTAGGCTGCTGGTAATGCGCCTTTAAGATGTCGCAGGCGGCCGGGTATGTGTCGGCATCTTGGATGAGGGGGTAAACCCGGTGGCTTACCCAATTCCGCAGAATTCCGAGTTTCATACTCGCAGCGTCCGTAGCGCCTTTGACGGCTGCGGAATTGTCCAGGAAGAATTCCATACACATAAACCAGTGTCCGAAGCATGCCGATGCGTCCGAAGCATGCTGGTCCAAATCCAAATGTTCGGGTTTCAAGAGTTGATCCATTGTGTTGAAAATTAAGTCAATAAAATTGATGTGCCTCAATAAATCCGAGACTCGATGTCAGCGAAACAAAACAAGGCTTTTATTGACTTAGAAGGTAACACACAGGAGAGAGGTATCTTCCAACCAGAGCTCTGCCATACTGGATGTGCTGCAGGCTGGGCCAGCTTACATAGGGGCCAGGTATGGGCGGAGCCCTACACATAGTACAATACAATGGGCCAGGTATGGGCGGAGCCCTACACATAGTACAATACAATGGTGAGGAAACGGAACAGAGGTAAGGGAAATGAAACTGAAACCAACCACAGTCACAGGCAGTGATGAATGGAATATTTCATCACATTGGTTTAAGGGTACTGCTAGGTAAGTGCAGTACCCCTGCAATGCTGCCTAACCAGCCTTGTGACTCTCTGTTGGTCGACCTCTCTAAAAAGCAAAAGGTACAGAAGAATTTCCCATTGAGAAACCCATGGTGCCCCAACCAAACTGGCTGCACCACAGCAAATGGCACAGTCAGGTGGTAGTTAACAATAGCAAAGAAGCAAAAAATATATAATTTCTTTAATTTCACTTCTGCCTTTTCAGTATTGCCTATGAACCCTGGTTGCCTATTTTATATGGGCAAGGATATGACTGGATGCAGATGAATTGGAAATGAAAGAAAATGAGACATAAGGTATCAGCCCATCATTACTGCTTCATTTCCGTAGAATTGATCAAAAATAGCCAGGTGTTTCTCAGAAAATGAGCTGACGCAAATGTGGGTATGGTTCTGGAAGACCTGGGTCTCTGCCCATTTTCTGCTACCACCGCCCATTTTGCACTACTACAACGGGAGGCTATGAGCAGAAAACCCAGAATGCCAAAAGTGGAAAAACGTTCCATTTCCAGCCTGATATCTCGCAACTTAATGAGAACAAGATTAGGATTTTTTTTTTAATCCTAGCAGCTCCCATTCAGTTTTGTCAATGTGGATAAAAGGACAGACCCCCATCTTTTTGCGTTGCTGGCCTGCGATGAATGTTTGTGAAGAGCATTTTTTTTGGTTTGGTGCATAGCAGATATGAAGTAGGCAATTGATTATTATGCTTTAAAAAGAAAACAGTGGAAAGCTTCCTTTATAAGGCACATTAGTTTCAATGTGAGGCTGAACATTAGCTTTTTGCAGTATCTCTTTTTCATCACAAACAATGATCCTGCAGATTCATTAAGTATATGCGTTAGTACATTTTCCAATTGGCTGGTCACAATTTCCATGGCAACGATCAATAACAGCAGGGCCATGCTGAACTCCACGGTAATGCTGAAATTGTCAATGACATCAATGAACAGCAACAGAGGCAAAGGAAGGGAAAATAACTAGGATGGACCAGTTGAGATTTGACCAAAACCTCGTACATTGACATTTCACTCACATTTGCTCATAGTGCATACTTTAGAAGTATTCGCAAGTTTAGCCCTTCGATTGTACCTGCTCTGTGAGCCCAGGCACAAAGCAAGCATCAATTTCAGTGCAAACTTCACATTGTAAATATTTCTCTTTGTTCCAGTATCCTCTTTATTACCACACCACAAAACATCTATATTCAATATGGCGAGTTGATTTTGAGTTTGTTGCTCAAGCGAGAGCCTGCCTCAGTTTCATCATTCATTCAGACACACTGCACTGAAGAGCTGAGCCTTTTACGACCTCGGGATATGAACTTTTGGTTCTTTGATGATATTGATTAACTCATATGCTTGACACCATTGCCTCATTGGAGAAAAGTTAAGAAAACGTTGTATACTATAAGGTCTACAAAGGTCAGCAACACAGCCTCTGGCTAATGTCTTGTGGTCCTTATTTCTTATTTCTCAGCTCTCGTGAGAAGCCGGAGACCACTTATCTGAGCCTCTGTCGCTACTGAATCCTAAGAGATCGCCCAGAAACTTCCATGAATATTTGTATAGCTTTGGTAGACCATGGAAGTGTTTGCTGGAAAATATTACATGTTTATAAGTTATTTAAGCTGAACTGCAGCTTCAGCTGAAAAGGAAGGGATTCAATCCATACAAAACTGGATGTGGATTAGAAAACGATTAAGAACGCTCGGCAGTGCCAGAGATGTTGGGCTGTGTTTGAAATCTGTTATCGGATGTCATTAATTTGAAAAGCTGATGAATGCCAACTGACACCTCATATTCATCATAGGAAGTTCCACATTAAGAAATAAAATGGCATGCAGACAGATATAAAAATTGTTGGTAAACATGTTATATTAATGAAAAATGTAATATATTAACATATCAGTATGTCTTATATGCCAATATATTTTATATCATGAAACCATTGGTGAATTCAAACCATGTCCTACATATATATTTAAAGCACGTGTTTCCCCATACAACGCTTGGATTATGAGCTGAAGAATCATTTGCACATATTGGCCTACCCAGATATTAGTAGAACATATTCAGAAATAACCAAGATCTTTTTAACAAGTGGTGATAGATTTTCATTGCCCTTGGGCTGTAATAAGAACAATACTCCACAGAGCTGGATCCCCTTTGTGTTATGCGAACTATAAATAACAGCACTAATACATTTAAAAGGGAAAATCAAAATCAGGCATGCAACTGTTATTAAATATTCCTGGAGATCCTAAAAGGTCTTCAACTCTCAAAATGCATTTTAAGTATGCTTTGATGGATAATTTAGAAAGAGAAAGAGAAAAAGAAAGAAAAAGAAAGCGAAAGAAAGAAATTGCATTTATATAGCACCATTCATGACCTCAGGACATCCCAAAGCACTTTACAGCCACTGAATTACTTTTGAAATGTAGTCACTGTTGTAAGGTAGGAAACACGGCAGCCAATTTAGGCACAGCATATATATTCAATTTAGAATTACACAACGCCCAGAAAACAGAATTATTATGTTACCCTAACACTAAGGAGATTGAATCTTAAATGCATATCTGATATAGATGCATGTGGCTAAATACAGCACAAAGAAATCCCTGGTAAAATTCCAAGAGGGGAAATGATAACTGAAGGAGGCCTTTAGCTTTAGGCATTTCTAGCTTCTCCTCTGGTCAATGAGGAGGCCAACCTTAACAGCAACAGCTGCTTATTATGTAACTCAAGTGATTCGTTTTTGCTTCCCTTTGTGCGATTAAGATTTTCTTTGCAATTCAACCTTCTCACCACCATTACCATGGGAAATATATCCATGTATACTTTCAAAAAATAGTTTGTAATTGTTTTACTTTTATCCTGCCTTGATCTTTAGTTTGTTTTCCTCCCATGTCTGAGATCTTTTCACCCCCATGCCATGCCCCATTTGACAGCCAAGTGGAGTAGGCAACTTGCTTCAAGGCTTCTGCCTAATTGGATCCAGCAATTGGGAAGATTCACCCTCAGATATGGCACCTCTCCCTCAGCGCTGTTTTTCAGGAACTTAATGTAGGTGGATTTAAAGGGTGAGGTGTCATTCTACCAATCCATAGTGCAGCTGTTTGCTCCCATGAACATTCATTTGGAAATATCTTTCATCAGAAGAGCAGAACTTGCCTTTCACTTTTTATGTTACAAAGTTTGTTAGTCTGTGGGATCCAAATCAATGCCACACTAGGCAAAATGAAATCAAAGGAGGGGAGAAGCTAAGTGATGGAGAAAGGCAGGGGTATTTCACAGCTTAGCTTGTGTGGCATATAATTCAACAATAATCATTTGAGTTGACCTGGTAATAAAGACAAGTGCTTAAAGGACAGCACTGTAATTAGAATTGTGGGTAAGATAAAAGGTCAATAACTATATCAGTTCCCGGATTTTGTTTATGTTCAATGCAGCAAATCAGTTACTTACAACAAAACTGAGATTTGGGAGATAAGGGTCATACATTCCCATACTTCAGAGCTGTACTCTAGAAATTGTTTAATATATCCCTTTTATGAGAAAACAAGACAAACTATAGCATTTTTATTCCTATATATACTGCAATTTTTGTATCGAGCTGTATTTTTACAATTTATTATAAAAAAACTAAATGTGACTGCAACAGAATGATTTACCACAATAAAGGATTTAAATAAAAACAGAACATGCTGGAAATACTCAGCAAGTCAGGTAGCATCTGTAGAGAGAGAAACCGAGTTAACGTTTCAGGTCTGTGACCCTTCGTCATTGACCTGAAATATTAACCCTGTTTCTCTCTTCACAGATGCTGCCTGACCTGCTGAGTATTTCCAGCATTTTCTGTTTTTATTTCAGATTTCCAGCATCCGCAGCATTTTGTGTTTGTAAAGGATTTTAATGTTTTTTGGCCATAGTTCTCAAAAACTATTATAACCTCAATATCTAAACAACCAAGGCAGTATTTATTTTTTTAAAAGACTGTGGTAGGAACTCGCAATCAGCAGAGCCTAATAAACTGGGATTTCACAGAATGTGTCTGATGCAGTTGAGACAATGCCCTGGTTTGAGCTGGTGGTGAGAATATGTAGCATATAGATGAGTGGCTTCTCTACTACACTATATAGAGACAGTTAAAACATTGATGTACGCGTGGATTAGGTTGAAAAGACCTTACACTGCATGTTACCTTTCTCCGCTGTGAAATTCAATTTACTTGTCTTGCTTTTTTCAAAATCCCACTGTACTACAGTTGAATGAGTCTCAATATAAAAGGTGCATACTGAAATTTTCAACAGCAGTTCAGATTTATTCAATTATTCTCTATCTTGGGTGGTAATTAAGCAGCAATAAAGAGTCTGAGCACATGTGAGTCAGGGGTATTAATCTTAAAGGCATCAATTTAGTACTCAATTTCAGTTCATGCCAAAACAATCACAATTTTTTGTACCTTGTTTAAGTTTCT
Organism: Somniosus microcephalus; assembly: GCF_052327205.1. Classification (NCBI taxonomy): domain Eukaryota; kingdom Metazoa; phylum Chordata; class Chondrichthyes; order Squaliformes; family Somniosidae; genus Somniosus; species Somniosus microcephalus. Next base: position 27,456,166 of record NC_140999.1, on the reverse strand, counting down.
TTACAGTAACAGTTAAGAAACAATGTAAATGCAGTTTTCAAACTACAATGGAGGAAGGGGGTGGGCAGCAGGGAACTTCTTTATTATGTTTCTTTTGAATTTGTTTAGGGAACAATCCAATTTAATTTAATGTAGTTAAGGATATTATATGCTAGTTCAGTAAACATAGCACTAACAGCCCACAAAAACATGATGTTAACTACAGGTCACTGTTAAAAAGAAAGAAAGACTTGCATTTCTATAGCACTTTTCAAGACCAGCAGATGTCTCAAAGCGCTTTACAGTCAATGAAGCACTTTTGAAGTGGAGTCACGGTTGTAATGTGGGAAACGTGGCAGCCAAATTGCGTTGAGCAAGCTCCCACAAACAGCAATGTGATAATGACCAGATGATCTGTTTTTGTTATGTTGGTTGAGGGAGAAATATTGGTCAGGACACCTGGGATAACTCCCCTACTCTTTATTGAAATAGTGCCATGGGATCTTTTACGTCCACCTGAGAGAGCAGACGGGGCCTCGGTTTAACGTCTCATCCAAATAACGGCACCTCCGACAGTGCAGCACTCCCTCAGCACTGCACTGCAGTGTCAGCCTAGCTTTATGTGCCTGGAGTGGGACTTGAACCCACAACCTTCTGACTCAGAGGCGAGTGCTACCAACTGAGCTACAGCTGACACTAGTGAGCATTTTGTACGAGTCCTAGGGTCCCTTATACAAATTACCATCACAAGGATTTTCAAACATATTGATGACAATAAAATTCCAATTCATGTGGCTTTTTATCTTTGATAATTTTGGGAAGGTAGAGCAGCAAAAGTTAATCAAGCTGTATGTTTAAATATTATACAATTAAATTCTATATTAATTGGAGTGAAATTGATTTAACACAGAGTTACAATACTTAAGTTATCCTATATACATTTTTATTAAATTGAAATCATTCTCACCCTTGTCCACCAATGAATTAAGAAAAATATTTTCTAAAATTCTAATTTGTTTGTGAATTATATTCCTACAATATTTTACCCAAACTGTACAATTAACAGTTTGGATAATGTCTATGATAAAAATTCAAATTATAGATATCTGAAACAGAAACGGAACATAGAAACATCAGTAGGCCATTCAACCCCTCAAGCCTGTTCCGCCATTTAATTAGATCATTGCTGATCTGTACTTCTACTCCATTTACCCACCTTTGTTCCATATCCCTTGATACCCTTACCTAACAAAAACCTATCGATCTCCATCTTGAAAATTTTAATTGACCCAACATCCACAACCTATTGGGGAGAGGGTTCCAGAATTCCAGGCCGTTTGCGTGAAAAAATACTACCCAATTTCACTCGTAAATGGCTTCGCTCTAATTTTAAGATTATATCCACACAGCGCAGCAGGTCCCTCAGCATCCAAAAAGAGAAAATACCAATTAAAGTTCACAGATATTTAGGAGGGAATGTAGTTGTGTCCATTTCACCTGTGTCTCAGATATTTTTAACGTGGAATTTCCATCTGAAATATGTGGCCCTACCTGGTACATTATGAAGCAACATCGAAACAATATGTACAAGAAAAGGCAGACATTACAATCACACTTTTCAAAAGATGTAATAGCTTTGCAGAAAAGAAATTGACAGAATAGGAAATGGATGACTGCATTATGTATACATGCAATGAGTTTGCACAGAGCACCAAACATGATTTCTTTATTAAGATAATTGTTGCAATATCCCCTTTAGTTTGAAAAATGTACTGATGATATCATTTGATTGGCATCTAATTTTAGAGAGTTCTGGGTAAAAATGTTCATCTGGCAACCAGCTTATCAAAGAATCGTACAGCAAAGAAAGAGGCCATTCCCCTGCTGTTTCTCCATAGCTCTGCAAATGTTTCCTTTTCAAGTATATAGCCAATTCTCTTTTGAAAGTTACTATTGAATCTGCTTCCACCATCCTTTCAGGAAGTGCATTCCAGATCATAACAACTCGCTGCGTAAAAAAAATTCTCCTTATCTCCCCTCTGGTTCTTTTGCCAATTACCTTAAATCTGTGTCCTCTGGTTACCAACCCTCCTGCCATTGGAAACAGTTTCTCCCTATGAAATCAATCAAAACCCCTCATAATTTTGAACACCTTAATTAAATCTCCCCTTAACCTTTTCTGCTCTAAGGAAAACAATCCCAGCTTCTCTAGTCTCCCCACATTACAGAACTCCCATATCCCTGGTATGATTCTAGCTGGTCACATTTTTTTAAATGATAAAAACAAGCAAATTTTCCATCTGATATAGCTTGATCAGATAATATCATAAACCACAAGAATGAAACTTGGTGTTTATGAACATCAGTGGAACCCAGAATCAATCACTACCTCAGACTCATTGAGAGATCTTTATGATGTTGTATGCAATTTGGGCTGAATAGTAAACAGCTTATTTTAAAAAAAGCATTTCCACTTTTCCAACTGTTATACAGTAGGCAAGTTCTGTTTAATTCCATGATAAGGGCATCATGATGTAGGTAGTAATGTAACAAGGCTGGCATTCTCCAAAAGCATGTATATACTGTAGCTTAACTCAGATTTTTTCAACAATATAGTACAGTTTCCCACGATTGAATACATATTATATCGGATTAATATTGTCCTGTATTACAAAGAAAATTCCAACAATTTTTACAGTATCAAATCCCATGACTTGTTTTAACACATAATCAGTGTTTTGTTGCCTTTATGTAATACAAAGAACTCCACTTGATATCAATCTGGATAATTCTGCTTAAGCTTAAGAATGGTTTTTGCCTCAGAATGATTTACTTTTATTAATTTCAATGGAAATAACTTCCTAACCAGAAGGATTTGTATGCAAGTCATTTTTTCCACTTCTAATTAAATCTGATGGTGAGAGTGCAGAAGTGCAGATCCCCCAAATGGGTCAACTACTACTTATAAGAACATTAGAACATAAGAACATAAGAAATAGGAGCAGGAGTAGGTCATTCAGCCCCTCGAGCCTGCTCCACCATTCAATAAGATCATGGCTGATCTTCTACCACAACTTCATTTTCCCACCCTATCCCCATATCCCTTGATTCCCTTAATATCCAAAAATCTATTGCCTCCTCACCCACACCACCAACAGCCCGCCCCCCCCCCCCCGCCCCCAGGTATCTTCCCTCCTGTTGTTAAAACCACCTTGAACTATATTATACCAGCTGGACGGTGAAAGCAGCTATCAAAATATATAGGTGGCTAAATGCCTCTCACTGCCCCAACCCTTATGTAGTAGCTTCACTCATACTTACCAATAACTCAGATTCCCCAATAGTGGACACAGAATTTGGAGCAAAAATATGTTCATAAAGTGAGACAACTGTGTATGTAAAAGTGCTGAAGGGACAGTTGGTACTTTTCTAACATTAGGACCTTTAAAAGTGGACCATCTGGGCTCTTTGGCCATGATTTTGCAAATAGATGGTGCTTGGGAGCGGGTCAGCTGGTTTCCAGGTTCCAGTCCTGTCCGCAACTGCATCTGGCCTATGGACGTGATTTTATGTCGATTGGCCTTGATAGGCCTGCCCTGAGGGCTTGCCGGACAATTAAGAGGAAGCCGGTATGACGTCATTTGATGACACGTCATCTGCCGGTTTTCTTAAAAGGGACCACGCACAATTTTTCTTTGACAGCTCATTTCTCAGTGTTTGACAGCATTGAGGTGCTGCAAACACCGACAATCACTGTACAAAGGTAAGCTCTTGCACCCAGGCTCTCCAATGACTCCCTCCATAGGCTAGAACAGATGGCAGCTGCAGGTGAGGTTACAGAAGTGATCTGTCACTGGTGAGAGAGGTTCTCCCAATGAGGTGGCACTAGACATCCAATTCAAAACTTGTTACCTACAGAAAAGTGTAAATGCATTAAAAATGAATTTCCCAACATTTTCTTGCCTCTAAAACTCACCAGTGCACCATTGGATCCTTCACACCACTTCTGCAGCTGTCATCAATGCAGAAACACTACACCAGACTCGCAACATGCCACACTTACCAGGCGTGGTGTCCGGATGTTGGGGAACCCGAGGCAGAAGCGGCAAAATTGAAAAACAGCCTGTTAACAAGTATCAAGTACCTGTTAACAGCCAGGTAAGTGGCTATAATCCTCTTCCTGTCGCTAGGTGTCGGGTCCATGTGCAAATCGGGGACCCGACACTTGGGAAGATTGATTGGAGGTGGGTTGACAGCGGGTCCCGCCTCCAATCCCGCACTCTGAGGACCGGCAAAATTCTGGCCTTAATTTTCTCCATCTTTCTCCCTTCCATGATTACGCTGAAACCTTGCTGGGGTATGGTTCATTCAGCACCAGGTACTCTTCATTTACTAAGATAGTCATTGTTTATCAGCAAGACTTGACAACAAGTGTTACAAGGCAATTAAATTATGGGGAGAATCACAGCCGCGCCCTACTATTACAAGCTTCAGGTCCATCTCAGATATTCTTTGAGGTACAGCAGTGCTGGTCACTCCCATAAGTGGTTTCAGTGTCCTAACTTCAGGGTGAATCTGTGCTGCCCAATATCAAATTATATGATAGTGTAATACAGGGGTGTAACAATAGGACCGCCTTATGATCTGAACTGGATATTGTGTCCTTTGCATGTGCCCTCACGTCCACTTCTCCAATCCAATCAGGTGGATTGAGAAACGTTTGGTGAAATGAGGCCAGCTACGTATCATTAAGCTGCTTTATTCTACAAACAGCAAGTGAACATATAGGGTAACAATCAAAACAAAACCTTACTTAACTTAAACTCATTGCTCTCCTTGAAAAATGGGGGAAAATAATAAATGACATGTTTTGTTTGCTGACTTAATTGTTTTGGGCATTCTTTTCTTTCTAGTCAACTTTCAATTGCAAATCTTGATCTCCTGCACGCTTGCTCCATCCAGCTCCAGGCCAGGAACTGTATCTTAAAGTTCTTGCTTCCCATGCAATGGGTTTTCCCTTCTTTCCTGTTAATTCTAACCCTGAGAAGCAGAGGGTTAATATTTCACACATCTTCCCACATAGATTCACCAGCAACCAAACAGGCTATCCCTCTCCCAAGAGTAGATTCTCTGCAGACACCTCATGCTATGAATAGAACCATCCTTACCACAATGGTGTGAATATTATTTGGCCACCTCAGAACAAATGATGAATTACTTCATGCTCCTATCATTTTGACTAATGCACCTGACAAGAACCAAAAGATCCTCCTTGTATAAGTCTGAAATAGATAGTAAGTTGTGACCATCTCCAAACTGGCTCATCTGACTTTAATACACATTCTTCAACGCATGGAGCCGGTCACCTTTCTTTTTCAACCTATCCAAGTTCACTTTGCTTTAAAATAGAAGTCTTGAACATAATTCATTCCCAAAATGCTTTCTGTGACAAACAAAATGATCAAAATCCAGAAATATTGCAGCAACACTATCCTCACCTGACATCCTCATGTGCATTTACAGCGATGGGCTGCGGATAGCAAACAGGGGTGGAAGGTTTGGGCAATTTCCCCACCCTAACCCAGTAATGCTGAAATCAATTATTTTGCCACCACAGTTTTCCCAGCTGAGATCAACTAACTCCGCATAAAGGATTGAACCTGAGATATTTCCGATCTGTAGGGCTTAGCTAGCTGCTCGCTGAATAAACTCACGGAATGACCAGGAAAGTCGGGATCTTTTTAAGACTTAATTTTACAGTTTGCATAGTTGGCTTTAAAGGTTGTAGTTAGGGAAAAAGTAATGGCGCATAATTTGAGGTGAGCGGCGAAGCAAAGGCATTCGCTGCCAGCTCCGAAGAAAGCGGCTCACAAAGATCTCGCAATCTCTATGCCGAGAAGTTCGGCTTTCTCGAGGTACAATTGAGATCAGTGCGATAAGTGAGAATTCCATAGCGCGAGCTGCTATGACGTCAGCAAGCTGTCTAAACAGCCAATCACAATGAAGAATTCTCAGAGACAGGAAACAGGAAGTGAAGAAGCTCCTATTATTCGGGCTTTTTAAAAATGTTATAGAGAGCAAAACAAAGATTGGGGCTCTCACATGGGGAAAATAAATATGAACTAACTTTTAAAAAATATATATATTTTTTTCAAGTTTCTTAAAAATTTGAATGTTTATTATAATGGAGAAATTTGACGTTCCACAAAATTAAAACCAGTTTTTCAGGGCCATAACATTTGTTTAGCAGTCAATATGCTGTTAAAACCCCAGTTACGCCTAATCCAACAAGGTCTAACTTTTAATGGAGTATTTAACAGTGATATTACCGCAGAAAAGTCCAAGTTTTCATCAGTGTCCCTGATTACACTGATTGCCAGCTATGTCCACAGTGCAGCCAGTGTCGGAGCAGTGAATGACTGACCCCAACTTCAGGATTTAGCGCATGCGCATCCTAACATGGAAACCCTGATGTTGCGGTCAGTCTCAAAGGGGTAATAACAGCGAAAGCTGTTCGTTCACTATTATTGTCCACCGCAAACCCAGTCCAATGTAGCAATATGCATGATGGCACATTCTTGTTGGGTGATTGCCATCATCATCTCTGTACTTGTGGCTCAGTGGGTAGCACTCTCACCGCTGAGTTAGAAGGTGGTGGGTTCAAGACCACTCCATGGGGCTTGAGTACATAAACCAGGCTGGCACTTCAGGTCCGTAATGAGGGAGTGCGCCACTGACTGAGTTGCCATCTGTCTTTCGGATGAGACTTTAAATGGAGGCCGCTTCTACCTTCTCAGGTGGATGCACAAGATCCCAGGGCACTATTTCAAAGATGAACAGGAGAATTCACCCTTTGTGTGCTGGTCAATATTTATCCCCCAAACAATACCACTTAAAATAGCAGATTATCTTGTCATTTTCATTGGCTGTAAAGCGCTTTGGGACGCCCTGTGGCCGCGAAAGGCGCTATATAAATGCAATTTCTTCCTTTACCTGTTCTGCCTACATCATATGCAGCCGAGCAGTATGAAGGTGCCCTTGCACAGTACCAAGATGTGTAGCTACCATTCGGGTCCCAGCCAGGCAGAACCGGGTTGACATCGCTTGTCTCCTGCCTGGCTGGAACTCTAAAGAGAGCGCGCTGTGTAAATCTGGTTACAAGCATGCTCTGAGCTCTCGCCCGACTTTTAGAAATGCAGATGTTTAGAGGCCAGGGAAGAGAGCAACCCTATTCCCTTGACACTTAAATTGAGATCAGGTCGAAAAAGTGCCAATCAGGTAAAACCAGGTTTGACACCGGGCTGGTATTGCATGAACTGATGTGTCGGTGTCAAACTGAAGTGGTGTCAGTCGACAACCTCCCGGGAGCCACGTTCCCCATCAGTCGAGTGAGGCCCAGACTCCGGATTGACAGTGCTTCCCACAGCGCTAAACTTTCAATGTAAATTCACCCCGAAATTCTCTTCTCCAGATACGCATACAGCCAATGCAAAATCTCCATATGTTGCCGTTGTCCTTGTGTGGCCAATACAAAAGGTGTAGTATAACTCCATGAATCCCGAGTCTTAGCATGTTGTGCAGACTATGCACTCAGACCAATTGTTTCTCATCTATTGTACAAATGTACACGATTCTTGTCACTTAATTTAACTTTGAAAAGAATGGGCGTTTCTAACAGGTGTGAAATATATTTGACCAATGTAAGGAATTGGAAAACGAACGGAGTCAGGTTTGAGTTTGGCTTGTACCCGTGGTATCACTTTGATATATAGGAGAAATAAAGTTGCAATATATTTATGAAACCGAGAGAAATAGCAGACACACCAGCTGACTACAATGTGTCATACGATCAGCACTCGCGTCTTAATCAAATTGCTCTCCGTCCAGATGTGTCTCTCGCTGGAAACAATTTCCAAATCACCTGTTAAGGGCCATTGAAGCGATGATCCAGTTCGTGAGATAAGTTTTTGTTAATACATTTGTGTTCGTTATGCACATACCTCTGAACAATATTGATATATGAATGTGTTACAATGCTGCACCGGAAGAGGTTTTATCTGTAGATCCCCCGCATACACACACCATCGAAACACACTCAGTGTGACATTACATTCATTGGTAAATAGGCCGTATATACACTGAAGATGTTAGTTGACTTCCCTTGAAACACACAATTTGAAATCTCACGACTTACACACCTTTGGTTGAGAGTGACTTATGGGGCGAATGATGTCCGCTTGTTGTACTGCATTTATCTCAGTACATAAGCTCTTATATGAATAACCGACTACTTTCTTACTATAAAGGAGTTATCACTATTTGTACTATTCTGAAGGTACCGGTAATACATTTTGAAAGGTTTTCCTCTGACCTTTTTGGATTCAAATAACTCAAAACTGCAACACGATCTTATTCGGGTTAAGGTGTAATGTAGAGATGGGGCTGGACTTGTGAAAGAGGCCAGATATCTATTTCTGCTTATAGCTTCTATGTAGCCTAAATTGCCAAATATCTTCAACCCGGTTTTCCTAAAAAGTTCAATGTATAAAGCGAGAGACCATTCACTCTGACCCAGGGGCCAGTTCTGAGAGTTCGGAATTCAATCTGTGAAAAGAAGTAAAGATTTCAGATTTTTCACCTGAATAAGAATGAAACTGCTCATTTACTCTGGATTTGACCCGCTTGCCAGAACGGCTATCATCTTATCGACAGGCTCTTGAACTTTATGATTGAAAAAAAATAAATCAGGCGAAATTCATTCTATGTCAATTTATAATGAGGTGTCCTTTCACTTTTTGGCTGTTTATTTCCAAATGACATTTTAATCTAGTTGTTTCTCTCTTCTCTTGTTTCTTATCTTATCGCGGCTTAGAAGACATTTGGTGCCGTGTATGTATTCAATTGTGTGGTGCAGCAATATTTACAACTGTTTAATTTACCATTAAAACATTGCAATTAATTCCGTCTTGTTTGTCGCGATTACTGGAGATGTTAGTCGGGGGGTTAGTAATCTGTGGTTAAATCTGGCTACGAATTAAATATTCCATAGTTCTTATTACAGCCTGAACTGTTAGTCGCCTCTGAATGTTGCAATGCCCGGGTTGATTGTCACGACAAAAATTAACACCCTGTTTAAGGAATCAGCTTTCATATGGGAATGGTTGAGGAGAGTTTGACGCATGCCACCAACTTATAAACACAGAATTCTTATTGTAGGATATTCCCAATTGTATGTGTGATACTTCATCATTACTAAGTATGTTACAGGTGGATATTTAGGCGCAGTTTATGCACGGATAGATACAGGAGTGACAGGAATTGTAAAGTTAGCAAAATGTGTCTTTACAGAAAAATATTACAGTTTGACCAACTGCATCATTATACACAATTCAATAAGTTTGCCAAAAAATACACAATTAACTTTTATCCATGTTTGTTTTTATATCATATTTTAGAGGCTTTTCCAAAAAAACGGCGATTGCTTATCTTGAGAGCATTCCTGAATTTAACCGATTAAATATGATTAATCGCCAGTGAGTTGTTGAAATAACTTCAACTTTACTCCAGATATTAAATAATTCAAAATGAGTTCCAAAAAAATCAAAAGAATATTTCGTACTTTTTTTTCTGAAAGCACTTCATGTTTGTGAAGAATCTTGAAGTTTACAAGAGATCGGATTGTGTCTGAAAACGAAGGACTGCAAACCCGAGACCATTAACATTGCGGGCTGCTTTTACAGAGCTGTTTATTAATATCATATATTTCCCCCCGCCTTCTGCCGTCTACTGCCCGCCGATTAAACAATAGCAGGGAAAGAGTTGAACAACTCGTCTTGCACAGAGATGCAAGGATTCCAATGGCTTCTGTTGTATGTGCTAAACCTGCAAAAAAAAACACGCCGGGCTCCTGGTGTGATATTTTCACACAAAAAAAGTTATAAATGGGGAGAAAGATACCAAAAAAAAACAAAGACCTAATAGCACCATCAGCCTTTGACAGGATTAAATTGAGCAGCTATCCTGTAAGCTGTGTTAATTCAACAGAATTTTTACTTTAGCTTTCTGCCAGTATATCTATTTTTGGAACGAATCTCCTGTTACACCTGTCTCCCTCCCCTCCAGCCCGGACACACAAACATGCACATTCGTTAGAATGCATGTTGAACATTATTTGAATAATATTGCCACAAATGGTTATTAGAATATTGGTTAAGAAATACCCCCGTGGTTCGTTTTTATTAATAATGCATTAAGAGAATTACTTAATAGACGAGGTCAGATAAAACTTGTCTCATTAGTTTTGCGCATCTTTGAAGTGCTGGGAGTTTGTGTCCTTGTGGGACTCCACAGTTCTCCGTTAAAACCTCCCTCATTTGGGTAATGTTACAAAATGTAGTAATAATGCTGAATGTTTGAACCGACGTTTGCACAGTCGCTTTGTGTGAGCAGAAATATAATCGGCTAGAAATCTATATTATTTGATCAACTTTATGCTACTCATTCAAAGCCAGTGAACTTCAAGGCTTCAGACAATTTTGATGTGGTGGGAGTGGGGGTGAGTGGGGGGGAGTGGGGGAGGGCGGTTGGCAGCAATACTGGACATTTTCTTTGAATTTATAAAAACAAAGAGGGGGTCTGGAGATTGATTGGCCGCTGAATCGTTCCCTCAAAAAAAAACACGGCGATTATTATCTATTTTTATAAATTTTACAATTCCCAGGATAGGAGTTTCACTGCGTCCTTTAAAATCTCCGAAGATGCTGCTTTAAAAGGTCCCCAGGTTAAAATTGCTGCTGGATAAATATATTCGCCGCACATTCGGGCATTAGCTGAAAAACTTAAACTCACAGTTGGTAATAAAAGCTGCAGACCTCTCAGGTTTCAGTTAATCTATTGTTTTGATTCTAGTTTCAGAGCAGTGTCTAAATTCTGTCCCAACCAACTGTTCAATACACGCAGAAAGGTAAAGGGAACCGTTCATCACCAACAACTGCGGGGCGGAACTGTTAAAGTCATGCCTACTAAAATGTTTTAATTTGCTCCTTAAATTCACATAGTTATTGCCTCACCCCCCCCCCCAAAAAAAAAAAACCACGAGTGCTGATTTCACCCAGCGCTTATTCGTGTGAAGATGGAAGCAAGGCGGTCTGTTGAAAAGTGTTTTCAGAAGGACGAGGTTTGATGCGGGAGGATTTTCAGCAACATGGACATGATACTCTCCCGCTTTATAGCCAAAATCTCCCGTCCCAGCCCCTTTGTAATTTAATGAACGAAACCTCATTAAGTTTTATCCCCCTCCCCCCAATTCCATTTTGTAAATCTGGGAAAGGTGTGATGGTCCCATCTGAAGTTCCGTTTGAACATCCCCCCTTAAACGTGAACTTTGAACAATTTTCTGGCCTGGTTAACATTCATTTTAACAAATTGTGGTGCTTGCAATGACCGTCATTGAGAAAATAGCCGCTCTTACAATTTCCATGACAATTTTTTCATGTGTTCTGTGGGATAGGACTGTCAACCCTTAGTTATCCTGAAGTTATAAAGCCCCGAATAGAACAATTTTCAGAATGCTCTGCATAAATTAAAAACTTTAATAAAGAGGATATTAAATAATTCTCGGCGCTTTGGGCCATTGCTACCAGAACACAAACCCACCACATTGTAAACCGGTTCTGTTTTTAAAAGGTTTATTCGGTATTGCTGGATTCAAATCAATTCGACATCTGGCTAACCATTTGTTATAGCAGAAAATTCAAGTCAATGCATTTGTACTGAAATAATTTGAAGAGTGTTCCGCTATTACTGTAAAAGTTAGACGGCTCGGTTTGCCATCCATGTAAGCGCTTTTAATAGGCTTGTGGAATATTCGTCACCTAACTGTCTGAAATCGGATTAATTTATGAACAGATTTCTTTTCGCAATGCTAACCAGGGCTTTCTAAGGCATAACCAATAAAGCCTGATTTTCCTTAACAAAAAGGAGAACAGCGTGAAAAAATGCAGCCTAAAGGTCTGTATGTGAAATCAATAAATCCTATTTTAGTCAAATCCAAAGGCGTTAAATACATTGAGAAAGGCGGACGAAGCTGATCTTTACAATGTGACAATTCGCAATGTCCGCAGACTGCTATTTAAATGAGTTTTTAAAAAATAAACCAGGAATACAAGATACAGACCTAGTCTTTATTATTCACATTCATATTTACTTTAAAAGTGTTTAATTTCTGGACACGTTAAATATTTAGTTGAACCGCGCGCGTGTAATTTGTGCATCCATCTATTAAATCAATGCACAGTTCATCTGAGTTGCCAGTATAAAATAGTTTCTGGCGCTAACCATCAAGTTTTGATGACATTTCTCTCGCCGTTAAATCCTTCAGTGGCTTCACATAAATGGAACTGATCTGTAAAATCCAAGTGCGCAATTCTCCCTTTCTACCCAGGCGCAGAATAGAAGAATTTCGAATGCAATACTTTTGCAATGTTATTTGTGTAATGAACCCCATTGTGCAACATAACAACCACCACATTGATTATTCTTCTACTTAAAAGATAATGCATGGAAATAAACTGAACCCTGCTGCTGCGATATTTTTATACTTGGTGAATAACATTTAAGACTCACTAGCATAATACTTTAAAAAATTCACACTGATTTAAGAGTTTACATTGATACTTTGTTGCTACCAACTCGTACTTCAATTGAATGGAGTTTGTGATTTGTGTATTGAATATGCTAACACGTTGGAGAATCTTTCAACACGAATATTTAGTAATTCTGCAGATAGAGATTGCTTAGCTCCTTATTAAAATATATATCGACTTTATTAATAAATAATGTTCGCTACAGTTCTGATTAATTCTTGGAAGTCCTGCGTATAATTAAATACTGTAATATTTAATGATAAGCACCTTGTTCGGAAAGTATGTGCAATACTCGAACAATCATCTCTCAGTTTCGATAGCCTATCTGATTTATATTTTCTATGTTCCTTCTCAAACCTGAATATCTGATATTTCACAGGCGCTCAGCTTAAATCATATCATTTAAATATTTCGCAAGAACTCTAGATCCAAACATATCTTAGTTTCAGTCCACCTGAGGACCAGTTACATTCATGGAGTTAAAGGGGAGGAAGAAAGGGTGGCCAGGCAAGTCCACTGCACTGTCAATAGATAAGCTATCGATATTAAAGTGTGCGGCTCAATTTCCAGCAGAAATGGGTATTTTATCAAGTAACAAAGCACTTTCGACATTGTGTAGACCTGTATCAACAAGACATGGCAGGTAAACTCACCAAGAAGTACTCTTATGTTAAAAAAAAAGTTTCTGCCGCGGGATAAGAGTTGAAAACATTACTAACCAGGTGTATATAGGATATCTCTGTACTTGGCATGAAATGTATATTTTAGTCAAATCATATCATACATGTAGTGTTAATATTTATACGCATGGCCCTAGGATGCCCTCGCCCCCTTTTTAGTTACTGTTCTGAAGGCTATTTGTCCAGGCCTTTCATTGAATGTTGATATAGAATCTCTTCCCCGAGGCGTTAAAAAAGCGTTTACGAATTATACAGCAGGAAACACGATTAATTGTCGTTTAACTTTTATTTGTAATTCTTTCTTCAAACATGCCCCATATTCGCATGTGGCCTGGCACATGGGCTCACGTGTTGCATGGTATTTTATGAGTTGCGCTGGTTTGCCCAAGCATGTTGGATGGCAGAAAGTGGCACTCATCTTGTGTTAAAGACGATATTAGTCACATAAGCGTTTTCCTGAGTACTTTTGCTCCTTGTTTTGTGGAAGAACCATCTAAATGCTGAAAGATCGATAGCTGGAAGGGACGGTCATTACTTAAATCACCCACTGTTAGTTAATATACACCATCTTTAAAATCGAGAATGGGCTTCGGTGCTCTCAAAAGTAAAATATTTTGGCTGTGACTTATTAAAGAACTGCTGCTTTCGAAATCAACACGTTCCTCTGGTTTAAATGCTGTGGTGCAATTTTAACAGCGCTTTAAATAAATATGGGCCCTCATTACTTTCGGGGTTTTATTTAACAGAATGACTTTAAATTGTTCCAAACGTTGCAAAGGAAATAAAGTAAAATGAGACAGTGTTGGAGACTGAAATGTTGACTTTTTCCTCCCATGCCAGCCTAAAGATAAACTAACAAAAGGGAAGAACCTAATGAAACAGGCCATCAAATAGCATCATACTTATTTTCAATAAAAGAAGCCATCTAAACTTCCTGCGATGAACGCTCTATTCTAAAACGTGGCGAGTTTGTTTTAATATTATGTAGCATAGAGAGAAAAAACAAGACCACACCTCTGGCCCATTTATCCTGTTAAATAAACACATATAAATAGTCTGTAATCCCTTCACTCGTTTTCTATCGTTTTCCACACTTAACGCTGCCAAGTCAGGTGGAATTAATGAGGGGCTCCAAATCTTGGGCCACTTTCGACACTTGAAAACATGCAAGAACATTTACTACTTCTTACCTGCGTTTATTAATTACAGCCTAAAAAAGTGCTTATATCACTGCAACGTATAAATGGATTAAGCCCTATTTCATAATCCTATGAGAGTTACCCTACAGTGTACAATAAATCCCATGTACAGTGATTCTAACTTGCAAACATTTCTTCTCGCAGGTATTTTTTTACAAATTACTCAATGTTAACAGTACATAACCATCAGCCGGGTTAAGATGTCACTCTGTATACGTGAGTGTTTTACAGCACCATGTTGCTGTATGTAAAACACACTTACTTTACCAGCTATTTGCATAAAAGCACCAACACTACTGGGGCTTGTAAGTTGTATACAGTGGACACACGATTTCGCGGAAATTCACTTACGGATATAATAATGCGCAACAGAACTTTAAAAAAAATCAAGCTTCAGGGGGAATAACATACAGCAATGCTAATGAGAATTTAATGGCGACTTATTAATCTCTGTAATTGCAATGCTGCATAAAATGATAGCAATTTGTATATGTGGTGTAAATACTGGAGAACGGGTTATCTATGGATGCTTAAAATGCTTTGTACTTCATTCTAAAAGGGTTTAATTTCTGTTTCTTGTTAAGGTAATTATGCAGTCTTCATTTCCAACCATTCCCAGCGTAATATGAACGGTGTGCAATTATCATATCCACAGTCTCTCGTTAAAACGCTAGGATTCGCTCCGACTTGTTTTGACTGGTTATGTAGAGGCAGAATTTGAGAGCAAAAGATGGAACGCTCTTGGTGCGGAATTGCCCTGAATACCCTGCACTAGACACAGCACAGCGGGAACACGAACAACGCGAATGAAAGTTACACGGATTGCACCGACAGCCAGTGGAAACACCTGTTTACTCACCCGGGGGGAAAGTTCTTGTACATTTGGTAAGAAATAATTGAAGTAGATCTTTTTTTTTTAGGTCTTCCCCCCACAGATAATTCCGAGATGAATTTGCTGGGTCTGGAGAAGAGGCGGATAAGAATTAACCCGAGCCAGGGCGAACAAGCAGAGAGAAACGATCAATATCCAGCCGGGCCATAGCAGCTGCCAGATGGTTAGGAGATAAAAAGCACAACCAAACTGTTTCTATCAGGGCCCTCGTCAGCCTACGGTCACTTAAACAGGGGGAAATAAGGAATCTGATTACATGCAAATTTCAATCAACAATTGCAACTCCGTACTTTTAAATGAATGCTAATAAGAAATCAAGGCATCTTTTTTGCAGAAATCATTATTACATTCGGTGTGCGGAATTTATTTTCTCAATGATTAGAAATCAGACCAGAGTCCACTGAAACAGCAGTTCCTTAGGAAGAAATTGTTTTAAAATCTAAGTTTTCCTTTGGAATGTTTCAGTTGTAAATATTAGCTCAGCAAATGCAGAGACACGCTTTAGCCTCATTAATGATTCGAGTTTAATTCATTAAAACGCCAAGTGATGGTCAGCTTTTTGAACGAAGGACCGGAATAGGGATCCAACCTTTTTTTTTAAAAAGGGGCCCTAACAAGGGCCTCTCACTGACATTATATCATCTTACTGTAATTCCACAATGTCATTCAGTGACATTTAATATGAAGTGAATGTTAAAAGTTTCGCCTTTTTATTTAAAAAAACCCAACTTACTGTAATAATGGGAAATGACCAATGTTTTTATCCGTTCTGTTCTCTGATTTTCAGCACATTTGGCTGCGCTTTGGCTAATGATATCTTATCGATTTGGACGAAGCAATGAGGTGTTGCAGATCCCTGCTTGAATGAAGAGCGCATTCAGCTTGCTAAATTATATTTTGTTAATTATAAAACGAGGGGCGAAGAAATAAACAGGGTTTCGGCAACACCTTCCTAAGATTCAAGTGGTGAAAGGGACAACCTACCACACGAGTTTACTCCAACACAATTAAACAGCAGCGATAACATTCTTGCCATGGAATCACCATTATCCTGGATTTGCATTCAATTGAGCAAAATTTATTGCACTCAAGTAGCACTTTTTCTTACTGTTTAAAATGATCGAGGAGAAATAAATAAATGCTCGCATTGCCTGCACGTCTGGTAATATTCGTACTGCGTTCGATATTGATTGTAACAGAAATGCACAAATTGTAAATGGGCAAATTGACCTACATTTTTTTTTCAGAGCCTCCACATCTGGAAGCTGAGGTACGGAACCTAAGAGGGAGAAACACACACAGGTACAGGTGGAGGCGAGCTGCAAGTCACCAAAGTTCTGCTTCGCCCCATCCCTCTCAATTTTAAAGCTCTCGGCTCTTAAATCAGGAATGCAACGTGTTGAGGCTGCATTTTGAAACGGTCAGATTTCCAAGTAGCCCGTTCACCACTGATCTTGCAAACCAAACGGCACGAAACAATTTAAAAAAAACACACACTTTCTGTAAACTTTTTTGAGGAGGTGGGTGGATGACAGGGACGGCGAATATAGTGTGGGGCCTCAAAAGAGAATCCCCTGCATTGTAGCAACTATATACAGGGCATTTAGAATATCCTACACATAAGTGCATATCAGATTATTCTGCGTTGTTCTAGACTTCTGCATATAGTGAAATATCGCCAAGCCGTGTATTCTTGCTATAAAAATGTGTGGCCATTGCTGTAATGTTCAGTAAATAGCGGTTCAAGTTGTGGAGCTTTTTCCAAACCTTCGACCTAAGTATATTCAAGATCAAAGCGTTCACAGCTGGATTTTTGTACTTCTTTATGTTGCAAATCCTCTGCAAGTCCCTTAATGCAACACTTTCATGCTGTTACCACTGGTTACTGCTCCGACTCCCCAAAGACCTTTTTTTCCCCCGATCCCAATACCACAGGTCAGAATTTGTCCTTCACGTGTCAGCCAGGAGATTTTAATCAACTCATTTTGGCGTTTACAAATGGCACTAAAGCCACTGAGCTATTCCGCCAAAATTACCAGGTTTTAATGGGGAAAGCGCAATTGTGGATTGTTTTCCAATGGGTAATAAGCAGAATAGTTAGACACACAGCATAATACAGCCCCTCACGTCCTCTTACCCGATTTCACTATTAAACGCTGTATTTGCAAGGTAAACACCCCCCCCCCCCCACCAAGTTCAAATGAAAGTTAATTAATCAAGCGCAAAGTTTATATCCCCATGACTTGTTTGATTAGTATCGTACGATGGAACTGAAGATCCGTTTTCCAATTCTAATCAGCGCGTTATTTCCCTGTTGCTGTCATCTATCAATATAAGGTGATAAAATGTTGCTGATAACTTGGTTCTCTAAATGCTTCCAAGTGTTGTTGGTA
The DNA here is from genome assembly GCF_052327205.1 of Somniosus microcephalus. Taxonomy (NCBI): domain Eukaryota; kingdom Metazoa; phylum Chordata; class Chondrichthyes; order Squaliformes; family Somniosidae; genus Somniosus; species Somniosus microcephalus. The sequence goes on along the minus strand of NC_140999.1, from coordinate 27,438,379 downwards.
AATATACCTTTCCATGATATTTTAGAGTTTGTATTTGTATTTGCGCTTCTGTTGCAGCTGCGAATGTTTCATATTAGAACGCTTGATTGGAGCAGCGGTAGGTTTGTGTAAAATGACTCCTAAGTGTTGGCAAATACTGTATTAACAATCAAAGTGTGTTAAGAGCAGTGGTTATGAACTGCCTCACAACACCTCAATAAATGCACTGGTGTCTACGCCCCCGGCTGAAGGTTTGAGGAAACTGTAAACATTTAAGTGATGGACTCTCTCCCAAATGATAAAGCAATTTGTAAAATATGCTAAAATTGCTCAAATTTGGCAATCAGACTTGATAATTGTATCCCCTATTAAGGCTACAATATCTAAAGATGCTGGTTTGAATTTAAGACATGATAGGTAGATGGAGCATTTCAAAATAATAATGTAGTTTATCTTACTGAAAGGAAATATTGCTGAAAGTACTGAACGTGTTCTACATCAAAAAACATGTCAATTATCCCAATCTTGAGCCTCAAAGGCCTGATCTAATGATTTTGGATCCTAAGATATAGCCATCTTAAGAATCTCTATAGTATAGATTCCAATTGGCCAGTCAATGATCTTTGACTACCAGCGTGTACTTCTTTTGGTGCTTAAATTACCTAAAGATTTTAATAACTGTTGCATCAAACAATCTAGTCCTTAAGTTTTAATATTCAATTTCAGATGTGTGTTCTCAGATATCAAACTGGTACAGTAAATGTTAAAGATGAAACGTTCCTTTCCGTAATGATATCCTTGTCAGCTATACAACTCATTCTAAGTATAAAGTCATTTGCTTAGAATCAACCAGCCAGAGATAGCCCTGTGCTGTGGATAATTAGGAGCCGAATCGTCAGCCAACAGCTATATATAGCGAGTTTAAAGTGAGGTGCTGCAGTCCGTTATCAGATCAGAGAGTTCTGAACCTATAATGCATCCTTAGATAATTGAAATTGTGCATTGTTTGATCTGAAACTTCCAGTTTTATGAAGTAAATGCATTGGTAGGAGAAAAGCTCCGGAAGTTCAGTAATGAGATGTGGGACTGCTGACGTCAAGGTTGGATGTGAGATTGCGCACTGACACTCTGGCTCCCTCTGTCTCTCCCCAATCTGCAGCCGTTAAACATCAGCCCTAGGACCAGCACATCAGTCAGAGAGGCGATCGGAGCGAGCCCGTAGCACTGAATTCGAGAAACCGAGCCTACAAAATGCTCGATCGAACGGATGAGTAGGTATTGATGCCTAACCAGTACAGCGAACATGGAGCTTACAATGGAGAATATTGGGAATATCCACGGCGTGACCCAATCAAGCGACCTGATGAACAGTTCTCACAATCGCCAGGCTTCCCACCGTAACCTCACTTCCCACGGCCGGCCTGCCATGGTGTCGAGCATGGCTTCGATCCTGGAAGGAGGCGATTACCGTCCGGAGCACGGCTTGTCTGGTCCCCTGCACCCTGCCATGAGCATGTCCTGTGAAAGCCCACCTGGGATGAGCCTTAGCAGCACTTACACCACGCTGACGCCCCTCCAGCACCTGCCGCCGATCTCGACGGTGTCTGACAAATTCCACCACCCTCATCACCATCACCACCACCACCACCACCATCCGCACCAGAGATTGCCTGGCAATGTCAGTGGCAGCTTCACCCTCATGAGAGACGAGAGGGGTTTACCATCCATGGGCAACCTCTACAGCCCTTACCACAAGGACATGGCGACCATGGGCCAGCCGCTGTCCCCTCTCTCCAATGGACTGGGTACTTTGCACAACTCTCAGCAGCCCCTGACCCCTTACGGCGGACACATGGCCAACGAGAAGATGCTGTCTCCAAATGGCTTCGATTCGCATGCTACTATGCTCAGCAGGGGCGACGAGCACCTTGCTCGGGGGCTGGCGGGGCCAGGAGCCGGGATGATGGCCCATCTGAACGGGATGCACCATCACAGCCACCACCACGGACAAACCAACGGCTCCATGCTCTCGTCCGAGCGCGACCGCCAGGCATCAGTCTCCGGATCTCAAGGCAACAGCTCGAATCAAGTCGAGGAAATCAACACCAAGGAGGTGGCCCAGAGGATCACAGCCGAGCTGAAACGCTACAGCATCCCCCAGGCCATTTTTGCACAGCGAATTCTGTGCCGGTCGCAGGGGACCCTCTCAGACCTGCTGAGGAACCCCAAACCCTGGAGTAAACTCAAATCCGGCCGGGAGACCTTCAGGAGGATGTGGAAGTGGCTTCAAGAACCTGAATTCCAAAGAATGTCTGCCCTAAGGCTTGCAGGTAGGACGGATAGTATACAGAGTTCAGTCGATTTCTTTATATGCCGGGTTTAAAAAAAACATATAATGCAAACTTAAAACACACAAACGCAACAAATACTGAAAACTTTGTGTAGAATGCTGAATGACTTCCCTCTATATAAACTGAAGGAAATGGTTGAAAGTGTCTTTCTACAATTTTTGTATATTAATTTTTCCCTTATTTTATTTATCGCTTTGTATTTCTTTGTCTCTGTTTGACATTGTGTGTGTGTGCGCGCATTACACACACACACATTCACAGTGTTCTCTATTCCTCTCACACTCGTTATTTTACTACAGGATCCCCCAGGGTTTTCCCATTATTGTCCCTTTTCTCTTCCCCTCCCCCATGTTTAGCATATGTAAATATGGTAATAATTATTCGGTACATCAATAGATTTACCTAGCAGATATAAAGGTAGATGTGCTGCTACCTGTTCCAGACATTGCTGCTGTCACACAGAAAGGCCAGTTTGGATTTACTCGCCTATTCTCTCCCATATACGATATATCGAGGGAGCTCTTTCTGTCCATTAGATGATTTGTATTGATAAACACATAGCAAATTTGTTTCCAGCAGATTAGGTTATTCATACTGAAAGAAAGGGATTGTGTCCATTATCCCTGCTGTGTTTTGCTTTTAGAAATAGTGGTAACATCTTATATTGATTATTGGGTAGAAAATAGCTTGAGAAATTTGAATAGGACTAATATCACCGCTGCGTTTTATTAAGGACATTTGGTTTATGTACTCTATATGAAATACGTCATTTCTATTCTATTTGTTCAAAGAACTATTCATTTCTGTAACTGAATGGCATGCGTGCTTTAATGGCCTTTTAAAATGCGTTGTGGGCCACCTAGCGTGGTCATTGTGACAATGTATTTAGTGTACCCACCATCTCTTGGACCCTCTGACACATTGAGCCGCCTCTTCTCGTTAAATAGAAGCACGGACATCTTCAGCACCGTACTGTCCTCAGGTGTATCATCCATGTGGAGCCACGTGTCCCACAATTTACCTGCCCCTTAATTAGGTGCGAATCGAGGCATCTTTTAGTTACAGTCAATGCGCTATTGAAAAGCAGTTAATGTAATGCAGATTGCATTGGTTTTACAAGACTCTGATAAATAAAGATTTAAACTATCCTGAATTGGCTTTTTAAGTGTCTCTGTTGTTAAACTCAATCGAGCGTTTGTGTTTTATTTCTGTTCCAAAATGCATGGGAGAGTTGGGACAAATTAGCACAATAAAGGTCAATGTTACTGGATTGAGTAACATACACAGAAATGAAATGCAAACATTTTTAAATTAAGCGTTTGACAAGAATACAAAGTCTAACCACTGAACGGCGATATGTTTAAAATTATAGCATTAAAGACAGTTTTTCATTTTCGAGTGGTTATTTTCTTAGTGCGGCGCCGATAGAACTTGGCGAGTCTTCTACCACATTTTGAAATCTCCTATTAAATGTTAATAAACCCTCTGTGCCATAATCTAGCCTAACCACTATATTAAAATATGTGGTATGCGCTGCTGCCAGCAAATATTCCTGTGCTGAACGATGATGGAAGTGCTGCAGAGTAACATCTTTCTTTAAGGAAATCCTTGCTTCAAGATTCTTTGTTGTCCCAATTTCTGCACCAGCAATCAGATCAGGTGCAAGTACTTTGGGATTTAAACATATTTCAGGGCATTTTTTAACGTATTACTTATACTAGAATAAATGTTGATTTCCTATTTGGAGTCTTTTGTTCCATATGATCATAAAGGGGCTTGGGAATGTCGTGGCAATGTCCTACTAGTGATATTAAGATATAAATATGTAAAGTAGCAATAGCCAGGATTCTTTACCAGTAGTAAGGGAGACAGAATTGTTCGCGTTTCAAAACCACAAAATCGATAGCTTCGAATTACAATTCGGAATTCATCACAGTCAAAGAAATCGATTTTTAGGGTTGTTCAAATATTTTGAAACGGCAGTACACGGCCAGATAATGTTACAACTGGTGAGACTGCAGAAAAGGAAAAAAAATCACAAATGAACGCGTTAGGGTAGTTTCAGATATTATAGATGTAATTGTCCATTTGCATGTTTAAACAGCAATGATCGGGACACCTCGGAGGATCGATGCGTTTAAGCAGCACGATTTCATTAGGGTTGTAAAGGAAAAGAAGACGATGCGCGAAAAATCGTCGCAATTCCAGCAATGTCTCAAACACTCGCTTAAAACGACCAGGCATGTTCTTGTGGCATCAACTCGAATTTGACCTGTTCGGTGTTAATACAGGTGTTTGTCAATTGTATATTTGAAGGTCCCACATCAATTCTAAAGATTGCAAATGTTCCCATTGCTTAGTACACTAGTGCCCCACCCAAAGTCCAATTTTCTTAGTTTTTAAGTCACAAGTTAATATAAATACAAAGTTCTAGATTCACACATAGCACAAGGTGTACCCGGGTGAACTGCAGCTGATGAATGAGTAGATCGGTTCGTACTAAAGGCCAATGGATGTGCTTTCAGCAGCAGTGTTGCTACATATATTTGGCTAAAGATTGTATCTGTGCAAATACGGTATTACCAACAATAGATATAGCCACACATCAAATCCAATAGATAATACATGACAGACATTTGAAATGGGGGGCGGGGGGGGGGGGGGTCTTACAGCCATTAAAAGGCGCTTTAATACTCAATTTTGGTAGAAAGCCCAGACGTTAGTAAAGATGCACTCAGCAGAGCTTCATTTATACGTGTTGCATGAGATGTTAAGGAGGAGGTGCGACACATTTTCAGGTACCCGATTTATTGCCCCCCCCCCGTCCTCCCCACAGCCTGTACAGGTTACACGAGCAGGACAGAGCACAAAGCAGGGCTGATGCTGCTACTTAATTGAACCCTCCATGCTGATGTGGTTGTGCGAGTCGGTAAATATACAATCAATAAACATGCTGGACGCTGAAATGGCGTTTGCATACGGACCTAACCCTTTCCACTTCACTTTCTTATCCCGTGTCTGTGGACTGTAGATTAACAATCAATTATTTAAAGGATTCTAACGTGTTACTCGTGCCTGGAACTATACGCTGGTGGCCAGCTTGATATCATTTATAAACGAAAATGAACAGATATCCTTGTGTTTTGCAGACAGCAGTATCTACATTGCTTGGAGCCTATGAATTGTTTAAAGATAATACAGTAATCTTTCTCTAGTCATCATTGGTGTTGGTAAAGATACAGATATACACAAGAATTCCTATCAAGTCGATCTATACGTAGATTTGTATACAGATATTTGCTCTAAGTACAGTCCCATGTATATGCGAACACATATTACAGACCATAATATTTATTCGTATGTATCACTGTGTATGCTGAATCTTTCCCAGATATTTGCTCTCAAGTGAAAGTCATACTTAAGCAATATCACGACTTGCAAGTCTACAAATCCTCCACATAAAGGTGCATCTATTATTTACCAGGGTACGTATTATATATTTACATATCAAATAAATTACATGTGTAGAGATCCAGTCCATACGTGTACGACACAGTAATAATGGGGTATCTATAAATGTGAAATTATTATCGATTAGGACTATCAAATAAAGTTGTAGGTTAAGAAGATTTTTCAGCGTTAAAATAACCATTTTTCCGGGGGGGGGGGTGCGGGGGCGATGTGTTTAATGATAGTGTTGCGGCAGTGGGGAGAGAGGGAGGGAATGAGGGGGATGAGAGAGAGAGAGAGAGAGAGAGAGGGCAGCCAGAGCTGGTTTTTGTGCAGTTTGAACTGAGTCAATATTGATCACACAGCAGCTCAGCCTTTGCTACTGGGAGACACACTCTGCTCACAAATGTGATCAAAAGCCTGCAATCCCAAACCACCTCGGCTGGGCTTTCCACAAGACGGATCGGTGCCCACTGCAGTAAATTCTTCTCCCCCACACATCTCCACTGTTCCAATTAACGAAATCAAACCTGCTGCTGGCAGCAGCTACTCAACTTTTACGGGGCAGATCTCCACAAGCTGCACGCGACCTTAGAAGGTCCCGATTTTTAGTGAGCTGGAAATGTAGAAACAGGGCGGGCAGCCGGGGTGATGCTGGGACTGAGAATGGGCTGTGGACTACACTAAAACCAGCTCAAAACGGTGCATTAAGGCTTTACATAGAATATGTCCACAGGATAGTTCTGCAAAGGGCCAGAACATCCCGATTGACTAACGGTTGCCACAACAACGATTGGAAAAAAATAACCCCCACCACACACAAAGACACACACACACAAAAGAAGAGCAGTTTGGCTCTTCCATTACTGGCCTGCGATTGATGAAGTTTCACTAGTAGTTAAAAAGAGAGTAAATCAATAACTATTTTTGACAACCTATCAGCCATTTGTTGCGATATGTTACCAGGATGAGGACCATATAGAGAGCAAAAACAGCACCAGTATATCGAGGGCTGCTGATAGAGATTAGCCTGGGAAAGCGAAAAGTAACAAAATAAAAACACTTTAAATAGAACCTTAAATAGACAGATCAGACCTTTTAAACTTTATATATATAGGTATAGATATATAAGTATATGTATGTATCCAAGTAACGCCCACTTTGCATATTGATCTCCTATACATTATGATCCACACTCTAACCTTATGTTAGGCGCCGACTGAAATTATTCTTAACATTCAAGGCGCTGCCTACATTAATGGGATTCTTAGTCTATTAATGATCAGGATTTCTGGTGATCCTTCGGTTAGAATAATAAAATTCATAACTGGCTGGAATTATCCAATTACATTGACATGCGCCATGTTCTGGTAGGCCAAAAAACCCCGAAAGAGCGCCGTTTGAGAAGGCCCAGGCGGAATGCCTGCTGGATGTAGGTCTTGTTTTAAGTGCAGTTTAAGTGAAGGGCGCGATATTGAAATCCTCGATTAATGGGGTTTGCCCGGCTCTTATCAAACAGCTGCTGAGGGAGCTTTGGAATTCGTTTCAAAGGTCGCTGCGGCGAGTACCTGTTATCTCGCTTGAAATTGCTGGATTTCGGTGGAAGTCGGGCTGGTCCGGAACGAAAGTTAAATAGTAACAACATGGAACAGATAAAATGAACATTTCAGATGGGATTCTCCGCGCCAGAGTGGAGTCGCGGGGGGTGGGGGTGGAGAGAGAGAGACACACACACACAGTCTGATTCAGGCTGGTTTTGTTGAATGTGGTAGCCACCCAACCGTTCGGATCTCCTCACCACCACAGCCCAAACAGACAAGGGCAATTGTTGTTTGGTTTGCAATAAATTGGAAAAGTGAAAGACACAGGGACTAGTTTACTCTGAGACGCCACTTCAATAAATAAATGACGTTAATTATTAGTAAAACGAGGCTAGATAGAGACATTAGTTCGCGATTAAATTCTTGGGGGGGGGTTAGATTATAATGTTGTTGCTGATAATACTCAAAGAATTAATAATTTACAGGGCAAGACGTATGCTTTGAAAATTTTAATGCTTAAATAGCCTCCCCTTTATCAGGTATCCGTCTATGTAATTCTTTACCGCGCGGTGTTCTCGTACAGTCGGTAATATTCTGAGGTGTTCGCATTGAACATTAATATTGTTTCGAAAATTGGAATAAATTCTGGACAATAATCCAGGTGTTGCATTTAAAATGTATTTTAAAGGATAACATTTGTGTAGTATAAGCAAAAACTGTATACCGAAAACGGTTAGAAGCCATATCATAACAGCTGAGTTTAAGTTTGAACACTTAACAGCTTTAAATTGTATTACCAACAGCAATGATATAATATTGTCATATCATTGCAATGTTATTAACAACTGGCTTTATAAATCAAATGCAAACTGAATGTGAAAGAAACCGAATTCAACTGGGCACATTTAACGCAAAAGACAAATGAATTTCTAAAAATTCCAGGTACGGGTTTTAAATTAAACTGCAGGAAAATTATTAAACATCGGCACCTAACCTCATTTTGTTAACCAGAGCGGAAAAGCCGTGTAAAGTTGTTAAAATCCGATTAACGAGCACTCCATTAGCATTACCCAGGAGGATTTCACGATTCCCTTTGTTATAGCAGCAAGGTGAAAAGAACACAGACAAGGCGGCCCTGACTGGGTGTGTGGAATGTCGGAGTCTGAGAGGACTGGGACGGTGGGCCGGATCTATTGAGGTGAAAGGACCGGGGTTAGAATTCCTGCGAGCACTGGGATCAGAAGTTAACCAATCCGCCTGTTGTAAACGCTACCACACGCGTGGTGGCGATTTCTGCTGTTAAAATGCATCTTAAAAGTATTGGCATGAAGATTTCAGACCCAAAAGATAAAATCCCGAATCATCCGCCACCCTTTTTAGCCCTGGCGTTACCAGTGACTCGCTAACATTTTTATTTGATTTTTTAAATTGTTTCCTTCTGGGTGCAAAAGGAAAAGGGAAATAAAACCACATGTAGCGTGTCCATAACTTTTTGGACATAATCCGAGTTCCAGTGTGTGGTTTGAACACTGACAATAGTCATTTTCTTTCAAGATAACCATTGTAACCAACACATCGAAATGTTAGCCGTGAAAATATTAGTTTTGAAAAAGGGTTCACCCGAAACGTCCACTCTAATTTCTCTCCACGGATGTTGCCTGGCCTGCTGAGTTTTTCCAGCATTTTCTGTTGTTATTTAGTAAAGTGAATCCGGATAGGTAACCCCCTGAGCGATTGTTGTTCCTCCTGCTCCTCCTAGGGTCAGCTGATTTAAAGTTGCCGAGAATGGCAGCTACCGTTTTCCTCACCCAGTCCGCAGCGTGAGTGAGTCTCAAATTATTGACCATCATCCATATCAATGAAGCACCCCAGCATGGCAGAGAGCTCCAGATGAACCAAACAACATTTGAGAAATAATAATGATATTAGCAAACATTTTTGATGCTTTTAACGACTGGAATTCGAATTCCGTCAAAGAATATAATTCTAAGTGTGCCCCAGAATCCCGTCCATTGGATACAATACTGTACATCCCAACCAGCTCAACACAGAAAGGGCCATTCAGACACATCCAGACATGCCCGAGTTAAACACCGTCATATTGTATTATAATATTGAAACTGTACTAAACCAGTAGAGAATCCTTTTATTTCTACATGTTAAAATAACGCATACTTTACTATGCCATCCGTGACAAAATGATGTTCTGCCAAATAAGTGACTCCTGGTGTTATGGAGCGTATTCAGAAATCTTTATTGTTCTTTGAAACAAAATACTGGAAGTAAAATTTTATTAACTACAACAAGAATTCTGCCTTGTCCTGTTTACATCTGGATTGTATTATAAATCTGGCTGATCCCGCCTGTGGGCAGTGTAATCTGTCCCTTTTAACATCTGCTCAAGCCCTCCCTACAGAGGCAGAGTGTAACTGGGACACCAACATTTATCATCTCGTCTATATTAAGGAAAGCCTATCAGCTCTGATCTAAAAGCACTGGAAATCAATTAGTGGCTGAGCAAACGTCTCACATAAAGGAATTGTCTCCATTATCCGGCGCGGGCTGTTCGTGCTTTGAGTTTCTTCTCCACTTCATTTGCGTGGACTTTTAATTTCCCAAAGCCTGTGATTACCACCAGTGAGATAGATCTGTCTCCAATCCCGCCCAGGAAAGGTTGAGTTAAAACCAGTTCACCAGAGAAACCCGTGCGCCGCACACACAAGGAACGAGTAGAATTTTGCCTCTAACTTACCAGAAAGAGAAAACACCATTTTATATTAAGAATGCGCCGACGCATTTCGGGTGTAAAACAATAAACACCGTTAGAGCAACGAAACAGTCCTGCAGTCTTCCTACAAAATGAGATGATTCTCCTTTACACTTTCAGATTAGATATTTAATATTTCATCAGGCTGTGTTAATCAGGATGAGAAGCAGAAACTGATACTCGAGCGTTAATTCCAGAAAGCACTGACCAATTTCTGTGGTTAGAAATGGGAACACTACATTTTAAATCGATTTGTAATTACAACCCAAAGCTTGAGGCGATGTCCGTGCGTTTTTATTTTGCAGACTTGTCTGTGGTTAAACATTCAAAACTATTCGCATTGTGCAAATGTCACAATTGAACTTTATTATTTAATGCAACCTAACCCCAGTCCCGTTGTCTTAAATCGGGACAAATGGATGAATTGTCCTGTTCAAAACCACCTCTAGCGAAACGACACTGTCCTGAACGTCAGAACACTTAGACTCCAGGTAAAAGTCGCCATCATTTTAGGCCTGGGTTGTGCCAGTTAAGAGGGAGAGAGAAAAAGGTCATCTCCGCCTTTGGAATGTTTGGTGTTCTGTGAAATCTTAATTACTACGAAGATACCTTTTTCGAGGGGAGTGTGATGTTGAGAATTTAAATGTAATACTTTATTAAGTCCAACTTTCACATTTTATATTTGTAAATGAACATTACTTTTAAAAACATTTTCAATTAAAGAGAGGGATAAGGTCGATAGACTGGCCTGAACCCAGATCTCTAGGTTCATTAAAGAACTGGGACAGCGTGGCGTGATCTCGCTGTAACAAATCTGTACAAAATCTACATCAGAATAAGATTTTACTAAATGCCAATGTGCACTTGAAATAATTCTGTCTATGTATCTTTCTATATAATTCATAAGTATTTTAAGATTGGCGCATAATACCATTGAGCACATTGGCACACACCAAGTATGAATTCTGAGATTGGTCTGATAGCTGATTCCTACTTTAACATTTTAATTCCGAAAAGACACCCCAAATAAATACCCTCGAGAAAGTCTGCTTATTGTTAAAATTCGCATGTTTCATAATTTCACATTAACAACCTTTAAAAAAAATTATTTTCGTTTTTTGAGGAGTTTCAACCAAAGGTTATAAAAATGTGCGAAGCCACAACAGACGCGTTCGGCTTTTCATTCATCTTTGTGTTTAACCCATCGAAATGAAGCATTGTGAATGGAGTCAGCGATTGCACTTGTGAAATCTGTACCAGGATAAATCAAGAATTCGCCTGGAATGAATCTTAATCCTAAAGTTCAGAAAAATAGGACGGCAGTTTTAAAATTAGCATCAGAAGGAATCCAGCAGAACTGCAACAAATGAAACATACACATATTTACTTGGCCTGTCGAAGTTGTTACTTTAATTGGTGAAGACTCCCCGAAATTATTTTAATTATTTATTATAGCTATTGGGCCTTTGGATTGTGTTAGAGCTATTTTAATTTGTACCAGCACATAAAACTACATAACGTTACTACATTGCTTTTGCTAATCTGTTTCGATTCTGATACTACTTATTACATAGAAATACAGCGTCATTCGATGGTAATTTTCAGTTATTTTAATTTAATGACGATATTTTCTAGATCAGATGTTATTTAAGTTAGTGAAAATATTTCCTGAATTTGTTTTAAGTTGTAGGATTTAGATGGTACTGTGTCTTGGCAGTTGTAAGACAATCATAGCAAGTCACAGATGTTGCAGTGTGAAACGGGATTCAATTGTGAAGCACAAATAATGTGGACGATCCATTAATTATTGATTTTGTTTAATGGGTGCTCGTTTAAGGTAAAGAATGACAGTACCGGGGAATGGAATGTTCACCCCTTTACTTGAAACAGTATCAGGCTTTGTCAGGTTCCCCATTACATCGTTCAGTTGCAATGCTGAGGTCCCCTTTCACTGCTCCAGCCAGCAATGTACTTCCGCCTCAGTGTCACAACAGCGACCCCTACTGCACTAGCCTGACATCTGTGCATCTCTCCGCGTCACGTCTTTGTGTTCCAACTGGGCCAGACTTAGCACATTCGTGCAATTCCGGATACACTCCCAGGCAGTTCGGTGCTCTCCACTGAGCCCCACACCGAGTGTGGTCAGACTCAATTCATCTTTGGACCTTTAGCATTCATCACCGAGAGGGCAAGACGACCTTCTGTCGTTCTGCCGTGGCTGGGTTCAACCCAGGCCAAAAAAAAAGTTAAAAAGCATTCTTAACAAACCACCGCATCCATTTTATCCTACTGCTAATAGGATCACAAACAGATTGCCAAATAATAGTTTGTCAAAATACCTCTATTTATTCACTGTCTTGAATGCCACCAACATACTCACTACTGCTTCGAGAACACCTGTTGTAGTAGACGTGTGAATGTAGGTGAAGGCACTAATTCATGACAGCATAATTACCAAGATTACAACATAACTGGTACAAAGCATCAACTGTAATAGAAATTAGCAGCTGTACTTAGAAATACACTCTTTTTGTCAATTGTACAGTTTATTTTGGATTTAATTGGTCAAAGTTAACTCTCTGTCCTTGCTCGCTGGTATTTGCACCTGAGCTTCTTTACTCAAGCCTCTTTTACCTTTAGATAACTTTTAATTCTCCTTCCGCTATAGTTTGGGTTGCAGTTCTTACCCACCCCCCCTCTCCCCAAGATCTCCCCAGTCCTCTGGAGTTTTCTACCTGAAATCACCAAGATTACTCATTTTCATTAGTTCGATGTGATTAGCATGAGAACCTTAGCAGGTTTGTTTGTTTTGCCTGGAAGATTATGTTTTCCAGCTAAGGCTTCTCAAACCAAATCTTCTTCATATGAAGGAACATTAATAAATTGTTAATAGCTCCAGTCGGGTAGAATGGGTAATGTCTTTCTCTTCAGGAGACTGTGGGACACCCCTGCCTATGACTTTCATTTGCTAGTTCATAAAAATGGAAGAGGTTGATGAAAGTTATTCCAAGCTAGGCCTGTTGTAGCATGGTGGGCATTTTCCCCCTTTAAGGAATGTGACTACAATAGCTCCTTGCTGCTCTCAGAAGAAGAGAGTGAATGATTTATCTCTTCAGAATTATAGAGAAGAGCTCACATTGATCTTATTGATCATATTTTAGATCCAAGAGGTTACTTTGGACCAGGGATAAAGCCTTAATCTCAGGTTCCCATTACAGTTCATATAACTAAACAACACAGGCCAATAATGATCAGTAATTATAAAACATAAGGCCTGATCTGTTCTCAGTTAGTTAATCTTAGGAGGGGGCAGTAGGCACTTTACAATTGGTTTCAGTGCCCCTGAGTTAGAGAGGGGAAAATTGGCCAGTGTTCCTGTTCTTGATCATAATCCAGTTACCCTTACTGGAAATGCATGTGTATAGATGTCATATGAACACTGGATCAGGCTTGGCTGTGATATCTCCGCAGTCAAATAGCCTAGGTTCACATAGAGACTAGCACTGCAGGGGTTAAAGAAGGCGGCAAATCACCATCTGTTCAAGGCAACTAAGGATAGGCAATAAATGTGGCCATACCAGTGTCACCCACATCCTGAGGACAAATTAAAAAAAATCACTTTGACTTGGTGCCAGAGAACTGCTGGCACCCATGGAACTGTACCACAATAAGGAGTCAATACCGTCAGGAGAGGAGGCGGGGAGAATGAAAATGTTCAGGAAAAGGAGAAGCAAACAAACCATACGGTAATAGAGTATGAGAAAGGCCATTTATCCTATCTATCCTGTTCCATTAGAGCTTCTGCGAAAAGCACATACAGGCCAACCTGCCAGTGCCACTGAACTCTTTTATCTGTCAGAAGGCTGAGCGAGCTGGAGTTTATGAGCAATGGAGAGAATTTATGTTGAAGGCCTTCATGAAGTGTGCATGAGCAACTGGAATTGACCGTGACCTCATGGAATATGCTAGTGATGCCATACCTATGGTTATTTCCACCTGCAAGCAATATCGCTGGCATCTCATCACCTCAGGTTACCTGAAGTTATAAACATCACCTCACCCTAAAATGCATTTTATTTTGCCGCAGGTGTAGTAGAAACTGTATGAATATTTTCCAAGTGCCTGTGGATGTAGAATACTGAAAAATAGCAGTCCCCTTCCTGAAGTTGAAACTGCACAACCCTCATCTGTCATGCAGGTCCCATGTCAATCAGGGAGTTCATTTCTCAGTTAAGAATTGTTCAGTGTGTTTATCCTCTATTCTTCGAGTGTCATTGATTTAGATTCAGAAAAAATTCCAAAAAACAGCACTGTCAGTGTTTTCGATTACTGATGTGAAGTATCACTTTCAGAGATTGTGAAAATACCAACATTGCACCTTCAACATTGGGGATTTGTTTAGTAATGAAATTCCAGTGAGTTCTGGTATTACCATGTACTCAGTATCTGTCCTCTCCTACATACTGAGATGTGGATAATATTCAGAACCCACAGGGTTCCATCCTTGGCCCTATCTAATTCATCATTTACATGCTACTCCGTGGCAGCATCATTTTCAAATAATTATTCTGTTCCACATGTTTATGGACAATATTCAACTCTACCTCTCTACAACCACCATCGATTCCAAGGTTGGTTCTTGTCCAAAATTTCAAATCTCGCTATAGTCTTGTTCCGCATTCCATCCTATCTGAATAAACATCTCTTGTCATATATTTTTCCTCACCCTCAACTTCTCTAACTCTGGATTGCTCCTTGTTCTCTACTCCCTCTGCTTTACCATCAGAGAGCGATCTTTCAGTAACTATAACTCTGGCCTCTGGGATTCTCCTTGTTCCTCCCTCCTTGTTTTCAAAAGTCTCCTAAAAATTAATCTCTTGAACTCTGTCTTTGATCTTTCCCACTAAATTCCTATGTTTCCAACTCTCTGCTTGTAAGGCAGTTTTAATAAATTCTTCATTTGTGCCCGAATATTTTAAATATTAACTTCCTGGGCTGATTTTTTTTTTGCAAAGTCTGAATTCTAATGACAATCTGGGTCACCATACAACCGTGAGCTTGAACCATCAGAGTAGACCAAAAATAAAATCACATGGCTTTGTTGCAACTAATAGGAATCTGATGAAAGTTTGAAACTTACACATCATGATAATGTTTTTCCCTAATGTGGAAAAGGTTTAGTTCCTAGCACATGAAATGGTATAGCACTGTTAATAAATGCATTCCGTCCAGGGGATGGATTGTGGTACTTTGTAGGAGTGTGCACAATATGTTAGTTTGTACATAATATCTGTTCATAGTTTGCATTCAGTACATGCACTCTATCCCAAGATCAGTAATGGCACATACATTAAGGCAGCCAGTTTCAGTGAAGTACAACTGAATTTTCTTTGTTCAAAGCAGGGCGAGTTTTGGAATAACCACACTCAGGTTTTAACTGATCACTTACTTTTGAACAGAAATTTAATAGGAGGAATGTAGAGCCAAAGGAAGTCTCATAGCCGATTGTAAAAAGAAAACTAGAAATGCTGCAATAGGAAAAGCATCATTGGAAGCATATTATTGAACTCTGTGCAGCTATCGCTGTTGTTTTGTAGATAAACGCAGCAGCTACATTGCACATAGCAAGGCCTCATAAATAACAAATAAGATTGTGACACGTTGACCTGTTAATTTGTATTGGTGGAATTGTTTTGGGGATGAATTTTGGCTAAAGCAGCAGAATTCTCTACTCTTCTTCAAATAGTGCCTTGGGATCTTTTACATTGACCTGCATAGGCAGATGGGGCCTTTGTTTTAACATCTCAGTCTAAAAGGCAGCACTGATCTGCCAACCTAAATTGTTTGCTCAGGTCTAGGAGTAGGGCTTAGATCTACAGTCTTCTGATTAAGGGGCAAGAATGCTACCACTGAACCAAACTGACACTGATATCTTACAATACAACAAAGAAAATGATCAGGAAGCAAATACATCACTGGTCTTATGCATAGCTAAATGAGAGGGGCTGCTTTAGGGAGATGTTTCCTGATTACCTCAATCATTAACCCTTTGAGGATTTATTGTCTATTTGTCTGCTTCTGAAGCAGCGAAGGAACATTACAATAAATAAGTTCAATATTTAGTTACTTTCTGCTGTAAAGTTATAAAATAGAATCAAAGAGACACAAGGAAATCAAATAATCTTGCTTCATCTATATTATCTTCTGAACATACTGCAAAATGCCACTCTTGCTATATGTGTTGTTTTTGATGCAAGAATGTTGCTGCAGTTGTCAGTGTATGCTTGTGCACGGACCTATGCAAGTTCTGAATCAAAACCTGTCTACCTATCTCTGGGCCTACTACAAGTTCCGCTGCTGTGTAAAAGCAACACTTTCTGCAGACAGCTTTCATTTCTGAAAAAGGAGTTCCCTTTTTTGAAAAGTGATGCTTTAGCAGTTTAAAAAAATTAATTTCTTTCTCTTTCTATCTAGTTGTTACTCCACCACTTTCTCCACTCCCTCTCCATTTCCCTGAAGGCATTAATTTCTTGTTGGAATCAGCCAAGTGGCTATCATTTATGTGCGAGCCTGGGCAGTAAGAGACAGGAGCTTTTTTTGTTTAAACAACGATTTTTTAACTAACCAAACAGATTGTTGACCCGATGGGCTGCTGTAGTAACCATTTTTACCAAGCTCATTCATGTTTTTTGAGGACTGTACAAAATAAATGGTAACAAATGCGACTATAACATTTGAGTTAAATAGGGAATACGCTGAGGTGCTGTAATACAGATTTATCAATTAACATAACTGACCACACACAAGAATAGCGAACTCCTGAGCAAAGTCCACAGGTTGTATTAAATATAGAGCATCAGTAGTTCGACTGTACTGATGCTGTTTTTCTTGAATATGTGTTTAGAATAAAAATGAATGATGTTTAATTTTCCCCTTTTCTCCTTTGGGTCTCTGTGGCACACAGCATCTCCTCCAGCCCTCCGACTAGCTAACTGTGCAACTGGCTATTAGTACATGCCAATGTAGCGTCAGAATATCCGTCTCCCCGATTTTCCTTCCCGGCTCATTGGTAATTGGTTGGGCTCCACTCAGCGTAGTGAAATGGCCAAGAGTGTAACTCACCATGTAAGGGATACTGATTGTGAGCCTGTCTGCCATCACTACTCAGGCACTGTGTCTATTTATTAATGTGAACTTTCAGCTGTGGGTCCCTACTTCTGACAGAGGTAGGCAGTACCTGGAAGGGTCCTGTGAATCAAACCAAAAAGAAGGCACTACTAAGATTCCCTTTGATTCCTTGTGATATCCCCACAGTCATAAAGTGCCTTTTGCTGTAGAATTCAGAGAATATCATGTGACTTAAAAATTATCTTTGCTTTATAATATTCCGCAACACAAATGGGCAGAGAGTAAATATTTTTTTACAATTTTCTTCTCAATTTTTCCCCTCCTTTTTTCCGGAAAGCATCGGCTCATTGCTGGAGCAGTTTTGGTCGCCTTATCTGAGGAACGATGTTCTTGCCATGGAGGGAATGCAGCGAAGATTCACCAGACTGATAGCCGGGATGGCAGGAATGACATATGAGGAGAGATTGGGTCGATTGGGCTTATACTCGCTGGAGTTTAGAAGAATGAGAGGGGATCTCATTGAAACTTATAAAATTCTAACAGGACTAGACAGACTAGATGCAGGAAGGATGTTCCCGATGGCGGGGGAGTCCAGAACCAGGCATCACAGTCTAAAGATAAGGGGTAAGCCATTTAGGAGAGAGATGAGGGGGAATTTCTTCACCCAGAGAGTGGTGAACCTGTGGAATCCTCTACCACAGAAGGCAGTTGAGGCCAATTCATTAAATATATTCAAGAAGGAGTTAGATATATTTCTTAAGGCTAAAAGGATCAAGGGATATGGGGAGAAGGCAGGGACAGGGTAATGAGTTTGGATGATCAGCTATGATCTCATTGAATGGCGGAGCAGGCTCGAGGGGCCGAATGGCCTACTCCTGCTCCTATCTTCTATGTTTCTATGTTTCTATGGAGCATGGTTGGATGGGAGACAGTTGCCCCCCCCCCAGTACCTTTCCTAAATGGTCATCATTCACATGTGAACTTTCATCAGACTGGAGTATCAGCCGGCCATTCAACCCTAGAGAGTCATCACAACCGAGGCTTGATCTTGTTCTCACTTAAAATTCACTTACGTGCACTTCCAGAAGTGTTTGTTGGTCAGCGAGCATGAATCACAGCCTGTTTCTCCTCTTCCCTTACCCAGGGGCCTTGAAGCTAAGTGTAACATCCCTACCCTCTCTAAGTCAGCTACATCCAGCATAGACTGTGGATCAAACCTGGGACCTTGCAGCTACTTGCTGGATAAACCTGATGAGCCACTGGGAGAGCTGGGAGAATATTTTTTTAGTCATTATGCAATATAAAACATGGATGTATTTGGAAAGCTGCAAGGGACTCAAATTGGCATGGTGAATTTGAGGAATTGAAGTAAGAACATAACATAAGAACATAAGAAATAGGAGCAGGAGTCGGCCATTTGCCCCTTCGAGCCTGCTCCGCCATTCAATAAGATCATGGCTGATCTTCTACCTCATCTCCACTTTCCTGCACTATCTCCATATCCCTTGATTCCCTTAATATTCAAAAATCTATCGATCTCTGTCTTGAATATACTCAATGACTGAGCCTCCACAGCCCTCTGGGGTAGAGAATTCCAAAGATTCACCACCCTCTGAGTGAAGAAACGTCTCCTCTTCTCAGTCCTAAATGGCCAACCCCTTATTCTGAGACTGTGACCCTTGGTTCTAGACTCCCCAGCCAGGGGAAACATCCTCCCTGCATCTACCCTGTCAAGTCCTGTAAGAATTTTATATGTTTCAATGTGATCACCTCTCATTCTTCTAAATGCTGGAGAATTTAGGCCTAGTCTACTCAATCTCTCCACATAGGACAATCCCCCCTTCCCATGAACCAGTCTGTAAACCTTCGTTGCTTTCCCTCTATGGCAAGTATATCCTTCTTTAGGTAAGGAGACCAAAACTGCACACAATACTCCAGGTGTGGTCTCACCAGGGCCCTAAATAATTGCAGTAAGATGTCTTTACTTTTATACTCAAATCCTCTTGTAATAAAGACCAACATACCATTTGCTTTCCTAATTGCTTGCTGTACCTGCATGTTAACTTTCAATGATTCGTGTACAAGGACACCCAGGTCCCTCTGAACACCAACATTTCCTAATCTCTCACCATTTAAAAAATACTCTGCTTTTCTCTTTATTCTACCAAAGTGGATAACTTCACATTTCTTCACATTATATTCCATTTGCCATGTTCTTGCCCACTCACTTAGCCTGTCTAGATCCACTTGAAGCCTCCTTGCATCCTCCTCACAACTTACATTTCCACCTAGCTTTGTATCATCAGCAAACTTGGATATATTACATTTGGTCTCCTCATCCAAATCATTGGTGTAGATTGTGAATAACTGAGGCCCAACCACTGATCCTTGCGGTACCCCACTAGTTACAGCCTGCCAACCCAAAAATGAACCATTTATTCCTACTCTATTTTCTGTCCATTAACCAATCTTCAATCCATGCTAGTATATTACCCCTAATCCCATGAGCCCTAATTTAGTTTAATAACCTCTTGTGTGGCACCTTATCAAATGCCTTCTGAAAATCCAAATACACCACATCCATTGGTTTCCCCTTACCTATTCTGCTAGTTACAACCTCAAAAAAACTCTAACAGATTTGTCAAACACGATTTTCATTTCATAAATCCGTGTTGACTCTGCCCAATCCTATTATGATTTTCTAAGTGCCCTGTTACCACGTCCTTAATAATAGATTCTAGCATTTTCCCTACTGCTGATGTCAGGCTAACGGGTCTGTAGTTCCCCGTTTTCTCTCTCCCTCCTTTCTTAAATAATGGGGTTACATTTGCCACCTTCCAATCCATGGGAACCATACTAGAATCTTGGAATTTTGGAAAATGATAACCAATGCATCCACTATCTCTACAGCCACCTCTTTCAAAACCCTAGGATGTCGGCCATCAGGTCAAGGGGATTTATTGGCTTTCAGTCCCATTAATTTCTCCAGTGCTACTTTTTTACTAATACTAATTTCTTTAAGTTCCTCATTCTCACTTGACCCTTGGTTCTTCACTATTTCCAGGAAGTTTTTTGCATCTTCCTCCATGAAGACAGGCACAAAAGTATTTGTTTAATTTCTCTGCCATTTCCTTATTCCCCATTATAATTTGTCCTGTCTCAGCCTGTAAGGGACACACATTTACTTTCACTAATCTTTTCCTTTTTACAAACCTATAGAAGCTTTTACAATCTGTTTTTATGTCTCTCGCTATTTTACTCTCATATTCTATTTCCCTTCTCTTTATCAATTTCTTGGTCCTCCTTTGCTGAATTCTAAAATCCTCTCAATCCTCAGGCTTACTATTCTTTTTGGCAACATTATAAGCCTCTTCCTTTGATCTAATACTATTTTTAACTTCTCTTATTAGCCACAGTTGGATCACTTTTCCTGTGGGGTTTTTGTGCCTTTAAGGAATGTATATTTGTTGTGAATTATGTATTAATTCTTTAAATGCTAGCCATTGCTTATCTACCATCATACCGTTTAATGTAGTTTCCCAATCTACCTTAGCCAACCCATCCCTTATACCTATGTAGTTTGTTTTGTTTAGATTTAAGACCCCAGTTTTGGATTTAGCTAAATCACTTTCAAACTCAATATAAAATTCTATCATATTATGGTCACTCTTCCCTAAAGACCCCTTATGACAAGGATATTAATTAGCCCTTTCTCATTACACAATACTAGATCTAAAATAATCTGTTCCCTATTTGGTTCCTCAACATACTGATCTAGAAAAATATCTTGCATACATTCCATGAATTCGTCCTCCACACTATTACTGCAAATTTGGTTTGCCCAGTCTATATGTAGATTAAAGTCCCCCATGATTACTGCATTACCCTTGTTACATGCGCCTCTAATTTCCTGATTTATACTCTGCCCTACATTACAACTACTGTTTGGGGGGCTATAAACAACTCCCACCAATGTTTTCTGCCCCTTGTTGTTACTTAGCTCCACCCAAACTGATTCTACTTACTCATTTTCAGAGCTAAGATCCCTTCTCTCTACTGTCTTTATCCCATCCTTTATTTTCAGGGCTACCCCTCCTCCTTTTCCATTTTGCCTATCTCTTCTAAAAGTTAAGCATCCTGGAATATTTAGTTCCCAACATTGGCCACTTTGCAACCACGTCTCCATAATGGCTATTAGATCAAACTTATTAATTTCTATCTGCGCTATTAATTCATCTATTTTGTTGCGAATGCTTCACGCATTCAGATATAGTGCCTTTAGCTTTGACTTATTTCTATTTTTCCCTGATGTCACCTTAGTCACTGATGCCTTATTACCTTTGTTGCTCTCTCTGTCCCTTCCTGACCTACTCTGTTTATTTTTACCCAAAACTCTACTCTGCTCTAGAGCCTTGACATTTCTCGCATTGCTTTTAAATTTACTATTTCCAGAATCCTCCCACCCCACACCCCCTTCATTAGTTTAAAGCCCTGTCTACTGCCCTAGTTAATCGGTTCGCCAGGACACTGGTCCCAGCCCAGTTTAAGTGGAGCCCGTCCCAACGGAACAGCTCCCTCTTTCCCCAGTACTGGTGCCAGTGCCCCATGAACTGAAACCCCTGCTTCCCATACCACTCTTTGAGCCATGCATTTGAACCTCTAATCTGTCCCTATGCCAATTTGTGCGTGGCTCAGGTAACACTCCAGAGATTATCACCTTTGAGGTTCTGCTTTTTAATTTGGATCCTAGCTCCCCAAACTCCCTCAGCAGAACCTCATTCCTAGTTCTACCATTGGTTCCTACGTGGACTACGACAACAGGATCCTCCCCCTACCACTCCAAGTTCTTCTCCAGCCGTGAGGAGATGTCTTTAACCCTGGCACCAGGCAGGCAACACAACCTTCGGAACTCTTGGCCGCGGCTGTAGAGAACAGTATCTATCCCCCTGACTATACGGTCCCCTACCACAACTACATTCCCTTTCACTCCCCCCACTTGAATGGCCACCTGTACCATGGTGCCATGGTCAGTTTGCTCATCCATCCTGCAGACTTTTCCCTCATCCACACAGGCAGCAAGAACCTCATACCTGTTGGACAAGGGCAAAGGCTGAGGCTCCTTCAGCACTGCACCTGGGGTCCCCTTACCTGCCTGAGTTGCAGTCACACCCTCCTGTCCCTGACCACTAACCAGACCTGTACCGCTACCTAACCTAAAGGGTGTGACTGCCTCCTGGGTCAAAGTTTCCAGGTAAATCTCCCCATCCCTGATGTCCCGCAATGTCTGCACCTCAGGCTCCAGCTGAAGTTCCTCAAGATGCAGGCACTTACTGCAAATGTGGTTGTCCGGGATCACAATGCTCTCCACAAACTCCCACATGCTGCAGTTGCAGCACACCACCTGCACTATATGATCTTGTTTTATTTAATTAAATTTAATTGCATTTGTAATTAGGTAACTTAGTTCACAGTGTAGTTTCTGACTACTTACTTGATCTAGATTAAGTTGAGGGTACTGAAATTAAATATCTACCTGTAACACAAAGCACTACAAGTAGTGTCGGCAAAAAGCAACAACTCCTTCCCCCTCTTCTCCAAATTCCCACTCTTTCCAAATTCCCAAATAAAACACTCTGTTCAAGTCTACTCCGTTTAAACCCGCTCTGTGCAGACCAGAATAAATCGTTCTTCTCTCAGTAGTTTTATCAGGGGAAAAAAAATCTTTCCATCATGGGACACTAAATAGTGAGATTCTTTGAAAACCAGCTAATATCCTTATTTAGCCTAAAGGTGCTTGGAGATATTACCTTTTCAATCCCACTGGAGGAATTAGCCAAACTGTATGAATGAATTAAAATGCTGAAGAGTGGAAAGTGTCCTAATGCAATGCAGTACAGTTTGGTTATTTCTTTAAATGTTGATGAAGTTTTAATAAAATTTTTATTGAAAGTGAGGTGCTTAGGGGTTATGGGGCATGGTGGTGAATTAGATTGGATCTCCAATGCACTGTGTTATGGAATAGCAGATATGGGTTTGTGCAGATGAATCCCCATGTGCTAAGCTTCTAATCTCAGCTGTGCTGGCAGGAGGAACCACCAATTAAAGTCAAAGGCTTCCTTACAGGGATAGAGAGAAAATGAGAAGGCTCGTCACTCTGGGCTGCTCTTGTACATCTCCTAGTGGTTGGTCCTATTATCAGAGGACTACGGACTATGGTGGGAAATTACATGGTGCAGCAAGACCTGAAAAAGGAGAGAAGAGAAACAAAATTAAAAGAAAATGAAATTGTGGAATTAAAAATATCTTGTGAAAATATTGTATGAACCTTCAGGGTCATAGATAACTATTGTAGAACTGCACACAGTCATTCAAATGCCTCCCCCTTCCCCACTGGTCTGGAGAATGCTTAACCAGAAAGTTTTTAATTTTTAACATTAATATTGTGCTTCCTGCCTAATTGTGAACATTTTTTTAACTTCACAATTGATAGACTTTTAATATAAAAATGATAGGAAATAATAGGTGATATTTAGATTTATCTATATTCAACAGACCAGTTGGCCCATCACTTCTTCAAAAGCTGACTGTCACTTTCCCTTCAAAGAGGGATTCTTCCTCCTTTAGCTCCCATTTTAGAGTCTCTCTCCCACCCTAACCCTCCCCCTCCCCCCCCACCGTACTGAGAGATATTATTGCCCAACAACCACCCCTGGGTTCACAGACCATCTCTAACTCCACCCTGACCACAATTCACATAGGCACTATCACTCTAACAATTTCCCAACTCACAGGGGTACTCCTTTATCTGCTTTATCTTCTAACAGATCTTCTTATGATGATTTCATTAAACTGTTGTATTCCACTGTTAAGAGCTGTAATG
Source organism: Somniosus microcephalus (assembly GCF_052327205.1). Taxonomy (NCBI): domain Eukaryota; kingdom Metazoa; phylum Chordata; class Chondrichthyes; order Squaliformes; family Somniosidae; genus Somniosus; species Somniosus microcephalus. Next base: position 27,414,283 of record NC_140999.1, on the reverse strand, counting down.
CCCTCTTTGGTAAATCAGTAAAACATTATTAGAATTTATATTTAAAGACTTATGCATCATAACCTTTTGTAAATAAAAATTTATTGCAGAACAAACAGCATAAGTCAACAGACAACAACAACAAGTTGCATTTATATAGTGCCTTTAACATAGTAAAATGTCCCGAAGCGCTTCACAGGAGCGTTATGAAACAAAATTTGACACCAAGCCACAAAAGGGGATATTAGGGCAGACTTGGTCAAAGAGGTACGTTTTAAGGGACGTCTTAAAGGCAGAAAGAGATGTAGAGAGGCGGAGAGGTTTAGGGAAGGCATTCCAGAGCTTAAGACCTTGGCAGCTAAAGGCACGGCTGCCAATGGTGGAGCGATTGAAATTGGGAATGTGCAATAGGCCAGAATTGGCAGAGTGCAGAGATCTCGAGGGGTTGTGGGGCTGAAGGAGATTACAGAGATAGGGAGGGGCAAGGCCATAGAGGGATTTTGAAATCGAGGCATTGCTTAACCAATGTCGGTCAGCGAGCACAGGGGTGATGGTTGAACAGGGCTTGGTGCGAGTTAGGACACGGGCATCAGAGGTTTGGATTACCTCAAGGTTACGTAGGGTAGAACATGTGAGGCCGGCCAGGAGTGCATTGGAAGAGTCAAGTCTAGAAGTAACAAAGGCATGGATGAGGGTTTCAGCAGCAGATGAGCTGAGGCAGGGGCGGAGTCAAATGAAGTTACAGAGGTGGAAATAGTGGTCGGAAGCTCATCTCGGGGTCAAATATGACACCAAGGTTATATTCAACCAAGAAGTTATATACAATATTCAGTAAGGAGAATTACAATTTTACCAAAGAGGGAATTGCAGTTCTCAACAGCGGAATTGAACATATTATTAGGATAGTACAATTGAGTAGCGGGCGCCATTCACGGCCCCAGAGGTAGCTCGCCGGTCGCAGGAGAGTCTGGTGGGGGTGGAGGCAATCGGGATGGGGTTGGTGGCCAACAGCAGCCTGCGGTGTTATTGTGGAGCCGATTATAGCACTTTTACTCCTCCTGGTTCCACAATAAGGTAAGTAAGACATTTTCCTTACATTTTCGGTTCCTTTCAAGATCGTGGTTTGGCTGCTGAGCATCTGAAGAAACTGACCACAGCAAGCACAGCGGATGCTGCAGTCGCTCACAGCTCAATTTGACAAAAGAGCTTGAAACAGGTGGTAGGCCCCTCTGTTTGCATATGCACTGGGTCTAATTCCAGATTCAGTCACTCACCCTGGATGCCAACTAAGAAGCCCTAACCAGTAAGGCTGGTGGCACATTTCTGGCACGAATGAGTATATATATAGGGCTAGGGTTTACCAGCCCTGAGGAGGCGGGTTTGGAGGTGGGACTGCTGGGAAAATGGGAAAAATTGGGAGCGGGTCCCAACCCCGCTCCCAGCCCGCCTCCGAACCATCTTCCCGGGAAGCGAGTCCCCGACTCGCGCAGGGACCCGTCTCCTAACGGCAGGGAGGGGATTAAAGCCAATTAACTACCTGTTAACAGTTAACAGGTAGTTAAGAGGCATTTCTCCATTTTCAGCCTGCTGATGCGGGCTTCCCGACATCGGGTAACCCCGCCAGGGTCAGCGAGGCGAGCTGTGGGTCTGCTGCAGTGTAAGTGTGCAAATTATAGCTGCAGAGGTAGTGTGATGGGTGCAATGGTGCACAGCTAAGTATGACAGGTGAGAGAATGTAGTGAGAAATACTTTTATTCTGTTTATATGTATCTGCAGGTGACAAGATTTAATGTTTCTGTGAAGCCTCATCTGATCAGCAGAATTGACAGATGGCTTCTCTAACCTCACATGCAGTTGCCATCCTAAAGATAGAGTCATTGGTGAGCCTGGGTGCAAGGGCTCACCTTTGGACAGTGATTGTCAGTGTTTGACAGCACCTCAATGCTGTCAAACACTGACAATTCATCTGTCAAAAAGTTATGGTGCCTGTCCCTTTAACAAAACTGGCAGATGAAGCATCATGCACTGACGTCATCTGACACTGGCTTTCCCTTAATTGGCTGGCAAGCCCATAGGGCGGGCTTAACAATGCCAATCAAGGGTAAATAGCATCAGGTCGTCAGACATCACTGAGGGCGGGACTAGAACCCAGAAAACAGCAGTCCTGCCCCCAACGCGCCTCTTCAGGTAAGATCCCAGCCATAATCTCCGCCATTTTAGACCCTTGAGCACCCATTCTATAGTTGTTTAGGGTGCGTGGCTGAAACTGCCTTCGTGGTCTCTAATGAACTGCCTGGACACTTTTAGAATGAAGCTTTGCATCAGAGTGTATTTACAGTGCATACATTATACAATTGTATGTATACAATGCATACTCCATGGGGTATGATATTACCTACTCTGGAGTCGGTTCATCAATATCAGTCTCAAGCTATACTGCTACTGTTGTGTTGCTCCGCATCTGAAGCTGTTTCACGGAAACATGCAATTGGCAATGTAAGTATGCTAATTGTGATCTGGCCAATTGTCTTACTTGAGAGTTAATACATTCTGGAAGGTGTAATGATGCAATTGCTGACACAATGACATGTTATCTCATCACTGTTTTCCATCTGCTGGTACAGTTGTTCTTAATTTATTTTTAAAAATTGCTAAAACTACTACAAAGAGCACACTTTGCACTGGAAAAATCCACATTGTAGTAGGCAGAGATGTCTGCTCCAATGCAACATTCCCTACTAAGCAAAATGGTAGTGTTTTGTGGCAATTACACAGCAGGCTGTGCACAAGCATCCTGGGATTTTGGTCTGCCACAAAACTTGTCTAAATTCTCTCTGGTAAGGCTACAACGTTCCTTTAGGATTGTTTGATAGAATTTTATCAAATGCTTGTTGCTAGTCAAGAAACTTCAGTGATGTTTTGTGAAATCATCTGTACACACGGGCTAGAAATTGGGCACCTTAGCGCCTCCCATTATCGCCTCCGGGGGCGCTAACGGGGTGCTAAGTACTTACTGACTGGGCGTGACGAGAAGATCGACTCCCGCTATATTCGGTAGGAGGTTCATGGTGGCGATATGGCGTTGCGCCCGGATCTCCTTTGCCGGAGATTGTGACATCATCGCCATGCGCATCGCCCCGGTAGCGCCCTGGACCCGAACTTCGGTTCCACCCCCTGCAGCATCGCCGGGTGAAAACTCCGGCAGCTGCAGAAGTCATTCATCGGGAAGTCGGGCGCTTCGGGGGCGATACTTAAAGGCGAGGTGGACGAGGTAAGTGGAAAAAATTCTCAAATGCTCTTGCTGGTTTTTTTTTCCTTTGTCTTCGCCAGCGATTGATCAGCCTGGCACTCTGCTGCAGTGCATCGGGCTGATTGGGCCGGATCGCGGCTGCCGTCGGGGACCAGGTAAGAACACAAGAACATAAGAAATAGGAGCAGGAGTAGGCCAATCGGCCCCTCGAGCCTGCTCCACCATTCAATAAGATCATGGCTGATCTGATCCTAACCTCAAACCTTCTATCACTCTCCATCCACCCGAGCCCATGTGATCTCCCGGGAGAGGCGAAAAACCAGTTAAAAGACCCAATGGCCAATTTGGGAGAAAAAAATCTGGGAAATTCCTCTCCAACCCATCTAGGCGATCGAAACTCGTCCAGGAGATCACTCTGTCCCTATATTTTCTACAGTACTTACCTTCTGTAAAGGCGATCTCCACCCCAGCCAGGAACAGGAATAAAACCATCTCCTGAAACCTAACACAGAATTAGAACATAGTAGGAGCAGAACCAGGCTACACGGCCCCTGGGCCCACTCCACTACCCACAGGGCCATGACCATTCCGAACCTGGACTCATGTCCAATTTCCTGCCCGCTCTCCATAACCCTTAATTCCCTTTACTTCTAGGAAACTATCTATTTCTGTTTTAAATTTATTTAATGATGTAGCTTCCACAGCTTTCTGGGGCAGCAAATTACACAAACCTACCACCCTCTGAGTGAAGAAGTTTCTCCTCATCTCAGTTTTGAAAGAGCAGCCCCTTATTCTAAGATTATCACAGAAATCACAGAAACCACACAGTGCAGATAGAGGCCATTTCGGCCCATCGAGCCTGCACCGACACATATCCCACCCGATCCCCGTAACCCCTACACCAACACATATCCCACCCTATCCCCGTAACCCCACGTATTTAATCCCCCTAACACTAAGGGTCAATTTATCATAGCCAATCAACCTAACCCGCACATCTTTGGACTGTGGGAGGAAACCGGAGCACCCGGAGTAAACCCATGCAAACACGGGGAGAATGTGCAAACTCCACACAGACAGTCGCCCGAGGCCGGATTCGAACCCGGGTCCCTGGCGCTGTGAGGCAACAGTGCTAACCACTATGCCACCGTGCTGCCCCCTAGTTCTAGTTTCACCCATCATTGGGAACATCCTCACCGCATCCACCCAATCAAGCCCCTTCACAACCTTATATGTTTCAATAAGATCGCCTCTCATTCTTCTGAACTTCAATGAGTAGAGTCCCAATCTACTCAACCTCTCCTCATATGACCACCCCCTCATCCCCGGGATTAACCGAGTGAACCTTCTTTGTACTGACTCGAGAGCAAGTATGTCTTTTCTTAAGTATGGATACCAAAACTGTATGCAGTATTCCAGGTGCGGTCTCACCAATACCCTGTACAACTGCAGCAATACCTCCCTGTTTTTATATTCTATCCCCCTAGCAATAAAAGCCAACATTCCATTGGCCTTCCTGATCACTTGCTGCACCTGCATACTAATTTTTGAGTTTCATGCACCAGGACCCCCAGATCCCTTTGTACTACAGTACTTTCCAGTTTCTTACCATTAAGATAATAACTTGCTCTATGATTTTTCCTGCCAAAGTGCATAACCTCACACTTTCCAGTATTGTATTCCATCTGCCAAATCTCTGCCCACTTAATTAGCCTGTCTATGTCCCTTTGCAGGTTTTTTATGTGCTCCTCACTCACTACTTTCCGTCCCATCTTTGTATCATCTGCAAACTTTGATATGTTACACTCGGTCCCCTCCTCCAAATCGTTAATATAGATTGTAAAGAGTTGGGGACCCAGCACTGACCCCTGCGGAACACCACTAGTTACTGGTTGCCAGTCTGAGAACGAACCATTTATCCCAACTCTCTGCTTTCTGTTAGAGAGTCAATCCTCCACCCACGCCAGAATATTACCCCCAGTCCCGTGATTTTTTATCTTGAGCAATAATCTTTTGTGTGGCACCTTGTCAAATGCCTTTTGGAAGTCTAAATACACTATGTCCACTGGTTCCCCTTTATCCACCCTGTATGTTACTTCCTCAAAAAACTCAAGCAAATTTGTCAAACATGACTTCCCCTTCATGAAACCATGCTGAGTTTGTCCTATTAAATTATGTTTATCCAAATGTCCCATTACTGTCTCCTTAATAATGGACTCTAACATTTTACCAACCATAGATGTTAGGCTAACAGGTCTATAGTTTCCAGCCTTCTGCCTACTACCCTTTTTAAATAAGGGTGTTACATTAGCAGTTTTCCAATCTGCCGGGACCTTTGCTGAGTCCAGGGAGTTTTGGAAAATTATTACCAATGCATCCACAATCCCTACCGCCACTTCCCTCAAGACCCTAGGATGCAAGCCATCAGGTCCAGGGGATTTATCCGCCTTGAGTCCCATTATTTTACCAAGTACCACTTCCTTAGTGATTTTAATCGTATTTAGCTCCTCCCCCCCTAGGGCCCCCTGTTTGTCCAGTGTTGGGATATTCTTAGTGTCCTCTACCGTAAAGACTGATACAAAATAATTGTTCAGCGTTTTTGCCATCTCCATGTTTCCCACCATTAATTTCCCGGTCTCATCCTCTAAGGGACCAACATTTATTTAGCCACCCTTTTTCTTTTTATATAACTATAGAAACTTTTGCTGTCTGTTTTTATATTTTTTGCTAATTTACTTTCATAATCTATCTTCCCTTTCTTAATCAATCTTTTAGTTATTTTTTGCTGTCTTTTAAAGACTTCCCAATCTTCTATCCTCCCACTAGATTTGGCTACCTTATATGCCCTTGTTTTTAGTCGGATACTATCCTTAATTACTTTACTTAGCCACGGATGGCTATCTTTTCTTTTACACCCTTTTTCCCTCAGTGGAATATATATTTTTTGGAAGTTGTAAAATAACTCCTTAAATGTACACCACTGATCATGTACCGTCTTACCCTTTAATCTATTTTCCCAGTCCACTCTAATCAATTCCACTCTCATACCTTCATAGTCTCCTTTATTCAAGCTCAGCACGCTTGTTTGAGAACCAACCTCCTCACCCTCTAATTGAATATGGAATTCAACCATGTTATGGTCACTCATTCCAAAGGGATCCTTTACTAGGACATTTTTAATTAATCCTGTCTCTTTACGCAAGACCAGATCTAAGGTTGCTTGCCCCCTGGTCGGTTCAGTTACATACTGCTCAAGAAACCCATCCCTAATACACTCAATGAACTCATCCTCAAGGCTGTTCTGCCCAATTTGATTTGTCCAGTTAATATGATAATTAAAATCCCCCATAATTATAGCTGTTCCCTTATTACAAGCCTCAACTATTTCCTGATTAATACTCCGTCCAACAGAGTTGCAACTGTTCGGAGGCCTATAGACTACACCCACTAGTGTTTTTTTCCCCTTATTATTCCTTATCTCCACCCAAACTGTTTCACTATCCTGCTCCTTTGACCCAATATCATTTCTCTGCATTATAGTGATTCCTTCCTTTATTAACATAGCCACCCCACCTCCCCTCCCTTCCTGCCTGTCCTTCCTGATTGTTAAATAACCTGGTACGTTTAATTCCCAGTCATGGTCACCCTGCAGCCATGTTTCTGTAATGGCCACAAGATCATACCCATATGTCGTTATTTGTGCCATTAACTCATTCATTTTGTTACGAATGCTACATGCATTCAGATAAAGAACTTTCAAATATGTTTTGTAAAACTTAGTTCCTGTTTTTTCCCCTTTTAGTACTTTACTTTTTACTCCATACCTTCTGTCCCTTCCTGACATGTTCTGTTTTTTAATTCCCCCACTGCTACCTAAGTCTATGACCTTCTCCGTTGTCATTTCTATTATTTGCTCTCTAGAAACCTCCCCCCCACTAATTAGTTTAAAGCCCTCTCTACAGCCCTAGTTATATGATTCGCCAGTCCCAGCACTGGCCAAGTGGAGTCCGTCCCAACGGAACAGCTCCCTCCTGTCCCAGTACTGGTGCCAGTGTCCCAAGAAGCAAAACCCATTTCTCCCACACCAGTCTTTGAGCCATGCATTTAACTCTTTAATTTTATTTATCCTAGCCAAATTCGCTCATGGCTCAGGTAATAACCCAGAGATTATTACCCTTGAGGTTCTGTTTTTTTAATTTGACCCCTAGCTGCACATACTCCTTTAACAGAACCGTCTTCCTTGTCCTATCTACGTCGTTTGTACCAACATGGACCACGACAACTGGATCCTCCCCCTCCCACTCCAAGTTTCTTTCCAGCCCAGAAGAGATGTCCTTAACCCTGGCACCGGGCAGGCAACACAGCCTTCGGGACTCCCGCTCTTGACTGCAGAGAACCCTATCTATCCCCCTAATGATACTATCCCCTACCACTACAACATTTCTTTTTACTCCCTCCACTTGAATGGCCCCCTGTACCACGGTGCTGTGGCCAGGTTGCTCATCCTCCCTGCAGTCCCTGCTCCTGCCCTCACAGGGAGTAAGAACCTCGATCCTGCTTGACAAGAGCAAGGGCTGCATCTCCTTCAACACTACATCCTGGATCCCTGTACCTGCCTCACTCGTAGTCACACCGTCCTGTCCCTGACCACGGGCTACATCTGCAGTAATTAATTTCATATGTGTGACCACCTCCTGCAACATAGAGTCCAGGAACTTCTCCCCCTCCCTGATGTGTCGCAGTGTCTGAAGCTCGGTCTCAAGCTCTTTAACATGGAGGTTGAGTTCCTCTAGCAGCAAACACTTATCGCAAATGTAATCACCGTGAGCCTCAATGGGGTCCACCAGCTCCCACATTTCGCAATAGTGACACATCACCTGTTCACCCATATCTATGTAATTAATTAAATTTATTATTATTAGTTATGAAGACCCTCTGCCCCGATATAGATGATACTATTACACCACTATTCAATAGGACTTACCAACTTAAAGGAATAAAAGAGAAGGAAGAAAACCAACCAACCAGCTGATCACCAACCTCCTCCTTGAATGCTGTCTGTGGGGCCTGTTTGGTTGACTCGTCTCGCTGCTCCGCTTCTGCAGTGCTGTCTAAGCCTGGGAGTGGGGAACAAAACAGAGCAAAAAACACACCCTCACCTCCCACTTGCCTGAACTCTCCCTCTTACCAAACTCTAGCAGCCCTCAATGCACAGCACTCCGTGCACAAGCACTAGTCCCACCCCTTTTATACCCGGATTCTACTTCCGGTTCAAACTCCCCAACAGTTTAATATACACTTAAAAATTAAACACACTTCAAATAATTAACTTTTTAACACACTAAAATTCACAAAATACACTTAAATGACTTTTCTCCCTCTTACCAAACTCTAGCAGCACTCAATGCACAGCACAGTAAGTTTTTTCCTTGCAGAGCCTGCAGCGATGGCCCTTCCCTTTAAGGGAGGGAAGGAGTCTTCCAGCGCAGCATCACTGTACGGCCCAGTGTGCAGCGCTGCACAACGACCGCCTCGCCTGCTGCCTGTTGCACTCCAGGAAGGAAGTGGAGCACTTGATTTAGTGCTTGATCCACTTCCTTCCTGGAGTGCAAAACCGAATTTTTTTAAAGTTGAAAAATATTAGCGCCTGGCGCTAATGAGTAGAAAGCATATAATTAAGACCTGTGCCCAGAAGGATGCCCATTGTAATCTGGGGCATATAAATACGATTGTGCAATCAATTCCAAAAATGAAAAAAATGACTAATTCTGCAATCATATTAGAACAAACAAAGCAGAGGTTAATCTTTTTATCTGTATATTTTAAAACCTATTAGTATGTTTATATAGTCAAAAAAAGGAAGAGATGGGAAGGAACTTCCTGTCCTTAGCTCTAATGAAAAGCAAAATGCCGTTTCTCCTTACGGCCCAGAGCGGATGGTACAATGTTGAGCTTTGCTCAGACAGACACAAAAATAAGCCACCATATTAAAAATAGGAGGAAGTCTGTTTTTCTCTGTAATTAGTGACCCACTAAATTGTATTCTCAGCAATCACACATTTCAAAGCCACACCTTCCTGCAATTTCATTAGTGACCCATTAATTATGGCGAAAACAATATACAGGAAACTCTTTTTTATCCGGCACCGATGGGACTGGCATGGTGCTGGTTGATCAAAAACTCCAGATTACAGAGAGGAATACTTACCAAGGTATGAGAGCCCCGTACACGGCCACAGATCCAGGAACCCCGGTTACACGGCCACAGATCCAGGAACCCCGGTTACACGGCCACTAATATATAATAAAACTTACCTGAAGCTACTCCTGAATTTTGCCGGTTAAGAGAGATTTCCGGTTAAAAGAGAGTTTTTCCATTAGAAGAGGAATTTCGCCACTAGGAGGGAATTTTTTGATTGGTGTATGTTGTGGGTCCCCAGCTGAAACGAATTGATGGCCCTACCAGGGCTTTTATCCAGTCTTTCCAGGAAAGGGCCAATTTATTTTAATTTGTTTTCAGATCTGAATTAAAGAATGCTGGCAGTGCACAGAGGCAACACAGACTTCTGATACAACAGGGAAGTAATAGCTGGGGTAGTTTTAACAATGACACGTCTGGAATTCTTCCCGAGGGCAAAATCTCGTTATCGCCAGGGATTAACGTTTTAAAATAATCCCTTTTTTTCTTATCTCCAATGCAGTATTACAGGCTGCTTTTCTTTTGCTCCCTATCACTGCACCACCTCTTAAACCAGAAAACCAGATGTGCGTGGTTACTGAAACGGCCGACCCTAATTAACATAGAAACATAGAAGATAGGAGCAGGAGTAGGCCATTCGGCCCCTGGAGCCTGCTCCGCCATTCAATGAGATCATGGCTGATCATCCAAACTCAGTACCCTGTCCCTGCCTTCTCCCCATATCCCTTGATCCCTTTAGCCTTAAGAAATATATCTAACTCCTTCTTGAATATATTTAATGAATTGGCCTCAACTGCCTTCTGTGGTAGAGAATTCCACAGGTTCACCACTCTCTGGGTGAAGAAATTCCTCCTCATCTCAGTCCTAAATGGCTTACCCCTTATCTTTAGACTGTGACCCCTGGTTCTGGACTCCCCCGCCATCGGGAACATCCTTCCTGCATCTAGTCTGTCTAGCCCTGTTAGAATTTTATAAGTTTCAATGAGATCCCCTCTCATTCTTCTAAACTCCAGCGAGTATAAGCTCAATCGACCCAATCTCTCCTCATATGTCATTCCTGCCATCCCAGGTATCAGTCTGGTGAACCTTCGCTGCACTCCCTCATTAACCTAATGTCCATAGTTGTATTAAGTCATGACCACACATATAGGTGCACCTTGTAAAATTGTGGACGGAAGCCAAGTAATGACATTGAAGATGTGGCAATATCAATAATGGACACCTTCAAATTTCCTGTTATAACAGATGATGGCCCGTATTTTCCGATTGGAGGCTTCCAGCGTGCGGATGCCTCCGATCTGGAAAAAATCTACACCTTTACCTGAGGGTTCCGAAGGTCTGGACACTTCCACTCCTGGGCCTCTCCTGGTGCGCGCGCGCAGAGGCCCACGTATCCCAGGGGCGCAGGCAGTTCGCAAGCGTCCCTGGGATTACGTGGGCCAGGCGAGCCAATGGAAGAAGGGAATCCCCCTTTACACTTTTGACAGGGCTCTCCACATATATCTGTCAAAAGTATGAATGAGGATCACTCAAAAAACACACTAAAACATTTTTTTAAATTAAAAAATTTAAATCATGTTTTTTAAATGAGTTAAAATTACATTATTAAATTTAATATTTTAAAGAAATTTAATTTTTTGAAAAAAATAATTAAAGTTTTTTACGGAGCTAAAAATAAACTTACCTTTTAAAAAAGTATTTTTAAATTATAAATGAGTGAAAAAATGTTTTAAAAACTTTTTTATACCCTTATGCTGGTAAAAGCAGGCCTTACGCCTGCTTTTACCAGGCGTAAGATTTGTAAAGGTTTTCAGCGGGCGGAGGTTGTGCAGAAAGCAGAACTCTCCACCCGCAGAGGACCTTCTCCAGGGCAGGCGTGCGATCTGTCAAGAGTGGCAGATCGGAAGTGCCGCTCTTCAGCGCATGCGCTTCGCATACCTGAAACCGGCACTTGCGAGGCCCCTACAGGTGTGTACACAGCTCTTACACGCCTGTAGGGATCGGAAAATACAGGCCATTAATTGTTCAGCATATCAAAAGCCCTAGAGATGAATTACCTTTAACATGAAATTTAAGTCTTTAGCAAGTACAGGAAACTCTTTTTTATCCGGCACCGACGGGACCGGCGTGGTGCTGGTTGATCAAAAAGTCCGGATTACAGAGAGGTATACTTACCAAGGTACGAGAGCCCTGTACACGGCCACAAGTGCAGGAGTCTCGGTTACACGGCCACAGGTGCAGGAACCCCGGTTACACGGCCACAGATCCAGGAACCCCGGTTACACGGCCACTAATATATAGTAAAACTTACCTGAAGCTACTCCTGAATTTTGCCGGTTAAGAGAGATTTCCGGATAATTTAGGTGCCGGATAAAAGAGAGTTCCCTGTACCATTTTTTTATAATTTAAAATTTCATTTACTGGGTTTTGTTCTCCTAATTTTGTTTTGTGTTAATCAAGGTGAAGGATGTCAGTGGTGGAGAATGAAGCCCTTCCCAATTCAGGTACACAATGTCCGCATCAAGCACTCTCTGGCCAGGTATAACACAGCCAGATGCAGAGTAAAGCTCCCTGTATTGTGCCCCAACAACACACCTCAGGCTCAGTCTCAGACGATCAGCTCCTACAGTGTGACATTTTTTCCATATTCCACACCAGCCATCCTGTGGCATCTCTGCGAGTAATTACCAAATAGTGTTGAATTAGGGATAGTTTTGGATGCCCACTAGAAACTATAATGAGACTGCTCAAACTCAGCTAGCGTAGCTCCCTTACCTGCCCGAGGCCTGCCAGAGCAATTTTCGCCTGCCCTCCTCAAGGCAAGCTGCCCGCCAAAGCCAGGAATCCTGTTAGGAGTCTGTTTAAAATTAATAAATGACTTTGACTCGGGGGTCAAGGGTGGGTGGAAGTCCTGACCTATTGAAGGATTCTGCTGTAGAGGAAAATCCTGGCCACATTATTTATAAAATAGTTTAAATTAGGAAGTTAAGACTGGATATCTCTGGTACTTGAGCATAAGTGGAAATATTTATTCAAGTATTGTAAAGGATTCATCACAGATTGTAGATTTGTAACTATTGGGTGCGATCTGAAATAATCTTAAAACTGGAGTTGTCCAACTTTGTTTCTTTTAGAAGTAATTAAGAATCAAATGAAATGAGTGGGACTGCACACTAAAGCCACGATTTCGCCAGCCGTGGAGCGGCCGGAGCAGACAGCGGCCGCAAACTCTGCTCCTGTCTTCATCCCGCCTCCTCCAAGTGATTTTTCCCTGATTGGGCCCTATGAGGTTCCCAGCCAATTAAAAGGAAGCGGGTCTGATGACGTCATTTGATGACGCGTCATCAGCCGGTTTCCTTAACGGGGCCATGTCCACATTCATTTTAACAGTTGTGCTGTCAGTGTTCTATAGCATTGAGGTGCTGCAAACACTGACAAGCACTGCACAAAGGTGCATGGCTGCACCCAGGCTCTCCCATGACTCCCGCCACATGCTTATGGAGGGAGTCACTGCACGCAGGGAGGTTCTCTCCCCTTCCAATGGGCAGAAGAGACCTCCCCAGGAGACCAACGCAGCCTGGTTGCACATTGTACAGGAGGGCACAAGCAGGGATGTCATCAGGAGGACCAGGCTGCAGTGGCACAAACCTTTCAAAGATCTCAGTCAATCTCGAAACGTTACTGCAAAGCCACACTCAACCTCATCCTCCTGTACCACACATCACATCCCCATCATTCTGCCTTCCCTACCCTACTCCTGCACATCCTTACTCACACCAACTTATCTTGCACCTCCACCCATCCCTCTCTATCTATATTATCACTTCCCCATCTCACTAGCCATCCCTCACACTCACCCTCATCCTAGTGCAAGTATACTAACTAACAACACACAAGGGTAGGCACTTGGATGTTTTAGCCAATGGCTGTGTAAACTTTCTGTTAATGTGTTGTCAAGCATTGAAATCCTTATTGTCACCGCTTTGCCTTCTTGGACAGATTTGTGTGTACCTTTGAAAGTGTGTTAGTGAGTTCCAGTGAATGGTGAGACATAACGTTCCCAACCATCTCCCCCCCCCCCCCCCCGCAATGGTGATGAGTGTGAAAGGAATAGCTTGGACATTGTAGGGATGCTTTATGGTGCTGGTGTGGGGTGCTGCCAACCTGATGCATCTTGTGGCAGTCAGGGTGTACAGCGTTAAGTGAAGCTAATCTGGACATGGTGAGACCATCGCTGGCATCCCAGGCAGAAATGTGCACAGGTAATGATGCCCTGTGTCCAGTGCAGCATCAGTTGATTGCGGAGAAGGTTGGTGTGGATGTTGGTGATTCTGGTGTGCCCGGTGATGCTGGTGTTGGGACTGATCGTGTTGGGATTCTGAGGACCAAGGTGAGATTTTTTTCAAGGGCACCGATGCTGATGGAATAGATGGCAGGTGAGGTTGAGATAACAGAAGTAATCTGTCAGTGTTCCAAGGAGGTGACAGTGGATAGAGAGATTACTCCAAACACTTCAAAAGTGCATAAAGCTCAAAAGTGGGTTCTATATCATTAATGCTCCAGCTTCTAAGATTGGGAAGTGAACAGCTGTGAAATGGTAGGTTTTAGACCACTTCTGCAGCTTTCACCTATTCACAGCAATCCACAGTCATTGAGAACCCGACATACTTACCTGACGTGATAGCCACTCTCTGGGAACCTCGTTGAAAACCTGATAAAATGGTGAGTACATGGGAAAATGGTTCTTAACTACCTTTTAATAAGCTTTTAACTATCTAAGTTGGCTGACCCGCCGCTTGGTGTCGGGCCTGTTCAGGGATGACAGACCCGACACTTGGGAAACTGACAAGGAGGTGGGTTTACAGCGGGATACCAACCTGCTGTCAATCTTTGTGATTTTGACGGCAGATCCGCCTCCAAACCCGCACTCTGAGCGCCGGCAAAATTCAGCCCTGAAGCTCCAACAGACTGTGCCATGGAGTCACAGCCCACTTTTCCTTATAAGGCAAGTTCACAAACCGGATACACCTCAGATGGTGTTGCTGAAGTTACCTTCTGTAGGGTCCATTGGTGGTCATTGGTGTTGATAAGTGCCACTGTATAAAAAACTAATAATTAAAGAGAGGTGTAATGAGAATAGTAAGTCACTGTGCAAATAGGAGTACAGAGTTCAGTTTGCTCAGTACTAACCAACCTATCTCAATCGTAAAACTATCAGCATGCTCTTGCTGTCACAATGAATCATGGTCCGGTGATCAAATTGGCCTTTGCACATCCTTCAATGCTTGATTGACGATGCCTTTGTGAAGAGTGCAGTGGAAGCACCTCATGCCTTTGATAAATCTGATGCATTTTCCAAATACATAATGGGTCAATTCTTCATCAAAGTAGGCTATTTAATAAACACTTTATAGATGCATTTTAACATAATATACATTATATGTGTGTACTTTGGAGGAACTAAGAATTTTTTAGTTGATGAAGATACTGGTCTTGACATTCTGTGACCAGCCTAGCCATAGGGCCTGGTTCAGCATGCAAACACACTCCATCATTTATTCCATTCCAGTGAGTCATATGAATTGGTGAAGCTCCCATTTCCAATTTAATGTTTCTCCAGCTTGATGAATACAGCAGAATAACATAGCAGAGTAACTACTGAAACACATCAAAAGCCTAATAATACTAGAGCTCCAGAATAATAGAAAGTGGATGTTATAGTTTAATGGCAAGTGCATCAGTGTCTTAGTCAGGTTGATAAATGCTATATTCTCATACATCTGGACATGTATGTAATATATAGTATGAACATGCCTTAGAACAAATTTAATCATCTTTAAGATGGTTTAAAGCAGAATCGCTTTGTTTCAGACAATGATCTCTGCAGTTTATTTTTCAATATGGATTGTACTTTCTGTAGTTAATGAGACAAAAAGGTTTCAAAGAGGTAACACTTGCACTGAGAGAGTATTTACAGTGCCAGGCCCACACAGAATTAAACAGTAAATATTGAATTATCAGTTTATTGGTAGCAATTCTCACTAATTAATTTAAATACAATTGGCTGAACTGCAGTTGCCTTGGTGAATAAGCAATACATTACTCTGCCAATTAAATTAATGTTTTTGTCAAAATAGCAGTAAATATGGCCTAGTCAGTTTCTGAATGATCAATCATTAATACATAAATGCAGACACAGAAAGCTTTTGTAAGTAAGTTCATTGCACAAGCATTTTCTTAAATACACGAGAGGCCAGACTGCTGCCAAGAGCCCCATTTGCTTTTGTTTGCCTTGCAAGTAACATTACATTATATAATTTTCCATTCATTAATTATGATACGTCTGATAATCATCAGAACTTGTAACGTTTAAGTACCTACCTTATTGATTCAAAGAAAAGACATCAGCAGATTCCGAGGAATTTTCACACCACATCAACCCCAGTGCACCAAAATGGAGGTATAATGTTACAACACTGAAGAATATATTTGAATTGCGCTGATTGCTGCTAGCAGTTGTGTTTTCTCCAGTGAAGGATTCATGTAAATTATTTATTGTGTTTTGTGAATAAAATTTCTTCCCATCTTTCTGTTTACTGGATGGGGTTGACTGAACTGGTTTGTGTTTAGGGATGAGCTCTTCTTAGGGGCCCTCTAGTATTCATCAAATGAGGTAGACTGCTTCAGGGAAATTCTGCTAAAGGTTATAAATCACACAAGAAGCCTGCTTTTTGAATGGTGGTCTTGACATGGAGCTTTATTTGCCAGAAGTGCACACTGGGAAATAGAAGGCAGGTTCCCTACAATTTTCTGTCCAATGGATGGACTATCATGGGGAGCAAGCCATGATTTCTCATTATTGCGCTCCCAATGGGTGAGGCTCTGCATGGGCAGTGCCCATTCAGAAAATTGGTCCCAAGGTCTACATTATGAAAAACTGTCTTAAAAGGCGCCCACTGAATTCCCAAATCACCTATGCTTCTGTCCAAATTAATGCAACAATTTTACTCCCTGACAGGAACATTTGTCTTTGGCTGTTCTGAACATTTGCCTTTTTGGCAGGAGCAGGGATTCCAGTATGAAGACTCCATTGAGGCATTCTATGGATTCTTTTGGGAGGGAGAAGTGACTGTTACACTCATCTGGCCAATGTTGGACAATTGGATTTTATTAACGTTTTATACTTGGTGTCAAAAAATTAAACTCTTTTGGATCAAGAATAGCAGAATCGAGCTCCCTCTATATTGCTCCAAAATGTGCCCTACCACTAACCTCACAAGAGTGGTTCACCCTACAGCAGTGCAATATTTCCCTTTCCCTCATCAGCCATCCTTGTCACCTTTCTAAATAAGGTTGATAATTTAGTGTCAATTAGTTCCAAATTATGGGCAGTTTTTGTAGTGTGTACCCACCCACTAGGGCCTAGGGTGTGACTGTGTGGCATTTTATATAGCATCCTCATACCCATCAGTTTGGCTTTGATTTGAATCCAGGTCCCAGAGTTGAAGGACAGTGTTCTAAATCACTGTGCTACCCAGTGCCCATAACACAGAAATTCCTTTATATAATACAATGTTGTATTTTTTATGCAGAGTATTTTAGATTATTCATTGGGCTTCTGTCTTATTTCTGTCCTCAGAGCTATGTGGAAATTCTCCCAGGATGTTTTTATTCACTACCTTAAGTTTCTCTCAGCTATTGCTAGATTTCAATAAAATTGTTGCATTAAGTTGCCATTTAGAACAGCAGAATATAAGCCCCCAACATTCCATAATGCTGCTGTAGATGTTGGGAGGCTTCTGATTGGCTATTGTAGCACAGGACCACTTCAAAAAGTTGTTCTGGAAATTTGGACTTTAGCCTGCTACTGTTAAACTGCCCCGCTTCTAGCACAGAATGGTCGGAACATGAATAGAACAAAAGAACTGGCAAAAACTATCAATGCACCAATGAGAGCAGCTGGATTATCCTTCTCTGCACTGCACAGGTTGTGAAGCAGTTTCCTCGTTGCTTACTTGACCAGGTCTTCACCACTGACCAGAGAAGTTATTGATGTCAAAATAAAGTATTTTGATAAAGCTTTTGAAAGTCTTTTCGATCCAACAGTTTCCCCAATTGCCAGACAAGTTCTATCAAACTGTTTCACTATTTGTACAGGGGGAGAAGGGAAAGGGAGGCAGAGGTGCCTCAGAAACTCAGGTAAGTCGCATTCATGTGTTCACCTGTCTCCTCACTGTCAGTATTGCTGCTGCTTAAAGTAACGCTGAGATCAAGGGTGAGACCTGGGTTAGTGCCTCTGACATCCAGAATTAAACCCCAGTAATTGGTCCCTGGTAAGTGAAAGGCAATGCAATCACCCCATTTACAGACACTGTACCACTACTAGTTTTAATTGCTACTGTCAGTGGACTATCACTGGTGATTTAAAGTTGGCAGTTTTACTGAAACCCACTCTTAATCTGAGGAAAAGGCATGGGAATGAATCAAATCATTCTGGGAAATTTTTCATGTCACACTAAAGTTGAAACCAAAGACTGCTTTTGTATATAAGTATATAGCTCATTTCCTATGGTATTACTTACAGACAAAAAAAAGTCTTTCTTTCTCTTTATGAAACTATCTTTGCTTGTCTCCCTCTTTCTAATCTTTGTATTTCTATTTGGTCTTCAAGGGGGAATAATTCGGTATTGCCCATTTTGGGGAGCTAATATCGGCCGGTGGCAAAGTTTAGCGCCTGGCGCTAATTATCGCCTCCGACTACAAAATTCGCCTCTATCGCCCCTGGAGGTGATTTGAGCGCTAAATCAGGTGTTACACACCTCTCTTAAGACACAAACATCAGAGAACGAGGCGCTACCTCAGAACGCTACCGAAGCTTAGGTGATGCCAGTTACCATGGAAGCCAGACAGACTGGCGCCGTCCAGTTCTTAAAGGGGTGGGGCCATCTTGCTGACCAGCCACACCCTGCTCATTGCAGTCTTGAATCTCGGCCTGGCGAGACCTCAAAAGCAATTGTGTTGGAAGCACTAATGGACAGGCCCAGGGAAAGAGCTTGGCGCTTAGGAACCTCAAAAGTGGTGCTGAGGGCCAAAACTCCTTAGGACAGCATTAAAAGCAAAAATGTTGCCGACAAGAAAAGGCAGGAAGCGCCCGCCTTTAAATAACGCTCCCCCAGCCCCTTCCTGACTTGAAAACATTCCCCTCTACCTGTCGTTCCTAGCGGCAAGCGCTAAGGCAGGGGGCGTGACTCAATATCCGTCTGGGGCACTACCAGGGCGTTGCACACTTGACTGACGTCACGGCCTGCGGGTGCAGGAGATCGTGGCGGTAGTGTTTAGTGCCGCCGCAAAACGACTGGTCAATTTCGCGAGCGGTGCTAGCATCGCCGCGCCCGGGCGCTAGCTGCTTTGCACCACAATAACTCCCTCTTAGGGCGCTATCGGGAGGTGCAAAGCAACCAAATTTTTCCCCCCAAGTCTTTCTGTGTTAGTCACAATATGGGGGGAATTTTAACCCCAAAAAATGGGTTGGTTGGGGTCAGGTGGGAGGTTAAAGAGTTAAAAAACAGAGGAGGGTCAGGACTGGCAGCTCAATATTCCGGGGTATAGAATCTTCAGGCGAGACAGAGGGGGGTGTAAAAGGGGAGGGGGTGTTGCAATATTAATTAAGGAGTCAATTACTGCTGTAAGGAGGGACGATATATTAGCGGGTTCCTCTAATGAGGCCATATGGGTAGAACTTAAAAACAAAAAGGGGGCAAGCACTTTGCTGGGAGTGTACTATAGACCCCCAAACAGTCAGGGGGAGATAGAGGAACAGATATGTAGGCAAATCTCAGAGAAGTGCGAAAATAATAGGGTAATAATAGTGGGGGATTTCAACTTCCCCAATATAAATTGGGATAGTCAGAGTGTGAAAGGCTTAGAGGGTGCAGGATTCTTAAAGTGCATCCAGGAGAGCTTTTTGAGCCAACATGTAGAAAGTCCTACAAGAGAGGGGGCGGTACTGGACCTAATTCTGGGGAATGTAGCCGGGCAAGTGGTCGAAGTATCAGTAGGAGAGCATTTTGGCGACAGTGACCATAATTCGGTGAGATTTAAGGTGGTCATGGAAAAAGACAAAGACGGCCCGGAAATAAGGGTTCTAAATTGGGGGAAGGCCGATTTTAATATGATAAGGCAGGATCTGGCCAAAGTGGACTGGGAGCAGCTACTTATAGGAAAATCCACATCAAAACAGTGGGAGACTTTCAGAAGGGAAATAGAGAGAGTACAGCGCCAACATGTTCCTGTAAAGGTCAAGGGTGGGACCAACAAGCAAAGGGAACCTTGGATGACAAGGGATATACAAAAATGCATTAGAAATAAAAGGGGGGCTTTTGGCAGTTACAAAAGACTAAAGACGAAAGAAGCCCTAGAGGAGTATAAAAAGTGCAGGGGCATACTTAAAAAAGAAATTAGGAGGGCGAGGAGGGGCCATGAAATAACACTGGCGAGCAAAATAAAGGAAAATCCTAAGATGTTTTATAAGTATATTAAGGGCAAGAGGATAACCAGGGAAAGGGTAGGGCCCATTAGGGACCAAAGTGGCAATCTGTGTGTAGAGCCAGATGATGTAGGCGGGGTTTTAAATGAATTTTTTGCATCTGTGTTCACTATGGAGAAAGACGATGCAGACATAGAAATCGGGCAAGGGGACTGTGACATACTTGAACATATTAGCATCGAGAGGGAGGAGGTGCTAGCGGTTTTAGCAGGCCAAAAAGTGGATAAATCCCCAGGCCCGGACGAGATGTATCCCAGGCTGCTGTGGGAGGCAAAGGAGGAGATTGCAGGGGCTCTGACACAAATTTTCAGAACCTCTCTGGCCACAGGGGATGTACCAGAGGACTGGAGAACAGCTAATGTAGTACCATTATACAAGAAGGGTAGCAGGGATAAACCAGGGAATTACAGGCCAGTGAGCCTAACATCTGTGGTAGGGAAATTATTGGAAAAAATTCTGAGGGACAAAATTAGTCTCCACTTGGAGAGGCAAGGATTAATCGGGGATAGTCAGCATGGCTTTGTCAAGGGTAAATCATGTCTGACAAATCTGATTGAATTTTTCGAGGGGGTGACTAGGGGGGTGGATGAGGGAAATGCTGTGGATGTGGTTTACATGGACTTCAGTAAAGCCTTTGACAAAGTCCCGCATAGGAGACTGGTCAAGAAGGTAAGAGCCCATGGGATCCAGGGTGCCTTGGCGCGTTGGATCCTAAACTGGCTGAGTGGCAGGAGGCAGAGGGTGATGGTCGAAGGTTGCTTTTGTGACTGGAAGCCTGTGTCCAGTGGGGTACCTCAGGGATCGGTGCTGGGTCCCTTGCTGTTTGTGATCTACATAAATGATTTGGATGAGAATGTAAAAGGTATGATCAGCAAGTTCGCAGATGACACGAAAATTGGTGGGGTGGTCAATTGCGAGGAGGAAAGCCTTAGGCTACAGGACGATATAAACGGGTTGGTCAGATGGGCGGAAAAGTGGCAAATGGAATTTAACCCTGAAAAGTGCGAGGTGATGCATTTTGGACGGACAAATAAGGCAAGGGAATACACAATGAGTGGTAGGACCCTAGGAAGTACAGAGGGTCAGAGGGACCTTGGTGTACATGTACATAGATCCCTGAAGGCAGCGGAACAGGTAGATAAGGTGGTTAAAAAGGCATATGGGATACTTGCCTTCATTAGCCGAGGCATAGAATATAAGAGCAGGGAGGTTATGATGGAGCTGTACAAAACGCTGGTGAGGCCACAGCTGGAGTACTGTGTGCAGTTCTGGTCGCCTCACTATAGGAAGGATGTGATTGCTTTGGAGAGGGTGCAGAGAAGATTCACCAGGATGCTACCTGGGATGGAGCGCCTCAGCTATGAAGAAAGACTAAACAGGCTGGGGTTGTTTTCCTTGGAGCAAAGAAGGCTGAGGGGGGACCTGATTGAGGTATACAAAATGATGAGGGGCATAGATAGGGTAGACAAAGAGGAACTTTTCCCCTTAGTAGGGGGGTCAATAACAAGGGGGCATAGATTCAGGGTGAGGGGCAGGAGATTTAGAGGGGATTTGAGGAGGAACTTTTTCACCCAGAGGGTGGTTGGAATGTGGAACTCAATGCCTGAAAGGGTGGTAGAGGCAGGAACCCTCACAACATTCAAGAAGCATTTGGATGAGCACTTGGAATGCCATTGCATACAAGGCTATGGACCAAATGCTGGAAAATGGGATTAGACTGGACAGGGATGGATGGGCGGCGCAGACACGATGGGCTGAAGGGCCTCTTTCTGTGCTGTAAAACTCTATGACTCTATGACTCTAATCCACCCACTTACAGTTTTAATGGAGGCGGGATGGGAGGCGGGCAGCCAACCCGCTCCCAGGAGGTGGGTCGCCCATTTAAATATTATAGTGAGGCTGGCGTGCCTCATGGTGATCCACCATTTCAAATTTAACTCTGGCTGGTCGGATTTCCCGGGCCTCGGGGAACCCGTCAGCTAAAGGGAGGTGAGGACTGCTGGATCCAGGAGATAAACGCCTTTCCACTTACCTGCTAGATCCAGCATCCCTGCTTTACCCACCCCCTGTGATCGCCCCCCCCAACCCTTCCAATCTCCCCCAAGGCCTCCGATCTCCCCCCGACCTCCACCCTGAGACCTCTGACCTCCCCCCTCCGGCCCCAATTGCCTTCCCAGCCTCCCCCCTCTGGCCCCTGACCATCCTTCGGCTCCCAACCACTGCAACCCCTCCCCCCCGATGCTCCTCTGGCCCTGATCGTCCTCCACCCCCCCACCCCCGACCACCATCCCCAATCCCTCCCTCCTCTCTGCAGCCCAGTGCCGCAGGCTTACCCACCCACAGCCAGTCAGCCTCTCCATCTGGCTGGCTGCGGGCTGGAAACAGAGCTTTCAAATGCTAATCAGGCCCCGCTGTTAAATTCGGCGGGACCTGCGGGATTCCAGACTGCTTTCTAGCCCCCACACACCCGACCCGCCTCCAGGTTAAAATTCCGGCCTATGTCTCTCCCTGTATGGCTCCGATGCACTTCCTCTTTTTGTTGTGTGTCTGAGTACATATGTAACACTGACTTTTCTATTTCAGCTCTCCCCACCTGGTTACATTTTCCTATTTTGAACCTTTCTCCTTCTTTATCTCTTGCCTTTCCCTCCCCCCTCTCAATATCATTGTTTTCTTTGTTGTCTGCTCCAGTTGTACTTTATAACTTGTTTTAAAGGTTTAGCCAATTGTAAGTCATCTTCTGTTCTCCCTCAGAACATTATTGCTTATCACGTGTGTTTTTGCCTCTGTTTCTCTGTGTAGCAGTGAAATGCTGGGCGGTCACATATGCTGGTCATACATGCACGGTCACACCGAATATGAAATCGAATATGAAACTCGAGGAACAGCACCTCATCTTCCGATTAGGCACTTTACAGCCTTCCGGACTCAATATCGAGCTCAACAATTTCAGATCATAACTTCGGCCCCTATTATATTTTTATATTTTTTATCCACACTTTTGGTTTGTGCCTTTTCCTTTTTTTCTCTCTCCCACATGGCAGCTGTCTCTCACTCTGCCAGCGCATTTCACACTTCATCTAGAGCCATTGTTTGTTTCTTTACCTGTCCTATTACTATCTCGTCTCACCATGAATATCTCTCAATGTCTCTTCTTTCATCCCCTCCCCCATTTCCCAGCCCCCAAACTGCCTTTTGTTTCATTTCCTGCCTTTTTTTCTCAGTTCTGACGAAGGGTTTCGACCCGAAACGTTGACTCTATTTCTCTCTCCACGGATGTTGCCTGGCCTGCTGAGTTTTTCCAGCATTTTCTGTTGTTATTTCGAATGGAATTGGGGGGGTGGTGTGGGACGTCTAGAAAAATGCAGAAAATAAATATTAATAACGTATATCAAAAATCAGGTTAAAAAAAATAAGAGAGCCAAAAAAAAAAGGCGGCAATTTATAGCATTGCACATGTGCAGAGAATAGGGCACCAAGCCATGCACGTGCGATTGGGTTTGACTGTAAAGGAATCGAGTGGGTAACAATGTCCGGGTGAAGAAAGCGAAGAAGGAGTCAGGAAGAAAAATGAATCAAAGACCTGTGCAAACAAATGATAATGTAGGAATGCGGAATAAATTCTGTCAACTATGTGGGTAAGTTTAGTCATTTTAAGGCGATTATTTAATATTTTAAGTGTTTGTTACATTATTGTTATTTTATAGTTATCTATTCAACTGGATCAGAAAAAAATGGTGGCTGGAGCCACTTTGAAAAAAATAATTCAGCAATGTGGTGGGTTGAAATTGCAATCATTCAAGTAGTTGCTTTTCTTGACTTTCTATGGGATCTTTGCTGATCTGTATTTCGGTAATATCATCATAGTTAAGCTGCTTATTTACGCCAATAAGAAAATTGTAACCTTTATTTTTTTCTTACTGCTACAGGTAGATTTAATGTGTCACCCTGCAAATTGAATGTATGAACTGCTATAAGAAAAATGTAAATTATATACCAGTGGATTTCCTGTGGCATTGTTCATATATCGGTTTATACACTGTTTTTATAAGGACAGGAATGTTAAAACATGCAGGGGATGAATTTCTGAAGAGGTTCTCCTGATCATCCACCATAAGTTTGGCAGAAGAGCAACGGAAACCCTGGAAAATGAATCTTCTCATGAAGTTACAGAGGATGATCAGGAGAACTCCCGCAGGAATTGACCCCCTTAATGCATAATATACAACTCAATTTGTGCAGCAGCACAGGAGAACCCTCTGGAAATTCCAGGTATCCTTGTTTTCATAACCTTCTGTGTGATCACATTTCTCCTAACTTTCTCTTTCATTCTTCTAGTGATAGCTGAGTCCTTGCCCCTTGTTACCGATTCACTAACCAGTAGAAGCAACCTTTCACTATACACCTTCTCAAACTATTCATAATTTTGAAAACCTCTATTAGATAACCCCCTCATTAAATCTTTGGATCGAGTGACAAAAGGCCACTCTTTCAAGACTTTCTTCAAAACTATAACCTCTTTTTCCTGGTATCATTCTAGTGAACCTTCACTGCACCCTTTCCACTGCTGTATTATTCTTCCTATAATGCTGGGCACAGTACTAGTGCTCTAGTTTGCAAATCTGGAATTCCCATAGAAAATAATCCTCTTCGGCAGAGGTCGAATGATATTCAGTTATTTCTTACAATGGATGCGAATTGAGGTCATATCGATCTTGTCCTTGTCTAGGAAATCCCCCATTGCCTAGCCCCACCCTATCTCTGAAATCTCCTCCAGCCCTGCATCCCCGCTGACTCGACACTTTGTTGGCTATGCCATTCTGTACACTTCCCCCCTCCCTCTGATCCACAGCCTCCAATTCCACCCCACATTCTGGAAGTCCTCCACCTTGCCACATCTCTCTCCACTTTCAAAAGCCTTCTCAAAACCACATCTGCCTTGCGTTTATTTTATGTCTATTTTCCTCCATACCTGAACCCTGTTTTTAAAGCACCTTGGGACTTTTTGATACCTTAAACGGGACTCTTTAAATGCAAATTATTTTTCAGACTGTTCTAGAAATCAAAGTTCAAAACTCAAATTCTGATTTTGGAAAATTTTAGTGGCTAAATGTAATGTCTGATGTAGTACTGAACCATACATTTTAAGAAGGTCCCAGATTTGATTCCTGGTCTGTACTAAGTTAGCTGATCCTAGACAGTGGAGTGATCGGAGCACTAAATTGCCCTCAGCACCCTGGACTAGGAAGGGGAAAATCATTCAGGTTCTCCCGCTACTGATCACCATCCCGTGCTTCCTGTTGGGAAGTATGTGGGTGAGAACAGGTTGTGATGCCGTCTTTGGTTGAATAGCCTGCCAATAGGCTCACAGATGGAAAATGACCCCTTGGCCAAGGCACGAGAGGGCTGCTGCAGTTCAGAACTGTATCCAGCAAATGTCAGCACCTTCAGCAGAGGAGAAAATGGAAAAAAAAGAGAGACAATGAAAAGATATGGTGCACTTGCAGCCATGGCACCACCTTGAACATTGCTGTTGCTATTGGTAACAGCCTGAGCTGCTGTAAGTTGTTGCTGTAATTGCTCATTTCCTGACCTTGCCCAGTGGGAATGAGAATGCTTTTTAAGACACATTTTTATTGGCCACCTGGTATTTCTGTAACTGATGGACAATAATGAAATGACCGTTTGTTTGGTACATCAGAGCTGTACAAAAGTCTTCATTGCCAACCGGTTTACTAGGCAAAAATCTACAAAATGGGTGCTGTGCAAATGACCATTAATCACCGAGTGGCATTGTTTGATGGTTTATAATATTTTGAAGTTTTTTCCATTGTACAGATCAATGATAGCTCGAAGGGTTTCTGATTTTGTTTCTTGTATATGTGCAAGGCTGTGGACAGTATTGATTGATACGTGATCTCCAATCACATGATAGGTTGCCAGTCAATCAATATAACTAAAAGGAGATAGAGTTTAAATTTCTGCAGTTCGTTTTTTTCTTGAATTCCCCGTAGATTTGTGTGTGTGGTGAAGGGCATGACTTACAGTGCAAAATCCTCAAACGACTAATTTGGTTGCCATGAGATTTAAAAACATTCCATCGATCGTAGCGGGCTGCATAGATTCACAAGTGTAACAAAGGCCTGGTTAGGTGCCTTTGCTAGCACTCAGCTTATTAAGATGCAGATTACAATGGCATTGCTTTTTATCAGATTAGCTTCATCATTTTGCAATCTGATCACCTTGTTGAGGGTTTTATAAGATTTTTAAAAAATCATATACTAAAGTTGCTGGAGGATAGCCATAGCTCATAAAGAACCACTTTTTACATTTCTAACCACTGCAAGCAATTTAAGTGGTCTTTCTTTAAGGAAGGGGTGTGCAGGTAAGACAGGTTTGAAGGGAAAAGCAGCTCACTAGTTTATAATACCATTTAGGTTCTTCTCCCTCCATTCTGGATCATTGCTTTCCTGTTGCTTCCAATGCAATGGGGTCTGCTGCTTCTTCTTCTAACACTCCAGAAATACTAAAATGTGCTATTTATTGCTTTACATGGTCACTTTCTCTGGTTAAAGTTGCAAGGTTCAGAAAGCTGCTTGACATCCTTAAAAAGCCTCTCAATCCATCAAGGCTGAAGGGGCAGGGAATTAAGATATAGCAAGTCAAGATGAAAGTAATGGGACCTTTAGTTGCAGGTGGACAAGTGACACAGACTTGTCTGTGGACAAGTGACAGTGTATCCAAGCAATCAACTTCCTCTTTGAAGTGATGCTGTGTGAGATACTTATGAGGAGGGTTGGCCTCTGTGTCACTGCATCATCTCTTAGGTCAACACTGCAGTATTCCTGCCAGATGTTGCAGCCAAGTTTCAGATCACAGCTAACCGTCACTGTACAAGCCCGCTGCTGCATGACAGGCAGTGTCCTTACAGCTGCTGGCACAGTTCCATCTGCTGACCCAAACCCTGAGAAGGCAGCTCCTCATTTTCTTCCCATGTAGGCTTTCCTGGGCCTCCAGAATAGTTGGTGGCATCTTGGCAGGTATGGCCAAGCAGGCAACATGGCTTCTGATCACTCTTTCATAAAGTCTTCTTTCATAAAGTATCATACATAGCACAGCATGTGATGATTAGGGTGCTTCAGAAGAACCTATTAGCATAATCATTAGTCACATCTCGAAGTGATGACTCTGGGGGTGTCTGCTGGTACAGTCTCATTTGGGAAGAGGAACCCCGACCAGTACAACATCTGTCGAAATAAGTTATGTTACCTCTCTGCAGATGTGGAGGAGCGGGAGAGCAGGCAGCACCTCTCGGGCAGCCAGCCATCTCTTTGCAGATCCTGCTCTTCATCCAAGCATGTAAGCTCAGAGGATCCCTATTGACAAACCCTCTTGTGTTAATAAAAGGAGAAGGAAAGGAAAAAATATAAATGGTAACTGGCACAAAAGTTCATGAAAATCTAAGCAGCAGCAATTTTTAAAAAATCACAAAAAATACAAGGGCCTTTAAATGGCCAGAAATAATCTTTCATTTAAAATCTGTTGCCTTTTAAAGGTGTTCCTGTCTACCTCAGGCCTCCTTCCTGCAAGGTTTCCAAGCATGTGCTTGGAACTTAGCAGTCAGGATGCCTTTGGACCAGAAAATGTCATGACTCCTTCTTAAATATGCCAAGGAAGCTCCTGCCCATTTCATGTAAAGAGACCAAACTTAGTGCCCAGGTCTTTTTTGTGTCCATCTTAATGGCAAGTGACATCGGTATTGGGAGGGGCCTGCGTACAGGTCCCAAATGGTTTGGAGAGGCCAATATTGGCAAACCTCTGGGAGTGTGTCCCAAATGCCTGACTAGAGACCAGTATTGACAGAGGTCTATGGCCAGCCCATCGAGCAAGGCTCTGCGCTGGGTGTTTACAAAATTTGCCTCTATGTTTATATTTTGAGAATTTTTTCTGAAAATCTATTCATTACATGGGGGCAGATCTTTCAGTATAATTTGGGTGTGCAGGGACTGGGAAACCCCTCCCCTCATATTATATTCTTATCGTGCTGCTTAACGCTCGTCTATTGATCTTAAACAGAATGAGTGACAGCTTCATTAAAACATAGGTCCTGCATACAAACAAAGGCTTAAAGGAAGTCCCACCACGTGTTATTCCTGCCCATTTAAACCAGACATTAAAGCATAGTTGTATAGGAATTCTGAAAGGGACGCTGACAATTTTGTTGTTCCTTTGCTATTTGTTTTTCTGGAGGAGTACTATTATTTTGGAGAGTTTTTTCTGTTTCGTTGATTTGAACATGTATAAGATGTTTATATTAATAGCGAAATAGTTCAATCATTGTCTCCAAAGTCATTGAAGAGCCAACAGTAAGTAAAGCATTTAAAAATGTTCAGCAGAATAGGAAGATCCTTAAAGAAGAGGGGATCAGTCAAGTAGCTTCTGGAATACAAACTTTTACTCCAAGTCATGGAGAAATGGGTCCTCCCATTGCAAACAACAGAGTATAATGTCCCACAGTGCCATTGGCAAGTCAATGTCAAACTTAAAGATGGAAGTATTACAAAATGAAAAAAAGCCTGCCAGTGAGATCAACTGGCACCATAGCCAGCCTGCCTGCACACACCATTATGTTATCAACTGTATCTGAAGGCCCTGGCACAAATCAAAGGCAACTTACTCTGCAGGCTCCAAGTCAGCACAGAGGCACTTGCAAAACTCTTGTCATCTGCTGCAAGCAGACAACATCCCCCATACGGATAACACTGTGAATGATGGTCAATGTCACCTACCTCCCTTACCTGTTATGTTTCACCTCTTTCCAAGCTGGTAATAATGATTACTCTGCAGTATCATCCAATCTGCGGCCAATAGATGTATCAAACAAGTGGCTGATGCATTTTTCAGAAGGAGCTATTTTTTCATTGTTTTCCCACTGAACAACAGGAGAATGACATAGTTTTGCAATTTTACTCCATTTCTGGATTTTACAAAGCACAGAAATGTCATTGATGTCACCTAGATGGCCATCAGGTGCCCCAGGTTAATCGTCGGGGCTGGAGGCCTCTTGCTGATGATGGAAAGCAGCATCCAGGGGACCCCAGTTCAGATGGCCAGGAACATAGCTGCAGGTCTGGAGCTACACTCCTGTTTCTTGCCGTGCCTTGCAGTGCAACGCCCATCTCGGAGCTGGACTTGCGGCGGGGGTGCTACCGAGTCATTATAGAAAATCCCATCTCCTGTACCTGGGCAGACACAGTGCAATTGAAAGTACCACGCCTGTCCAGTGCTGGGGCGTGAAGGGCTGGAAAACCGACCCGATGGAGTAAAATACAGAAATAGGTCATTTGGTCAACCAAGCCTCTGATATGTTTTGTTCCACATGAATCAGACTTCTGCCTGCTTCTCAAAGCCTTCAAGCAGCTATATATTACCTTTCAAAATAAATTTGATTGAGTTTGATTGTATTATATAATGGACAAAAAGTGTGCAGAACTGACTTGTTTTTCTGTGGCAGTATTCTTCCAAAGATTTTTGGGGGGATAATGCATAACCATAGTCTACAAAGGGTTAAACAGGCCAATCTGGTGAAAGAAGAAAGTGTATTTTACGTTATGCATCCTTAATAAGGGTAGTGTTAAAAAATATGCTTTTATGAATGAAGGTTCCATTCAAAAGGCAGACCTAGACTTTAAAAAATAATTGAATTTTATACAATTCCCATCGCAACTGGCTCTCCAGTGAGCCAGAGGTAAAGTACCTTGCTGGGAGTGAGAGTGAAAATTGGAAAGCCTGTTGGTCCAAACCTTTCCTACATGAGGAAGAGAAAATCAGAGAACCTGCAACTCCATAACTTTCCCACACAAATGGCCAGTGCTTAGTTTCAACATGTTCTTGATCACTGTAGTGGCTTAGCAGGGAGATAGACCCTACTGTAAGGGTTTGATGCTGTAGGAAAATTGGCATTATCAAAGCATCATAGACTATTTTGTTTGATTAAAAAGAACAAAAAAGTATTCTGCCTAGACTTTCCTTCTCCTTTGATTTAATCTGACATTATATGATATAATCGGAACCCTAAAATTAGATTATTCCCTGTAATCACTACCTGGAAGCCATTATTTTCTATTTTATCACTCATCAGCCACATTAAATGAAATATACAGATACTTTATCATTTTAAAGACTTTTTTGTGATTAATTGTTGTTCTGGTCCAGTTAGAAAAACAAGTTTGTTACCCATTTTGCCTACTGTTGGTTGTCTTGCACTCTTTTCTTTCCCCTGTGTTTATTTGTTCAATCACTCCCTCTGGATTTTTCTTCCCCAAGTTATCGTACCAGTACTGCCCTTGCACCCTGCCATGGCACTAAGCTGCCTTTCTGGTGCTGGTTTCTGCACTGCTGTGCGATTGGGAAGCATGGAGACAAGCTAGTCAACAAAAGCAAGGAAAGTGAAGAAATTAAATGTATAAATGGATTAGGAAAGAAACAGAATAAGTGAGGAAGCCATAATAAGGATAAAAAATGTCAAAAACCGAGAGAGCATGAATCAAGAAAGGCATTTTAAAAGAATATATACAACCAAAGCAAGAGATTTTAAAAAAAAATCAGGAAAGTGAAGTAAAGGAGAAAAACAAAATCAACAATTGTGACTTCAGGCAGTCACAGCTCTGTGTAGCCTGAGCTTTCGGTACTAGTCCAATTTGCTTTTTTCCAACATTTTCTCTATCAGCTGGTAATCCCTTTTCTGTGATTTTCTCTCATTTTTCTTTTTTTTCTTAGAGGGAAATTACTTACGGATCCCAAAAAAGCTAATAAGGAGATTTTTTACACAGTTCAGTATCTCTGAATCAAAACCTTTACCTTCCTTTTCAGCCATGGCTCAGTTGGTAGCACTCTCGCCTCTGAGTCAGAAGGTCAGAGACTTGAGCACAAAAATCTAGGCTAACACTCCAGTGCAATGCTGAGGGAGTGCTGCACTGTCGGTTAAACCAAGGCCCTGTCTGCTTTCTCAGGTGGGCCCACGGCACTATTTCAAAGAAGAGCAGGAGAGCTATCCCTGGTGTCCTGGCCAATATTTATCCCTCAATCAACATCACTAAAACTGGTCATTATCACATTGTTGTTTGTGGGAGCTTGCTGTGTGCAATTCTTTTTTATATTCGTTTATGGGATCAGGGCGTCACTGCCAATGCCAGCATTTATTGTCCATCCCTAGTTGCCCTTTGGATTGGGGAACGTTACTCAAAGGGTTGACGGTGGATAGGCAATGGCAAACATTCAAAGACCGCATGGATGAACTACAAAATTTGTTCATCCCTGTTTGGCATAAAAATAAAACAAAGAAGGTGACTCAACCGTGACTAACAAGGGAAATTAGGGATAGCATAAGATCCAAGGAGAGGACATATAAATTGGCCAGAAAAAGCAGCAAACCTGACGATTGGGAGCAGTTTAGGATTCAGCAAAGGGAGGCAAAGGGATTAATTAAGAGGGGGAAAATAGAGTATGAGAGTAAGCTTGCAGGGAACATAAAAACTGACTGTAAAAGCCTTTATAGATATGTGCAGAGAAAAAGATTGGTGAAGTCAAGCGTAGGTCCCTTGCAGTCAGAATCAGGGGAATTTATAATGGGGAACAAAGAAATGGCAGACCAATTAAATACATATTTTGGTTCTGTCTTCACAAAGGAGGACACAAATAACCTCCCAGAGATGTCGGGGAACATAGGGTCTAATGAGAGGGAGGAACTGAATGAAATCAGTATTTGTAGGGAAATGGTGTTAGGGAAATTGATAGGATTGAAGGCCGATAAATCCCCAGGGCCTGATAATCTACATCCTAGGGTACTTAAGGAAGTGGCCCTAGAAATAGTAGATGCATTGCTGGTCATCTTCCAAAATTCTATAGACTCTGGAACAGTTCCCACGGATTGGAGGGTAGCTAATGTAACCCCACTATTCAAAAAAGGTGGTACAGAGAAAACAGGGAATTATAGACCGGTAAGCCTGACATCGGTAGTGGGGAAAATGCTAGAGTCCATTATAAAAGATGTAATAGCAGAGCACTTGGAAAACAGTGACAGATCGGACAAAGTCAACATGGATTTACAAAAGGTAAATCGTGCTTGACTAATCTACTGGAATTTTTTGAGTATGTAACTGGTAGAATAGATAAGGGAGAACCAGTGGATGTAGTGTATATGGACTTTCAGAAGGCTTTCGATAAGGTCCCACATAAGAGATTAGCGTGTAAAGTTAAAGCACATGGGATTTATCGGCCTTCAATCCTATCAATTTCCCTAACACCATTTCCCTACAAATGCTGATTTCATTCAGTTCCTCCCTCTCATTAGACCCTATGTTCCCCGACATCTCTGGGAGGTTATTTGTGTCCTCCTTTGTGAAGACAGAACCAAAGTATGTATTTAATTGGTCTGACTTGGACAGAGGACTGGTTGGCAGACAGGAAGCAAAGAGTTGGAATAAATGGGTCTTTTTCCGAGTGGCAGGCAGTGAATAGTGGAGTACCGCAGGGATCGGTGCTAGGACCCCAGCTATTCACAATATATATTAATGATCTAGACGAGGGAACTAGATGTAATATCTCCAAGTTTGCAGATGACACAAAGCTGGGTGGGCATGTGTGCTGTGAGGAGGATGCCGAGAAACTCCAGTATGATTTGGACAGGTTGGGTGATTGGGCAGATGTATGGCAGATGCAGTATAATGTGGATAAATGCGAGGTTACCCACTTTGGTGGCAAAAACAGGAAGGCAGATTATTATCTGAATGCCAATAGATTGGGAGAAGGGGAAGTGCAACGAGACCTGGGTGTCCTTGTGCACCAGTCGCTGAAGGTAAGCATGCAGGTGCAGCAGGCGGTTAAGAAGGCAAATGGTATGTTGGCCTTCATAGCGAGAGGATTCGAGTACAGGAGCAAGGATGTCTTGCTGCAGTTGTACAGGGCCTTGGTGAGACCACACCTTGAGTATTGTGTGCAGTTTTGGTCGCCTTATCTGAGGAAGGATGTTCTTGCCATGGAGGGAGTGCAGCTAAGATTCACCAGACTGATACCTGGGATGGCAGGAATGACGTATGAGGAGAGATTGGGTCAATTGGGCTTATATTCGCTGGAGTTTAGAAGAATGAGAGGGGATCTCATTGAAACTTATAAAATTCTAACAGGACTAGACAGACTAGATGCAGGAAGGATGTTCCCGATGGCGGGGGAGTCCAGAACCAGGTGTCGCAGTCTAGGATAAGGGGTAAGCCATTTAGGACAGAGATGAGGAGGAATTTCTTCACCCAGAGAGTGGTGAACATGTGGAATTCTCAACCACAAAAGGCAGTTGAGGCCAATTCATTACATATATTCAAGAAGGAGTTAGATATATTTCTTAAGGCTAACGGAATCAAGGGATATGGGGTGAAAGCAGGGACAAGGTACTGAATTTGGATGATCAGCCATGATCTCATTAAATGGCAGAGCAGGCTCGAGGGGCCAAATGGCCTACTCCGGCTCCTATCTTCTATGTTTCTATGCCCTTGAGAAGGTGGTGGTGAGTTGCCTTCTTGAACTGCTGCAGTCCGTGTGGTGATTGTACTCCCACAGTGCTGTTAGGTAGGGAGTTCCAGGATTTTGACCCAGCGACGATGAAGGATCAGCCAGGATGGGTGTGTGACTTGGAGGGGAACTTGGAGGTGGTGGTGGTGTTCCCATGCGCCTGCTGCCCTTGTCCTTCTAGGTGGAAGAGGTCGCGGGTTTGGGAGGTGCTGCCGAAGAAGCCTTGGCAAGTTGCTGCAGTGCATCTTGTAGATGGCACACACTGTAGCCACGGTACGCCAGTGGTGGAGGGAGTGAATGTTTAAGGTGGTGGATGGGGTGCCAATCAAGCGGGCTGCTTTGTCCTGGATGGTGTCGAGCTTCTTGAGTGTTGTTGGAGCTGCACTCATCCAGGCAATTGGCTGCCGTGTTTCCTACATTACAACAGTGACTACACATTAAAAGTATTCCATTAGCTGTAAAGCGCTTTGGGACGTCCTGAGGTTGTGATAGGCGCTATATAAATGCAAGTCTTTCTTTCTTCCTGCATACTTTGGAATTCCTGCTCAATACTAGCCTGAAAGCATTTTGTGTGACATCCTGAAGTTCAACTCCAATAACATCATGAATGTGTTATAAGCACAATATGAAGTTATGCCACTGGAACATAACTTCATATTGTCACAATTTATCTGCTCCTAGGCTGCATCGAAGTGGCTCTTCTAAAGCAGGGTAAAAGGGGTGA
Source organism: Somniosus microcephalus (assembly GCF_052327205.1). Lineage (NCBI taxonomy): Eukaryota > Metazoa > Chordata > Chondrichthyes > Squaliformes > Somniosidae > Somniosus > Somniosus microcephalus. Next base: position 27,380,022 of record NC_140999.1, on the reverse strand, counting down.
TTGAAACACACTTGGCATGGTCTAACAATTCAGTAGAATAAACATCTTTCAATTAAGGTCTCATTTACACATTAACTTTGAGTTGCTGTGCAGGGATTTCCACTTCACAGTGCACGAAACTTGCGTTATAAATCTGAAGACAGGTCCCAACCCAACTCCAGTGAAAAGTACGGTGCGACACTCTGGAAACGGGAGTCTCACAATGCTTGAGCTCCATTCCGCATGGGCAGTGACTCCAATGTGATGCCAAATCAGATTTTAAAAGCACTCAGAGGATCCCTTAGACCTCCTAGATACATTTTAAGTCCTCTCTAGAATTACACTGAATGTTCGAGAACGTAGACACTACCTCTGGCACTTGAGAATGTCGTACATCATGTGCCTCTGTCAAAAGAACACCAATTTCAGCCAGGCGGTGTAAACAAGGTACTACCCAACTGGAACACAAACTACAGCTACAAATTGTCAGAATAATCTTACTAATCACAAATTACTGAACATACTGGAGAAAAGCAAAATGAAGCAGTAAAGGAAAAGGAAAGCCTACAATTGGCAGTTAGTTTAGTACAGTGGCTAAGTCTTATAGTGCCTAATGTTATCATAGTGCTTTTGAATTGGGCTTTAACTTTTGAGGCAAGGATGTAAAGCTGAACCATCTTACACGAAGGAATGAGTATTGTCCATGGTAGGGAGTACAAAAAGGTACAATGCAGGCTGGAGCCATCTTTACATCATCATCATTTTTACCTCTTTAAGTGCTTTCATTATCACTCATTGACATGGCCACTGTAGATTTATAAACTGCCTACAAAAGCCACTCTTCAGTACTCCTGATGGCTGAAGAAAATACGAACAAATTGACACTGATGAGTCAATAAGGAGAACCTAGAGAAGGTTTTGTCAAAAGATACAAATCAACTGAACTACTTAATGTGTTTTTTTAATTAAGAGCAGGCTGCAAAACCTAGTCACTGGAGCGCTGGTGATTCCCATTAAACAGCAGCGCTGAACACCACCACTCCATAGTTAAAGCCATTTCCACCACTAACGTTAAGCTTCCAAACAACAAAATGAGCTCATAAAATTTGTTGTAGTCCTGAAAGTTGGCAACACAGTCAGTCATATTCAACAGCGTTTTGAAACCTCCAAACTGGGACCGCCCGTTTCAAAGAAGGAGGGGTCAATTTTAATCTGGAGCAGCGGGACGGGCAGGACAAGTGCGAAACACGGAGACTTCTGGGTCTCACTGAAATGTTGCCGTCAGGAAGCAGGCGCAGAGGGGCTGTCAGCAGCGGAAGATCATGCGGCCCTTAGCTGCCTGCTGGCCTGGATATAAGCAATGTTCCCTTTAAGCTGCACGGCCACGTAGAGCTCTACGGATCCTGCGCAGCCAGTGAGCCGGCTTTTAAATTGGTAAGAAACGTGCATGTGCGGACTTTGGAATGGACCATGCAGCCCGTTAAAGGGGCCCCGTGGGCCAAAAAAAAAATTACGGGGAACATTGGATATCAGTGGTGGGAAAGGGGTTTTGGGAGGGTCTCATGGGAAAGAGAGGGGGAGTCTTGAGGCAGGGAAGGGAAGGCTGTGACTTTCCTTGTCAGGCCCAGCACCTCCTGGCCCCACAAAGAATATTTTGTGAAAAACTTGGAGGTCTTTTCGTCTTTCCGACCTGCTTCAGCCTGGTGGGGAAGCTGTGGTGGTGTTGTCACTCAGGCCCCAGTTAAGATACTATTGGGGTCCTAATCATGTAATAGGACCCGACTTAGCATTTATGCTTGAGACTCTTGCCTGATTCTGCAGGCCCTTCATCCTCTGCCAAAACAAGCAGAAAGCAGAAATCGGCTGGAACAGACCGGCAAATGGTGCCGCTCCATTTTAATTGCTTGCCCACTCTGTTCCCGCCCAATGGGCAAGAGTTAAAAATTCCCTCCCGAAACCCATAACACCCTTTAACTATTGGCTTACTACATATTATTTTTTCCAGATATTCCAACAAATTTTCATATTCTCAGCAGGCTCAGAGGTCAAGTCTTCAAGCCACATCGATCCTCTCAACCAGGCGGGAAAAAAAATAGTAAAATAGAGAAGGCCAATACAACAAACAGAACAGCCTATACTCATTAGAATTTAGAAGAATGAGAGGTGATCTTAGAACTGAGATGAGGAGGAATTCCTTCTCTCAGGGGGTCGTACATCTGCGGAATTCTCTGCCCCAGAGAGCTGTGAAGGCTGGGTCATTAAATACATTTAAGGTGGAGATAGACAGATTTTTGCAAGATAAGGGAGTGAAGGGTTATGGGGAGCGGGCAGTGATGTGGCTTTGAGCCCAAGATCTTATTGAATGGCGGAGCAGACTCGAGGGGCCAAGTGGCCTATTCCTGCTCCTATTTCTTATGTTCTTATGTCCACAGGGTTCTATCTACCAGTAGATTGATACAGTGGATATTAAGAAAGTACAACAGAGAATTGTTTTGATAACTTAATAAGGGGGATTATAAGAACATAAGAAATAGGAGTAAGATATACGGCCCCTCGAGCCTGCTCTGCCATTCAATAAGATCATGGCTGATCTTCTACCTCATCTCCACTTTCCCGCCCTATCCCCATATCCCTTGATTCCTTTATTATTTGATAAATGTTCCTTCAATGGTCTAGTGGGTTAAGGTACCACTCAGTCCATGTCGAAGGCATACAGACCAGAAGGGCTCAGATTCAATTCTTGTTCTGTGCTGCATTTGCTAATCTCAGTAGTTGGAACTGCTACAACTGGTTTCAGCTCCTGTGGACTAGGAAAGGAAAATGAACGCAGGCTCCCTCTCCTGAACTCTATTGAGTGACTCCTGCTGAAAAGTATGAATGTGTGGATATCAGGTGAGGATACTGAGTGAGGAGAAGATCGGGCTAAGATGTGATACCCACCTCAGTCAAATAACTTATCTACACTCATTGTTTAGGCTCAGACATGAACAGTGGACACTTGGGCAGGTGCTGGAGGGATGTCAGCATCTGTGGAACAGTACCCCAGGATGAGTCAGTCCCCTCAGAAGAGGAAGGTAGAAAAGAATTGGTGTAAAAAGCATATTGGAAATGGGCAAGAGTGAAATTCTTACTGGAAGTCAGTACACTAAATATTCACTTCAGAGATGCTAATCAGTGAAAAGCAGGTTCATTTATTGGAATGAATACATAATCCACAGCACTGTAAAGAGTGCTTTGTGCCATTTTGCAGTTTCCTCATAGTTAATGCTATAACATTTTTGTCTGTCAATAAGCAGAAATCCCACTATGCCAAATTGTAAAATTGATTTCAATCAATCTGAATTTGTGGGTTGACACCAGAAAATTGCCATGAAAGCTGTTGTTTTGTTGTTAAACACTGAACTGGTTCATTAATGTCCGTCAGGGAAAGGACCATGCCACCAGTCTGCCCCACATGTGACTCCAGTCCCACACTTAGGCCGGAATTTTACCAGTGCCAAGAGGACAGGATCGGAGGCGGGTCAGCTGTGAAATTTGAAATGATTGACAGCGGGTCGGGACCCTGCTGCCAACCCGCCTCAACACTAGTCTCCCAGGTGTCGGGTCTGTCAGCGCTGAACAGACCCGACACCAAGCGGCAGGGGAGGCAATTTAGATCATTAGCTGGATTGTTAAGAGGCAATCAAGTATTATTTTAAGCTCACCTTTAGATTTTTAGAGTTCGCCAACGGCTTCCCCGCTGCTCGGGGAATCACATCAGGTAAAGAGGTCGGGTGTTGTGTCAGCATGGGATGATTTACTAACTTGACGCAGCACACCCTGACTGCCACATGATGCACCAGGTTGGCACCACCCCACACCAGCACCATAAAGCATCCGTACAATGCCCAATCCATTCCTTTCACACTCATCACCATTGTGGGGGTACCGTTATTTCTCACCATTCACTGCAACTCACTAAGCCATTTCCAAAGGTGCACACAAATCTGTCCAAGAACGCAAAGTGTTGAAAATAAAGATTTTTATGTTTGACACCACATTAACAGACACTTTACATAAACATTGGATAGAACACCCATGTGGCTATCCTTGTGTGATTGCACTAGGATGAGGGTGAGTGTGAGGGGTGGCTAACGAGATGGGGATGTGATAATGTAGACAGAGAGGGATGGGTGGAGGTGCAAGGTAAGTTGGTGTGAGTAAGGATGTGCAGGAGTAGGGTAGGGAAGGCAGAGTGAAGGGGATGTGATGAGCGGCACAGCAGGATGAGGTTGGTTGTGGCTTTGTACTAACGTTTCCTGATCTAATGAGATCGTCGAAATGTTTGTGGCACTGCACCCAGGTCCTCCTGATCACATCCCTGCTTGTGACCTCTTCTGCAATGTGCATCCAGGCTGTCTTGGTCTCCTGGGGAGGTCTCTCCGCCTATTGGAAGGGAAGAGAACCTCCCTGCGTGCAGTGACTCCCTCCATAAGCATGTAGCGGGAGTCATGGGAGAGCCTGGGTACAACCGTGTACCTCTGTGCAGCGCTTGTCAGTGATTGTAGCACCTCAATGCTGTAGAACACTGACAGCACAACGGTCAAAATGAATTTGGACATGGCCCCGTTAAGGCAACTGGCTGATGACACGTCATCAAATGACATCATCAGACCTGCTTCCTTTTAATTGGCCGGGAACTTCGCTGGGCGGGCCCAATTATTGTAAAATCACTTCAATAGAGCGGGGTGGAGCAGGCAGCGGGCTGGGACCGCACTACCGACTCCGGTCGGCAAAAACGCGGCCTATGTGGTTGACTCAGGGCAGCAATGGGCAATAAATGCTTCCTTTACGCATCTTCAGTCTTCCCTTGGAAAATAGTGTGAAGCAGTGGAAGGATTCACAGGCTGATAGACACGTCTGATAGGCCACACCATGAACACTCCTTCCATGACCATAACTATCTTTACAGTAGCCGATAGGGTGGTCAGTCCTATAAGATGACAGGGTTTTAGGGGCTCCTGTAATCAGTACACCCAACAGACGTGAGTGTACAGCTGGATGCAAACCCAGAATTTAGAGCTGGAACTGCACTCGCCAGGATTGCCTGGAACTGAGCCAGTGGTGGGAATGCTAGCACTAAGCCAAAGGCTCGATCCATCAAGAACCTATTGAACCACTGAGCAAGTCTGCTGCCAGCAGGGCTTGAGCCGGCACGGGGAAACCTCCGTGGATTTTGAGTCCAGCACCTTAACTGCTTGGCCATTGCAACTGGTTAAGGCTGCCTCCCAGATTCCGAGAACAAATAATAATGAAAAATGTACTGTGGAATCAAGATAGCAAGAGTAGGCTGCATGATCAAGTGGAAGTAGAGTCATTACACAGTCTGAGAACTGGCTAGAGGCAAGACTGACTACAGGATCAGGCAGAAAATAGTGCATGCACGTTTACTGCAGTGCATGCTCAGATTACAATAGTGACAAAATGTTGAAAAACTGAGACAACTCAAGAGACAAGATCCGGAGACAGCAGTGGGCCAGAAAACAGGGTGAAAGCTCAAGAAATTTATTTTAAGCGCCAAATTGAACATGAAACCAGGGACGGGCGGCAGCCCTTTTGGTCCTATGTTTGTCGGTGCGCACCTGCTCTTCATGGTTTGTTTCCGGGGTGTATTCCCTTTTCACCTATTGTCATGCTTGGCGACTCCTTTGCCTATTTAGGCGTTGCGTATCTGCCAACTGCCAGCGTCCCTTCGCCACCCTCAGCAACAGCCCCTTCCTCCCCTCCCTTTCCCATTCAGTGTCCTGGACTCCAGCCTGGAGCTCGCGCGTCAATGTTGACCATGTGCGCAAAAAAATCGCGCTTGCGCACAAATTGGCAGCGTTCATGCATGTGTGGGCCCCGTAGAGCTGTGCATGTCCGAACCAGCAAGAAACCATTAAATCGATTGGAGAGAAGGTGGGTGGGTGGATGGTTGGAGAGTGGGTGGGTGGAGTGTAGGTGGGTGGTTGGAAAGTAGGTGGGTGGAGAGTAGGTGGGTGGATGGTTGGTTTAAATGGTGATAGATTGGGAAATGTACAAAGGGACCTGGGTGTCCTTGTACACCAGTCACTGAAAGCAAACATGCAGGTGCAGCAAGCAGTTAGGAAGGCAAATGGTATGTTGGCCTCCATTGCAAGAGGATTTGAGTACAGAGCAAGGATGTCTTACTACAGTTATACAGGGCCTTGGTGAGACCACACCTGGAGTACTGTGTGCAGTTTTGGTCTCCTTACCTAAGAAAGGATATACTTGCCATTGAGGGAGTGCAGCGAAGGTTCACCAGACTGATTCCTGGGATGGCAGGACTGTCGTATGAGGACAGATTGGGTTGACTAGGGCTGTATTCACTAGAGTTTAGAAGAATGAGAGAGGATCTCATTGAAATGTATAAAATACTGACAGGGCTAGACAGATTGGATGCAGGGAGGATGTTTCCCCTGGCTGGGGACTCTAGAACGAGGGGTCGCAGTCTCAGGATACAGAATAGGACATTTAGGACTGAGATGAGGAGAAATTTCTTCACTCAGAGGCTAGTGAACCTGTGAAATTCTCTACCATAGAAAGCTGTGGAGGCCAAGTCACTAAATATATTTAAGAAGGAGTTAGATAGATTTCTAGATACAAAAGGCGTCGAGAGGTATGGGGAGAGAGCAGGAATATGGTATTGAGATAGAGGATCAGCCATGATCATATTGAATGGCGGAGCAGGTTCGAAGGGCTGAATGGCCTTTTCCTGCTCTTATTTTTCTATGTTTCTATGTTTCTATGAAGAGTGGGTGGGTGGGTGGTTGGATAGTAGGCGGGTGGATGTGGAGAGTAGGTGGGTGGGTGGTGGTTGCTTGGAGGGTGGGTAGATGTTAGGACAGTAGGTGGACGGATGTTAGGACAGTAGTGGGTAGATGTTAGGACAGTAGGCGGGTGGATGTTTGGACAGTAGACGGGTGGATGTTTGGACAGTAGACGGGTGGATGGTTGGACAGTAGGCGGGTGGATGGTTGGACATTAGATGGGTGGTTAGTAGAACAGTAGGCGGGTGGATGGTTGGACATTAGATGGGTGGATGGTTGGACAGTAGGTGGGCGGCTGGTTGGACATTAGATGGGTGGATGGTTGGACAGTAGGTGGGTGAATGGTTGGACAGTAGATGGGTGGATGGTTGGACAGTAGGTTGGTGGATGATTGGACAGTAGGTGGGTGAATGGTTGGACAGTAGGTGGGTGCATGGTTGGACAGTAGGTGGGTGGATGGTTGGTCAGTAGGCGGGTGGATGGTTGGACAGTAGACTTGTGGATGGTTGGACAGTATGCCGGTGGATGTTTGGACAGTAGACGGGTGGATGTTTGAACAGTAGACGGGTGGGTGGTTGAACAGTAGACGGCTGGAAGATTGGACAGTAGACGGGTCGCTGGCTGGACAGTAGGTGGGTGGATGGTTGGACAGTAGTTGGGTGGATGGTTGAACAGTAGTCGGGTGGATGGTTGAACAGTAGTCGGGTGGATGGTCGGACAGTAGGAGGGTGAATGGCTGGACAATAGGTGGATGGAAGTTTGGTCAGTAGGCGGCTGGATGGTTGGACAGTAGACGGGTGGATGGTTGGACAGTAGTTGGGTGGATGGTTGGACAGTAGACAGGTGGATGGTTGGACAGTAGGCGGGTGGAGGTTTGGACAGTGGACGGGTGGTTAGTAGGACAGTAGGCGGGTAGATGGTTGGACATTAGATGGGTGGTTGGTTGGACTGTAGGTGGGTGGGTGGTTGGTTGGACATTAGAAACATAGAAAACAGAAACATAGAAGATAGGAGCAGGAGTAGGCCATTCGGCCCCTCGAGCCTGTTCCGCCATTCAATGCGATCATGGCTGATCATCCAAATTCAGTACCCTGTCCCTGCCTTCTCCCCATATCCCTTGATCCCTTCAGCCTTAAGAAATATATCCAACTCCTTCTTGAATATATTTAATGAATTGGCCTCTACTGCCTTCTGTGGTAGAGAATTCCACAGGTTCACCACTCTCTGGGTGAAGAAATTCCTCCTCATTTCTGTCCTAAATGGCTTACCCCTTATCCTTAGACTGTGACCCCTGGTTTTGGAATCCCCGACCATCAGGAACATCCTTCCTGCATCTAGTCTGTCTAGTCCAGTCAGAATTTTATAAGTTTCAATGAGATCCCCTCTCATTCTTCTAAACTCCAGCGAGTATAAGCCCAATCGACCCAATCTCTCCTCATACGTCATTCCTGCCATCCCAGGTATCAGCCTGGTGAATCTTCGCTGAACTCCCTCCATGGCAAGAACATCCTTCCTCAGATAAGGTGACCAAAACTGCACACAATACTCAAGATGTGGTCTCACCAAGGCCCTGTACAGCTGCAGCAAGACTTCCTTGTTCCTGTACTCAAACTCTCTCGCTACGAAGGCCAACATACCATTTGCCTTCTTAACTGCCTGCTGCACCTGCATGCTTATCTTCAGCAACTGGTGCACAAGGACACCCAGGTCTCGTTGCACTTCCCCTTCTCCCAATCTATTGCCATTCAGATAATAATCTGCCTTCCTGTTTTTGACACTAAAGTAGATAACCTCGCATTTATCTACGTTATATTGCATCTGCCATGCTTCTGCCCAATCGCCCAACCTGTCCAAATCATCCTGGAGTTTCTCGGCATCCTCCTCACAGCACACACGCCCGCCCAGCATTGTGTCGTCTGCAAATTAGATGGGTGGTTGGTTGGACAGCAGGTGGGTGAGGGGTTGGTTGGATATTAGACGGGTGGTTCGTAGGACAGTAGGTGGGTGGATGGTTGGACATTAGTCAGGTGGTTGGTTGGACAGTAGGTGGGTGAATGGTTGGACAGTAGGCGGGTGAATGGTTGGACAGTAGGTGGGTGAGTGGTTGGACAGTAGGCGGGTGGTTGGTTGGACAGTAGACAGATGGATGGTTGGACAGTAGGCGGGTTGATGGTTGGACAGTAGACGGGTGGATGTTTGGACAGTAGGCGGGTGGATGGTTGGACAGTAGGCGGGTGGAAGTTTCGACAGTATGTGGTGGATGGTTGGACAGTAGACGGGTGGATGGTTGGACAGTAGGTGGGTGAATGGTTGGACAGTAGGCGGGTGAATGGTTGGACAGTAGGTGGGTGAGTGGTTGGACAGTAGGCGGGTGGTTGGTTGGACAGTAGACAGATGGATGGTTGGACAGTAGGCGGGTTGATGGTTGGACAGTAGACGGGTGGATGTTTGGACAGTAGGCGGGTGGATGGTTGGACAGTAGGCGGGTGGATGTTTCGACAGTATGTGGTGGATGGTTGGACAGTAGACGGGTGGATGGTTGGACAGTAGGTGGGTGGATGTTTGGACAGTATGTGGGTGGATGTTTGGACAGTAGGCGGGTGGATGGTTGGACAGTAGGCGGGTGGATGTTTCGACAGTATGTGGGTGGATGGTTGGACAGTAGACGGGTGGATGGTTGGACAGTAGGTGGGTGGATGTTTGGACAGTATGTGGGTGGATGGTTGGACAGTAGGTGGGTGGATGGTTGGACAGTAGGTGGGTGGATGTTTCGACAGTATGTGGTGGATGGTTGGACAGTAGATGGGTGGATGGTTGGACTGTAGGTGGGTGAATGGTTGGACAGTAGGCGGGTGAATGGTTGGACAGTAGGTGGGTGAGTGGTTGGACAGTAGGCGGGTGGTTGGTTGGACAGTAGACAGATGGATGGTTGGACAGTAGGCGGGTTGATGGTTGGACAGTAGACGGGTGGATGTTTGGACAGTAGGCGGGTGGATGGTTGGACAGTAGGCGGGTGGATGTTTCGACAGTATGTGGTGGATGGTTGGACAGTAGACGGGTGGATGGTTGGACAGTAGGTGGGTGGATGTTTGGACAGTATGTGGGTGGATGTTTGGACAGTAGGCGGGTGGATGGTTGGACAGTAGGCGGGTGGATGTTTCGACAGTATGTGGGTGGATGGTTGGACAGTAGACGGGTGGATGGTTGGACAGTAGGTGGGTGGATGTTTGGACAGTATGTGGGTGGATGGTTGGACAGTAGGTGGGTGGATGGTTGGACAGTAGGTGGGTGGATGATTGGACAGTAGCTGGGTGGATGGTTGGACAGTAGGCAGGTGGATGGTTGGACAGTAGGTGGGTGGATGATTGGACAGTAGACGGGTGAATGATTGGACAGTAGGTGGCTGGATGTTTGGACAGTAGTCGGGTGGATGGTTGGAGAGTAGACGGGTTGATGGTTGGACAGTAGGTGGGTGGGTGTTTGGACAGTAGATGGGTGGATGTTTGGACAGTAGGCAGGTAGATGGTTGGACAGTAGGTGGGTGGATGTTTCGACAGTATGTGGTGGATGGTTGGACAGTAGATGGGTGGATGGTTGGACTGTAGGTGGGTGGATGTTTGGACAGTATGTGGGTGGATGGTTGGACAGTAGGTGGGTGGATGGTTGGACAGTAGGTGGGTGGATGGTTGGACAGTAGGTGGGTGGATGGTTGGACAGTAGACGGGTGGATGGTTGGACAGTAGGTGGCTGGATGGTTGGACAGTAGACGGGTGGATGGTTGGACAGTAGGTGGGTGGATGGTTGGGCAGTAGACGGGTGGATGTTTGGACAGTAGGTGGGTGGATGGTTGGACAGTAGACGGGTGGATGGTTGGACAGGAGGTGGGTGGACGTTTGGACAGTAGATGGGTGGATTGTTGTACAGTAAGTGGGTGGATGGTTGGACAGTAGACGGGTGGATGGTTGGACGGTAGGTGGGTGGATGTTTGAGCAGGAGGTGGGTGGATGTTTGGACAGTAGGCAGGGGTTTGGTTGGACAGTAGGTGGTGGACGGTTGGACAGTAGGTGGTGGACGGTTGGACAGTAGGTGGTGGACGGTTGGACAGTAGATGGGTGGATGGTTGGACAGTAGACGGGTGGATGGTTGGACAGTAGACGGGTGGATGGTTGGACAGTAGGCAGGTGGATGGTTGGTGTTGTGTCTCAATTGGTTTTATACCCTTACCTATATATCAATTAAGAAGGACTCCGGGGTGGAGAGTTTAGTTAACGGCCATTTCATTTACAATGTGCTTCTTCACGCAATGCACTACATTTCCCATAGTGCATTGCAAATCATCACTACGGTATCCCATGTGGGACAATTCTAATACACATTCAAAATACACAACATATTTCCTCCCCCTTAAAATAGAATGTCCACAAAACAGAATAACTGAAAATGACTCTAACTTTGGAAGAGAGGGTAGACTCCCTCTACATTCCGCTAACCCTGGGGATTATCCTGCCCCATACACACAGGTTAGCACTAACTGTAACTAAGGTGCTCTGGAGGCTGCCTTTCTCTTCGGTGGTAACGCCTAGTCTCAGGAGCAGGCTCTGGCTGGCTCTCCCGTGACCCTGCAGGCATGGCTTCCTCCCTCGATGGCACAAGAGTGGATGGTGCCACCGTCTCAGGGTCGGACGACCAGTCCCTGCTGGAGCCCCCAGCAGGTCCTTGATCCTCTGCTTCTTGGGTTACCTGTGGCGACTGTCTTGGCAGTAACTGGTCTACATGCCGTCTCCATGTCCGGTTGTTTCCGGTGCGGACTCGGTATGAAACGAGGCCCGTCTTTTGAATGACCATAGCCGGGACCCACCACTCCGGGGTGGTGTAGTTACGCGCGAGGACTTTGCCCCCCACCACAAAGTGTCGTTCTTTGGACCTCTGAGCTCGTCTGCTGACTTGATCCTGCTGATTGGCATGTACCACTGCTTCTGTGGACGTTGGCCTCAGCAGGTCAAGGCGTGTCCATAGCTGCCTTCCCATGAGTAGGTAAGCAGGAGATGCTCCAGTCATAGCATGAGGCGTGTTTTGGTATTTCAGCAAGAAAGCATTCAGGCGCTGCTTTAGAGGAGCATCACTTCTTGCCGCTTTCAATGCGCGTTTCAGCATTCTGACAAATCTCTCCACCAATCTATTCATGGATGGATGATAAGGCGCGGAGAACGTGTGCTGGATTCCATTGCTCTTGAGGAACTCCTCCATCTCCTGGGATGTGAACTGTATTCCATTGTCGGTTACGATCTGCTCCGGCAGACCAAATCGCCCGAACATCTCTCTCAGAGTCTCGATGGTTTTCTCCGTAGTGGTAGTGGACATTACTGCAACCTCCGGCCATTTGGAATGGGAGTCCACTGCGACCAGGAACATCGCTCCTTCCACTGGTCCTGCGAAGTCCAGATGGATCCGTTGCCACGGTGTCGCCGGCCATTCCCATGGATGCAGTGGTGCTGCTCTTGGCGTATCCCTGGTTGTCTCGCATGATGGGCATGATTTCGCTTCAACTTCAATTTCATGATCCAGACTGGGCCACCAGAAGTAGCTTCGTGCCAGCTCCTTCATCCGGACAATACCACAAAGTCCTGATTGCAGCTCGTTGAGGACATGTTTCCACAGCTTTGGTGGTATGATCACCCGCATGCCCCAAAGGAGGCATCCTGACGTGACAGACAACTCCTTCCCTCTTGACAGGTAAGGTGGGAGCTCAGGTGGTGCATCACCCGATCCAGCACCTTGGATAGCGTAGGGTCCACTCTGGTCTCTTTCTTGACCTGCTGGGCCGTGACAGGGGCATTGCTCACCATGTCAAAGTAGAAAATCTTCTGCTCACAGCCTTCAGAGGGCACCGGCAGCGGAAGTCTTGACAACCCGTCCGCATTGCCATGTGCTGCTGACCTCCGGTATTTGATGTTGTAATTGTGAGCGCTTAACATCAGCGCCCAGCGCTGCATCCTGCACGCTGCCAGGGAGGGTATTCCTGTGTGTGGGCCAAAGATCGATGTCAGAGGACGATGATCCATCAGCAAGGTGAATTTCCTTCCGAACAAGTAGTGATGGAACTTTTTGATTCCAAAGATGATGCACAAAGCCTCTTTTTCGATCTGCGGGTATTTCACCTCCGCCTTGCTCAGGGACCTTGACGCGAATGCAATCGGCTTCTCTTCGCCTGAGGGAAAGATGTGGGACACAACCGCGCCGACGCCATAAGGCGACGCGTCACAGGCCAGCTGAATCTGCAATGACAGGTCAAAGTGTGTCAACACACTGGGGTCAGTCAAAGCTGCTTTGGCTTTCTTGAATGCAGCTTCGCACTCCTTCGTCCACGCCCAGGCCTTGCCCTGACACAACAACTCATGTAATGGCTTCAACAGTGATGCCAGCTGTGGAATAAACTTTCCATACTAGTTCAGGAGACCTAAGAATGACCGCAGCTGGCCGACATTTGTAGGTGCAGGAGCGTCGGCAATGGCTTTCACTTTCGACGGTGCTGTGTGTAGGCTGTCTGCGTCGATGACATGGCCTAGGTACTCCACTGATGGCTTGAAAAATTCGCATTTGTCCTTGCGAACACGTAAGCCATATTCTTCAAGTCTTCCCAGTGTCTTCATCAGGTTCTGCAGATGCTCGTTGTCGTCCTTTCCTGTGATAAGGATATCATCGAGATAACATTGTACCCCTGGAATGCCGCTTAAGATCTGGTCCATAGCCCGCTGAAACAATGCTGGTGCTGACGTTATACCAAAGGGTAGGCGGCAGTACCTGTAGAGGCCCTTGTGGGTGGCGATGGTGAGGTACTTCTGTGAGTCCTCTTCTACATGCATCTGCAAGTAGGCTTGGCATAGATCAATCTTGCTAAACTTCTGACCACCTGCTAGACCCGCGAAAAGATCTTCAATGATGGGGAGGGGGTACTGTTCAGCTGAGAGCACAGGATTCACTGTTACTTTGAAATCTCCACATAAGCGAACCGCGCCATCACTCTTCATCACTGGTACCACGGGCGTGGCCCACTCACTGTGCGAAACCGGCACCAGGACCCCTATCTTGACCAGACGCTCCAGGTCAGCCTCCACCTATGGTCTGAGGGCGTAGGGAATGTTCCTGGCCTTCAGGAATCATGGCTGGCTGTCAGGCTTCATCTTGAGTTTGACCGTAATCCCCTTCATACTCCCCAATTCTCCGTCAAAGACAGCCGCATGCTTTGTCAACACTGCTGCTAGCCCCGCCTCTTCGACTGACACCGCATTCACTTTTTTCCAATCCAGATGAATTTTCTCCAAACATGGCCTGCCCATCAGGGATGGATAGTCACCCTTGACCACGTAAACTGGCAGCATCACGGTTTGTCCATTAAGCTCCACCTTGACCTCCATCTTACCCAGCATTGGGACTGTTTCCCCAGTGTAGGTCTTTAAGGTGAGCTTGGCAGGCGTCAGTGATAGGTGGTTCAGTTTTTCTTTGAATAGCTTCTCTGAAATCAAGGAGACAGCGGCCCCCATATCCAGCTCCATTTTGACCGGTATTCCCTCTAGTAGTGGAGTGACTCCATAGCCTGATGAGCCTCCATTCACCGTTAACACATGGAGATTCAGCTCCCCATCAGAGTCTGTGTCACTGTCTTCCTGTTCTTGTTTCACCCTGCGTAGGTTTTTCTTTTTAGAATGCCAGTTGGATGTGTTTCCTTGTTTGTTTTTGTGTGTCTCTGTGTAGGATTGTTTGCTTTGCCCTTTACACACACGTTCAATGTGTCCTTTCTTGTCACTTTTCCGACAGGTCAGGTCTTTACACCAGCAGTCAGATGGCTGATGACCTGACCTTCCACAACTGTAACACTCTCTGGTGCCCCTTGCATGCTTATCCACTGTAGCTGCTACCCTGTGCACTCTTGTTGCAGCCCCCAACAGCTGTGCATCTTTAGCTGCTAACTCCATAGACACAGCGAGCTCCACTGCTGATTTAAGCGTCAGTTTGTCAGTCGTGAGCAAGCGCTTCTGTGTTGCTTCACATCTTAATCCACACACAAACCTATCACAGACAGTGTCATTTAGAGTTTCACCAAACTCACAATGCTCAGTTAGCTTCTTTAGCACTGCAACATATTCGGCTATGGGCTCACCCTCCCCTTAGTTTCGTTTGTGAAACCTGAACCTCTCTCAATCAGCAGCGGCTTGGGTGCGAAATGTGTTTCCAAAACTTCCACAATCTGATCATATGTCTTAGCGCTGGGCTTAACTGGGTGCATCAAACTCCGCAACAAGCCAAATGTTTTTGCTCCGATCACACTGAGGAACATCGCCACTTTCACGTCATCTTTAATGCCATTTGCAGTCACGAAAATTCCGAAACGCTCTGTATAAGCACTCCATTGCTCCGCCGTTTCATCAAATGGTCCAAACGCTCCGGTTAGCATAGCCATTTTGTTTTTTGTTTTTTATCTTTACAGTCCTTTTCCTCCACTTTTTAATTTTATTTTTACAGTCCTTTTTCCTCCACTTCGTTTCACTGTATCATTACTCTCCCCCTTATTTGTGTAACACACGAACCGCCACTTTTACGAGGCGATTGCATCAGCACTAAACTGCGGGCGCACCATTAAGAAAAGACAGGAAATTCTTACTTTAAACATCGCTGATTCTAGTGCAAAGTGATGCGCAAGTCCGTCGTCCTCGTCGCCAGTTTTGTTGTGTCTCAAGGGGTTTTATACCCTTACCTATATAACAATTATAAGAAGGACTCCGGGGTGGAGAGTTTAGTTAACGGCCATTTTATTTACAATGTGCTTCTTCACTCAATGCACTACTCTTCCCATAGTGCATTGCAAATCTCCACTATGGTATCCCAAGTGGGACAATTCTAATACACGTTCAAAATACACAACAGTTGGACAGTAGGCAGGTGGATGTTTGGACAGTAGGCGGGTGGTTGGTTGGACATTAGATGGGTGGTTAGTAGAACAGTAGGCAGGTGGTTGGTTGGACAGTCGGTGGGTGGATGGTTGGACAGTAGGTGGGTGGTTGTTTGGACAGTAGGTGGGTGGATGATTGGATAGTTGGTGGGTGAATGGTTGGACAGTAGACGGGTGGATGGTTGGACAGTAGGTGGGAGGATGATTGGACAGTTGGTAGGTGAATGGTTGGACAGTAGACGGGCGGATGGTTGGACAGTAGGTGGGTGGGTGGTTGGTCAGTAGGCGGGTGGATGGTTGGACAGTAGGTGAGTGGATGATTGGACAGTAGGTGGGTGGGTGGTTGGTCAGTAGGCGGGTGGATGGTTGGACAGTAGGTGAGTGGATGATTGGACAGTTGGTAGGTGAACGGTTGGACAGTAGACGGGTGGATGGTTGGACAGTAGGTGGGTGGGTGGTTGGTCAGTAGGCAGGTGGATGGTTGGACAGTAGGTGGGTGGATGGTTGGACAGTAGAAGGATGGACAGTTGTCAGTAGTCGGATGAATGTTTGGACAGTAGGTGGGCGGATGGTTGGACAGTAGGTGGGTGGATGGTTGGACAGTAGGTGGGTGGATGGTTGGACAGTAGGCGGGTGGATGTTTGGATAGTAGGTGGGTGGATGTTTGGACAGTAGGCGGGTGGATGGTTGAACAGTAGGCAGGTGGATGGTTGGACATTAGGCAGGTGGATGTTTGGTCAGTAGGTGGGTGGATGATTGTACAGTAGGTGGCTGGATGGTTGGACAGTAGTCGGGTGGATGGTTGGACAGTAGACGGGTGAATGTTTGGACAGTAGGTGGCTGGGTGGTTGGACAGTAGTCGGGTGGATGGTTGGACAGTAGGCGGGTGGACTGTTGGACAGTAGACGGGTGGATGGTTGGACAATAGACGGGTGGATGGTTGGACAGTAGACGGGTGGATGTTTGGACAGTAGACGGGTGGATGGTTGGACAGTAGGTGGCTGGATGTTTGGACAGTAGGCGGGTGGATGTTTGGACAGTAGGTGGGTGGATGGTTGGACAGTAGACACGTAGATGGTTGGACAGTAGACGGGTGGATGTTTGGACAGTAGACGGGTGGATGGTTGGACAGGAGGTGGGTGGACGTTTGGACAGTAGATGGGTGGATTGTTGTACAGTAAGTGGGTGGATGGTTGGACAGTAGACGGGTGGATGGTTGGACGGTAGGTGGGTGGATGTTTGAACAGGAGGTGGGTGGATGTTTGGACAGTAGGCAGGGGTTTGGTTGGACAGTAGGTGGTGGACGGTTGGACAGTAGGTGGTGGACGGTTGGACAGTAGGTGGTGGACGGTTGGACAGTAGATGGGTGGATGGTTGGACAGTAGACGGGTGGATGGTTGGACAGTAGACGGGTGGATGGTTGGACAGTAGGCAGGTGGATGGTTGGTGTTGTGTCTCAATTGGTTTTATACCCTTACCTATATAACAATTAAGAAGGACTCCGGGGTGGAGAGTTTAGTTAACGGCCATTTCATTTACAATGTGCTTCTTCACGCAATGCACTACATTTCCCATAGTGCATTGCAAATCATCACTACGGTATCCCATGTGGGACAATTCTAATACACATTCAAAATACACAACATATTTCCTCCCCCTTAAAATAGAATGTCCACAAAACAGAATAACTGAAAATGACTCTAACTTTGGAAGAGAGGGTAGACTCCCTCTACATTCCGCTAACCCTGGGGATTATCCTGCCCCATACACACAGGTTAGCACTAACTGTAACTAAGGTGCTCTGGAGGCTGCCTTTCTCTTCGGTGGTAACGCCTAGTCTCAGGAGCAGGCTCTGGCTGGCTCTGCCGTGACCCTGCAGGCATGGCTTCCTCCCTCGATGGCACAAGAGTGGATGGTGCCACCGTCTCAGGGTCGGACGACCAGTCCCTGCTGGAGCCCCCAGCAGGTCCTTGATCCTCTGCTTCTTGGGTTACCTGTGGCGACTGTCTTGGCAGTAACTGGTCTACATGCCGTCTCCATGTCCGGTTGTCTCCGGTGCGGACTCGGTATGAAACGAGGCCCGTCTTTTGAATGACCATAGCCGGGACCCACCACTCCGGGGTGGTGTAGTTACGTGCGAGGACTTTGCCCCCCACCACAAAGTGTCGTTCTTTGGACCTCTGAGCTCGTCTGCTGACTTGATCCTGCTGATTGGCATGTACCACTGCTTCTGTGGACGTTGGCCTCAGCAGGTCAAGGCGTGTCCATAGCTGCCTTCCCATGAGTAGGTAAGCAGGAGATGCTCCAGTCATAGCATGAGGCGTGTTTTGGTATTTCAGCAAGAAAGCATTCAGGCGCTGCTTTAGAGGAGCATCACTTCTTGCCGCTTTCAATGCGCGTTTCAGCATTCTGACAAATCTCTCCACCAATCCATTCATGGATGGATGATAAGGCGCGGAGAACGTGTGCTGGATTCCATTGCTCTTGAGGAACTCCTCCATCTCCTGGGATGTGAACTGTATTCCATTGTCGGTTACGATCTGCTCCGGCAGACCAAATCGCCCGAACATCTCTCTCAGAGTCTCGATGGTTTTCTCCGTAGTGGTAGTGGACATTACTGCAACCTCCGGCCATTTGGAATGGGAGTCCACTGCGACCAGGAACATCGCTCCTTCCACTGGTCCTGCGAAGTCCAGATGGATCCGTTGCCACGGTGTCGCCGGCCATTCCCATGGATGCAGTGGTGCTGCTCTTGGCGTATCCCTGGTTGTCTCGCATGATGGGCATGATTTCGCTTCAACTTCAATTTCATGATCCAGACTGGGCCACCAGAAGTAGCTTCGTGCCAGCTCCTTCATCCGGACAATACCACAAAGTCCTGATTGCAGCTCGTTGAGGACATGTTTCCACAGCTTTGGTGGTATGATCACCCGCATGCCCCAAAGGAGGCATCCTGATGTGACAGACAACTCCTTCCCTCTTGACAGGTAAGGTGGGAGCTCAGGTGGTGCATCACCCGATCCAGCACCTTGGATAGCGTAGGGTCCACTCTGGTCTCTTTCTTGACCTGCTGGGCCGTGACAGGGGCATTGCTCACCATGTCAAAGTAGAAAATCTTCTGCTCACAGCCTTCAGAGGGCACCGGCAGCGGAAGTCTTGACAACCCGTCCGCATTGCCATGTGCTGCTGACCTCCGGTATTTGATGTTGTAATTGTGAGCGCTTAACATCAGCGCCCAGCGCTGCATCCTGCACGCTGCCAGGGAGGGTATTCCTGTGTGTGGGCCAAAGATCGATGTCAGAGGACGATGATCCATCAGCAAGGTGAATTTCCTTCCGAACAAGTAGTGATGGAACTTTTTGATTCCAAAGATGATGCACAAAGCCTCTTTTTCGATCTGCGGGTATTTCACCTCCGCCTTGCTCAGGGACCTTGACGCGAATGCAATCGGCTTCTCTTCGCCTGAGGGAAAGATGTGGGACACAACCGCGCCGACGCCATAAGGCGACGCGTCACAGGCCAGCTGAATCTGCAATGACAGGTCAAAGTGTGTCAACACACTGGGGTCAGTCAAAGCTGCTTTGGCTTTCTTGAATGCAGCTTCGCACTCCTTCGTCCATGCCCAGGCCTTGCCCTGACACAACAACTCATGTAATGGCTTCAACAGTGATGCCAGCTGTGGAATAAACTTTCCATACTAGTTCAGGAGACCTAAGAATGACCGCAGCTGGCCGACATTTGTAGGTGCAGGAGCGTCGGCAATGGCTTTCACTTTCGACGGTGCTGTGTGTAGGCCGTCTGCGTCGATGACATGGCCTAGGTACTCCACTGATGGCTTGAAAAATTCGCATTTGTCCTTGCGAACACGTAAGCCATATTCTTCAAGTCTTCCCAGTGTCTTCATCAGGTTCTGCAGATGCTCGTTGTCGTCCTTTCCTGTGATAAGGATATCATCGAGATAACATTGTACCCCTGGAATGCCGCTTAAGATCTGGTCCATAGCCCGCTGAAACAATGCTGGTGCTGACGTTATACCAAAGGGTAGGCGGCAGTACCTGTAGAGGCCCTTGTGGGTGGCGATGGTGAGGTACTTCTGTGAGTCCTCTTCTACATGCATCTGCAAGTAGGCTTGGCATAGATCAATCTTGCTAAACTTCTGACCACCTGCTAGACCCGCGAAAAGATCTTCAATGATGGGGAGGGGGTACTGTTCAGCTGAGAGCACAGGATTCACTGTTACTTTGAAATCTCCACATAAGCGAACCGCGCCATCACTCTTCATCACTGGTACCACGGGCGTGGCCCACTCACTGTGCGAAACCGGCACCAGGACCCCTATCTTGACCAGACGCTCCAGGTCAGCCTCCACCTATGGTCTGAGGGCGTAGGGAATGTTCCTGGCCTTCAGGAATCATGGCTGGCTGTCAGGCTTCATCTTGAGTTTGACCGTAATCCCCTTCATACTCCCCAATTCTCCGTCAAAGACAGCCGCATGCTTTGTCAACACTGCTGCTAGCCCCGCCTCTTCGACTGACACCGCATTCACTTTTTTCCAATCCAGATGAATTTTCTCCAAACATGGCCTGCCCATCAGGGATGGATAGTCACCCTTGACCACGTAAACTGGCAGCATCACGGTTTGTCCATTAAGCTCCACCTTGACCTCCATCTTACCCAGCATTGGGACTGTTTCCCCAGTGTAGGTATTTAAGGTGAGCTTGGCAGGCGTCAGTGATAGGTGGTTCAGTTTTTCTTTGAATAGCTTCTCTGAAATCAAGGAGACAGCGGCCCCCATATCCAGCTCCATTTTGACCGGTATTCCCTCTAGTAGTGGAGTGACTCCATAGCCTGATGAGCCTCCATTCACCGTTAACACATGGAGATTCAGCTCCCCATCAGAGTCTGTGTCACTGTCTTCCTGTTCTTGTTTCACCCTGCGTAGGTTTTTCTTTTTAGAATGCCAGTTGGATGTGTTTCCTTGTTTGTTTTTGTGTGTCTCTGTGTAGGATTGTTTGCTTTGCCCTTTACACACACGTTCAATGTGTCCTTTCTTGTCACTTTTCCGACAGGTCAGGTCTTTACACCAGCAGTCAGATGGCTGATGACCTGACCTTCCACAACTGTAACACTCTCTGGTGCCCCTTGCATGCTTATCCGCTGTAGCTGCTACCCTGTGCACTCTTGTTGCAGCCCCCAACAGCTGTGCATCTTTAGCTGCTAACTCCATAGACACAGCGAGCTCCACTGCTGATTTAAGCGTCAGTTTGTCAGTCGTGAGCAAGCGCTTCTGTGTTGCTTCACATCTTAATCCACACACAAACCTATCACAGACAGTGTCATTTAGAGTTTCACCAAACTCACAATGCTCAGTTAGCTTCTTTAGCACTGCAACATATTCGGCTATGGGCTCACCCTCCCCTTAGTTTCGTTTGTGAAACCTGAACCTCTCTCAATCAGCAGCGGCTTGGGTGCGAAATGTGTTTCCAAAACTTCCACAATCTGATCATATGTCTTAGCGCTGGGCTTAACTGGGTGCATCAAACTCCGCAACAAGCCAAATGTTTTTGCTCCGATCACACTGAGGAACATCGCCACTTTCACGTCATCTTTAATGCCATTTGCAGTCACGAAAATTCCGAAACGCTCTGTATAAGCACTCCATTGCTCCGCCGTTTCATCAAATGGTCCAAACGCTCCGGTTAGCATAGCCATTTTGTTTTTTGTTTTTTATCTTTACAGTCCTTTTCCTCCACTTTTTAATTTTATTTTTACAGTCCTTTTTCCTCCACTTCGTTTCACTGTATCATTACTCTCCCCCTTATTTGTGTAACACACGAACCGCCACTTTTACGAGGCGATTGCATCAGCACTAAACTGCGGGCGCACCATTAAGAAAAGACAGGAAATTCTTACTTTAAACATCGCTGATTCTAGTGCAAAGTGATGCGCAAGTCCGTCGTCCTCGTCGCCAGTTTTGTTGTGTCTCAAGGGGTTTTATACCCTTACCTATATAACAATTATAAGAAGGACTCCGGGGTGGAGAGTTTAGTTAACGGCCATTTTATTTACAATGTGCTTCTTCACTCAATGCACTACTCTTCCCATAGTGCATTGCAAATCTCCACTATGGTATCCCAAGTGGGACAATTCTAATACACGTTCAAAATACACAACAGTTGGACAGTAGGCAGGTGGATGTTTGGACAGTAGGCGGGTGGTTGGTTGGACATTAGATGGGTGGTTAGTAGAACAGTAGGCAGGTGGTTGGTTGGACAGTCGGTGGGTGGATGGTTGGACAGTAGGTGGGTGGTTGTTTGGACAGTAGGTGGGTGGATGATTGGATAGTTGGTGGGTGAATGGTTGGACAGTAGACGGGTGGATGGTTGGACAGTAGGTGGGAGGATGATTGGACAGTTGGTAGGTGAATGGTTGGACAGTAGACGGGCGGATGGTTGGACAGTAGGTGGGTGGGTGGTTGGTCAGTAGGCGGGTGGATGGTTGGACAGTAGGTGAGTGGATGATTGGACAGTAGGTGGGTGGGTGGTTGGTCAGTAGGCGGGTGGATGGTTGGACAGTAGGTGAGTGGATGATTGGACAGTTGGTAGGTGAACGGTTGGACAGTAGACGGGTGGATGGTTGGACAGTAGGTGGGTGGGTGGTTGGTCAGTAGGCAGGTGGATGGTTGGACAGTAGGTGGGTGGATGGTTGGACAGTAGAAGGATGGACAGTTGTCAGTAGTCGGATGAATGTTTGGACAGTAGGTGGGCGGATGGTTGGACAGTAGGTGGGTGGATGGTTGGACAGTAGGTGGGTGGATGGTTGGACAGTAGGCGGGTGGATGTTTGGATAGTAGGTGGGTGGATGTTTGGACAGTAGGCGGGTGGATGGTTGAACAGTAGGCAGGTGGATGGTTGGACATTAGGCAGGTGGATGTTTGGTCAGTAGGTGGGTGGATGATTGTACAGTAGGTGGCTGGATGGTTGGACAGTAGTCGGGTGGATGGTTGGACAGTAGACGGGTGAATGTTTGGACAGTAGGTGGCTGGGTGGTTGGACAGTAGTCGGGTGGATGGTTGGACAGTAGGCGGGTGGACTGTTGGACAGTAGACGGGTGGATGGTTGGACAATAGACGGGTGGATGGTTGGACAGTAGACGGGTGGATGTTTGGACAGTAGACGGGTGGATGTTTGGACAGTAGGCGGGTGGATGTTTGGACAGTAGGTGGGTGGATGGTTGGACAGTAGACGCGTAGATGGTTGGACAGTAGACGGGTGGATGTTTGGACAGTAGACGGGTGGATGGTTGGACAGGAGGTGGGTGGACGTTTGGACAGTAGATGGGTGGATTGTTGTACAGTAAGTGGGTGGATGGTTGGACAGTAGACGGGTGGATGGTTGGACGGTAGGTGGGTGGATGTTTGAACAGGAGGTGGGTGGATGTTTGGACAGTAGGCAGGGGTTTGGTTGGACAGTAGGTGGTGGACGGTTGGACAGTAGGTGGTGGACGGTTGGACAGTAGGTGGTGGACGGTTGGACAGTAGATGGGTGGATGGTTGGACAGTAGACGGGTGGATGGTTGGACAGTAGACGGGTGGATGGTTGGACAGTAGGCAGGTGGATGGTTGGTGTTGTGTCTCAATTGGTTTTATACCCTTACCTATATAACAATTAAGAAGGACTCCGGGGTGGAGAGTTTAGTTAACGGCCATTTCATTTACAATGTGCTTCTTCACGCAATGCACTACATTTCCCATAGTGCATTGCAAATCATCACTACGGTATCCCATGTGGGACAATTCTAATACACATTCAAAATACACAACATATTTCCTCCCCCTTAAAATAGAATGTCCACAAAACAGAATAACTGAAAATGACTCTAACTTTGGAAGAGAGGGTAGACTCCCTCTACATTCCGCTAACCCTGGGGATTATCCTGCCCCATACACACAGGTTAGCACTAACTGTAACTAAGGTGCTCTGGAGGCTGCCTTTCTCTTCGGTGGTAACGCCTAGTCTCAGGAGCAGGCTCTGGCTGGCTCTCCCGTGACCCTGCAGGCATGGCTTCCTCCCTCGATGGCACAAGAGTGGATGGTGCCACCGTCTCAGGGTCGGACGACCAGTCCCTGCTGGAGCCCCCAGCAGGTCCTTGATCCTCTGCTTCTTGGGTTACCTGTGGCGACTGTCTTGGCAGTAACTGGTCTACATGCCGTCTCCATGTCCGGTTGTCTCCGGTGCGGACTCGGTATGAAACGAGGCCCGTCTTTTGAATGACCATAGCCGGGACCCACCACTCCGGGGTGGTGTAGTTACGTGCGAGGACTTTGCCCCCCACCACAAAGTGTCGTTCTTTGGACCTCTGAGCTCGTCTGCTGACTTGATCCTGCTGATTGGCATGTACCACTGCTTCTGTGGACGTTGGCCTCAGCAGGTCAAGGCGTGTCCATAGCTGCCTTCCCATGAGTAGGTAAGCAGGAGATGCTCCAGTCATAGCATGAGGCGTGTTTTGGTATTTCAGCAAGAAAGCATTCAGGCGCTGCTTTAGAGGAGCATCACTTCTTGCCGCTTTCAATGCGCGTTTCAGCATTCTGACAAATCTCTCCACCAATCCATTCATGGATGGATGATAAGGCGCGGAGAACGTGTGCTGGATTCCATTGCTCTTGAGGAACTCCTCCATCTCCTGGGATGTGAACTGTATTCCATTGTCGGTTACGATCTGCTCCGGCAGACCAAATCGCCCGAACATCTCTCTCAGAGTCTCGATGGTTTTCTCCGTAGTGGTAGTGGACATTACTGCAACCTCCGGCCATTTGGAATGGGAGTCCACTGCGACCAGGAACATCGCTCCTTCCACTGGTCCTGCGAAGTCCAGATGGATCCGTTGCCACGGTGTCGCCGGCCATTCCCATGGATGCAGTGGTGCTGCTCTTGGCGTATCCCTGGTTGTCTCGCATGATGGGCATGATTTCGCTTCAACTTCAATTTCATGATCCAGACTGGGCCACCAGAAGTAGCTTCGTGCCAGCTCCTTCATCCGGACAATACCACAAAGTCCTGATTGCAGCTCGTTGAGGACATGTTTCCACAGCTTTGGTGGTATGATCACCCGCATGCCCCAAAGGAGGCATCCTGACGTGACAGACAACTCCTTCCCTCTTGACAGGTAAGGTGGGAGCTCAGGTGGTGCATCACCCGATCCAGCACCTTGGATAGCGTAGGGTCCACTCTGGTCTCTTTCTTGACCTGCTGGGCCGTGACAGGGGCATTGCTCACCATGTCAAAGTAGAAAATCTTCTGCTCACAGCCTTCAGAGGGCACCGGCAGCGGAAGTCTTGACAACCCGTCCGCATTGCCATGTGCTGCTGACCTCCGGTATTTGATGTTGTAATTGTGAGCACTTAACATCAGCGCCCAGCGCTGCATCCTGCACGCTGCCAGGGAGGGTATTCCTGTGTGTGGGCCAAAGATCGATGTCAGAGGACGATGATCCATCAGCAAGGTGAATTTCCTTCCGAACAAGTAGTGATGGAACTTTTTGATTCCAAAGATGATGCACAAAGCCTCTTTTTCGATCTGCGGGTATTTCACCTCCGCCTTGCTCAGGGACCTTGACGCGAATGCAATCGGCTTCTCTTCGCCTGAGGGAAAGATGTGGGACACAACCGCGCCGACGCCATAAGGCGACGCGTCACAGGCCAGCTGAATCTGCAATGACAGGTCAAAGTGTGTCAACACACTGGGGTCAGTCAAAGCTGCTTTGGCTTTCTTGAATGCAGCTTCGCACTCCTTCGTCCACGCCCAGGCCTTGCCCTGACACAACAACTCATGTAATGGCTTCAACAGTGATGCCAGCTGTGGAATAAACTTTCCATACTAGTTCAGGAGACCTAAGAATGACCGCAGCTGGCCGACATTTGTAGGTGCAGGAGCGTCGGCAATGGCTTTCACTTTCGACGGTGCTGTGTGTAGGCCGTCTGCGTCGATGACATGGCCTAGGTACTCCACTGATGGCTTGAAAAATTCGCATTTGTCCTTGCGAACACGTAAGCCATATTCTTCAAGTCTTCCCAGTGTCTTCATCAGGTTCTGCAGATGCTCGTTGTCGTCCTTTCCTGTGATAAGGATATCATCGAGATAACATTGTACCCCTGGAATGCCGCTTAAGATCTGGTCCATAGCCCGCTGAAACAATGCTGGTGCTGACGTTATACCAAAGGGTAGGCGGCAGTACCTGTAGAGGCCCTTGTGGGTGGCGATGGTGAGGTACTTCTGTGAGTCCTCTTCTACATGCATCTGCAAGTAGGCTTGGCATAGATCAATCTTGCTAAACTTCTGACCACCTGCTAGACCCGCGAAAAGATCTTCAATGATGGGGAGGGGGTACTGTTCAGCTGAGAGCACAGGATTCACTGTTACTTTGAAATCTCCACATAAGCGAACCGCGCCATCACTCTTCATCACTGGTACCACGGGCGTGGCCCACTCACTGTGCGAAACCGGCACCAGGACCCCTATCTTGACCAGACGCTCCAGGTCAGCCTCCACCTATGGTCTGAGGGCGTAGGGAATGTTCCTGGCCTTCAGGAATCATGGCTGGCTGTCAGGCTTCATCTTGAGTTTGACCGTAATCCCCTTCATACTCCCCAATTCTCCGTCAAAGACAGCCGCATGCTTTGTCAACACTGCTGCTAGCCCCGCCTCTTCGACTGACACCGCATTCACTTTTTTCCAATCCAGATGAATTTTCTCCAAACATGGCCTGCCCATCAGGGATGGATAGTCACCCTTGACCACGTAAACTGGCAGCATCACGGTTTGTCCATTAAGCTCCACCTTGACCTCCATCTTACCCAGCATTGGGACTGTTTCCCCAGTGTAGGTCTTTAAGGTGAGCTTGGCAGGCATCAGTGATAGGTGGTTCAGTTTTTCTTTGAATAGCTTCTCTGAAATCAAGGAGACAGCGGCCCCCATATCCAGCTCCATTTTGACCGGTATTCCCTCTAGTAGTGGAGTGACTCCATAGCCTGATGAGCCTCCATTCACCGTTAACACATGGAGATTCAGCTCCCCATCAGAGTCTGTGTCACTGTCTTCCTGTTCTTGTTTCACCCTGCGTAGGTTTTTCTTTTTAGAATGCCAGTTGGATGTGTTTCCTTGTTTGTTTTTGTGTGTCTCTGTGTAGGATTGTTTGCTTTGCCCTTTACACACACGTTCAATGTGTCCTTTCTTGTCACTTTTCCGACAGGTCAGGTCTTTACACCAGCAGTCAGATGGCTGATGACCTGACCTTCCACAACTGTAACACTCTCTGGTGCCCCTTGCATGCTTATCCGCTGTAGCTGCTACCCTGTGCACTCTTGTTGCAGCCCCCAACAGCTGTGCATCTTTAGCTGCTAACTCCATAGACACAGCGAGCTCCACTGCTGATTTAAGCGTCAGTTTGTCAGTCGTGAGCAAGCGCTTCTGTGTTGCTTCACATCTTAATCCACACACAAACCTATCACAGACAGTGTCATTTAGAGTTTCACCAAACTCACAATGCTCAGTTAGCTTCTTTAGCACTGCAACATATTCGGCTATGGGCTCACCCTCCCCTTAGTTTCGTTTGTGAAACCTGAACCTCTCTCAATCAGCAGCGGCTTGGGTGCGAAATGTGTTTCCAAAACTTCCACAATCTGATCATATGTCTTAGCGCTGGGCTTAACCGGGTGCATCAAACTCCGCAACAAGCCAAATGTTTTTGCTCCGATCACACTGAGGAACATCGCCACTTTCACGTCATCTTTAATGCCATTTGCAGTCACGAAAATTCCGAAACGCTCTGTATAAGCACTCCATTGCTCCGCCGTTTCATCAAATGGTCCAAACGCTCCGGTTAGCATAGCCATTTTGTTTTTTGTTTTTTATCTTTACAGTCCTTTTCCTCCACTTTTTAATTTTATTTTTACAGTCCTTTTTCCTCCACTTCGTTTCACTGTATCATTACTCTCCCCCTTATTTGTGTAACACACGAACCGCCACTTTTACGAGGCGATTGCATCAGCACTAAACTGCGGGCGCACCATTAAGAAAAGACAGGAAATTCTTACTTTAAATATCGCTGATTCTAGTGCAAAGTGATGCGCAAGTCCGTCGTCCTCGTCGCCAGTTTTGTTGTGTCTCAAGGGGTTTTATACCCTTACCTATATAACAATTATAAGAAGGACTCCGGGGTGGAGAGTTTAGTTAACGGCCATTTTATTTACAATGTGCTTCTTCACTCAATGCACTACTCTTCCCATAGTGCATTGCAAATCTCCACTATGGTATCCCAAGTGGGACAATTCTAATACACGTTCAAAATACACAACAGTTGGACAGTAGGCAGGTGGATGTTTGGACAGTAGGCGGGTGGTTGGTTGGACATTAGATGGGTGGTTAGTAGAACAGTAGGCGGGTGGTTGGTTGGACAGTCGGTGGGTGGATGGTTGGACAGTAGGTGGGTGGTTGTTTGGACAGTAGGTGGGTGGAT
The DNA here is from genome assembly GCF_052327205.1 of Somniosus microcephalus. Classification (NCBI taxonomy): domain Eukaryota; kingdom Metazoa; phylum Chordata; class Chondrichthyes; order Squaliformes; family Somniosidae; genus Somniosus; species Somniosus microcephalus. The sequence continues at coordinate 27,351,774 of NC_140999.1, read as the reverse complement.
GATTGGATAGTTGGTGGGTGAATGGTTGGACAGTAGACGGGTGGATGGTTGGACAGTAGGTGGGAGGATGATTGGACAGTTGGTAGGTGAATGGTTGGACAGTAGACGGGCGGATGGTTGGACAGTAGGTGGGTGGGTGGTTGGTCAGTAGGCGGGTGGATGGTTGGACAGTAGGTGAGTGGATGATTGGACAGTTGGTAGGTGAATGGTTGGACAGTAGACGGGTGGATGGTTGGACAGTAGGTGGGTGGGTGGTTGGTCAGTAGGCGGGTGGATGGTTGGACAGTAGGTGAGTGGATGATTGGACAGTTGGTAGGTGAACGGTTGGACAGTAGACGGGTGGATGGTTGGACAGTAGGTGGGTGGGTGGTTGGTCAGTAGGCAGGTGGATGGTTGGACAGTAGGTGGGTGGATGGTTGGACAGTAGAAGGATGGACAGTTGTCAGTAGTCGGATGAATGTTTGGACAGTAGGTGGGCGGATGGTTGGACAGTAGGTGGGTGGATGGTTGGACAGTAGGTGGGTGGATGGTTGGACAGTAGGCGGGTGGATGGTTGGATAGTAGGTGGGTGGATGTTTGGACAGTAGGCGGGTGGATGGTTGAACAGTAGGCAGGTGGATGGTTGGACATTAGGCAGGTGGATGTTTGGTCAGTAGGTGGGTGGATGATTGTACAGTAGGTGGCTGGATGGTTGGACAGTAGTCAGGTGGATGGTTGGACAGTAGACGGGTGAATGTTTGGACAGTAGGTGGCTGGGTGGTTGGACAGTAGTCGGGTGGATGGTTGGACAGTAGGCGGGTGGACTGTTGGACAGTAGACGGGTGGATGGTTGGACAATAGACGGGTGGATGGTTGGACAGTAGACGGGTGGATGTTTGGACAGTAGACGGGTGGATGTTTGGACAGTAGGCGGGTGGATGTTTGGACAGTAGGTGGGTGGATGGTTGGACAGTAGACGCGTAGATGGTTGGACAGTAGACGGGTGGATGTTTGGACAGTAGACGGGTGGATGGTTGGACAGGAGGTGGGTGGACGTTTGGACAGTAGATGGGTGGATTGTTGTACAGTAAGTGGGTGGGTGGTTGGACAGTAGACGGGTGGATGGTTGGACGGTAGGTGGGTGGATGTTTGAACAGGAGGTGGGTGGATGTTTGGACAGTAGGCAGGGGTTTGGTTGGACAGTAGGTGGTGGACGGTTGGACAGTAGGTGGTGGACGGTTGGACAGTAGGTGGTGGACGGTTGGACAGTAGATGGGTGGATGGTTGGACAGTAGACGGGTGGATGGTTGGACAGTAGACGGGTGGATGGTTGGACAGTAGGCAGGTGGATGGTTGGTGTTGTGTCTCAATTGGTTTTATACCCTTACCTATATAACAATTAAGAAGGACTCCGGGGTGGAGAGTTTAGTTAACGGCCATTTTATTTACAATGTGCTTCTTCACGCAATGCACTACATTTCCCATAGTGCATTGCAAATCATCACTACGGTATCCCATGTGGGACAATTCTAATACACATTCAAAATACACAACATATTTCCTCCCCCTTAAAATAGAATGTCCACAAAACAGAATAACTGAAAATGACTCTAACTTTGGAAGAGAGGGTAGACTCCCTCTACATTCCGCTAACCCTGGGGATTATCCTGCCCCATACACACAGGTTAGCACTAACTGTAACTAAGGTGCTCTGGAGGCTGCCTTTCTCTTCGGTGGTAACGCCTAGTCTCAGGAGCAGGCTCTGGCTGGCTCTCCCGTGACCCTGCAGGCATGGCTTCCTCCCTCGATGGCACAAGAGTGGATGGTGCCACCGTCTCAGGGTCGGACGACCAGTCCCTGCTGGAGCCCCCAGCAGGTCCTTGATCCTCTGCTTCTTGGGTTACCTGTGGCGACTGTCTTGGCAGTAACTGGTCTACATGCCGTCTCCATGTCCGGTTGTCTCCGGTGCGGACTCGGTATGAAACGAGGCCCGTCTTTTGAATGACCATAGCCGGGACCCACCACTCCGGGGTGGTGTAGTTACGTGCGAGGACTTTGCCCCCCACCACAAAGTGTCGTTCTTTGAACCTCTGAGCTCGTCTGCTGACTTGATCCTGCTGATTGGCATGTACCACTGCTTCTGTGGACGTTGGCCTCAGCAGGTCAAGGCGTGTCCATAGCTGCCTTCCCATGAGTAGGTAAGCAGGAGATGCTCCAGTCATAGCATGAGGCGTGTTTTGGTATTTCAGCAAGAAAGCATTCAGGCGCTGCTTTAGAGGAGCATCACTTCTTGCCGCTTTCAATGCGCGTTTCAGCATTCTGACAAATCTCTCCACCAATCCATTCATGGATGGATGATAAGGCGCGGAGAACGTGTGCTGGATTCCATTGCTCTTGAGGAACTCCTCCATCTCCTGGGATGTGAACTGTATTCCATTGTCGGTTACGATCTGCTCCGGCAGACCAAATCGCCCGAACATCTCTCTCAGAGTCTCGATGGTTTTCTCCGTAGTGGTAGTGGACATTACTGCAACCTCCGGCCATTTGGAATGGGAGTCCACTGCGACCAGGAACATCGCTCCTTCCACTGGTCCTGCGAAGTCCAGATGGATCCGTTGCCACGGTGTCGCCGGCCATTCCCATGGATGCAGTGGTGCTGCTCTTGGCGTATCCCTGGTTGTCTCGCATGATGGGCATGATTTCGCTTCAACTTCAATTTCATGATCCAGACTGGGCCACCAGAAGTAGCTTCGTGCCAGCTCCTTCATCCGGACAATACCACAAAGTCCTGATTGCAGCTCGTTGAGGACATGTTTCCACAGCTTTGGTGGTATGATCACCCGCATGCCCCAAAGGAGGCATCCTGACGTGACAGACAACTCCTTCCCTCTTGACAGGTAAGGTGGGAGCTCAGGTGGTGCATCACCCGATCCAGCACCTTGGATAGCGTAGGGTCCACTCTGGTCTCTTTCTTGACCTGCTGGGCCGTGACAGGGGCATTGCTCACCATGTCAAAGTAGAAAATCTTCTGCTCACAGCCTTCAGAGGGCACCGGCAGCGGAAGTCTTGACAACCCGTCCGCATTGCCATGTGCTGCTGACCTCCGGTATTTGATGTTGTAATTGTGAGCACTTAACATCAGCGCCCAGCGCTGCATCCTGCACGCTGCCAGGGAGGGTATTCCTGTGTGTGGGCCAAAGATCGATGTCAGAGGACGATGATCCATCAGCAAGGTGAATTTCCTTCCGAACAAGTAGTGATGGAACTTTTTGATTCCAAAGATGATGCACAAAGCCTCTTTTTCGATCTGCGGGTATTTCACCTCCGCCTTGCTCAGGGACCTTGACGCGAATGCAATCGGCTTCTCTTCGCCTGAGGGAAAGATGTGGGACACAACCGCGCCGACGCCATAAGGCGACGCGTCACAGGCCAGCTGAATCTGCAATGACAGGTCAAAGTGTGTCAACACACTGGGGTCAGTCAAAGCTGCTTTGGCTTTCTTGAATGCAGCTTCGCACTCCTTCGTCCACGCCCAGGCCTTGCCCTGACACAACAACTCATGTAATGGCTTCAACAGTGATGCCAGCTGTGGAATAAACTTTCCATACTAGTTCAGGAGACCTAAGAATGACCGCAGCTGGCCGACATTTGTAGGTGCAGGAGCGTCGGCAATGGCTTTCACTTTCGACGGTGCTGTGTGTAGGCCGTCTGCGTCGATGACATGGCCTAGGTACTCCACTGATGGCTTGAAAAATTCGCATTTGTCCTTGCGAACACGTAAGCCATATTCTTCAAGTCTTCCCAGTGTCTTCATCAGGTTCTGCAGATGCTCGTTGTCGTCCTTTCCTGTGATAAGGATATCATCGAGATAACATTGTACCCCTGGAATGCCGCTTAAGATCTGGTCCATAGCCCGCTGAAACAATGCTGGTGCTGACGTTATACCAAAGGGTAGGCGGCAGTACCTGTAGAGGCCCTTGTGGGTGGCGATGGTGAGGTACTTCTGTGAGTCCTCTTCTACATGCATCTGCAAGTAGGCTTGGCATAGATCAATCTTGCTAAACTTCTGACCACCTGCTAGACCCGCGAAAAGATCTTCAATGATGGGGAGGGGGTACTGTTCAGCTGAGAGCACAGGATTCACTGTTACTTTGAAATCTCCACATAAGCGAACCGCGCCATCACTCTTCATCACTGGTACCACGGGCGTGGCCCACTCACTGTGCGAAACCGGCACCAGGACCCCTATCTTGACCAGACGCTCCAGGTCAGCCTCCACCTATGGTCTGAGGGCGTAGGGAATGTTCCTGGCCTTCAGGAATCATGGCTGGCTGTCAGGCTTCATCTTGAGTTTGACCGTAATCCCCTTCATACTCCCCAATTCTCCGTCAAAGACAGCCGCATGCTTTGTCAACACTGCTGCTAGCCCCGCCTCTTCGACTGACACCGCATTCACTTTTTTCCAATCCAGATGAATTTTCTCCAAACATGGCCTGCCCATCAGGGATGGATAGTCACCCTTGACCACGTAAACTGGCAGCATCACGGTTTGTCCATTAAGCTCCACCTTGACCTCCATCTTACCCAGCATTGGGACTGTTTCCCCAGTGTAGGTCTTTAAGGTGAGCTTGGCAGGCATCAGTGATAGGTGGTTCAGTTTTTCTTTGAATAGCTTCTCTGAAATCAAGGAGACAGCGGCCCCCATATCCAGCTCCATTTTGACCGGTATTCCCTCTAGTAGTGGAGTGACTCCATAGCCTGATGAGCCTCCATTCACCGTTAACACATGGAGATTCAGCTCCCCATCAGAGTCTGTGTCACTGTCTTCCTGTTCTTGTTTCACCCTGCGTAGGTTTTTCTTTTTAGAATGCCAGTTGGATGTGTTTCCTTGTTTGTTTTTGTGTGTCTCTGTGTAGGATTGTTTGCTTTGCCCTTTACACACACGTTCAATGTGTCCTTTCTTGTCACTTTTCCGACAGGTCAGGTCTTTACACCAGCAGTCAGATGGCTGATGACCTGACCTTCCACAACTGTAACACTCTCTGGTGCCCCTTGCATGCTTATCCGCTGTAGCTGCTACCCTGTGCACTCTTGTTGCAGCCCCCAACAGCTGTGCATCTTTAGCTGCTAACTCCATAGACACAGCGAGCTCCACTGCTGATTTAAGCGTCAGTTTGTCAGTCGTGAGCAAGCGCTTCTGTGTTGCTTCACATCTTAATCCACACACAAACCTATCACAGACAGTGTCATTTAGAGTTTCACCAAACTCACAATGCTCAGTTAGCTTCTTTAGCACTGCAACATATTCGGCTATGGGCTCACCCTCCCCTTAGTTTCGTTTGTGAAACCTGAACCTCTCTCAATCAGCAGCGGCTTGGGTGCGAAATGTGTTTCCAAAACTTCCACAATCTGATCATATGTCTTAGCGCTGGGCTTAACCGGGTGCATCAAACTCCGCAACAAGCCAAATGTTTTTGCTCCGATCACACTGAGGAACATCGCCACTTTCACGTCATCTTTAATGCCATTTGCAGTCACGAAAATTCCGAAACGCTCTGTATAAGCACTCCATTGCTCCGCCGTTTCATCAAATGGTCCAAACGCTCCGGTTAGCATAGCCATTTTGTTTTTTGTTTTTTATCTTTACAGTCCTTTTCCTCCACTTTTTAATTTTATTTTTACAGTCCTTTTTCCTCCACTTCGTTTCACTGTATCATTACTCTCCCCCTTATTTGTGTAACACACGAACCGCCACTTTTACGAGGCGATTGCATCAGCACTAAACTGCGGGCGCACCATTAAGAAAAGACAGGAAATTCTTACTTTAAATATCGCTGATTCTAGTGCAAAGTGATGCGCAAGTCCGTCGTCCTCGTCGCCAGTTTTGTTGTGTCTCAAGGGGTTTTATACCCTTACCTATATAACAATTATAAGAAGGACTCCGGGGTGGAGAGTTTAGTTAACGGCCATTTTATTTACAATGTGCTTCTTCACTCAATGCACTACTCTTCCCATAGTGCATTGCAAATCTCCACTATGGTATCCCAAGTGGGACAATTCTAATACACGTTCAAAATACACAACAGTTGGACAGTAGGCAGGTGGATGTTTGGACAGTAGGCGGGTGGTTGGTTGGACATTAGATGGGTGGTTAGTAGAACAGTAGGCGGGTGGTTGGTTGGACAGTCGGTGGGTGGATGGTTGGACAGTAGGTGGGTGGTTGTTTGGACAGTAGGTGGGTGGATGATTGGATAGTTGGTGGGTGAATGGTTGGACAGTAGACGGGTGGATGGTTGGACAGTAGGTGGGAGGATGATTGGACAGTTGGTAGGTGAATGGTTGGACAGTAGACGGGCGGATGGTTGGACAGTAGGTGGGTGGGTGGTTGGTCAGTAGGCGGGTGGATGGTTGGACAGTAGGTGAGTGGATGATTGGACAGTTGGTAGGTGAATGGTTGGACAGTAGACGGGTGGATGGTTGGACAGTAGGTGGGTGGGTGGTTGGTCAGTAGGCGGGTGGATGGTTGGACAGTAGGTGAGTGGATGATTGGACAGTTGGTAGGTGAACGGTTGGACAGTAGACGGGTGGATGGTTGGACAGTAGGTGGGTGGGTGGTTGGTCAGTAGGCAGGTGGATGGTTGGACAGTAGGTGGGTGGATGGTTGGACAGTAGAAGGATGGACAGTTGTCAGTAGTCGGATGAATGTTTGGACAGTAGGTGGGCGGATGGTTGGACAGTAGGTGGGTGGATGGTTGGACAGTAGGTGGGTGGATGGTTGGACAGTAGGCGGGTGGATGGTTGGATAGTAGGTGGGTGGATGTTTGGACAGTAGGCGGGTGGATGGTTGAACAGTAGGCAGGTGGATGGTTGGACATTAGGCAGGTGGATGTTTGGTCAGTAGGTGGGTGGATGATTGTACAGTAGGTGGCTGGATGGTTGGACAGTAGTCGGGTGGATGGTTGGACAGTAGACGGGTGAATGTTTGGACAGTAGGTGGCTGGGTGGTTGGACAGTAGTCGGGTGGATGGTTGGACAGTAGGCGGGTGGACTGTTGGACAGTAGACGGGTGGATGGTTGGACAATAGACGGGTGGATGGTTGGACAGTAGACGGGTGGATGTTTGGACAGTAGACGGGTGGATGTTTGGACAGTAGGCGGGTGGATGTTTGGACAGTAGGTGGGTGGATGGTTGGACAGTAGACGCGTAGATGGTTGGACAGTAGACGGGTGGATGTTTGGACAGTAGACGGGTGGATGGTTGGACAGGAGGTGGGTGGACGTTTGGACAGTAGATGGGTGGATTGTTGTACAGTAAGTGGGTGGATGGTTGGACAGTAGACGGGTGGATGGTTGGACGGTAGGTGGGTGGATGTTTGAACAGGAGGTGGGTGGATGTTTGGACAGTAGGCAGGGGTTTGGTTGGACAGTAGGTGGTGGACGGTTGGACAGTAGGTGGTGGACGGTTGGACAGTAGGTGGTGGACGGTTGGACAGTAGATGGGTGGATGGTTGGACAGTAGACGGGTGGATGGTTGGACAGTAGACGGGTGGATGGTTGGACAGTAGGCAGGTGGATGGTTGGTGTTGTGTCTCAATTGGTTTTATACCCTTACCTATATAACAATTAAGAAGGACTCCGGGGTGGAGAGTTTAGTTAACGGCCATTTCATTTACAATGTGCTTCTTCACGCAATGCACTACATTTCCCATAGTGCATTGCAAATCATCACTACGGTATCCCATGTGGGACAATTCTAATACACATTCAAAATACACAACATATTTCCTCCCCCTTAAAATAGAATGTCCACAAAACAGAATAACTGAAAATGACTCTAACTTTGGAAGAGAGGGTAGACTCCCTCTACATTCCGCTAACCCTGGGGATTATCCTGCCCCATACACACAGGTTAGCACTAACTGTAACTAAGGTGCTCTGGAGGCTGCCTTTCTCTTCGGTGGTAACGCCTAGTCTCAGGAGCAGGCTCTGGCTGGCTCTGCCGTGACCCTGCAGGCATGGCTTCCTCCCTCGATGGCACAAGAGTGGATGGTGCCACCGTCTCAGGGTCGGACGACCAGTCCCTGCTGGAGCCCCCAGCAGGTCCTTGATCCTCTGCTTCTTGGGTTACCTGTGGCGACTGTCTTGGCAGTAACTGGTCTACATGCCGTCTCCATGTCCGGTTGTCTCCGGTGCGGACTCGGTATGAAACGAGGCCCGTCTTTTGAATGACCATAGCCGGGACCCACCACTCCGGGGTGGTGTAGTTACGTGCGAGGACTTTGCCCCCCACCACAAAGTGTCGTTCTTTGGACCTCTGAGCTCGTCTGCTGACTTGATCCTGCTGATTGGCATGTACCACTGCTTCTGTGGACGTTGGCCTCAGCAGGTCAAGGCGTGTCCATAGCTGCCTTCCCATGAGTAGGTAAGCAGGAGATGCTCCAGTCATAGCATGAGGCGTGTTTTGGTATTTCAGCAAGAAAGCATTCAGGCGCTGCTTTAGAGGAGCATCACTTCTTGCCGCTTTCAATGCGCGTTTCAGCATTCTGACAAATCTCTCCACCAATCCATTCATGGATGGATGATAAGGCGCGGAGAACGTGTGCTGGATTCCATTGCTCTTGAGGAACTCCTCCATCTCCTGGGATGTGAACTGTATTCCATTGTCGGTTACGATCTGCTCCGGCAGACCAAATCGCCCGAACATCTCTCTCAGAGTCTCGATGGTTTTCTCCGTAGTGGTAGTGGACATTACTGCAACCTCCGGCCATTTGGAATGGGAGTCCACTGCGACCAGGAACATCGCTCCTTCCACTGGTCCTGCGAAGTCCAGATGGATCCGTTGCCACGGTGTCGCCGGCCATTCCCATGGATGCAGTGGTGCTGCTCTTGGCGTATCCCTGGTTGTCTCGCATGATGGGCATGATTTCGCTTCAACTTCAATTTCATGATCCAGACTGGGCCACCAGAAGTAGCTTCGTGCCAGCTCCTTCATCCGGACAATACCACAAAGTCCTGATTGCAGCTCGTTGAGGACATGTTTCCACAGCTTTGGTGGTATGATCACCCGCATGCCCCAAAGGAGGCATCCTGACGTGACAGACAACTCCTTCCCTCTTGACAGGTAAGGTGGGAGCTCAGGTGGTGCATCACCCGATCCAGCACCTTGGATAGCGTAGGGTCCACTCTGGTCTCTTTCTTGACCTGCTGGGCCGTGACAGGGGCATTGCTCACCATGTCAAAGTAGAAAATCTTCTGCTCACAGCCTTCAGAGGGCACCGGCAGCGGAAGTCTTGACAACCCGTCCGCATTGCCATGTGCTGCTGACCTCCGGTATTTGATGTTGTAATTGTGAGCGCTTAACATCAGCGCCCAGCGCTGCATCCTGCACGCTGCCAGGGAGGGTATTCCTGTGTGTGGGCCAAAGATCGATGTCAGAGGACGATGATCCATCAGCAAGGTGAATTTCCTTCCGAACAAGTAGTGATGGAACTTTTTGATTCCAAAGATGATGCACAAAGCCTCTTTTTCGATCTGCGGGTATTTCACCTCCGCCTTGCTCAGGGACCTTGACGCGAATGCAATCGGCTTCTCTTCGCCTGAGGGAAAGATGTGGGACACAACCGCGCCGACGCCATAAGGCGACGCGTCACAGGCCAGCTGAATCTGCAATGACAGGTCAAAGTGTGTCAACACACTGGGGTCAGTCAAAGCTGCTTTGGCTTTCTTGAATGCAGCTTCGCACTCCTTCGTCCACGCCCAGGCCTTGCCCTGACACAACAACTCATGTAATGGCTTCAACAGTGATGCCAGCTGTGGAATAAACTTTCCATACTAGTTCAGGAGACCTAAGAATGACCGCAGCTGGCCGACATTTGTAGGTGCAGGAGCGTCGGCAATGGCTTTCACTTTCGACGGTGCTGTGTGTAGGCCGTCTGCGTCGATGACATGGCCTAGGTACTCCACTGATGGCTTGAAAAATTCGCATTTGTCCTTGCGAACACGTAAGCCATATTCTTCAAGTCTTCCCAGTGTCTTCATCAGGTTCTGCAGATGCTCGTTGTCGTCCTTTCCTGTGATAAGGATATCATCGAGATAACATTGTACCCCTGGAATGCCGCTTAAGATCTGGTCCATAGCCCGCTGAAACAATGCTGGTGCTGACGTTATACCAAAGGGTAGGCGGCAGTACCTGTAGAGGCCCTTGTGGGTGGCGATGGTGAGGTACTTCTGTGAGTCCTCTTCTACATGCATCTGCAAGTAGGCTTGGCATAGATCAATCTTGCTAAACTTCTGACCACCTGCTAGACCCGCGAAAAGATCTTCAATGATGGGGAGGGGGTACTGTTCAGCTGAGAGCACAGGATTCACTGTTACTTTGAAATCTCCACATAAGCGAACCGCGCCATCACTCTTCATCACTGGTACCACGGGCGTGGCCCACTCACTGTGCGAAACCGGCACCAGGACCCCTATCTTGACCAGACGCTCCAGGTCAGCCTCCACCTATGGTCTGAGGGCGTAGGGAATGTTCCTGGCCTTCAGGAATCATGGCTGGCTGTCAGGCTTCATCTTGAGTTTGACCGTAATCCCCTTCATACTCCCCAATTCTCCGTCAAAGACAGCCGCATGCTTTGTCAACACTGCTGCTAGCCCCGCCTCTTCGACTGACACCGCATTCACTTTTTTCCAATCCAGATGAATTTTCTCCAAACATGGCCTGCCCATCAGGGATGGATAGTCACCCTTGACCACGTAAACTGGCAGCATCACGGTTTGTCCATTAAGCTCCACCTTGACCTCCATCTTACCCAGCATTGGGACTGTTTCCCCAGTGTAGGTCTTTAAGGTGAGCTTGGCAGGCGTCAGTGATAGGTGGTTCAGTTTTTCTTTGAATAGCTTCTCTGAAATCAAGGAGACAGCGGCCCCCATATCCAGCTCCATTTTGACCGGTATTCCCTCTAGTAGTGGAGTGACTCCATAGCCTGATGAGCCTCCATTCACCGTTAACACATGGAGATTCAGCTCCCCATCAGAGTCTGTGTCACTGTCTTCCTGTTCTTGTTTCACCCTGCGTAGGTTTTTCTTTTTAGAATGCCAGTTGGATGTGTTTCCTTGTTTGTTTTTGTGTGTCTCTGTGTAGGATTGTTTGCTTTGCCCTTTACACACACGTTCAATGTGTCCTTTCTTGTCACTTTTCCGACAGGTCAGGTCTTTACACCAGCAGTCAGATGGCTGATGACCTGACCTTCCACAACTGTAACACTCTCTGGTGCCCCTTGCATGCTTATCCGCTGTAGCTGCTACCCTGTGCACTCTTGTTGCAGCCCCCAACAGCTGTGCATCTTTAGCTGCTAACTCCATAGACACAGCGAGCTCCACTGCTGATTTAAGCGTCAGTTTGTCAGTCGTGAGCAAGCGCTTCTGTGTTGCTTCACATCTTAATCCACACACAAACCTATCACGGACAGTGTCATTTAGAGTTTCACCAAACTCACAATGCTCAGTTAGCTTCTTTAGCACTGCAACATATTCGGCTATGGGCTCACCCTCCCCTTGGTTTCGTTTGTGAAACCTGAACCTCTCTCAATCAGCAGCGGCTTGGGTGCGAAATGTGTTTCCAAAACTTCCACAATCTGATCATATGTCTTAGCGCTGGGCTTAACCGGGTGCATCAAACTCCGCAACAAGCCAAATGTTTTTGCTCCGATCACACTGAGGAACATCGCCACTTTCACGTCATCTTTAATGCCATTTGCAGTCACGAAAATTCCGAAACGCTCTGTATAAGCACTCCATTGCTCCGCCGTTTCATCAAATGGTCCAAACGCTCCGGTTAGCATAGCCATTTTGTTTTTTGTTTTTTATCTTTACAGTCCTTTTCCTCCACTTTTTAATTTTATTTTTACAGTCCTTTTTCCTCCACTTCGTTTCACTGTATCATTACTCTCCCCCTTATTTGTGTAACACACGAACCGCCACTTTTACGAGGCGATTGCATCAGCACTAAACTGCGGGCGCACCATTAAGAAAAGACAGGAAATTCTTACTTTAAATATCGCTGATTCTAGTGCAAAGTGATGCGCAAGTCCGTCGTCCTCGTCGCCAGTTTTGTTGTGTCTCAAGGGGTTTTATACCCTTACCTATATAACAATTATAAGAAGGACTCCGGGGTGGAGAGTTTAGTTAACGGCCATTTTATTTACAATGTGCTTCTTCACTCAATGCACTACTCTTCCCATAGTGCATTGCAAATCTCCACTATGGTATCCCAAGTGGGACAATTCTAATACACGTTCAAAATACACAACAGTTGGACAGTAGGCAGGTGGATGTTTGGACAGTAGGCGGGTGGTTGGTTGGACATTAGATGGGTGGTTAGTAGAACAGTAGGCGGGTGGTTGGTTGGACAGTCGGTGGGTGGATGGTTGGACAGTAGGTGGGTGGTTGTTTGGACAGTAGGTGGGTGGATGATTGGATAGTTGGTGGGTGAATGGTTGGACAGTAGACGGGTGGATGGTTGGACAGTAGGTGGGAGGATGATTGGACAGTTGGTAGGTGAATGGTTGGACAGTAGACGGGCGGATGGTTGGACAGTAGGTGGGTGGGTGGTTGGTCAGTAGGCGGGTGGATGGTTGGACAGTAGGTGAGTGGATGATTGGACAGTTGGTAGGTGAATGGTTGGACAGTAGACGGGTGGATGGTTGGACAGTAGGTGGGTGGGTGGTTGGTCAGTAGGCGGGTGGATGGTTGGACAGTAGGTGAGTGGATGATTGGACAGTTGGTAGGTGAACGGTTGGACAGTAGACGGGTGGATGGTTGGACAGTAGGTGGGTGGGTGGTTGGTCAGTAGGCAGGTGGATGGTTGGACAGTAGGTGGGTGGATGGTTGGACAGTAGAAGGATGGACAGTTGTCAGTAGTCGGATGAATGTTTGGACAGTAGGTGGGCGGATGGTTGGACAGTAGGTGGGTGGATGGTTGGACAGTAGGTGGGTGGATGGTTGGACAGTAGGCGGGTGGATGGTTGGATAGTAGGTGGGTGGATGTTTGGACAGTAGGCGGGTGGATGGTTGAACAGTAGGCAGGTGGATGGTTGGACATTAGGCAGGTGGATGTTTGGTCAGTAGGTGGGTGGATGATTGTACAGTAGGTGGCTGGATGGTTGGACAGTAGTCGGGTGGATGGTTGGACAGTAGACGGGTGAATGTTTGGACAGTAGGTGGCTGGGTGGTTGGACAGTAGTCGGGTGGATGGTTGGACAGTAGGCGGGTGGACTGTTGGACAGTAGACGGGTGGATGGTTGGACAATAGATGGGTGGATGGTTGGACAGTAGACGGGTGGATGTTTGGACAGTAGACGGGTGGATGTTTGGACAGTAGGCGGGTGAATGGTTGGACAGTAGGCGGGTGAATGGTTGGACAATAGACGGGTGGATGTTTGGACAATAGACGGGTGGATGTTTGGACAGTAGGTGGGTGGATGGTTGGACAGTAGACGCGTAGATGGTTGGACAGTAGACGGGTGGATGTTTGGACAGTAGACGGGTGGATGGTTGGACAGTAGACGGGTGGATGTTTTGACAGTAGGTCGGTGGATGTTTGGACAGTATGTCGGTGGATGGTTGGACAGTAGGTGGTTGGATGGTTGGGCAGTAGACGGGTGGATGATTGGACAGTAGGTGGGTGGATGGTTGGACAGTAGGTGGGAGAATGGTTGGACAGTAGACGGGTGGATGGTTGGACAGTAGACGGGTGGATGGTTGGACAGTAGACAGGTGGATGTTTGGACAGCAGAGGGGTGGTTGTTTGGACAGTAGGCGTGTGTGTGCGTGGTTGGACAGTAGATGGGTGGATGGTTGGACAGTAGGTGGGTGGATGATTAGACAGTAGGTGGGTGGATGATTGGACAGTAGGTGGGTGGGTGGGTGGTTGGACAGTAGCTGGGTGGATGGTTGGACAGTAGGTGGGTGGATGGTTGGACAGCAGCCAGGTGGATGGTTGGACAGTAGGTGGGTGGATGATTAGACAGTAGGTGGGTGGATGGTTGGACAGTAGGTGGGTGGTTGGTTGGACAGTAGATGGTTGGATGCTTGGACAGTAGGTGGGTGGATGGATGGACAGTAGACGGATGAATGTTTGGACAGTCGGCAGATGGATGATTGGACAGTAGGTTGGTGGATGGTTGGACAGTAGGTGGGTGGATGGTTGGACAGTAGGTGGGTGGATGGTTGGACAGTAGGTGGGTGGATGGTTGGACAGTAGATGGGTGGATGGTTGGACAGTAGGTGGGTGGATGGTTGGACAGTAGGTGGGTGGATGGTTGGACAGTAGATGGGTGGATGGTTGGACAGTAGTTGGGTGGATGTTTGGACAGTAGATGGGTGGATGCTTGGACAGTAGACGGGTGGATGTTTGGACAATAGACGGGTGGATGTTTGGACAGTAGACGGGTGGATGGTTGGACAGTAGACGGGTGGATGGTTGGACATTATTTGGGTGGATGGTTAGACAGTAGACGGGTAGATATTTGGACAATAGACGGGTGGATGTTTGGACAGTAGACGGGTGGATGGTTGGACATTATTTGGGTGGATGGTTAGACAGTAGACGGGTGGATGGTTGGACAGTAGATGGGTGGATGGTTGGACATTATTTGGGTGGATGGTTAGACAGTAGACGGGTGGATGGTTCGACAGTAGACGGGTGGATGGTTGGACTGTAGATGGGTGGATGGTTGGACAGTAGATGGGTGGATGTTTGGACAGTAGGTTGGTGGATGGTTGGACAGTAGACGGGTGGCTGTTAGTACAGTAGGCGGGTGGGTGGGTGGTTGGACAGTAGCCGGGTGAATGGTTGGACAGTATGTAGGTGGATGTTTGGACAGTAGGTGGGTGGTTGGTTGGACAGTAGATGCGTAGATGGTTGGACAGTAGACGGGTGGATGGTTGGACAGTAGATGGGTGGATGGCTTGACAGTAGGTTGGTGGATGGTTGGACAGTAGGCGGGTGGATGGTTGGACATTAGGTGGGTGGATTGTTGTACAGTAGGCGGGTGGATGGTTGGACAGTAGGTGAGTGGGTGAATTGACAGTAGGCAGGTGGATGGTTGGACGGTAGGCGGGTGGATGGTTGGACAGTAGACAGGTGATTGGTTGGACAGTAGACGGGTTGATGGCTGGACAGTAGGTGGGTGGATGGTTGGACAGTCGGCAGGTGGATGGTTGGACAATAGATGAGTGGATGGTTGGACAGTGTTTGGGTGGATGGTTGGACAGTAGGTGGTTTGCTGTTATGACAGTAGGCGGGTGGGTGGATGGTTGGACATTAGGCGGGTGGATGGTTGGACAGTAGGCGGGTGTGTGGTTGGAAAATAGCAGGGTGGCTCAGTTGCAGTGGTCATGTACCGGATTTATAACTTGGGGGAAAATTGCTTATTATTTTACCCTAAGAATGTCCAAGAGAAAGAATTGATTGGGAATGGGTTGAACATGGCAACAATCCAGTTCCAATCTTGATGATCCTCTGAGATACGGATCAATTTATATACTAAATATATATATTATAGACACTCACATTTTACCAATGTATTCACTGGGCAAATTTAGAAACCTCCTAGTCCAGGAACCTTTTTATAGCTCATATATCAGTGCTGTTCCTGAGGTACGTTTAAGCAATTTTTGGTAATTCTTCCAATTTGAATAACACAACGCTAGCAAATTCAGCCCAAAGTGGAAGTTGAGAAGCAGATGCCAGTCAAGTGTGAGATTCAGCCTCCTTATGTAGTTTCATGTGACACCCTATTGCCATCTGAGAAATTATTTTGCAAGGTTAATTGACACATGAGGATGCCATCAATATTGCATTTTAAAAAGAATCAGGGGTTGTAGTATATCAGAAAATGCCTCAATGAGATGCATTATGGAGATATTTTACACAGTTTATTGAATGGGAAGCCTTAACTAGCACTGATTATTAGAAAGGGGTTCATTTTCTGTTGCCAGTTTGGTCTGAAATGCAGATCAGGAAATCACAGGTGTGCAGCTCCCCATTTTCTGTTCAATGAAATCAATGAGAAATGTGCTAGCTTGAACTGGGAGAGTGGAAGAAGAGTAACTGGGTTACAGCGTACTGTGTCTCTGTGTACACGGGAGCAGAGTACCTTTGAGAACTGGAGCAATGCTGAGGTAAGCGATGGTCAGGTTGTTTGAAAATCCAAATGTAATTTTGTATTTTCCTTTTTCAAGATTAAAAGTCTATTAATCGTAAAGTATAAAAGTGCCTAAAGTAAATATGAACGCATTAGTGAATGTAAAATTTCAAAGGGACCCTCTCTCGAAATGCACTGCAGATTTTGTGTCTTTGGATTTCCCCATCATGCTTTCATGTACCTATGTTTTTGTCCCTCCTATGTAAGTGAAGGAATGTTATGTATAAGCAAGCTCATGTTGCAAAGCCAGTGTATCTACAGTGGAACATCTTCTAATACCCCTCGAACTGTCATATGCAACTATAATATTTTGACTGGAAGGTCATTAACTTCCAATGAAAGACCGCTTGCTTCATGTGACTCACATCCAGGCTCTAAATGATCATGTCTAATTGTTTAATTTAAAAAAAACAGAATGTCTAATTGTTTCATCTGTAATTACTAGGAAACTGTATTTGGACCTATATTTAGACAGTGGGATTTTGTTTGTAATGGGGGAGAAAATGATTGAATCACTTTGTGGACCAAGTCTTACTTGTATATGTTCTTTGGAGGCCATGATTGAATATCTTTTCAATCTGTATCATGTTAAAGTGGAGATTTTGGATGTAAATGACAATGATCCCCGAGAGCCAGTTCCATCTTGAAATCTCACAGGTCCTAACGCCGGGATTGCATTTTTGCAATGGAGTGCGTGCACAATCTAGCCATTAGATTTAACACTCTACAAACCTACCAGCTGGTCGTTAATGATTGTTTTACCCTAAATATTCAAAAACCCATTGTGGATGGGATGTTGCCAGGCTTGTACTGGGGGGGCCACGGGCCAGAGAATGGCAATTGATTCATAAGTTAGTGCTAACCGCCAAGGATGGAGGAGTCCTTGAAAAATCTGGAGCTGCGGAAATAAATAATACATTTAGTACCGAATGGTAAAGACAACAAGCTTGATTTTCTGCAGTCAGTGTATTTGGTTAGTGTGTTAGAAAATGTATCCAAAAGGAACCTTGGTATTTACACTAAATACGACTGAATACTACTGACTTGGATGATGGTTCCCAGAGGGAAGGGGTGTACATTCAGTAGCCGTCCTTCTGTTAAGAGTCTAAAGTGTTTGAATAATGTACATTGTGATTATTTATGCTCATTTTCAGGGTCACTTCTTGCAATGTCATTCCAATCAGGGAACATCTGTTTTTAGAGACCGCTTTTTCCAGAACTATTCCACTGTACTTGTTTTCATGTGTACGAGCTGTTCTTGAATTGTCAGCTTCTTGAGCCTATATCAGTTTTGTGAATTTTTTTAAAAACTGTCAGCTTTTGCTAGTTTTCTAGGTTGACGTGTATGGTTGTCTTTCCCACCAGAAACCTGCTTGTGTTTTTCCATAATCGAAGTTACCAGCATGTGCAGGACCTGGTTGTCAAATTTGCTTTTTTGAACCTGTCGTTTCTGTTCCCCCCTATTTCCCTTAAGTTCACCCCACTTCTGACTTAACAACCATTGATATTTATACTGCTTTAAGTAGCTCATTAGAAGCTCAACAAAATAAAAAGACCATTAGGACAAATGTGCTAGCTTTTTGTTGTCAGTAACCACACGTTTCAAAGTTGAGCATTCCTGTAATTTTTGTAGCAAGTTATTCATTTCCCTGAAAAAAATGGTACTTCCACTGTTTTTCACTGAGCAAAATCTACCTCAAAGTTTTTCAAAAATATTATTACAAAATTATGGCCGGAATTTTCTCAAGGGAGGTGGGTTGGGGGCGGGGGGCCTCCGAAGCGGGCGGGAAACCCGGGAGGCCGGGTTTCTCGCGGGCCTTGCCGACTTTAAGGGCAGGGCCTGATTTGAATGCGAGGCCTCAGATTCCCGCCTGCAGCCAGCCAGATTGAGAGGCTGGCTGGTTGAGGATTAATAGCCCTCAGATGCAAGGGGTCGGTACGGGGAATGGACCGCGGGGTCGGCATGGTCGGGGATCGGTCGGGGGCAGGGATTGCAGGGTTGGCATGGTCGGGGATCATGGGGGGGGTCAGGGGTCGGCATGGTCGGGGATCATGGGAGGTTCAGAGGTCGGCATGGCCGGGGATCATGGGGGGGTGGGTGGTAGTTGGGAGTCGGCATGGTTGGGGAACTGAGGGGGTTCGGTGATCAGCGAGAGATCGGAGGGATCGGGGATCGGTGGGGTTGGGGATCGGCATGAGCTAGGTCGGGGTTCAGGGATCATGGGGGCTCGACGAGGTCGGGGGGGGAGTCGGCTGGAGCATCAGCATGGGGGGGAGAGTGGATCGTGGCCAGCCACCGGTGGATTGTGGCCATCCTCAGCATCATCGGTGGGGTCGTGGGGAGGCCTCATGGGGGGGATCAGAGGCCTGGGGAGGCAATCGGAGGCCCGGGGGTCTCTGATCGTGGGGGCTGGGTTAAGTTGGGTCCCTGTATCCAGGATAGGTATACCTCCTGAATCCAGCAGTCCCCGCCTCGGTATAACCGCCGGGTTTCACGAATTGTGTGAAACTCATCCACAGGCAGTTAAACACAAAATGGAGGTGAAAAAAGAGGCTTCCAGCCTCATTAGAATATTTAAATTAAGGCACCACCTGCTGGGAGTGGGTTGGCTGCCTGCCCCCCGTCCCGCCCCCGTTATAACCGGAGGTGGACGGATTGGAGGCGGGATCAGGTCGGGAATCCCATTTTTTACAATATAACTGCCCCCAAGCCCCAAACCCACCCGTTTTTTTTAGGGGAAAATTCTGGCCTATATGTTTACATCCGCTACTTTTAATTTGGAGAGCCTGGTTAAAAACACAGGCCCATCATCGCTGGAATCATCTTTGACCTTTTGCAGTCACAAATTGAATGAACACCTTTGGAATCCTGCAAACCTCAGCATTTGTGGTCCATGGAGGGCGGAAATTACCAGGCATGAAGTTATTTTGTTAGCAGCTTGTTTCATTGCTGTTAGTAACCATAGTATTCCTGTCTTACAGTGTGCTGTCTTGACGTAAACCCATTTAACAACCTTTGCTATTCATTTACAAAGCAGAAAGCAGTGACAGTGGGGGAATGCCTTTTCCGTTTGCTATTTCTAGGGAAATTGTGAATGTGTATAAAGTATGCGTTCATGGTTTTCCTCCAGTAGCAAACAAAAAGCCTTCCGCTTCCACTGTGTTGAGGTCAGTCATCACATCTCTTGCACTTAATGTTATTGGGATGACTATTATGCCTGGTTCTTGAATCACAGCAAAAATAAGTTGGCTTGTTACTTTTTAATGGTATCAGTGTTCCTTTAAAGATCTTCCTTTTCCCTTTGCAAATACAGTACTGTAGTTAAGAACATCTTCCATTTTTATAATGATTTTAATAAAGCAAAACATTCTTGTACAGCAGTCACTGAAAGCAAACATGCAGGTGCAGCAAGCAGTTAGGAAGGCAAATGGCATGTTGGCCTTCATTGCAAGAGGATTTGAGTACAGGAGCAAGGATGTCTTACTACAGTTATACAGGGCCTTGGTGAGACCACACCCGGAGTACTGTGTGCAGTTTTGGTCTCCTTACCTAAGAAAGGATATACTTGCCATAGAGGGAGTGCAGCAAAGGTTCACCAGACTGATTTCTGGGATGGCAGGACTGTTGTATGAGGAGAGATTGGGTCGACTAGGCCTGTATTCACTAGAGTTTAGAAGGATGAGAGAGGATCTCATTGAAATGTATAAAATTCTGACAGGGCTAGACAGACTGGGTGCAGGGAGGATGTTTCCCCTGGCTGGCGGCTCTAAAATGAGGGGTCACAGTCTCAGGATACGGGGTAGGACATTTTGGACTGAGATGAGGAGAAATGTCTTCACTCAGAGGGTGGTGAACCTGTGGAATTCTCTACCACAGAAGGCTGTGGAGGCCAAGTCACTGAATATATTTAAGAAGGAGATAGATAGATTTCTAGACACAAAAGGCACCAAGGGGAGAGAGCGGGAATATGGTATTGAGATAGAGGATCAGCCATGATCATATTGAATGGCGGAGCAGTCTCGAAGGGCCAAATGGCCTACTCCTGTTCCTATTTTTCTGTGTTGCTATCCCAAGGTGCTTTTCAAGAGGGAAGGGAATGGGCATGTAGTAGGAGATAGTTTAGGTGACTGAAGGTGTTGCAGATGAAGATTTTAAGGATGCTTGAGATCTGTCATTGCACAGGGATTTAGAAAGAAAATTGTCAGAGTGTGGGGCATTATGGCCGTTGCTCAATAACGTTCATCTGCCAGATGAGTGTTTTCTGTCTGACTGCTATTAGTCACTGCCCTCCACCCACCTTTTTGCTATCTCGGTTTTAGTGAACTGACTTACTTTCATGGGCAAAGTGGCAACTGGAAATGGCGGTGTGAATATTCACTCCTGTGTAAGAAATATTCCTTCACGGAATATTGCACAGTGGTTGAAAGGCAATTTACAAGCAGCAATATCGCCATCCCCTGGCAGGAAAGAGATACCAAGTGAACAAAAATTTTAAATCCAAATTTAGAGTCTTCCAAATTGTCCTGACTTGGAATGATTTAAGGGTAACGAGAAACTGGGTGTGGACACCATTAAACAGGCAGTAAAAGCAGCCAACAGCAACTAAAACTTTTGCCAATGATTAGATAGATTTGTATTTCTTGTGTAGAAAATTGAATTTTTTGCTTTTGGCTCTACATTCAGTGTTGGCCTAACTTAAATTGGTTTGATATGCAGCCAAGTTAAGGCTGCTTGCCTCATTTGGCTTATATTAGATTATGAACAGGGATAAAGAAGAGTTGTGAAGACCGAGAGCCAAAATGAATTCATAGCTTCATATAGGGTTTAAAATCTTTAATTTGATGAATCAGAGTTGAGCTGCCTCACTTGAAGCAGTGGAAGATAAGTGTGAACATTTTATCAAGAAAGAATCTACACAAACCCTGAATCAAATGGTAACCGGGCCCGAATGTATGTTTGTTTAACCTTCACTACACCAACACTAGATTTTCCACCCATTCATAGTCATTGGTTCACTGTACCTCTTGGCTTCACTTTCTACGAAAACAATCCTTGGTGTGTTGCAACCCACAATAAATGCATGCTTTCTAATTCAGCATTGCTTGAGTAATATATTGTATCTTTTATTTGGAATAGCATTTACCCACAGTACTATAAAAATACAATAGCACAGCAATAATCAACTGTTAGGACATTTACTTTGGCTCCACCTATTTTTCTTCTGTCACCTGAAATTTGTCCTCCTCATACAGTGTCTACACGGTCTCGCAATGCAAAGAAGTCTTCAGGAGTTGCCACTGGTGTTGTAAAGCACATCCTCAGGTACTGACCAGTCTGAATTTCCCAGACGTTGTATAAAACAAATTCCTTCATTAACAACTGGCACTGTAGAAATGCTCGCCCATATATATATATATATAACTTTTAAAAATGTGCAGCACACTCCTGTTAAGTGTATAGCTGAATTTTCCCAAAACAAATTGACGTAATAAAACTCACTACACACTTGGTTTGAGTATAAAGCAAGGCTTTAATCAACTTGTTTCAGAACATGGAGGTCTAGTTGTATTTCACTAGCTCCTTGTCTTACAAAATGTCCCTGAAAAGCTGGGGCCCACGCCCGAGTATTTATACTCCTTGGATGGCGCCACCAGCTGGCCGTCCAGCGTTATTTCATAAGTAGTTTCTTGATGATGAGATTTATAACACAAATTATACACTTATCTGGGGTACACAAACCATAGAAATTGTCTTGTAATGCAGTGTTAAAGCGAGAACAAAGTGCCGCTGATTGTCAATTCTTTCAATGTCTTACACTGTAAATACAGAGGAGTTACTGAGCCTAACAATGTGAGGGTGTAAATGCAGTTACCTAGAAGTAAATATCACCATTAACCCTAATGCCTGCATTATTCAAGGGTTTCTGAGTAATAATTTGGGGAGTAACCTGTATTGCATATTTCCCTCACACATGACCAAATTGCTGTTCAGGGGAAGTGGGTTCTATGCAGTACAACAGCAAAGATATGTTAGGTTAATTAAGCTTGTTGTTGCTGACACATTACTTAAATGGAAGGCGCACTTTATTCCAATGCTAACGCATCACACTTGCAAGCCCTAAGTGTTGCTGCAGAGGCTGCAGTCTGATTGTTGACTGTAAGATGAGCTGCTGTTTACTTCATCTGAAACCTACACTTTTTTGCAACAGTAAGGAAATTGAATTCAGTGTTCCACTATCACTGCATTTAGCAGAGAAGGACCAGCAAAAGCAGGAAAGTGCCACCTATGATGTCAGGTGGTACACAGGCACGTAGAGAAAATCTAATATCTTTACTGCACTGCCGTGGGCTAAAGTACTGGGGCCTTGTGTAGTGCCAACCAGTTAGCTCTCCCCAGATGTATCAAGGAGGTCATAGATGCAGCTCAACAGGGTCAACAGCTTTGTTAGTTCCACTACTGACCAACAGCAGCAACCCGAGAACACTATTGAAAGATTTGCTGGCTTTCCGAGAGTCCAAAGGTTCATTGATTGAAATCATGTCACCATTCAGACCTCTGTGCACAATGCTGGACCCTACATGGACTGAAAGGAATTTGATTCTCTCCGTTTCCAGCTGGTATGTGACCACCAGCGCAGGATCGTGCAGGCGAATACCAGCTTTCCTGAGAGCACCCATGATAACCAGTCTAAGGGTGGCATTCTTATTTGAAAGAGAGGATGGCTCCAGAGAGACCAGGGCTACCCTCTGCGGTAATGGCTCATGCCACCCTTGTGTTAATCATGGCAGAAGTTAAGCACAGGTACAATGAGTCTCATGCCACAGCCAGGATGACTATCAAACATGCCATTGGACAATCACTTCAGATGTCTCTGACTGGGGAGATACCTTCACAGAACAACCACTCCTCTCTGGTATCACGAAGAATTGTCACCTACTATATAATTTTGCCCCGCAAAGAAGCTTTGCAGCTCAAATAGGATGAAGCAGCCACAGCAGAGGTTGAAAAGGTTTGGGGGAATGAATTGTCAAACTAGCAATGCAGCAAGGAAACTGGTGCACCAGGCACTAATTCAAGATACTTTGCAAAGAGTGCTGCAGCTACATAACTTCCTAAAGCTGCAATCCATGTCCATGCCCAAACCACAGTCTCAGTTCTCAATGTTGCTATCTACGTGTGTAGCTGTGCTGGTACTTGGCTGGGGTGGTGACAGTGATGTAGGATGCTGAGAATGGTTGGTTTGCTTGAAGATGCTGACGATGGCAGCTGACCAAATACTTTATGCACTACTTTCATCGCACGGGATACTGAGCTTGATTTTCCTCTGCAGTCCCACTTGAAATTGGGCAGGATAGCGGCAGAAAATCGGATGCTGAAGCCTCCTACTATCTCCTCTCCCAGACCATACGTTTCCTCCCCAGATCCCACCGTGACCACTGCTAGCCACCCCTTCCTTGCCCACTACATACAAATGTCAATGGGAAGACAGGGCCTGCGTTCCTGGCAGATTTTCCTGCCATCCTTTCAAGTTCCGACCGCTTTCTGGGACAACCAGGAGAATCCTGGTGGTAGTCTCTGGGGTAGCAGCAGGAATCCCCCAAAATGTTAGGGTGGAGAAAGAGAGCCCAGTAGTGGCTTCCTCTTCCTCCAAAGACCTACCTTTGTAGGTCTCAGTTGAGGCTCACTAAAACTTCATCCAAGATTTCTCTTTGGGGCTCATGCCCTTTATAGTGCCCCCTCTCTGCCTTTTCGGGAGCTGCACCACTCATCCCACTACAGCACCGCCTGATTTCTCTCTGTTGCAGCTGAAGCCTCTGTCTTGGGGCCAGGAGTCCGGTCAGGCTCCTGCCCTGCTTTGATAGTGATCTCCAACCCAAGAAAATGGGTCAGGCTTACAGTGGGATGAGAGGGGCAGGCAGAAATCACCCCCTCCCCGCCTCTTTCCCATAAAAAAGAGGGAAATGCAGCTCCCCGTGTGATACGGCTTCAATTCAATATGTGCCTATTTAATAGGATAGAATTACATGACATGAAAATTATGACACTAACCCTGGGTTCAGGGGAAATCTCTGGCTTCACCAGTCCTCCTTGATGTTCTCAGCCAATGGTTTCAAGGGTGGCCTCTTCAACATGGCTCAGTGTCTTAATTTGCACTATAAAGGGCATGAGCCCCAAAGAGAAATCTTGGATGAAGAGGAAGCCACTACTGGGCTCTGTGTGAGTCTTTTAGCAACAATTAAATACCTTCCTTTTCACCAAACAGAAGGGCAGGACAAAAAGGGTTGAAAGCACACAGAGCAGTGACAATACCATGTAGCTTCGGGGGCATTCTCCATCCTATAAGTTGCTGATGCATATTTCTTATTTATCCAAGATGGTTCCTGGGCTGGCGGCTCCTCACTGAGCTGCTCTTCTCTTCAACTGTATCCATGGTCATCTATTGCCATCTTTCGCCCTTTCTTCCCCCAATCTCCTTTCTTCTATTGCTTAAGATACCCCGCCTCTGATAGTGAAGACATTTCATCCCAAACTACAAGTTTAAAGCTACCCCTGCAGAGTCCACTGCCCATCCCCTGACCCGGCGTATCTTTGTCCTCACTGAACTCTTTCAACTTCTGGAACTCTGTTGCAACTTGACTTGTATCACCTGGATTCCTCTGCCAACAAGACTACGCTGCTCTACTTACTACACTGTTTGATTCAGCTGCTGGGGCTCTGCTCTGCTTTTCAGTTGCTTCAAGTCTTAAACTGATGAATTCTTTTCCCAAATTGGTTTCCGATCTCCTGGACTTCTCTGGACATCAGGACTACATTTCTGCTTTGAACTACACTGGATTACACCACTGCGCTTCTGCACTGGACTACACTGGATTATACTTTAAGACTTACCTACTTATCTCTGCTGCAAAAATATATATTTTTAAATAACTTGTAAACTGTGGCTGTGTCTTTGCTGAACTGTTTCTACTGGTTTTTCAGCTTTGTCGGCCTCTAGTTGGCAGCTGTTGTTTCACTTGCTGTCTGGTGACTCGTTCTACTGGTTTTCAGCTTTGCTGGTCGCTGGCATGTGGTTTTACTTTTTCTCCGTCACTTAGATCTACGGTGACCTCCAACTTGCATCAATTTTGTCATCATCTTTCTGCACCGTTCCCGACTCTCATTACTACCGCAACAGCCTCTATCCTCGAACTCTCTACCCTTCAAATATCTTCAGGACTTCACGCGCCTGCTCTGGACAGCGGTTCATTGATGCTCCCTGCTGGCTCCATCCTACTTACGTCAGCTTTGTTCCTCCATGGGACCTCTGACTTTGACCTTGGTCTCCCTACTATTGTCTTCAACCTATTTCCTGCTACCAGGAAATATGTATCCCATTAAGTACTACATAACCAGGCCTATGTAACCTGAGCTTTTCCTTGTGTCCATTCGCATGCGCTCTTTAGCTGTTGCTTTTTCTCCCCCCTTTTTTCCTTTTCTCTCTATCCCTCCCTAACCGCGCTCTCCTGTCGTCATGCCTCCTTTCATCTCTCCTCTCTCAGATACTCTGCCCTCCCAAATCCCTACCCCAATCCTTCATTATTCTTCGACCTACCTGCCACCATCCCAGGCTTGACTCTCTCTTAGATAAGCCCACAGCTTCCCTCTGTGCCTCTCTTGGCATCCTACGAAGGGCCCATCGAGGCACTCATCACTGCCTCCTTACGAGCAGCAACCCCAACTGTCCCATCCTACTCTCTCGCCGACTTTCCCACCCAGCGCACCCACTGGGGGCTGATCTTGCCAATCTCCTCACCGTCCCACTCATCCCCCACCATCAACAACCCTCTCCGCATCTCCTTCCAGAATGTCCATTCACTTGTGAACAAGGCCCTTGCTATCCATGAGTTTATCATGGATGATTACATCGACATCATAGAAACATAGAAGATAGGAGCAGGAGTAGGCCATTCGGCCCCTCGAGCCTGCTCCGCCATTCGATGAGAAATTCGATGGAAATTTGGTTAAGAGGTGATGATACCTTACCCTTAAATGAAGCCTCCCTGCCTGGCTATACCTTCCACCACTTGTCCCACTCAGACCGCCATGGTGGCGGTGTGACTCTCATCACCAAATCACACCTTAGTCTCTCCCCCTACTCCTCTGGCACTTCCTCCTCCTTTGAACATCTCAACTTATTCCACCCCTCTCACCTCTCATTTAACATTTTCATTCTCTACCTCCCACCCAAGTACCATAAAAATGTTATTACTGAGATATCTTCACTGCTTTCCTCCCTCAGCCTCTGCACCGAGCGACTTCTCATCCTCGGTGATTTCAACCTCCAGCTCAATTCATCATGCTCTCTCTCCTCTGAGTTCACTAGCCTCCTATCCTCCCTTAATCTCTCCCTCCATGTAAACTCCCCAACCCATATTCACGGCCACCCCCGCGACCTTGCCATCTCTTGTGGCTTTGCTACTCCCAATCACAGATAAGGCCACCTCTGACCACGTCCTCGTATCGCTCTTCACCCACATCCCCCTTTCCCAGCCCCCATCTAAATTTACTTCCTTCTGTGTCCGCCCCTGGAAAAAACTTTCTCCCAACTCTCTTACAACTGCACTTATGAAACCCCAACTGTCCAGCCGTTGTCCCTCCAATCAGCATGACATTTCTGCAGCTACCATTCTGCTCAACCACACCCTCACCACCAGCTTTGATGCACTAGTCCCTATTAAAACAATTACTCTCGCTCACCCTGGCCATTCCCCCTGGTACGGCCCTCATCTTCGCTCCCTTAAATCCAAGGGATGCAAACTTGAACAGATATGGCGGACAACTGGCTTAGCCACTCACCGGCAGATCTGGCTGGACCACATAAAGCATTATTGGGTCCTGCTCTCATCTATCAAAATTGCTCACTATTCCAAAATCATTCTGGAATGCAAAGATAAACCCCGGCTTCTATTCTCCACTACTAACCATCTTCTTAAACCCCTCTCCCCGTCTCCTCCACCCACACCTCCGACAACAAGTGTGAGGAGCTCAGGCACTTCTTTGTCGCTAAGATTGAGACCATCCATTCAGCTGCCGTTGCCACTTCCCTTCCTTCCCCTAGCACACCGGGCCAAACTTCCTCTAAGTTTCCCCCCTGCCCTAGCCCCGAACTCACATCTTTCTCCAGATTCTCTCCGATCTCCCCTCATGACCTCTCCACGTTCATCTTGTCCTTGAGACCCACTTCCTGCTTCCTCGACCCTATTCCCACCAAACTGCTGACCACCCAACTTCCTTTTCTGGCTCCCATGTTAGCTGATATTGTTAACGGTTCTCTCTCCTCAGGTACTGTCCCCCTCTCCCTCAAATCTGCCATCATCACCCCTTTCCTCAAAAAAACAACACTTGAACCGTCCATCCTTGCAAACTGCCGCCCCATCTCCAACCTCCCTTTCCTCTCCAAAGTCGTGTTGTCGCCTCCCAAATCCGTGCCCATCTTTCCCACAATTCCATGTTTGAATCCCACCAACAGGTTTCCTCCCCTGTCACAGTACCGAAACGGCTCTCATCAAAATCACAAATGACATCCTTTGTGACTGTGACAAAGGTAAACTATTCCTTCTCATCCTTCTTGACTTGTCGGCAGCCTTTGACACAGTTGACCACTCCATCCTTCTCCAGCGCCTCTCCACCGATGTCCAGCTGGGTGGGACTGCACTCGCCTGGTTCCATTCCTATCTATCTAATCGTAGCCAGAGAATCACCTGCAACGGCTTCTCTTCCCACTCCTGCATCGTTACCTCTGGTGTCCCCCCAAGGATCTATCCTTGGCCCCCTCCTATTTCTCATCTACATGTTGCCCCTTGGTGACATCATCGGAAAACACAGCGTCAGTTTCCACATGTGCGCTGACAACACCCAGCTCTACCTCACTACCACTTCTCTCAACCCCTCCACTAAATTGTCAGACTGCTTGTCTGACATCCAGTTCTGGATGAGCAGAAATGTTCTCCAATTAAATATTGGGAAGACCGAAGCCATTGTTTTTGGTGACCGCCACAAACTCCGTTCCCTAGCCACTGACTCCATCCCTCTCCCTAACATCTGTCTGAGGCTGAACCACACTGTTCGCAACCTTGGAGTCATATTTGACCCTGAAATGAGCTTCCGACCACATATCCACAGCATAACTAAGACCGCCTATTTCCACCTCTGTACCATCGCCCGACTCCGCCCTTGCCTCAGCTCATCTGCTGCTGAAACCCTCATCCATGCCTTTGTTACCTCTAGACTTGACTATTCCAACGCACTCCTGGCTGGCCTCCCACATTCTACCCTATGTAAAATTGAGATCATCCAAAACTCGGCTGCCCGTGTCCTGATTCGCACCAAGTCCCGTTCACCCATCTCCCCTGTGTTCACTGACCTGCATTGGCTCCCGGTTAAGCAATGCCTCGATTCCAAAATTCTCATCCTCATTTTCAAATCCCTCCATGGCCTCGCCCCTCCCTATCTCTGTAATCTCCTCCAGCCCCACAACCCCCGAGATATCTGTGCTCCTCTAATTCTGCCCTCTTGAGCATCCCTGATTATAATCGTTCAACCATTGGTGGCCGTACCTTCTGTTGCCTCGGCCCTAAGCTCTGGAACTCCCTCCCTAAACCTCTCCGCCTCGCTACCTCTCTTTGCTTCTTTAAGACGCTCCTTAAAACCTACCTCTTTGACCAAGCTTTTGGCTATCTGCCCTAATTTCTCCTTATGTGGCTCGGTGTCAAATTTTTTGTCTTATAATACCCCTGTGAAGCGCCTTGGGATGTTTTACTACATTAAAGGTGCTATATAAACACAGGTTGTTCTTGTTGTTATTTCAAAAATTCGGATGAGACATTAAACCGAGGCCCCATCAGCCCTTCAGGTGGATGTAAAAGATCCCACGGACACTATTTTGAAGAAGAGCAGGGGAATTCTCCTCAGTGACCTGGCCACTATTTATTTCTCAACCAACAGCATTAAAACAGATGATCTGGTCTTTATCACATTGCTGTTTGTGGGAGCTTGCTGTGCGCAAATTGGCTGCCAAGTTTCCTACATTACAACAGTGACAACATTTCAAAAATTATTTGCCGTAAAACGCTTTGAGGCGTCTTGAGGTCATGAAATAGGCTGTGTAAATGCGGCGGGGGGTGGTGGTGGTGTGAGGCAGCAGTGGTGGGGGCGGGGGGTGGTGGGGGTTCGGGGTGTTGGATCCACCAGTCTCATAAGCACCTTCCAGTAGGGCATCCAGCACCTGCTCAGGAAATCTGGTTGTGCTGGCTTCTGAAGCGCGATTTCAGCTGTCGCTTCAACCGCTTCATTGGATGGCCTGCTTTGTGGCCATTAGAGTTCACATTTTAACATAGCTTTAGGAAACAGTAAATAGGAAGCGGGGCCTTAATAACTCTGAATACCCTTAAGCAGAGTTCACTTAACCCCTCAGTAGTTCACACACTGCAGTCTCTAGGCTACAGTTATTAACCCAAGCAGCCTCCACAATTGTGTCTTTTTCAGTGTAGCTGAATTTAGTTTCCTCACTGACTTGGGCTCAGTAACTCCAGAAAATCAGGTCCCCTAATTAAGTTATTAGGAATTACAGTTAAAACAAAAGGTTAGATTTAATGGCCTGGTTTTCAAAAAGGGCATTGGCAATGAGATTTTCTCTTTAGAGAACTTAGAAGTAGGCCTGAGCTCCCAATAGATTTTGGAATCCAAATTAGGCTTGTATGCAAAAATCAGAATTTGGGCCAGTTTAGGTCATTTACATCAGTTAGACCAGTTCTTATAAGAATGTTGGTTGCACCCGTTCACATTAGGGCAATTTGTCATTTAAAAAAATTAACCTGGCAAAATTGTGGTGAATATCATTAATAATGCACTAAAAGAAGCTCATATAGCTCTATTTCTCTCTGATATTGTGGTGCCAACAGCCAGAAAAGATTTTTTTTTAAAACAATAACCTGTGAGCGTCTATTGCAACTGCCTGAATTCCACAGTAGTAAGAATATTGTACATGTTTATTTTGAGGGAATAAAAGCTAACATGTTTGTTGGAGGGTCTTGTTGCCAATTCAGGATTCAGGAAACTGTACAAATCTCATTCAGATATGTTTTGCTTTTCCAGTTTTATTTTTGTGATTATTTTCCAACATACTCTCCTTCCCCCATCTGCTCAGTTCAAAGGGCAAGATGATCCTCATGTATTCCATTCCCTAGTTGACCCACCAGCAAGTGCATTTTAGTGATGTGGCAAGGAACTCCTAGGCTAGCTATTCAAACTGTTTCCCAGAGAGTTTGATGCTACATGCCATTTGACGTGTCAAGTTCTATGGTGGTGATGTGGGTGGCTATTG
The DNA here is from genome assembly GCF_052327205.1 of Somniosus microcephalus. Classification (NCBI taxonomy): domain Eukaryota; kingdom Metazoa; phylum Chordata; class Chondrichthyes; order Squaliformes; family Somniosidae; genus Somniosus; species Somniosus microcephalus. The sequence goes on along the minus strand of NC_140999.1, from coordinate 27,321,227 downwards.
GTTGAAATCTTCAGTTTCCGTAGCAATTTTGGGATGGCTGTCCATCCCATGTATCTCCCTGGTGGTTTTGAGGATGGTTATCCATCCAGTAAGTCCATTTTGCTCATGATCTTGGAGTGGCTGTCCATCCAAAGTGTTAGCCTCCCTGGTGTTATTATTCAGCATAGTTGTCCATCCAATGTGTTAACCTCCCTGGTGGTTTTGAGGATCATTGGCAATCCAATGTTTTAGTCTCCCTGGTGTTATTATTCAGCATGGTTGGCCATCTAATGTGGCAACCTCCCTGGTGTTGTTGATGATGGCTGCCCATACAATGTGTTGGTCTCCTTGGTGTTGTTGAAGACACTTGTCCATCCAATGTGTCAGTTTCACTTGTGGCCTTGGGGTAGCTGTCCATGCAAGATGTATATTTCTCTGGTGGTTAGTGGAGACTCTCTGCTGAAACCCGATGTGCCATTTATGTTACATTTTGAACTTGGATTGTTTGAATTTTGAAGTCCAAATCCAAATCTGACTCCAAAATAAGTAAGAATTCTCATTCCTGCTTTGAAATGTGACATCTCAACTGATTACTCTGGCAGTTAATGGACAATGAGCTGTTAAACTGAGATACTGCAATGGGAAAAATAGGGTTGTGAATCTGCCATATTTGCATTGTAGCAATGACTGTAAATATACACAGAAATGGCTTCTTGTACCCAGGTAACAGATGCATTCATAGAAAGTATCCCAACATTCATTAATCTTCATAACTTACATATTCAAGGGGGATATAAACTTAACAGCTATACTCTTAAGTGGAGTAGACTGTACGCTAGTGCAATTTATTTTGACAGTAGCACTGTCTGTAAGATTTAAAACAGTAAGTCAAAACTTTTAAAAATACATTTCTTGTATTACTGTGCTTCAGTTTTGTAGGGCAACCAAACATAAATTATAATTGTAGCTGAGCTGAAAGATCACATAGTCATCCTGACTAGACACTCATTTTAGGGAAGTAACATATTCTTTCTATTTGGGTTTTGTCGTTAGCTTGAGATGTTGTACAAATCTCATTCAGATTTCTTTTGTTTTTACAGTTTAATTCTTGTAATTTCCTCCCCAATTTTTCTCCCTCTCCTAGCGTCCCCCTCAATCCTTGAACATTCTTCTAGGTTCAAATGGTAGCAATGATCTCCATGGATATCATTCCTCAGCTGAGCCACTTCTGCAGCATGTAGAACGGCAATCCCTCAGCTGGATGCCTTTACTTCAAATAGGTGATCCAGCCCAAACTAATGAAACCCATCCTCTCGAAGAAATCCAAGTGTGTATTTCATTCCAAACTGGCACTTGCGTGTCCTAGTTGGCAGGGTTACAGCAGTGTAGCTGTAATTCACCTGGCTACCTAAGCTTTTGAATACTAGGTCCTCTCCACTTTCTTCCTGAAAGGTGATAGTTTATCATTTCTTCCACTTCTTAAAAGTAGTATACGTGGAAAAATTACTCATGACAACATTCTCTTCTGCTTTCCACTCGATCTAATCTGCTTTGTTCAGAGCATTTACTTACAAAATGCTGTTCTACAATTTATATGGGTGGGCGGGGGGGGGGGGGGTAATATTTTATAACCAAGTGTTCCGAATAATGTATCCTTTGTGAGATTTTGTCAATGAGATGCCTGTCTGGTAATTAATCAACAAACACTGCAGGAAGAAGAAGAAATCATGTTCCATTCTTGGTGAAAAGTTCATTATTACCAGTTGAACCTCTGTGGGAACAAAGAAGCAGTTAATGAGAGGTGGACAGCAGCTTACCTTCCAAAGGCTATTGATGTGTTAAAGAGGGTTCAGACAGTGTCAAGGATTATATTAGTACTCAAATACAACACAAGAATAAGTTGATGGAATTGGACTTGTTCTCAATGAGAAAAGACAGTTGGAAAGAGATTATTTAAGTCTTTAAAATGTTGGAAGATACAGAAAATAATATGCCTGCAAACAGGTTGGTGTACATCAGTTTGATTAGAGAACAAGAATAAGAAATTAGCAAGTCTAAAGTACGAGCATAGCCTGGAAATTAATGTGAGCGATGTTACTGTACAAATACTTAGGCCTAGAAATTCAGTTGTTTGCGCCAGCCGCTAGCGCCTTAGGAGGAGGAGAAGTGGGGCGCTAAGCGGCTAGCGCTCGGGTGCGGCGCGATCTGCGCCTCTCGCGAAATTCAGTTGAGATTTAGCGGCGGCGCAAAACCTTTGCGCGCGCTCAGCTGCGCGCGCAGATCCTGACGTCATTTCATGGTGCAACGCCCTTTGTGTGCCCCGAACCGGAAATTCAGTGGCGCCGCCCTTCTTTGCGCCTGGCGCCCCCAGCGACTGGTAGAGGGGAACGGTTCCCAGTCGCTGCTGGGCGCGGGGGGCGCTATTTAAAGGGGACTCCTCCTGCAGTATAAGTGGCAGCCATTTTGTGCCAATCCTTCTGTGTGAGAGACGGATATTTGGAGAGAGACAAAGGCAGAGAGCTTTCTGCTTTGACTCAGCGCTTGCACAGGTACTTGTGGCTTCAGGCCAGAGCTTTGCACTTGGATTTCACTTTCAGTGCCATAGCCTTGAGTCGCCACATATAATGGGGGCTGCAATGGGTGGAAACGTTGGCTTTCTGCATTGCATTCAAAGGGATCAGAGACGCCGTGAGAGAGTGCCAGTCATGGCCAGACGGAGATTGGCCAACAGGCATCGGCACAGGAGGCCTTACCCACCCAGGGTATACCGCCAGCAGTTCTCATATCTGAACATGCCTGAGGAGCAGTGTGTTCGGAGGATGCGATTCAGAAGGGAGGTGGTCACTGAGATCTGCCACCTGCTTCGCAGAGATCTGCAGCCACAGCTGAGGAGCAGGACGTCTCTGTCAGTGGCAGTGAAGGTGACGGTGGCTCTCAACTTTGATGCCACTGGCTCCTTCCAATCCGCTACTGGGGACATTGCCAACATCTCCCAGTTCGCGGTACATTGCTGTTACCGCCAGGTGAACAATGCCCTTTTCAGAAGGAGACGTCAGTACATCTCCTTCCCCATGACCCTGGACAAGCAGCAAGAGCGTGCAATCGGATTTGGAAGAATAGCGGGCTTCCCCATGGTTGAGGGCGTAGAACTGATGAACCAGCAATGGTCAGGCCTTGCTTCAGGGCTGCAGTGTGCAGGGCATGGCAGCCAAACAAGTCGACCCTTCCCCTTTAAGAGCTGACCGGTGCCAGCGTGTCTGCCTTCATTGGGCAACTCGCCGCACCTGCGCTGCGCCCGTCCTCGTGATAGTGCCCCGGATCGCTGGCTTAGCGCCTAATGATAGTCGTGCATCGCCTGCTTTAGCGCAGCAGCAACCTCTTGGGGCGATGCAACTGAATATCAGTGAAGGTGGCGCCAAGTTGCGCCGGACGCAAAATTTAGCGAACGCCCGGCTGTAGCGCCCCAAACGTGGCTATACTGAATTTCTAGGCCTTAATGTTTATATCAATTTCCTACTGTTATTTTAATTGAGACATGAATCAGTTTATAATAAGTGGGTAATTCTTTTAAAGTAGTGAAGAGAAGAATGTAATGGGAATATGTTAAACATTCATCAGGTAACATCATTCACTGGAATTTCCAGGCTTATAGATTAGCAGAAGTTTTTACAGAAAGTAGCAGATATGTGAAGCATTTTGCCACCAATAGAAGCTAATGCTGTGTCAATAGTTAATTTAGAAAGAGGTTGGATGGATATCTGATTGTGAAAGCGATTGAAGGCTGTAGGGATAAGCATACTCCATGGAACACTATCATTTCAGTCTTGTTTGGACCAAGGGAGGATCACTGTGGTATAAAGCTGGTCATGATTTATTGGTGTCTGTGATAACAGTCAATTGATGCTCTGCAGATTTTTGCTGAATTGCCTTGGATGGGAGAATGGTCAGGCAGGAGTTCAAGGCGTTTTCTCAGAGGTTTTGCCTGTGGTTACTCACCTCCTTCATAAGACCAGAGCAGTTAGGAAGAGTGCATGGCAGTGTTACATATGTATGGTCTGTTGGACCAAGCCAGTTCAGTGTGCCGAGTGGTTAGTTCTCCCACCTTTTCAAGTTCCTTTATATTATAATATTGTTCCCCAATCAAGGGCGATTAATTTTTTCTGCACTGTGCCTTAACAAAATGTTAAACTGTTATAAAAAGTTTATAATTTAATTACACATAGTACACAGAGAAAATCCCCCACCCCCACAAGAGAGCAAATGAATGGCCTGTTCCCAAGCTTTGGCACATATTGCTATTGAAGTGACTGTTAAAAAATGTGCAGAAGCAGCATAGTCATTCTTCAATTTCCCCTCTCTCCCTATACAGTCTCCTAGATGCCTCATCATTGACTGTGAATTTAATCTTAATGGGAGTCTTCAAATACACTGTTTCTTTGCATAAACAAAATGTCTGTTCACCAATGCCTGTACATGCCAAGTGGATTTTTTTTCAAACATCAGTAAAAACTGTCCATAACAGAAAGTGATCTTTCAGCTCACCCACATAACATTTAGGTTTAGTTGTACTGTACCTACAGATACCCGAAATCCAAGCAGACTGTGATTTCTTTCTATATATGTACAGTAAATATCGGTGTCATACACACTGCTCACATAGTAATGTAAGCACTTTAACCCCAAAGTATTTTGATCTTAGATGCCCCTATTCAAGTCTTTGAAAATGTGAAGATTTGTCATTGATTTCTTGGATTGCCGGATCCTTTGTTTTTGTTTCATAAGTCAGAGGGTGGGGCGGGGAGTGGAGAGGGAGATGAGAAGAATCATCAAATTTAGAAAAAATTTGACCAAGTATTGCAAGGAGAGTTGAAATGTATACGCTGGATAGGGAAAAATATAACGATCCTTAAGTCAAAAGCGTAAGCAATATATGTTACTTAAGTTTAAACGTAAGCCTAGTTTATATATACCTTGTAGCACCAGGCTACCATGACAAAGTCTTGCTTTATTTTCAAATTAACCTTAAATACTTGAAGTTAGGAATTTAAAAAAAAAAGATTAATTGTTAAGAGTTTGAACTGTTGAATTCTCTAGGGAAGGGCACCATGGACTTCCTTGTACAACATCAATTGAAATAAGTTATATTGGGTTCTAGGGAGTGTGCCACATGTACCTTCACCTGCTCTTTCAATTAAGACAACTATATTTAAGTGATGGTTGACTTACAGATAGCATTTAAAAGTCATGTGAAATGTTGTTTATCAGCAGTGTGACGAGTACAGGCAGGATTCTCATCGCTATAAAATAAACAGTTTGGCATTCCTGAGGGAATTAAAAGGTTAAATGGTTGCTTCCTGTAGTGTGTTCTTTGTGTGCGAATACAACCTTTATTTTATGTACAAGCTAAACTTTTCTGTCACTAATTTTTTTTCCCTCTTCTCATCCTTCCTCCTGTACATGACTACTCACACTGTATGCTGATCCTCCAGCCGGAAGAGTGGGCCGACAGGATTTAAAATCCTCCACGGTAGAGATGAAAGGTACGGCAGATGTTCACGTTGGTCTGGTTTGCTTAAATAACCAGTCCTGTCGGTCCAGTCAATTATATTGTTGCCCAGACCAGACTGAGATTTGAATGATATAATGAGATACATGTTGTTTGTATTTTACCCTGACCAAACAAACCTATAAGGTCCTAAGGATTCTAATAGGTTTTTGTAACACATCCTATAGGATTCCACTCAAGTTTTGAAATATTTTTTAAAGAAAAGCTTGATAGGACCTATGACAATTTACAATACTGTGGGATTTTGCAACATTGGTGGCTTTTCATTATGGAAAAATACAAATGCATTATCTGCAAATATGATTAGTGGATACTATGCATTTGTTTTTTGATTTATATGTTTGCTATGTACTGTAAATTCCAATTAGCACTCTTAGATAAAAGTATTTGTTCAGCAGCCTAATTAAAAGTACACCTTACCTTCCTGTCTGCCTCCAGTGTTTCCTGGATCTAGACTGACTCAGGCTATAATCTGGTATACTTTATCAATAAGTGTAGATTTCTAAAGCAGATCTCTATCGTACTGTTTTTCTCTTAATCCCCACCAACACGGCAATTGCGACATAATTCATCTTTCACGTTACATGGTAAAGGTCTTTTTACACTGTAAAGATAAACCAATCACCAGTCATCTCGAAGATCCAGTACTGGCCACATTACTGCTCACTGACAAAAACGGGAAGACCAAGCTTAGATGAATGTAATTTTGTCAGCTTGTGTTGCTAATAAAAAAAAACACTTTTATATCCCTGCTCATCTTCTATGTTATTAATATATGCGCTGTAGATTAACAGACGCCTATACCGAGAATGGAAAGTGGGAGAAAGAGGTTTTGATATCTACTAAGACATAAAATGGGGAGTATCAGGTGTTCTTTTTTCAAACTGTAATAGCTGTTTATCCTGCGATATTCTGAGTACAGTGGTGTTAACAGATAACACGCAAGGACATATAGGCAGCACACTTTCATGAAAATAGAGACTGTCACAAGCAGTTGAGGCATGAAAGCACAATTCACAATCCAGAAGTGGTATCTTAGCATAGAGACAGTGAATTGCACTGAGTAGATTTTCCGTCACTGGAGCAGATGCTGACTTCAGTATAACCATTGAAGCCACCACAATGCACCAGGAAAATCAATACACATCAGAATGTCATGATGCACATTGAAGTCATCCTATCTAGTTGCTGGTACAAGTCTCCATCCTGTCCTTTCCCTTCAGAAGAATGAGAGGGGCTCTCATTGAAGCATACAAAATTATTACAGGGCTTGATAGGGTGGATGCTGGGAGAATGTTTCCCTTGGCTGGGGAGTCTAGAACCAGGGGCCACAGGCTCAGGATAAAGGGTAGGTCATTCAGGACTGAGATGAGAAGAAATTTCTTCACACAGAGGGTGGTGAATCTTTGGAATTCTCTACCCAAGAGGGCTGTGGAGGCTCAGTCATTGGGTATATTCAAAACAGAAGTCGATAGATTTCTGACTAGTAAAGGCATCAAGGAATATGGCGATAGGGCCGATGAATGGAGTTGAGGCAGAAGATCAGCCATGATCTCATTGAATGGCAGAGCAGGCTCGAAGGGCTGAATGGCCTACTCCTGCTCCTATTTCTTATGTTCTTATGTTCTAATACACTCAACTAGTAGGTGAACTGTGGGTGCATGCAATTAGGTGCAACAGGCCACGCACCATGGGTGCTCTTGAGTTTTGGAGGTCCTGCATACAGTTAGTATAGTTCTGACAACATGAGTGATGTGATGTTATTTAATGCGCCTTGGTATAACAAGGACATTTACACCCACGTGCTACCTGATGCAATTCAGTCTGGCAATTTGTTGTAATAAGTGTCCTCAGTAGGTAGCCTGACCACTACATGTCAAAGACTGCTCTTATGTATTGTTTCGGGGGTGGGGGGTTAGGTAGGGATTAGGAGGAGCTTGCCGGCTTCTTCCCAACAGTATTTCCTGTCAGCTTGTAGCGGATAAAGAAGCTAGTAGTTGTGGCGAATTTTATGCCATGTTTTCATGGTTAAAGGAGGCCAGTGTGAGCAACACAATAAAGGAAACAAGCAACTTTTTTTTCCTGTATAACTATGGAAAGTGAAAAACAAAGACTGTCCTCCTGCATATTGTTTCATTGCAAGAAAATACCTCCTTAGTAGCTATTAGATTGGTTGCTTTCTGTTGCAGATATGAATTATTTACTAGCAGGGCAGGCCTGATCATTGAAGTACAAGGAAATCTGGAGCATGGAAGACACTGTACATTTCCCAGAGGAGCATTTTTCTCTGTGGGAAGCATAACATTTGCCTCTGCTGACAGTGGTGCAAAAGCTGCCTCTTCAAATGCTGACGTGCAAGTATTTTTTGTCAAAAAGACAGCCTTTGATATTGATTTTTCTAATTCTAGCTAACACCACTACACGTTGAAGAGGCGGAGAGTATAATATTTTATATGTTGAGATCCCTAGATGTGTCATATGTAATAAAACATTTTGGGTTGAAAAAATATCATCTTTAAACTAGAGCACAGTAAATAAAATAGATGGCACTGTTCAGATATTGCTTACCTTAAATCTTTGAGAGAACATATTTAGAAAAAAATAACAAGATTGCAGGCTTTTAAATATATTGAAAGAAGCAAAAAATGTTCTTTGTATTCCTTTTTCCTTTATAATATTTAGCATATTATATTATATATGCGAGTAATAGTTTTGTACAATACACAGCAGATAACAGATGACAGTTCACTTTTTTCTACCATAGTGCTGTGCATTTCACACATGTCTCTGTGCAGCTGTTTGTATACCGATCATAGCAGAAGTGCCATTAGTTGGATGCAAGATGAGCTGTGTTGGTGATAGAAGAGTCACCATTCATTTGTCTAGTGCCGTTGATAGGCAGAGGGAGAAAAGGCATTCTGTCTAAATCGCCAAGTATGAACAGTATATCTCCCACATGGATGGTATACAACTTGTATTTGACATGCTGGTGATATACATATCCAGAAAGTGTGATCTTTCTGGAGTCTGTAGATGATATGTTGTATTAAAAATGGATATTTTTCTTTAGTTAAAGAATAGAAATACAAAACCTTTAATCAGTGAGGAGCAAACTGAAGGATGCCTACAGACCCTTAACATGGTAACAGTCGCTAAACTTGTGATCAGATAGCAGACAAAATGCATCAGATGTGTCTTGTAATCGCAGCAGCAGGTTATTTAAAAACAAAATACAAATTAGTACAGGAGGCTGATTGTATTCCTGGCCTATGCGTACCATCTCCAACCATCGGGAAGGAACCAGCAACAAAGCAACAGTCAGAAGCAGTGACTTTAATGCTTTGTTTATATTGTGGAATTGGCTTTTACCTGAAGCGATTCTGTCATTTTCTTTCAACTGCTGGAGCTCTGCAAACTGGTCCGGAGCAGGGTCACAGCATTGCTGGTAACAAAACCGAAAAGCGCACCTGTACTTCTCCACATACAGAGTTATTGAAAGGTTGCAGCTTTCACTTTCTCAATATCGGGGGTTGTACAGATGGACATCAGAACTAAGGCCATCCTTGGGCAAATAAAATGGATTCCCAGTCCTGACTTATTATGCATTGCCAAGTGCTGGAAAGTACATGTATGTGGTCAATAGACGAGAGCATTATGGTTCTCGAGCCGCTTATGGTAGAAAGCTCTCAGAATGTAATGCCTAGGTGCACATAGGAAGAATGGGAGGATGGCCACCACCTGTGCACTCATATACAGTAAGAGGCACCAACTTCAGAAGAGATGGGAAGATAACTGGAAAGAAATGTTGCAACTACTTCATCCCTTCTGCTTTGCAGAGGAAATATATTAATACATTTACAGTGCTCTGTTTTTATTGCATCTAGCATGCACTCATCACACTTCAGATATCATAATTCTACTGTCACAGTCAAACTGACAAATCATAACAAAGGAAAGCCCAACATTTCCCACTGGCATTTCTGAACTTGATACCATGGCTTCTCCCCAAGCCAAGAAGTGGGAGATTTACAAGCAGCTGCCAATCTACAACAATTAGCCTCCAACTGACCTCAGTATGTGACTAATTGGACGACTTCCCCACAGGGAATGCCTGAGCAGTGGCCTTAAAGGCAGCTAGTATTCAAGCAACAGTACTCAGGACCCTAGACTACCCATGAACACCATGGAAGATCAGCTCGTTTTTTTTAAACTTAAAAAAAATTAAACTCCAGCTATTTTGACCCCATTGATATAGAAAATGAGAACATTTTCTTTAACTACATTTCTGATATTCATCTTTTTTACAGTATATTATAGATGTAATAACCTGGAAACTGTTGGCAGCATATGCCGATGGTAAGAGAGGGAGAAGAGGTAGCAAAATTAGCAATGTGTTTTAGTGCACCATTCTTGACTGTTGTAAAATTGCTCGTGTGTGGGGAAGAGAACCCTATTATCTGGTTGCGTATTGCACATGCGATGCATTCTTTATACCCATTGAAAGTGGGCATTGGGAGTACAGTATACAGTGGGGCTCCTAGACTCTTCTGTTGCTGTCAGCGCTGCGGGTGGTTGCAGAATCATTTCTTTGTGCCAGAAGGTTGTTCTGCAGACATTGCACAATGGGCGTTGCATTCAGTGCTGCCTGATACTGAATTTGGCAGAGTATATGACAAGGATTAGGACCAGCCACTCACAGCCTCTGATGGGAGTTTTTTTTTACATCCACCTGTACAGGCAGATGGGTCTTTGGTTTAATATCTCATCCAAAAGACCACACCTTCAACAATATTTGCCACTTGTCGCTTGTCAATAAAACCAGCTTCCTTTCCTCTCCCCTTGGGGTGTGGGTTTCCAAACATTGGGCCAGATTTTGCTGTCGAAATAACGGTGAGGGTAATGGCACTCAGCGTTATTTATGCATAAATGGTACAGCAACTTCAGGCGAGGAGCAGATGCACGGTTAAATGCGAATATCCAAAAGTTGCTGTCTGAGTTGCGCCGTTACACCGTTAGCTTCGCGAAAATGGCATTTAGCTGTCTGGCTCACTATTGACATGCATTGAATGTCGTGAAGCTGCTGCATTTGCGAGGTACATACGCACTAAATCTGCTGCAGATATTTAGGGCTAGTAATTACAAGCGTAAGTACTCTTTTACCAAAATGATAAGTGTTAATGACTGCCAGTCAACCTCTCTGGGACCAAAAATTGACTATTACAAGTGTGGAGTCTCATTCCTTCAGGTTTTGAATTTTTTGGTGGCGATTTTAAATGCCAAATTTAAAATGTATCTTTTCTTACCTTTCCTTTCGGTCTTATTTTCCCTCTCTCACTTAATCTAAATGTTCTCTCCCTCTCTTTATTTCTCATTCTGTACCTGATTTGGTGTTGAATTCACCCCCTTTAATTCACCCTCCGTCTCAGTACTTCCGCTGTTTATTTCCCAATCCTTAAATCTGATTGGTTAAGGAGATACCCTGTTGTTTGCCCTGTTCACGCAGGTCCCAGATGCCCCATTTCCCTCGCTGCGCCGTTATCAGCTCGCACTCTCAGCAACTATGTGAGCGGAAGGGTACCAGGACCAAGTCTAACTAACAGCAGACACCATTAGATGTCCTGCTATAACAAATTCTGGCACAGTGTATCTGGGTCAGCCACATCCAAGTCTGTGATGATTGGCTCTTTTAAGTTACCTCCTCCCATGTCTCATGCAGCACGTACTTCTGAAGGAGGGTGGGGTGGGGGTTGCGATTAGTTAATTTAAGTATTTGTGTTCTTTGTCTATGTCCCTGCAGAAGAGCTTGCAGTTCCTGGCCAATTAGACCAGCTTTTCTTGGTCAGTAATGCCCAAATCTACAGTAAATTGGTGAGTAATCAGCTAGCTTTCCTCTCCCTGTGCTACTTCAGGTGCTTAACTGGTTCCTAATTGCAGCTCATCGCTGATTTAGGAGATTTAATGCTGCTCCTTCCTCGTTGACTGGCCAACTGTGTGGGAAAGAAGGCCCAGAGTTTTGCCAACAGATCACAAACTGTGAGAAAATCAGCAGGAGTAAATTCTTTCAAAAAATTTCAGTAAGCCACAGTTTGCCCATGAATAGAATGAACAACAATCTCCAGACTAACAAGTTAACTGTCTCTCAAATTGACAAGTTAAGTTGTTCACTTCCTTATAATTTAATTACAAGAGAGGAACAACAAAAGACCACCAGGAGGTTGTAGACAGACAGAATTGCATCTAGCATTGTAATTGCTAAAGATCATAATAAGATAAATATAAATGAAGTAGGCAATTCAGCTCTTCTTAGCTAATCCATCCAGGAAAAAATCTCATAATCCTTCTATCATGTCGTCTAACTGGATTTTAAATGAATCTAAGATTGTTGTCTTTGTTACCCTCCCTGGATCACCATTTCAAATGGTGAAGAATTTCTTCCAGACATATGTTCTAAATTGACCCTTCACCAGTTTTAAATTATGCTCCCTTGTTCTACTAGTTTGAAGTAGTACTTCAAATTTATTTTATCTATACAATTTAATATTTTATATACAGACATAGGAAAAGTACCATAACAAGGCTTCATTCAGTCACTTCATTTAAATATTAAAGGGCCCCTGTTTTTTTAGTGTCAACTGTGGCTCACACTCTCGCCTGAGTCAGAAGGTTCATAGTCCCACTCCAGAGACTTGAGCACAAAAATCTAGGCTGCCAGTGCAGTGCTGAGGGAGTGCTGCACTGTCAGAGGTGCTGTCTTTTGAATGAGACGTTAAATTGAGGCCCTGTCTGCTCTCTCAGGTGGACGTAAAAGATCCCACGGCACTATTTCAAAGAAGAGCAGGGGAGTTATCCCCTGTGTCCTGGCCAATAATTATCCCTCAATCAACATATCAAAAATAGATTATCTGGTCATTATCACTTTGCTGTTTGTGGGAGCTTGCCGTGCACAAATTGCTGCGTTTTCTACATTGCAACAGTGACTACACTTCAAAAGTACTTCATTGGTTGTAAAGTGCTTTGAGACGTCGGGTGGTCATGAAAGACACTATATAAATGCAAGTCTTTCTTTCTATTTTCAAATCTCTGACAGCAAGGGTCGGCCTCATGGCTGTTCTCTACACTGCCTCCAGGGTGTGAATGTTTCCCTTGTTACTTGGTGATCAAAACTGAATGCAGTATTGTTGATGTAGATTATAAACAATAGGAGACTCAGCACTAATTCTCAGCAATCCACTCAATACATCCTCTCCAGCCCAGTATTAGTCCCTGAGCCAGAACCCACATAATACACTGTCCAAATTTACATTATTAAGTGGTTCTGTATTCAATGTGATGTTAGTGGTGCGCCCCTGAATAGGTAACATTGTGGTATAATAATGTGATCTAGGACCACATCATTGTACTTATTAATAGTAGAACAAATGAGTTCAGGGAGATACATCAACATTTCAGAGCACTCGTCATTGTACAAACAGTACATTCACACCATGGGCCTTAGAATTTGATATTCAGTCTGCTTGCAAAATTGGTTGCTCTCTAGATATAGTACTCCATGTGTAAAAAAAAGCAAGTTTTGAGTGTGTAAAGTGTATAATTGCTTGTATTACAAACGTGTTGAACAGCAGACTCATATGCATCATCACGCTGTTGAAAACACAGTCATTACTTTGTTGCCTAATCATAATGCAATTCCTCTTTCAGTTTGAAAGTGCTGCAATGATGAAGTAATACCTCTCTCACTCTGAGCCTTTGTTCATACCTCGAAGTAATAACTTGGCAGTGGTAGCCATTCATCATGGAATTAGATTAAAAGATATGGGGAGCAAAATTCGGTTGCTTTGCGCCTCCCGTTAGCACCCTAAAATTCAGCGGGAGGTTAGTGGCGGCGGTAACCAGTAGCGCCCCGTGGCGCTGCGCCTCCGGCGATGACGTCATCGGCGTGTGCCACGCCCCGGCCACAAACTTCAGTCATGCCTCCTAACGTACTGCCAGACGCTATGTCCGACAGGGTCGGGGGTGGCGTACGTGCAGTCGGGGTGGCAATATTTAAAGGGGAGGTGCCGGATGGCCATTTTTTTTGATGGCCACCTGCCAGCACCTGTCCCCTCTGCCGTCCCCCCCGTGGGGTGCCAGCCACAATTGGGCAGCCCAGCATTGCTCTTGAGTGCTGGGCTCTTTTGCTGGCACCCCAATCCCTGGTGGCCCAGCTGGGCCCCGGGTTGCGCTGTGGAAGGCCCCTCCCATTTAATAAGCCGAAGGAGGCACAACATGCCGGCGCGCATGGTGCTGCGGCACATAGCGGCGCGATAATGAGCGGGATCATCCCAAGAGGGAGGGGAGCGCTTCCAGTAGTGTCCTGCCTCCTTCTTGGGGTGCTACCATTAAATTTCGAGTGCAGGGGTGATAGATTTTACGGGGCGCTAAAAGTAGCGCCCTGGCGAAGTTAACACCCCAAAGGGGACGCGACCCAATTTTTGCCTGATGATGGTAGATAAGTAATGGCAAACATTTAAAGAAATAATTCATAATTCTTAATGAATATATATTCGCTAAAGAAAAACTCCACTGGAAAAGTGTTACAGCCATGGCTAACTAGAGAAGTTAAGGATAGTATTAGATTAAAAGAAGAAGCTAACAATGTTGCCATAAAAAGTAGTAAGCCTGAGGACTGGGAGGCTTTTAAAATTCAGCAAAGGATAACCAAGTAATTGATAAAGAGGGAGAAAATAGAATATGAGAGTAAACTAGCAAGAAATATAAAAACAATTTGTCAGAGCTTTTACAAGTATGTAAAAGGGAAGAGATTCGTGAAAGTAAATATGGGTCCCTTAGAGGCAGAGACAGGAGAAATTATAACGGGGAATAGGAAATGGCAGAGATGTTAAACAAATATTTTTGCATCTGTCTTCACAGAGGACACAAAGAACATATTGGAAATTGTGGGGAACCAAGGGTCTAATGAGAGTGAGGAACTTAAAGTAATTAATATTAGTAAAGAAAAAGTACTGGAAAAATTAATGGGATAGTGGATGCATTGGTTTTGATCTTCCAGAATTCCCTAGATTCTAGAACAGTCCCCGTGGATTTGAAGGTAGCAAATGTAAACCCGCTGTTCAAGAAAGGAGTGAGAGAGAAAACAGGGAACTATAGGCCAGTTAGCCTGACATCAGTAGTAAAAATGCTAGAATCTATTATTAAGGACGTAGCAACAGGGCACTTGGAAAATTACAATATGATCATGCAGAGTCAACACGGTTTTATGAAAGGGAAATCATGTGTGACAAATCTGTTGGAGTTCTTTGAAGGTGTAAAGAGCAGGGTAGATCAGGGGGACCAGTGGATATAGTATACAGGAAACTTTCTTTTTACCGGCACCTAAATAACCAGAAATCTCTCTTAACCGGCAAAATTCAGGAGTAGGTTCAGGTAAGTTTTACTTCATATTAGTGGCCGTGTAACCGGGGTTCCTGGATCTGTGGCCGTGTAACCGGGGTTCCTGGATCTGTGGCCATGTAACCGGGGTTCCTGCACCTGTTGCTATGCAACAGGGACGCCTGGATCTGTGGCCGTGTACGGGGCTCTCGTACCTTAGTAAATATACCTCTCTGTAATCCGGACTTTTTGATCAACCGGCACCACGCCGGTCCTGTCGGTGCCGGATAAAAAAGAGTTTCCTGTATTTGGATTTTCAGAAGGCATTCGATTATGGTGCCACACAAGATTAGGGCTCATGGGATTGGGGGTAATATATTAACATATATTAACATGGATTGAGGATTGGTTAATGGAAAGAAAACAGAATAGGAATAAACGGGTCATTTTCAGGATAGCAGGGTGTAACTAGTGGAGCGCTGCAAGGATCAGTGCTTGGGCCTCAGCTATTTACAATCTATATCAATGACTTAGATGAGGGGA
Organism: Somniosus microcephalus; assembly: GCF_052327205.1. Lineage (NCBI taxonomy): Eukaryota > Metazoa > Chordata > Chondrichthyes > Squaliformes > Somniosidae > Somniosus > Somniosus microcephalus. The sequence continues at coordinate 27,305,770 of NC_140999.1, read as the reverse complement.
CTCAGTGTAATATATTCAAGCTTACTGACAGTACAAAGCTAGGTGGGAAAGTAAGCTGTGAGGAGGACACAGAGAGGCTGCAAAGAGATATAGTCTGGTTAAGTGATTGGGCAAGGAGGTGGCAGATGGAGTAGAATGTGGGGAAGTGTGTAATTATCCACTTTGGTAGGAAGAATGGAAAAGCAGAATATCTTTTAGAAGGTGAGAGACTAGTAAATGTTGGTTTCAGAGGGATTTGGGGGGGTCCTTGTACACGAATCACAGAAAGTTAACATGCAGGTACAGCAAGCAATTAGGAAGGCAAATGGTATTTTAGCCTTTATTGCAAGGGGGTAGGAGTATAAGAGTAAGGAAAGAAAATGCTGGAAAAACTCAGCAGGCCAGGCAACATCCGTGGAGAGAGAAACAGAGTTAACGTTTCAGGTCAAAACCCTTCGTCAGGACTGAAAAAGCACAGGAAATGAAACAGATTAAAAGGCCAGTTTGGGGGCTGGGAAATGGCGATGAGAGAACAAAAGAGAAGTGAAGAGACATTAAGAGGTATTCAAAATGAGACAAGCTGGTGATAAGACTAGTGGAGAGACAAAAGATGGCTCTAGATTAGTTGTGAAATGCGCTGGCAGAATGAGAGACAGCTGCCATGTGGGAGAGAAAAAAAGGGGAAGGGGCCAAAATAAAGGTGTGGATAAAAAATATATGTAAAAATGTAATAGGGGCCGAGGTTATGATCTGAAATTGTTGAACTCATTATTGAGTCCGGAAAGCTGTAAAGTGCCTAATCGGAAGATGAGGTGCTGTTCCTCGAGATTACGCTGGGTTTCCGTGGAACAATGCAAGAGCCCGAGTACGGTGAGGTCTGAGTGGGAATGGGGCGGTGAATTAAAATGACAGCCGACCAGAAGCTCGGGGTCGTCGTCGTACGTGTCTTCACACTGTTCCCTTTGGGGAACTGTATGAAGTGGTGGAAGGATTTCTGGCCGCGATTAACGCTCCTTCCGTGACCGTAACCATCTTCGTACCAGCCATTAGGGTGGTTAGTCCTATGGCGGGAGGGTTTTACAGGCTCCCACAACCCATACGAGGGGGGGGGCCACCCACACCCATGGACGCAAGTATCCCGCTGGATGTCAACCCAGAATTTAGAGCCGGAGCTCCGACTCCACTTGCCGGGACTGTCTGGAGCGGGGTTCGAAACCCTACGCCTTCTGGCCCAGCGGCGGGGATGCTACCGCTACGCCAAAGGCCCACTCCCAGCTCGGGGTCACCCTTACGGACTGAATGGAGGTGTTCCGCAAAGCAGTCACCCAATCTGCATTTGGTCTCCCCAGTGTAGAGGAGACCGCATTGTGAGCAGCGAATACAGTATACTAGATTGCAAGAAGTACAAGTAAATCGCTGTTTCACCTGGAAGGGGTGTTTGGGGCCTCTTAATGTCTCTTCACTTCTCTTTTGTTCTCTCATCCCCATTTCCCAGCCCCCAAACTGGCCTTTTAATCTGTTTCATTTCCTGTGCTTTTTCAGTCCTGACAAAGGGTTTCGACCTGAAACGTTGACTCTATGGGGTAGATTTTCCTAAAGCTGTCGGGAAGGAGGCGGGACTACAACTTTCAGGTTTTAGTCCCGCCTACGTCGACGTTCGGCCAATCCATGCGATTTTCCCTTGATTGACCTTGTTGAGCCTGCCCAGCGGGCTCAGCAGGCCAATTAAGGGCCACCCGGCAACAGGTGATGTCACAGACTGAAATTTCATCTGTCAAGAGGTCTTGGCAGATGAAATATCAGTGTTTCACAGCTGTTTGAAGCTGTCAAACACTGACAGTCTGACTTCTAACCTGAGTCCTTCTACACAGACTCAGTTAGAACTGTCACCGGCACTGAAAGCTGAACCCTGTCACTTTTGACAGCTCGCAGCCATTTTGCTTTCAGTGCCGGCTGAGTGATGGACTCCCAAAACCTAGAGGAAGAAAGGCTGTTAAGGTAAGTACACGTAAGTAAAACTTCTTTACACACTTTAGACACACCAAACACACTTACCTTTGCACTCATGCACCCATCACCCACCTGAACACCAACATCGCGACCCCTCCAAGTCCTTCAACCCGACGGCCCGACTCCTCTAACCTGGCGTGGTTTGGAGCCGTCGGGAATCCCACACGACACCCCTCAAAATAGGGATTTGGCTAAAAACTGCGGGATGGTGTCGGGACCCCCAAAATCGGGATTTCCCCCCACCCCCCCCCACACGCCTGAAACCCCGCCTGACGGCTCCAGGAAAATCTACCCCTATTTCTCTCTCCATGGATGTTGCCTGGCCTGCTGAGTTTTTCCAGCATTTTCTGTTGTTATTTCGGATTTCCAGCATCCGCAGTATTTTGCTATCATAAGAGTAAGGAAGTCTTACTGCAATTATATAGGGCCCTGGTGAGACCACACCTGGAGTATTGTGTACAGTTTTTGTCTCCTTACCTAAGGAAGGATGTACTTGCCTTAGAGCGAGTGCAACTAGATTGATTCCTGGAATGAGAGGTCTGTCCTATGAGGGGAGATTGAATAGAATGGGCCTATATTCTCTATAGATGCCGTTAGATGCCCTGCCACAGCAAAATCTGGGCCAGTATTACTAATGGGTGTTAGGGATAGAATCTGGACAGCATTGTACAAGTCTAATCACAATTGTATAAAATGTGTTTTTGTTCATTGTTTTCTGCTGTGTCACACAGATTTGTAAACTGCTGTTTATTAATAAATAAAGATAAATTTTGTGAGCAAGCCTCCCAACGCAGTGTCTTGTTCACTGGGAGCGTGGATTGCAATATTGGTCGCAGAGGTCAGTGCATTGAGAATCAGGCAACTGCTCTCCAAGTCTGATTCGCCGATCCAACATCCCAACAAACCAGGTTCCGCACCGGAAGCCTCGCCGTATAAAATTTATCTGAGCAGGATATATTTCTTTATAAACTGCATTTAATAGGATTCAACTACATATTGAAATCGACTTTCTGATCCGTTGACTCTGTTACTTGCAGAAGCTCAAACCTGCAGTGAATTCCTAGGAAAAACAGAAATGTGCGATATTTACATGTAGAAAGATCAGATCTACAAAATCATGTTTAGTCCATCTAGCAAGCTCTCTCTACCATTTAGGTCCATGTTCAGGACCCACATAAACCACTTTCATTTTGTTCTGGGACCTGCATCCCTCTGGCATCAGTGGAATCAAGAATCTTTCCATTTCCCTTTTAACTGCTTCAACTGTGGCTTTGGTTTTACTAAGTCACCAGTCAAAGATTGATAGGAATGAAATTGATCTGTGGCTGGCAACACCTCATTTATCCGGGCTGCTGGAATCGCCCTATCATGGCTAGGACAGTGCTCCGTCTAAGAGTGGTAACATGTGTGCACAGAACTCTGCTTCTTGACTGGTAAATTTATTTTTTAAGAGTGCATGTGGAAACATTGGCCTTCTGAAGACATGAAAAGACTTAAGTTTATGAAGTCTACGAACCCCTTTAGCTCTTTACACAAGCAGCTTGACAGTGCACTAGAGTTATTCTCTGCGTTAGGTCAAAGGTAAGCAGAGTAAGACAGCCTGCCTGAGGGGTCTGATATCAGATTGGGAGCTGACTCCACAATTTTACTGTCACTTTTGCGTCACTGCAAAGTAGAAACCGTTTCATAGTAACCCAAGACTTGGCAGTGGAACTGCACTCACAGCAGTTGTTATCAGTCTAGTCCATAAAAATAAAAATTATAAATTGGGTTTAATCCTTACATACTTTTCTTTGGAAATGTGGCTCGTAACCAAAATGAGTATAAATGAATAGTTGACTTGCGAAAAGAGTTAATTTCACAGGCCCTGAAATCACATGGTGGAATGCAAGCATACAAATACTTAACCCTTGGGTTAACTCCTCTGCTATAATAGCCGATGGGGAATTTCAGACAAATATGTTGAGCATTTGTACATACGTATCCCATGGCATAATTTCATGGTCATCATAGGTAAATGCCAGTGGTGGAAAGGCAGTAACTTTTAAGAGATTGAGGTCACATCCTGAACTGTAATAAGAAAGTAGAATGACTTAGAATCATCATCTGGACCCCATACATCAATGGCTTGAGGTCACTCCACAGCCACAGGAGACCCACAAATATGTCACTGAGGTAACGCACTGTCTAGTGAATGTACTGGTAAAATGATCACACCAGAAACTCCTGGAGAATGAAATATGTCAACAGATGTATAGTGGTCTCATCTTAGTTTGTGGTGCAAGCCCTTGGCTTAGTTGGTAGACCTCCTGCCTCTGAGTCAGATGGTTGTAGGTACAAGCCATACTCCGGAACTTGCGCACATAATGTAGGCAAACATTTCAGTGCAGCACTAAGGGAGCGCTGCTGTCTGTTAGTTCAGGTGGAAGTAAAAGATCTTAAGGCACTATTTCAGGAAGAGCGGGAAACTTTTCTTGGTATCCTGGCCAACATTCATCCTTCAACCCAACACCATTAAAAAAAGATAACTGGTCCTTCATTTAATTTGCTCTTTATGGGACCTTGCTGTGTGTAAACTGGCTGCTGTAGTTGCCTACATAACAACAGTGACTGTACTTCAAGAATAATTTATTGGTTGGGAACCAGTTTGGGTTGTCAAATAAATGCATGTTTTTTTACTTATGAGCAGCACTGGGAATTAATTTTATTTCCCTCTTTGCACAGTACAGTATACAGATAATTTTGCAATGAACAATTTTTATAAGACTGTCTTTTTCTTTGGCAGTAATACAACAAACATATTGTAATGGAGTGTTTTGCATGGGTTTACTTGCTACTTTTGAAAAACTACTTTGCAATGCGACCATAAATGTCCTAACCTATACTATTCACTCACTTTCTTCATCATTGCTCTCTAATGTTTCCCGATATATTACTGTCTTGCATGGAACTGTCTTTCTCTCATTCTCACCTCTGTTTGATCTCATGTACTGCTTCACCCCAATACTGTCCATGTTATGGTGCTACCTGATTTGGCTAGTGGACCCAGTAATCACAGACTAAGCCCCTAGTGACGCTGATCTCCAATGCACGGCAGTAAATATCTCAACTTGTTAACCATCCTTCCCCCATTCAACACAGGATACCACAGAAATATTGCCTTTCAAACAAAAACCAAGAAACACTATGAGGTAACTACAAATATACACTGAGGCAATAGTGGATTATGAAGAATAATGACTTGCGATACTGTCAATGTAGTGTTTCCACTGCTCATGACCCATAACCCCTTATTCAAGGACTTTCTGCAGAAGGGAAAGATGAGGAGAGACTTGATGGAGGTCTTTAAGATTTTCAAGGGTATGGAGACTTGGATCCAGAAAAGTTCTTTTGTTGGACATAGAATTCAAAGACTAGGAGACAATTTAAACTGTCAAAAGAAAGTAGGAAAGTTAGGCAACCCTTTTTAAGTTCTAGAATTGTGGAACACATTACCACTGGGATAGTGTAACAGAAAACCATGGCATGTTTTTAAAAAAAGGACTGGATGAATTAGGAAAGGGAAAATAGGGCTATTAATTCCAGGATCATGATAAAGAAACTAGTGGGTGTTTTTGAAGGGTATGCTCAATGGACCAATGGTCTTCTCCTGGCCAAAATATTACTGTTAGTATGAAAATAACTTAGTCAGTGACTGCCAACTTGGTCTTAGAAGGGGCTAATCTTGTCTCACCAACCTCTTCAAATTTTTGAGGAAGCAACATCTCAAGTGAATGCAGGAAAACCCTATGATGGCCTTGAAATACTGCAGTGGTTCTCCCAGTCTCCTGCTGTAACTTTAGCTGGGACTGGTGGAACGCCCGGAAAAATGGAGCGCTATTCGCTGGAGAAGGGAGTCTCACCCGCTTTGCTTCAGAGTCAGTTCAGCCTTCACAAGATACAAGTTTACTGTTGCAGTAAAGCAGAAACTGCTTTGCACTGGTGCTAAATTTGTAGTGTGAATTTGCCATAAGAAGCTGGGATATCCTATTATGCATTTGGAATAGCAACAAAGTAAACATGTAATATATAAATACTATAGTACCATGAAGTGAACCAGCAACACATTTTACATTCTGTTAAGTGAGAGTAAAATGATTGTAAATTCACACTATTAAAAATGCAACTGATATCTTTTAAGTTTTTGACCATTATTTCTATATAGAACATTGAATGTGTCTACTCCAACACTGCCACAGAATAATTTAGGATAAATGTTACAGACAATGAGTGAAATTACAGTTCTCTGATAGGGTAGCGTAATGTGTTCTAGACTGCCGGCATTAGGCACTTACAGTTCAGGATGATGCTGGAATAAAAGTCCTCCTCAGTCTGGTGACCATGCCCTTTTACAAAGGGAACATGTGTCAGCAGAATATCCTCAATAATCTTAATTAAAATTGGGACAGAATGCAAGTGGACACAGGCATGTACACACAGGTAAGGCTATGCAAATTCATGAAGCACCACACCAGTTTGCAGTTGTGTCAGTGTGAAATCCTGTCACACTTGTGTTGAAGCATTGTTTTTCATACACGTGAAAATTTGTAACAGCATTCAACTATGGTGAACTGCAAACCTGTGGGATAGGGTAACCTAGTACAAGAGGAGATGGGTAGGGGGAGGAAAGGGGAGAGAACTGATGAGAAAAGGAAGGAAAGAAGAATTCTGTAGAATTGCACGTTTCATGGTAATGGCCCAGTAATTCTGGGCACAACGCGTGAGTACGGACGGGGTACTCACGCGTGTGCCCGGAGGAATTGCCAGTTTTCAGCATGCACAGCGCATGCGCTGAAAACCGGCATTTCCTGTCCTCTGACCCAAGGGGTTAAGAGGCAGAACACGCGCGACTGCACAGGCAGCACGTGCGCAGTGAAATTCCTTTTTTTTTTCAGAGTTGCGCGTGTGTAAAGACCTCCGGTCTTTACGCATTGAAAAACCACATGTAAGTACTTAGTTTTTCAGGTAAGTGGGCTTTTAGTACAATTGAGAAAAAAAATTTCCACAGGTTTGTTATTTTTAAAGAATTTACAGTAAGGTAAGTTTAGTTTTAGCCTCAATTTAAAAAAAAAAAATTTTTTTTTCAAATTTTAAAATTATTGTTTAAAATAGTTTTTCAGAGTTCTTTATTGTTCATTTAAGTAGTGCAATGTTTTTTTAAATTTTCTTTCAGGTTTAAGTAGTGTTTTGGGGCCAGGAGTTTTCATGAGTTTGACAGCTCTTTCTGTCAAACTCATGAATGAGTTCCCCCTCCCCTGATTGGCTGCACAGTGCTCACCTGATCCCAGCCGGCACATCGCACTAACTACGCCGCTGGATCAGGTAAGCACATCGCGCCGACACCTGAACCGGGCCAGTGACAGGAAATGCAAGCAGGCCCGGGCTTCAGATGTCGGCGTGCAGGGTGAGTGCACATCGGGGGCTTGCACACGCGGCAAGCTCCCGATCCTAATTTCAGGGCCAATATGCATGGGATTAAGGTACAAGGAATCTTTCTTGTTCTTTCTGTCCATCCTTGATATCCATTCTTTACAATTTGCGGACAGCCTCCATGCTTCAGATTTATGATGTCAGTGTTGAACAGAACCACTTATGGCTAGTTTATTTTGTTCCTTGTAAATGTTATTTTGCATTTTCTTGTAGGTTCAATCTGTTCAATTTCTATGTTGATCTAGTGGCTACATGTTTGTGGTGTCCTTTGACTGGGTAGTCTGGAGGACTGTCTGAGGTATCCAGTTCTCCTGTGGTCTGAAGTTTGCATTTTCCTAATGGCCCAGCAATAGGCTTTCCAGCAACTTTTATCACCCAGGCTTTGAAGGCAGAGTTGAACTGTCCAAATCTGAGTGAAATTTGAGTTAACTGCATGTGACTGCAAATCCAGGGTTTATGAATAACAATTCAAGTAAAAACAATTAGCTTCAGGGAAGAACGTGTACATATTTCATGATGTAAATTGCACTATAGCACAGCATGCTGCTGACACTTAAGAATGGAAGATTTCCTCTGTGTACACGGAAGAAATCTTCCCCCCGCGTCATCAGTGCTGTCTCGTCTCCCTACTCCTCCCTCCCAAAAAATCCTCTTTCATGAAGCCCTTTAAAATTGGGGTGAATTTGCAAGATCTTAAGAGAAATGCTTTTATAGGTTTATTGATTCTCTACTGCGCTGCTTAATTGTGCGGAGGTCCTTCTTCAAGTGATAGAGTTTAGTTACAAATCAGAATTTACTTGCTAAATTTATATACTACATCCAACACTTTAATTCCTATTTTTCAAGCTTAACTAAAGTACTTTTTTTACATCAGTCTTTTTAGCTGCCATCTTGAAAGTTTCTTTTATTGTTTTTCTCTCCAAACATAACAAACTGTGGGCTTTTGCACTGGAACTTGCAGTGATTAGAAATCCAAAACAACGCAGCACCCTCTACAGGGGACCTAGGACCTGTGTGAACAGGGCAAGCAACTGTGTATCTCTTAACCAATCAGATTGAAGACTCCTTACTGAGACACGCAGGGCTGGATTTTACCTTTCGGTGCGGCCTAGGGGTGGGACAGCTTCCTTCCGGGTTCCGATCCTGCCCCCAACGACTTCTGATGCACATTCACTATGTTGCGTCAATTGGCCTTGTTAAGACCGCCCTGCAAGCTTGCTGGCCAATTAGGAGAAAGCCGGTGTCAGATGATGTCAGTTGGTGACGCGTCATCTGCTGGTTTTCTGAAAGAGGCCAGGCACAGTTTTTTTTGGCAGGTGGTTTTTCAGTGTTTGACAGCATTGAGGTGCTGCAAACACTGCCAACCACTGTACAAAGGTGAGCCCTTGCACCCAGGCTCTCCAATGACTCTCTCCTTAGACTAGAACAGATGGCAGCTGCAGGTGAGGTTACAGAAGTGATCTGTCACTGGTGAGAGAGGTTCTCCCAATGAAGTGGGACTACACAAAGACTTCAAAACTTGTTACCTACAGAAAAGTTTAAATACATAAAAAATGATTTTCCCAACATTTTCTTACCTCTGAAACTCACCAGTGTACCATTAGATCCTTCACACCACTTCTGCAGCTGTCATCAATGAAGAAACATTACAGCAGACTCACAACATGCCACACTTACCCTGGCGTGGTGTCCGGAAGTTGGGAAGCCCACAGTAGATCTGTCAAAATTGCAAAAAGCCTCTTATCTGCCTGTTAACTACCTGTTAACAAGCAGTTAAGTGCCTATAATCCTCTTCCCGCTGCTAGGCGTGTCGGGTCCATGCGCAAATCAGGGACCTGACACCCGGGAAGATTGTGTGGAGGCGGGTTGACAACGGGTTTGGGACCCGCCGTCAATCTTTGCAATTTTACCGGATGTCCCGCCTCCAAACCTTCCCCCTGAGTGCCAGCAAAATTTCGGCCACAGTGTCCGAACCAGGAAATGTAAGTTAGAATAGTTCATTCAATGCCAAATCATGTACAGAAAGCAAAATAAAGAAAGGGAAAGAAAGATGGGCTTAAGAGAGAGAGAGAGATAAGAGACAAAGAAAAAAGTAAAAATAATATATTTTATTTACATTTTTACATTTTTAAAAATCTCCAACAATAATTAAAAGCTGAAGGAATGAGACTCTACACTTGTAAAAGTTAATTTTCAGTGCCAGAGAGGTTGCTTGGCAGTAATTAAGACTTAACCTGCTGTTAAAAATTCACTTAGACAGAATGGACAAGCGCTAACTTTTTCTGGCGTGTTTAGTGGGTATCTATCACGGAAGTACCCTAACTTCATGCCCTTTCATATATTTGAATGGCGGAACAGGCTGAAGGGACCGAATGGCCTACTCCTGTTCCTATGTTTCTAATATTCATCTGAATAATTTTACTAGGGACCATCAGTGGGCATTCTTTGTCTGCAATAATATGCCACTGCTCTCTTAACAGGCTTCAAATCCAGTAACTTGTTCTTTTCTCCTGCAGACACAAACGTAACATCTACAGTAATTCTGCATCTTCCAGGCTCTCAATTGCTGCCTTTGTCACTTCATTGTGCCTCCAGGTATACCATTCATATTGTACAGCAATACGGCAACCCTCAATATGGGTTGGAATGTCTTCCTTAGTAACGCAAATTACATCTATGACTAAATACAGTAGCTAAATTCAGTAGGATTTGTAAAGATTCATTAAGCTGGTGGATGGGTAGACCAGAAAGTGGAATGAAGAGAGCTTTATAGAGTCATAGAGTTATACAGCACAGAAAGAGGCCCTTCGGCCCATCGTGTCCGCACTGGCCATCAAGCCCTGTCTATTCTAATCCCATTTTCCAGCACTTGGTCCGTAGCCTTGTATGCTATGGCGTTTCAAGTGCTCATCTAAATGCTTCTTGAATGTTGTGAAGGTTCCTGCCTCTACATAATAAATTGTTCTCTTTTAAATTATTGCTGCCATAGACTTCCCAAATCTGATCAGGAGTGGGTTGGCACTCCAAAATGTTATATGTTCACCTGTAACATTTTGTCAAGCCTAAAGTTGGTCTGTAGTAACATGCATTTGGATTTTTGAGTTACTGCAGTTGTATTGGGACGGGCGTGAGATTCTTTCCAGCAGTTGTTCTGGTCCCTAGGTGACACACATATATTGTCCAGTTCATAGAAATAAAATAATTCCTCAAATGGGAGTGCTTAGCTCCCATTCGAAGGCTTGGGATAATTCACAAAAATGGGAAAGCTTACTGAAAACCCCCCGCATCAAAAGAATTTTTTTTTTTTATTTCCATACATGTTAGTTCCCACTCAATATTGTACGTTTTCAATTGTGCTGCACCCCTAGCTATTTATAGACGTGAAAGTCTGACTTCCCTGATGGAAACAGAATGCTTTGAATGTACTGAACAGTCTCCACTGATTTGCTCTGGGTGATGTATGCTGTGAATGAGACGGCCTGGGAATAGTTTAGACAGTGGTGGTAAATAGCTCTCCGACTCACTCAAATTGATTTTTCTCAGAACAGTAATTAGAGTGAGCCGGGAAGATTTGTGTTCAGCTTGATCAGCAAAGTGCTCAGTATATTCTCAAAAGCCAGGCTTAGTGTTTCCTTGTTATAAATAAATGAATGGTTTCTGGCCTAATGTGTGAAAAAAGACAGATTTCAACATTAAATTGCTTTTTTTTTTAGATTATTTTAATTTGCTTTTTCTGCCTGGTTCAGAGAGTTTCACATTATCCCCTTTGAGTAGAGCCTATGCGTGTTGGGGAGTGGGTCCTTACTGAGAGACAGAGTGCCCCAAATAAACCCTGATGGATATGCAAGAACTCTCTTCAGCTGGAGCAACACTGACCAGTATTGTAAGAGTTAATGGATATAAAATACGCTTATTGCAGAATGGATTTAAATATGATTAACTTTGCATCACAAATGCAAAGATTAGGAGGCACCGTATTATGCCTCATGGTTTTGTTTTTGTTATCCTAACACCAAACCAGTATCCATTTTCAGCCACTCATAATCCAGCTCTAGAAACTACAGCTACTCTCAGCTGTAAACTATCAGACAAATCACTCCATGGGAGCAGAGCCAGTCAGAAGATAGTAAAACATACACGTGCAGAATCAGTTTCCACCGATACACAATGTTTGTGGTCTACTTAATTACCACACACATCAAGAGTACCTTACAGGGGTGAGCTCCAGATACTGCAACACAATGTGAAATAGGAAGTGTTTCTAGATGATCATGAACTTGTTAATGTGTGTGGTTGTTAAAGAGGCATTGTTTTAACCCTCTTGCCACACAAACCTATACTCTGGTTTGAGCAGAACACTCTCTGGATAGCAGTAACCTTCATCTCTGCTGAATAACTGTTAGCAATCAATACACTTTAACACTGGTATTCTGGGAATAGAGGTGTACAATTTAATAGGAAGGTTAATAAAAATCACAAACAAATGGTCATTAAAACTATAGTTATAGATCACCCCTGGTGTTCCTAAGCAATTGCAAAGGCTGTTTCTCATCTCCAGATAACACCATCAGTGATTGGAGAAGGGCCTGTAGTGTACGATCAACCAGAGTGTTCTGTTTCGATGGTAGTCCTCCTTTGACAATCCACTGCTTGTTTTCAGAATACTAATAAATTTACATATTTAATTTATAAAGTTTTAAGTATGGGATATAATGTCATTATTTTTTCTTTTTAATTATTTTATTATTGTGACCTGTTGAGAAAGGAACTAAGAATGACCAATTAGTATACACTGTTAGATAGGATAAATACAAAGAATAATTGGAATATATTTGGGGACAGAATGTATTTGTTCTGCAGTCCCCTAATTATATCAGATAAAAAATGTTCAGATAAGGAGGTAGAAGACTAATACGAGCAACAAGGGAAGTGACACCTTAGCTCATTTGATAGCACTCTTGCCTCTGAGCTGAAGAGTTCAAGGCTCACTCCTGGATTTGAGACCATATACTGGGCTGACAGTTCAATGCATTACAGAGAGAGTGCTGCATTATTAGAAATGCAGTATTTCAGATGAGATATTGCCCCTTCTACCTATTCCCTATTCATGTGGATGTAAAAGATCCCATGGCACTATTTGAAGGAGAGCAGGGGGTTCTCCAGTGTCCTGGCCTGTTAAGTCTGTGTGTTATAGTGAGAATTACTACACAGACCACAAGAGTAAATTCAACAGGTCTTTACTGGTTGGAGGTCGGACTATACTGAATACAATATTATTACACTGTGCTTATATACCGGTGTGGTCACCACCGGTATTACGTATACAGCAGCCAAAGAAAGTAGTACCTTTCTTAAGGTGGACCAGGCTTAAGTTCTCTTAAGGTGGAACAGGTTACATACACCACAATCCTCCCTTTTTAGCTTAACAGTCATATCCCCAAATAAACATAACATAAAAAAACCCGGGTTCGAATCCGGCCTCGGGCGACTGTCTGTGTGGAGTTTGCACATTCTCCCCGTGTTTGCGTGGGTTTTCTCCGGGTGCTCCGGTTTCCTCCCACAGTCCAAAGATGTGCGGGTTAGGTTGATTGGCTATGATAAATTGACCCTTAGTGTTAGGGGGATTAAATACGTTGGGTTACGGGGATCGGGTGGGATATGTGTCGGTGCAGGCTCGATGGGCCGAAATGGCCTCTATCTGCACTGTGGGGTTTCTGTGATTTCTGTGATTTCTGTGATATATACATATATAACTTCAGGTATAACAGTTCAAAGGTTCAGTCTCTCAGGAGGCTTTCTGATTCGGCTTGGATAACGCCTTTCAGTGGTCTCTGATTCTTGTTGTTGAGGTGCCTCCTCTAGTTGGTTGCCAATGTATTGGGTGTCATCATCATCAAATACATTCTCGGCCGAGGTAGATGCTTCAGGTTCATGAACGTCTTCCACAGCTGTCTCTGTCACAACCATGGGTTCGACCCTTGCTCTCGACTCTACCAGTTGATCCGCATGACGCCTTATCACATTATGACCAATATCTACGGTGTACATCAGAGGTCCTTGTCTGGCCCGGATTGTTCCGGACTGCCATTTGTCATTTCCATAGCCCCTTGCCATCACTGGTTGTCCTACGTCGAAAGTTCGAGTGGTCTTGCTGTTAATATGCCGAAACTGTTTGTTTTCCACTTCCCTCCGCACATTTGGTTTTAACAAGTCCAACTTGGACCGCAACCTCCTGTTATAAAACATCATAGCAGGACTTTGGTTAGTCACGGCATGATCGGCGTTTCTATATGACATCAGGAACTTATCGACCTCGTGTTGCAGCGGAATCTGATCATCATTCATGGCCTTAATAGCCTTTTTCAATGTCTGGACAAATCTTTCAGCCAACCCGTTTGTCGCCGGATGATATGGGGCAGAGGTATAATGTTTAACTCCATTCTTCTTTAAGAATTGTTGGAATTCTTCCGATACAAACTGTGGTCCGTTGTCCGAACAGATCTGTTCTGGCAATCCGTTCCTTGTGAATATTGTTCTTAACACCGCAATTGTCTTTTCTGAAGTAGTGGTATTCATCTTGATGACTTCTGGCCATTTGGAATGTGCGTCCACCGCGATTAGGAACATGGAGTCCATGAATGGACCAGCAACGTCAATGTGTACGCGTTGCCATGGGGCTGAAGGCCATTCCCATGGGTGTAGCGGTGCTATCGGAGGTGCATTTTGCACTTTTTGACACCCAGCGCAGCTTTTCGTTAACTCCTCAATCTGTTGGTCAATACCCGGCCACCATACGTAAGCCCTAGCAAGACTTTTCATTTTAACTCCCCCCAGATGACCTTCATGTAGTTCTTTTAAAACTCTTTCCCTTAACTTGGGAGGAATAATCACTCTTGTCCCGTACATCAAAGTACCATGGCAGACGAACAGCTGGTCTCGCCTTGCCGAGAATGCCGGTAACAGAGGATCACCCCGTGTTGGCCATCCTTTCACTGTCACCTCATAGACTCTGGACAGTGTCGGGTTGTTCCTGGTTTCTCTTTCAATACTTGCGTTGGTGACAGGTAAACACTCGATAATGGTCGAATGAAATAACTCAACAGGGTCAACTTCCGTCGTGTCTTCATCTTCAGGTAGTGGCAGGCGCAACAGGCCATCAGCATTGCCATGCTGTTTCGTACCTTTGAATTCTATCTGATATTGATGTGCCCCTAAGAAAAGAGACCATCTCTGGAGACGCTGTGCTGTCATCACCGAAACACCCTTCTTAGGGTTAAAAATGGACACCAACGGTTGATGGTCCATCAGAAGTGTGAATTTTTGGCCCTGTAGGTAATGATTAAACTTCTTCACTCCCCATACAAGGCTAAGGGCCTCCCTATCGATCTGCGCATAGTTGCGCTCAGCGGAGGTCAATGATCTGGATGCAAACGCGACTGGCCTTTCCGTGCCATTTGGCAATTTATGTGAGAGTACTGCCCCAATACCATATGGAGAAGCATCACAAGCCAACCGAATAGGCAGTGTCGGGTTGAAGTGAGCCAACACTTCCTCTGAGGTGATCAATTCTTTGCTTTTGCGAAATGCCTTCTTACAGTTTTCGCCCCAGTCCCATGGTACCCCTTTCTGTAAAAGAGCGTTCAACGGATGCAGCACCGTGGATAGATTTGGCAGAAATTTATGGTAGTAGTTAATTAATCCTAGAAACGACCTCAACTGAGAGACATTCTCTGGAGCGGGAGCCTTTACAACTGCCGCTATCTTGTCAGGAGACTTATGAAGCCCCTCCCGGTCAATGACATGACCACAGTACGAGATCCGCTTCTGGAAGGACTCACATTTCTGCCGATTTACTCTAAGTCCATACTCTTTCAGTCTGTTGAGCACCAGTTCCAAGTTAGCGAGATGCTGTTCATCACCATCACCTGTGATCAGAATGTCGTCCAGGTAACATTGTGTGCCTGGAATTCCCTGTAATACCTGCTCCATGGCCCTCTGCCAAATTGCTGGAGCCGATGCCACACCAAAAACCAGCCTATTGTACCGGTACAACCCTCGATGCGTGTTGATCGTGAGGTATTGGCGTGACTCTTCTTCAACCCCCATCTGCAAGTACGCCTGCGCCAGGTCTATCTTGGTGAAGTGTTTCCCACCAGACAGTGAAGCAAAAATATCCTCAATCCGTGGAAGCGGATACTGCACCGTGTGAAGCACCGGATTAACGGTGATCTTGAAATCTCCACAGATGCGAACCTTCCCTGGATCTCCTGGCTTATTGTTCGCAGGACGTTTCATAACGGGAACAATGGGCGTAGCCCATTCACTCCAATCTACTTTAGACAGTACCCTGAACGTTCTAGTGCTTCCAGCTCCGCTTCAACCGCAGGTCGTATTGCATAGGGTACCGGTCTGGCTTTAAAAAATTTTGGTTGTGCATGTTCATCAATCTTGATGTTTGCCGTAATTCCTCTCAGTGTTCCCAGTCCTGGCTGGAACACCTCTTTAGCCTCATCCAATATTCTGGACAATCGTTTAGGTTTGACAGCTGTTTCCCCGGAATCTACCGTTAGTGCTTTCAAGGAGTGCCAGTCCATATTCATTTTCCTAATCCACTCCCGTCCTAGTAGTGGTGGACCTCCTTCAGGTAGCACATATAAGTCCATTACTTGGCTTCCTTCGCCCTTGTGGACCACTTCTACCTCTATTTTTCCGATGGGGTACACTCTTTGCCCCGTGTACGTTTTCAATATAATCTCCATATCCTGTAAGGGAATATGTTGGAATAACCTTCTGTAATCTTTCTTATTCATGACCGTCAATGCCGATCCAGTGTCCAATTCCATTTTTACTTGGACTCCTGCTATCTTAAGAGTGACCCAAATTGTCTGGAGGTCTGTATCCTTACCAACGTTGTGTATTCTTAAGCTATCCAGTTCATTACTGCTAGCGTCTGAATCTGACTTCTGTTCAGTCAAACTGTTCTTTGTCACCTTGTGTACCTTTGCATATTTTCCTTGCGGTGACTTTTTATTGCTGGTCTTCTTTCCTGACCGGCATACTTTAGCTATGTGGCCAAGCCTGCCACACGTTCTGCATTCTTGGTTTTTAAACCAACACTGGTTCTGATCGTGCGTTGTCTTTCCACAACGATAACATTTGACAGAACTCAAACCCAATTTGTTTGTACTGAGTTCCGGTGGCCGTAGCTGCATTACTGCCGTGCCTCTCGCTGCGGCCTCGTGTGCTGCTGCCATAGTGACCGTCTTCTCGAGAGACAGCTCATTCTCCTCGAGCAGTCGCCTTTGTGTATCCTGTTTAAATAAACCACACACAAATCTATCTCGAAGTGCCTCTGTCAGTCCCGTTCCAAACTGACAATATTTTGCTAGCTTACGTAATTCCATCAAATATTCAGCATTGCTTTCATTTTGCAGCTGTCCTCTATCGTAAAATTTAAATCGTTCCGCTAGCATCAGCGGCGTGGGGCTAAGATGATTTTTTAGGACAGTAACAATCTCTTCGAACGTCTTATCCGCCGGTTCATCTGGTGATAACAGGTGTTTCAATTGCCCGTATGTCTTCGCACCCATTAAGTTTAGTAATGTTAGTGCTTTATCTGTCTCAGGAATTTTATTTGCCTTACAATAGTTTTGTATGCGTTCTACATACATAGCCCAGTCTTCTATATCACTGTCGAAGGCATTAATGTTCCCATGTTTAGGCATCGTAGCAATTTATCGTATTTTTAATGTTATCTAAGATGGCGGCTTCCCGCTCTTGCCGTCGTCCTCCGCCCACAAAATGGCGGTTTTCCCGCGCTTGGCGGTCTTCACCCGTCCCCCGACGCTGTCTCCGCTTCACCGCGGCTCTCGCGCCTTCAGTTTCCCCAGACGCTGCGCCTTTAGCCCGAATGCGGCCCTTATCTCCGGTCGCGATCGATGTCCCGCGCTGCGCCTCTCGCTCGAAAGCGGCCCGGCCCTTATCTCTAGTCGCGATCGACCTCACCGCCCTTATTCCTCCGTCTTCCCAGCCCCGTCTGTACAGCCAACGCGGTTGACTTTCTGTCGCGTCGCTGCCCGGCTTACCCACCACGAGGTAGTAGAAGAAGCTGACAGTCGCTGATGGAGGCTTCGAGGTCAGGATGTCTTCTGCACTCCGGTTGCTCGATGCCTGCCGCTCGACGTGTCTTCCCGTAGGTGATGAGGGTGGAAACCTCTCTTCGACATCCTGTCTGTGGACGAAGTCGCCGTGGAAATTACTGCAGCAGGGTAAGAATCGGACTCGTCGCCACTGTTAAGTCTGTGTGTTATAGTGAGAATTACTACACAGACCACAAGAGTAAATTCAACAGGTCTTTACTGGTTGGAGGTCAGACTATACTGAATACAATATTATTACACTGTGCTTATATACCGGTGTGGTCACCACCGGTATTACGTATACAGCAGCCAAAGAAAGTAGTACCTTTCTTAAGGTGGACCAGGCTTAAGTTCTCTTAAGGTGGAACAGGTTACATACACCACATGGCCAACATTCTTTCCACAGCAAACGCCACCAAAGAAATCCTTGCATCTCATTTCCTGTTTGTGGAACCTTGTTCGAAATTGGCTTCTGGATTTCCCTACATAACAGCAGCTGCACTTCAAAAACCAATCCAATGGTTTCGAAATGCTTTGAGATTTCCTGAAGACGTGAAAAGTGCTATGTAAAGGCAAGTTCTTTCATTTAATGCAGGGAATAAGGGATTATAAAAAAAGGTCTTGCAATAAGTACAACATTTTCAGAGACACGTCCCACAACAGGCCCTTATATGCACCAGGCGGCGCATGAGAAAATTGCAATGACACTGCCCCGTGAATTTACATCCATTGAAATCAACAAACAGAAAATTACAGGCAGTACAAGCGTGATTTTCTGAAAAGCCAAATGAGGCCCCATTGGTGGGGTGGGGTTTCAGAGAGTTTTGCCCAAATTATAAAGCTACAGGTTTAGTTAAAGGTAAGGACAGAGTCAAAGAGCTGACAAAAATTGACTAGGGAAACAGTGGAAATTCCCTAAAGGGACTTGACAATTAATGACTAAGAAATGGCAGATGTTCTTAATGATGTCTTTGTGTCAGTATTTACACATGAATCTGGAGACTGCCTTCCCCATATGGGGTAGAAATTTAAAGGACAAGAGGAAGAAAAACTGACAGATATAGAATGAAGTGATAGAATAAGGACACTAAAAGAGAGCAAGGCACCCTTCTCTGGAGGACTTCAAAGAAGAGTATTAAAGAAATTGACTAATAAAATTGGAAACATCTTGAAATGGAGAATAATGAAGCAGCAGGTGAAATACAGAATGATAGTAAAAATGGTCAACAATGCTTTACAGGTAGTAGGCGCTGCTTGACAAATCAACTAGAGTTCTTTGTGGATACAACTGAGTTAACTGAACTTAGTAGATTTAATATAACGAGACTTTAGCCAAGTTTTTGATAAAGTACCACATGGGGAAATTGCTTTTCAAAGTAGAAAGGCATGAAATAAGCGGAAAACATTTAAAGTGGATAACTATCTGTTTGAGTCAGAGGATGCAAAGGGTGGCTGTTAAAAGACCTCACCGACATGGAAAGAGGTGATTAGTCGGGTATTAGAGGGGGCTGGTTCTGGGGCCATGTTTAAAATTTGTTCTCGGATATGGGTGATACTGGCAAGGATACATTTATTGCCCATCTCTAGTTGCTGAGAAGATGGTAGCGGGCTTTCTTCTTGAACTGCTGCAATTCTCGTATTGATGGCGATCCCACAATCGTGTTAGGTAAGGAATTCCAGGATTTTGACCCAGTAACAATACGATATATCTCTAAGTCAATTATGTAACTTGGAGGGGAACTTGGAGGTGATGGTATTCCCATGATTTTGCTGCTCTTGTTTTTCTTTGTGATACAGGTCACAGGGTTGGGAGGTGCTGCTGAAATAAGCTTGGTGGGTTGCTGCAGTGCTGCTTGTAAATAGTACATATTGCAGCCACTGTGTGCTGGTGTGGAGCGATTGGGCATTGGGTGCAGTGATAAGGCCACTGATCAAGCAGACTGCTCTGTCCTGGATGGTGTTGAACTTCTTGAGTGTTGTTGTAGCTGCATCCATGCAGATGAATGTTGAGGATTCCATCACACTCCTGACTTGACCCTTGTAAATGGCAGAGAGGCTTTGAATGGTCAGGAGCAGAGGCACTCTTCACAGAGTACCTAGTCTCTGTCCTGCTCTTGTAGCCACATTGTTGATATGGTTGGTCCAGTTAAGCTTCTGGTCAAGGGTGATTCCCATAATGTTGATGGTGGGAGATTCATCGACGGTAGTGCAGTTGAAAATCAGGGGGAAGCGATTGCACTTTTCCTTGTTGGAGATGATCACTACCTGGCACTTATGTGCTGTAAATATTACTTCCCACTGTCAGCAGGGATGTTGTCCAGGTCCTGCTGTAGGTTGGCTACTTCGCTATCAGGGTTGTGAATGGGCACAAACACTGTAAAATCATCAGCAAACTACCACACACTTGACCTTAAGATGGAGGGAAGCTCATAGATGAAGCACCTTACGATGGTTGGGCCAAGGACGCTGCTTTGAGGGACTCCTACGACGATGTGTTGGGGTTGCACTGTTTGGCATCAACAATCATGACCATCTTCTTTTGTGTCAGGTATGAGTCCAATCATTGGACGGTTTTCCATTGACCGCTATTGACTTCAGTTTTGCTAATGCTCCTTGGTGCCATATTTGGTCAAATGCTGGCTTGTTATTGAGGGCAGTTACTCTCATTTCACCTTTTGATGTTAAGTGGAGGAAGGGACAATAACAAAGTTCTTCATGTTTGCCTTTGATAGAAAATTTGGTTGGGTTGTAAATAATAGGGAACAAGCAGACCAGTTGTAGAAGGTTCTGGACAGGTTGGGGGATTGGACCAAAAAGTGGGAGATGTTGTTTAATGTAGAGCAGTACAAGAATATGAAGCTGGAAAAAAAAATATGGGAGTACAAAATAGATCCAGTCTATCGGAAGCAATGCGGAAAGGGATCTGGGAATTTTAGTGGAAAAGACAGTGCAGCGGTGATAAAAATGACAAATAGGATTCTAGGATGTACAGTTTGAGGGGAAGAGCACAAGTCCCATGTTATGATTAGCTTGTGCAAAGTGCTGGTCTTCTCATGCCTTGATCATTGTGTACAGCTCTGCTACCATACCACAAAATGGACATCCTAGCCTTGGAGCGAGTGCAAAGAAGGGCAGCTACATTGCTAAATAGAATTTGATTGTCTGAGCAGTGAGGAAAAAGTAAGGGTATAAGGGATGATTACATTCCAAAAAATTGTGTTAGAGATGATCTTATTGACATATAACCTGGGTACCAGATGTTCAATATTAACACAAACTCAAGCACAAGGGGACATGGATTCAAGCTTAAACAAGCAGTAGTTTGTACAGAGTTAAGTTAACTTCTTCATGTTGAGGGCAGTAAGCATGTGGAGTAGCCTACTCAGGGAGGCAGTGGAAGCAGAGCATGTTATAAATTTTAACATAGTTATGGATAAACGTTTGACAGGCAAGGCTGTTGAAGGTTAAGTGGGATAAACTGTCTCAGACCTCAGGGACTGATCTGATAGATGGAGGTAGTAGATTCCAATCCTGTACAGTCCTATATTCCTACAGAAATTGGGGCATATGACGGGGGGGGGGGGAGATAATTTAATTATGTTTTGTGATGTGTAATGGGTACCTATGGTCTCCTGAAGCTTGCTTGCTTAACTTATGAATCCAAGGAGGAATTTCCCAGGGTTTATCCTGAAATTGTCCACAGGTTTTTTTTCCCCCCATGTGTTAACAGTGCTATTGGTTGGGGAGGGTGATGCATGAGGTTTTACCATTATGTGGTCTTTACTCACATTGCTTTTTATATGTTTGTATGATTTGTATAGATTCAATAGGTTTTTTATTCATTCATGGGATGTGGGTGTCGCTGGCAAGGCCAGCATTTATTGCCCATCCCTAATTGCGGTTGAGAAGATGGTGGTGAGCTGCCTTCTTGAACCGCTGCATTCTGTGTGGTGAAGGCACTCACAGAGTGCTATTAGGGAGACAGTTCCAGTGTTTTGACCCAGCGACGATAAAGGAACAGCAGTATATTTCCAAGTCAGGATGGTGTGTGACTTGGAGGGGAGCTTGGAGGTGGCAGTGTTCCCTTGCGCCTGCTGCCCTTGTCCCTCTAGGTGTTAGATTGGGTTTGGGAGGTACTGTCGAAGAAGCCTTGGTGAGTTGCTGCAATGCATCTTGTAGATGGTACACACTGCAGCCATGGCACGCCAGTGGTGGAGGGAGTGAATGTTTAAAGTGGTGGATGTGGTGCCAATCAAGTGGGCTGCTTTGTCCTGGATGGTGTTGAGCTTCTTGAGTGTTGTTGGAGCTGCACTCATCCAGGCAAGTGGAGAGTATTCCATCACACTTTTGACTTGTGCCTTGTGGAAAGGCTTTGGGGAGTCAGGAGGTGAGTCACTCACTGCAGAATACCCAGTCTCTGACCTGCTCTTGTTGCCACAGCATTTAGGTGGCTGATCCAGTTAAGTTTATGGTCAATGGTGACCCCCAGGATGTTGATGGTGGGGGATTCGGCAATGGTAATCCTGTTGAATGTCAAGGGGAGGTGGCTAGACTCTCTCTTGTTGGAGATAGTCATTGCCTGGCACTTGTGTGGCACAAATGTTACTTGTCACTTATCAGCACAAGCCTGAAGGTTGTCCAGGTCTTGCTGCATGCGGCACAGACTACTTCATTATCTGAGGAGTTGCAAATGGAACTGAACACTGTGCAGTCATCAGCAAACATCCCTACTTCTGACCTTATGATGAAGGGAAGGTCATTGATGAAGCAGCTGAAGATTATTGGGCCTAGGACACTGCCCTGAGGAACTCCCGCAGCAATGTCACGAGGCTGAGATGATTGGCCTCCAACAACCCTGTTGGAGCTGCACTCATCCAGGCAAGTGGAGAGTATTCCATCACACTCCTGACTTGTGTCTTGTAGATGGTAGAAAGGCTTTGGGGAGTCAGGAGGTGAGTCACTCGCTGAAGAACACCCAGCCTCTGACCTGCTGTTGCAGCCACAGTATCTATGTGGCATAAATAAATATACACTTGGAATCACTTACCTCTGCTACCTGCTGTGTGTGACTGCTTGGCTAATGTCGTTGCAGTTCTAGAGCACAGAATCAAGTCTTAACAAGCCAATCTCAGCACAGAGTTAAGTGGCTCCAAGTGTTTGAAAATTACAACAAAAAAAGCTAATTATGCAGAAGCTGAAGTTTAATGTAACACTGAGTACCAGCCACTCTCCCTGTGGAGGATGGGGCATAGAAGTTTGGCTATGCAGTGTAAATGGAAAGAAATCTTTATCCTTTAATATTCTAGTGGATAACTATTTTGAAAAACACATTTTTTAAATATGTACATTTCAAAGCAACTACATTTCATTGTTAAAGTGGTTTAACCTCAAGAGTCTGGTTGAGAGTGGGTATAAAGTAGGAGCAGTCAATTCACCAACTCAAGGAACCCATTTCCAAATAATAAAATACTGACAAATCTTGAATTTAGGTTGCACTTTTATGTGTGTCTGTTTCTTTTTTAAATGAAGAGTGACTTCTGTACCAGGTTAGCATACAAAATGGGTCTGATAGAAAATGAAGTCCCCTGCAGTGCACACCTAATGGTGAAAGCTGTCAGCTAGAAGTTACTGTGGTACAAACACTTAACACGGTCATATCAAACTTTGTTACTCTTTTTTAAAGAGCCACTAACCCATTTAGAATAAATAGATTCATGACGCCACTAAAATAGCAGGGAAAGGAACTTTATATGAGCATGTTAAATGTTCATACAATAGCATCACTCGGTAATTCCTAGGTTATCAGTTCATTCATAGTTGTCTCAGTATAATTTGGTGTATCTCAGTGTTAATCCCTGTGACGTGTGTTGTAAACTGTTACATTGTATGCCTGGTATGGAAAATGAACCGATATTTGAGAGCAGGACAATGAATTTTGGTGATACAGAAGGTGATATTAATCTGTCCAATACCTCAGCTAGCTGCAGCAATTGTATAAATTGTACTCATTTCCTGTATAATACACATCTCAGTCTCTTCTTTGCAATATGTATTGAAGATCATTTGAGAAATGCACAGCCCTGTGTTTACAATTTACAGAATCAAACTGCAGCCCCTGGTTGATTGTTTTCTGCCTCATTCTGAATCCTTCTCCTTCTGGAATCTTTTTCAGAATGGCCTCTGGAATCAATTTATTTGTGTAAAACACATTGGACATTTGGCTCATTATCTCTCTGCATCTAGGGACTTTGTTGCAGCTGGAACGGGGTGGGATGGAAAGGGAAGTGGAGACCTGAGAGTCCAGTCTGACTATTTCTCTATAAACTGTGCTTGGAGAGAGAGATGGTTCTTCTCTCCTCTGAGGTTGAACAGTATGTGACTCACCAAGTCTGCCATTGGAGAACTTATGGGACTCAAACGTTCACTTCTTCAATTATGAATTGAACAGCCTTATTGTGAGAAGACACCTGCATGTCTCTCTTTCTAGACTGACTGGTAGATTCCCTGCATATCTCACGTCACCAAGGTCATGATATATTTTGTGTTAAAATCATAAAAAATAGGATATTAATATAAACAATCTGTAAAGTTACACTTGCCACCTAATGCTTTTAGAAAACATAATTTGCGTAAAACTGGAATTACAGTTCTTCACGTATTCACCCCTTTATACAAGCGGTGGTTTTTGAGCTGCAGCCACTTGTTGCCTTTTGCAGGCTACAGACTTTCCCCCTCAGAGGGCAACCATGTTACAGCCAAAAGTGTTACAGGATTAGTATTGTGGCAAGAGAAAGAGGGGGAAAAAGCCGACAGAATTGGGCGTCACCCACAAATGGTAGACTCAAGACATGAAAAGAGAGCAAGGTGCCTGGTCCTGACAGGCGTCGAAACAGACAGCAGGAATTTCCACCAGGGCTCTCCGGTTTCCCGCTGTAACTTCAGGAGATCTGTACAAACCCCAGAGAAACGGTGAAAACAGCTGCTTGTGCGGCTTCTCCGGGGTTTCTACCAAAGTTACAGTGGTAGAGTGGGAGAACTCCTGCAAAAATTCTACCCCAAGGTATTAAAGCTGTTGTAATTGTTTCTGAATTATTCAGCCAAATACATTTGATACTGGCCGACTCTTTATCCTTTTCCTATACTTATCCCTATCTTTAATCATACCTGTAGTTTTATCTATCTATATATATGTAAAAGGATAGTGGTGTCTGTCTGTCTGTCTGTCTGTCTGTCTGTCCGCTATACACTCAAAAGTTATAGAGCGTACCTTGTTATGTCAAAACAAAGCTGATGATCAGGGGAGTGTCATAGGCATATTTACTTTTTGGTCAGACAAAAATTGTTCGGACAGTATACAAAAAACCTTCAAAAATCCGCTCATTAGCAGTTGACCAATCCTACCGCTCATTAGCGTTGAGTGACGTGATGGTTGACCAATCCTACAGTTCAGTGACCTGATGGTTGACCAATCGGTGCATCACGGGCGTGACCTAATCCTGCAGCCTCCCAAAACGTAGCTGCCATTTTTTCCCATGCTTTTCCTCAACAGCGAGCGGGGCAGCTGCGTCGGCCCGCCGGAGCGGGAGGTGAGTCGGGGTCACTCGGGCCGGGCCTCACAACTGCTCGGCCTGAGACACAGAGCGGGGGAGCGGAAGCGCACGGCCGTGAACCGCGCCGCCTGAGACACAGAGTGGGGGAACGGCAGCGGCCGGCCGTCAACCGCGCAGCCCTCTAAACTGCCCTGGCAACGCCGCCCCCCCACCCCCCCAGCTAGTACATAATGTAAGAGCTACCCCCCCCCCGCATATCTCTCACATTATTTCCCTTATTGCTCGCATCAGTTCATACCTCCTCTAATGCACTTTTAACTAATGGAATGCATTTGTTCTGGTGTCCCTTAAGTAAGGATTTCATTGGCAAACTTCAGTATTTCATCATCCAGGGCAGCGATGGCTATGCAGGCATGTAGCTGTTACGAGTACGGGTCTGCCAGAGATAACCTCTTCAGGGTCAATGGTGTCAATTGCTCCCTCAAGTGGTTTGTGTGCCTATTTTTGATGGAATTTGCCTGCCACTGCCGTATATCTTCTTGGAACGGTAGAGGGGACCCAGGAGTCTGAACAACGAAACCCCCTTGTGATTTGGACCGGATCTCCATGTCTTATACATGTGTACATTTCCATCTATCCAAAGGTGGAACAAATTAACACTAGGTGTGGTGACATCTGGTTCAAGTCATAATGGGCCGGAGTTTCCAACATGGGTGCAAATCAGGAGGAAACTCCGGGCCAATGTGCTTTGTTTCACAGTAAATAAAACACACGGGACAATGAGACTGATGAGAGTTTGCCTGGTGCAACTCCCGTACAAAACTGCTCTTACAAAAATAACAAGCACACAAGCGTTAGGACACACAGGTGGGTCGTCTGACTCAACTTAAAAGCACAATCTCCCTGTCCTATTACCCAGGACAGTAGTCTTCCTCCCGTGCAGCCTTCTGCAGCATGACTCTTCTGAATGTTTAAAAGCCTCTCTCCGATCTACAGAGATCAAAAGCGTTCTTCAACAGCGAGATGTGTTTTTCTGAATGACCAGACACATTAGCAAATTGGTCATCATTTGGTCTCTGGAAGAAACAACCGCCTCGCATTTTAATTACCACTCTTCTGCCTAAGGATCCTCAATCTATAAGGAGATGCCTTGCGATGTTAACCCTTATTAGACAAGGTTTTTTCTCAAAATACATTTTAAAGATCTCATGCCCAAATCCTTTCTGTGGGAAAATAGCCAAAGAATCCTAAACCATGAAAGTAGCACTAATTCACGTAGTAGTGATAAGGTTGTCGTGATAATATTACTCTTGGGTCATTGTCAAGCAGTTTTCAGAACGCGGTGGCCCTCAGAGGGACCTCTTCACATGACTTGGGCTTGACAATATGTGGTGCATAACTTTAGCCAGCTTCAAAACGTTCTCAGGGACGTTTTATAAACTTAATCAGGGTCTTTTTTTAAGAAAGCTGGTGCTCCTGTCTACGCTCTCAAAACATGAAATATTTACTAGCCAGGTGCTCAGCTCTGTGCAGAGGTGTGAATATGTATGCAAAGAGCAATCTCCTGGTGCCTACCCCACACATAACTCTGGGATACTGGCTATAAATCACATTCTGCTGTTATCACTCTCAGATCAGTAGAACATTATACTATAGCACAAGATAGATTCTAAGCCTTCACCTTGATATTGTACCGGTTGAAATCTTTTAATGGTTGCTTATTCACTGCTAAAAAAAAACAACTATCATTCTATGATTATTGTACCTGTAAATTTTAATCTCACTTAAATCATTTAGCTACGGACCCTGTTAAACTGCTCACTTATACCTTTAGTTGTGCTATATAGATGTCGTTGACTGGGGCTAACACCTTAAACCAATAAAAGAGTTTGGGGGAAAAATTCAGTATCGCCCCATTTCGGATGCCATTATCGGCCGTGCGCAAAGTTTAGCGCCTGGTACTAATTATAGCCTCCAATGGCAAACTTGGCTTTTATCGCCCCGGGAGGTGATTGGAGCGCTAAATCAGGTGCTTCACACCTGTCTTAAGGCGCAAAGGCCGAGCAGCGAGGTGCCAACTCAGAGCGCTGGTGAAGCAAGGAAGGGCAAATCAAAATGAACCTGCAAAATGCTGCTCAGTACCCAAAACTCCTTCACACAGCATTGAACCTCTCCAGAAGTCTCTCTCTCTCGCTCTCTCAGAATGCGTGGTGCAAAAATGTCACCAACAAAAAAAGGCAGGAAGCGGTCACCTTTAAATAGTGCACCCCCAGTCCCTTTCTGACTGCAAAACGCTCCACTCAACCTGTCGTTGCTAGCAGCAGGCGCTAAGGCAGGGGGCGCCATTCAATATCCAGTCCCGGGCGCTACCGGGGCGTTGCGCACTCGACTGACGTCACGATCTGCCGGCGCAGGACATCGTAGCGGTAGTGTTTAGCGCCGCCGCAAAATGTCTAGTTAATTTTGCGAGCGGCGCAAATATCGCCGCGCCCGGGCGCTAGTTGCTTTGCACCCCATTAGCGCCCTCTTAAGGCGCTAACGGGAGACACAAACAACTGAATTTTTCCCCCCTAGAGTTTGTTTTTCATTCATTGCTGTGCTCCTCTCTTCTGACTAATAAATGTTAAGTTGTACATTTTATACTGTTGGTGGGAGTTGTACAATGTTAGTATGGGATTCTGTGATGACAGTTGATTATGAGCACATGTTGACTGACATGTTGCTGTATCTAATCCTATCTTTAGCTACCCAGAAGAAGAACTTGGATTTATATAGCGCCTTTCATGTCTTCAGGATATCCCGAAGTAGTTCACGGCCAATGAATTATTTTGAAACGTAGTCACGATTGTAATGTAGGTAAATACATCAGTCATTCTGCACACATCAAGGCCTCACAAGCAAAGAAATTAGATAAACAACCAGGAAATCTGTTATTTAGTGGCATTGGTTGAGCGATAAATGTTGGCCAGGCCATCCCTACCCCTCTTCAAATAGTGCCATGAACTAAATTGTACATCCACTTGAGGAGGCATAAGAGGACTCAGTTTAATGACATTGCAGCACTCTACTGAAATGTCAGCCTGACTTTTATTGCTCAAGTCTCTGGAGTGGGGTTTGAACCCACAACTTTCTGACTTAGAGGGAAGAGTACTATTGCTGAGCCAGAGCTGACACCAGCACACGGGAGAATCGGCTCCAACAATTAAACATGTCTTGTAATTGTTATATGTCTTACATATATAAATGCCCTGTTAATATTTAATCTAATAATTTATACAATGGTTATGAATTATCATAATAGAAATCTTTTATTTTCATAAAAATATTGGAGACTCATACTGCACATAGAGGAGGTGCAATGATGTGACCACCAGTACAACGATATTTGTTGGCACTACGTAATTTTTTCCCGACTTCAATAAGAACTGAGGTAGCAACAGGCAATCCACATTACCCGCAATGATCCTGTTGTAGAAAATGTGTTTTCTGCGATAGAAACTTTTCGCTATGGGCAATAAGGCAATGAGGTGTTCTGAGCAGGCTATTCTTGGGACCAAACAAATGCCCCAATATGGTAACATTGTCTCTCATTTGAATGTGGCCCAAAGAGGCCACATCTTGTAGCCTTCTCTCATGTAAGTGTGCCTGTAATACTCCTCTGCTGATCAAAGTGATTGATGGTGTAGTCAGATTGTGGAACAGCATCATGAGAACACGGGTTGAGATATTCTGTTGAAACATTCTAACGCTAATGTGTCCCACCCTGGACAGGTGAGATAAAATAGAATCTTTAATATATCAAATGGAGGATTTTTTTAACTGTAAATATTTATTAAAGAAGTAGCTGTGTCTATTATTAATGAAAATCAGGGTTTTACATAAAGCATATTTCCCAGTTGATTCTTAAGTTTGGCCTAACTGAAAGTATTGGGTGCACATGCTAAGAATGGGTAATGTTGAGTTACAAGAGTCATTCTTGTGACAACAATGGGGTTGAAATTACTTCAGCGACATTTGTAAGAAATTTATATTGCATTCTCTGGAAATCATGTGTGCACTGTTTTAACACATTTGTTAATCCATTTACAGTCTGATCATTTGAAGGGCCACAGAATCACAATGTAGATGGGGAAAGGGGCCAGCAGAAGGTGAACAGTTATAATAAAACTCACGCTCCTGTCCAGTAAATGCAGTTCTGCTACCTTTTTAATTTGACTCTGATTTTCTTTATGCCATGACTGTTTCAGTTTATTCTGTTTTCCTACCTTTTGTTTTTTCATGTCATAGCTTTTTTCCATTTCCAGCAGTATTTTTCTTTTTAGCTGCAGTTATATTTCCATTTCAATATTTATACAAAGTGGTTTCAGGAGCCCATTGATACAAAAGTGGCTTTATAACTTGGGATTAGCTGCTGTGCTGACCCCCCGCCCCTCTGAAAGCCAGCAATATGAGATCCTCTACGGAAAGCCATTTCCCAAAGATTGGGTTTCATACCAGGTGGAATGTAGCTCCAGTGTAATGGGGAAACGGGATTAAAAAAGTGCTCATGCATGGATTTCTTGAGCACTGTATAAATTGAGTATTGAGTGCTTTTAATACCAAGAGAAAGTCACTGCTGCCGCCCTCCTCTACTAATATTAAGAAACAATCATCAAGGAAGTGAGTTTCTGTGCACACATGTAAACACACATGCACAGCGTTCTCTCCTGGTGGGTAGAATGCAAGTCACAGTGAACAGTATAACTTCTGTTTTTGGCTATCTTCACTGCACACCAGCTCAAGATTGTGTACTGTAACTGCAGTGTAAATTTCTACATAGCTAAAAACATAATCCCAGATACAGTTCTAAGAAGTCACAAATATAAGTAAGATATTGTGGAAAGCAGAAACCAGCAACAGTCTTAATCGAATATTAAAGCACTTTGATACTGTGAAGGTTGACATTGTTGGAGTTCTGTGGATTTGATGTATGAAGGTTCTCCAGTAAAACCAAAAACAGACTATACTGAAGGAGAAATTGACGGGCCAAATTTCAAGGCCTGGGAATGATATAGGAAGTCCATCATTCAGCAATGAACTTGGGTGTTTTATTTGCAAATAAAACTTGGAAACCAATGCTTTGCACACAGTGTTGAACGACTGATCGTGATCCCAAGTTCTGGGGCCATTGTGATAGCCTACAGAATAAGTGTGTTTCATACTTCACTGGGGAGGGCCTGAACTGTATCACATATTTCACTGGGGAGGGCCTGAACTGTATCACATATTTCACTGGGGAGGGCCTGAACTGTATCACATATTTCACTGGGGAGGGCCTGAACTGGATCACATATTTCACTGGGGAGGGCCTGAACTGTATCACATATTTCACTGGGGAGGGCCTGAACTGTATCACATATTTCACTGGGGAGGGCCTGAACTGTATCACAAATCTTATCAAATGGTCAACATAATTGGCCAGATTTTGCTCTGAGTGGCGAATGAATGGTGTCAGCCGTTCGTTTGTCTTCCACTTGCCCATAGACTTTCTATGGCCTTTTGCACAGCAAGTTCCTGTCAGCCAAACCATCCAAAAAGTGCAGTGCCCTCTAAAGGTCATCCGGGACCTGTGTGAACAGGGCAAGCAACTGTGTGTCTCCTTAACCAAACCGATTGAAGAATCCTTACTGAGCAGCGCAGAGGAAGTGTCAGTTGGAATATTGAAGTCAATGTCAAATCAGGTACAGAAAGCAAAATAAAGAGAGGCAAAGAAAGGTTGGATTAAGAGAGAGATAAAAGAGACAGAAAGAGTTTTTAAAAAATTACAATTTAAAAAATTCTCCAGCAATAAGTAAAATCTGGAGGAATGAGACTCCACACTTGTAAAAGTTAATTTTCAGTGCCAGAAAGGTTGTTTGGTAGTAATTAAGACTTGCCACATCGTTAAAAGGGTACTTAGACTGCAATGGACAAGCCCTAACTTTTTTTTTAGCGAGTTTAGTCCGTATCTATGAGGTAAGTACAGCAACTTCAATTTATTTGAACGGTGAGTCAGACAGCGAGATGCCTTTTTCGCAGTTTTTGGAGGAGCAGGACACCTTGGACAGCAACTTCTGGATTTCCGCGTTTAATTGCGCACGTGCGGTCGCCGGAGGTTGCTGTCCGATTTGCACATGAATAACGGGGAGCGCTGTTAGCCTCGCCGTTATTCTTCATGCAAAATCCAGCCGAATAACGACTGGGAACAACCATGAGGAAATTAGTAACAAGTGTCCTTCCTCCTCTACCTGGTGTAGGAGATCCTCATAATGAGTTAACTTCCAGTTAGAATAAATAGTATCCCACTGGTCTCAGTTCCACAGCCTCAGTGTATCGCTTGGATCATTGTGATTTCATTTAAAATCTTTTTTTTCCCTATATTTGTTTTTCTCTTTTAGCTTGCAAGCGTAAAGAGCAAGAGCAAAACCGAGACCGAGCAACCGCGCCAAAAAAACAGCGGCTTGTCTTCACCGATCTCCAGCGCCGCACCCTGATTGCCATATTCAAGGAAAACAAACGGCCATCCAAAGAAATGCAGATCACCATTTCCCAGCAGCTGGGGCTGGAGCTCAACACAGTCAGCAACTTCTTCATGAACGCCCGCAGACGCAGCATGGACAGATGGCTAGACGAGCCATCTACCACCCCCGGGCCACCAGCGACAGCTGCAAGCACTTTTACCAAAGCATGACCTAGAGGGAATAGTAGGCAAGCAGTCGTGCCTGCTACTGCACTCTGGAATTAAGACAAAAACCAAAACCAAAAAAAAAAGGCTTTAAACCAAATAAAGACACGATTTTTAAAATAAATAAATTTCAAAGAAAATCAAATCGGAGACACGTGTACACCTTGCTCCACGGCAGGGTTATAAAGGAGCTGGTCGGGAGATAAGTTGCACTGTGTCGCTGGCTGTTGATGCGGGTCTGGAAGCACATAAAAGTACATATTCGGGTAATTTTCATGACAAACTCTCGCACTATAAAGGTCATTGTAGAATAGCCTGTATGAGGAAAATGACCTAGTCATAGACTAAATATATTAAAAAAAAGTGTTTGTTGATATTTAAGTCTGGATGGAATTTATTTCCTAAATGTCTCTGTTACCAAAGAAGATAAAAGACACAAACTTGTACACGGTTTGGATTTGGAACCCAAAACAACTCTTCCCCACCACCACCCCTCCCCCCCCCAAACAAAAATAAAGATCGAAAATGATTTGTCACTCAATGGCTAGTTGCAGAAACGAAGAGAGAGGAAAACTTGTGCCAATAGCAACAGCTGCCTTAATGATAATCACATAGGATGGTACTACATGACTTGTTGTTGCAATACCTACAAGATGACTTGTGCCATATACAATACCAAAAAACAGAGAATTTTTCCACGAAAAAACAAAAATCCTTTTTTTAAATGTCTCGTGCTACCTTATGAGGCATGACATCACTGGAAACTGAATTTTAAAAAAATGCGGGTATAGTACCATCTAATGATAAGGTTCTTTTTCAATGAGCTAATTGCTGTGAAAGTTAGGCACCTTGTTGATGAAGACGAAATTACACACTAGTATATTAAACAAACATCTTACCAGATTCACAAAAGAAAAGAACCAAAAAATAATCAAGCTTTTGGTATGTAAGAGTAATAACATTATGATGAATAGTACATTGTTAAAAATGAATATTAAGGTACTATTGAAGAGGCACAGATGGAATGTCTGATCGTTTTTTCGCTAAAACTCCTCTAATGTTGTTTCTGTCTTGTTGTGATGTGGTAAAGCTTGATTCTTTAACCAAATCTAGTAGTATTAAGTAGGAAGCAAAAAGGCTTCCAGTTGTGAACTTTGTAGAGACATTTATAGTGAGAACCAAAGAGGCTACCTCACTGAATTTCAATTGTGATTTTAAAATCACGTCTGATACCAAAGATTTCCTTGCACGATCTGCGTTTTGTAACTTCTCCCGCACTCAACCTCTCAGCCCTGTAAATTGCAAACATACCCTGATACAATTTCCTCAAACCTTTTACAGTGATGCAGGAGACTACTAGCAGAGAGTGACCACAAGACGAGTGCCTTGCTTGAACCAAAGCGATGACTATTTGTAGACCTCTGTGCTTTGAAACTTGTGTAAGCCTCAGTTTTAGAAACAGAGTTTTCTGCTCAGCCTTTCACTATCGTACCTACATTGTGAAGTAATCAGGGGCATAACTAATTTTACTGAGACAATTGGGAAGAGGGGGCAGCATTGCCCTTAAATTTAATCTGACAGGTGGGGTTATCCAAGTTATGTTGCCAAAATCTACCCCAGACAATTGCCTTTGGTTGCCTAAATGATAGTTACAGCCCCTGGTGATACATGATATTAGTGCACATGTTTTGCTTTTTTTAAACAGAAGCTTGTGAGTCTGGGAAGGTGTGTACGAGTATCCAGAAATGTAATTGATATTTGCATAGTTGCAAAAGGCATAGTGTAAACCTTCTGTTTTATGTATGTATGTATTTATTTATTTAATTTATGAATCTTACTCATCTACATTTTAAAACATTATGCTTTAAAATAGACATTCATGGCAGAGGCATAACCAAGTATGTAATGAGTTTGGGGACGACATCAAGGGCAGTTCTGGGATTTGGAGCATGGAGAGAGCTGGAGGAACATAACCTATGTCCAAAAAAATTGGGAAAAGGGGACACATCCTCTCATTTTCCCCATACCTTGGTTGTGGCTATGGTTCATGGTGTTTAAAAAGAAAGGTATTCAGAACCTAAAACTCTTCTGGGAATAGGAGCATTTAGATTAAATAGCCATGGATTCACATGAAGCTAAGGGTTACATAATAATATTCTGGAAAATCCCACTGAATCCAAGGGAGCTGAGGGACATTTGTAGAGGATCTCAGTGAAGTGAACGTTTCTCCTGGATGAAAGCAAACTGAAAAAATTGCATTTTCTTTCTCTGTCCATTGAACCATTCCTTGTTACTATCAACTTCTGTATATTCTGGCAAAGCTGAATACTGTTGCTTAGGTTATATATTTCACTGTGTGAGACTCAAATGTCATGTAGTTACATTCTGTATCATGCTCTGTCCTACCATAACAGCACCTAGGTCAATTTGAGATTAAACATACTTTCTATATTGCATGTATGAAAATAAAAACAATAAATAAATGAACTTGGTCTCAGCAAGGATTATGTACCGATGAACCATTGCTGAAGAAAAGCTCATCATATTGTAGATTCCTGTCAAACAATTCAATGCAGAGGGTCAGGACATCCTAACTGCACAGAGAACCACCCTGCCCATCATAACTTGAACTACAAAAGCCTGGAACAGTACAAGAAAATCTCCAGCATATTATTTTACATAGTGTATAAGTACTTTATACATTATACAGTGTTTCTATGTGTAACACAACCGAACCCAAGGCAGATTTTAATAATGCACTCATGGCTTAAATCAATTCTGGGTTATTAAGCTTTTCTCATTTGTGGAATAAACTCCACTTTCCATTGAGTGTCCTCTCTCTATTTTATATTTAGTAAATAACATAACAGATCACTTTCTATAAAGTAATAGTAATACTTCAGTGACAATCCCCGTTAAATAAATTGACTGAAAAGCAAGTACAATCATTTTTAGTCAACAAGTGGGATTGACTGTACTAGCAAAGCGAACCTTCTCGTTTACCCATATATAAACTCATTGTCACCCATCTTCATTTCAACTCTGACACAGAACGTGTGCACTAAAATTCTGGTGGTACGTGATTGGCTTTACAAATACCAAAGTGTTTTAAGAATATACCAAAGCTCCCATTACTGCGGGTGGGCCTGTGACACAGACCGTGCAAGCTTTTGACAATTTCTCAGAAATACCTCAACTATTAATGTATAGTTTATGTGATAAAATACTAGCTAGTTTTGGAAATTGTGACTTGAAGCTTTATACTGTTAAATTATAATTTTGCAGAAGGTGGCATGTATACTTTGATGCGTTCATGGAAGACATATGAATGTTATGGCAATGAATTAGAAAGCTGATGCTGGTTGATAAAGGACCCCGGAGTTTACACTTTTCATACTTTTACAGTCCTTTGAGGTAATTTTATGTTCAGATGTGTTTCTTTCAGAGTCATGTCTTAATACAGTATTTATAAGTGTTATGTGTTCAGCTGTAACTAAAAAACACAGATAAACTGAACTTATGATTTATGCATGAATATGTACTCTTTATAGAGCTAATGTATGGTTAGTATTGGAAAATGATTGATTTTAATACCAGATTTCATTTTGAATAGGAGTTATGCATGGAAACTGTTATTTGTTGCATATTGTGGAAGAATTTTGTATATATTGTGTTGTGATGACACTCTGACCTGAATTGAGAAGCTGAGGTGCTGAGTTTGTGCATTAACTGCAGCTGGTGTTAGCTGTGCCTATGGTTA
Organism: Somniosus microcephalus; assembly: GCF_052327205.1. Lineage (NCBI taxonomy): Eukaryota > Metazoa > Chordata > Chondrichthyes > Squaliformes > Somniosidae > Somniosus > Somniosus microcephalus. The sequence goes on along the minus strand of NC_140999.1, from coordinate 27,270,160 downwards.
AACATAAAGGGATAGCCCAAACCAGCTTTTGGGGGTTATTCCATATAGCTGCCCAGGGCCAGCTGTAGAGTGCAGATAGGAGGATAGCAAGTGAGAAAATATGTCCATGATTCTGTGTTAAAATTTTAAAAAAAAAGAAAAAAAGAAGCTTGAACAAATAGTGATCTTGACAATACAGTCTAGACAAAACATTTAAAAAAATCCCTTTTAGTCAAATTTTTCAAAGTCGTTGCTTTTTTATCTCATGGAGATATCCATTGAATCAAAGTAAGTGTCTTTTATGTTAGTAAAGAGACAATCAGCATAGACATTGTAAGACTTTTTCAGACTAGCATTTTCTCCAAGTCAAGCAAGCATATTATAAAAAGTTCACAAATATAATTAATAACTGGAGCTGGCATTCTAATTTTGTTAAGCTAACAAAAAATGATTTTACATTTTATATGTTACCGTGTCCAGGAGACAGACTTTCCAATGTTTAATTTTCAGCAAAAATCTCAATTATTCCATAGAACAGCAGGTTAAGACAGCAATGGGAAAAGGGGAAATGTATAATTGCAATATTTCCTTAAATAGAGTCAAGTGGTCTTGTATGTTTCAAGTAATATGACTAATTAAAGCTTATTGCCCCTATGAAATAGAAAAAAAGGAAATAAAGTAAGCACTAACCGCAAAGAAAAACAAAATAACAACAGCAAGGAGAATAATACTGGAAATGTGAGGCACTTAGTTGAACTGAATATTATTCAAGCCCCTGCTTCTATTTAATGAAATGAGCCAGTTAGAGTTTGATAGTGGCATTTGGATTTTATCCAGATTGTATTAATATAAACTGAAAACAGTTGTATTGATCAAGTACTTGGTTGATGCAACTGTCTCAAATTCTAATTCCACGCTAGCTTCATACATTAAACAGGTGTAATAACTCACTGCTAGTCGCATCTATGTATATTAGTTTGCCTTCTGGTATTGGACTGTTTTATTTGAGCTCAGTGATTCTGCTTCTAGTTAACATAATGGGTTTTGTGTGGAACGATTGTTGGACAAAGGTAAATGTAAATCAAAAAACCTAATGCTAATGAGCAGATTACTCTACAGTGAAGATGGCGAATTAATCATGTCTACTGTCTACAATTTTCTGCCCATAACATAATGTGAGGCAATTTTCTGGCTCCTAAGACACTTTCATGTGTGTAGTTATAAATAAGTGTCACAGGGGATTCGACTCACCTCTCCATTGTTCTTTTGTCCCCAGTATCATAGATGCAGTGTTGTAATTTCATAAGGATCCTGGTTTAGTGAACATAGGTGCTTGTATGTTGGGTCACATGAAACTCCCAGATGGTGGTCTAGTATATATTTGTAAGAATGCAAATGAACCCACTGTGACATTTGTAACTTGACATGCCTGAGCAACTGGGAGCCGAACCTTTCCTCTGCATTCCAGTTATGAAAAATGGCCGCAGGTTGCTAAAGTCTGGCATTAAACGTTAGCTATCAGTCACTACAGGAAAGTGGAATTGCTTTCTAAATGTTTCAGAAAGCTGTGCATATGTGGGCGGAAAAAAAGCGATGTCAAATAATGTCCCACATGAAACAATCCATCATTAAGCTACCCATCATCATTATTATTAGTGATTATGCTAACGATCTTCAAGTCAGCACATTTTAAGCTGAAAAGCAGATTCTATTCCAACTAAGATAGATCTTAGGGCCTGTGATTAGAACCAGATTTTTTTGGCAGCTGAATATATGATGTTGGTTTTGAGAATTTATTCAATGTGTGAAATTGTGTTATCCCAGCTTTGTAGGCACATTTGTCAGAATGACCATATTTAACTTGACGGTTCTAAACCTGTTTTAAATAACCAAAAGACAGATACTAGTCTAGTTTCTATGCACAGGTCGGATTAAAATTATTATTAATGATTGTGACTGGCTGAGAGTAAGAGTCCACCAATCCCACATAACAATCACTTTAAGACTTGGAATTGGTTGACAATAAAGCACCCGAATCCTTAATCCTGGTACCTGGTTTTCCTATTTGCTGAAACTCCAAATCACTTTTCAGCCGAGTGTCCATTGATCCTCAATGAATGACATGCTCAATGAGGAAATGAAGCTAAATCATAACCTAGCCATTTCACCAATAGTGGTACTGCAGTGATATCACAGTATCTACTGCCCCTGAACTGAGTGATATGTCTCACTGCTTATTGCACTTTGTCCAAATTACTTGCAAATTAATGTTTGATTTTTGACTTAATGGTTTAAGTTGACTTTTTGATCATTTCACACATAGCAACTAATTCCTATAATGTCCAGATATATAAGGGGTGATTTTAACCCTGCATGCCCATCGGAAGGCGGGCAGTTAAAATCAGCCGGGAGATTTAACCCACTAATATCCCACACCGATCCCGCTGCCTTCTATTTTAACCTGCTCTTTGCCTGAAGTTGGCTGGGTCCTTCTTCAAATATGCAGATCGGGCTCTGATGATGTGATCAGGCCCCCAACTGTAATTTTAACTGTGGCCTGAGCGGGGAAGCCATTGTGGCCTTCCTGTAGGTGAAGATAGCAGGAAGAGGATCCAGCTCCAGAAGAGCCTCAAATAGGTGGAAAGTTTTGGCCTCCCCTGCCCTGGGCTGACTGTTTACAGAGCATTTTTAAAGTAAAATACCACTGTACCATTCCCTGTTATCCATCTTGACTCGATGCACATTACACCTTTCTGTAACTGTAAATAAATATGCTGTTCCAGCGTAACCAGTAAGATTATGGACTACATGCAGTATGATTTCTCTGAGATTTTGTCATTGGAACCCCATATAAAATTGAATACAGTTAAATTATAATATGAGGAGTACCTGTGATGGAAAATATATTCTTAAATATTATAAGAAGGAGATGACAACAACTTGGAAGTTATCCAACAGATATTTAACTACTTTATCAAATATAATGTCCTTGGTGGACAATCAGTATGGAATACTGATCATCTATGATCAGAATAAAATGTGCAGTGTTGTCAAATAATGCACATCAACTTTAGTTTAGGGACCTAGTGATGGAATAATATACATTATCATTCCAGGGACATTTGATGGCTAGTGTGTGATGCCTGAAAGTATCCACTGTTGACTTGCAGAATCTTTACATGAAAACCTATTGTTTTTTCTAAGTTATAAACTACAGTGCTTTTTTATATTTTAACGTGTTGTCCTGTGCCATTTTGCAATGATCATTAATAAATATCAAGCTGTTCATTAATGCACCCCAACAAAATAAATTGGACATACCATTATAAAATGCTGTCATTATAAAGATATTAAGTATAGCCTAACCATAAAATAATCATCCTGAATTTAATCACGGTTAAGTTTGTTATTGCTGCTACAGACCCTCACTAACCAGGTTCCAGGATTTAGAATTCACCCATTCGATCCTATATGACCCTATCGAAACTCTGTACAGTTTGTCCCACAGAATATGATTTTTGAGTAGAACACTCTGGACAAATATTTTATATCAGGAGATTGTCCACTTAAAATAAAATATATAATGCACAATTGTCAGCCAATTGCAGCTCAAAAATTATTATAATATTCAAGAATTTAAAAGTGTTTGAGGCATTTTTCAAAATTCTGGAGCTTCAGTCAATAGCGATGTCTTCAGGTGTAAATTTATCTATGATTCTGTATGGTCTTCAATTGTTATACTTCAGTGTGTTATTACCTGCTACATCTGTGAATGTAAATGACCTGACCCATTACCACAAACTCTACATACAGTTTAATCTGAGGACATACAAGTTTCATAAGATTTACACTTTGCCCTATTTGATATTATAGGACCTTATTTATATTTGTCGTAACTGTCTAGGAGTCCAGTGGATTTTTGAATATAAGGGTATTTTAGTATTGTTATTATTTGAGTAACACAGTACCAATAAACAGCAACTGTTTATTGTGAATGAAACCAAAGATTAAAATGTCCACACTGTGGTAATACACATTTTCTATGTATAAAAATCTGTAGAGTTTTATGTCGCAACTAAGATACAGATGATATTGTGAGGCTGCCACTGTTGTATAATGCTTTCATGTTGTAATAGCTTGTCCTGGAGAATAATGATCTTCTTCTACAGGGTAAATTAAAGAAATGACGTGGCATCCAGAGTGTTGAATTGGTGTGGTATTATTTGGTTGAATCTTCTGTCTCCTTTTTTCATTTTTGTTTTGGGAGAGAAATGTAATGAAGTCAGGATTTTCTGGGTACGAACTGCAAAATGTTAAACAATTCTTTTGTGTAGAAATATAAATGCCATCTTAGCGCATGGTTCTTGAAATTTGGCTGCATCTCTTTATTTATAGCTTAGCTTTGCCACCAGACCTATTTCATAATGTCCTATCTACTGTGAAATGCAATTATTAAATGTAGACACTCTCTCTGTTTCAGTGTTGTTAAGCTATTAAAATGGGTAAGTGTTTGGCACTTTATACGGTTACCTAACTCATGATATAGTCTGGTGTTTAGGTACTATAATCTTGTCATAAACTCTCCATCAGGCACAATTGTGTCTTTCTATCTGCATCTTGTCAAAAATCACATATTTGTTCATGCTTTATTGTCATTACTGTGCTGTAAATTTTGACATTTATGTTTAATAAATTATTTTCTATTCATTCACTAATACCGGAGTCCTACATCTGGCATTATTAATTTGGTTTGTGCCGAGTTCATTGGGAAAGTTTTTTCTCTGTTTAATATTTTGTAGTGAATATATGGTAACTCCTGGAAGTGAGAATGCATTCCTATAATTATCAATTCATAATGAATGCCACATCATTTGTCTCCTATATTTTCTGAAAACTATACTCCAGTAAACTGCATGTTCTTGTTCGAAATATGCTAGTTACTTTCCTCTAATTTAGCACCTCCCATGTCATACCTTCTTTGTGCTACTACAGCACACAAAGATTTCAAACAGCATTGTTTTACCGGTTTACAGAAAGAAAGAAATAACTTGTATTTAGATAGCACCTTTCATGACCTCAGGACATCTCAAAGTGCTTCACAACCAATGAATTGCATCTGTAGAGAAACATGGCAGCCAGTTTGAACACAACAAGGTCCCACAAACAATGAGATACATGGTTGAGGAATATTGGCCAGGACACCGGGAGAACTCCTCTGATCTTTTTCAAATAGTGCCATGGGATCTTTTACATCCACTTGAGATGGCAGAAGGGACCTCGGTTTAACGTTTCATCCGAAAGATGGTAGCTCCGACAATGCAGCACTCCCTCAGTACTCACTTTAGTGCTTCTACAAGGTGCTTCCCTCAGTGGCTACAATATGGGAGGTGGGAGGCTGCTGCGGCTCATTCAAGGACTCGAGAGATGCTCATGGTTGATGGCCTCCAGAAGCTCAGGCTTGAAAGGAACCATCTGTAGACTGGAACAACTCGGTATCTGCCAGAGCAGTCTTTCCAAGCTGGTTTTCTGGCACCAGGGTGGGCACTGGTTTAGGTGGTCATGAGGGTATAGACGTGTTGACCTCGTGAGAGTTGGCATCATGTTCCATTCTCATTGCATGATTGCCCCCGCTACTTCTACTGATCTGCAGAAAAGCAGACTCTGGGAGGCCTGTGATCTGATTGCTCTCCCAGCTTGTCTGAGGCAGAGATGGTTGAGCCCAGAGCCTGCATGGCCCCAGTATGAGCATCCCTGAAAGATGGTGTTACAGACTCCTGTAGGGAGGGGCGTAACTGCAGTAGCCATTGAGGTGCCACATGCTCCATGGTTGATGGCAGGGTGTTGATAGTATGGCTGAGAACCCCATACAAGTTGGCCGTGGACTCCACCGCACTCTGTGACAGTCCAATGCATTCAGAAATTCCTGCTGCACAGAAATTATCTTTCTTTTAAATGCTGGGTTCCTGAAGTCTGCATCCTGTCCTCTTCAACAGAGCTAGGATGTGTGCTGGCCCTTCAGTTAGTACTTTCCTAAGCCATCCTTGCCACCTTCTCCTGTTCACTGTGCTCGGAGAATCCTCCCAGTGCAGTCCCCTAGAACTCACTAGCTAAGTTATGCGGGATGCCAATATCTATGTTGATGCTTGACAGGGTTAAGAGTGAGTGACGGTGCATTGTCCAAAGGGACATCCTCAACAGTTGTCCGATTGATGTAGGAAAAAGGGAGACGGACTAGTGTTACAATATGGTTGCAAGGGTAAGCACCCTTGATCAGTGACAGTACAATGCACCATCAGATTGTCATGTTGAGTGTGTGACTGAAAGATTTAAGTAGAAAGAGAGAAGGAATGGATAATAGCAACATGCCCTGCTGTGCCAGGCCTCCAGCCTCGCCATCTCCCATGCTAACTACTGTGTGTCTTCCAATGATCTTGCATGATGGCCTCTTCCATGGGTGTTATGTTTGCAGTGTAGCAGACCACCTCTTGTACTGGTTTAAAAACAGAAAATGCTGGGGATACTCAGCAGGTCAGGCAGCATCTGTGAAGAGAGAAACAGAGTTAACGTTTCAGGTCGATGACCTTTCGTCAGAACTGGAAAAAAGCAGGAAATGGAACAGATTTTTAAGCAAGTGTAGGGGCTGGGAAAAGGGGAAGGGGATGAAAGAACAAAGGGAAGGTCTGTGATAGGATGGAAGGCGAGAGAGGTTAAGAGACATTAAGAGATATTCAAGGCAAAAGGAGATGGTAATGGGACAGGTTAAGAAACAAAGGATGGCTCTAGATGAAGTGTAAATTGCGCTGGTAGAATGAAAGACAGCTGCCATGTGGGAGAGAAGAAAAAAAGACACAGACAAAAAGTGTGGTTAAAAAATATATATATGCTAGGGGCCGAGGTTATGATCTGAAATTGTTGAACTCTGTGTTGAGTCCAGAAGGCTGTAAAGTGCCTAATTGAAAAATACTGGTTGTCTGCCTCCTGTTGTTTTTCACAGCTACCCCTGCAAGAAAAGTAGAAATGAGCTCATGTGTGCCCTGGGTAAAGGTTTTCAACATGTATGAGACAGTTTACCATTGTATACATGATGACAGGAAGAAACAGCAAGTGTGACCAAGGTGGAGAAGCAATTGTGAGGGAAGTAGCAACTTTTGAAGGTGTGAGTGCAAGCAGTGCATTGAAGCCTTCTCTGCTGACTATGGAGAGCCATGACAAGCGATGAAGGGAAGGATTGATAGTGCTGAGGCAAAAATAGGGTCCGTGATGGGCTGTGTAGAAAGTATGAGATGTGAAGGAGAGCCTTACCTTGACACTCCTGGTGAGATCATTAGATTTCTTTTGGCAATGCAGCCAGATCCTGGTAAAAATGCTGATGGTGTTCATCTGTTGTGCCACAATGCCTGTTCACCAATTTGCCACAGTGCCCATCTACCATCTGTGGGGAAGAGGACATTGTTTCTGTTGATCACTTCCTCCACCAGCATCTCCACAGCTGCATCTGAAAACCTCAGGGCCCTACTGGAACTCATGTTGCCCACCAACATCTTCCTGCAGCTCCACAGGGTTGCTGCCCTCTTTTGCCCACAAAAAAGCCCTCCCTTTTGCAAGAACCTGTAGCAGGAGCTGATTTTCTACCGCCTAACAGGTGAGCTGCCTACGGGGTATCATAGAATCATAGAATAATACAGCACAGAAGGAGGCCATTTAACCCATCAAGTCTGCGCTGGCTTTTTCGTAGAGCAATCCAGTTAGTCCCACTTCCCTGCTCTTGCCCCGTATCCCTTGCACTGTCAGCTTACCTTCACCATGCAAATGAAAGGCATCCAGAAATTGGGGCGAATCCCTGACCAACTTTGCTGAGCAACCACTGCCTTGCCCACCTCCTGCCAGTTTCCTGCTGGGAGATTAAAATATCTGCCAGTTTCTTCACTCATATTATATTCCAAACCCAAACTGGGCATTGCACATGTAGGTAATTAATCTCTTGACTATCCATTATTCTGCACGTAGGTGAAAGAATATATTCTTTTTATAATAAAAATACTCACAGTGCCAACATCCTCCATCATTAAAGAGCTGTCCATATATACATTTGATGACTGAAGCTAAAGTCATGGCCCACTAGTCTTAGTATAAAAGCTGTCGTCTCCCAACATGGGAAAAGGGGAGAGAGGGAAACCGATGGTCACAAGTTCAAATCTCAGCTTTGACTTGCTCTAGCTTCCTTGCTTGTCCTCATTGGGCATATTTCACCAGTTCTTAACCTGGCTGCTAAAGCAGCAATGCCCATTATCCACAGAGGGCAGCATGAGCTGGCAGAACCAGTCTTTCCTTGGGAGATGTGCACCTACTGTCTGCTGATCAAGAAGCAACATTGGTGGTGGCCACGGAAGTACCCGACCCTCCAAACCAAAGAAGAAACTATGGTGAGTAGTAACAGTGCGGGGGGGGGGCGCAGGGTGGTGGTGGTTGGGAGTGAGAGGAATCGGGGGGGGGGGGTGGAGAAGATATACGTAAGTAAGTAAAGATTAATGTAAGATATTTGTTTCCACAACTGACATCATTACTACTGGACAAGTTAGGTGATGTAGCAGTTGGATTGCAGAAAATAGCACCATTCAGGTTCATTCATTTATAGGTATGACGTCAGCTTGGCACACTATGAAGACACTCTTTCCATCTACTTCATGGATGTCCATGTTCATCTAACTGATGCAGCAATGCAGAATCTGAAGGTATGGAGACCAAAACCCTGTCAGCTGTTGTGTGCACTGTGGAATGAGAAAAATGAAGCGATTATACACAACTTGAAATCAATACAGCAAAATTCCTCATAATATTGGTCTAAACACTGGGTTGTACGAAATCTCTTCTCATTTTCTCTGATATATTTGTAAAATTCCTGATCCCAGCATATTCAAGTGTGGAATTATGATGAAGTGAAACATTTTGTAATGTTCCAAGATAAATTAGGCATCAACTCTTATGAAAGATAAGTTCAGAAATAACTTTATAATAGGAAAATCATGCGTGCTAATTTGTGAATAATGAATTAGGTTTAAAGTGTACACACTTCGGGCTAATTATTTCTTATAAGGAGTCTTGAGATTCTAGACTAGAACCCATTGGCACCAATATTAGAGGAAGCTATATCTGGAACACTTTACTACAACTTTCTTTTAGCAATGAAATATAGTGAATCTCAATTATGGTTGAAGATCTTGTCAATTTAAATTATTTCGTAAATCATGAAATAAATAATAATTTATTGAAATTGCAATGTACAACTTCTGCTCATTCACAATTCTGAAAAACACTGTTCCACTAATGATAACGCAGGTTGAGTTTTAGTCATGAACCTTGTCTTATCTGCTCCCAACATGGCATCTTTCATTGGAATGGTTCAGATAAAATGAAGAGCGCATCATTATTTTTGGCATTACAACTTAAGGAGTACTTTTGTGAGGTGAGGCCCCCAGTTTGGAGTCTCACTAGATGAGTACAGGTCAGAGATAGGGCTATAACACTATAGGGCTGACTCTGCAACCTATATGAGGCTCCCTGCTGTAATACAGCCTCACAAAATTGCCCCTTTTAAGGTATAGATTTAGAGTTTTGAACTTTAAAGAGAAAGTTAAGTTTTAATAAGAAATGAATATGTGTCCATTTTATTGGACTATTCATTTATTTAAAATAGCAGTCATACCTCATTATAACAGAGAATGAAAGAAATGGAATTTGAAATCACCAGTGACACTATGGAATTCTGTCACATGTGAAAATAGAAATTACAGTGAGAGATGTTATTGCACAAATGCTTAACACACTCAGATCAAATTCCTCTCATTGCTATTTCAGTGTTTAGCCATGCGGTTGAAATAGTAGAAAGGAAATTGCTATAAGCATTTGTATGATAACAGTCCCTTCATACATTTTCAGTATTTTTACTAAATGTGTATCTTAATAATGAGCAAACAAAACAGAATAAATCTTGTTTTATAAACTCATTCAAGGACTCGAAAATATATGGTTCTAATATGGCCGAAATCTGTTCTATATAATATCAGAAAAATGAGGCCAGGTTGGTAATCTTCCAGAAGATCATAGAATCCATATTTTTCCAATTCCACTTAATCTAGTATCAAAAGCCTTTTTACAGATATATAAATATATATATATTTTGTGAGCAGTGGGTCCCAGAGCAGAGCCTTGCTAAATGAGACTGCATGTCGGAGATTGGTGCTGGAGCCGACTCTGTGACCCATCTACTGTAGTAAGGTCCCACAGTGAGAGTCCCGCCTTGTAAAGTGACCCTGATGGAGCCTGGCGATGACTGTTGGCAATATTAACAGACTCTTAATGTGTCACGTGACATTTCTTTATCCACTATTTTAATGCAGGCATTATCCCATTTAAATGAGGTAATGTCTCTGCTAAATAGCAGGCCGGGGAATGCTGTACAAATGTGTTAAATGTTTGTCCATTAATATGGCCAACAATATGGGACATAGTCTACAGTTTCTGAGTACTTCAAAGGAGACTTAAAACTGAAACAACTTCAAATTTAATGCAGCATAACTTTCATACATACTTTTCTCCTCTTTAGCTTGTTTCCCCTCTATATGCCACGCGCTATTCTTCAACTGAGAGGACAGGCACCCCTCCGGTAACTGACTGCATGTAAAATGGCCCAGGTTAACTCTTGTGTTGCTTCTTAAGATGTATATTTTATAATAAAATATTAATAAGCAAAGCAAATCCTGCGGCTGTAAATCTTACATTTTATATCCTTTAATCCAAGTCTTTCTTCGTCACTATCAGTTCCTGAACTGGGGTTGGGAAGGAGTTTAAAATATTCTTCAATAACAATATTCTGGACATTATATCCTACATCTTTTTTGTTGCAATGCTTTTTCTTTAATTGAAGTTTCAAGAGCTTATATTCACATGTATACTTGGAAGCTGACCAGGTTTTGTTAGCTTGTTGTGCATGCGATTGTAGACTCTTTATGGCAACAATGAATGCCTCCTACATTTAAGCTGCTGTTATGTTGCACTTACTGGGGTGCTAGGGCTGCCAGTTCCTCATGGTTTTTATTGGGTCCTCATGGTGGCCGGACTTAGCAAATCAAACAAGTTTACTCTGATCCATGATAACAACAGAAAATGCTGGAAAAACTCAGCAGGCCAGGCAACATCCGTGGAGAGAAAATAGAGTCGACGTTTCGGGTCTAACCCTTTTTCAAAACTCTGATCCATGAGATGGGAACAGGTAGCCCTGGCACCTCACTAACCACTATATTAATGTCGTTTTAGAGAACGTTCTTTAACATTCTTGAGTCTATTGGGGTATCATTTTCATTCTTTAGCAGCTCTGTCTCTTTGACAGATCTTAGGATCACTCTTCTTTTTGGCAGAGTGGGAAGTTTAATCCATATGACCTGCTGAACAATACCATTGCTGGTGGTGCATCAGCTGGATTGTATGGAATTGCTCTCAGGAACATAGAATTCTTGCTTAATGTTTGTTCCTTCTATCACAGCAGTGCAAGGAGCTATCTTCAGTGTTTTCATAGTTCTCTTGACTACATTGTTGGCTTGAGGCCAGAGTGGAGTTATGCTGAAAACTAAGATAGTTTAAAAAAAAGGTAAATTTTGTATCATTATAAGGGTGAGCTTTTAGCTTTTAGGGTCCAGTGAGATCGCTTATGCTTTGGTTTGATGGATTTAGCTAAGATGAGCATCACCGCTTGAATGTTTGGGAACCCGAAGCATTCGTTCATTATGAAAAGAGGTGCCTGATCTTCGTGAGGTTGCAGAAATCGATACTGACTTCAGTCCATAGACTAAGTGGCAATTCTGTCATAATGGTGCTTTGGAATTATCAGTTCCTGTGGCTTTGCTGGGTAGACAGTCCTTAATACAGTTTTCTGCATGGCTGTCAATATCAGGGAGTCATTCCTTTTGCTTAATGAAGTTCTTGGTTTTACATTCTTCTTGGGATAGGGCAATGAGGCATTTCCAGAACTTCCCTGGAATTACCAATCTGTTGGCTTGCAGATGTAGATTGGTTACAGTTAGCTTTTGGTCCACATGTGCAAATGGCTGTATGCATGCTCTATCTACTGGAAGAGTTTGTTTCACTTGCTTTACTTTGCTTCCACCATCATCCTCTGATTGATTTGAGCATTAGGTAGAGATAGAGATCAGACTGTGCATCTTTTTGGATTTCACTTAGTGCCATGGCTTTTAAAATTGCATGCAAAGGATGAAATGAACACAAAAGCCTCACTGAGATCAGCTCTTGTGACATTTTCCCTTATTGCCAGCCAAGTGGAGTGCTTTAAGAAATAATCTGCAGTATAATTATTTCTGGGCCACTTGGTAGTCATAAATTTACATGTTCATCAGCTTTCATTTAATCAATAAAAAAAGTAAAATTAAGCATTCCAGATATTGGGACTGATTTTCCAATACAGTATGCTCAGGAAATGTTTATTCCCCAGGACTTGACAGGATACATCAAAGAATCATAAGGGAAATGGGGGAGGAAATAGCAGAGACCCTAGAAATTATATTTCAGGGGTTTTATTGAGAGTGGATATGTGCTGGGGGATTGGAGAGTGGCCAATTTTTTTTTTTTTTTTTTACAATGCAGATAGAGGCCATTTCGGCCCATCGAGCCTGCACCGACACATATCCCACCCGATCCCCGTAACCCCTACACCAACACATATCCCACCCTATCCCCGTAACCCGATGTATTTAATCCCCCTAACACTAAGGGTCAATTTATCATAGCCAATCAACCTAACCCACACATCTTTGGACTGTGGGAGGAAACCAGAGCAAACCCACGCAAACACGGGGAGAATGTGCAAACTCCACACAGACAGTCACCCGAGGCCGGATTTGAACCCAGGTCCCTGGCGCTGTGAGGCAACAGTGCTAACCACTATGCCACCATGCTGTAATAATCATTTTCAAAATGAGAGCTAACCCAGTTAATTACAGGCTCACTTCACATCTGTGATGGGGAAAATTTTGCAATCATTAATTAAAAATCCTTCTTCTTAGGCAGTCCCTCGGAACCGAGGATGACTTGCTTCCACATTAAAAATGAGTTCGCAGGTGACTGATGAGTCCAATGCGGGACCTACAGTCTCTGTCACAGGTGGGGCAGATGGTGGTTGAAGGGGCAGGTGGGTGGGGTGCTTGGGTTGACGTGCGCACCTTGCGCTGTTTGCGCTCAGCTTGCTTCCGGCGAAGAGACTCGAGGTGTTCGGCGCCTTCCCGGATGCTTCTCCTCCACTTTGTGCGGTCTTGGGCCAGGGATTCCCAGGTGTCGGAGGGGATGTTACACTTTTCAAGGAGGCTTTGAGGGTGTCCTTGAAGCGTTTCCTCTGCCCACCTGGGGCTCTCTTGCCGTGCCGGAGCTCCGAGTAGAGCGCTTGTTTTGGCAGTCTCGTATTGGGCATGCGGACAATGTGACCCGTCCATCGGAGCTGATTGAGCGTGGTCAAAGCTTCGATGCTGGGGATGTTGGCCTGAGCAAGAACACTGATGTCGGTGCGCCTATCCTGCCAATGGATTTGCAGGATCTTGCGGAGGCAGCATTGGTGGTACCTCTCCAGTGCTTTGAGGTGCCTGTTGTACATGGTCCATGTCTCTGAGGCATACAGCAGGGCAGGTATCACTGCTGCTCTGTAGACCATGAGCTTAGTGCCGGGTTTGAGGTCCTGGTCTTCAAACACTCTCTTCCTCAGGCGATTGAAGGCTGCACTGGCACACTGAAGGTGGTGTTGGACTTCGTCGTTGACGTATATCTAAATATCGTATATAAAAATATCTAAATGAAGAAAAAAAACATTAAAAGCAGCTAATATGGATTTCAGAAAGGAAGATCTTGTTTGACAAACCTGAGGAGGTGACAGATATGGTGGCTGAGGGAAATACAGTGGATGCTGTGTACATGGACTTTCAGAATTCCATTGACAAGGTGCCACACAGGAGGCTATTGGAGAAGATTAAGGGGTATGGAATTAGGGGATGGGTAGCAAATTGGATTAAAAACTGTTGAGAAGGGAGGAAACAGACAATAGGACAGTTCCTCAGAGTAGTTGGAAGTGGATAGTGGTTTTCCACAGGGTTCTATTCTTGGACCCTTTCTGATCGCTGTGTACATCAATGATTTGGATATTGGGCTAGAGAGTGGTGTCCAAATTTGCAGACAATACTAAAATAGGAAGCATGGTAAATAATTCTAAGGACCGAAGGAAGAAGATATTGGCCCATAATTTGCGGCCCCTACGGGCGTGTACGAGATGCAAAGGTACATACAGAATCCCCAAAAGTATGAATGGGGATTCCTTCTTCCTTTCATTTGTTGGGCCGGCCCACGTGATCCCAGGGGCGCTTGCGAAGCGCGTGCGCCCCTGGGATACGTTGGCCTCTACCCGCGGGTACCCAGAGAGGCCCAGGACTGTGAATCTCCGTACCTCCCGGATCACCAGATACGCCGGCATTTTATTTGCGGATCGGCGGCATTCCACCGCTGGAAGCCCCTGACCAGAAATTCAGGGCCATTGAGAAGATGGTGGAATGGCCAAAGAAATGGCAGATGGAATTCAATGTCAGTAAATATGAAGTCAAATATTTTGGTAAAAAATAAATAAAAGTAATTATTTTACTTTGAATGGGGAAAAGCTGGATAATGTGAATCAGCAGAGGGACCTAAGACATTAAAAGCAGCACCTCAAATAGGTAAGGCTATTAAAAGTTAACAGAATTTAGTAAGAGCACAGATGAAGTATGGTGTGCAGTTTTGGGCACTGCAACATAGGAAGGATATGCCCACCTGCCCGCTTTCTGCCCGAAGGGGTTAAATTCACCCATATTGCTGTTTACCAGAGTAGATTGTAATAACCTATACTCGTTTTGTTTTCCTTTTGTATTTCTCTGTGTTTACCTGCAGGTCACATTTTTTTGTATGCCTGTTTCTTTGTAATACACTTCCAGCAGATACACTGCAACATTCCATCATCCCCTCCTCTGCTGTTGTAATCTCTCTTCGGGTGTGTAATGTAAAATATTAATAAAGAACAAATCCAGAGGCTGAGTCTCACTTTCCCATCGCCACTCACTTTGGCTGAGCTGCAGGGGAAATTTTAAACATGATTAACACAGCGCTAACAATTCTCCTCCCCGTCGCCCTGTATCTTTTTCTGTTTCAACTATTTATTCAGTTTCCTCTTAGAAATGCAATGGCCTGTGCCTCAGTTATTGGCTGCGGCAAAGCATTCCATGCTCTAACAATTTTCTGGATCAAGAAATTTCTCCTGAGCTCTTTCCCCAATCTGTTAGTGGCAATTTTAAATTGGCCAGCTCCCCGTCAATCATAGAAAATAGTTTGACCCAGTTCACCTTATAAAAGTCCTTCAGAATCTTAAAAACTTCCATTAAATCCCCTCAGTCTCTGCTCCCGTGGAAATAATCTCAAGTGTTTCCCCATAACTATAGTTCTCCTCCCCGGTATCAGCCTGGTGAAACCTATGTTGTACACTCTCTATAGCTTTATTGAGCTTTCTATAAGTATCATTTATGTAGGCGAGATATTTTGCTTCTTTACCAGCCTCAGTTGCGGACACACAGGTGACGTCCAAATAGATTGTGGTATTGTAGAAACGAGTCCTTGTAGGCTCTGCAGTTTTACAGCAGTTTTTTTTTTGTGTGCCAGCAACAGTTCCGAAATAACCCTATCAAAGAGCACACATGGGGAACCAAGTTTCCAGTAAATCCGAAGAATGAGTGCCATCCTCTGGGGAACTGCAACCTCTTTCTGGGCAGTTCCTGTGTTGCCAATTTTCTGATCTAAACTGTGTTAGAACAGATGCTGACAGATGTGGATGGCAGACTCCTCTCTCGGACGGTTGTTTTCCATTCTAAATCACATGTGTTTGGGCAGCTTCAAGTCAGCTCAGCAATCACATTCAGATGTGGCAAAAGAATAGTGTGTGTGTGGGGAAATGGAAACTTCACATTAGTGCAGCAGGGGGTACTTTACTGAGACTGAAATTGCACCATACTGGCAAGGGTTCTTACAATTGTATCTGACCCGACTTTGATATGGTGACTAGTTGAGATATATAGAAAAGCAGTTCCGTTTTGAAGCACGAGTATTCATCTCTTTAATGAGCTGCTAGTAAAATCTTCATGGAATGCAATTCAGTAACACTTTCACAAGAGATCACGATCTCCCAGGTTTCCCCCCCCCCCCACCAGGACCTCAATCTCATTGGGATATCTCCCAACTTTCTATAGTGCTGCTCACAGCAAAATGCCGCTTCCATAGGCAGCTCCACATTACCTATAACAAAAGCAAAATACTGCGGATGCTGGAAATCTGAACTAAAAACAGAAAATGCTGGAAATACGCAGCAGGTCAGGCAGCATCTCTGGAGAAAGAAACAGATTTAACGTTTCAGGTCGATGACCTTCTGTCAGAACTGGAAAAAGTTAGAGGTGTAAATAACAAAAGGGATGATGGTGCAAGGTGAAAGGAGATGGTAATGGGACAAGTAAAGACATAGGGCTGGATTTTCATTGAGGAGGCGGGTAGGAGGCGGGACTACAACTTTTGGGGTTGTAGTCCCGCCTCCATTGAGTTGTAGCCAACCCACACGATTTTGACTTGATTGACCATGTTGAGCCCGCCCAGTGGGCTCAGCAGGCCAATTAAAGGCCGCTCGGCAACAGGTGATGTCACAGATTGATATTTCATCTGTCAAGACCTTTTGACAGATGAAATATCAACGTTTCACAGCTGTTTGAAGCTGTCAAACACTGACAATCTGTACTCCAGGTTAATTCCTTCCTCTCAGGATGATTTAGAGATCTCCCCGGAACAGAAAGCTGAATGCTGCAATTTTTGACAGATCGAGTCCATTCTGCTTTCTGTGCTGGTGAGATGAGGGACTCCCGAGACCTGAAGGAAGGAAGGCTGTAAAGGTAAGTAAAACTTCTTTAAACACTTTACACACACCAAACACACTTACCTCTGCACTCATGCAGCCATCGCTCACCTGAACACCGGACATCTCGAACCCTCCAAGCCCTTCAGCCCGACGGCCCGCCTCGCTAACTTGGCATGGTTTGGAGCCGCCGGGAGTCCCACACTTCAAGAATGAAAATAGGGATTAGGCTAAAAACTGCCTGTTAACTACCTGTTAACAGGCGGTTAATTGGCACTAATCCCCTTCCCGCCTCGGGGAGGTGGCTTCCAGCACAGGTCGGGTATCCGCCTCCTTTGAAACTGGCACGGAGGCGGGTTGGGGGCGGGATGGGTTCGTTCCCCCCCCGATTTGGGGATTTTAACCCCCCACACGCCTCCAACCCCGCCTCTATGGCCCAATGAAAATCCTGCCCATAGAGTTTGTCATTTAATCTCTCCTGCCTTCCACCCTATCACAGACCTTCCCTTTTGTTCTTTCCTGCCCCCCCTCACCTTTCCCTGCCCCTGCACTTGCTTAAAATCTGTTACATCTCTGACTTTTTCCTGTTCTAACGAAAGGTAATCGACCTCTCCCCATAGATGCTGCCGGCCCTACTGAGCAATATTCCCATTGTCCTGCACAGGCCGTTTTCCGGCTTTACAATAGGAAAAACTGCACATGTGCGGAAATTTGAATGGGACGCGCAACCCGTTAAAGGGGCCGCTCACCCAAAAACTATTAAAGGGAACATTGCTGCTGAGTATTTCCAGCATTTTCTGCTTTTATCCCACATTTCCAAGGATTAGAAGCACGGTTTCCAAAGCAGCATACGACATACAAGGTAATGAAATTCTTTCCTCCTAGACAAGCAATGATGCTATTAATCAATTTTACCATTGTTGGGTATGAAGATTGGACTTCTGACCAGTGTGGTGGGATTCAATTGGTTTTTGTCAAATACCAAATAGATTGTCTGTGATATAAAAATGCAATCTTGTATTGCATTAACACCTCCAAACCGTGAAGTAACATTTGTGCAACTTATTTATGATTATCAGAGATGGGCAGCATTGTGGGGAAGCAGGCAGCTTCACCTCAACACTAAAGTCCGCCTCCAGATAGATTCGTGTATTATCTCAATTTCTCGCACACAAAGACAGATTCATCCTGAAAGCAGCTTAACAGGCTGTTATTTTAATTTCACAATATCTAGGCCTAGCTAAAATTTCACACCAAAAAAATATTGAGAGATTTTACAGTTTGAAGTCAAATGCAGATCAGCTTCCATCGTACTTACACGTTTTGGGGGTAATTTTATCTTTTGGCAGGTAGGTTGTGAAGAGAGAATAAAAAGGTAGAAGACGGAAAAAATGTTCATGTCATATTTGTACTCCACAGTAGTATTGGCTTTATTTTTTATAGCAATTAATACAGAGGGCATATTTTCACTATTTACATGGATATGGAGTTAAGAACATAAGAAATAGGAGCAGGAATAGGCCATTCGGCCCCTCAAACCTAACCCGCCATTCAATAAGATCATGGCTGATCTGATCTTGGCCTCAACTCCAATTTTCTGCCTGTTCCCCATAACCCTTGACTCTCCTGTAGTTCAAAAATCTGTCTATCTCAGCCTTGATTATATTCAATGACTCAGCCTTCACAGCTCTCTGGGGTAGGCTGAGTTATGTAAGACAGTTTTACATGTATGTATTCCTGTGTGCACTTGCAACACTGCTTCCAGGCAAATAATGAGATACATATTTACTCCCACTAGAACACTAGGGGGGCAATTTTGTGACTGGGGGCACGTTGGAGGCAGGACTGCTGCTTGTCGGGTCGATGTCCCGCCTCCATCGATTTGCGGCCAACCCACGCTATTTTCCCTTGATTGACCTGGTTAAGCCCACCCAGCTGGCTTAGCAGGCCAATTAAGGGAAAGCCGGTTGCAGAGCACGTCAACTTATGACATTTCATCTGTCAAAAACAGATGAATTGTCATCATTTGGCAGCTCTGTGAAGCTGTCAAACAGTGACATTCTCTGCAGTTTGATGAGGTGGCTGGGTACTACTTTACACTGGCTGACCCTGGATCCCTGTCTTCAGAGGCCATTTACTGCAGTGGTTGCTCTCCACTGTAATGAGGGAGGAAGGATGGACTAGACGGAGAAAGGCTGCTCCCACTAGTTGATGGTACAAGGACTAGGGGACACATACTTAAGGTTTTGGGCAAGAGATACAGGGGGGATGTGAGGAAAAATTTTTTTATGCAGCGAGTGGTGATGACCTGGAACTCGCTGCCGGCAGAAGTGGTGGAAGCGGAGACATTCAATGTTTTCAAGGGGAGACTGGGTAGGCACTTGAGGGAAATAAACTTGCAG
The DNA here is from genome assembly GCF_052327205.1 of Somniosus microcephalus. Classification (NCBI taxonomy): domain Eukaryota; kingdom Metazoa; phylum Chordata; class Chondrichthyes; order Squaliformes; family Somniosidae; genus Somniosus; species Somniosus microcephalus. The sequence goes on along the minus strand of NC_140999.1, from coordinate 27,250,813 downwards.
GGCCACGGGGATAGAGCGAGGGAATGGAACTGACCGGATTGCTCTTCAGAGAGCCGGCAGGGACTCAATGGGCTGAATGGCCTCCTTCTGTGCCGTTATGACTCTATGGCCTCGATTTTCATTGAGCTGTGGATGCGGGCTTGGAGGCGTGCGGGGGGTTAAAATCGCAAAAGCTGGCGGGCGGGACCCCCCCGGGAACCTCCCCCCGCCTGGTTCCTGACTCCAAGCAATTTTAACTCAGTCGTGTCTGATGGTCCCGACTCCGTCCCGCATCCAACAGGCGGGACTGGTCATTAAGGCCCTTAACAACCACTAAATGGCCTCTATAATCCTATTTTGAAAGGCCCTTGCGAATTAAACCCTATTTCCCACGTGAAACATGCCTGGTGGGAAATACGAATGTGAAACCTGGCGGGAGCACTATTGGACTGCTGACTATCAACTGCAGGTCAACCATTAAAGAGGAGATTTGATCAGCCATGATTTGCAGGTGGCAGGACTTAGTGGTCTCAGGTCTGGGGCAACTTTTAGAAGGCTTAACCACACCTGTGGAAGGTTGGAGCCTCTCACCCATCTCCAGTGTGACCTCCTGGGAAACCCCTCTTGCCACCTTCACTCAGCGCTTCCTCAATGGAGGCATATACCAGAAGCATGGGAGTCATTTATTTCCTTCCCATCTGGGCATTAGAGGAGCTTGAGCACCAGCCGCAGCAGCAGCAGAACCAGGAACAACAGCAGCACCAGCAACAGCAGCAGCAGCAGCAGGAGCCCCAGGCTGCTGCTCACCCACCTGAAGCTGCACAGGCCAGAAGGGGCCAGCGCCTGGAAGCCCGTCGGCGCAGGAGATACCCCCCAAACAGGGTCTACAGATGCAGGGTCAGCTACCTCAAAATGTCTGAGCAGCAGTGCCAAAGGCGGCTCCGACTTTCGCGAGAGGTAGTGACTGACATCTGCGCAATGCTACAGCAAGACCTGCTGCCCAGAGGACCAGGTGGACAAGCATTACCAGTGGCCATCAAAGTCACCACCGCAATCAACTTTTTTGCCTCAGGCTCATTCCAGGGATCAGCAGCAGACATCAGCGGCATCTCCCAGGCAGCCGCACACACTTGCATCACGCAGGTAACCGATGCCCTCTTTGCCATCGCGCACGATCACATCCATTTCACCAAGGATCAAGCAAGTTTCACGGCGCATGCGGTTGGATTAGTTAATCTGGCAGGCTTTCCAAGGGTGCAGGGCGTCGTTGACTGCACACATGTGGCCCTTAGGGCACCCCATCGCAATCCAGGTATTTTTGTCAACCGCAAGGGCTTCCACTCCCTTAACATTCAGCTGATGTGTGACCACAAGAAGGAAATTTTGCATGTTTGTGCCATGTACCCTGGCAGTTGCCATGACTCCTTCATACTGCGCCAGTCTAGTGTGCCTCTGCTATTCAGTCCGCCAGACCAACTTAACAGATGGCTACTTGGAGACAAGGGCTATCCCCTGAGGACGTGGCTAATGACGCCGTTGAGGAGGCCAGCCAACGAAGCTGAGGAGCGCTAAAACTCCAGCCACATTTCCACCAGATCCATAATCGAGCAAACCATTGGTTTGCTGAAGATGCGCTTCAGATGCCTGGATAGATCAGGTGGAGCCCTACAGTACTCAGCAGCCAGGGTCTCCAGAATCATCGTGGTTTGCTGTGCACTTCACAACATGGCACAGCGTCATGGCTTGCAGATTCCTGAGGAGCAAGTGGCTCCTCACATATCCTCCTCAGATGAGGAGGAGGAGGAGGAGGAGGATTGCGAAAACGAACATCCTGCAAAGGCCCATCAACCAGCGGCAGCATTATGCGAGAACATTGCTGCCCGGGATGCAAGGAATGCACTCATCCTGGCCAGATTTGCTTAGCCTAGTCAATCAAACACTTTTGCCTCGCTGCTTCTTACCAGAGCTTTGACAATGGCCAAGAACCAGAGGATTCCTAGCACTCTGACCACCATACTGACAGTTGCAAGTATTCCTAAGGCCTCAATGTGGAAGTCCCAATAGCGAAATGACAGACGCCACAACTGCAACATTTGCCATCAGAATTTTTATGTTCAATAACGACGTGATGGCATTTTTACAGTAAACACAAAATTGCACTCAAGTGACTACCCTTGTGACTATTTGTGCAGAATTTTCCTCTTACGTGTGCTCATATGTGGTGCCTCTCCTGTGGCTTCAGATGATGTGGAGGCCCCTTGCTCACTTTCCTGCTGCTCCTGTCTCAACACCTTGGGCGGGCATCCTCTGGGGTTGCGAGCCTGTGGGGGCTCGTCAACAGTCTGCTGCTCCTGTGGCTGTGCAGGGGCTGAGACGTCTATCTCACTTGGGTGTGGACTCTGGTGGGGCTCTGACCGAGGGCTCTGCAGTGGCATGGAAGTATGAGCGCTTGGAGAGGAGCCCCCCACTTCCTTGAGGTCTGCCACCAACCTCCCTCTCATGGGTCAGGTCCCCCTCAGCGCCTGCAAGTGGCTGGAGAGCACCTTGCTGCACATCTGGGGGGTCATGGGGACCCGTATCTGCAATGGCAGTCCTACTCAGAAGGACTTCCATGAAGGTCTGGTAACTCTGTTCAATAGATGCCCATCGCACCTCAAGAGATGTCATTCTATTCTGAACAATGACCATGTTTTCCATACCCTGGCGACTAAGCTCCTCCATGGCTGTAGCCATCCTCTCCTCTACCATAGCCATCCTCTCCTCTACGGTAGCCAACCTTACCACGGAGGTAGCAATCCTTTCCACGGAGGTAGCCATCGTTTCCGTGGTGATGCGTTCATGCGCCAATGACTCTACAAAGGCTCTGCTCATGTTCGCTATGGACTCCTCCATTTGCTCCACACTCGCAGTGACCCTAGAGACAAAACCTGCCAGAGACTCCTGCATCTGTGCCTGGAGTTCCATCACCTCTGATCTTATGGATGGACCCAGAGGCAGAGGATCGACATGCTGCTGAGCCGAGCTGGGAGCGTCCTGCACCCTCCGGCTAGGACTCTCCACTGCTATCCCTGTCTCCACAATCTGCTGATGCTCACTTGTGAGCTGTGATACACCAGGTGACAACACTACTCTATGTCCCGAAAGTCCCACCGAGCTGTGAGTGTCTGCGCTGGTGCTGGGTGCGCTGAATTCTGCTGACGCTGCACCCTCAGAGGTTGCAACTTCCTCTGAGGAGTCTGGCTGCTCAGCCTCTTTTTCCTGGCTAGGGGGGACGGATGCTTGTGATGGTCCTGTGGGGGAGTAAAGGAAAGAGTCAGAGATGTGGTGCAAAGGCTACATGCACATAGCTTTTTGCAGATGCTCATAAGTCCATCTGTTACAGCTTCACAATCATTATCAGCGACTCATGCAATGTCAAAGAGATGGGAAACTTTTCTGTCACCAGCTTGCTGTGTTACACCTGTCTGTCCGTCCCCCATGCGCGAATCATCCTCTATTCCCATAATTTCCAGTACCGCCTCCTCCCAGGGGGTCAGGTGGGCTATTGAGGCTGTCCCTCCTCCTGTCCTGGCTCGCTCTCTTTTGTTGTGGGCTCTCTTTTCCTGCAATGAGGGAGACAAGGGGAGGTTGAGTGAGAATGAAGGAGTGAGTGTAGAGATTGCATAGCATAGATACTTAGAAGGAGTCAAAGATGGAGTGAGGTTGCAAGACCAAGGGCCCTCCCTGTGTGTTGTCACTTGTGTTCAAAGCATCAGAGTGATAGGGAGTGTGAGGGCTGCATGGTCAAATAGTTATGTGAATGTGAGCATAGAGAGGGAATGGGTAAGGGTGCATGGATGTCAGTGTCAAGTGGGATGTGGAGGAAGAGATTGCTAAAGCTGATTGCTGGTGAGGAAAGGCAATGGGGATCAGATTGAGGGTGATGGGAAATTCATACTCACTTTTCCAGTGCGCTGAAGGTCATGAAATCTTTTCCTGCACTGTATCCAGGTTCTGCGGGTGACTCCCAAGGAGTTGACCTCCTCAGCCACCTGCATCCACACTGCCTTGGTCTGAGTGGGAGGCCTCTTCCTCCCTGATGAAGGGAACAGGACCTCCCTGTTGGCCCTAGCCCCATCCACTAATGCCTGCAGTGCCACCTCGTCAAAGCAAGGAGCTGATCTGGCCCTCCCACTTGTCATATTTGCTGCAGCTCCCTCACACTGCACAGTCAAGAAGCTTGGCAGTCTGCAGAAGAAGCAAGGCTTGCTGTGGACCTTAAATGCAGCAACAATGATGACATCATCGGAGGGGAATTTCAGTCATGAAAAAAAGGCTTCCCACACGTTGGAAATCAATTGGCTAATTCAGTTAAAATTGCAGCAATCTCCCACATCCATTTAGATTCGTGGGGGAAACATGAAATTCGGATAACACGACACGAGTTAAACTCCTCCCCCACCCTCCATGACTCTATGATAACTGACATCGAATCACTTCAGCCACTCTCAATATTATCATTTTATTTTGGACTCTGGCTTGATTTTACAAAACAGTTATGAGAAAGATAAACACAAAAACATTTTCGAGAATTCACCAAAGGAATCTAAACAGAAATGGAGTTTATAAGACAAAATACAAGTGAATTATCGGTACAATTTATTTTCAGAGGTATTAGAAACATACGCTGATATTATAAAATGCTGGACTCACAGAAACAATTCTCTCCAAAATCATAGTATGTTTGCCTGGTAACCTGAAGCATTATCAAAAATTCTAAACAATTTCTTGATTAGGAATGATCTCCACATTGATTCAAAGGTATAATTATAGGGATGCAAACTGGCATTAAACTGCAAACTTAATAAAAACTTTCCATTTCAAAATAAATCTCTTGAAGTATAAAATAAAATTCAGTTCTATATATGTTCTCTGTTATTACCACAGCTACCGTGTTTGACTCTGTTAACCTGCTTTGGGGCAGTGTAGACAAACAGCAAGTATACTGCAGCTACTGTTACCTGCTTTGGAGCAGTATAGGCCGGAAGCACCAAGTATACTGCAAGTGCCTGTTTGACTCTGGTACCTAATCTATTACAGTGCAAGCCCTGCAGTTTTCCATTGCCAACTGCAGAACAGTTTGGGCAAAGTTGATCTCTGCTATGTGCTTAAATGATTGTGCTTCGTGCTACTTAAGGTGCTGGTTACATTTTTTAAGTTAATGAAGAACAGACTGTCCCGGCAGTTAACATTAACATCTACTGTACTATCATTGCTACTATTACAACAACTTGCATGTATATAGCTTATATATACTAAAATGTCCCAAGGCGCTTCACAGGAGTGTAATCGAGACAGAAATTGACACCGAGCGAAAGAAGGAGACATTAGGACAGGTAACTAAATGCTTGGTCAAAGAGCAAGCGTCTTAAAGGAGGAGAGGTGGAAAGGAAAAGAGGTTTGGAGTGGGAATTCCAGAGCTTAGGACCTAGATGGTTGAAGACATGGCCGCCAATAGTGAGGCAAAGCAAGTGGGGAATGCACAAGAGGCCAGAGTTGGAGGAACATAGAGTTCTCGGAGGGTGGTCAGGCTGGAGGAGGTTACAGAGATGTGGGGGGGGGGGGGGGGGGGGGAGCGAGACCGCATGAAAACTACAGGGCTGATTCTGCGCCTCAGTGGGATGTGCACGATGGGATATTGCAGGCAGACAGCCTGTGATTTTCTGAATTTTAAGGGCAAGAAATCACAGGCCATGCGTGGATTTCCAGCCATGCGCTCCCCCCGAGCACTGCTCGCCACTAGGAACAAAGGAGAGTGGAATTAGCTCACATCAGTACAAAGCCTGTCGTGTGACTGATCCCTAAGAGATTGGTCTGTAATAAATAGCAAAATAACAACGTGCATGATACTGAAATTAGTGTCGTTTTTAAGTGGAATTGGTAAACCTTTTAACAACATTCTACGATGGATTTCTCAGCACTGCCTCTGCAGCTGTGGAATGTGAGTCTGTTCTTATTACAATGGGAAGATGGCACAAAGCTTTATTAAAGTTAACAAGGAGCAGTCAGCGGTGATTGCATCGCTGAAACCACGACACATCACGTCAGATTGCTGATAAATACTCTTCTGAGGCCTCTTGAAATGATGTCTCGCTCAAAATTGTTTCTCCAACAGCCTTCGCCAATCAATTATTTGGGTTGGGCAGCAAGTTTGTTAAATATGGTGGAATTGTCTGCTGCACCACAGTAAAATATAAGCCCACAGGCCTCGAAATTACACTGTGTGATAATAGTGTATGAACACTTAATGTAAACCTCTTTGCCTGCTATTTTATACAGATTCTTTAACAGTAATCACATGCAATTTATCTAACATTTTAAAAACAAGGAGATCAGCCACATTTAATCCATTGCTCAGTAATTCAGTTTAAATAATGGGAAGTTTCTGAGACACACTGCAATAGAGCTGATAATCCCAGTTCATGCTGATGGCAGGAACCTCACATGATGACTCCACATATTGGAAAATTATGGTTGCCATTTTCTGTCTGGAAAGGGCAGCCGGCCTGCGATTTCCTGGAATGCGTGGCTAGCAGACTGGGCCTTGCACCAGCAGCATGAACTCAACATTAAAAAGTGGCCTATCTCTATTTAGAGCACTTATAAAAACATGCATGACAGTCCAGTTTATATGAACTTCACATATCATGTGAACCTTTATTTTGACAGCAAATTTTAGCTCAATGTAATGTCCTCTGTAACAAAATGTGCTGCACTTAAACAGTACATTCATTGTGTGAAGCGCTTTGAGAGATTTCAATGAGCTATATAAACGCAAGTACTTCTTTCTACAAACATTGCAAAAGAGTAATCTAGGCCGGGGTGCTCGACCTGAGGTCCTTGGCCACAAGTGTCTTCAAGCCCTGGCAAGCCATCCCTCAAAGCCCAATCAACTCAGTCCCATTTGTTCTAATATTTCTTATTTGCTAGCTTGTCCTGTTTGAATTCCCTGGGCCTGGAGGTTGTAAAGTGCTATATTTAGCATTGTTGCCTCTTTGGAAAGATAAATCTTAAATGGGAACACCAAGATCTTCCAGTATCAGCAATTTGAGATAGTAACAAATGAATGGGAACATTGACTTAAACTTTATAAGTGGCCCAAGGCTCTCTGGTAAGCTATGGTCCATTGGTCAATGAGGACAAAAGCTTGGATACCCCTGATGTGGCAAAAAAAAACAGGAACATACAACCTAAAGTACCTCGATCAAAGAAAGGAACTTGATTGGCAGCAGCAGAAAATGGTTTTAAAATCTCAGTCATTTATTTAACAGAACGAATTACTCAAGTGGAGTAAACATCTTCAAAGTATAATGTCCAATTACACTTTATTTTCTTACACATAAATATGGGAGTAGACTCATTGAAACTTATAAAATTCTAACAGGACTAGACAGACTAGATGCAGGAAGGATGATCCCGATGGTCGGGGAGTCCAGAACCAGGGGTCACAGTCTAAGGATAAGGGTAAGCCATTTAGGACAGGGATGAGGAGGAATTTCTTCACCCAGAGAGTGGTGAACCTGTGGAATTCTCTACCACAGAAGGCAGTTGAGGCCAATTCATTAAATATATTCAAGAAGGAGTTAGATATATTTCTTAAGGCTAAAGGGGTCAAGGGATATGGGGAGAAAGCAGGGACAGGGTACTGAATTTGGCTGATCAGCCATGATCTCATTAAATGGCGGAGCAGGCTCGAGGGTCCGAATGTCCTACTCCTGCTCCTATCTTCTATGTTTCTATGTTAGACATTATGATAGGGACTATTATACCGATTACTGCCTGCGATAAAATAGAGCACAGAGAAATTTGGTAAACGTGCGCTAAGTGTTTGTATAAGAACAGCGCAGTTCATAATTTCTACCCATGGAACTGTTGCACATTCCTCATAGTCTTGTCACAGTGATAATCTACTTTCAGACAAAATACGCTGGCCGTGCTTCATCCAAACATATCTCCAATCTACATCTGAACGGGATGTGATAACATTTGTAAAAGGCCGTATATTCATTGAATGTCTACAGTAAAATCATGCTTATTTCAAACACACTGAATAAGAGTATAAAAATATCAAAAATACAATATGTACAAGTACAACCTCTGTGTAATGGAGTCCAATGGCATTATTTAAAAATAATATGGAGTATTCTGATTTTAGTCCTCTCACACAAGACACCACATAAAGGTCAGCAACAAAGCGTCCACCAGCCCTTACTCCAGTCTGCAGATGGTAGATCTTGCAGGCTCAGTACAGTAGGTCTGACCATGCCAGGAATGGAGGGGAAAAGAGATCAGAATAAATTTGATTTCAGTGTCAGGTTTCAAGTCTAACCAGATAGGAATTTTGTGAATTCTGAAACAAATGGCCATTTGCCACTATTCGGATTTGAGGATGGGGGTGTTTAAGTTGGTCAATTAATTGAGACCAGCAGTGGCCGGATCATGCAGAGGCATTTTGGTTCTGGGAATAAAGGGAGGGTCCCTTCCTGACACCTAACTTGCTTTACTCAAATGGGAGCGAGATAATTTTCCTTCTCTGGCCCTCAAGAGTTAGCACCATTGATTAAGGCTGACTGTATGCTGGAGGTTATAAGATTTTCTTTGGAACACATGAGGCCAGACCAGGCTGCAGATCAATGAAGCTCTGGGAACATTTCAAAATTATCTAGTGTATAGCTTGCTTTTGTTCTCCTGTGTTAACCTTGGGTTCAATAATAAAAAAAAGTTGATTTGGATTCAACATTCATGTGAATCCATTATTGAAGCTTCCAAAAGAACAGTGCTTGAGGCATATAAATCACCCAAGAGTATATGCTAGAGCTTACACTCATCATTTACTATGTAACTCCTTCAGGACAGAATATCCTTTGGAACTCCAATCACATCATTTTAACCATATAATAATTTGCAAAATAACTACCTTGCTGGCTACTAATAGGGATGAGTGTTGAATTGAACTCAAATCTCAAAGTGACTTTAATTGGTCCAATTTGTGTTATTCCAACTCCTAATAAAAAGGTAGCATGCATGTGCAAACTGCAATGCTGAACACCAATTTTTGTTGAAACCATAGCAACAAAGATAGACACCATCTGAATAAAATACAAACTATTAGCAATCAAGTGGTGGGAGGGACAGTGGGAGGGTATGAATCGCCGACTCCTGGCAGTCTAATGCACAGTTGCACCTGATTACTCAAGGAATAGCAGGAAGTGCCTGATCCGTGGTACCCTAGGAGGAAAGTATGCATCTAAACCTTGTTGACTTAGTTAGTGTAGGTGCTGTATTCAACCTCTAGTGTTTTAGTGTAGTGTTGTCCAATATATTAGCCATTAGCCACATGTGGCTAATTGGGAATCCAGATATAGCTAATTGAATTTCTGATTAGCAAGTAAAAAATGAGTAATAGACAATTATCAATTTCAATATTCACTCAGATGGCCTACGCATGTGTACTTTTTGTGTACTTGTTGGTAAAAAGGTAAGATGAAAAGCAGAGTGTGCGAGTGTTTATTGATCGTTGTGTGTGCTTTACATCCTTGGTTACTGATTATTGGTTATCTGCTAAAATGGAGCGTAATGCAGATGAAAATGCTGAACTTCAGCACCATGGAAACACCAGCAACATCGTATGGAGAGAGGAGCTGTCATCGTGATCAGATCGACCAATCATAATAACTGCTCCAGGCCAGCAGAAGGTAGCAAGCCCAACCAATACCAAGCGGCTCCAACAGGGCACACCATGGCAAAGGTCAAGCAGCGGAGAGCAGGGGCAGATCTGGCGCCTCTTGTTGTGTGAATCAACATTCTCAGTAATCTCTCCGATGACGTCAAAGTACCGCTCGCAACGGCTGGACAAAACTCTAGAAGCTGCACTAAGATGTGAGGTGTCTGATCAATTCACGTTAGAATTCCAAACTTTGGAGAAAGAGAAAGTCTGCAGAGTTTCGCACTAAATGGTGGTAGATGCTTGTGAAGTAAATAAACATGTGAAGTGCCTGTATTGAATGTGAGGCATTTTCTACTAAAATTAGTGCATGTGGCTAAAACGGTGTCGCCATGGCCACACCTGTGGCTAGTCAGCGATTTCTATTGGACAACAATCTTCTAGCGAGGATTCGGTCTGCATCTGACATTTGACAGTCTAGCAGAGTTATGCGTGTCACGTTACTGGGGTTTATTGGGTGATATGTGTTTTGATGCTCTAGTGAGGGTTAATCACTGGGCGATTTTAACCTAAACCGGGAAACTGACGGGATCAGCTGCAGTGCTGGTTTTGCACCCCACCCGATTTTATTCTCCATTGAAATCAGTGAAGTGTAATATTGGGCGGGGTGTAAAACCGGCGTTCCACTGGCCCTCTTAATCTCTGATGGTCTCATTTGGGTTATGCATCCAACCTGTAACTGGGGAGGGGGGGTGGGTATGCCCGATCGCTGCTGGTGCAATAGCAGATATTCCTGGTGGTCTAGTGGGGTTACAGCCTCACGTTCGTTATGTGTGGAGACCTGAATGGGCTTTGGTTTTCAGAAACCAAACAAAGAAATCCAATCACTGACCCCTTACTCCACAGAACAAATTAAAAAAATTAATACAAAGAAAAGCTCTTATTGGATTTAAATTAATTGAAATAATAGAACGTGTTATACGCAGGCACTAACAAATCAGGAGGAAAGGCACTCTGTTTCATTCAAGACAAACTGTTATTGTGGGTCTAGCACAGTCCTCAGTCAGTCAGAATCCTTCAGTAACCTGATATTTTGCATATTTACCAGAATGGCCCATGAAACAGTATCAGAACACTTTCCAGCATCTCAGTAAAAGCATGAAATGAAGTGTGTGACGACTTTAGAATCTTTCCTGCATCAAATCCTCTTCTTCTTTGGGCACAGTTTGAGCATTGCTGTTCGTATTTGCTCCTGAAGCTGGCTTTTTCTTCCGTATGCTTGCTCCTGAGGTAATGAGGTCAGCGTACCCTTTGTCCTGTGAAAAAGCATAGGCCGAACGACGACGTGTTGAATCTCTTCTGAAATGAATGGCCTTATTGTCTGACATTTGATCACCTTTGTTTGGATCTTCATAAGTTGCCTGGAAATAATCAAAAAGACCAACATTTAGTGGAAGAATTAGCATTCCCTCTTGTGTATCCATTTAGGTTACAGTTCATGAATCTTAACTCATTAAAGGCTGGTCCTTATTCACTACGAATCCTGTGTGAAGTATTGACGTGCTCTGTAGGGCTGTGGAAAATGGCACAAGGGGTCATTATCAACTTCACCACAAGAGGTGGATCACCAGCCTGTTGTAGAACCCGACAAATTGCACTGCCAGATTACCACCCAGGCATGGGCTGCTGGCTATATGTATCCTTCCTCCTTGCATTTTCTTCCATAAGATCAAGCAGTGACTTTAGTCTACTAACTTAACGATTAGATCACGAGGCTTGTTGCAGCTCCACCTGGCATTGTTTTTTTACTGGGAAACTCCACAATGAAGTTACCATGCCACAGCAAGATTGCAGCTCAGGGAATCTTTTTGAAAACCATGCAAATGTATTTTTTTTTTTACAGACTTATTGCAACAGAGCACCAATTAATGTTTGTATATTTTATTCATTTTTATTCTCACGGATTCCCATTTCAGAACTCTAACTAATGGCATCAAATAAATCCACGATACATACAAAATTCTTACAGGGCTTGACAGGGTAGATGCAGGGAGGATGTTTCCCCTGGTTAGGGAGTCTAGAACCAGGGGTCACAGTCTCAGAATAAGGGGTCGGCCATTTAGGACTGAGCTGAGGAGACATTTCTTCACTCAGAGGGTGGTGAATCATTGGAATACTCTACCCCAGAGGGCTGTGGAGGCTCAGTCATTGAGTATATTCAAGATAGAGATCGATAGATTTTTGAATATTAAGGGAATCAAGGGATATGGGGATAGTGCAGGAAAGTGGAGATGAGATAGAAGATCAGCCATGATCTTATTGAATGGCGGAGCAGGCTCGAAAGGCCAAATGGCCGACTCCTGCTCCTATTTCTTATGTTCTTACCTTATGATACCAGGATTCACACAAATCCCATTTCACATCCCGTTTGATAGAACACGAGTCATCTACTTTTGCTGTAAGATAGACAAATCGGAGTATTTTCTAAATGGTGAAAAACTAGAGACTGTAGAGAAGCAAAGAAATCTGGGAGTCCAAGTACAAAAATGATTAAAAAGCCAGTCGACGGGTACAAAAAGCAATCAAAAGGCGAATGGAATGTTGGCCTTTATCTCAAGGGGACTGGAATACAAAGAGGAGGAAGTTATTCCCTAGGTGTAGAGAGCCTTGATCAGACCCCATCTGGAGTATTGTATTAAATTCTGGGCATCACACTTCAAAAATGATCTATTGACCTTGGAGGGGGTGCAGCGCAGATTCATCAGAATGATACCAGGGATTAAAGGGTTAAATTATGAGGACAGGTTGCGTAAACTTGGCTTGTATTCCCTTGCGTATAGGAGATTGAGAGGTGATTTAATGGAGCTATTTAAAATGATAAAAGGATTTGATGGGATAGATAAAGAGAATCCATTTCTTTTGGGGAATCCAGGGCAGCACGGTGGCATAGTGGTTAGCACTGTTGCCTCACAGCGCCAGGGACCCGGGTTCAAATCCGGCCTCGGGTGACTGTCTGTGTGGAGTTTGCACATTCTCCCCGTGTTTGCGTGGGTTTCCTCTGGGTGCTCCGGTTTCCTCCCACAGTCCAAAGATGTGCGGGTTAGGTTGATTGGCCATGATAAAAAAAATTGACCCTTAGTGTTAGGGGGGATTAAATACGTGGGGTTATGGGGATAGGGCTTGGGTGGGATGGCTGTCGGTGTAGGGACCGGGTGCTAGGGTTTGGATGATCAGCCATGATCTCGTTGAATGGCGGAGCAGGCTCGAAGGGCCGAATGGCCTACTCCTGCTCCTATCTTCTATGTTTCTATGACAAGAGGGCATAATCTTAAAATTAGAGCCAGGCCATTCAGGAGTGAAATCAGGAAGCACTTTTTCTCTCAAAGAGTAGTAGAAGACTGGAACTCTCATTCAAAAAGCTGTGGATGCTGGTTCAATTAAAGCTTTCAAGACTGAGATCAATAGATTTTTGTTGGATCAAGGGATATGGGCCAAAGGCAGGTATATGGGGTTGAGGTACAAATCAGCCATGATCTAATTGAATGGTGGAACAGGCTCAAGTGGCTGAATGGCCTGCTCCTGTTGCTACCTTCCTACTGATTGGCTCAGCAGGTAATGGCTTCAGGGTTAGTTCTCCTGCTTCTTGCCTCTGCACACAGTTTTATCAAATCTCAACCAGTGGGATGTCTGCCTACGGCAGGTACTCCACATCAGGAAGTCGATGAATTGAAAGCTTCCATCTCACTGTGCTCCGAACAGACCTCATGCAACAATTGTTGGGATGTCTGCAGTTAAGCTAAAGGAGAATATGTGGAGGAGATGGTTATTAGAAAAATGAGGAAGTCAGAAACACAAATTTTACTTTGGGAGAACTGCGTGGAGCAAGGAGTAAGGACTCAGTCCTTCATAGTTCCTGAATACAGAAAAGAACTTAATGAGAAAAAGTACCTCACACAGTCCTTTGAGAACTTTCCAACTCCCTGCATCATGTCAGACATTCTGCAGAAATTCAGCAGTGGCATTTGTACAGACATGAGAGGATTTCAGAAATCTGCAACCCACGTGACAGCTCCATGGCTATTTGCAGCGAATCCCCCCCATTCCCCCCCCCCCCCACCCCCACCCCAAAGGCAGAAGTCCAAACCCATGGAATTCATGGGTGTGGTATCGACCCTATAGCACAGATTAGGATAGTGCTGCACGCCTGAATTTGAGATGAGAGTCTTAGCAGGCGTAATGTTTCTAAGTAAATTAATTTGGGCGGTCCTAACCCCATTTTAAGGACCATGGCACAAAAATGTCCAAAGTTTTCATTTAAGAGAGGCTAGTGTGGCAAATGGAAATAGCGATGTGACACTACGGCAGTAGGCAGTTCTCTAGCATAGAGAACATAGACATACTGGTGACATGGGCAGACACATGGCAGATGCAATTTAATGTGGATAAGTGTGAAGTGATGCACTTTGGGAAAAACAACATGGAGAGGCAATGTAATCTAAATGGTACTATTTTGAGAGGGGTGCAAGAGTAGAGGGACCTGGGGGTGCATATTTACAAATCCTTGAAGGTGGCAGGGCAAGTTGATAAGGCAATTCAGAGAGCGTGTGGAATACTTGGCTTTGTAAATAGGGGCATTGAATACAAAAACAAGGAAGTCATGCTTAACCTTTAAAATCACTGGTTAGGCTTCACCTGGAGTATTATGTACAATTCTAGGCACCGCACTTCAGGAAGGAAGTCAAGGCCTTGGTGTGAGTACAGGAAAGGTTTACCAGGATGATACCAGGGATGAGGGATTTCAGTTATGTGGAGAGATTGGAGAAGCTGGGATTGTTCTCCTTAGAGCAGAGAGATTTAAGGGGAAACCTAATAGAGGTATTCAAAATTATGAGGGGTTTTGATAGAGCAAGTAGGGAGAAACTGTTTCCTTTGGCAAGTGGGTCGGTAACCAGAGGTCACGGCCTAGAAATTCATTATAGCCACTTTTGGGGCGGTAAAGTCGGGCGGCCGCTAAAGTTTGCGCCCGGCGCAAATTCGAGGCCACTTCCCCGATATTCATTAGCTTCGCCCTAAGAGTTTGCTCGAGTGCTAAAACTGGCGATGCACGGCTCTCTTTAGGCGCTAAGCCGGCGGCCCGGGCGCTAACACCGGAAGGTGGGCGCAGGGCAGGTGCGGCGAGCTGCTGATTGACGGCAGACACTCTGGCTCCGGTGAGCTCTTAAAGGGGGAGGGTGGATTTGGTTTTTTGAAAGGCCGAGACTGCTGTATTTGTGTTGTTGGGGAGGGCTTCTCTCCATCAGTTTGTTATGTGGTACCGGCACAACAACAACACCACCACCACCACCACCACCACCACCTCCTCCTCCTCCTCCTCCTCCTCCTCCATCATCATCATCATCATCTTTGTCTCTCACAAAGTGTTGCAAAACGGCTGCCTTTTCAACTGCAGGAGTGCCCTTTAATTTGCGCTCCCCGCGGCCCGCCTCGGCTGTGTACCGTTCCACTTCACAGTCGTTAGGGCCGCCCGGCGCACAATGGGGCGGCGCGAGTGAAGTTCTGGTTCCGGGCGCACAAAGGGCGTTGCACGACGAAATGACGTCATGATCTGCGCGCGCAGCAGGGCGCGCGCTAAGACTTTGCGCCGGCGCTAAATGTCTACTGAAGTTAGGGCGAGGCGCAGATCGCGCTGCGCCCGGGCGCTAAGCGCCTAGCGCTCGAGATCTACTCCTCCTAAGGCGCTAACGGCTGGCGCGCCCAACTGAATTTCTAGGCCCACAGATTTAAAATAGTTGGCAAAAGAACGAGAGGGGAAATGAGGAGAAATGATTTCACGCTGAGGATTGTTGCGATGTAGAATGCACTAGCAGAAAGTGTGTGGAATCAGATTCCATTGGAACTTTCAAAAGGCAATTGGACATGTTTTTGAAGAGAACCAATTTGCAGGGTTATGGGGAGAAAGCTGGTGCGTGGGGCTAAATTGGACAGCTTTATCAAAGAGCCAGCACAGGCACGATGGGCCGAATGGCCCCCTTCTGGGCTGTAAGATTCTATGATTCTAACTTTGTTGAGGCGGAGTAGAAGAGCTTAAATGCATCTAATCTATGCTACACTTGAGGTAGGATTGCTTGAAGTACAAAAGTTCCTCCAGGGGGGCACGGTGGCATAGTGGTTAGCACTGTTGCCTCACAGCGCCAGGGACCCGGGTTCAAATCTGGCCTCGGGCGACTGTCTGTGTGGAGTTTGCACATTCTGCGTGGGTTTCCTTCGGGTGCTCCGGTTTCCTCCCACAGTCCAAAGATGTGCAGGTTAGGTTGATTTGGCTATGTTAAATTGACCCTTAATGTTAGGGGATTAAATACGTGGGGTTACAGGGATAGGGTGGGATATGTGTCGGTGCAGGCTCGATGGGCCAAAATGGCCTCTATCTGCACTGTGGGGATACTGTGTATACTGTGTAACTAACACCTTGACAAGCACAAAGGTAATTTGTAAAATGAAGTGTTGCTTTATATTTTCATCATTATGATTTGGAATTGTGTTCTGCATCTATGCTATTGAACTCTTAAAATCCCACTGGCCTAGCAAGGTTGCTGTCACTAAAGCTGCAGGGATATGTATGGGACCAGCATACCCGATTCATCTTCCAACTTTCCTTCTCTGGAGAAGAGTCATATCTTCACTTGCTGTCCCTCACCAAACATTTTAGCCACGATTGGGAGCTCATTGTGAGGGAAATAGTAGGGATGAACTTTCCCTTATCCACATTCATAAAATGAAAATATGTGCTAGTATTTAAATGAAGCGTTACCATCAATTATTTTCATTTTAACTATGAACAATTACCAGATGCAGTGAGGAAAAGAAGACCAATTCAGAGCTGCCGCACTTACCCTTTCAGCATCTTTGGAACCAAAGACTCCCCAAATTAATCGAACTATAATGGAAGAGATTAGATTGACAGCAACAGTCAGGAGGATGGTGAGCCAGATGTAAGGCTGCCTAAAAGCGTTTGCTGCGGCTCCTGTAAAATAAAAGTCGAAAACATTAAGAACTCAAAATTCTGATGCTAATCATATCTGCAGATTATTGGGGTAAGTATGAACCACCTTAACGTACTGTGGTACTGCACAAATTTAACAAAGCAGTCTGCTTGAACGGCCACCCCCTCCATCCCCGGCATATTATGGCTGCAGTGCGTCCTATCTACAGGATGCACTGCAGCAACTCAACTAAGGCTCCTTTGTCAGTACATCCCAAACCCGTGACTTCCCCCGCCTAGAAGGACAAGGGCAGCAGGTGCATGGGAACACCATCACCTCCAAGTCACAAAACATCCTGACTTGGATATATATCGGCATTGCTTCATTGGCGCTGGGTTTAAAATCTTGGAACTCCCTACCCAACAGCATTGTGGGCACACCTTCACCACAGCAGTTCAAGAAGAAGGTCCACCACCACCTTCCCAGGGCAACTAGGGATGGGTAATAAATGCCGGCCTTTCCAGCGGTGCCCGCATCCTGAGAATAAAAAGACAAAGCGAAGTAGATCGGGATTTTCCTCCTCGAATCTACTATTTTCCAGGTGGTCACAGAGCAGTATTCCAAGGAAAACTGGGGAATCCTTGCCCCTAGGAATTGCCCCCCAATATTTTCCTCCCAGCCCAAATGACACCGATGTCAGCTGCCCAACCATTGCCCGCTCCGTCATGTGTAAATGAAGTGTAGGACTGGCTGACAGGTAAGTAATGGCCACCAATGTGTCCTAGGCCATTGAAAGGATTCACCAGCGGAAGCTGGGCTCAGTCTAAGTAGCAGTAGTTAGAGGTTTCTGACCTCCTTAATAATAGTTGTATTCTTTGAGTGACCCTCTGCAGCATCACAACCATTTCCTTCCCAGCATTGGCGGGCTCCCTCGGTACAGTCTAAATTCCACTGGAAACTCATCCTCTGTATGTAACTGACCCCAACCCATCAAAATGGGTTAGGATCACAGCGAGGTCAGACCAATCCCACCCCGAACCCATTTCCAATGGGAAGAGGACAATCCAGGCCTTAGTGTATTGTACTGACCAATGATAGGAGGCAATTTGGAAGAAGCCTAAAGCAGAAGTATCTACATTCATTTAATGTTAATTTATTCTCTGGGAAAATTAAGGAATATAAAAGGGCCATTCAGCCCATCAAAATTGTTCCTTGCAATAATTAGCTGATTTGATCCTGGATTCTTCATCATCCATGCTTGGCATTAAAAATTTCATGATTTCATCTCCCATCTATTTATTCAACCGTGTCTAAAAATAACTCCCTCAAAACACGGGAGCCATTACGTCCCATGGAATACTTGATATCTCAGTCTACAATCAGCGGTCCTGTTCCCAAGCTAGTGAAATAGGGATGAAAAGATATAGCAGATACACACATGCATACATGCACAGAAACAGAGATACCCATAGAAAAATACGTGTGCATGGACATACAGAAATGGAGACACATACACACATGCAGAGAAACAGAGATACACCCACAGAGAAACAGGGATAGGTGCGCACGCACACACAGAAATAGGGACACATACACATGCACAGAAACAGAGCTGTACACATAGAAACAGAGACACACAGATATGTGTGCACTTGTACACAAAAATGGAGACTCATACACACGGAAACAGAGATCTACGCATAGAAATAGAGACACACACAACAGAAACACACTCAGACAACAGACAAACATACACACACACACAACCACACTGATACTTATAGTCATGTACACATAGACACAAAGATACATTCACGGAGAGGCACGCACACAAAGATCAAGAGGCACAGAGCCTAGATGCTCAATCTTATTTGAGAAAATTTTCAGCCTTTTCTTTCCTTTCTTTTTGTTTTGCACTATCACAGACACGGTGTACCATAAGTCTTTTCTTTTTCTTTCATTCTCTGTCTTTCATTCTTTAATTCATGCTCTAAGTATCTTTCTCTTTTTCCTGCCCGTCTATTCCCGACGGCACTCATTCCTGCTGGTGACAATTCCAAAGACGTTGTTCACCCTCTGGCATTTTGTGCAGGTGGCCATTCTTCGCATGTGCTGCTACACAGTGAGAATCTGCAGGCGATTCACTCAAAGGGTGCGGACACTCACTATATAGGAGCACGTAGGACGAATGTCCACCTGGACAAAATACCTAACTGAGCTCATTCCTCTCCTCACCTAATATCCATACCTGCTCCAGAAGGTTCACCGAATTGTAATCAGGTGCAAGGAAGGACCCTGGCCGATGTTTCCCCTCCTTAGTCTGGAGACACTGAGACTGATTGTTGTGCCCACACTGTCATCCAGCTGAAATCAGCTAATTCAGCACTGGCCAGGAATCAAACCTGGGAGCTTTGGTATTTAAACGGCCCAATTTAGTCACTGAATCACTGAGAGAGCAAATCTCCTTCACTTAGCATGTCCAACTGAAAAGGTACGACTGCTAAAGAACCCTGGTTCAACTTTTTCACATTATAAGGCTTGGTAACGTCTTTGAGCCAGTTTTCTCAATTGTATTAACATTCATTGTGTAATTTAAAAAATGTTAAAAGACAGGAGGATAAACAAAGTGTGTAATATCCATCACTTTTTGTAACGCTTTCGTACAGAAGATGACACCACACTCTTTGGATAGAAAAAGATGTTTAATAAAATACCAGGAAAGAAAGGCACAGGCTGCGATTAGGGCCTATATCAGAATGCAGAAATATTGGCCTGGAATTTGCGGTCAGCGGCAAAGCAAAGGTGTTCGCTGTGGGCCCCGAAGTAAGCTTCGCACAAAGATCTCGCGGTGTCTGCTTCGAGAAGTTCGCATTTTCCAACGTGTAATTCAAATCAACGTTTTATAGTGGGAATCTCATAGCGCGAGCTGCTGTGACATCAACAAGCTGTCTAAGCAGCCAATCAACACAAAGAATTCTCAGACAGCAAACCGGGAAGTGGCTAAGCTCTTAAAATTCTAACTTTTTAAAAATGTTAGAGCGAGCAAAACAAAGATTGGGGCTCTCACATGGGGAAAAGGCAAACCTGAAATAAAGATGAACAAACTTAAAAAAAAATTGTTGCTTAAAAATTTACATTTTTATTAAAATAGATAAATTTGACACTGTGCAAAATTTAAATGAGCTTTTCAGGCCCATAACCTTTGTTTAGCAGTCACTGCGCTGTTAAAACCCCAGTTACACCTGATTCACTTGGGTCTAACTTTTAGTGGGGAATTTAACAGTTTAATTACTGCGGAAGAGCTAAAGTTTTCATCAGTTTCAATATTTGAGAGATTTCACTGATTGCCGGCTCTGTGTTGTGGCGGTTGGGGGGAGGGGGCACAGAGCAGCCTGTGGAGGAGGAGTGAATGACAGACCGCGACTTCAGGATTCCTGTGTCAGGCTGCGCATCTGCTAAATCCTGACGAAGTGACGGCAG
The DNA here is from genome assembly GCF_052327205.1 of Somniosus microcephalus. Lineage (NCBI taxonomy): Eukaryota > Metazoa > Chordata > Chondrichthyes > Squaliformes > Somniosidae > Somniosus > Somniosus microcephalus. The sequence goes on along the minus strand of NC_140999.1, from coordinate 27,230,671 downwards.
ACGCTGCCAGTTCGCCGTCATCGGGACCGCAAATTCCAGGCCAATATTTGAAGCTCCACAGAGTCGCAGATACTAGAAGACTTCTCAGACCTAATAAAATATTCACTTCAACACCACAGAATTGGGTGAAAAAGCCTGAAGTACCAATTTATATTATATCTGCTAATCTTAAATTCTGTTGCAAATTGAAAGTGAGCAAACCACTAAAATAATTCACTTGTCTTTGGTTAAGTGTACAGATCAAAACAGACTAATTGCTTTCTTACCATAGAATTGGAACATATTTGGATTCCGTTGAGTCAAGAAACTACTTTGGGTTAGAAAGGTGATGCAAAAGTACAGCCCAACACTGATGATGATAGACAACGCAGTGGGAACTGTCCAGAATGAAACCTCCAACATAACCTGTTCAGAGAATATATTATTATCTAGAATATTTCCAGACAGATACAAATATTTACTGATTAAGGAAGTAGGAACTGCATCTATTTCTTAACACTTTCACATGAAGGTACCCTCATTTAGACAAATTAAGCATTTGAAACAATACAGCACTCTAGAAATATTACAGCATCTACATTCCAGATATAAAATACATTCTATATAAATGCAAGTCTTTCTTTTCTTTTAATCAACGTAGCAGCAGTTGGCTCCCGGAAATGCCCTTCACTTCCAGGGTGCAATAAAATAGCAGCAAAAGGAGTCTCCTAACCACTCAGAAACCCGGGAAATGGAACCTGTACAGAAGGGTGAGGTGACCACACTTAAATACAGCAACACACACTGCTTAAACGAACCACTCTGTCAGCTAGCCTGGGCTTTACAAACACTTATATTTGTTAATAGGTTTCTTAGTGTTGATGGTCATTAATACAGGTTCTGCTGTATAGTGATGTCCAAAGATTTAATCGGGGACTTACCTCAATATTAACAGCCAGCACCACAGCAGTGCTGATAGTCACTGATAAGGACTGGTAATCTGAGAATGTTGTGCCATCTTTCCCCATAATCTCCATGAATGCTCCATATGGTATAAAAAATAAAAGCATTGAACTTAGAAGGCCATGAAATAGACTAATTAAGAAGGTCCTGTAATTAAATAGCTCATTCCGCTGTCCAATTTTGTAGAGTTTGGGATACTTGGTACTCAGATTGTCACTTACATCCTGTAATTCCAAAAATACAAACACAGTTAGAAGCAGAGGAAACCACCAGTTCAGAGCAATGAGAGGTGTAGCAACCCAAAATGTGATACAATCCTGAATATTATAAAGGGAGGTACCAATGTTTCTTAGTTGCCTGGAGTTACCATGTAAAAAATAGTGCTTGAGAGTTCCAACATCATTCTGGCCTGAAATAGTGTGATAGCAACAGAATAAAGTTACTAATGACACTCACACCGACATCAAACCTTATTACGTGAAAAATGACTTTTCACAATGAATCACTTTTAAAGTGTAATGCCTATGGTTATGCAGGCAAACAACAACACTTAAAGGGGAATGTACTTATTCTCCTGCTGCCATCCATACCGTGCTCCATCCAGTAAGGCAGCCAAGAGCTGTTGAAATTTAGCCAGGGGAGTTTCAGTGACAGTTGTAACTATGGGGCTAACTTTAACATAATCCGCCGGGCGGGTAAGTCAGTGGGGAATAAAATCAGTCGGGGTATAAAACGGTCAGCCAACCCGATCAAGTCAGCTTCCCGCCAGAGGAAACAGGTTAAAATTATCCTCATACGATTCCAGCTCATGAATGTTCTACTGTCAAAGCTATCAGCATCCTGCAAGGATCAACTCAGACTGGCGAATCTTTATTCCTGTTTCAGACGGACAGTTGTAAGCCACCTTGCAAAACATTTGCACTGAACTATTCACAGTGAAATTACACAGTGCAACAGCGCCACCTTTTGGCAGGAAAATAATAAATACGAATCAGATCTTTCTGTCACATAAAAGGATTCATGTACCAGTGCTGCCCTTGGGGTTATTCATTCCTAGTGTTCTACTCCACTTTTTATATCCATTGTTTTGCCACCCAATTGACATTAATAAAATGATAAATTATTTTTTTTAAGTTCTTAACCGCAGTTTGTATTCAATTCCTTTTGTCATAAACTTAAGCTGGGATTTGGCGGGGAGGGAGCTACAAGGACACACCACTGTCTGAATTTCTAGGCTCTAAGTCATTGGCATTTTCTAGATGGCTCCCTGGCTCCTGTTGGGGAATCCGCCTGGAGGGGGTGGTGGGGGGGAATTGACTGCGGAGGCTGCTCTGTTGCTGGCTGAAAAGCTCCAACTGTTTTTAAACATTGTGATAAAATAAAGCTCCATAACCCGTGCTATCGATCACTTTAGCAGCAACTGCATAGGCTATCTGACTCATAGAACCATAGAATAGTACAGCACAGAAGGAGGCCATTCGGCCCACTGAGTCTGTGCTGGTTCTGTTGAAGAAGAATCTAGTTAGACCCACTCCCCGGCTCCTTCCCTGCAACTTTTTCTCCTTCAAGTATTTATGCTTTTGAAGGCTACGATTGAATCTGTTTCCACCACCCTATCAGGCAGTGCATTCCAAATCCTAACCACTCGATGCGTAAAAAAGGTTTTCCTCAATGTCGCCTCTGGTTCTTTTGCCATTCATTTTCAAATCTCCTTCTGTTGCCTATAGGAACGCTGGATGCCAGGAATGCACAGGCAGCCAGTGTTGTGAAGGCACAAATGATGGAAAACACGGCATATGGCATATTCCTGTCATTTGTGTGTAACTATAATACACCTGCCCACCTCTGGGCAAGTATCTTATATGCCTGATGTTATTTTTGGTAGAAAATGCCAGAATTGGTGGGGAGAGTGGGGAGCCAGCAGAGCTGTTCCCAAAAAGGTTTCCACCTCATTTCGCTGGAGTTACCCCAGGGAGCCAGTGTGCCTTCAGCAGAAAATCTAGGCCTGAATCTCGTCAACTGGGTCGCACCCAGAGATTTCCAATCATCAGCTCAAGATGGCAACACCTCGCTGGCAACTGGAATTCACTGAAATCTACAAAAATAATTATTTTAATAACAATATTGGTGAAACAAACTTAAAAATAAAATACATTTTATGAGAGGATAAAAGGCAATCATGAATGCCAGAAATCTGAAATAAAACAGAGAAAAGGTGCTAGAAATGCACAGCAGGTTGATCAGCAGACAGAAAAAGACAGGCTTGCATTTAGCAGGGACCCTTCAACAGTGGCGATCTTTTAAGAGCACAGATGAAGGGTCCCACCCAGAACATTACTTATCTTTCTTTTATAGAGGCTGATGGACCTGCTGTGCATTTGCACCTTTCTCTGTTTTTTTAAAAAACTATTTTTGTCTGCACCCAGCCACACAGCCATTCTCCGTTCATTCCCAGCTACAGAACTATTCAACGCTAGCCTGACACTGGAAAATCCTCCATCACTGCGGCAGGTGGAACTTCCACTGTTGACCAAATGCCCTGGGATTCTGCAAAAGTGAAAAATCCCATTTGCGGCATCCTAGAGATGGAGTCAGACTGGATGGCCATCTTAACAGTTCAAAGTGTGAGTGATTACACGACCCACAAGAAATGTTACGCTCAATCTCGCGATTGGGAACAAAATTAAAGAACGTGGGCGGACAACTACTCAGGCTTTTTCCATTGTTAAATTTTTTTAAGGTTGGGACAACCGAGATAATGATTTGGTTACATTACAAGGGGTGGCATAAATATGAGATAGCCACGAACAGATCAAATAAAGAATTTAGGAGGAATTTCTTTACACAGACAGTGGTGAGAATGTGGCACTCGCTGCCACATGGGGTGGGTGAAGCAGAGCGCATTGACGTAGCTAAGGGGAGGCGTGATGCATACATGAAGGAGGTAGGAATGAAGGGATATGGGGGGGCAGAGGCGCAGAATGGAAAGAGATAATTAGAGATGGGAGGAGGTTCGTGTGGAATATAAACAGCAGCATTGACCAGTTGGGTCGAATGGCCTGTTTCTGGGCTGTAGATTCCGTGTAATTCTATGATGGATCTTGATCTATTAACGGATGTTCTATCACAAATGTTCTGAGCATGCTCAAGAACGCCTTGTAGGTTTATCGCTGGTAGGATTTGATGGACAATGAGAATGTGCACTGAAGTTCGATGACATCTTACCTGTTCCAGTGCCCCCAGTGCCAGCACAGGCAGCCAGCTGTATGCCACTTTGTAGAAGGAAATGCACCACTTCTCAAAAACGGTCTTTAGATAAAACAATAATTAGGAAATGTGAAAGTTACTGCTAGTTAAAGAACAACAGACACAAAACAAATAAAAAATAAGTCATACTTAGATGCAAGTTTAGATTAATTGGTAAACAGTGGATTTGATAGCACACGGGGGTGGGGGGGGGGGGACATATTTTGTATTTCAGTGTTTTTTTATTTCTGCCAGAGAATTGGCGCCTTTTACTATTTTTCTACTGCAACTTGTACACCAGGATCACTTACACTGCAAAACAAAATACCAGCCATGAATTTGCTGTTGGAAAATTTTAGAATTAGCTTTCAAAATTAAGGACCTGGTCAACGGGAATGGTAGAGAAGTTGTCAAAAAAATGTGACAGCGTGACTTCCTTCAGACAGTGTTAAATAAGCGTGGTGTGATTAGAAAGTCTTAGCGAGGCTGATTTCCTTGTCGACGACACCTTCCATCTTTGTAAGGGGAGAGGCTGAAAGCTCTGGAGACGTGGTGGCCGAGGTGTAAAGTTCTTTGAGAGGCCAGTCACCAGGGCTTTGGAGTAGGAGCAGGAAGTTCAATCTCCCTCATTCAGGATCAAGGCTCTCTACATGTCTTCGAGCCCACCAATGTTTGTGGGGTCAGAGGTCAGAGCCTGCACACACGGGCTTTTCATGATTGGGGGCACGTCTGCAGTTCGGAGACTCTGGAAACTGGGGAGGGAGTTGGCTGGCCGTGGGGGAGATGAGGGGGCCAGTTCCCTCTCAGATAGCTACAGATATTTCCCAAACAACCCTCCCCAATTATATATAGGGCTCCATTATAATTCTGTTTCTACAGGCACTGTAGTTAATAAAAGAGACACACAAAGGCCAAATTATTTAAACATGTTATGACCCCACTCTGAATGAGATTTCCAATTTGTGCCAAATTATGGGCAGCTTTGGTCTGTGGACCCATATCTACTATGATCTGGGTTGAGACGCCCCGAACGCATTTCATGTATGACTTTGTTAGAAAGAGAGCTTAATCCCATCGGTTGGGGCTGGGTACGAAGTCAGGTCCCAGATGTGAAAGGAGACTAGACTAGATCAGTTCTTATGAAGGATGAACTTGTATTGTCTCTTTTAGATGCTGACAGACCTGAAGTATGTTTTCACCATTTATCCCACTGCTTCTTGCAGTCCCTCAGATGGACAATTTCTGTTAATTTAAGGTTTCTAAACAGATAGTATGTGGGAACATTAGTAGGAAATGTTTACAAACAATTTAACAAATTCATCCATTCTAACTCCCTCTAAAGAAGAGAGCAGACCCAAAAGAGCTTAATGTTGGGCTCGGGTGGCCGAGTAACATGTCTCCACTGGGATATCGGAATGATGACAAACATTTGGAAATTCCATTTTTATTGGGTCCCTAATCTATGAAACATAAGCAGGTGAGAAATTTTTGTCCACTTTAAGATAAAGAGACAAAATAAAATATTAAAGTTAAAAAAGGAGAATTACATGGGGAAATCTTCTCCCCGAGTTTTATTTTTTTTACATATTGTCAAATCATGCTTGTTTTTTTTCATCAAACAAATTTTGTGGGTTTTAGATGTTTTCTGTACTCACAAACTGAGCCTCTAACTGTTTAAGCTCCTCGAATCCCACTCTTCCCATTAAATTTGAACTTTAGGTAAACAAAACAGCATTGTTAAGACATTCGTACTTACCTGACCAGAAAACCCATTAAAGAATGAAAACCAGATTTGGACAAAGGAAAATGCAAACGTCTTGTATAGGAAGTATCTCAGGAACTTGCAGATCCTTATGTAGGCCCATCGGCCGTGAACCAGAAGCAGCCGTTCAAGGTAGCGGAACTGTCCAAGCGAGTAATCGCTGGACAAAACGGCCTGCGTGCCTTCCTGCCCGCTGATTCCAACTCCAATGTGTGCCGCTGGGAAAACACACAAGAGTTTGTAAAGTCACTCGCTATATACAGGGACTCGCATAGTTTGTTCCAGACCATTCGCAGATTATTGAGTGAGATGTATTTTGGCGACTCGGAATGGATTGTGAGTATACAAACCCAATGCCACTCAAGAAAAAGGCCCACCAGCACCTTCTCAAGGAGAATTAGGGATGGGCAATAAATGCCGGCCTTGCCAGTGACGCCCACATCCCGAGAATTAATTTTTTTAAATTTCGTAGGCCCACATCAGTCGGTGAGTTTTTATAATCTTTCCTGTTATTTCATTCAGTGTTTTATTACATTTCTGAGCTGAGTCTCCTTTATTAAATGATTTGGTTACAGGTGTAACTGCATCAGTACGCTGTTCTCTGGCTGAAAACAATCTCATTGTGCACTCTGGTGTTATCTTGTCACTGATCACTTGCCACATCAGCTCAACACCATGAAGACAGAACTGATGAGGGACTAGATCTCCTAGGGAGTATTGTACATCTAATAACCTACCTATTTTGCACCTTCTGTTATACATGGCTAGTTCCAAAGCCAGCAAAAAGCAAATCTAATTGCTAAATTACCATCCTAAATTATTGCTGCCAATATCTGATAATAAAACAAAAGATCTGGACTCATTGGGGCCATGCAGGGACTGGGGAAGAATGCTCAGTCTCATGGTGGATGGCGGGAGAGGGGGAGAGAAAGACAGAGAGCACAGACCGGAGTAATTTTAACTTAATGCACCCTGCGGAAGACTGATGGGATTGCCCACCAATTTTAGACCCCGCCCCATTTTACTTTCCATTGAGGTCAAAGGAGAACAAAATTGGGTGGGGTGTAAAATGGGCGGCAGATCCGATCCCATCAGTTTCCTGCCGGGGGGGGGGGGGGGGGGTTAGGTTAACATGCCCCCCCCCTCCGGTGTAGCCAGAATGGCTGATTCAGCAATGAGCTGCAGAATATAAAGTGTTAAAATACATATACTTGATTTAAATCAGCAAATGAGCCATACTGGGGTGAATTCAGTACAATGGCAAGGGTTTGATGATCAAAGCTGTCCAGATAAATGTGTAGCAGTTCACAAGTATCGTAAATACAGAGGCCTAAAAATTCGGTTGCTTTGCGCCTCCCGTTAACGCCCTCTTAGGGCGCGGCGCCACCCACGCCTCCCGCAAAATTCAGCGGGAGGTTAGCGGCGGCGCTAACTGGTAGCGCCCAGCGGCGCTGCGCCACCGACGATGACGTCATCACCGTGCGCAGCGCCCCGGCCGCGATCTTCGGGAGCGCCCCCTGACTTACTGCCGGACGCTATGTCCGACGGGGTCAGGGGGGTGTACCTGCAGCCGGGGAGGCGCAATTTAAAGGCGAGGTGCAGGGCGGCCATTTTTGTTGCTGGCCGCCTGCCAGCACCTGCCTGCACTCCTGTCCCCGGCCTCCTGAATGCCCCCCCCCCCCACGGAGTGCCGGCTGCGCTCCAAGAGCCCGGCACTTCTCTTGAATGCTGGGCTCTTTTGCCGGCACTCCCGATCCCCGGGGGCCCAGCTGGGCCCCGGGTCGCGTTGCTCAAGGCCCTTCTCCTTTAAGAAGGGGAGGAAGGCTTCCAGTAGCACCCCGCTTCCCTCTTGGGACGCAACCACTTAATTTCCAGCGCTGGGCTCTAATTTTTCTGGGGCGCTAAAAGTAGCACCCCGGCTACGTTAGCACCCCAAATGGGGCGCTACTCAATTTTTAGCCCAATAGATCTACTTGTAACTCTCCTTTTCTTTTGAGTTAACATGCCCACTATAAGATCACTGCCCCAACAAATCGTTGACATTCCTGCACTCCTTAAAAAATCGTCAAACAGTAATTACTTTACTCCTGTTTAAATAAACAAAAATAATAATATCCACTAGAGTAAAAAACTGAGTCAAACCTTCTGACATCAACGTTTACCCACTGAGTTAGTTTAGTGCCTGCTGCTCTGTGAACCCACTCTGGCCACTGCAGACTGTTTCTGGATCAAACACCGAGACAAATCGTCAGTAAACTCCTCATCACTGCAGTAATTGCCATCTGAAAATATGGCAGCTTTACAAACTAAGTTTGACTTAAAATAAGTCCCCTCCTCCTAAGGGGATCGGTTTGGGTGGGGGCATTCTGATTCCCTTAAACAGAACAATCCTCCGTGCTGACCCCACCAACCTCTGCTGTCATCTTTTACTTCACTGATCTGTTCTGTGACCCAAACTCCGACTCCATCTCGAGTTTGGTGCAATCACAATCATTTCAAAGTTGACATTAATTCCAGAAACTGTTTGGAAGGTGAGCCGAAACTGCTCCTTTATTTGGAAACAGGTGAGCAGTATAAAGCCTGCATCACTTCAAGCTGCTTTCTAACCTCTGTGAAAGTTAGGAGAATACAGTGAAACTCACTGAACCCTAGTTATCAATGAGGTAAACAATCCTCTGTAGCACTGCCATAAGCTCCACGCCCTTCTTCCCAGCCCCCGGCTGCCCTTCAAAATAAAAAAAAAACCTCCCACAAAATCTGGCTTTTAAATGTCTGATTTGTCTTCTTATTAATAAATGAGAGGCGTGTGACATCCACCAACCAACATTAATCTGTTATGACGTAGGTTCACAGCATGTTTCTAACGCTGTGTATGTGTCTAATAATGTTAAATGGCATAATTCGGGTCTGATCTCTTTCGGTACCAAGAGTTCGTAAATTGTATCCCAATAGATTTTGCTGCTTAGTTTCACTGATAGTAACATAGATAGAAGATAGGAACAGGAGTAGGCCATTCGGCCCCTCGAGCCTGTTCCGCCATTTAATGCGATCATGGCTGATCATCCAAATTCAGTACCCTGTCCCTGCTTTCTCCCCATATCCCTTGATCCCTTTAGCCTTGATTGTCTTGAATGGAACCTTTCAATTCTCCTGAACAGAAAGATTACATCGCAGCCTATGGAATGGATTAGGTTTTTCCACCTTGATTCGCTTAACCAGGATAGTTTCCTAAAATGGACGTTACCCTATTATCTTATGGGTCTCCTCTCAGGATTTGAGTGTTTCAACGTGTTGCAATCCTGAAGATGATAAAGTAGTTATTATGGAAGCCACTAGATGGCAGCACAGTTCCTGTAAACAGCGCTACGCACTCAGTGTGCCAACATGTTGTGCAATACTACAGGTTGAGACCAATCTTTATGGCTCAGTTCTGGCTTCAGGCCACAGGCCTTTCTTAAGGAGAAACAAACAAGTGTTTAACCATAACAAAAGCAAAATACTGTGGATGCTGGAAATCTGAAAAAGAAATGGACAGTGCTGGAAATACTCAGCAGGTCTCGCATCCTCTGTAGAGAGAGAAACAGAGTTAACGTTTCAGGTCGATGACCCTTCATCAGAACTGACCAAGGGTGAAACTAGAACTAGGGGGCATAGTCTTAGAATAAGGGGCTGCTCTTTCAAAACTGAGATGAGGAGGAACTACTTCACTCAGAGGGTGGTAGGTCCATGGAATATGCTGCCCCAAAAAACTGTAGAAGCTACATCATTACATAAATTTAAAACAGAAATAGACAGTTTCCTAGAAGTAAAGGGAATTAAGGGTTACGGGGAGCGGGCAGGAATTTGGACATGAGTCTAGGTTCGGATTGGTCATGGCCCTGTGGTTAGCGGAGCGGGCCCAGGGGCCGTGTAGCCTGATCCTGCTCCTATTTCGTGTGTCTAATTCTGTTAGATGCAGGAGATGGTTCTGTGATAGTGGATTGGCAGTTAGGATCAGATCAGTCATGATCTTATTGAATGGCGGAGCAGGCTTGAGGGGCCGATTGGCCTACTCCTGCTCCTATTTCTTATGTTCTTATGTTCTTATGAGGAAGTTCTACACATGAAGAGTGATCATTACGTCAAATTAGATTTCGGCATAGAGTAGTGGTGGCAAAAACCTTGGAATCGCTTAATAAACTAATGGTACATGTGCCTCTGAGTAAGGGGCAGTTAGGCTACCTGACTCACTGGCAGTTTTGGGGGCCAATATGTACCCAAGTTTTGCGGTGTGCGTACATCCTAGAGGAGGATTAGCACCCGAATCCATGGGAGTCCAGCAGCAGCTGTGCCTGCAACACCCTGTCAGTCTGGTCCACCTACCTCCGATTGCCTAGCTTTTCAGTGTCTGATTTGCCTTATTAATAAATGAGAGGCATGGGACATCAACAAACCAACACTAATCTGTTATGACATAGGTTCACAGCATGTTTCTAACACTGCCCATGTGTCTAATAGCGTTACTGATCATTTAAATGCTCAGTGTCCCTATAAAATAAAGCTGCCAGCACTTCTGATAGTTCTAGTCATCGAATAATAGAATATTACAGCATAAAAGCAAGCCATTCGGCCCATCAAGTCTGTGCTGGGATATTCTATCACTCCAGGATTCTGTGCTGGTGTTTCTTCCACACGGATCACCTAGCTGCATCCCACTCTCCTGCTCGCTCTGCACACCCTTTAACATTCTTCTTTTCTCCTCCCACTGCCTGAAATTCCACGCCCGCCCACCGGCCAGGCAGCGCTTCCCACCGGGTTAGGGCGGGAGGCCAACTCCGATCATGTGGACGGGACCCAGGAGTTAAGATCCCACGGGTGTCACGCTGTGGAGGGCCGGACGGATTCCCGTCCGCCTTGCCTCACCTCCTCTCCCCCCAAACCCTGTTTCCCACCCCCCCCACCCCCGCACCAATCCTGCTCATCCTTAAAATCGCCCCAAAATGATTGGCCAACAACTAAAGACGACCAACTACCCTATCATTTTGCGCCTTAGCCCCGCCTCCTTTTTCTGAAAAGGGAAGTGACATTTTGAACTTTGCGAGTCTTTTCTTACTTTTCAGCATGTTAACATCGTTCGCTCCATCCCCTATGGCCAACGTGATGGCACTTTTGTACTTTTTGACCAGCTGTACCACCATGGCTTTCTGCTTGGGAGTGACGCGGCAGAAGATGACAGCCTGGCATTGGCAAGCCAGCTCCACGAAGGCTCTCTCGTGAGCCTCTTCCTCACAGTCAACGTCCTCTTTTATTTCTGGATTAATGGTGGTTCTCAGCTTCCAGCAGGACTGATTCTTCCTTTTTGATTGTTTCGAATGTCTAATGAATTTGTCCTAAACGTAGATTGGAAAATGAAGTTACAAAATCAACAGGCGCTGCTGAAAGGGAGCTGATACTTGCAGCAAAAGGCATCACCAGTGGGAAGAGGCGTTGACACGGTGGGCTGGATTTTCATTCAGCAGTCGGGAAGGAGGCGGGACTACAACTTTCGGGTTTTAGTCCCGCCTCCATCGACATCCGGCCAATCCACGCGATTTTCCCTTGATTGACCTTGTTGAGCCCGCCCAGCGGGCTCAGCAGGCCAATTAAGGGCCATCCGGCAACAGGTGACATCACAGACTGAAATTTCATCTGTCAAGAGATTTTGACAGATGAAATATCAGCATTTGACAGCCGTTTGAAGCTGTCAAACACTGACAGTCTGACTTCAAACCTGAGTCCTTCTACGCAGACTCAGTTAGAACTCTCACCGGCACTGAAAGCTGCAGGCTGTCACTTTTGACAGTTCGCAGCCATTTTGCTTTCAGTGCCAGCTGAGTGATGGACTCCCGACGCCTAGAGGAAGAAAGGCTGTTAAGGTAAGTACAGGTAATTAAAACTTCTTTACACACTTTAGACACACCAAACACACTTACCTTTGCACTTATGCACCCATCACTCACCTGAACACTGACATCTCGACCCCTCCAAGTCCTTCAACCCGACGGCCCGACTCCTCTAACCTGGCGTGGTTTGGAGCCGTCGGGAATTCACACGACAACCTTCAAAATAGGGATTAGGCTAAAAACTGCCTGTTAACTACCTGTTAACAGGCAGTTAATTGGCACTAATCCCTTCCCGCTTCGGGGCGGCGGGTCCCAGTGCGGGGCGGGTACCCGCCTCCTTTGAAACTTACGTGGAGGCGGGTTTTGGGCGGGATGGTGTCGGGCCCCCTGAATTCGGGATTTTAGCCCCCTGCACACCTAAAAGCCTGTCTCACGGCACAGTGAAAATCTAGGCCGGTGCCTTTATGGCAGTCTCTCACTGGCAGTCAGTGCGCACTGGTGAAGTGGCAGCGGGCTTGCTGCAGTGACCTCCTCTCGCCCAAGTTCCAGCAGATTAGCATAAAAATAAAACAGGCGACTTCCACAGCTTTTACCGGAGAATCTTTTACAACAAGATCAGCCTTTCAAAAAGTGTTCCAAAAACGTTACGATCACAGCAGAGTAACAGCCCGCCCTGTCATTGGTGTGATCCATCAGCCACTGGCCAATTTCTCTTTGGCAAAGTATAAAATTATGTCAAGGTAGAAACTCTGAATCTTGATTTTGGAACACTATGCAGCAAAAGCAATTAGAGACTCAAACATAATGGGAAACCCCTGACCTTACATTCCAGAGCAGTTATAAGAAAATAATAAGAAATAGGAGAAGTAGGCCCTCGAGCCTGCTCTGCCATTCAATTAGATCATGGCTGATCTTCGACATCAACTCCACTTTCCCGCTCAATCCCCATTTCCTTCAGTGCCCAAAAATCTATCAATCCCAGTCTTGACTGTACTCAATGACTGAGCATCCACAGCCCTCATGTGAACTCCACATCCCATATTCACGGCCACCCCCTCGACCTTGCCATCTCTCGTGGCCTCGCTATTCCCACCATGTCAATCGCAGGTAAGGCCATCTCTGACCACTTACTTGTGTCACTCTCCACCCACATCTCCCATCCCCCACCCAACCCTACTTCCTTCCCTGGAAAAACCTCTCTCCCAACTCTCTTACAACTGCACTTACGAAATCCCAACTGTCCAGCCTTTGGCCCTCCATTCACCACGACATTTCTGCAGCTACCGATCTGTTCAACCATACCCTCACCACCACCTTTGATGCCCCAGTCCCAATTAAAACCAATACTGTCTCTCTCTCTGACCGTTCCCCCAGGTACGGCCCTCATCTTCACTCCCTCAAGTCCAAGGGATGCAGACTTGAACGGATATGGCGGACAACTGGTTTAGCCATTTTCCGCCAGATCTGGCTGGACCACATAAAGCATTATCGGGTCCTACTCTTGTCTGCCAAAACTGCTCACTATTCCAGAATCATTCTGGAATGCAAAGATAAACTCCGGCTTCTATTGTCTACTGCTAACCGTCTTCTTAAACCCCTCTCCTCTGTCTCCTCCACACTCACCTCCAACAACAAGTACGAGGAGCTCATGGACTTCTTTGTCTCTAAGATTGAGACCATCCGATCACCGGACCAAACTTCCTCTAAGGTTCACTCCCACCTAGCTCTGAACTTGCATTTTTCTCCAGTTTCTCTCCGATCTCCCCACTTGACCACTCCACACTCATCTTGTCCATGAGACCCACTTCCTGCTACCTCGACCCTATTCCCACTAAACTGCTGACCACCCAGCTTCCTTTTCTGGCTCCCATGTTAGCTGACATTGTGAACGGTTCTCTCTCCTCAGGTACTGTCCCCCTCTCCTTCAAATCTTCCATCATCACCAAAAATCTCCTCCAAAAACCAACCCTTGACCTCTCTGCCCTTGCAAATTACCACCCCATCTCCAACCTCCCTTTCCTCTCCAAAGTCCTTGAACATGTTGTCGCCTTCCAAATCTGTGTCCATCTTTCTCAGAATTCCATGTTTGAATTTCTCCAATCCGGTTTCCGCCCCTGCCACAGTACTGAAACGGCTCTCATCAAAGTCACAAATGACATCCTTTGTGACTGTGACAGAGGTAAACTATCGCTCCTCGTCCTGTCTGTAGCCTTTGACACAGTTGACCACTCCACCCTCCTCCAGCGCCTCTCCACCATCGTCCAGCTGAGTGGGACTGCACTCGCCTGGTTCCATTCTTATCTATCTAACTGTAGCCAGAAAATCACCTGCAATGGCTTCGCTTCCCGCTCCCGCACCATTACCTTTGGAGTCCCCCAAAGGTCTACCCTTGGCCCCCTCCTATTTCTCATCTACATGCTGCCCCTTGGCAACATCATCTGAAAACACGGCGTCAGTTTCCAAATGTATGCTGACGACACCCAGCTCTACCTCACTACCTCTTCTCTTGACCCCTACACAGTCTCCATCCCTCTCCATAACATCTGTCTGAGGCTAAACCAGGCTGTTCGCAGCCTTGGTGGCATATTTGACCCTTAAATGAGCTTCAGACCACATATCCGCTGCATAACTAAGACCATCTATTTCCACCTCCGTAACATCGCCCATCTCTGCCCTTGCCTCAGCTCATCTGCTGCTGAAATCCTCATCCATGCCTTTGTTACCTCTAGACTTGACTATTCCAATGCACTCCTGGCTGGCCTCCCACATTCTACCCAACGTAAACTTGAGGTGATCCAAAACTCAGCTGCCCGTGTCCTAACTCGCACCAAGTCCTGTTCACCCATCACCCCTGTGCTCGCTGATCTACACTGGCTCCCAGTTAAGCAACGCCTTGATTTCAAAATTCTCATCCTTGTTTTTAAATCCCTCCATGGCCTCACCCTTCCCTATCCCTCCCACAACCCCCCAAGAAATCTGCGCTCCTCAAATTCTGCCCTCTTGAGCATCCCTGATTATAATCGCTCAACCATTGGTGGCCGTGCCTTCTGTTGCCTAGGCCCTAAGTGCTGGAATTCCCTGCCTGAACCTCTCTGCCTCTCTTTCCTCCTTTAAGATGCTCCTTACCCTACCTCTTTGACCAAGCTTTTGGTCATCTGCCCTAATTTCTTCTTGTGTGGCTCGGTGTCAAATTTTTGTCTTATAACACTCCTGTGCAGCGCCTTGGGACATTTTAGTACGCTAAAGGCGCTAAATAAATACAAGTTGTTGTTGTTGTAGAGAATCCGAAAGATTCACCACCCTCTGAGTGAAGAAATTTCTCCTCATCTCAGTCCTAAATGGCTGACCGCTTATCCTGAGTCTATGTCCCCTAGCTCTAGGTGCTCCAGTCAGAGGAAACAGCCTCTCAGCAACTACCCCGTCAAGCCTTCTAAGAATTTTTAACGTTTCAATGAGATCACCTCTCATTCTTCTAAACGCCAGAGAGTATAGGCCCATTCTACTCAATCTCTGCTCATAGGACAGCCCTCTCATCCCAGGAATCAATCTAGTTGCCTGCACAGGCCCCATCCACTAGTTTCATTAATCAAGGCAATTAACTCACTCAGTTCACTCTCTGTTATATGGCTGTCTAGTTTCGACTCCAGACCTTTTTGAGGTTATACATCACACTGTGATTCTGTGATATTGTTGCAGCACGCACCATTAGAACATAGAAAATGCTTCCGTTTTGTTGACAATTGCTGGTCACTGATCCCCACCTCTCCCAACTCTGAACATTGTTCCATTCTGCGTATGACACAGTTGCTAACTTTTGGAAACATAACTCTTAATAGACTCCAAAAGTAAAGATGTCAAAGAACCGGATAACATACCAAGAAGCTTCCTGTGATAATCAGTGCCTTGTTGTCACATGACAGCATATCAGGCTGCTCGCTGCTGCTTATGGCCCCTGAAATGGTTGAACTGTTGATATCTTTGTATCTGTAGTTGCTCCTCTGCAACTTCTCCAGGGCTTTGCTGAGATGGTGATATGACAGAAATGTGCACATGTTACGGTTGGCTCGCCGACGAGCAGCTCACGTTTCACACAGGCTCCCTTGGCTCACGCTCTTAACACTTGAGTCAGACGTCTGAAAAAAACTACTGAGCATTCAGGCTGGTCACCGTTAGACGGTCAGATTTAATGAAGAGGACGAGCTGCTGAACATTCCTTCGTTCAAAACAGTGTCAGCAAGAGAAACAAGAAGCACCTTACAAGAAGGTGGGGGTGGGAGGGCGATGGAGCCTGACGCTGCCAGGGTTGTAATCTTGAGGGCAAAGGGCCAGCAGAGCTACACGACTCAGGTTGAGAGCTCCGAGATATTCGGATAATTTCACACACCGGTGATGTGATGAAGTGCTTTGGCATATTTATGTTATTTTGTCACGTGCTTAGAGACCAACACAATACAGTTTGCCATTACTTTTTGTAATGGCAGCGGCGATAAATTCCCACAGGTCTTCCTTCCAATGTGCGGTGGAAGGCCTGGGAATTAGGCCAGGATCCAGAAATGCCAGGTTCCTGTCTTCCACCTCCGTCCACCTCAAACAAGGTCGCTAGCAATAGAGGGGATGTGACCGGGAGGAGGGGATTCCCAGACTGGGAGTTTCCTCAGCCCTGATCTGGCCAGTACTGTTGGGTCTGGGGCTTCCATGGCAAGTCATAGTAGCCCCCGCCACTATTTCATTCCACTCCCCCCCCCCCCACCACCAATGCCAGGGACATTTAATTTCTAGAATGTCTCCCACACCCTACATATTCTGGTGGGCACATCCAAAATCTCAAGTAATTCATCAATAGAGAACAGTATTACAGTATTCATTACTTACTTGATGTCATGTCCTTCAAAAAGCACCATTTGGTCTGACAGTAACTTACAGGAATATCCAATATTAATCGCCGTTTCTGTTAAAAAAAAGGGAAAAGACAGGAAAAAATTAAAGAAAAGTAACTCCCATTCATTCAGACCAGTGAATTACAATGTGCTGTTCCTTACCTAGTAACAATCACATGCTGTTTTCCAATATCTTCATTTACCTATGTCACAATGTTGATAATATATATTTGCCCACATCACCAGTGACTGCTTTCTGCTGCAGGCCTCACCTCTACATTACCCCTGTCAGTAATCATTTCTAGCAAATATGGTGGGGAATAAGATAGTGTTCATGTTCATATTCTCTCCCCATGATCACAGGCTCCATAGAATCTTCCATACTGGAGATAATGCCTACATTCTGCCTCCATTGTGCAATGTCTAGATGACGGCCTCTGCTCTCTCTTCTTCCCAAATGCCACTGGTCTTCGGTGCTCCAGTGAATTGGGTGCGAGTCCCTGGCTGTGACATCATTGAGCATTGGCTGTAGAAGGAGTTCTTGGAAGTTTTGGCTGTCATGACAACAGCATCAAGGGGTCATATACAGTCTGCATGTGCCAGGTTTAAGTTTGCAGCCAATCTGCATTGAGATCAGAAGCGTTTTTTAGGCCTAAGTGTGTCAGAGATTATAGCTTAGGTTGCTGTACTGAGACCTGGCCATCTTGGACCAGGAAAGGTCAAGGTACCTTCAGTGTGAGTTTGTGTCATTTCACAATTTCCCCAAAATATGGAGTTTGTACACAGTATAATACTGAGCACATGTCTATCAGGAGCTTCTAGGCTGTGGTACAGAAATCCAAGGATCTGTGACACATTCCACCTTCATCACGTCCTAATCTCTTTTCACTGGCTAAGATGATTCTTAGGTATTTATTTTTACACTTCCTGTCTAGGGAGGGTGACCGACCTGTGCATTTCTCTTCCTTTTACCATTCAGTCGTGCTGTGTAATGCGGAGACCCGGTTGTCATTAGAGTACAGGTAGACTATCCTTTATCCGCACTTCTGAAAACCGAAAACCTCTGAAAACCGAAAGTTTTTTTGAGGAGCGTAAGTCGTGCGCACGACATAACCCGAGTGGCGCCAAACATGACCCGACGCGGCCGATGCTTTTCTGACCTGATTTGCGGGCCAGCTTAGCGTAGGAGTCAGCCGATATCCGGCTTTCCCACAACTGGCGGCGGCAGTCGAGCCCCAGACCCCCGCTAAGTCAAGGAATTCAGGTATGGAGCAGGGGGAGCTGTAAACAGACTGTGAGCGGCAGCACAGAGAAGCAGGAAGGGGAATGAGACACGGAGCAGTCGCAAGAGGTAGCCTGAACTTTTAAAATTTATATTAAATACAAATACTAATTACCAAATTAATTTAATGTTCAGAGTTTCCCAGTCTGAAATAATATCTTCTGAAATCCGAAAATTTCCGAAAACCGAAACACAGCTGGTCCTAAGGTTTTCGGATAAGGGATAGTCAACCTGTACAATGTGGGGGATTGGCTCCCTGCATGTGCTTTATAGGAATCAGCTGCCTGGGCCTGTTGTTGGATTTGTAGACCCAGATTTTCATGGATTTACAATGACAATAGGAGATATGTCAGCTGTCACCATGTAATGTAAAAGTGCTTTACGTATATCACCCAACACTTTTTCACCTCTTTCCCATTTTTGAAAAATCTACTGAGAGACTATTAAACCCTTCTTTGTGTTAGTAGGTAGCATTCCTTACTCATTACTGTTCCCTGCTGGTCTCCCTCCCCTTCATTTTCTTCAGTCCGATAATGGTATTAGTTACAATGGAAGGTCTATAGACAAAATTTTAACCTGTTGTTGTTTCTCTTTTCAGATGCTGATGAGTCAGCTGTATAATTCCAGCATTTGCAGGTGTTACTGTTCTCTCCCTTAATCAAATATTCTCCCACAGCATCTGAATCCCCCCTCCGCCCCCCACCCCAGCCCCCCAAACCCCCCACCATCCCCCACCCCCTCACCCCCAACCCCCCTCCCCCCACCCCAGAACATCCCGCGATTCTTGCTCCCCCAGCGGTATCTAATTTCTTGTGGCTTTACATCTTCTGTTGGCCGAGGCTAGGCCACACTCCGACTAATTGTGAAGGAGCTGCTCACTACTCAGCTAGACGATGAAAAGCGTGCGGACATGAATGGCAATATGGAAGAAAGAAAACTAGGAGAAGCTGGCGAGGAATGTAAATATAAATAAATAAATTCCGATAGTTCCAGCACCTTTCTTGTCTCCAGTCAGTACCCAGATTTTAATATCTGCCTCCTTCAAGTTCTGAATGGTTTCAGGGACTCCGTCTTGCAATTTATCCTCGATAGCAGTCGCTCCGATAAGCTGCAATATAAGTGCAAAAAAGGACATCACTCCACTTAAACAAAGGCCTTTTATAGATTTGCAAATATTATATTCCACATAACAGTGTATTATTGAGAAACATGTCTGAAGATTGATAGTGATGATTCTGTTGCTGTAATATTACAATTTCATAACATTCACAATTGTCTGGTAACATTTTCATTCTTTTTTCATTCTCTTTAAAATTTGACTTCCGTTTCCCCCCACCCCCTCCCCCCCCCTTCCCAGGCTCAGCCAGTGAGCCACTTAGATCAGGAAGGTCGCAGGCTTGACCCTGTGCTGGGGTAGCTGATCTTGGGTGGGGTCCTACAAATGGCCTCAGTGTCCATAGGAGAGGGAGAGGAAAATTGTCGGGGGGCTGCCATTACCTAATGCTATCCAGCCACCTCTGCACTTCTGAGGACATTGGGTTAAGATGGGATTAGGCTTCCCCCTTTGTGCCCTCCATAGTCAAATAGCCTTCTGACATCCTGTCAAGGTTCACGTATGAATAATGGTCACTTGGGTGAGTACCTGAGGGCAATCAGTACCTACAGGACCAGGCCTCAGCTAGGAGTTTAGAACAGGGAGGAGATTATCAAAGTAACTGGCCAAAAGAAAGGCCCCTTTATTTATACGATAGCAAAATACTGCAGATGCTGGAAATCCGAAATAACAGAAAACGCTGGAAAAAGTCAACAGGCCAGGCAACATCCGTGGAGAGAGAAACAGTCAACGTTTCAGGTCGAAGAGTCCTGACGAAGGGTCTTCGACCTCAAACGTTGACTCTGTTTCTCTCTCCACGGATGTTGCCTGGCCTGCTGAGTTTTTTCAGCGTTTTCTGTTGTTATGCCCCTTTATTTATGTTGATTTTGATTTTGCAAACTCTTTGGAGTATCCAGAATTTGAATGGAATTACTTTCTAAACACACCACTGGGTTAGCTTATTTATCTGAATTGTGAGATTCAGCAAAGACCAAATAAGGTCTTAAAACAGACTAGTTACACTTATACAGAGGAGTGCACTCAAAGGAGATTTCCCCCGGTTTCAGCTACAATGGACCTAAGAGACTCCACATTACAGCACTATAAATTGGATTGTTTAAACCAACTAATCTCCCTCAAAAAAAACAAATTATCAGTTAAAAAAAGGGTAAGTAATTGGTGTTCCATGCACTTACTCCTATACTACAGTTTGTCTGTAATACAAAGCCCTGTTATTCACACTCAGCGTGAGGCATTAAAAAGTTGTCAAATTTTCAGCTGAGGTAAATGGGGGTAGAATTTCCATTTATCACACTATATACATCTATAGGGCTCAAGTCAAGAGTGTTCAAACTGATTGTGATCCTAGTTACATTCACAACACATTACTTAGCAATAAGATGATGAGAAAGATGTCACTTATTTAAAAAAATGAGATTACCGAAGAGATGGCTGAGCCCTGACAGTGTGCTCAGATTGTTTATACAGCGCCTTTAATGTGGTAAAATGTCCTAAGGTGCTTTACAGGAGAGTAATGAGGCAAAGTAGACCCGAGCCAAAGCAGATATTAGGACGGGTGACTAAAAGCTTGGTCAAAGAGGTAGGTTTTAAGGAGCATCTTAAAGGAGGAGAGAGAGGTGGAGAGGTTTAGGGAGGGACTTTCAGAGTCTAGGGCCTAGACAGCTCAAGGCACGGCCGCCAATGGTGGAGTGAAGGAAGTGGGGGAATGCACAAGAGGCCATAGTTGGAGGAACACTGAGTTCTCAGGGGGTTGTAGGGCTGGTGGAGGTTACAGAGATAGGGATGGGCGAAGCTACAGAGGGATCTGAACAGGAGGATACAGGTGTACCAAGTCTTCCCACTGATCAGTTTGGTACTGAGAGTTGACTGTATTGGGAAGGGAAGTAACTCAGAGAGCTAACTGCCACTATAAATTTCCAGATCACGCATCAACATTGGCCGTACAAGTGCCCCTTCTATTAGTATGGCTGTAAATTCTAACCATGAGGCCCTGATTTCTCTTTACATAGTTAAAGGCCTGAATGATGAGATTACCCTGGTGATAACTGCCTTACATGAGAGCATCCTAATGGCTGTATATACATAATAATGGTGCCTAGAGGCAGCAGACCCTCAATTTGGTGGTAATATTCATTATTGTGTCTGTTACTGGGCAGATCACAGAGTCTGACTTACAAACACCTCTTTCAGGCACGTCTACTCAATAAAAGCAACTACTTACCACCAGATCTGTTTCTATTTCTTCGTACAACTCTTCGAGCAATCTTCCACGATTCTGTAGAGTGACACTGGCTATATGGCGCCTTTGGCCCCAGTCTTTGAAGTAGTTTTCCTCCACATCTTTGTATGCCAGGCACAATGTCCGCAGTGTTTCCGCAGCAAAATACTGCAGAAAGCATATCAATTTTCATAATACAGTTCTGGCAAATGAAGCTTACCTTCGAGCTAGCATTGATTTGTGCCAAGATGTATGTGAGAAAAGATTATTGAAGATACAGTATTCCCTCTGCTGCCTGCCTCAACAATATTTCATAAGCAAGAGATGCTCTTTCTAATATGACATTTCTAATATTTGTGCTGAGACACTAACACATTTATAATGAGAAATGTTTACAATACTTCAGGGAGAAAAATCACTTCTAAAGTTAAACTTCTCAAGTGATTTTCATAATTAATGGAAATATATTTTAAAGCTTGCTTTAAACATTTGAAAATAATGAGCTTTGGCAATGGGAAGGTTTTAATGCTATTCCCCCACCCACATATTTTAAAATCCTCCCTGCTGCTGTTTCTGGTTGCCACACATCCTCCCTCAGCGGGAACAGCAGGATGGGCTGAATCTCGGTCATTGCCACTCAAGATCAGCTGACAGAAGGATTGATTGGTTACGCCACTCCTTCCCCCACTCCAAGGTAGAACACTGCAGAATCGCCGAGTGATTCATCTAGTAGACCAGCAAAGAACTAACCCGCTCAGTGACAGCACTGAAGTTGAAATCAAGGTTGAGGCTTTGATTTGTTCTCGACGAGAGATGATGCTGCCTCACTGGCGTGATCAAGCCACTCAGATGAAGGTTTTTCTTACAAGCATTACAGATTCTTTCAAAATGGCGGGGGTGTAGGCCATATAAAAAAAGGGATGTTGAAACTTTCAAAATGGCTACTGGTGCCCTAACTACATAAAGTAATGTCATTATCTGACGGTCAGGTGATTAGTTAATTAGTTCACTATTCTGTCTGGAGCCAATCAATAGGCAAAATAATTTGTTACCTGACAATGTGAAAATATTACCCAATCTTAATACAATAACTGTGTCACATGACATTTTAACGCTATAATCATCCAGCTACTTTAATTTGAAACTTGCCCAGTTCTTTAGATTTGACGTGGTTACAATTTTAAGTCATGAAATTCAGCATAAAAGTGGCAAATAGGAGCAGGCTAGGTGGAATTAACGGGAGCAATACTCCCCAGAGAGTTTGAGCTTACAGCTATATTAAATGATTTTAATTCTCCAGCTGTCTTGAACGGAGTCCCCATTTCAAGCTCCTAGCTTTGCCTCTGGTAATAAGTTCTGTTTTTGTTGCAGTGCTTGTGTTAATCATTGTTTCCAGCACTTTGATTAAACACCTCGGCCTGCTGCTTTAGAAGTTTCTCCATTGGAGCCAATTATTGCCTCGTACAGTTCTGACAAATGGGAGTTATCACTTATTTTTTGGGCATCACACTGCTGATGTTGTGCTCCCATTATGCATTGCCAAGTGTGAAAAGATCCATAACTCATTACATTAACAGTACAAGCATGAGTCCATAATACCATGATGATATTGCATGTTGTTGATTGGATCAGTGCTGAAAATGGCCACAATCCAATCCCCATTGTGCATGAGCGGTCACACACATTACAATGCAAACAGGATCCAGTGCAGGGGAAGGTTTCACACTGGCTCTGATTTAGATAGCCAATATAAGATTCCTACATGGGGTCTCAGTATTACTGAGATCTAAGGCCATTCTTATGAGTGAAAGTGCAATACTAATACTACCCTTCCACGCGATCTCATTGGCAATGGCTTCGAATTGTTTTGAAATCCTGCATGCAAAAGTTCACAGTGTTTCTTTCTTTCAATTAGAAAAGATTGTTTGCACTACTCGGCTTTTGTTCCAATGAGATGGAACCCAAACCAACAATGTGCATTTATATAGCACCTTTAACATAGTAAAACGTCCCAAGGAGTTTCACAGGAGCGTTATCAGACATAATTTGACACCAAGCCACACAAGAAGAAAAAGGGAAATAGAATTGCTGGGCTCGGGTCTGGAGCGGCAGCCAAAGTGCGCATGCGAGTGGATCTTTGCACTTTTTGAAAATGTGACATTTTCTGCTTAATGCCCAGTTGAGATGGCTTCAGTTTTGCTTTGTCTGTGCATGTGATCGGAATGTTCGCGGAAAACTAACCACAGCAGCACTGCCGCCTTGAAATTAACTCATTCCAGTGACCTCTTGTAACGCAGTCATCATAGTGAATGCTTTGTGACTTTGGGGCATAGTGGTTAGCACTGTTGCCTCACAGCGCCAGGGACCCGGGTTCGAATCCGGCCTCGGGTGACTGTCTGTGTGGAGTTTGCACATTCTCCCCGTGTTTGCGTGGGTTTTCTCCGGGTGCTCCGGTTTCCTCCCACAGTCCAAAGATGTGCGGGTTAGGTTGATTGGCTATGATAAATTGACCCTTAGTGTTAGGGGGATTAAATACGTGGGGTTATGGGGATAGGGTGGGATATGTGTTGGTGTAGGGGTTACAGGGATCGGGTGGGATATGTGTCGGTGCAGGCTCGATGGGCCGAAATGGCCTCTATCTGCACTGTGGGGTTTCTGTGATTCTGTGATCACATGGGAATTATAAACAGTTGTGCACCCACAAAAAACTGCCCTTCGCCCACATCATCACTGACGACGTGTCACTGACAGGGAGAAGTGCTGATCTAAGTCAGGATGAGACGGAGCTGGAACATCGTGTAGATTAAAGGATTACTGAATTAAACAAATAGACATTTTTTTTAAAGAGTTAGAAGAGAAATTGTAGCATGATTGTATCTTCAGCAAAATAAAGAATTTCCTATTTTTGCAATTCATGCAAGTATTAGTTGTTAAAGAGATAAACCATCACAAATTTTTATTTTACGTTCAGAATTATTTTGCACGCGCATTCAGGTTATAAGTATTACAACATGTAACATATGGGTTCTCAGATATCACTTGGATCTTGTATCCCCAATGTAATCTATCTGATCATCTAAATTGTGTCAGACTACCTGAGTAATAATAATGGTCCTCATTTTAACTTCCCCCTGCCTGGCAGAAACTGGGCGGGTGGCAGTTAAAATGAGGGTAGTCACTTATCCCCGCTGATCCCACTGCCTTCCTGCCGTGTCCCGATCTTAGCCTGTCTTCTGAGCAGGCGAGGAAGACACCGTAAGACGGAAGCGATGTCCTACTTTAAATATGCCCACCGGTTACCCGGCTGCGGACTCCTGCCGCCGAATCCCCGCTCCCGCCCTCCGGCCAGGAAGTAGATCTGGCCGGATTCGGGTGGGAATCAGGGAGAATTCATGCAAGTGTGGGCTAGCCATTGAGACCTGCCGGGCCTCCACGTCCCCGGACTCTCCAAGTTCGCTGCCTACTTCGGGGCTCATGGGTATCGCGCCCCCCCTTTTAAAATCGAGGCCAATAAGTTCTATCGTGAACCAGTGGTACACCGTCAGTGATGATGTGGGTGAAGGGCGTTTTTTGTGGGCACGGAACTGTTTATAATTCCCATGCGATAGTGGCCCCAAAGTCACAAAGTATTCACTGCAATGACTGGGTTACAAGAGGTTACTGGAATGAGTTCACTTTAAGACGGCAGTGCTGTTGTGGTTAGTTCTTTATGAATATTCCGATTACATGTGCATTCCTGCTTTGGGCAGTGCTCTTACCTAACAACTTCCAGAGTAACGTGCACACCAGAAAATATCAAATCAATTTATCAGTTCAATGCAGACTGACAGTTCTTAATTTGTGGGCTCCTCTATTCCCTGTATAACATGTGGAACCTGAATAGTTTTCATCAATTAACGTTTACAAGACAGAGGGTCATTAAAATTACAATGTGAGAAGCTGAACAATATTAAGAGAGAAACTTGAAAAAAAAAATAATTTTCACTTCTACTGATCTCTGAACAAATTCAAATACGGCTACATTTTTGAATGATGACAAAGCACACCCACAGCCCTCAAAGGGTCAGTTAGTTTAAGTGGACTTGGGGATAATATAATAGCCTTACATCTAGTGCCATCTGAGTGGTCTCCTTGTGGGGGCAGTTGAGCCGAAGCCTTTCATATATCACCGCGTCTGCTCCTTTGGAGTACAGTTTAATCTTCCCTTCTGAATCTTTCACTGCAAGAGAAAAAGTGCTCAGAGTGTAGGAAAAGCTGCTTTTGAACTTTTCAATCGAGTCTTTTCAAAGAAGTCACAACATCAATCTACTCAGATTGGGCTCAGGGCAACAAACAGCAGAGGAAATCTTGAATTATATCAGGCTTGTATCACGCAGTGCAGTGCTTTCCAAACAGGCTTTTTAAAAAAAAACACAACAAAGTCAGAGCTTGATATTGTAGTTAAATTATTTTCCGATTTTCTGGTTCCAGCAGAACCCAGGAGAACTCCAGGGAATAGGGAGAATACATTTAAAAAACTGGCCTCATACTCACAGGAAGGACAGTGTTTTACTTCTATGTGATGCAGCATTCCTTAGAGAAAAAACCCTCCATATAAACCAGGAAGTTTTCAGCATTAATGCCCAGTATGTGCTGAGTTAGAGAGTTGGGGGAAAATAGGACAAGGCAGCAGATGCAATTCAGCTCCATTTTAAAATCATACTTTCTGTCCTCCTTTTTATATAATACTTTGATCTTATAGAATGTGCCGGCTTCGTTCAAGGCAGCCCAATTTCGGGAAGAGGTCCAAAGCAGACGTTAGGCCTCACTTTTGCATATGCAAAGCGTTCAGGCACTGTCCCTGGACGTCTATAATTCAGCTCTTATGAATATAGCTTCCCGATTCAGGAGCCGTTCCTTTAGATTGGAAAATTGCGCATGTCATTCTGCTATTTAAAAATGGCGAGAGAGGGAAACCAGGGACTTATACATCAGTTAGCCTAGCATCTGTTGTCGGGGAAATTGCTAGAGGCTATAATTAAGGGTAGGGTGACTGAACACCTCAAAAATTTTCAGTTGATCAGAGGAAGCCAGCATGGATTTGTGGAAGGTAGGTCATGCCTGACAAACCTGACTGAATTTTTTCAAGAGGTGACTAAAGTAGTGGACAGGGGAATGTCTGTGGATGTTATTTATATGGACTTCCAGAAGGCATTTGATAAAGTCCCACATAAGTGACTGTTAACTAAGGTAGAAGCCCATGGAATTGAAGGCAAATTATTGACCCGGTTAGGAAATTGGCTGAGCGGCAGGAGGCAAGCAGTAGGGATAATGGGCAGGCTCAAATTGGCAGGAGGTGACTAGTGGTGTCCCGCATTATTCATGACTTAGATGATGGCATAGAAAGTCATAGATACAAATTTGCCGATGACACAAAGATAGGTGGAATTGTAGGCAGTATAGATGGTAGCAAAACATTACAAAGGGATATCGACAGATTAAGTGAATGGGCAAAACTGTGGCAAATGGATTTCAATGTAGGCAAATGTGAGGTCATCCACTTTGGACCTAAAAAGGATAGAACTGGGTATTTTCTAAATGGTGAAAGGCTAAAACAGTGGAGGTCCAAAGGGACTTGGGGGTCCAGGTACATAGATCATTAAAATGTCATGAACAGGTACAGAAAATAATCAAAAGGGCTAATGGAATGCTGGCCTTTATATCTAGAGGACTAGAATACAAGGGGGTAGAAGTTATGCTGCAGCTGTACAAAGCCCTGTTTAGACCACACCTGGAGTACTGTGAGCAGTTCTGGGCACCACACCTTAGGAAGGATATATTGGCCTTGGAGGGAGTGCAGCGCAAGTTTACCAGAATGATACCCGGACTTCAAGGGTTAAGTTACAGGGAGAGATTACACAAATTAGGATTGTATTCCCTAGAATGTAGAATGTTAAGGGGTGATCTGATCGAAGTTTTCAAGATATTAAGGGGAACACATAGGGTAGATAGAGAGAAACTATTTCCACTGGTTGGGGATTCTAGGACTAGGGGGCATTGTCTAAAAATTAGAGCCAGACCTTTCAGGAGTGAAATTGGGAAACACTTCTACACACAAAGGGTGGTAGAAGTTTGGAACTCTCTTCCGCAAACGGCAATTAATGCTAGATCAATTGTTCATTTTAAATCAGAGATTGATAGCTTTCTATTAACCAAAAGTATTAAGGGATATGGGCCAAAGGCGGGTATATGGAGTTAGGTCGCAGATCAGCCATGATCTCATTGAATGGCGGAACAGGCTCGAGGGACCAAATGGCCTCCTCCTGTTCCTATGTTCCTATAAGCAGGCACTGCACTTCTGGCTCGGAACCTGTGCACCGCCCACCATGTTGGACACTTAGGCACCAGTTTTACGCCTGTAAAATGGGCGTGGCGTCAATTCAATTTTAGACCAAAGAGTCTGGTAATTTATGGACTGGTACCGGAAAAGTGTCAATGAAAACTGCTGGACTGTTGTGAAAAGCCCACTGGTTCAGTAACATACTTCAGGGAAGGGAACCAGCCACCCTTGCCTGGTCTGGCCTACATGTGACTCCAATCCCACACTGTATGATTGACTCTTAATGCTCTCTAAAGTGGCCACTGAGTTGTCAGGCCAACTAGGGATGGACAAGAAACCTTGCCAGCATTGCCCACATCTCAAGAATAAATTTAAAAGCAAAACATGTTCAAAATTTGTCTGCTAATATCACTGACAGGAAGTTCTCGGCTAATGTCACAGAGTAATCAGACTGAATGTTCTGATAGGGAAGGACAGTGCTTAGGCAGTGGGATTGTGAGAGGGACGAGAGCAGGTCTTCGGCCTGTCAGGTGAGAAGTCAGGGTGCAAAAATGGAAAAACAAGAAATAACTTGAATTAAAAAAGAAGTTTTACCATACAGAAAAAAAATCTTTTAAGTGGCAACGTATTTTTTAAACATAGTTTTTCTTTTGTTAGCTTACTTACAGATAACAGACATTCTCTTTCGGCAGCTGTTGAAGTCCAGCATCGCCAGCATTGTGTACGTCCTCTGCACTCCCAGCTCACTAACGGTTATGGTGTCCTGTGTGCGTGACAGAAACACGTAGCCAAAGTTTCTTGCCGCAGTGACCAGAGCCTCTTCATCTGGGGAAGAGGCCTGGTACAAAAGCTGACCTTGAAGGAAGGGAAAGAATAAGAAAAGTTCAATGTCTAAATATGGCCTGGAATAGAGTGGGAAATACTGTTAGATGAGCTTCCTGAGATTTGAGCACAAAAATCTAGGCTGACACTCCAGTGCAGTGCTGAGGGACTGCTGCACTGTCGGAGGTGCCGTCTTTCGGATGAGACGTTAAACCAAGGCCCCATCTGCTCTCGCAGGTGGACGTAAAAGATCCCATGGCACTATTTCGAAGAAGAGCAGGGGAGTTATCCCCGGTGTCCTGGCCAATATTTACCCCTCAATCAACATCACTAAAACAGATTATCTGGTCATTATCACATTGCTGTTTGTGGGAGCTTGCTGTGTGCAAATTGGCTGCCGTGTTTCCTACATTACAACAGTGACTATACCACAAATTATTTCATTGGCTGTACAGCACTTTGAGATGTCCGGTGGTCGTGAAAGGTGCTATATAAATGCAAGTCTTTCTTTCTTTCTTTCTTTCCCATTGAACACTGCAGACCTATTTTAGCAATCACACACTAGGCTGAACAGGCTGTTGCCATACCATTAATTTTGTCCAGTACGGATTGTTTTCTGTAGGTTATACGAGGGAGAGCCAAATTGAAAGAAAAATCTAAAATAGTCCAGTTATCCCATTTCACTAAGTCACTGCCCGATTCCTGCTACTATTCTCATCCTTTTTTAAATAAAAAAGCAGGAAACACATGACAGTGAATGCATGTTGTTATTTTCTATATCATGCTGTAGGTGGCCCTGTTATATTGACCTGAGAGAGGAGCAACCTCAACAAATGCAAAATAAAGTTCGACAGTTGCAACAGTTATGTCTAATTTTAACAAACGCTGGAACAGAGTTTGGGGCTGGCGGGTTCGGTTCTGCTGGCGCAAAGCTTGTGCATTCCACATCTATGTCCAGGTCCCATGAGCAGCGCACACAGAGCTGACCCACCAGCTATAATGCTCTGCTGCCCTCGGTTGCCTTTGGTTGGCAAGCGCAGTACTCTTCCTTGCACCCACCTTACCTGGCAGCATCTCCACTTCAGCTCCCTTCAAACACTTCACTCAGTCATTTGCCCACGGACTCTTGTTCCTGCCTCTACGGTTGTATTACTATCTGTTGGCTTTTTTTTTTGCCAGTTACTGCGTTAGCCTGATACAGCTTTTGGAAAAAATGATTTTGTCCCACTTTCCCGTTAAGTTGCTGCATTCCTTTAATTCTGGTGCACAGCCCTTTAAAGGCTGATGAAAGGTGCTGTTCTGGCCCCGTCCCTGCTTGCAGGCCCCAGTCTGTGATGAGGGCTCACCTTGAAGACTAAATGAAGGCCAACACCTGAAAGCTTAACCAGGGTAGACCTCCCCAATTCAGGTGAGTGAAAGGTTTGCTGCATCTCGCTCTGCCACCTCAGCAACCGAAACAGAATATGCACCTGCTCACGACGTCATTGGGGATACCAGCTGGGAGGAGTTAGGGAGCTGACAGTTTGCCGATGGTAACTGGAAGCTGTAGTGTATGTAACCGTCTACCTTTAAGAGACTATTGTATGTAACCATTCACCTTTAAGAGAACTATTTTAGGTGTGGCACTACTTGTTTGGCTTCTGTATATGGTAATACCGACGGTGACCACACCGGTATATAAGTGCTGTGGCATGATTTATAGGGCAGATTCGCCCTGACCTTCGAATAGTAAAGTCCTGTTGTATGTTACTCCTGAAGTCTGTGTCGTAATTAACTGCACAACCCACAGACTTTACAGTGGCGACGAGTCCGATCGTACCCTGCGGCAACAATAATTTCAAAGCAACGAAAGAGCGTCGAAAAGAGGCAACCGCCCTCGTCATTCGGCTGGGAGAAAACTCAAGGCTGCAGCAATAGAAAGGAGGAAGACTTTAGCGACAAAAACTTCCATCAGCAACAGGCACTGACTGTCCCTTCTGCCACGGTGACTGTGAGTAAGGGAAAGTGAAAAGAATAGCCGGAGGATAAGGGCTGGGCACTCGACCACGGTCGAGGGGGAAAAGGAGCCGGACAAAAAGTCGGGTCCAACGGCGTCGTGACACCGCGACCGGCGGGAAAAGCCGGGCGGTGACCGAAGCCACGAAGCGCTGCGACCGGGAGCGTAGGCGCGGGAAGAGAGAAACTCAGCCGCAGCCGGGGAGAGAAGCACCGGACTGCGAGAGGGCTGGGAGGCGCGATTGGGGTCCGAGCGAGCGGGAGAGGCAGAGCTGACCAAGAGAGACTGCGCGAGAGCCAGTCCAGCGGCTGAACTGTCCTCCGTCAACGGGGTGTAACCAGCGCCGGTAGAGCCGAGCGAGCGGGAGAGAGACAGAGCCGAGCAAGGGGAACTGTGCGAGAGCCAGCCCAGCGGCTGAACCTGTTCGCCGTCAACGGGGTACCCAGAGCCGGTTGCCCTGCCATAAAATTTAAAAAAAAAGGGAAAGCCTTGAAGCCGACGCGCAGGCTGTGAACCTGAAAGCCAGCGGCCGTCGCCCGTGGGGAAAGTGTACCCCTCCCGCCAGGGAAGAAACGCGGGAAGCCGCCATTAGGCGGGGAAGAAGACAGAAGCGGGAAACCGCCATTGAAGTGGGCGGGGAGAGAAGATAAGAGCGGGAAACCGCCATTTTCGCGGGAAAACTGCCATCTTAGAAAAAAAAAATAATAATAATAATTTAAAGAAATACTTGTGTTGTTCCCAAAGAGAGGAAGATGCCTAAGCATGGTAACATCAACGATTTTAATTCCGAGGTAGAAGACTGGGCCACGTACGTGGAACGCATTGCGATCTATTGTGAGGCCAATAAAATAGAAGAAGATGACAAAGCTATAACCTTGCTGAACTCGATGGGCGCAAAGACATACGGGCTCTTGAAGTATCTACTAGCACCAGTTAAACCGGCGGATCAGACTTTCGATGATATTGTGGCTGTCCTGAAGGACCACTTGAACCCTACACCGTTGATGTTGGCGGAACGATTCAAATTCTATGCGAGAGCGCAACAGAAAGACGAAAGCAACGCAGAATACTTGGTCGAACTGCGTAGACTAGCGAAATACTGCCAGTTTGGAGGGAATCTGACAGAGGCATTGCGAGACAAGTTCGTGTGCGGGTTGGCAAAGGAAGGAACGCAAAAGCGACTACTTGAAGAGAACGACCTTACACTTGACAGGGCTGTCCTTATTGCAGCATCGCATGAAGCCGCAGCGAAGGGAACTGCGGAAATGCAGCTAAAGACAGCAGCACTAAGTGTGGATCAAATTACCTCGACAACAACAAAATGCTATCGTTGTGGGAAGACAACACATGACCAGAACCAATGCTGGTTTAAGAACCAGGAATGTAGGAAATGTGGCAAACTGTGTCACATAGCTAAGGTATGCCGGTCAGGGAAGAAGACCAACAACCAAAGGACCAACAACCAAAGGAAGCCATCACAGGAAAAGTACAACAAGGTACACAAGGTGGCTGAGAAGAGTTCAGACGAACAGAATTCAGACTCAGACCCAAACGGCCAGGAGCTGGGTAGTCTGAGAATTCACAATGTGAGTAAGGAAGCTGACCTACAAACTATCTGGGTCATGCTAAAAATAGCTGGAATCCAAGTGAAAATGGAGTTGGACACTGGATCAGCTCTATCAGTCATAAATCAAAGGGATTACCACCGGCTATTCTCACATATACCCTTAAGAGATACCAAGTTCGTATTGCAGACATACACGGGGCATAAAGTATACCCCATGGGAAAGATAAGAGTCAAAGTGAGAGATAGGGGTAAAGAACACCCAAGAATGAACTTATACGTACTACATGAGGGAGGACCACCACTTCTAGGACGGGAGTGGATCAAGAAAATAGACATGGAATGGCACTATCTAAAAGCCATAACGAGTGAGGACTCGGTGCAGACAATCAGCTCAGATTCTGAAACGGATGACGATAAGACCAACCCAAATATGAAAGACAAGGCTGAAATGGACTTGCCGACGAAGGTTGGAAAAACGAAGGCATGCATAAAGGCTTATGCTCCAGAGAAGAACAAAGTTTCAGAACAGAACTCCACCGAACAACGACAACCTAGTTCGACAGAAAATTCTGAGCCTGTTCAAGTTACGGACATATCCATGACGGAAGAACACCGAGCTCGGACTCAAACTTATTTCAAATTACGACAACAATTAGAACAATTGAGTTACTGTCTCGTACAGGAGATGAAAACAATGAAAAAGTTCTATGACACCGAATGGGAGAATCTGGAAAGACAACAGAAGCAGCTAGCTCAAGCAGAGAGAGACCATAGAGCCATCGTGACCAATTACCGATCACATCTCCCTTATGCTGTTCAGGAGTTAGAATATTTGCAGGAAGAAGCAAATGAAGAGGAATCTTCAGGAAGCCAGGATTTTATTCCAGTTCTTCTCTACGACTCCTTACAAGCAAAGTGTGAGAAGTTGAAAGAACAGTATGAACAGGCCCAGGCTACAATTCTGGAAGGGGTTAACTCGGCAACCTCCGAAAAGCTAGTTTCAGTGGAAGCATATGAGCAACTGAAGGTTGAACATGAGCAAGAAGTCCAAAGGCTGCAGGAAATTCTTGATGAGCTCAAGGCCAAGACAGACTCATCGGTAGAAGTTCCATCCATAGATGAGAAATTAGAGGTGAAAGACATGGCAGAACCTGAAAGACAAGATGTACAAGAACTTCTAAAAATATTAAAGGAAACCCAAGACAAATATGGGGCGGCAATGACCGAGATTCAACAACTTGAAGAACAGATTCAACTGGGAATCCGTTCAGTGGAAGAAAAGGGAACTGTAAGAAACACAGAGACTGTAAGAATGGCCCCTGAACATGAGCTAGAGAGCATCAAGGCGCAACTTCTCCGAGCGCTGGAAGCCAAAATACAAGAGGAAAAGAAGGTGAAAGCATTGGAGGAAAAGGTGGATGAAATGGAGAAGACTCTGACCCACAGTGTTCCCGTGGAAGAGTTAACGGTCAGCCAACTCCTTCATATGCTGAAGGACAAGACTCTACAATGGGAACAATCTGAACACGAGCTTCAATCTTCAAAGGGAAGGAGTTCGGAGCGCTCAAAAGTTATGGAAATAGCTGAGGTTGCAACACAGATTTTACAGGGATGCCAAAAGTACGCTGAATCACGTCAATGTGAACAGCAGAATGTTGAAACAGCTGCTCCAGTAGAAGGATTGAATAGCCTGATCAATCAATCCCCGAGGGAAGGGGAAGTATTGAAATCACAAACGAGGTCATTAGTGAAGGATTGGCAGGAAACCCAGGAAGAGCGGGATGAATATGAACGCATGAAGAAGTCTCTTCAGGAAAGATGTCTAAGGAGGGAACAACAGTCGGCTAACGTCCAGTTGGGTACAGAAGAAGTAGCAGGCCCTCTCGCTAGACTAGCTCAGGACGACACCGAATATTACCATGACCTGTTGAGTGACACTGAATATTACGAGGATCTGGTCTGCCCAGCTTGTGATGAAAACTCCCAAAGTGCAGAAATCAGGATGAAGCACTTAAAGTCTAAGGAACATAGAGAGATGGTGGTGCTACAGCTGGCAGCTGATAAGGGAGCCCCGAGAGTCTCCAAGAAGCAGAAAAGAAAAAGAAGAAGCAGAAGATGATAACCATCAAAGTCATTATCACTCCTACCAGATCATGCACGTGGGCCCTACAAAGGGAGATAAATCAGTTGGAAAGTAAGGAAAATTACCAAGGCAATACAGCTGTTTGTAAAAGTCAGCATTGCTGGTTCAGCAGGATGGGAGTTCAAGCTGTTACGTCAAGGGGAAGACTAGTGGAGGAGTCACGCTAGCAATGTGAACCGGCTACACCACAGCGATGTTGTTCGGACCGAGTCAAGACTAGAGACTGAATCTATACACTGTTCCCACAGAGACTGAACCTGTGAACTGTTTCCCACAGAGACTATATCTGTAAATTGTTTACCTGAAGTTGAATATATGTATGTTAATGAGAAATAGTATGTTGTAAGCTAAAAAGGGAGGATTGTAGTGTATGTAACCGTCTACCTTTAAGAG
Source organism: Somniosus microcephalus (assembly GCF_052327205.1). Lineage (NCBI taxonomy): Eukaryota > Metazoa > Chordata > Chondrichthyes > Squaliformes > Somniosidae > Somniosus > Somniosus microcephalus. Next base: position 27,196,129 of record NC_140999.1, on the reverse strand, counting down.
ACTATTGTATGTAACCGTTCACCTTTAAGAGAACTATTTTAGGTGTGGCACTACTTGTTTGGCTTCTGTATACGGTAATACCGACGGTGACCACACCGGTATATAAGTGCTGTGGCATGATTTATAGGGCAGATTCGCCCTGACCTTCGAATAGTAAAGTCCTGTTGTATGTTACTCCTGAAGTCTGTGTCGTAATTAACTGCACAACCCACAGACTTTACAGGAGCCAAACTAACATGAACAGTGATGAACTTATTAGCCCTGTGTGCTTCAAGTGTTACACTGGTTAAGCTGTGCCCGTTAGTCAGTTCTTTTGTGCAGGGATAACATGGCTTAAACTTTCGTAAGTGGGCAACAACAACTTGCATTTATATAGTGCCTTTAATGCAGTAAAACGACCCAAGGCAGTTCACAGGAGCGCTATCAGACAAAATTTGACACTGGGCCACATAATGAGATATTAGGGCAGATGATCAAAAGCTTGGTTTAAGAGTAAGGGGGAGAAATTCACTATTGCCCCGTTTGGGGCGCCAATTTTGAAAAGTTAGCGCCAGGTGCTAAAGATTTCAAACTTTTGAAAAATTCGCCGTTTGCGCTCCAGGAAGGAAGTGGAGCGCTAAATCAAGCAGCAGGGCAGGCTGATTGAGCACGGGCAGGAACCCGTGAAAAAAACTGGAACAAGAAAGGTAAGTTTTTTTTACTTATCTCGGCCACCTCGCCTTTAATCATCGCCCCCGAAGCGGCCGGCCATCCGATGCACGCCTCCTGCAGCTATCGGTGTTTTCAACCGGTGCTGTTGCAGGAGGCGAAGTCAATTTCGGGTCCGGGGTGCTACCAGGGCGATGCGCATGATGATGACATCACAATTTCCGGGTGAAGGAGATCAGAGCACAACGCTGTAGCGCCGCAGCGAATATGGCGGGAGTTGATGTCAGCGCAGCGCCCGGTCGCAAAGCTGGGGGCGCTAACGGGAAGCGCAAAGGCACCCAATTCCGCCCCCGTAGGTTTTAAGAAGTGACTTAAAGGAGGAGAGAGCAGTGGAGAGGTTTAGGGAGGGAATTCCAGAGCTTAGGACCTAGATAGCTGAAGGCACAGCTACCGATGATGGAGCGAAAGAAATTGGGGATGCGCAACCTCGGGCAGCCTAGTGCTGTGGTGTGTTGGTTTATCAGTATGAGTAGCAGGATTCACCCTTGAACCCTGCACGGGGGTAAATTTTCACCCCCAGCGCTGAATTTAGTGGACAGAAAGTTGTGAGGGGACACGCACCAGAATTCCCAATACCTATTCCTAGTGATGAAGTTGTGTCGCTGGAGATGACATTTCTCCCCAAGGTAAGCTATCAGTTGCAGTTGGGGCCTTTTCTTCACTTCTCAAGTCTATGCCAAGGTTTTTTTTAGCCTTCTCTAAAATGTTTTCAAAACTATTTAAATGTTTTAAAGAGATTTTCTTGCTTTAACTTTCAAAGTTTGTGTGTGGTTTTATTTCTGTTTCTCTAATCAATTTTTGGCCAAGTTTCTCATTTCAATTTTGTGTAAGTTCTTGGCTTTGTTTGAGCGTTTCTCTTTATTTACCATTTCACATTTTTCTTGTCTTTATTTCTATGTTTTCTCTGTGTTCTTTCTTTCATCTACTTGAGTTGTATCATCTTCATTTCTTCTGCTTTTTTCCAACTTCTCTAAAAAGTTTAGTTCTGTGTTGTTAACCGAGTTGTCTTCAGTTCTGATTTTTACTTTAAAAAAAACAATTGCCTGTATCTTTGATAAGGTTGCTCCTTCCTGGGTCTGGTGTGATAAAGCAGGATTTGTTGTTGTTGAGTGCTTTGTTATGTGGGTGAAATGACAGAGTGCTGATAATTCTGTCAATAAGTTGCCTACAAAAATGATCCGTGAATCACAACTGTCTTGACAGACACAATAAAAGTATTCACCATACATTAAGAATCTTACCTCCGCGCGCACTTCCTGTCTCCAAAATCTACAAGGTCTGTCTCCTATTGTCATTTTTTTTGTGACACTTTTATGTCAACTTTTTCCATGATGAATTCTTATGTCCACAGTTATAATGAGAACTGCCTATGCAAACTTTTCACGTTATATCAGTCTTATATCTCCCAGCTCCTCAGCCTGTCCTGCAGAGAAACTCCGTCGCTCCAACTAGTTCTAGTCCATTGCTTTCCCAAACTGCTGTAAGTTTTGCTATTTAACTGTAAATAATAACATATCAAATCAAAGTATTTTATCAAAATATAAGGACAGAATGTATATGAGGAATTTTGCCGGCGCTCAGGGGTCGGGTTTGGAGGCGGAACTGCTGGCAAAATTGCAAAGCTTGACAGCGGGTCCCGAACCCGCTGTCAACCCGCCTCCATACAATCTTCCCAAGTGTCAGGTCCCCGATTTGCGCAGGGACCCAACACCTAGCGGCGGGAAGAAGATTATAGGCACTTAACTGCTTGTTAACAGGTAGTTAGCAGGCAGTTAAGAGGCTTTTTTCAATTTTGCCAGGTCAACTGCGGGCTTCCCGACGTCCAGACACCACGCCAGGGTAAGTGTGGGTCTACTGTAAGGTTTGTGCATTGATGACAGCTGCAGAAGTGGTGTGAAGGATCCAATGGTACACTGGTGAGTTTCAGAGGTAAGAAAATGTTGGGAAAATCATTTTTAATGTCTTTATACTTTTCTGTAGGTAACAAGGTTTGAATTATTTGTGTAGTCCCACCTCACTGGGAGAACCTCTTCCACCGCTTCTGTAACCTCACCTGCAGCTGCCATCTGTTTTATCCTAAGGAGAGAGTCTCTGGAGAGCCTGGGTGCAATGTTTCTGGCTCACCTTCGTACAGTGATTGTCAGTGTTTGCAGCACCTCAATGCTGTCAAACACTGAAAAATCATCTGTCAAAAAAAAATGAGCGTGTCCCCTTTAAGAAAACCGGCAGATGACGCGTCATCAACTGACGTCATCTGACACTGGCTTTCTCTTAATTGGCCGGCAAGCCCGCAGGGCGGGCTTAACAAGGCCAATTGACGTAAAATTACATCTGTGTGTCGGGCGTCGTTGAGGGCGGGATCGGAACCCACAAGTCAGCTGACCCGCTCCCAACTCGCACCGAATGGTAAGATCGCGCCCTATGACTTTAAAATGGGGACTGGTTTAAGCCTGCACCCTGACCCAATTATGCCCCAGATACAGCAGTGCCCACATTTCATATTTGCACTACCAGTTTGTCTATAGATTCTTAACAAGCTGTCTATCTGAAACTGTGGCTGTCTGGGATCACAGTGATGAGTATTTTAAAGTGGAATTGTGAGGGCCAATTTTACAAATACGCTCTCCTGATGTGGAGCCTCACCCACTAGGACCACTTATCTGAAAACTGTGGAAATGCACCCAAGATTTGCCGATTATGCGATCCCAGCAACTGAGGCTCTGATGTGTGCATTTGAATTATCCTCGCTATTATATAAAATCTAAAATCTTAACAGCAACTTTTCAGGAGTTTGTAAAATTTAGGTGATCAAAGTGCGATTAAAAGAATCTTTGTGTCAAAGGATTTTTTCTAAACAGTAAAATTGATATTGAAACTCCCTTCACTTTATTACATTCAGAGCTTCTCCACTTATACATAAGCAGGGCAATCTTATGTTCTTATAGACAGTTTCCTAGCTGATAAGGGAATTAGGGGTTACGGGGAGCGGACAGGGAAGTGGACGTGAGTCTAGGTTCGGATCAGCCATGATCCTATTGAATGGCGGAGCAGGCCCAAGGGGCCGTATGGCCTACTCCTGCTCCTACTTCTTATGTTATGTTCTTATTAATCTTGCAGTTCCTGTTGGAATAGCAATGGATAATTTATGCAAAAATGAAGACAGCCTAATTATTATTGAAGAAATAGTCTGTCTGAATTTCTAACCGTTTTCTGCATAAAAATCACAATATTTCAACAGCTACTAAATGAAGAAAATTCAAACTCACCATTTTTCTGTTCTGCCATTACTGTGTGGCAAACAGCCAGTAATTTAAAGAATTCATGTGCTCCTGGGTCATCTCCTGATCGAATCAGATCCAAAAGTGACCAGTCATAGAACATCAGCTTCCCATCAGCGAATGTGTTCCAGCTAAAGTCAACTACCTGAAAATATCCCAGTGACATTCTCAATGAGAGGTAAAAAGAGTTGCACAGCAATTGGTGAGCCAGGCATTTAGCACTGGTTGAAGAGTTGCTGAATACTGACTGAAATACATTATATGAGACACTCGGCAGGTCAGGCAGCAACGAGGAGAGAGAAACAGAGTCAACGTTTCGAGTCGGGGGCCCTTCGTCGGAACGACTCAAAACATTGACTCTGTTTCTCTCTCCTCGATGCTGCCTGACCTGCTGAGTGTTTCCAGCATTTTGTGTTGTTATTTTAGATTTCCAGCATCCGCAGTATTTTGCTATTGTACATTATATGAGAGTTGATATTCCACGTTCAACATTGATGAAATATCTTTTCCGACCTATCCAGAGCACATGAGGAGAGTGAATTTAGCTTCCGGCAGATATATCATGAACCGTACAAATCCGGGTCAGAAATTTAGGCTAATTGGCATCGGCTCACTTCCATCAGTGAATCGGAATCCAAATCCACAAACTCAAAAATGTATGTCTGATTTTCACTTGTAGCATAATTTTTTATACATATATTGTGATTTTTGTGGTTCGATCTAGCTTTGTGTTCAATGAGCTGGTAGTAGTTTGGTTCCGATTGTCTCCAATGTGTCGAAAATCCTTGGACCCCACTTTGCCACTGACTTCTACCTCTGACCCCCCGCCAGAGTATTTGGGGTCAGGATGGGGTCAGCCAATTTGAATATTGTCGGCAGACACACGCGCCAACTTGTGTCAGCTAGAGGGGGGTGGGGTAGAAAAGACAGCGCTGGAAAACCGCTTAGGGTTGCAATGTGCCAATTGTGCCAGCTTCAAAAAATCTCAACATGTTGGTAATTGAGCTCCTTTATAAGTAGGTCAATTTACCACGATGAATTCTTCTGGAGTGTCCAGATCGGGTCCCAGGCCAGGACAGCTTCCATGGCCCCCACTTACACCTTCCCAAGGACTTAGACAGTAATTGAGCAGAAATTTAACTGGACCAGCCACATAAATACTGTGGCAACAAGAGCAGGTCAGAAGCTGGGTATTCTGCGGCAAGTGTCTCACCTCCTGACTCCCCAAAGCCTTTCCACCATCTACAAGGCACAAGTAAGGAGTGTGATGGAATACTCTCCACTTGCCTGGATGAGTGCAGCTCCAACAACTCAAGAAGCTCGACACCATCCAGGACAAAGCAGCCCGCTTGATTGGCTCCCCGTCCGCCACCTTAAACATTCACTCCCTCCACCACCGGCGTACCGTGGCTGCAGTGTGTACCATCTACAAGATGCACTGCAGCAACTCGCCAAGGCTTCTTCGGCAGCACCTCCCAAACCAGCGACCTCTTCCACCTAGAAGGACAAGGGCAGCAGGCACATGGGAACACCGCCACCTCCAAGTTCCCCTCTAAGTCACACACCATCCTGACTTAGAAGTAAATCGCCGATCCTTCATCATCGTTGGGTCAAAATCCTGGAACTCCTTACCGAACAGCACTGTGGGAGTACCTTCACCACACGGACTGCAGCGGTTCAAGAAGGCGGCTCACCGTCACCTTCTCAAGGGCAACTAGGGATGGGCAATAAATGCTGGCATTGCCAGCGACACCCACATCCCATAAGCGAATAAAATTAAAAAATCCTTTCTTGGCATCCAATGGGTGCAACGGAGGTGGCAGGAATTCTGAGGGATAAAGCCATTCCACTGCCCCATCTCTTTGTGACATCACGTGCCTTCTATGGCATGCTGGAACTTCCGCTTGGCTCAAACCCGAGCAGAGACTCGGTTCTGGACGGAGACCCAGTACTCCTGGATCCTGCCTGCTTCCACCCACTTTACCCCCACATTGCACCTCAGACCTGAGGAAATTTAGGGCCTAAATAACCAAACAGAGTTTGGGTTATTCATACCTAAACCCACAGGGCATCAATGGCAGGTGATGTATATTGGATCATCTCCATACATAATTGAAATAAAATGAAAACAAGCCATTGCCTATACTAGTTAACAAAAGTATCTTTTCCACAAAATGTCTATTGGTTAGTTCAGAGTGTTTAATCCATTTGTTTGTTGTTTGATTCCCCTGCATCTAACTTGGCGAAACCTTCGTAATCCTACACTGCAAGAAAATCCTCCAGATTACACATCAAACTAATGGCGGTGAGTACGTCACAAGCTGTAATTTGTTACATTATGCTATGAGTGGTTTATGTGGCAATTTATGCTACTCCTTGGCAGCCCAAGTAAAGTTTTGTGACCAAGAGCAAAGATGGATGGGAGCCCTCCCTGTAATACTTTGCAGGTCAGGAGCCAGAACTCAATGAGTACAAGGTTTTAAATGAACCTCAAAATTCAAGGTCTGCCAAAATCATAAATTGATCTCTGCAAAACAATTGCTGTTAAAAAGCATTTACCTTTGCTATATTGGCATCATCAAATTGATTGCCTGAAAGTCAAAGAATTCAACTTTTAGGTGATAAAACACAAATATTCTCTTCAACAATCGACAGTAACATAATAATGCCTGGAAAGGAAAAGACCTTTGGCCCTTCGACCCACTGCTTCTACAGCACTCACACGGCCTGCCCCGACAATGGATCTCGCCCCCTCTATTTAATCTCCTGAAAGGCAGTAAACATGTATTGGGTGAAATTCCAGAAAACGTTCTTACAACCTCCACTCTTCAGTGTTGGCTGGCTGCTTTCCATGGGCGGCACTTCCATGTGCCCAGCACTATGGGAACCATTATGTTCCACTGAATACCTGATCACCTCAGAGTTTGCTTAATTTTGACACCTTCAATCCCATTTCTAGACAGATATTTACCAGGCTCTTTATGTTCATCAACAGAGGGTTAATTGCATCGAACCAACACCTCCATAAACGCCATTATGTGTTGTGTCAGAGTGCCTGCTTTATCAGATTAACCAGTCGGTTACCTCATTTGAAGTTTGTGGGGCTTTGCAGTGCACACATTGGCTGTCACAATGCCTACATAACAGTGGCTGAACTGTAAAAGTAATTCATGGGCTAAAAAGCACTTTGGGATGTCCCGAGGATGCGAAAGACATTGGGCTAGATTTTCATGGGGTAGGCAGGTTGGGGGCAGGGCCTGATTTGCATCTGAAGCCTCTGTTTCCCACCCGCAGCCAGCCAGATGGAGAGGCTGGCTAGATGCGGGCGGGTAGGCCTGTGGCACTAGGCTGTGCAGGGGAGAGAGGGAGGGATCGAGTGGTGGCTGGTGCCGCCCTCTGGAGGATCAGGGAGTGGGGGGGGGGGGGAAGGAAGATTAGGGCCGTTGAGGGACGGGGTGAGGGTGAGGGGGGTTGGAAAGAAGGAAGATCGGGGCTGGCGAGGGGTTGGGGTGGGGAGAGGGCAAAGATCGGGGCCAGCCTCAGGATCATCACTGGGGGGGAGAAAGGAATGGAGCCAGCCTGAGGATCATCAGTGGGGGGTGGAGTCCGGGAAGGCGATCGGAGGCCTCGTGAGGGGGTCTCCGATCACGGGGGGTGGGCTAGGCAGGGACCCTGGATCCAGGAGGTAGGTGTAATGACACTTACCTCCTGGACACAGCCGTGCGCGCCTTGCTGTAACTGCCGGGTTTTACGAAGTGTGTAAAACCCGTCCAGCTGCAGTTAAAAACAAAATGTAGGTTAAAGAAGAGGCTTCTAGCCTCATTGTAATATTTAAATTGACGTCCCGCCTCCTGGCAGCGGGTTGGCTGCTCACCACCGTCCCCCCCACCCCACCTTCCCGCCTCTGTTAAAACCGGAAGTGGGCGGGTTAGAGGTGGGTTCAAGTCGGGATTAACTACACTCACGCTCCAAACCCACCTTTTTTTGAGGTTAAAGTTCCTCCCATTATAAAAGTGCCGCTTGTTCTTTGGTAGTAATTTGTTTCATTGCTAAGTGAATTTCTTCTAGTTTCTAGAAAAGGCTTGTTAATTTTGTACATATATCTAGTTCTGTGAAGATTTACAAGTTGTTTGTGCACAATCCCTACAAATTTGTGTAGCTTCACAAATAAAATTAAAATGGAACTACAAACCATCGCAAATATCTTTTGCAGTTAAACTGCTTTGGAAAATAGTTTGCTCAGTTCTTTCCATTCTTAGCCTTTTAAATATTTCCATTGAAGAGTATACTGCTGATAACAGCTCTGGGAAACGCAACATCAGTTGTTTCTTATTCATACACAGAATCATAGAATAGTACAGCACAAATATACCGTATATCCGGCTACCGATGCTGCATTTCTTAAATGTCATGATGTTTTGGGTCAGAGTGCCTGTTTTATCCGAGAAAATGTATTTTATTTGACCCAGCTCTTCATTCAGGGTAGTTGTTCTTGCTTTGGCGGGTGTGTCTCTCTCAACACAGTACATTTTTAAATCCCAGTTAATGAAAAAACTCTGGGCCACATGGAGGAGTTCAAAACTGAAAAATAAAATTACAGCCATTATCTAAATAGGAAACAAACAAACACTGCAAGTAGTGCAGATCTTATGCTGAGCAACGTGTTTACAATGATACGCAAGTGGATTGAACAGAGTCAGATTTACAATTAGTTAAATAGCTCTATTGAGTCAATGCACTAACTATATTAACACTAAACATTGTAAAAAGAAAGAAGCAATGGCATTTCTTAGCACTAGAATACAAGGGGGTAGAAGTTGTTTGTCCCCAATCCTTAAAAATTTGTGTAACTTCATGGTAGCATGGTGGTTATGTTACTGGACTAGTAATCCAGAGGCCTGGACTTAATGATCTGACTGGGATATGAGTTCAAATCCCCCTCACTGGCAGCTGAGGCATTTAAACTCAAGTTAATTAAATAAATCTGAAATTAAAAAGCTAATGTCTGGCCTAAGGCCCAGAGCAATGTGGTTGACTCTTAGCTGCCCTCTGACATGGCAATTGACAAGAAGATGACTTGCCATCACCTTCTCAAGGGCAATTAGGGGTGGGCAATAAATGCCAGTGATGCCCACATTCCATGAATAAATTTTAAAAAGTTATGCTACAGCTATACATAGAATACAAGGGGGTAGAAGTTATGCCACAGCTATACAAAGCCCTGGCTGGACCCCATCTGGAGTACTGTGTTCACATCTTGGCACCATACCTTATATAGAAGGATATATTGGCCTTGGAGGGAGTGCAGTGTAGGTTTACCAGAATGATACCCAGGGATTAAATTACAAAGAGAGATTACACAAATTAGGGTTGCATTCCCTGGAGGTTAAGGGATGATGTGATTGAAGTTTTCAAGATATTGAGGGGAACAGATAGGGTAGATAGAGAGAAACTATTTCTGCTGGTTGGGGGAGTCTAGGACGAGGGGCGTAGTCTAAATATTAGAGCCGGGAAATAATTGTCTGCCACAAAGCAATGTTTAAATACTGATTCCATGGTTCCCAGAATATAGTGAGCAAGGCAGTTCTTATAACCTCCACTATTCTGCGCTAGCCGGTTGTTTTCCACAGGCGACACTTCCGTGTGTTTAGTAGTACGGGAACCATTGTGTTCCATGGAAAATCTGACCACCTCGGAGTTTTCTTAGTCCTACCGCCTAGGTATACCCCACAGCCCCCTCACCAGCAGGCAGAGTAAACCTCACCCTTCTCTTCAGCCGCAGTTCCAACGCCCTAGGCTGCTTGCTTCTAATTTAGTAAAATAGCTCCCTCTACTGGACCTCAATATAATTAACACACATGAACATTACATTGCGTGCTCCCCACAGTTAGTCCTCACTCTGCAACTTGACTCATTCTAAGTACATGACACAACTGTTGGCCTTCAGTCCAGCTAAGCTTTCATTGCAGCAACATCAGTCTTTGATAAGAGAAAAACATGAATGTTTAGCTTTACAAAAGGGGAGACTCCGGGAGCGAAATTCGGCTCCTTTGCGCCTGCCGTTAGAACCTCCGGGGGAGCACTAATGGGATGGAAAGGGATTATCGCCCAGGGGGGCGAAAAAAGCGCCTCCCGCAAAATTCAGCAGGGCATTGCTGAGGCGCTACCCGTTGCGCTGAGTCCCCGCCAGTAACGCCCCGGGCCACTGCGCCGCCAGCGATGACGTCATCGCCGTGCGTGGCGACCCCTTATCGCTCCACGGCAGAAATTTGGCTGCGCCCCACGAGGCTGCCATGGGCAGTGTCAGCGCCAGCCTCGCGGGTCGCGAACCAGGCCGACCTCCACTCGGGGGCGGTATTTAACAGGGAGGTGCGGCCGCAACCCGCGCCGCCATGCCGTGGTCCTGGCCACCATCGCACAGCCCAGCACCACTTCTCGGCGCCGGGCTGCGGCCACGGCACCACGCCGCCCTGGTGGCCTAGTTGGGGCCATCGCAGGTCCTGCAGAGTGTGAATCGGCCTTTAACTGAAGGGGAGGGGCGTTGAAAAGTTGGAGCGCTCCGCGGAGCCTCCGCCGAGCACTGCCGATTGCGCCCCGACATCGCCTCAAGATCTTGTGATCAAGACTTCCTGTGTGGGGCAGGAAGCCGAATTTAACGGCCGGGGCGGTACTTCCACGCTGGGTGCTAAATGTCCGGCCTTAACTCGGTTACCGCCCCCAAATGAGCGTAACCGAATTTTGCGCCTTCCGAGTTTGGAGATGGGCAATGTAGATACTTGTACTATTCCTATTTCAGAGCCTCAGCATGCTCTAAACTTCTTACCATCAGTGTCAGCAGGTTCAGTCCCTATTAGGGCCAGTGTGGGATTATTTTTCAAAGTACGTGATTCCACTAATTATTGATAGAGTTACCTTCTCCTTTAAAGCTGATCAGCTCTGATTGCATTACTATTGAACACTTTAAATCGTACAAATAAATCTATTGTTTTACAATATATTACAGTATAACTATTCTCTTTCTTTTGCCTTCTCAATTATGAGGGAATCAGTAGAACTGCTTGACCTGCAGCCTATGGAGATCCTTCTGTTTGCATTATAAATCACCAGGGAGAAGGTAAAGGGAAAACCATTCACAATAGCTGTACATTTCAAAGAGTTTGTATGTTGATATGTTGCTTTACAAATGGGTAATGACTTGCTTACGTGACATAAAGCGACATTGGCAATATGGAGTTCATGATGATAACGTATCCCCAGAAGGACACGAAGCCTTGATATCCTGGACTGAAATTTACAGTCTCAGTGACGAGATACGGAGCTTTCTTTGCAAATTTCACATCCCAGGCAGCAGCTCCAGCAGCAAGGCAGAATGATAAACCGCCAAGGGTCAAGAGGACCTGGAAAATTATTCAATAAATATGACATGCAGTTAGTTATTCAGTAGCATTCACCTTATAAATATAGCTACAGTCACATTCTATCCCAATAACCTGTGTTGTCAGTTCTGGACAATACTTACACAAGTCAAAAAAGTAATAAGAAAGAAAAAATATGCACTGCTTTTGCCCTCAGGACGTCCTGCTCGGACAGTGAAGTACTTTTTTAAAAGTGTAAGAAGTTTTGTTTTTTGAGACAAGCCTGGAATGGACAGGGGTTGGAATTGCTGTATGTAGACAATACCATGAAAAGGTTATGTGTGCAAATTCCTATTTTGAGCATTTTTACTCCAGCACACAATTCTTTTACATTAATTTAAGTCACACCCTTAATACACAAGTCTAGTTACATTACTGTGTTCTGATGAAAGTTCATTGACCTGAAACGTTAACTTTGTTTCTCTCCCCACAGATGCTGCCTGACCTGCTCCGTGTTTCCAGCATTTTCTGTTTACATTTCTAGTTAAATGCTGTTGTCTGGCCTGGTCTATTGAAAAAACTGCAGCTGCACTTTATACATGGATTGGTAATTGGTTGGGAGATAGGAAACAGAGAGTAGGGATAAAGGGAACGTTCTCTGATTGGCGAGAGATGACAAGTGGTGCTCCCAGGGATCTGTACTGGAGCCTCAGCTTTTCACCACATTTCTTTATGGCTTGGATAAGGAATAGAGAGTTATATATCCAAGTTTGCAGATGACACTAAGATAGGAGGCACAATAAGTTGTGTAGATGGGAGCAGGAAGTTACAAAGGGACATAACAGACTAATAGGGCTGGATTTTGCCAGCCCTGGGGAGGTGGGTTTGGAGGCAGGACTGCCGGGAAAATGGCAGAACCTGGGGGCGGGTACCCATCCACAGAGCTGTCAAACGATGACAATTCATCTGTCAAAATTTTGTGACAGATGAAACGTCATACGCTGACATTCTCTGTAACCGGCTTCCCCTTAATTGACCTGCTAAGCCAGCTGGGCAGGCTTAACAAGGTCAATCGAGGAGAAAATAGCGTGGGTTGGCCACAAGTTGATGGAGGCGGGACTAAAACCCGACAAGCAGCAGTCCCACCTCCAACGCACCCCCATTGGCAAAATCTATAACAGATGGAGTTCAATGTGGGAAAGTGTGAGGCAAACCACTTTGGATCCAAGAGAGACAAATCAGAATATTTTCTTAACAGTGAGAGGCTAGGAGCTGCGGCGGAGCAAAGGGAGTTCGATGTCCAAGGAGACAAATCGTTAAAAGCTAGTGCACGGGTACAAAATGTAATCAAAAAGGCTAATGGAATGTTGGCCTTTATCTCAAGGGGATTGGAATACAAAAGTAAGAAAGTGATGCTTCATTGTGCAGAGCCTTGGTGTACCTACCCCGTGTGTTCAGTTTGAGCATCGAACCTCGGGAAGGATATATTGGCATTGGAAGGGATACAGTGCAGATCTTCCACAATGATACCAGGTTTAAAGGAATTATAAGAACCATTTGCATAAACTTGACTTACAATCCCTTGAGTTTAGAAGGTGGAGGGGTAATCTAATCAAGGTCTTTAAAATGAGAAAGGGATTCGACAGGGTAGATACAGAGAAACTATGTCCTCTAGTGGGGGAATCCAGAACAAGGGGGCACAATCTTAAAATTAGAACTAGGCTATTAGGATTGAAATCAACAACCACTTGCATTTATATAGCACCTTTAACATAGTAAAACATCCCAAGGTGCTTCACAGGAGCAATTATCAAACAAAATTTGACACCAAGCCACATAAGGAGATAATAGGACAGGGGCTTGGTCAAAGAGGTAGATTTTAAGGTGAGTCTTAAAGGAGGAAAGAGAGGTAAAGAGACAGAGAGGTTTAGGGAGGGAATTCCAGAGCTTAGGGCCTTGGCAGCTGAAGGCACGGCCGCCAATGGTGGAGCGAAGAAAATCCGTGATGCACAAGAGGTCAGAATTGGAAGAGCGCAGCTATCCCGGAGGTAGGAAATACTTTTTCACAACAGAGGGTAGTGGAAATCTGTAACTCTCAACCCAAAAGGCTGTGGATGCCTGCTCAATTGAAATTCTTCAAGACTGAGATTGATAGATTATTGTTAGGTAAGAGTATCAATGCATATGGAACAAAAGCGGGTAAATAGAATTGAGGTACAGATCAGCCATGATCTAACTGAATGGCAGAACAGGCTTGAGGGGCTGAATGGCCTCCTCCTGTCCCTAGATTCCTATTAAGGCTGTGATCCGCACCGACACTGAAATCCTAATTGCTGGCGCTGAGTTGGCCTAATTGTCCACCAACTGCCCAGCAATTACGTATGAAAATTTTAAGGCTGGTGCAAACAGGCGATCGCTCCTGACAAATCCAAGTAATATATTTAATTTTAAAAGCCATATGAGGCCGAAAATGGAAGCATTTAAATACGACCCACAGGCTTTTGTTCATGAAAAGTAAAGAACTGTCTTCCAATAGATTTTTGAAGAAAGCATTATTCTCAGGTTTTTAAAAAAAAATGTTTTTGCTGGGAGGAAAAAAAATGAAAATGTAGATGACTTACAAAATGCACTCTGCACACACCCAGACCCGCAAAATCACAAATGTAAGTTATTTATCGAAGTGCTGAAGCCCGAGGACTAATGATCTCTAATAGTATTAATTATGTTTGCAGATTCGGAGCAAAAGCCCAAGTGATCCCAGGTCCGCTTACACACACAGTGCGCCCCTGGGATCCGTGGGCACTACGCTGCGCTCAACTCCGCAGCGTCTGACCGCAACTTCTCGGAGGAGGGTTTCCAGCAGGTAAGTGCGCATTCGGTTCGGATGCCGGTAGCGTAATCCTTAATTACGCCGGGACCACAAAATCCAGGCCACAGCAACTCATTTCTTTTACATTCAAAGTCATGCGAATTGGTGGTAAAATCGACTTTTTACCCTGGTTTTAAGTGTGGGACAGTGCCACACAAACAACTCGGCACATTAACATGAATTAGCACATTACGATGCACGGTGAGTCTTTGTTGCTCCAATGTGGATCATTTGGGATTGATTTAGATCTTTCAGATTTGAAGAGTTCCAATCATTCTGATTTCTGCCCATTCCAGGTGAGTCTAGCAACAGGGTGACAGATAACACATTAAACTGTCTTTAAATAAAACAGCACCTTTAAGAAGTGCAAATCCAAACTTTGAGCTGTAAAATTCTGACTCCAGAACTTGAATCTGAATTCTCTAGATGTGTTTAGCTGTAAAATGAACCACCTTGTTAACCAAACCTTCTTCCTTGACAACAAGCACTTTAGTGGAATTATAAGCAGCCGATTTGCTCACTTAACTTCCAGTTTTTTTCTTCAAGTGTATTTAGTGACAGTGATTTATTATTTCAATATGAAGAACAATGGGTGTGCACACATCATTGAAGGTGGCAGGGCAGGTTGAGAAAGCAGTTAAAAAGGCTTACAGGGTCCTGGGCTTCATAAATAGAGGTACAGGGTATAGAGTACAAAAGTGTGGAAATTATGATGAGCCTGTATAAAACACTGGTTCGGCCCCAACTGGAGCACTGTGTCCAATTCTGGGCACACACTTTAGGAAGGATGTGAAGGCCTTCAAGAGGGTGCAGAAAAGATTTACGAGAATGATTCCAGGAATGAGGCACTTCAGTTACTGGAGAAGCTGGGGTTGTTCTCCTTGGAGCAGAGAAGATTGAGGGGAGATTTGATAGAGGTGTTCAAAATCATGAGGGGTCTGGACAGAGTGGATAGAGAAACTATTCGAGAACCAGAGGACACAGACGTAAGATGATTGGCAAAAGAACCAAAGGCGACGTGAGGAAAATCTTTTTTACGCAGTGAGTGGTTAAAATCTGGAATGCACTGCCTGAAAGGGTGGCGGAGGCAGACTCAATCTAATCTTTCAAAAGGGAGTTGGATAAGTATCTGAAGGGAAAAAATTTGCAAGGCTACGGGGAAGGGGCAGGGGAGTGGGACTAGCTGAGAGCCAGCATGGGCTCAATGGGCCGAATGGCCGCCTTCTGTGCTTTAACCATTCTATGATCCCATAATAAAAGGTTACATTCTACAAAAAAAAGCTGGGGGCAAATATAGGGATAGAAATTTGTCTGGGCCGTTTTCAGGCCCAGAATCAGGCGGGGCGTGCCCCAACCGGGAGGCCCGAGGCCAGCCCAAAGTTGGGCCTCAGGCCCCATTTCAATCATTCAGATGCGCTGCCAGTGCCTATCGAGCCTCCATAGCCAGCTCGTCCATGGCAGCAGCCCTCAGGTAAGTGCTGGAGGCGGGGTGGGGGAAGACAGAGGCCGATCGGGCCAGCTGTGGCTGCCAGGAGTGCTATGGAGCTGGGAGGAACAGCCCTGCCTGAATACTCCACAAAAATCTGAAAGAAAGCAAAAACTTAACTTCCTTACTTCTATTTTTCAAACCTGGTAAAACTGGGACTTGCGCACACTTTGCGTTTCTGCGTGAAAAGCGCAATCAAGATTCTACAACCAATGTAGGATCCTGATTTGCATATTTAAACAGCCTCCCCATCTGTTCTGGATGGAAATACTGGGTGTCACATTTTAATTAAGGCCTGCCTGAACATTGAATCAGCTGGGAAAATGGGAGTCCAAGGTACTCACCAGATTTTTCTCTGCTGGTCACCCATTTTTTAGGTGGGAAATGGGCAGCCAGCAGTTGAAAATTCCACCCCACCCCCTGTTGTTTCATTATAAATAGGAGAATACAGTATAAGAGCAAAGAAGCAATGTTAAATTTGTACCAGGCAGTGGTTGGGCCGCAGTTCGAGAACTATGTGCGGTTTTAGGTCCCCATCATAGAAAGGACATTACATAAGAACATAAAAACATAAGAAATAGGAGCAGGAGTAGGCCATTTGGCCCTTCGAGCCTGCTCCGTCATTCAATAAGATCATGGGTGATCTTCTACCTCATCTCCACCTTCCCACACTATCCCCAAATCCCTTAATTACCTTTGTTCCCAAAAATTTATCGACTTCTGTCTTGAATATACTCAACGACTGAGCTTCTACAGCTCTCTGGTGTAGAGAATTCCAAAGATTCACAACACTTTAAGTGAAGAAATTTCTCCTCATCTCAGTCCTAAATGGCCTACCCCTTATCCTGTGACTGTGGCCTTGTGTTCTAGATTCCCCAGCCAGGGGAAACATTTTCCCACCATTAACTCTGTCAAGCCCCTTAAGAATGTTATATGTTTCAATTAGAACACCTCTCATTCTTCTAAACTCTAAGGAATATAGGCCTAGTCTACTCAATCTCTTCTCATAGGGCAATCCCCTCATCCCAGGAACCAGTCTAGTGAACCTTTGTTGCACTCCCTCTAAGGCAAGTATGTCTTTCCTCAGGTAAGGAGACCAGAACTGTACACAATACTCCAGGTGTAGCCTCATCTATGCCCCGTATAATTGTAGTAAGACTTCTTTACTCTTGGGGGGAGAAATTCATTATCGCCCCGTTTGGGAGCGGTAACTTTTGAAAGCTGGGAAACTTAGCGCCAAGCGCTAATGAGTCCCAGCTTTAACAAAATTGGGTTTAGCGCTCCAGGAAGGAAGTGGAGTGCTAAAGGACACTGACGGGGTGGTAGTTGTGCTGCGCGGCACACTGGGCCGTGCCGCGCTGCTGCGTTCCGAGGCTCCTTCCATCCCTCAAAGGGAAGGGCCATCGCTGCAGGCTCCAGGAAGCTGGTCCCCGACAGCAGCTGTGATCCGGCCCGATCAGCTCCATGCACTCCAGCAGAGTGCCGGGCTGATCGATCGCGACCCAGGACAAGTAAAAAAAAATTGACCAAAACCATTTCAGAAATTTAGGTACTTACCTCGGCAAACTTCCTTTTAACTTTCGCCCCCCGAAGCGCCTGGCCTCCCGATCAACATCTCCTGCAGCTGTCGGTGTTTTCGCCCAGCGATGCTGCAGGGGGCAGAATCGAAGTTCGGGTCCGGGGCACTACCAGGGCGATGCGCAAGGCAATTACGTCACGATCTCTGGGCGAAGGAGATGGTGGCGCGAAGTCTTACCGCCGGCGCAAACTTCTCACCGAATTTCACAAGAATCATTCATCACGCCGTGCCCGGGCGGTAAGTCGTTAGCACCCCTCGGAGGCGATAACGGGAGGCGCTAAGGAGGCCAAGTTCTAGCCCTTATACTCTAATCCCTTTGTAACAAAAGCTAACATACCATTTGCTTTCCTAATTGCTTGCTGCTCCTGCATGTTAACTTTCTGTGATTCATGCACAAGCCACAGAGCGTGTAGATTTATCAGAATGATACCGGGGATGAGTAATGATAGTTCTGAAGAGAGACTTGAAAAGCTGGAGCAGAGATGACTAAGAGGAGATTTAGCAGAGGGATTTATTTTTTAAATAATAAAGGATTTTGATAGAGTGAATAGGCAAAGACTATTTTCTCTGGTTGGATTGGAGAATCGGTGATGAAGGAGTTACCAAGTTAAAACCGTCAGTGAGAGAATGAAGAAAACATTTAGGATAAATGTATTTATGCAGGGAGTTGTTAGGGCACAATAAGGTTTGCCACAGGGAGTAGTTGAGTTCGGGACCAGTCCCGCTTTCAAAAAAAAAGTGGTAAAATATTTAAAGCAGAGGGCCATGGGGAGAGAGCAGGGCAGTGGGATTCGTTCTGGATCAGTCCAGCAAAAGAATGGCACAGGCAGGATGGCCCTAACGGCCTCCTTTAGTGCTGTAAACCTTTATGATTCTAAAACATATAACAAGTGGAAAGTGATAAAAACATACTAGAAGCACTACACGATTCATGAGGTGCTCGATCCTGGTTTTCTTCAAGGTATATTTCCCGCTGTTTTTCATTATTTTTGTATCCACCCCTGAAAATTAAATGAAATATAAAATTAAGTAAAAATGTGTGCACACTGAGTGTTATTATGTTAACATCAGCAGTAAAATTATGGGGGAGGGATCATTTTGACTTTGGACAATAGTGTAAAGAGGGCGATGTTAAAGCAGCCACCCGTTTAACATCGCTTCTGATTTTCATTTCTATTGAAGGCACTGGTAATGATAATCGGGAGAGATATAAAATGAGCTGGTGATTCGTTATCTTCCGTTTTACATTAGAACCCACAGTCACAATTACCCCAGCTAGTCCATTGAGTCTGTCCCATCTCAGCATACACACACCATCCCCCCACTTACCATGCAAATGAAGATTCCTTATTCAGCAGCAAACTTTGGAATCTCGAAAATGCTTCCAATAATCAAAAGGGGCTCTTTGCTTCTGAGCAGCAAAAGGTTCGGCGTCCTGGCCGACACAAACAACAACCGGAAGTGGACGCCTTTAAACAGCACTCCTCCACAGGCCTCCCGACTGGAAAACGCCTGCCGAACCTGTCACTAAAAAACAGAGGCACACCGGCAGGCGAAAAACGGGAATTTTGCATCGGAAGCGCTAAGGGGGCAATGCGCCCGGAGATGACGTCATGATCTCCGGGCGCAGAAGATCGGGGCGAAAACCGGTAGCGCCGCCGCTAACCTCCCGCCGAATTTTGCGGGAGGCGTGGTTATCGCCTCGGGGGGGGGGGCGCAAAGCTATTTGCGCTCCGTTAACACCTCCCATAGAGGCGCAAACGAGGGGAATTTCGCCCCCAGAATGTTACAGCACAGAAGGAGGTCATTCGGCCCATCACACCAGTGCTGCCTTTTTGAAACAGCTATCCACTTAGTCCCATGCCTATTCCCCATATCCTTTTTCCAAAATATATGTGATCTGAGCACACTGCACATTCCCCATAAGAAAATCTGGGACTCACACCTACACTGACGTACATCCATTGTAATACTAAAATTAAACTCTTGTATATATTTTGTGTAAGAGCACTCCATTGCTATAATAGGCCAGCTGGAAGGTCACATACACCACACAATGGACTGAGATCCAGGAAGAATAATCCCAATTTCCCAGCCTCCGATTGCCCATTCGATTCCAGCCATGGCAACTGGAACATCATGTTCTAAGGATTAATATCTACACTGGCATTCCCTGTCACGGAGCCTGATCAACATGCCAACACTACCAGGTTAAAATAGACACATCGCTGTCCTACTGGACACCATAGCAAATGAATATGTACTCTATATCAGACCAACATTGATTGGAAACCCCCTCTTGGAGCCTCTACCCTGCTCTCACACAACCTTATTTTTTTTAAAGAAGAGCCTTGGTGCTTTGGCTCTGGGCATATGGAGCAGCTACTCATCTGCCCCAACCCACACATAAGATTCATCTCCTAGAAACATAGAAACATAGAAAAATAGGAGCAGGAATAGGCCATTCGGCCCTTCGAGCCTGCTCCGCCATTCAATATGATCATGGCTGATCCTCTATCTCAATACCATATTCCCACTCTCTCCTGCCCCATGATGTTAGATCATTGATTGCTTTTAATCACTCATTGTGCAAGAAATGCCAACGTGCAGTCACAAAGAGAATTCTGTCCTTCTGTGCATGAGTGCTGCCACCTTTTCTTCTGAATTTAAAGTGCCTTTAACTGGCCAGATTTAACGATAGTCTGCTCCTGATAATTCACAGGCATTTTATGCATTAAAAAAGCTTGAATTATCCAGTAATTTGAATTAAGCAATGTACTTAAAACAATAAAAGGAGGAAATGATGCTTAAATGAAGCTATTTAGAATTAAAGAGTAGACTGTATTCCAGGACTAACCTTAATTGCCAAATTCAATTCACAATCATCCCCTAATATCAAGCAAATAGTATACACCATGTTCTATTTTAAAGACCTGCATTCTGATTGTAACTCATTACTGTGCATAATACTACTTACCTGCAAATAAAACCACCCCGTAGCACTTTTCCGTATTTCGCAATCTACAACCTCGCAGTAATATTTTCTCATTGTCAAGTGAGAATTCTTGGTTTTTCCAGTATAGTGTGCCTGTAAATGAGTGTAGGTCGCAGTTTGGCTTTTCACAGATTATTGTACCTGTTGAAACAATTTGCATTTATTTAAAGGCTGCTGGCATTTTTGCACCTAAAAGAATTAAATGATACCAACATTTTCCCTTGGAGGAGGCCGCAAATAAATATTCAGGGGAGCTGTAGGTTTTGCAGCAATATTACGAAGACAGCAACAACAACAATTTGCATTTATATAGCGCCTTTAACACAATAAAATGTCCCAAAACTTGACACTGAGCCACATAAAGAGATATTAGGACAGATGACCAACAGCTTGGTCAAAAGAGGTAGGTTTTAAGGAGCAACTTAAAGGACCAGAGTGAGATGGAAAGGCTTAAGGAGGGAATTCCAGCACCTAGGGCCTAGGCAGTTGAAGGCACGGCTACCAATGGTGGAGCGACTAAAATAGGGGATGCGCAAGAGGCCAGAATTGGAGGAGCGCAGAGATCTCAGAGGGTTGTAGGGCTGGAGACGGTTAGGGAGCGATGAGGCAAGGCAACAAGAACAAAACAATCCAACAATGACATTTAGTGAGAACACGGACCTTTTTCACGTGTCTAGATCGGCCCTGTTTTTATTATCTATGCGATGAAAGTATAGTTTTCATACAGAGATCATCTATATTATACCATTTTAAAGCTCTGGTGATGGTGTGCAAGCAATAGTTGTCCCAGACAATGCGTCTGGTTCAAACCCTCATTAGCTGTTGATCCCAAGTCATAGATTTTTTGGAGGACAGAAAGCATTTCATATGCTCATTCCAGTTCAAATATTGTTTTCTAATTGCTCTCAATTGTTAACCAAAAACTATGAAGCTGCCCAGAAGCTTCAGTTCACACTTTGTCCACCTAAGTGTTAAAAAAGTTTGATTGCCTGACTATTTCCCCGTATCCCTGCAATTTTCTTCCCTTCAAGTATTTATCCAATTGCCTTTTCAAAATTACTAAAGAATCTGCTTCCACCACACTTTCGGGCAGTGTATTCCAGATCATAATAACTCGCTGCGTAAAAAAATTCTCCTCATCTCACCTCTGGCTCTTTTGCCAATTACCTTAAATTTGTGTCCTCTGGTTACTGACCCTTCTGCCACTGGAAACAGTTTCTCCTTATTTACTCTATCAAAACCCTTCATGATTTTGAATGCCTCTATTAAATCTCCCCTTAACCTTCTCTGCTCTAAGGAGAACAATCCCAGCTTCTCTCGTCTTTCCATATGACTGAAGTCATTCATTCCTGGCACCATTCTAGCAAATCTCCTCTGCAGCCTCTCCAAGGCCTTAACATCCTTCCTAAAGTGTAGTGCCCAGAATTGGACACAATACTCCGGCTGAGGCCTAATCAGTGTTTTATAAAGGTATAGCATAACTTCCTTGCTTTTGTACTCTATGGGCTCGAATTTCCAAGCCCCGTGGAGGCGGGTTTGGAGGCGGGAGTGGTGGGAAAATTGCAGAATTGGGGGGCAGGAACCCATCCCTCCCCCAACCCGCCTCCGTGCCAATGTCCCAGGAGGCGGGTATCCGACCTGTGCTGGGAGCCGTCTCCCCGAGGCGGGAAGGGGATTAGTGCCAATGATCTGCCTGTTAACAGGTAGTTAACAGGCAGTTTTTTGCCTAATCCCTATTTTTAGCCCTGAAGTGTGGGCTTCCCGACGGCTCCGAACCACGCCAAGTTAGTGAGGTGGACCATCGGTCTGAAGGGGTCGAGATGTCCGTTGTGCAGGTGAGTGATGGGTGCATGGGTGCAAATGTAAGTGTGTGAGGTAAGTGTAAAGTGTTTTAATAAGTTTTACTTACCTTTACTTTCTCCTGCAGGCTTCCTTCCTTCAGGTCTCGGGAGTCCCTCAGCTCACCAACACAGAAAGCAGAATGGCCGCTGAACTGTCAAAAGCTGCAGCATTCTGCTTTCTGGTCTGGAGAGATCTCTAACTGAGTCTGAGTAGAAGAACTCAAGTTAGAAGACAGATTGTCAGTGTTTGACAGCTTCAGAGAGCTGTCAAACACTGATTTTTCATCTGTCAAGAAATGTCAATCGCTGACGTCACCAGTAACCAGGTGTCCCTTAATTGGCCTGCTGAGCCCGCTGGGCGGGCTTAACAAGGGAAAATAGCGTGGGTTGGCTACAAGTCGATGGAGGCAGGACTACAACCCAAAAAGTGGGAGTCCCGCCTCAATCACGTCCCCATTGACAAAATCCAACCCTATGCCTCTATATATAAAGCCAAGGATCCTGTATGCCTTTATTAACTTGTCTTGCCACCTTCAAAGATTGCTGTGTGTAAACACCCAGGTCTGTTTGTTCCTGTGTCCCCTCTAAAATTGTACCATTTAGTTTATATTGTTTATATTATGGTGGCATGCCTAGCACAGTGTGCACAAACCTCATGTGCCAGCAATAGGATTAAAATAGGGAGGGAATGATGTGACAAAAAAAAATGTTGTCTGTATTAAAATGTTTACTTTTATTTTGTGTTGGCAGAAAAAGTATGTAAAGTTATGCAACCAAAAAGCCATCAGTTCAGAGTCCAGACAGGTTGTCCGCAGGGTGCAAGCTTCTAAGGTAAGCACAAGGGGTTGTCTAAGGTATTAACTGTTTAATTAACCAGAGCCATCATTTACACACACAAACATCCTGCCATTGCCAAAGGTTCGATATCCATTCAATATTGATAAGAGAAAGGCAGCCTTCCATCAGAGATGTCGTCAAATATTGCTTTCTTTTTTTCACTATAACCTCCAAGGGGCTTGGATCATATTTCCGTGGGTAAACAAGTCTGCAGAGTTGGTCCCAAGCCTGGGTTAGAGGGTTCAATTGACAGCTGTGTCTGAGATCTTTGAGAAGGGGACAGGGCCATTGATTGGCTGCAATGCACTTTGATGGACAGCTCGGAGGTCAGAGTTCACCCATTACAAGCTTATATATTGGGCTTCATGTGTTCACTTAGAGCATCATTTTTATCAGCTCTGCAGTAAACAGCCAGAGAGTTCTGTGTTCAAGTTTTTGTGCCTGCC
Source organism: Somniosus microcephalus (assembly GCF_052327205.1). Taxonomy (NCBI): domain Eukaryota; kingdom Metazoa; phylum Chordata; class Chondrichthyes; order Squaliformes; family Somniosidae; genus Somniosus; species Somniosus microcephalus. Next base: position 27,172,735 of record NC_140999.1, on the reverse strand, counting down.
AGGTGAAAAACTAAGCTACTTTTCGAATGGTAACCTGTTCTACAGCGTAATAACGGAGTTTATGTCTTTTTTTTATTCATTCACGGGGTGTGAGCGCAAGGCCAGCATTTATTGCCCATCCTAATTGCCCTTGAGAAGGTGGTGGTGAGCCGCCCCCTTGAACCGCTGCATTCCGTGTGGTGACAGTACTCCCACGGTGCTGTTAGGGAGGGAGTTCCAGGATTTTGACCCACTCTTACAGTCTATGGGGGAGATTTTCTGCAAGGTTCTCCCAATGTCGTGCCATAATTTTGGTTGAAGATCGGTGGCACCCTGGAGAAATGGTACGTGGCCATTTTTTTAGTCATTTACTCCCTTTCTCTGAGGGTTCTACTAATATTCTGCAGAAGTTACGGCAGGAGATCAGGGAAACCCCCCAAAGAAATTCCAGATGTATGTTTATACAGAGAGTAACCAGCATATTTATTATTATATTGTATGTTACATGTTACATAGAATTACATAGAAATAACAGCACAGAAACAGGCCATTCAGCCCAACTGGTCTACGCTGGTGTTTATGCTCCACATGAGCCTCCTCCCACTCTACTTCATCTCACCCTATCAACAAATCTTTCTACTCCTTTCTCCCTCATGTGTTTCTCTAGCTTCCCCTTAAATACATCTATGCTAGTCGCCTCAACTACTCCATGTAGTAGCAAGTTCCACATTCTCACCACTCTCTGGGTGAAGACGTTTCTCCTGAATTCCTTATTGGATTTATTAGTGACTATCTTATATTTTTGTCCCCTAGTTTTGGAATCCCCAGAGAAAACCAGCCAATCGATACTGGAGAAGAGTACAGAGCTTCTTTAATATTCTTTATACATACACTGTGTGCTTTGGAATAAATTAAAACTACAAAATATTTTAGACATTTTGGATTTTGACATTTTGGTGGGGGTGGAGGGACACTAAAAAAAAATGATAAAACTTGTGGGGGGCTAAATTCGGTTGATTTGCACCTCCCGTTAGCGCCCGGGCGCGGCGCCACTAACGCCTCCTGCGAAATTTAAATAAAATAAAAATGGGAGCGGATTTAAATAATTTAACTATGTAAACGGTGGCTTTGGCTTCTTTCATCCCCAAAATCGCACCGCCTAAAATTGGGCAAATGGGGAATCAGGTGTATGAGGTTAGGCACCTAATTTTCTTACCCACTGTGCTGCTGGCAAGGCCCCACACACTGGTTTAGAGTAGAGTCCCCTGCTTACGCAATGTGACTTCATAATAGATGGGCCTTTAGATCGCCAAATACGGCCCTAGATCTTAAAGGTTAACGGAGATATTCAAATTTCAACCATTTAATATTTTGGTTCAAAAATTAAACATGAGAGGACTGTGGGTTTGCAGACACTTACTTTCCTTACCATTCCCAAACCACCGTCTGTTTATCATTTGCAACACAAGACAAACGTTTATGGTCAGATAAGAGATTATAACATGAGAATGCATGGAACGAGAAAAGGTCATCAAGGTCATCAAACCTGTTCTTCTATAGACCACGGACAATTTGCTCTGTTGGAAACTGTTAGATCCGGGTATCTTAATGTTGTGTCCTTTCAATAATCAGACAAAGACTGCAGGGAACGATCAACAGGTGTTTACTGGGTGAAGTTCAAACTGCAACTGACTGTACAGAGCGCCACTCAGGGCTTATATACAGGTGTGGTCACTGCCGGTACTACAGGATACAGGAGCTGTAAAAAGTAGTTCTCCCCCTTAAAGGTACATACACTACAGAAACGTTAGGGGCGATTTTCTCACTGGAGGTGAGATGGAGGTGGGTTTCGGTTTGGGTGGGTTTGAAACCCACCTCCACTGATAGTTTTCAAAAATTTGCGATTTTCCCATGATTGGTCACTTGATTTCAGAGGTGTGGTCAATTAGTGTTTTGGGACTGAAACCCACCTCTGTTGACACTTTTCCAGTCTGATTTTATGGCTTCTTGCTCCCTTGGCTCATTCCACAGGATTTCTGCACCACCTGCAACATATTTTGGGAAACCACTATGTTCAATTTCAAGGCAAGGGCCTCCCCGAGGTTCTCGGATGAGGCGCTACAAAAGTTGTTTGGGGGGTGACAGCTAGCAGGAAGGTGCTCTTCCACTCATCTGGGAGGAAGAGGCCTCCCAAAGAAACCAAGGCTGTGTGGGTACAGCTGGCAAGGGATATAACCTCCAGATCTGTGTGCAGATTGGGAGAATGTTTATGTGTATTGATGAAATACCATCCCTGTTGGAAAGCATTAAAATGATTTGAAGCCAAAATGTTGGCATTATGGCATCTTTTCTTTCACCTTAGGCAGCTCCACATTGCGGCCTCCGCCACACTTACGTTGTCAGGTTGGTGGCCTGAGTGAAAGAAGGCCAGAGAGTCACGTCCATTGTCAATGATGTCCTAGGTTGGAGCCAAGGACATGTGCCAACTTGGGAAACCTATGCAAATCTGGCCCGGATAAGTTCATCCCTCGCATCCCGGGCAGCCATGTGCTCGAGTGCTGCCGCTGGTCGATACACCAGCGCTCTGACCTCCTCCTGCTCCTCCTCCTGCTCCTCCTCCTCCTCCAGATCCTCCTCCTCCTCTTCAGCCTCCTCCTCCTCCTCATCCTCATCTGAGGTCCATGCAGAAAGAAAACGAATGGTTCCCATGCTGCTTGCAGATGCCTCCTTTGGGGAAGCGCTCATTGCAAGCGCGGAGAGGGTCTTACAAGGAGGCCCCACAGTTGATGGAGTCAAGCTGTAGCACCTCTAACTTCGGAAGGCCTTCTAAAAGTGCTCAGAGACCTTTTAAAGCCAAGGTCTGACATCTGCAAGTAATCCTTGCTGCAATAAACGATGCCTTGTTAGACCTGCAGCAGTGAGGAGGCCACCCACGAGTCAACCGGCTAGGTTTACCTGGCGTGGTTCAGGAGGTGCGTGGAGCACACCGAAATCGTCGCAAAATCATGAGGGCCTCTCAAAATAGGCGCTGAGAGACCCTTAACGAGCATTTAATGATGACAAGTATCACTATGGCCAGCTGGAGGCCGGATCGTTTACCGACCTCCAAATCCGGCACCGGCAAAATCCCTTGGAGGCCAGTTGTGTTGTGTCTGTGTATAATAAGACACAGACTGCAGGAGAACGTGGCTCACACGGGAACTGATCTGTACAGATTACTACTCAGTGCTATATACAGGTGTGGTCACTGCCGGTACTGCAGTATACATGAGCTGTAAAAGATAGTTCCCCCCTTAAAGGTATATACATTACAATTCCTCCCCTTTTAGATTAACAGTACCATAACACTCATTTAACAATTAAATATCAAACTAATTACAATTAACACTTTTAACATGCAACATTAGCTGAAAATAGTCTATTTATATATTCAGTCTTTGGGGAGGCTTCCTGATCCTTTCTGGATAGCGCCTTTCCCGAGTGTCTTGCTCTTGCTGCGGAGGCGATTCTGGCCCCCTGTCGTCGGTTGGTTCATCAGCTTCCGATGCTACTGTTTCTGGGGTAGATGCGACCTGTACGCGGGTTCATCACCAGGTATGTATGGGCGAGGCATGGGGTTGACTTGTTCCTGTGACTCTAGGATCTGGTCAGCATGGCATCTCACGATGCTCTCCCCAACGTCCACTGTGTACATTAGTGGGCCCTGCCGTGTGCATATCGTTCCTGGCTGCCATTTTTCTGTTCGGTATTCGCGGGCCAAGACTGGTTGCCCTACATTGAAGCTCCTTGTTGGCTTCTCATGGATGTGCTGGAATTGCTTACTCTCAACATCTCTTCATACGTTTGGTCTGAGCAAATCCAGGCGAGATCTTAACCTTCGGTTAAAGAACATCATGGCTGGGGCCTGGTTGGTGACTGCATGTGTCGCATTCCGGTAGGCGAACAGGAAATTGTCCACCTTGTGCTGCAGTGGAATGTTGTCATTGTACATAGCCTTTATTGCCTTCTTAAAGGTTTGTACGAACCTCTCAGCCAATCCATTTGTGGCTGGATGATACGAGGCGGATGTGTAATGCCTTACCCCATTCTTTTTCAAGAACCTCCGGAACTCTTCGGACACAAACTGTGGTCCGTTGTCGGAGCAAATCTGTTCTGGCAAGCCATTCCTGGCAAAAATGGTCCATAGGACTGCAATAGTTTTCTCCGTGGTGGAGGACATTTTGATGACCTCAGGCCATTTCGAGTGCGCATCCACAGCTATTAAAAACATTGAGTCCATGAATGGACCAGCAAAATCAATATGCACCCGTTGCCATGGAGATGAGGGCCACTCCCATGGGTGTAGAGGGGCCTGTGGTGGTGCATTTTGGACTTTCTGGCATCCTGAGCAGCTCTTGGTCAGGTCCTCGATTTGTTTATCGATTCCCGGCCACCACACATAAGCCCTGGCTAGGCTTTTCATTTTTACCCCTCCCAGATGACCCTCATGAAGCTCATTGAGCACTCTATCCCTTAACTTGGGTGGAATTACCACTCGGGATCCACACATCAAGGTCCCCCGGCACACTGACAGCTGTTCTCTCCTTGTCGAGAATGCTGGCAACAGTGAGTCGCCATGTGCTGGCCATCCCTTCACCGTCAAATCATATACCCGAGACTGTGTCGGGTCATTTCGGGTTTCCTTTTCGATACAAGCGTTAGTTACCAGTAGGTATTCAACTATAGTCGAATGGAATATTTTGACAGGATCCACTGCTGGTGCTTCCTCCGCAGTAGGCAGTGGCAGGCGTGATAGCCCATCAGCATTTCCATGCTGTTTCGTGCCCTTATATTCAATCTCATAGTGGTGCGCCCCTAGAAAAAGTGACCATCTTTGTAGTCGTTGTGCAGTCATCACCGGAACGCCCTTCTTCGGATTAAAAATGGAGACAAGAGGCTGGTGATCAGTCAGCAAGGTGAATTTCTGCCCGTGCAGATAGTGATTGAACTTTTTCACTCCCCACACTAGGCTAAGGGCCTCCCTGTCAATCTGGGCGTAGTTACGCTCGGCTGAGGTTAGTGATCGTGACGCAAAGGCTATTGGCCTCTCTGAGCCGTCCGAGAATTTGTGCGACAGCACCGCTCCAATGCCGTAGGGTGACGCATCACATGCTAACCGAATTGGTAATGCCGGGTTGTAATGGGCCAATACCTCTTTCGATGTGATTAGTGTTTTGCTCTTCTGGAAAGCTCGTCTACATTCGTCACTCCACTTCCATGGCACCCCAGTTTGCAGTAGGGTGTTCAGTGGGTGTAGTATTGTAGACAAATTTGGCAAGAACTTATGGTAGTAGTTTACCAGCCCGAGGAACGACCTCAGTTGTGACACATTTTCCGGTGCTGGAGCCTTGACTACTGCCTCAATCTTCTCTGGGAACTTATGTAACCCCTCTTTATCGATAACGTGGCCACAATACGAGATCTGTTTTCTAAAAAACTCGCATTTGGGGCGGTTAGCTCGGAGCCCATATTCCTGCAATCTAGTGAGCACCTGCTCCAGGTTGGCAAGGTGATCACTGTCATTTTCGTCCGTGACCAGGATGTCGTCCAAATAACACTGGGTCCCTGGGATCCCTTGCAGGACTTGTTCCATTGCCCTCTGCCAAATAGCCGGAGCTGATGCTACCCCGAATACCAGCCAGTTGTATTGGTAGAGACGTTTATGGGTGTTGATTGTGAGGTATTTTTTTGATGCTTCTCAATCTTAGTGAAGCGTTTCCCTCCAGATAGCGAGGCGAAAATATCTTCAATCCGCGGAAGTGGATATTGTACGGTGTGAAGGACCAGGTTCACTGTTACCTTAAAGTCCCCACAGATGCGAACCTTCCTTGGTTCCCCAGGCGTGCTGCTCAACGACTTTTTCATCACAGGGACGATGGGTGTAGCCCACTCGCTCCAGTCTACCTTGGACAGTACACCTGAACATTCCAGACTCTCCAGCTCTGCTTCGACGGCTGGGCGGATCGCATAAGGTACCGGTCTGGCCCTAAAAAATTTTGGGCTTGCGTTTTCTTCAATTTTAATCGTCACTGTCATGCCTTTTAGTGTTCCGAATCCTTGCTGGAACACTTCTTTCGCGTCAGTTAGGATCTTTGACAGTCGCCCAGGTGTGATGTCGTCATCCTTTTTGTCAGCCACAGTCAGTGCCTGTATGGAATGCCAATCCAGTTGTATTTTCCGGATCCATTCATGTCCCAGTAATGGTGGTCCTCCATCTTGCAATACATACAGGTCTAGTTTTGGTGTTTCCTTACCGTTATATATAACGGTCACCCTTATTTTTCCTTTGGGGTAGACTTTTTGCCCCGTGTACGTCTTCAAAATAATTTTTGTGTCTCTCAAGGGTATGTGTGAGAATAGCCGCTCGTAGTCCCATCGGTTTATGACTGTTAGGGCTGATCCTGTGTCCAATTCCATCTTTACCTGGACTCCTGCTATCTTGAGAGTGACCCAAATGGTTCGGTGATCCTCCATTGTGATCACATTATGTAGTTTCAGACAACTCAGTTCCCTGCTTTCGGAGTCGTTATCACTCTTTTGTTCGTCTGAACTATTCTCCGTCATCTTATGTACCTTCTTGTACTTTTCTTTGGTAGGTTTCTTATTGCTGGTTTTCTTTCCCGACCTGCAGACTCATGCTATGTGTCCTACTTTTCCACACTGTCTGCACACTTTGTCTTTGAACCAGCAATCATTCTAGTCATGTGTTGTTCTGCCGCAGCGATAGCACTTCTCTGTTCTATATGACATTTCGTTTGTGCCATATTCTTGCGGTCTCTGTTGTATCTCTGCAGCGCCCCGTGCTGCTGCTTCATGTGATACAATGCTGAAAGCCTTTTCCAGCGTAAGGTCCTTTTCAGATAAAAGCCGTTTCTGGGTTCCTTCACTTTGAAGCCCACACACAAACTTGTCCCTTAAGGTATCTGCCGGTCCCGCTCCAAACTGGCAGTGTTTCGATAGTTTGCGCAGTTCTGTTAAATAATCAGCATTGCTTTCATCCTTATGCTGGTTCCGTTTGTGAAACTTGAATCTTTCTGCTATCAGCAGCGGTGTGGGGTTTAAATGTTCCTGTAGTATCGTTACTATGTCTTCAAAATTCTTTTCCATTGGCTTCGTTGGGGTTACTAGATTTCGTAATAAACCATACGTCTTTGCACCCATTAAATTTAACAATACCGACGCTTTCTTGTCATCTGACACCTCATTTGCCTTGCAGTATACCTCTATTCGTTCGACATATGTAGTCCAATCTTCGACTTCATTGTCAAACACAGTGATACTGCCACTCTTCGTCATTTTGGGTGTGGTTTAAAATGGCGTCTCCCAATGGCTTAAAATGGCATCTCCCGCACTTTCCTTCCTCCCCCGCTGCTGCCAACGCCGCTCCCGGCGGTTCTCGTGGCAATGGCGGCGCCCTGTAGGTTTCGCACGTTTCTCCTGCGCTGCTGCCAACGCCGCTCTCAGTGGTCCTCGTGGCAATGGCGGCGCCTCGCGGGTTTCTGCGCGTCTCTCTCTCCCTCTCTTCGACGCTGCTCGGCCCTTTGCTGTGCCGCTCGATTGGGCTCTAGCCCGCCGCTGTCCGGGAAGGGTCTGCGCACTACCTGTTGCCAGCCCGTTTCGCTGGACCACCTCGACTGGAAAGCCAAGCCTGGCTCTCGACAGCCTCCCCCACAATTCTCGAGTCTCTGCTGGATGACTGGTCGACGCCCGAGTCTCTGGCCTTGACCTCCAATCCACTGATCTCCAGGAACGAATCCCCGGGAGGTGATGCAGAGTTGCAGGTAGGTTCGAACTTGCCTTGTCGCCAATGTTGTGTCTGTGTATAATAAGACACAGACTGCAGGAGAACGGTACAACAGGTGTTTACTCAACGTGGCTCACACGGGAACTGATCTGTACAGATTACTACTCAGTGCTATATACAGGTGTGGTCACTGCCGGTACTGCAGTATACATGAGCTGTAAAAGATAGTTCCACCCTTAAAGGTATATACATTACAAGTTGGAAGCAGGTTCCAAACCCGGCCTCATTGAATCTGATTTTCCCGCCTTTCCCACCTCCAAACCCACCCCCTCCGACGGCAGAAAATTGCCCCCACTGTGCGAATCACTTACACTCTTGAGACAAGGTCCTGCAACCGTATTTAACACTCACCATCAAACTGCATCAGTTGGTCCATGGTGTTCACCTCATTGTGTGTGATACTCAGTGCTTGTCTGTATTTAAGATTGGTTTCACTGAAAGCAAAATCATTTTCAATTATAAAGCTGTTGAATTGATCAGTCATTTTATATTTCAATTAATGCTGTTAGGCTGCATGAATAGGCTGAAATCTTGCACCATTGTAAGGACTTGTCATCGTAGGCTAGATGGACCAACGGCCTTCGACTGCCCAAAACATTAGGTAAGTAGGTCGTGTCCCTGGGTGTGAGGTTCATATCGAGCAATCAGAAACTCAACAGGCAGGTGCAGATTTCTCAGTAGCTTGTGTTGGAGACTCTTAAACATGGTGATTGATTTCCGAATGTGACAGACACCCAGATGACCAGAGAAAATTCTAGTTAAGAAACTGAAACTATTCTAATGCCATTACCAATTTCATTGTGAATTGGGCATCCTGGGAAAGTTCCCTGTAGCAATATCACTGCCAGTAAAGGAAGCAGAGTTCCACAATTCCCCAACACAACACATGCAGGAAAGTTAAATATAAATAACAATCAGTGAATGCAGAAACCTTACCCATCGATTTCAGCTGTTTCAACATAACACAGGCTATTTGGCTCCGAACTAGACAACAAGAAGAGATCAGCCTAGGAGAACCACAAATATGAACACTGTTTGAGATACTGAAACACTGTAGCTACAGTGAATAAATAATAGATATCTTTAAAAGATAACTCACTGGAACAAAGTCATTCTTCTTTAGACAAACCACATCGCCTACTTGGAGTTCTTTCCATTTTGCAATTGTGAAGCTATAAATGAAATAGGAAAAACTTGCATTTCTATAGTGCCTTTCATGACCTTAGGACATCCCAAGGTGCTTCACTTTTGAAGTATAGTCACTATTGTAATATAGGCAAACATGGCAGCCAAATGCACACAGCAAGATCCCACAAACAGCAATCAGATAATTGACCGGATAATCTGTTTTATTGATGCTGCTGGCTGCATAAATATTGACCTGAACATCAGGAGAACTCGCCTGCTCTTACTTCAAATTTACATTCACCTGAGAGGGCAGACAGGGATTCGGTTTAACATCTCATCCGAAAGCACCTTTAACAGTGCTGCACTGGAGTGTCAGGCTAGATTACATGCTCAAGTCTCTGGCGAGGGACTTGAACCCATAACCTCCTGATTCAGAGGTGAGAGTGCTACCACTTAGCCAAGGCTGACACCTGATAAGAGGCAATGCTGTGCTAAGTGCTTGCTTGCGATACTCACTACACTGTGTCAGGTGATAATGGATGTCATGCTGTTTGATAGCTTACCGTTTCCCAACAAGAACATCGCATGGTCGGTTGTTGATCTCTCTGTCACTCTTGTGACGTGCCTAACAAACACAGAGCCAAAACACTGAGCAACAGTCGACTTTGTTTTGTCCATGACATTTATCTTTTTTTGCTGTAAATCATTACTAATTTAATGATGTGTCAATTGTTTAATAGTAAGTTAAAACACAAGAAAGCTGTTAAAACAATATACACATCAGTCAAGTTACAAATCTTATTTGTGTTGATTAAATAAGAAGCATATCTAATTTAAACACATTTCTACAAAGTTCCAATACATTCCTAATGTGTTTACGTAAGTGTAGGTCCATCATGCAAATGTAATTATAAGCAACATTTTATCCATGACAAGCTAATGCGTATTACAGAATGCAACAAGAATGATCCGACGTGTAAAGGAAATAACCAACAAGGAAAGATTGGAGAAGCTCAATTCTAAACATAGAAAAATAGGAGCAGGAGTCGGCCATTCGAGCCTGCTCTGCCATTCAGTATGATCATGGCTGATCCTCTATCTCAATACCATATTCCTGCTCTCGCCCCATACCCCTTGATGCCTTTTGTGTCTAGAAATCTATCTATCCCCTTCTTAAACGTATTCAGTGACTTGGCCTCCACAGCCCTCTGTGGTAGAGAATTCTACAGGTTCCCCACCCTCTGAGTGAAGAAATTTCTCCTCATCTCAGTCCTAAATGTCCTACCCCGTATCCTGAGACTGTGACCCCTCATTCTAGAGCCCCCAGCCTGGGAAAACATCCTCCCTGCATCCAGTCTGTCTAGCCCTGTCAGAATTTTATACGTTTCAATGAGATCCCCTCTCATTCTTCTAAACTCTAGTGAATACAGGCCTAGTCGACCCAATCTCTCCTCATACGACAGTCCTGCCATCCCAGGAATCAGTCTGGTGAACCTTCGCTGCACTCCCTCTATGGAGAAAGTTGAGGAGGGACCTTGTTGTGCTGTATGAAATTTTAAATGGCATAACTAAGGTAAACTCAAAATGTTATTTCAAAGTAAATTAAAGCAGGACTAGAGGATCTCAAAGTGAGGGGGCGGGGGGCTTGCGGGGGGGTTACTGCGGCAGAGGCCAGCCACTAGATGGGACATAGCCGACCCTGGAAAAGATACAATCTGGCAGCAGAAACCTCTAGTTTTCTTCAGGTTACAACCCCTTCCTCTTGACATACCAGTCACCTGACATGATGGACCAAATGGCCTCCTTCTGTGCTGTAAATTTCCATGGTTCTATATGGTGAATGGTCCAAATATATTCTTTCACCAGCAGGCAGAATGGTCATATATATATTTTTTATCCACACTTTATGTTTGTGCCTTCTGTTCTTCTCTCCCACATGGCAGCTCGAGTAACAGCACCTCATCTTTCGATTAGGCACTTTACAGCCCTCTGGACCCAACATAGAGTTCAACAATTTCGGATCATATCCTCAGCCCCTATCATATATACATATATTTTATCCACACTTTTTGTTTGTACTTCTTTTCTTCTCTCCCTTTCATTCTGCCAGCGCAATTTACACTTCATCTAGAGCCATCCTTTGTTTCTTAACCTGTCCCATTACCATCTCCTCTTGCCTTGAATATCTCTTAATGTCTCTTAACCTCTCCTGCCTTCTATCCTATCACAGACCTACCCTTTTGTTCTTTCGTCCCCTCCCCCCTTTCCCAGCCCCTGCACTTGCTTAAAAATCTGTTCCATTTCCTGCTTTTTCCCAGTTCTGCCGAAAAGTCATCGACCTGAAACGTTAACTCTGTTTCTCTCTTCACAGATGCTGCCTGACCTGCTGAGTATCTCCAGCATTTTCTGTTTTTATTTCAGATTTCCAGCATCTGCAGTATTTTCTTTTTGTATTAATATTGCTGAACATCACTTGCTCAAAGAACAAGCAGACATCTTGAGATATGTTGGAGACAATCTCCAAAGAGGTTTATCAAATAAGTCGCAAAACCTTTGTTGGTCAGAAAAAATGTTTTCACTTCAGACATTGTCAGAGTTCTAAATGGTCTGACATGAACTGTTCCTAAAGTGCACAGTAGTTATCGGTATGCAGACTGTTCTTTGTCTTTGCCTCCCTGATGCTTTCCGTTCTTACGCAGGATTTGTTGTCATCTGAAACATGTCTGTTGTTAATATTTACTACCATTTTACTGAGTGCTTCTAGTCAGAAAATATGCAGCAGTAAGAATGGGTGTGGAGTAAGCCATATTGGTTAGGACTGATCAGTAGGCGTCCAGAGAATGTGCCTGGAACTGGTGTTAGGCTGATTGCATCGGGCGAAGGGTGCAGATAAAAACAGAGTTAACGTTTCAGGTCCCTTCACCAAACTGATCTGCGAAGGGCCGCAGCATACACCGTGCGTGCTTCGGGCAGTTTCGGCAGGCACTTAGCGTTCCTAAGGGGACCGCTGGAGGCTGCCACCTAAAAGGTAAGTTTCAAGGTTTTTATTTACTTTATTTTGGAGCTAGGAGGAGCAGGTGTGCTCCCCCCTGCATCCATATTAAACACGTGGGACCCTGCCGACCACCGCTCACAGCCCTCCCGATTACCTCCCCCCGCCAGACTCTCCCGAGGCCCTCGTTGCAACCTCCTCCCTCCCCCGCGACCGGCAAGGTGCCTCGGGGGCCGCGAATAATGCCCGCAGGCCATTAGTACTATCCTAATTCGCCCTCGGGACGTACCCCCTGACACCCACTCTCTGCTCGAAGTCTTCGATTTTAATCTGCTGTGCGGAGCAGGCGGGAAGGACATCCGCTGGAAGTCGGCAGGGTCCTTCCTTCAATATGAAGATCACGCTCCAATGATGTCGTCGGGGTCCGATTGCTATTTTAACCATGGGCCTGAGCAGGGAAGCGGTTGTGGCTTTCTCGCCAGGTCAACCTAGTGGGAAGAGGAGCTGAGGACAGAAGGGGGCCAAAGAGGCAAGTCCTTTTGATTTTACTTTCCTTGTGGGGCCAGGAGGAGCAGGAGGCCTCCCCTGCCCCGGGCTGCCAAGGAGGGCAGTGGTCAGTTTGATTAACAGCTCCACTGGCCAATCGCAGGCATGGAGAGCTGAGGGAGGGTCGGAGGTCAAGCTTTTGGCTCCCTGTGCAGCTAAGAAAGGTCACACAGGGGGCGGTCTGGATAGATTTGGTAAGGAAGTCAACTACAGGGAATGAGAATTTTCTCCTTGATCTTAGTGCAGTCCAGTTTCAGAGAAATTAATGATCAGAAAAGTTTCTTTAGTCCACTATCGAGGACAGTATGGTGTGCCTTATTATTTTCTATGTTACGCAGGATATTATGGAATAGGTTAGAACTCATTGTAAATTCTGCTCATTCACATATTATTTGTAAAATAGATTTGCCTGTTGGTTTATAATTGGCCTTGTCTGACTAGAGTAGCCATCAGTCCACCATTTGAAAGACAAGAGAAATGCACATACAGTATCTAGTTCACATAACAAGGGGTTTCATTGTTACAACGCCTGTATATGGATTAGTAAAAAATCCTTACAGTCTCCTCTGTATAAAAGGAGTGACTACAGGACTTTGACAGAGCACATTTTAAATGTTGTGGCAGATCTTTGGAGGACATTGAAGTCTTCACATGTGAAACCCCCCAGCATTCTTCTTTCAGCGTTATTTATTTGTTTCTATTTTAAACAGCAGTTTTCAGAACGAAGATCTGTTTTGCAAGAGGAGGTTCAGGGACCAAAACAAAATCAGTCTGGTGGGGTTCTTCTGTTGTGAAATACATGGAGTGCAGTGAAACTGAGGACCAAATATCTGTAGTGCAAGACACGGAGAAGGGATGGGAGGTGGGGAAGGGGACTGGAATCTGAGACAGAAGTGCCTAGAGGCTAGGAATGAGCTGTTTTAATGTAGATTCTTTAATGGAAATAGATTCCAGAGGTTCTGATTATGGACTGAAAGTATTAATAGCTGGGAGTGTTGAAGATCCAAGGTTAGTAACCAAGATCATAGGTTTATGATTTATTATATTTAACACATACCTAATAACACATCAGGACTTAACACTTGGCATTATTTATGGTACAGGATCTCTTATAACAGACAAGTGCCATCTGTAATATTCAGTGCTTACAGTTTACCTTCCTGTCCATGGATGATGCAGCCTAGACTGGTGAAGCTTATCTATGAGGCGAAGCACTGGTGTGAATATGAGCCAAGATTGGGATGTGAAATCAAGTCTCCTGATAAAGCCCAGCATTCAGGTAATGCAGCTATTTGCCATCCTTTTATTCATATGATGATAGTGTATTAGCTTAAAACCTACCTCTTTGACCAAACGTTTGGTCACCTGTCTGTCCTAATGTCTCCTTCTGTGCCTCAGTGTCGATTTCTGTCTGATCACGCTCCGATCAAGCGCTTTGGGGCATTTTACTATATTAAAGGCATGGTATAAATGCAAATTGTTGTTAGCTGATGACTGGTGCGGAAATACTCACAATATCATCAATTAGGTCTTTGACTGCTGTTACCGCCAGGACGCAAGTGAGTGGAATCATCGTCGTATACCAAGGCAAAGTAGAAATAGCAGGGATAGCCTAACCAAAAGAAAGAACACTCAGATGAGAGAAGGAAGGCATTTCTAAATCCTGGAGCAGATTCCTGATCAACCTTTTAGTCTTGTGTTCCAGTTTCTCTCTCATTCCACTGGGTTTGTAGGCAGCGACACTGAAATAGGAACCAACAATTCTCAGACTTCGGAGAAAACTCTACTTAATTTTCATAGGCTTCCCCAGCCTATTTCAGTGATGAAGATTATATCCCCCGCACCACACCCCCCATGATAAGCAAGTAATGATTGGCTTAGGAAATTACAACACACTAGTTATTCCATTGGTCCCATTGTATATCGTCTTAAAAATGATAATGGCCCAAAAATTCGGGTCAGGGGCTTCCCGCGGGTGCAAGCCCCCGACCTGCACTTACCTAGCGCGCCGGCCGTTGAGCTGTGGGCCCCCGTGGAATTCCGATCCGGGGCCTGCTCCAGCTGCCGGCGCGCAGTGCTTGCGTATCCCAGGGGCGCAGTTAATGAGATGCATCCCCTGGGATCATGTGGGCCATGGGAAGCCAATCGGAGGAGGGAAAAGCCCATTCATAAGTCTTGACAGGAAGACCTGTCAAGACTTATAAATACTACGGCCCCAAAATAGCAGTAAACTTTCAAATAATTTATTTTTAATTCACACTTTTTAAATCTATATATATAAATCGGTACTTCTGTCTGTCATTCTGTCTGTCTGTCTGTCTGTCATTCTGTCATTCTGTCTGTCATCGCCTGTGCGTCTGTCGGGCTATGCGCTCGAAAGTTACAGGGCGTACCTACGCGCAGCGTTACCTCCAAAGAAAGCTTACGCTTCCGAGACGGTTTTAAGCGTATTTACGTTTCAGCCGGGCTAAAATCGCGCCCAGCGGTATCCCAAAAACCTTCAACGTTCCGCTCATTAGCATCTCATTATCCGCTCATTAGCGACAGAGTGACCTCGAGCTCGACCAATCGTACGCCGGGTTGCTGGCGTGTGCCGCCGGGCCAATCGGTGCGTGTGTGGCCGGGCCTTATTGTTCTGAACCAAGGTGAGTCGCCGCCATCTTGATTCCAAACTTTTCCTTTCTTTTTCCCGCTTTTCTGCGTCTTAAAAAAAAAACGTTGCTTTTTAAAACACATATTGTTTTTAAAAAAAAATGATTTAGAAACGAATTAACTTATCTAATCTCATTAATTTTCCTACCTTTCCCCGTTTTTCCAGGTAGGCCTCGAAGCCTCGGCTTCTCCTTCGCACCCACGCCCGAGCTAGGCACCTCCCGGCCCCACTCGAAGGCTGGAGGGCCGAGCCTCAGCCCAGCGCCGCTAGGGTGCGCGCGCAGCAGGAGCTGAGACGCGGCGTCTCTCTCTGGCTCGGCCGGGGGGCGGGGCTTGCTGAGCGTCAACCGTCACCCTGGCAACCGGGCCCCCGGCCGTCTCGCACAGCCGCAATCGGCGGTCTTCACCTCGGGGGGGGGGGGCGGCGCGACTCACGGGTGGGGCCGCGACCCTCGGGGGGGGGCGCGACCCTCGGGGGGGGGCCGTGACCCTCGTGGGGGGGGCCGCGCTGCGCGCAGCAGGAGCAGCTGAGACGCGGCATCTCTCTCTCTCTGGCTCGGCCCGGGGGCGGGGCTTGGTCAGCGTCACGGTTACCCTGGCAACCGGGCCCGCCGGCCGAGCCAGAGAGAGACGCCGCGTCTCAGCTCCTGCTGCGCGCGCAATCGGCGGTCTTCACCTCGGGGGGGGGAGCCGCGACCCTCGGGGGGGGGCGTGACCCTCGGGGGGGGTCGCGACCCTCGGGGGGGGCCCCCTCTCCTCCCCCCCTTTTTTCCCCCCTCCCTTCCCCCCTCCCTTCCCACCCCCGTCCCCCCTCCCCTCCCCCCTGCCCTCCCTTCCCCCCCCACCCTCCCTTCCCCCCTCCTCCCTTCCCCCCTCCCTTCCCCCCCCTCCCTTCCCCCCTCCCTTCCCCCCCCACCATCCCCCTCCCCCCCTCCCACCCTCCCCCCCGCCCTCCCCCTCCCCCTCCCTCCCCTCCCACCCTCCCCTCCCTCCCCCCCTCCCCTCCCCCCCTCCCCTCCCCCCTCCCTCTCCTCACCCCCTCCCCTCCCCCTCCCCCCCTCCCCGCTCTCCCCCTCCCCCTCTCTTCCCCCCCTCCACCTCTCTTCCCCCCCTCCCCCTCTCTCTTCCCCCCAGTCGCTCTCTCTCTTCCCCCCAGTCGCTCTCTCTCTCTCTTCCAACAACAACATTCCCTCGAAAAAGCCTCGGCACGGCCGGGCACATCAGCTAGTCTATCTATCTATCTATCTATCTATCTATCTATCTTCTTATATATATAATTCGGTACTTCTGTCTGTCATTCTGTCTGTCATCGCGTGTGCGTCTGTCGGGTATGCGCTCGAAAGTTACAGGGCGTACCTACGCGCGCGTTACCTCCAAAGAAAGCTTACGCTTCCGAGACAGTTTTAAGCGTATTTACGTTTCGGCCGGGCTAAAATCGCGCCCGCGGTATCCCAAAAACCTTCAACGTTCCGCTCATTAGCATCTCATTGTCCGCTCATTAGCGACAGAGTGACCTCGAGCTCGACCAATCGTACGCCGGGTTGCTGGCGTGTGCCGCCGGGCCAATCGGTGCGTGTGTGGCCGGGCCTTATCGTTCTGAACCGAGCTGAGTCGCCGCCATCTTGATTCCAAACTTTTCCTTTCTTTTTCCCGCTTTCTGCGTCTTTAAAAAAAACGTTGCTTTTAAAACACATATTGTTTTTTAAAAGATTTAGAAACGAATTAACTTATCTAATCTCATTAATTTTCCTACCTTTCCCCGTTTTTTCCAGGTAGGCCTCGAAGCCTCGGCTTCTCCCTTCGCACCCCACGCCCGAGCTAGGCACCTCCCGGCCCCCACTCGAAGGCTGGAGGGCCGAGCCTCAGCCCAGCGCCGCTAGGGTACAGCGCGCAGCAGGAGCTGAGACGCGGCGTCTCTCTCTGGCTCGGCCGGGGGGGCGGGGGCTTGCCTGAGCCGTCAACCGTCACCCCTGGCAACCGGCCCCCCCGGCCGTCTCGCACAGCCGCAATCGGCGGTCTTCACCTCGGGGGGGGGGGCTGGGGGGCGGCGGCGACCCACGGGGGGGGCCGCGACCCCTCGGGGGGGGCGGCGCGACCCTCGGGGGGGGGGGGCCGTGAACCTCGGGGGGGGGCCGCGACCCTCGGTGGGGGGGCCCGCGACCCTCGGTGGGGGGGGTGCCGCGACGCTCGGTGGGGGGGGTGCCGCGACCCTCGGGGGGGGCCGTGACCCTCGGGGGGGGGCCGCGACCCTCGGGGGGGGGGCCACCCGCCCTCCCTCCCCTCCCTCCCCCCCGCGCCCCACCCTCCACTCCCTCCCCCCCTCCCTACCCCCCCTCCCCCTCCCCTCCCTCCCCCCCTTCCCCTCCGTCCCCCCCTCCCCTCCTCCCCCCCCCGCCCCCCCTTCCCCCCTCCCCCCCCTCCCCCCTTCCCTTCCCCCCTCCCCCCCTTCCCTTCCCCCCTCCCTTCCCCCCGCCCTCCCTCCCCCCCACCCTCCCTTCCCCCCCGCCCTCCCTTCCTCCCCCCCGCCCTCCCTTCCCCCCCCCCCCGCCCTCCCTCCCTCCCCCCCGCCCTCCCCCCCCCGCCCTCCCTCCCTCCCCCCCCCCCCCAATCGCTCTCTCTCTCTCTCTTCCAACAACAACATGCCCTCGAAAAAGCCTCGGCACCGCCGGCACTTCAGCTAGTCTATATATATAAATCGGTACATCTGTCTGTCTGTCATTCTGTCTGTCTGTCATTCTGTCTGTCATCGCCTGTGCGTCTGTCGGGCTATGCGCTCGAAAGTTACAGGGCGTACCTACGCGCAGCGTTACCTCCAAAGAAAGCTTACGCTTCCGAGACGGTTTTAAGCGTATTTACGTTTCGGCCGGGCTAAAATCACGCCCCGCGGTATCCCAAAAAACCTTCAACGTTCCGCTCATTAGCATCTCATTATCCGCTCATTAGCGACAGAGTGACCTCGAGCTCGACCAATCGTACGCCGGGTTGCTGGCGTGTGCCGCCGGGCCAATCGGTGCGTGTGTGGCTGGGCCTTATCGTTCTGAACCGAGGTGAGTCGCCGCCATCTTGATTCCAAACTTTTCCTTTCTTTTTCCCGCTTTCTGCATCTTTAAAAAAAAACGTTGCTTTTAAAACACATAGGCCTAGAAATTGAGTTTGCGCTGCGCCAGGGCTTTAGCGCCGGAAGTTAGCGCCGGCGCTAAGTCCCTTTGCGCGCGCCAAAAATTCAGTAGCGCCGCGCCCAAATGGCTGCCGGCGCTACTGAAGGGTTTTAGCGCCTGAAAACTGGTGCAACGCGCCGCATTGCGGCGCTATTCCGGCGCTGCGGCGCCCGCTGCGGTGCGGCAGGCTCGGGAAGTGCAGGCCTCCTCCTTCCGTTAAGGAGGAGCTGCCTGCACCCGGCCGCGGCCCGCGCAAATCTCTTCAAAAATGAGCCCGGCACCTCGGACAAGTGCCGGGCTTGCATCTGTTCCGGGGGGGGGTGGGGGGGAGAAGTCCGGGGAGGGAGCTGCGGGCAGGCGGCCGGTGGGAAAGCGGCCGGCCGCCGCGCCTCCTTAAAGCGCCGGCGCAGACTCCGGCAACACTCGTTTGCCGGAGTCTTAGTTGCGGCTGCCACTGGCGAGGCGGCCGCAACTGAATTTCGGCTTGGGGCCGGGTTACCACGGCAACCGGGATGCTGCGCACACCGATGACGTCATCGGTGCCGGCGCAGCGCTACCGGTCTACTTACCGCCGCGGAAGGGCCCCAGGCTTTAAAGTATTTAAAAATAATAAACCTGTGGAAAAAATGTTTTAATTTTAATTAATTGACCACTTACCGTGTAAAAAGCAGGCCTTACGTCTGCTTTTTACATTTCTAAATCCTGCAGGCTTACGATCCCGGGAAAACCTGCAAAAAAAAAACGTAAGTTTGATGCGCATGTGCAGCCTCTCCTGCGCGTGCGTTTGACCTCTGAACCTCTTCGTTCAGGGGATCGGAAGTGCTGGTTTCCCGTGCATGCGCAGTGCATGCAGAAAACCGGCACTTCCATTCGGCCTACGGGTGAGTACCCCATGCGTACTCACCCGTGGAGACCCGAATTTCTGGGCCATTAGTTCTACAGTGCCTTGGTGGGTAAAGCTTCTGCCTGATGTAAGAAGGTCTCGGTTTCAATTGCCTGTCTGTGCTGAATTAGCTGATTTGAGCCCGGGCAGCAGTTGAGGCAGTGCAAGCCCCTCAGAAGTAATAGAAGAAGAAGTAAACTGGGAGCATTCCCACTCTTGGTCGCTATGCAGAAGCGCCCTGTTAGAAGCTGCTGTGGGCATGGATAAGATCAGTTCAGATATGATATACTTCATTGTCGGGGAGTTATCCCCGGTGTCTTGGCCAATATTTATCCCTCAACCAACATAACAAAAAACAGATTATCTGGTCATTTTCACATTGCTGTTTGAGAGAGCTTGCTGTGCGCAAATTGGCTGCCACGTTTCCCACATTATAGCAGTGACGCCACTTCAAAAGTACTTCATTGGCTGTAAAGCGCTTTAAGATGTCCGGTGGTCATGAAAGGCGCTATATAAATGCAAGTCTTTCTTTCAAATAGCCTGTTGATAAAGGGTTAATTTTGCAATCAGGAGCACGGTGAATCGTGCTCAGTGTCTTCTGCACCCAATTCTCCAATCCATGCTCCCTTCTTGCTGGGAGTGGGGTCTCACAGCTTTTATCCGTCACTGCCTGGCTCATACATGAATGACCACTTGGGGTGGAGGGGGGGGGGACGGGCATGGAGGAGAGGGTGCAGAGTGGGGGTGGGGGGCGGCTGGTGCCCATGGAACTATATCCAAGCAAGAGTCAGTGGCCAGGAATATCCTCGATGGGTTCTTTAGCAAAATGTCAGCCGAAGCTCCGGATGCAGGTGCCAAACGGAGTTTTGGGCAATCTCCCGCCAAGGATACAGCAGCCTTTCGGGAGAAGTCCCGAGGTAATTCCCAGCGGATCTCCTCAGGAAAGGAGAGGAGAGAGGAGAAACTTGGAATTGATCATCTGGAATATAACTTAACATTAAATGTGGAAAAGTAGGCTCATGCTAATGAAAAGCACCTTTAGGACTGATATCAGAATGTTCTTCTGCATACAAAGAGTGATCAATATAAAATATGGACTTCTAGATAGAGAAGTGGAAGTAAAAACCCTCCAATCCTTCAAGAACCAATTTGATGCTGCAATGGGGTGTATTTAGGTTACTTTGGTGTTACGTCTGAATAAACACTCATATTGGTGTGGTATTAATTAGTTGCTTTTATTTCCAAACCCTCTAGAATCCTCCCATCTGTTGTTATTTCAGATTACCAGCATCCGTAGTATTTTGCTATTGTACAAAAGAAGTGTGATTGCTGCAATATGCTTGCTCCCATCAGTGGGCCATCTAGTGGTCAGTTAATGATATACAAGTACCATATTTATCATTCAGGATGGATGAACTAAGGTAATAAAAACAGAAAATGCCGGAGACACTCAACAGGTCAGGCAGCATCTGTGAAGAGAGAAACAGAGTTAACGTTTCAGGTCGATGACCTTTCGCCGGAACTGGAAAAAAGCAGGAAATGGAACAGATTTTTAAGCAAGTGCAGAGGCTGGGAAAGCGGGGAGGGGATGAAAGAACAAAAGGGGAGGTCTGTGATAGGATAGAAGGCAGGAGAGGTTAAGAGACATTAAGAGATATTCAAGGCAAAAGGAGATGGTAATGGGACAGGTTAAGAAACAAAGGATGGCTCTAGATACCTGCTGAGTATCTCCAGCATTTTCTGTTTTTATTTCAGATTTCCAGCATCTGCAGTATTTTCCTTTTGGATGAACTAAGGATCTGATAGTATCTCACATCCCTAATTACCTTGTGATCTTGTGAATTACTTTGAAGTGCAGTGACTGTCATGTAGGCAAATGCGCTGGCAGAATGAAAGACAGCTGCCATGTGGGTGAGAAGAAAAGAAGCACAAACAAAAAGTGTGGATAAAAAATATATATATGATAGGGGCCAAGGTTATGATCTGAAATTGTTGAACTCTATGTTGAGTCCAGAAGGCTGTAAAGTGCCTAATCGAAAGATGAGGTGCTGTTCCTCGAGCTTACGCTGAGCTTCAGTGGAACAATGCAAGAGGCCAAGGACGGTGAGGTCTGAGTGGGAATGGGGCGGAGAATTAAAGTGACAGGCGACCGGAAGCTCGGGGTCCCCCTTACGGACTGAATGGAGGTGTTCCGCAAAGCGGTCACCCAATCTGCGTTTGGTCTCCCCAATGTAGAGGAGACCACATCGTGAGCAGCGAATACAGTATACTAAATTGCGAGAAGTACAAGTAAATCGCTGTTTCACCTGGAAGGGGTGTTTGGGGCCCTGGACACTTCTTGCAATTTAACTCTGTTTCTCTCTTCACAGGTGCTGCCTGACCTGCTGAGTATCTCCAGCATTTTCTGTTTTTATTTCAGATTTCCAGCATCTGCAGTATTTTCCTTTTGGATGAACTAAGGATCTGATAGTATCTCACATCCCTAATTACCTTGTGATCTTGTGAATTACTTTGAAGTGCAGTGACTGTCATGTAGGCAAATGCAGCAGCCAATTTGTGCACAGCAAGGTCCCACATACAATGAAAAGAATGACTAATTAATCTGTTTTGATTGCATCGGTTGAGGGTGCAATGTTGGCCAGAATACCGGGAGAATGCCCAGCTCTTCTGAAAATAGTGCCATGAGATCATTAACGTTCATTTGAACCACAGGAACAGGCAGGCGAAACCTCAGCTTAACATCTCATCTGAGGACTGGCACCTCCAACAATGCAGCACTTTCGCAGTACCAGCTTAGAAGTGCCATCTTAGGTTAT
The DNA here is from genome assembly GCF_052327205.1 of Somniosus microcephalus. NCBI lineage: Eukaryota > Metazoa > Chordata > Chondrichthyes > Squaliformes > Somniosidae > Somniosus > Somniosus microcephalus. The sequence continues at coordinate 27,150,738 of NC_140999.1, read as the reverse complement.
CTGCTCAAATCCTGGGGCGGGGCTTGCCTTCTGAACCCTATGGGCTGGATTTTCTCAATGGAGACGAGTTGGAGGCGGGACTGCTGCTTGTCGGGTCAATGTCCCACCTCCATCATCTTCTGGCCAACCAGCGGGATTTTCCCCTGATTGACCTTGTTAAGCCTGCCCTGCGGGCTCAGCAGGCCAGTTAGGGGGAAGTCACTGACAGAGCACGTCAACGTCTGACTTGCTATCTGTCAAGACCTCTTGAAAGAGCATTTGACAGCTCTGTGAAGCTGTCAAATACTGACATTCTCTGTAGTTTGATGAGACCTTGTGTTCAGGACTCATCAAACCTTTCAACTTTGTAGATTTCAGATGACTGTTGGTTCAGAGGATCCAACAGCCAGTCTGTAAAATTGACAAGGAGGATGTCGGGACTCCCGATCCAGAGCGGATGAAGGCTGTAGGCAGAAACCAAGGTAAGTGGACATTTTTTAACACTCACTTTACATACTTATCACTCTACACTTGCACCCATCACTCAGCTCTACATCTTACTTTCAGGTCCCTCCGACCCCTGCAGACCTCCTACTCGACTGCGCCAACCCAGCGGGGTTCTCCGAGGTTGGGAAGCCTTCACCTAAAAAGGTAAAATGGGACGAATCCTTTTTCCTGCCTGTTAACTACCTGTTAACAGGCAGGTAAAAGGATTTAATCCCTTTCCCGCCTCCAGGAGACCGGACCCGAAGCAGCACATCTTCCCGCCTCCTGGCAAAAGGGCACGGAGGCGGGATGGGGGCGGGTTTGCCATCCGCCCCCACTTTCTTCTACTTTACCGGCAGTCCCGCCCCCATACCCACCTCCTCGGGGCTGAGAAAATCCAGCCCTTCCACTTAAAACTTTCAATCTGCGATTTGAAAAGAAAAACAGCTCTGTGGGAAAACTGACCAGGTAGCACCACTAGATCTGTGTCACTTCTATGGGCATTATCGGGTGAATTTCCTCGTCATTTTCAGTGCATTAGCACTGCAGAAACAGCGTAGGAATCTTTCTGAGCGAGGATGGGGTCAAATTTATTTCAGCCCGATGTACACCTTTAAAACACTACTCCCAAATTCCCTGGTGCTTTCTGAGCCTTCCTGCAATCTGCCCGCCAAGTCCCAACCAGCTTTATTTACATAATATGTCAGAGTGGGAGCCAATGATGTAGCAGCTGCGTGTTTCCTGGGTTTTGAATTGCTCAACACTTTGGGTAAAATAAGCTGAGCTTTGGGGGGTGCAGCAGGTGCCAGGAGCAGCTGATCAAGGCAGAAGTGAGGAGTTCCTGACTTTGAATGCAGATTTCTGCAACTGGGAAACACTTTTTCAAGCAATTTTTTGTTGTTGTTGCCATTCTGCCCCTACGCACCTGCACTTGCTTCTGGCTGCTTTGCACAGAGTTACACCACCGGCAGATATTTGGACGCTCACCCCTGCCACACAGTCAGGGCTTCTCAGGAGCAGGTGTGACATTCCCTGTGGACATTCTCTTACCATGGAGGAAGTGAAGCACCATGGGATGCAGCAACAGAGACTCAGGCAGCATTCACTGCATGGCGCTTGTCATCTTCTGTGGAGCACTGTCTACCATTGACACCACAGCCATACCTGCTCGCCCAATGACAATTAAAGGGACATTCCCCCAAACCACTACCCATCATAAAGCATAACAGCACTCCAGCCCTTTTTGCCTGTACCTGACTGTGCCAGTAATTATAACCAATGGCCCCTTTAAGCCGCGCAGCGCTCTGCAGCTCCCGCACAGCCGGCTCACCAGCTTTTAAATAGGAAAAAACGCGCATACGTGGCATTTTGAATGGGCCGCTCAGCCCCTTAAAGGGGCTGTGCACCCAAAAAAAATTTAAAGGTAACACTGATTATCACCTGAGTGAATATTCAGCACCGAATGAATGCACCCTTTCCTGTATGACTCTAACCTCCATGAATAATAAAGTGTTATGTCGGTGCACAGTCTATTTTAATACAATAATTGCAAAGTGCACAGAATCCACCCTGCTCTTTCCTAATACCATGCTTCCCCTGCCTCCCACATGTACCTTTCTATCACTTACTCCACCGCTCCTTCTAAGTGCCACCTGGGGCCAGGATTGTGGCAGTTGGTTGGTTCCTCGTGCTGCACAGAAGGGTCGTGGGGCTGAAGTGTGCAGGCTGAACAGTTTTTGAAGGCTGCACAGGAGTTTCCATTCAGTTCAGCTGCTTACACCCATTTTACATGGATTTTACGTCAATGGCTGCACCAATGGGAATGCAAAAGAGCAGACCCAGGAAACCTTGGGTGTAATTCCCTCTGTCGGCCACCAGCGGGCGCAAGATTTTTTTTTTAAAGGCGCAACAGCGACAGAATTCACTCCAAGGAAATTCTAGGCCATAGATTCTCTCACTCTATCTGCACACCCTAATGCATTTTCCTTGGCAATCATTTTGTGTAGTGTGCATTATTCATTATTTCGTCACAGGTGATATATAGAATATCCATCTTATTCTACATGTGAACAGAACTTTAGAATTGACTTTTGACTCTGACCCTCATCAGCAATGAGCTCCTCCCCACCTAAGGATTCATTCAGTGTTTAACTGATCTACGTTCTTAACCTGTGATTAAATTTGGTTACAGAAATGCATTACAGCAATGAGCTTTCACACGAGGAATGCATTTCCCTTGTTGTTCCAACCAATTTTTTTTTAATGTTGCCAAAATGTAACATATAGAGATGATCAGTCAGGCAGATCTTACCTGGAGGATACAAATAAGCAAGAAGTAGAAATTAGCAATTCGCTGAAACTGTTCAAACAGGTTGCGAGGTAGAAATGTAATAACATTGTATTTAGAAGTCTTAATTTCATTGTCCTGAAAATAAACATATATTAAAATGATGATTGCAAGATGCTTGTAACAGAAACATGCGTTTTCATAATATACACAATTAATGATTTGTCCCTTAATTGAGGGAAACCCTTAGCTGTGCCGGCATTTTGGAGTTGATGTTCAAAAACCTGTCAATGTTAGTCAAACAAACTAACTCTTCAGCAGTGATTGTACAGCTTTCTAGGAATCTGCCTTTTCTGTATTTAACCTTTGTTCCTTTTCCATCTTTAAGCATTAATGAATGTGGTGCCTAACACCCACTGACAATTACTGTTAGTAAAGAAAATATAAAGAAAATAGCTTGAAATTTGGAGTCAGTAATAACTGATAACTCTCTCTGTCTCCCTCTCTCGTTTAAGAATAGTCTATCTTTTTCCCAGCTGAGTCAGACACCCTTTTGTTGCCTGGGGATGACATGAAATGGTTTTGAGCTGGAAACCTCTCCGCAACCATAATCAAGGTTGCTGTTTTACTGACATCGCAGCTTTATTCAAAGGTGATAAAGGAGATTCCCACAGTCTATCACTCCCTTATCCTGCCATTTAACCACTGACTGAGACATTTAAGTCATTATTGTATTGTATTATATTTGATAAGAATAACTGACGTAAGAAAACTACTAGGCACTTGGTCTAAGCGTTAAACAAAGCTTTAATCAACTGTTTTACAACATGGAGGTCTAGTTGTGTCCTTCACTAGTTCCTGTTAAGAATGTCCTGCGCAAGCTGGGCCCGTGCCCGAGTATTTATACTCTCCCTGGACAGCGCCACCCGCAGGCTGCTCAGTATTATTTCATAAGTCTTTCTTTCATGAATGACTGATTCATGTCAGTAACCTTACAAGTAAAACCAGGATTTATATTTTAATTAACTTTCAACTCCTCCGATACTTCATTGGGTTAATGCACTGTGTGGCATGCACTGGGTCATAAGCACAGAGGGTCCTAGAAGTTCAATCTCTGCTCTGTTCTGAGTTAGCCTTTCATTGCCAGGCAGTATGCATGCTACAATTGTCCTTGAGGTTAGGGAGAGCGGGAAGAAGAACAATAAATATCCAGAGCACCCCCTCCTGTTTGCTATCCAGTGGCCACTGTTGCAGCGTGCATGGACATTAGGTGAGGGCAGCGTCCGGCTCAGCTGGGGTACCCCAGGCTTGTATAGCCCAGTGACACACAATGTCCAAGCTCACACGTGAAGAATGACTGCTTGTACCAGAGAATGACTAGAGCCAGTGGAACTGTGGCCCAGCTGAGAGAGTGAGGTAGCGGAGTAGAGCTTTTGTTGCTTTGTACCCTGCACAGGCACATTGTGCTAACTCAGGTTGAACAAATGATCAACGTGCAGCTATAATTGGCAAATTCATTTGGAGCTAATCTGTGCAAATATTTTTTTAATAACCATGTAAATAAACCACAGCGGCTGGACCTGGGGGAGAACAGCGACCGGAGGTGAGTCTTAAAAGCGGCGGCAGCAGCGAGGCATACCAACTCAGCAGCGGGGAGAGAGGTAAAAAGTAATCAGAGTGTGACGTCACCAGGGAGCAGGTAAGTGATTGGTTGGTAAGTATTTCTCTATTTTTTAAACTTTAACTCTGGTTTATAGTTGCTAAGGTCTTTCTGGTGTAGCGGGGACTGTTGGTAAACCATACACGTGCCCTAGTGTATATCTTTAATTGGTGGTATTGAATTAATTTAAATTAATTAAAGGGTAAGTCATGTCAGGACAGCCCAGCCCCGTGTTATGCTCCTCTTGCTCTATGTGGGAATTCAGGGACGCTGCCTGTGTCCCTGACGACCATGTGTGCCAGAAATGTATCCAGCTGCAGCTACCAGTAGACCGCATTGCGGCGCTGGAGCTGCGGATGGATGAGTTTTGGAGCATTCACAATGCTGAGAGGGTCGTGAGTAGCACGTTTAGTGAGTTGGTCACACCGCAGGTAAGGGCTGCACAGGCAGAAGGGAAATGGGTGACCATCAGGCGGAGCAGTAGAAGCAGGCAGGTAGTGCAGGGGTCCCCTGTGGACATCCCCCTCTCAAACAGGTATACCGATTTGGATACTGTTGAGGGGGATGACTTACCAGAGGAAGGCAGCAGCAGCCAACTTCCTGGCACCAGGGGTGCTTCTGCTGCTCAGGAAGGGAGGAAAAAGAGTGGGAGAGCAATAGTGGTAGGGGATTCTATCGTAAGGGGAACAGATAGGCGTTTCTGTGGCCGTAGACATGACTCCAGGATGGTTTGTTGCCTCCCTGGTGCCAAGGTCAAGGATGTCACTGAACGGCTGCAGGGCACTCTGAAGGGGGAGGGTGAACAGTCAGAGGTCATGGTTCACATTGGGACCAATGACATGGGTAGGAAGAGGGATGAGGTCCTGCAGCAAGAATTTAGGGAGCTAGGCAGCAAACTAAAGAGCAGGACCTCAAAGGTTGTAATCTCTGGATTACTCCCGGTGCCACGTGCTAGTGAGTATAGGAATAGAAGGATAGAGCAGATGAATGCGTGGCTAAAGAGTTGGTGCAGGAGGGAGGGCTTTAGTTTTCTGGATTACTGGGCCTGCTTCTGGGGAAGGTGGGACTTGTACAAGTCGGACGGGTTGCACCTGAACCAGAATGGGACAAATATCCTTGCGGAGAGGTTTGCTAGCACTGTTCGGGGGGGTTTAAACTAACTTGGCAGGGGGATGGGATACAGAGTGGAGCTATAATAGGGGGTGATGTACAGCCAAACATAGAGGAAAAAATAAGTCAGACTGGAAGGCAGAGCAAATATGTAACGGCACAAGGGAGTAGGGCAAGGCTAAATGGCATTTATTTTAATGCAAGGAGTCTTACGAATAAGGTGGATGAACTGAAAGTGTTGATGAACACATGGGAGTATGATATTGTTGCTATCATGGAGACATGGTTGAGGGAGGGGCAAGACTGGCAGCTCAATATTCCGGGGTATAGAATCTTCAGGCGAGACAGAGGGGGGGGGGGGGTAAAAGAGGAGGGGGTGTCGCAATATTAATTAAGGAGACAATTACTGCTGTAAGGAGGGATGATATATTAACAGGTTCCTCTAATGAGGCCATATGGATTGAACTTAAAAACAAAAAGGGGTCTAGCACTTTGCTGGGAATGTACTATAGGCCCCCAAACAGCCAGGGGGAGATAGAGGAACAGATATGTCGGCAAATCTTAGAGAAGTGTGCAAATAATAGGGTAATTATAGTGGGGGATTTCAACTTCCCCAATATTAACTGGGATAGTCAGAGTGTGAAAGGCTTAGAGGTTGCAGAATTCTTAAAGTGCATCCAGGAGAGCTTTTTGAGCCAGCATGTAGAAAGTCCTACAAGAGAGGGGGTGGTACTGGACCTAATTCTAGGGAATGTGGCCGGGCAAGTGGTAGAAGCGTTAGTAGGTGAGCACTTTGGTGACAGTGACCATAATTCGGTGAGATTTAAGGTAGTCATGGAAAAGGACAAGGATGGACCGGAAATAAAGGTTCTAAATTGGGGGAAGGCCGATTTTAATATGATAAGGCAGGATCTGGCCAATGTGGACTGGGATCAGCTACTTGAAGGAAAATCCACATCGGAGCAATGGGAGTCTTTCAGAAAGGAAATTGAGAGAGTACAATGGCAACATGATCCCGTGAAGGTCAAGGGTGGGACCAACAAGCCCAGGGAACCTTGGATGTCAAGGGATATACGAGAATGGATTAGGAAAAAAAGGGGGGCTTTTGGCAGATACAAAGGACTAAAGACAGAGGAAGCCCTAGAGGAGTATAAAAAGTGCAGGGGGATACTTAAAAAAGAAATTAGGAGAGCGAGGAGGGGTTATGAAATAACACTGGCGAGCAAAATAAAGGAAAATCCTTAGGTGTTTTATAAGTATATTAAGGGCAAGAGGATAACTAGGGAAAGAGTAGGGCCCATTAGGGACCAAAGTGGCAAACTGTGTGTAGAGCCAGAGGATGTAGGTGGGGTTTTAAATGAATTTTTTGCATCTGTGTTCACTATGGAGAAGGACGATGTGGACATAGAAATCGGGCAGGGGGACTGTGATATACTTGAACATATTAGCGTCGAGAGGGAGGAGGTACTAGCGGTTTTAGCAGGCTTAAAAGTGGATAAATCCCCAGGCCCTGATGAGATGTATCCCAGGCTACTATGTGAGGCAAAGGAGGAGATTGCAGGGGCTCTGACACAAATTTTCAGAACCTCTCTGGCCACAGGGGATGTGCCAGAGGACTGGAGAACAGCTAACATAGTACCATTATTCAAGAAGGGTAGTAGGGTTAAACCAGGGAATTACAGGCCAGTGAGCCTAACATCAGTGGTAGGGAAATTATTGGAAAAAATTCTGAGGGATAGAATTGGTCTCCACTTGGAGAGGCAGGGATTAATTAGGGATAGCCAGCGTGGCTTTGTCAAGGGAAGATCATGTCTGACCAATTTGATTGATTTTTTCGAGGGGGTGACTAGGTGTGTGGATGAAGGTAGTGCAGTGGATGTGGTTTACATGGATTTCAGTAAGGCTTTTGATAAAGTCCCGCATAGGAGACTGGCCAGGAAGGTAACAGCCCATGGGATCCAGGGTGCCTTGGCACATTGGATCCAAAACTGGCTTAGTGGCAGAAGGCAGAGGGTGATGGTGGAAGGTTGTTTTTGTGACTGGAAGCCTGTGTCCAGTGGGGTACCGCAGGGATCAGTGCTGGGTCCCTTGCTGTTTGTGGTCTACATTAATGATTTGGATGTGAATGTAAAAGGTATGATCAGTAAGTTCGCAGATGATACGAAAATTGGTGGGGTGGTAAATAGCGAGGCAGGAAGCCTCAGGCTACAGGACGATATAAATGGGTTGGTCAGATGGGCGGAACAGTGGCAAATGGAATTTAACCCTGAAAAGTGTGAGGTGATGCATTTTGGACGGACTAACAAGGCAAGGGAATACACAATGAATGGTAAGACCCTAGGAAAGACAGAGGATCAGAGGGACCTTGGTGTGCATGTACATAGATCCCTGAAGGCAGCAGAACAGGTGGATAAGGTGGTTAAAAAGGCATATGGGATACTTGCCTTCATTAGCCGAGGCATAGAATATAAGAGCAGGAAGGTTATGATGGAGCTGTACAAAACGCTGGTAAGGCCACAGCTGGAGTACTGTGTGCAGTTCTGGTTGCCACACTATAGGAAGGATGTGATTGCTTTGGAGAGGGTGCAGAGGAGATTTACCAGGATGTTACCTGGGCTGGAGCGCTTCAGCTATGAAGAAAGACTGGACAGGCTGGGGTTGTTTTCCTTGGAGCAGAGAAGGCTGAGGGGGGACCTGATTGAGGTATACAAAATTATGAGGGGCATAGATAGGGTGGATAGAAAGGAACTTTTCCCCTTAGTAGAGGGGTCAATAACAAGGGGGCATAGATTCAAGGTAAGGGGCAGGAGGTTTAGAGGGGATTTGAGAAAAAACTTTTTCACCCAGAGGGTGGTTGGAATCTGGAACTCACTGCCTGAAAGGGTGGCAGAGGCAGGAACCCTCACAACATTCAAGAAGCATTTGGATGAGCACTTGAAATGCCATAGCATACAAGGCTACAGACCAAATGCTGGAAAATGGGATTAGATTAGATAGGGCTTGATGGCCGGCGCGAACGCGATGGGCCGAAGGGCCTCTTTCTGTGCTGTATAACTCTATGACTCTATGACTAGATTAATTCTTCCTGTGGTCTGCTTGCAATCACATCACTCTGTACTCTTTAATTCCACATCTGAAGCAAGCTACAGGAAAAGATGGATTCACTGAGGGTGATTGCCCAGGTTCATGATGCCGGTGGATGAGGCTCCCCTGCCGGCAATGTGAACCAGGAAAATCATCCCCATTGTTTCCGCTTGCCCGTGCACAAGATCCACAAGCAACCTATTAAAATCCAACTTAAAGCTCCAATCTGTGAAACAACAGATTCCATTCAGTTATAAGTATTAAAGCCATTAGATTTATACAGTGTCTTAGACAATGTTCTGTGCAATCTGGTGCTGTGTTTTAAGCCTTTACACACATGGTGCTTGTTTTCACAGGTTTACAGTTCTGCTATCAGGATAAGGGAGGCGGTGCACAGATATCGTTCTCCGTGATTCGAACTACAAGAAGCGGCAATTGTAAAAATGTTGGCAGGGGAGTGAAGGCGCTGGTCTACAACTAACTTTGTGGGTCACCTAGACATCCCCAGTCCATTATCAACTTTTACAGTTCAACCACACAAAAAATAGTTCCAGAGTCATAGCATTTTTCGTCACAGCTGTACAAATGCAAAAATATTCAATTTAAAATAATTGGAAATATTAAGGATACAGGCCAGGAATATCCTCGAAGCTTCCCCCTGGCATTGCTGGAAGTGCAGCGGAAACCCCATTTACACATTTAACCAGGAGCAGCTCTGAGTGATTTCCCGGCTGTAATATGAGGTTTGGGCCTAGCAGTAAAGACTTTTCACAAAATATCAGGCACCAGTTAATCAGCATGGACTATTCCACGTGAAAGGGAAGGAAGAGACTTACAGCATATTTCCTTTTCTTAAAGCAGAAGAGGAACGGTTCCTTGATTTGAGTGTGGTAGCTCTTGTTGTTAGCCTTGACTTCCCAGGTATGGTCTGGAAGGTAGAAAATCAATGTGCATTGAGTTTGTGTTTTATCTACTGATTTCTCCTATTACCTGCTGCTTTTCTTGTATTCTTCCCTCTTTACATTTGATTTGTGCACATTTCTGTACTGAGGAGGGACAAAGCTTCATTTCTAGAAATCTTCCATTGGTCAGTGCAGTGCAATGCTTGTAAAGCCTCATCTATTCTGATCACTGTTAACTTTGGCACCACGGCCTCTGAGTCAGAAGGTTGTGTGTTCAAGTCCCACCCCAGAGACTTGAGCACAAAAATCTAGGCTGACACTCCAGTGCAGTGCTAAGGGAGTGCTGCACTGTCAGAGGTGCTGTCTTTCGGCTGAGACATTAAAACCGAGGCCCCGTCTGCTCTCTCAGGTGGATGCAAAAGATCCGATGACACTATTTCAAAGGGGAGTTATTCCCGGTGTCCTGGCCAATATTTATCCCTCAATCAACATCACTAAAACAGATTATCTGGTCATTATCACATTGCTGTTTGTGGGAGCTTGCTGTGTGCAAATTGGCTGCCACGTTTTATACTTTACAACAGTGACTACACTTCAAAAAGTACTTCATTGGCTGTAAAGCACTTTGGGGTATCCGATGGTCATGAAAGGTGCTACATAAATGCAAGTCTTTCTTTCTTTCATTACAGGCTCCCACTGCTCACTATTGACCCCCACTGCTCTCTCCCCTGCTCACTACTGACCCTTACTGCTATCCCCCTGCTCACTACTGACCCCACTGCTCTCCCCTGCTCACTATTAACCCCCACTACTCTCCCCTGCTCACTACTGACTCTCACTGCTGTCCCCTGTTCACTACTAACCTCCACTACTCTCCCCTGCTCACTACTGACTTCCCCTGCTGTCCCCTGCTCACTATTGACCCCCACTGCTCTCTCCCCTGCTCACTACTGACCTTCACTGCTACCCCCCTGCTCACTACTGACCCCACTGCTCTCCCCTGCACACTACTAACCCCCACTACTCTCCCCTGCTCACTACTGACTCTCACTGCTCACCCCTGCTCAATACTGACCCTCACTGCTTTTCCCTGCTCACTACCTCCTCCCACTGTTCTCCCCAGTACCAGCTCCTACTGTTCTGCCATGCTAGGTAGCACCAAATAAAACACACAGGACAAAACAAAATTAACTTAACTACTTAAACGAAAGACAACTTTAAGGTGACTGAAGGTAAGTTACAAAATACAAAGAGAATCTCATGTCAATTATTACAGCAATCGCAATTTTCATAAAATCCTAAATTTCCTTTCACTTTTTTCACTGTGAGCAACATCAGCTGGTGTAAAGAATGAAAATCAAACCCACACTCTGTCTGTTATATGGATCTACAATACCTCAAGTACAGCATCATTCAGAGCCTTGCACAAGGAACTCGCAGCATGAGGCATAAAATGTATAGACTAATATTTCAAGGTTGATGTAAATATTTCAAAATTAGGAATGTAATCAGGGTATTATATATGAAATGGTCAGCAACACTCTGCCGGTCTCTGAAGATGCATTCTGGAATGAACAGGTCAGCTATAATATTTTCCTTTGGTACAAAGTGATTACAGTTGTGCATTTTTTTTTTCGTTTATGGGATGTGGGCATCGCTGGCAAGGCCGACATTTATTACCCATCCCTAATTGCCCTTGAGAAGATGGTGGTGAGCCACCTTCTTGAACTGCTGCAGTCCGTGTGGTGAAGGTACTCCCACAGTGCTGTTAGGTAGGGAGTTCCAGGATTTTGACCCTGTGACGATGAAGGAACGGCGATATACTTCTAAGTCAGGATGGTGTGTGACTTGGAGGGGAACTTGGAGGTGGTGGTGTTCCCATGCGCCTGCTGCCGTGTCCTTCTAGGTGGAAGAGGTCGCGGGTTTGGGAGGTGCTGCCGAAGAAGCCTTGGCGAGTTGCTGCAGTGCATCTTCTAGATGGTACACACTGCAGCCACGGTACGCCGGTGGTGGAGGGAGTGAATGTTTAAGGTGGTGGATGGGATGCCAATCAAGCGGGCTGCTTTGTCCTGGATGGTGTCGAGCTTCTTGAGTGTTGTTGGAGCTGCACTCATCCAGGCAAGTGGAGAGTATTCCATCACACTCCTTACTTGTGCCTTGTAGATGGTGGAAAGGCTTTGGAGAGTCAGGAGGTGAGACACTCGCCGCAGAATACCTAGCCTCTGACCTGCTCTTGTTGCCACAGTATTTATGTGACTGGTTCAGTTGAGTTTCTTGTCAATGATGACCCCCCAGGATGTTGATGGTGGGGGATTCGGCGATGGTAATGCCATTAAATGTCAAGGGGCGGTAGTTAGACTCTCGCTTGTTGGAGATAGTCATTACCTGGCACTTGTGCGGTGCGAATGCTAGCTGCCACTTATCAGCCCAAGCCTGAACGTCGTCCAGGTCTTGTTGCATGCAGGCATGGACTGCTTCATTATCTGAGGAGTTGTGAATGGGGCTGAACATTGTGCAGTCATCAGTGAACATTAAGGCACACCAGGCGGTAGAACGTAGGATTGAAGGCACTGCGGTCGAATCGTGGCAAGTGGCCACTGCAAAGAGGTCTCACACTGCTTCAGTTAGTTAATTCTTTAGTGATAGCTGACCCACTCATTTCTTGCTACATTAAGAATTTAAATTTTCCTCCATTTGCTTGGGCAGACAGCAATGCGGAGCCAGCAATATAACTCTGCATTGCTCGAAGCTGGGACAACTCTGAAATCCATACTGTAACCACACTGTTACAGCGCAACACGCCACAATGAAATACAGGCTGGCTGTAAAGTATTAGATGGCAGGGGCTTTGCGTGCTTCCTGTACTAGTGATTGTGCCCCAAACAAAGCACGTTAGATCAAATGTCCAGTAAATTAGTCTTACGCTGTGCCAGCCACAGTATTTAATATCTGCTCTGGTTGTGTGTTGAGAACAAAATTCAAACAACCAGAACAAGAGCCTTATTCTATAATGCTGGTGCAATTCACACCACTTTCAGATAAGTACAAAAATACAGGAGATGAATGTTATGAATCTATGACTGCACAATAACCCTTCCACAGGTAGGTACAGTGAAAAGAACCAGGAAACCAGCTCACGAGAGCGGTCCAAGCGATCGCATGTCACAAACCATGGTTCAAACCAAGGAATCCATGCTGAACTTTTATATCCTGAACCAATTCACAAAGCAGTATGGAAACATGACCATGTGGATGGCTTCCGAGCCCTGCCATGTCCTGTTATTATTATTAATACTTTCAAAAGTGTTGCTGTTCGCCCTTGTATTAAATCTGCAAGCAATAGTAAACAGTCGTGTACTGCCTCCATTATGCTACCAGCCCTACAGTCTTTTAAAAATATCTCCCTGTTATTTTTCTGTTAGGTTGCCCATCTCACATCGTGTGACCCTATCCGAGCCTTGGCCAGCACTGCTGCGTGATGGACTGCTGTGAGGGGCACAGCTGCATCCACAGAGACTTTTCCCTTACTTCTTGTGGAAGAACGGCGAGCCTCTGCTCGGTACTTGGCCAGTCTACAATCAGGAATTTGTCAGGTGGTGAATTATTTACACGTCACCTGCACCCCAGCACTCCGTGGCACAGCGCTTTGCTACACAATGTTAGGTGATCACTTTACCAAGAGTGTCTGACAGCTGTGCCAAGCTTAGGCCCCTTTAGTGCCACGGTGCTCGCAGCATGAATGAGGCTTCTCTTGCTGCTGTTCTTTTTCAAACAGTAGAACAGGACAATCCAGCAGCTACTAATAGCATTTTGAAGCCTTACATCACGTGACTTTGAAATAGCGCCTTCCACGACCTCAGGACGTCCCAAAGTGCTTTGCAGCCAATTTTTTTTGAAGTGTCGTCACTGTTGCAATGTAGCAAAAGTGGCAGCCAATTTGCACACAGCAAGATTCCACAAACACCAATGTGATAATGACCTAATAATCTGTTTTTAGGTGTTGATTGAGGGATAAATACTGGATAGGATACCGGGGAGAACTCCCTCGCTCTTCTTCGAAATAGTGCCACGGGATCTTTTCCGTCCAACAGAGAGGGCAGATGGGGCCTCGGTTTAATGTCTCATCTGAAAGACGGCACCTCTGACAGTGCAGCACTCCCTTAGTACTGCACTGGAGTGTCAGCCTAGATTTTGTGCTCAAGGCCCTGGAGCGGGACTTGAACCCACAACCTTCTGACTCAGAGGCAAGAGTGCTATCACTGAGCTTTCTGAAACAATTTCATATTTGTTGGTATTCATTGCACCACAAGTAGATTCTTTAATTCCTTTCTTCTTTTTCTAATGTCTTCAGGTCATGCACTAAACCCTAGCCCTGAGGACAAGCAGTACCAACTCCTCTCAGACCTCTGCTAACTCCACTCCAGTCAACTGCCACTCCCTTTGATTTTCCATAGTTGTGGATGTACCGAGCTGTTAAACGATGCCACCTCAAGCAACTGAGATTGGAGGTGCATTAAATGGGTTACAGTTCTTGTAAACCCACAACCCAATATTCTGCACTCCAGTGCTAGATGCCTGTATGCAGGATGATCAATTCTAACAGAGAACTGTAGTGCTGGATATATCGTATAAATATACAAATATCTTACCATTTGTCAGTTGATATGTCTCAAAATTATTTGAATTTGAAGATTCAGACATGTTCATTATGGAAACTGCTGTCAAAAAATAAAAATGGCTACTTAATAAACGCAAACTCTAAAATTGAACCGGAGGAGCAAATTGCACCTTATGTTATTAAAAATTATATGATACAGGATGTAATTACACAAAGAAAATTTTCCTACCTGAAACCCTCAGCAAGGTTAATCTAGGGCTCACCTCAGCCACCTACACTGTAAAGAGAACATATGAAAATGAACATATGAAAATGAAAATGAATGTTGTTTTGATACTAGAAACATAGTTTGCCGGTCTAATGCTCCATTTCCAATGTTTCAGTACACTTCCTTCTGATTAGTCCCCTGGTTATCCTCAATCTTTAAGGCACATTCATGGGAAATTGAGATCCCAGCAAGAATTCCCATTGGGGAGCTGTGTCTATGGAAGCTCAGCTGCTCTGCAGTTAGACTTTTTATAGCCTAATGTATTAGAAAAATGGAAGCTGTTAAGGCTGTCATTTTACACTGCCACAAACATCAATTTATTTTTAAATGCCTTCAATTATTTTATTAATATATATAACTATAATTTATTAGTAATAACAAGTGGGATTAAACCAGAGAGTAAAAAGGAAATGTAGCTTGATTAGGGGACCTGACCTTGGTCTATGTTCTTTGTTCAGACTCATGTACTTTTGCCGGTCTTTTGCTGCTTAATAATGACTTCAGCTGCATTTATGTGACAGCTCCAAATGTATATTAGAAGATGTTTAATGTTGTTTGTTACAAACATTTAGAATATATACAGGCCTTGCCTGACTCCACCTCCTCCAGCCCTGTGTCCCAGCCTATACAGGCGGTCTAGTTTCTTAATGGTAAACGTTTTCCCTGTGACTTAGAGACACGTAGGAAACTGGACCCATAATGCGGGCAAACAGCAGTGGGAAGGCAGATGGAAACTCCAGCAGAAACTCTCGGAAAAGCTCAGAAAGAAATTGCACTCATTATTAAAAATGACCTCTTAAGGAACATGTTCAAGGCTGTAATGCACTCTTAGCTTTGGAAGACAATGTAAAGCACGCAAACTTTGCACCCACAATTTATGATGTCATTCAAATGCCTCGAATGAGTTTCAGCTATTGCCTATTCTCTGCATAATTGTACAAAGTGACAGACTATGCTGCTTCACAACACTGACTTGGTGGAGTACGTATAATGCAGCCATTCTTGACAATGTAATTCCATGACCCAACTCCAATTCTACATTTTAACTGTCCACAAAGTTTGTACCATTTTAAGCACAAGAGATCGGGTGACAAAATCTGCTGCGTTCATGGATTGGCATTTTCAATTCAAAAGATACTCCACCCAGATTTCAAAGAATGAGACTCTCACTGCTTGGTATTGGCTGAGATGTTTCTGTCATTACCTTAAAGAGGCAACTTTGGGCCCATCATCAGATCTGAAGGGGCAAGAATACATTAATTCTGAACGATTGCAGCAGGCAATTAGGCAGCTTCCATAACCAAATAAAAATTGCTGTGATTAGAGTAGAATCATGGGATTTAACAGTACGTCTGTCCCAGCTCGCTGAAAGATTTACCTACTGAGTCCCATTCCCCATACCCTTTTTAAGTTTTTCTTTTTCAAATATTTCTCCACTTCCCTTTAAAAACTGTTATTGATTCTGATTCCACATCTATTTCTGATAGGGCATTCCCTGTCCTAAAAATCCCTTTTTATGAAAATGTTCTCCTAACCTCTCCATTCTTTTGCTAATGACCTTAAATTCATGCATCTACAGTGACCAACCCCCTAACCACCTTACCTGGGATGGATACAAGCAAAGAACAGAGAAGCAAGGGAGACAGAATAAATATAAAATAAAGGGAGGCCTTTGGATTGGCCGAACATGTCTTTTTTTTAAATAAATTGCTTCGTGTCTTATTCATTCCAAATGCACCCCACAGAGGTCAAATTGTATCAAATACACAGAGATTAAATAAATAACTGTGGGAACCAAAGAAATGCTTTATGTTATTCTGGACATTCTATTGAAAGCTGAACTGAACTGGTTCAACACAACTTTTGCAAAAACATGATTATGCACATAGACTAACTAAGTAGCAAAGAATCAGGAAATATAGGATAACTGATAACGGAAACTCAATGTTAGCTTGTACTAAGTCATAAACCTGAAATAGTGAAGTGTATTATCATCACCCAAAGTCTCAGGGACAATGTTAGGGACACATTGCATATGTTATATTCAATGGAATATACATCAGAATAGTTGGAGTTAAAACATTCATCCTTTTGTTACCTCAAAATTTGATTTCTCAAACGTTCTCCTCACCGGCCTCTAGAATTCTACTCTATACAAACGCCAACTTGTCCA
The DNA here is from genome assembly GCF_052327205.1 of Somniosus microcephalus. Lineage (NCBI taxonomy): Eukaryota > Metazoa > Chordata > Chondrichthyes > Squaliformes > Somniosidae > Somniosus > Somniosus microcephalus. Next base: position 27,134,171 of record NC_140999.1, on the reverse strand, counting down.
AAACTCCACCACCAGCATTCTGTCCCACAAAAAGCCCCTAAAATTCCTGGGTTGGGGACTTGCAGAAAACAGCTGTTTATCCGGCAAGGGAGGGGGTGGGGGAGAAGAATTGAAATTTGGGGAGGAACCTAGATCCACCGAATTTCTGTCCCATTTGCACTTCACTATTTCAGGTTTATGACTTACCATTTGCTCTCTGCCAAAACTCCTGATTCTCAATGCACCCCTCCCACACCACCCCACCCCCCCCACCCCCTAAATAAATTTAAATTTCCTGAGACGCTTTGTGAGCAGCATCTAGCAGTCCCTTTAACGACTACTGGTTAAGCGGCTCAGCGCCTGGTACCAATTAGCACAGTGTGCGAGATGTTCATGGTCAGGGCAGGGGGAGCCTTGGGGAAGTATAGCTTGGTGGGGGAGGGCAGGGATATGGTAGAGGGAGTTGAATGAATTTAGCCAGCCTGCTTCAGATGGGTGTGCTTCTCCCCTGTTACTAGGCATCAATAGGGCAGCTGAGGTGCACGCCACTCTCCTCCTCCCCCCAACCCCCACCCCCACCCCACCCCAATTTTCACTGCCAGCCATGTGATTTTCTGGGTGTCCAGCAGTTGAATATCACTCTCCCGCCTGTAAATGGGCATCATCTGTTAGACACCCTCAGCCATCTGTCCAAAGAAATTGGAACATGTAGATTGAGAATCATAGAAACATAGAAGATAGGAGCAGGAGTAGGCCATTCGGCCCCTCGAGCCTGTTCCGCCATTTAATGAGATCATGGCTGATCATCCAAATTCAGTACCCTGTCTCTGCTTTCTCCCCATATTCCTTGATCCCTTTAGCCTTAAGAAATATATCCAACTCCTTCTTGAATATACTTAATGAATTGGCCTCAACTGCCTTCTGTGGTAGAGAATTCCACAGGTTCACCACTCTCTGGGTGAAGAAATCCCTCCTCATTTCAGTCCTAAATGGCTTACCCCTTATACTTAGACTGTGACCCCTGGTTCTGGACTCCCCCGCCATCGGGAACATCCTTCCTGCATCTAGTCTGTCTAGTCCTGTTAGAATTTTATAAGTTTCAATGAGATCCCCTCTCATTCTGCTAAACTCTAGCGAATATAAGCCTAATCGACCCAATCTCTCCTCATACGTCATTCCTGCCATCCCAGGTATCAGACTGGTGAATCTTCGCTGCACTCTCTCCATGGCAAGAACATCCTTCCTCAGATAAGGCGACCAAAACTGCACACAATACTCAAGGTGTGGTCTCACCAAGGCCCTGTACAACTGCAGCAAGACATCCTTGCTCCTGTACTCGAATCCTCTCGCAATGATGGCCAACATACCTTCAATTGGCCTAAGATGAAAACAATGCATTTCCTTAGAGAGCCCTCTTCAATTACTTGTGTTCAAGTTGAAAATAACATCATATTGTTCAGTTCAGTTACAGTGGTAGTGATATCCCCTGCAACCATTGAACCACAAAGGTTTACAGCACAGAAGACCATTCACCCTTTGTGTCTGTGCTGGCTCAGCTAATGCCACTGCCCTGCTTTCTCCCCATAGTCCTCTATCCAATTCTCCATTAAATGTTTATCCATATTTTCCTTAAAAGGTGCAATGGAAATTTACAGCTATTCATTTGAAACAATGGCCTAGAAATTCAGTCTAGCCACTTTTGGGGCGGTAAAGTTGGGCGGCCGCTAAAGTTTGCGCCCGCCGGAAAGTGGAGGCCACTTCGCCGATATTCAGTAGCTTTGGCCAAGGAGTTTGCTCGAGCGCTAAAACTGGCGTTGCACCCCTATCTTTAGGCGCTAAGCCGGCGGTGCAGACTGATACCGCCGAGGCCGGGCGCAGCGCAGGTGCGGTCATGTTTTGATTGACAGCAGACACCCTGGCGCCGGCCAGCTCTTAAAGGGGGAAGGGTCGACTTGGTCTGCTGCCACGCCCTGGATACTGCAGCCCTCCAGCTAGGCCTAAACACTGCTGCTGGAGAGAAATAGCGCCAGCAACGATGCAGAGGGCCCGTGAGCGAGCGCAGCGCTTCTCTGCCCATGATTTAAAGGTGCTGGTTAGGGCTTTGGAGAAGAGAAGCCATATCTTGTTCCCGGACAGTGGCAAGAAGCCTCCCAAGAGGGTGTACAGGAGAGCCTGGAGGGATATCGCCCAGAGGGTCACAGCCACCTGCGATGTCCCCAGGACTGGTGTCCAATGCCGGAAAAAGTTTAACGACCTCACTCGGATTGTCAGGGTGAGTACCCTTTCCAGTGTCCTCCTCATCCTTGCATGTGCACCTCACATTATGGGCAAAGGGACCTCAAAGGCCTAATGGCCAGCCCTCATCCAGCAGCTATGGCACTGGCATGAACATCAATTGCACTTTCTGCACTTTACACACTGGCCAAGCTATTTGACCATGGGAGGCAGTGCACACAACAACAGGGCACCACACTGGCCAAGCTATTCGACCATGGGAGGCAGTGCACACAACAACAGGGCACCACACTGTACTTAGAGGCCGTCCTTTCTCTTGCAGGCCAAGCTGGCCCAGAATCTGAAGAGCCGGACTGTCACCGGGGGAGGCCGTGCCCAGTTCCAGCAGCTCAGTGACCTGGAGGAGCGCGTGGGTCGACTCATGGGTGCCCGGGTGATTGGCCCCGTTGCAATTGGAGATGCCGACCCTGTGCTGGGCCCCAATGGTAAGGACATGACCGTTTGGACCTCTCTCGTTCCCCTTGCGCTTCAGATCTACATCCTTTGCCACTGTCTGACCAATGCGCAGAATGCCACCACTCATGCCTCCCTCGCTGACGCCCTGTCCTCACTCTAAAGCTACCCTTGTGCCTTCCTGCTTTCAGCTGGTGAGGAGGAGGTCCCTGAAGCTGCGAGTGTCAGTCCCTCGGAAGAGGAGGACGAGGAGGAGCAAGAGGAAGGCGGCACATCGGGGGAACTCTCATCCGCACCAGGGGATGGCAATGGAGGGGACACGTCTTCCCTGGAGGAGAGCCAGGGGGAAGTGTTGCAGGGGGGTGTAGCTCCTGTGCCCAGTGGCATCCAGCCACGCGGGAAGGGTCGGGCAGCACGGCTGCCTTCTCCCCAGAGGGGGGAAGTGTTGCAGGGGAGTGTAGCTCCTGGGCCCAGTGGCGTCCAGCCACGCGGGAAGGGTCGGGCAGCACGGCTGCCTTCTCCCCAGAGGGGGAAGTGTTGCAGGGGAGTGTAGCTCCTGGGCCCAGTGGCGTCCAGCCACGCGGGAAGGGTCGGGCAGCACGGCTGCCTTCTCCCCAGAGGGGGGAAGTGTTGCAGGGGAGTGTAGTTGCTGGGCCCAGTGCCGTCCAGCCACGCGGGAAGGGTCGGGCGGCACGGCTGCCTTCTCCCCAGAGGGGGGAAGTGTTGCAGGGGAGTGTAGCTCCTGGGCCCAGTGGCGTCCAGCCACGCGGGAAGGGTCGGGCAGCACGGCTGCCTTCTCCCCAGAGGGGGGAAGTGTTGCAGGGGAGTGTAGTTGCTGGGCCCAGTGGCGTCCAGCCACACGGGAAGGGTCGGGCAGCACGGCTGCCTTCTCCCCAGAGGGGGGAAGTGTTGCAGGGGAGTGTAGCTCCTGGGCCCAGTGGTGTCCAGCCACGCGGGAAGGGTCGGGCAGCACGGCTGCCTTCTCCCCAGAGGGGGGAAGTGTTGCAGGGGAGTGTAGTTGCTGGGCCCAGTGGCGTCCAGCCACGCGGGAAGGGTCGGCCAGCTCGGCGGCCTTCTCCCCAGAGGGAGAGTCCGGCCTCCAGTCCGGAGACGGTCCTCGCCCAGGAGGTGTGCCTCCTTGATCAAATGTCCGCGGACTCGGATCGTCGGCACACCGAGTTCATGGGGGTTGTGGCACGGTTGCCTGAGGCCATCGAGTCCCTGGCTCATAGTGTGTCCGATTTCGGGGCCTCACAGGCCAGGGGTTTCGAACAACTCGCGGCAGCACAGTCCAGGGGTCTCGAACAATTCGGGGCATCACAGGACGCGAGTCGGGCCGAATTCGGGGCATCACAGGACGCGAGTTGGGCCGAATTGAGGGCAGCACAGGTCGTGAGTCGGGACGAATTCAGGGCAGCACAGGACGCGAGTCGGGACGAATTCAGGGCAGCACAGGCAGCGAGTGGACAGTTGATCAGTGGTGCCGTGCAGTCACTGGCTGGTCTGATGCAGGCACAGACCAGGGCAGTACGGGCACTCACTGCTGCCACACTCGCTGTGTCAGGCAGGCATCGCCAGGGCACCCGCCGCGCTGCAGCAGCACAGCGGTCTGGCCTTCACCAGATTGCTGCGCTTGCTGCAGTGCCAGCCCGTCCGAGTGCCAGTGTCTCAGGCGAGCAGCGAGCGCCTGGCATCAGCCAGCTTGCCCCCATTGCTGCAGCCGCCACTGCCACTCCCCCAGCGAAGCTGCGACGAGCTGCTGGAGGGACTGATGCTGCCCAGCCACAGCTGCAGCAGTCAGCAGCCGGCCCCTCGAGGGCCAGAGCTCGTCTAGGCCGACCCCCAAGGGCATCTGCCGTCACGCAATGTGCCCCTCAGGAGCCTTCCCCCAGCCTTGCAGCACCCACAGGGCCCAGGTCGAGGCGGAGCAGCAGGTCGGCCAGGGGCCAGAAAAGCCTGGACAAGGACTCGCCCTCTCGGCACACAAAGTAGAGTGTGTTGGCAAATGTTTTTTTATATGGGGGTGATTGTCTTGTCTATGGGGGGGGGTTCTTTTGGTAAGGCCGAGGATGAAGGCCATTTGGATGGACAAGTTTTGTTATTCCTCCCCAGGTTGTGGGAGTGAGATATGTATTTGAGTGTTTTTTGGGGGTGTTGTCTGTTTTTCGGTTTCATGTGGGAAGGGCCCTGAGTTTGTTCAATAAAGCTTTTTCTTTATTCAGCTTGTCCATGTGTGATGTTTCAAGTGGTTGTTGCGTTAACCGGCTGAGGGCTTGCGGAGCGACTGCATTCATGTGCGTTCATTGCCGCAAGCCATTCCCTGACAGGGGGCCTAGAAGTGTCGTTCAATAAGCCGCCGACGGACGGCCCTTGGACCTTGTGGCTCCCTCCTGGGCTGGTACTCCTCCTCCTCCTCCTCCTCCTCCTCATGGTCCTCCTGCTCGTCCTCCTGAGGTGGTGGTCCAACGTGAGGTGGCAGTGCCTGAGTCCTGCGGATAGCCAGGTTGTGCAGCATGCAGCAAACGACGACGAACTGGGAGACTCTATCCGGCGAATACTGCAGAGATCCGCCGGAGCGATCCAGGCAGCGGAACCGTTGCTTGAGGACGCCAATCGTTTGCTCTATGATGTTCCTTGTGGCTTGATGGCTTTCGTTGTATGCCTCCTCAGCAGGGGTCCTGGGCGCGCGGAGCAGGGTCATGAGCCATGTACACAAAGGATAGCCTTTGTCCCCGATAAGCCATCCTCTTGGGGGAGGCTGTGCCTGGAACATGTCAGCCACAGTAGTCTGTCGCAGGATAAATGCATCGTGGCTGCTGCCTGGAAAGCGGGCATTGACAGCTAGGATGCGCTGCCTGTGGTCACACACCAGCTGTACATTGAGGGAATGGTAGCCCTTCCGGTTGCGGTAATCCTCGGCATTGTCGATAGGTGCCCGCAAAGCCACATGCGTGCAGTCAATGGCGCCCTGCACCATGGGGAAGTCGGCGATCCTCGCAAATCCGACTGCACGCTGCTCCTGCCTCTCTAGGGTCATGGGGAAGGAGATGAATTGGTGTCTCCTTGTGAAAAGGGCATCGGTGACCTGCCGGATGCAGCGATGCACGGCGAACTGGGAGATGTTAGCTATGTCCCCAGCAGCGGCTTGGAAGGAGCCGCTTGCATAAAAGTTCAGAGCCACCGTGACCTTCACTTCCACCGACAGAGACGTCCTGCACATCAGCTGTGGACGCAGATCTCTGTGAAGCAGCTGGCAGATCTCTGCAACCACCTCCCTTCTGAAGCGCAGCCTCTTAACACACTGCGCGGCAGTCATGGTGAGATAGGACACCTGCTGGCGGTATTCCCTGAGTTGGTAAGGCCTACGTTGCCGACGCCTGATGCCCCCTCTGCGTCTAGGCATGGCTGCCCCTCTCACACAGCGTCTGCGAGCCCTTCGCACATAATGCTGGAACTGAGGGTTGGAACCCCATGCAGCCCCCATAATATTCTTGCAAACAGTGAAATCACAATGAGTCAAATTTCCAAGCTCTGGCCAGAAGCCAAAAATACCTCTCCTATGTTGGGCCAAATCAGTAAGGTGTCTTCCTTGGTCTCTGTCCAGAAATCCGTTGCACTAGAGTCATTGCAGCAAAATGGCTGGCCTTTATAGTTCAGTCTAAGTGCCCTTTAATTAGTGCTCCCCGAGGCCCGCAGGGCCTCTGCTGCATTCCACTTCACAGTTCTTAACACCGCCACGCCCACATTGGGCGGGCGCGACTGAAGTTCCGGTTTGGGGCGCACAAAGGGCGTTGCACGACGAAATGACGTCATAAGTTGCGCGCGCAGCTGAGCGCGCGCAAACACTTTGCGCCGGCGCTAAATGTCTACTGAAGTTGGGCGTAGGCGCAAATCGTTCTGCGCCCGGCCGCTAAGTGCCTAGCGCTCGAGATCTACTCCTCCTAAGGCGCTAACGGCTGGCGAACGCAACTGAATTTCTAGGCCAATGTTTTTATTAAAATTATTACAGACAAGTCAATTGACAAATTTCCAATTCCAGTCCATTAACTAATGTGATCCAGTCAAGCACAGCTAATATCCTTTGATATTGGAGAACTTCTAGTGCAAGCAACTAGAATTCTGAGCATACACTGTTTACACTGCGGGATTCACTCAAAATGTCAGCACCAACATTGAGACAACTGTACATGTGCAATTACTCAAATGTTAAACAAAAACTTACATTTATATAGCGCCTTTAATGAAGTAAAATGCCCCAAGGCAAAACAAAATTTGACACTGAGCCATGAGGTTTTAGAGCAGAGGACCAGAAGCTTGGTCAAAGAAGTAGGTTTTATGAAGTGTCTTAAAGGGGGAAAGAGAAGTAGAGAGGTAGAGAGGTTTAGGGAGAGAATTCCAGAATTTAAATAAAGGAAACTACGATGGTCTAAGGCGCGAGTTGGGTAGGATTGATTGGGGAATGTCACTCAAAGGGTTGACGGTGGATAGGCAATGGCAAACATTCAAAGATCACATGGATGAACTACAGAATTTGTTCATCCCAGTTTGGCATAAAAATAAAACAAAAAAGGTGACTCAACCGTGGCTAACAAGGGAAATTAGGGATAGCATAAGATCCAAGGATAGGACATATAAATTGGCCAGAAAAAGCAGTAAACCTGAGGATTGGGAGCAGTTTAGGATTCAACAAAGGAGGACAAAGGGATTAATTAAGAAGGGGAAAATAGAATATGAGAGTAAGCTTGCAGGGAACATAAAAACTGACTGTAAAAGCTTTTATAGATATGTGAAGAGAAAAAGATTGGTGAAGTCAAGCGTAGGTCCCTTGCAGTCAGAATCAGGGGAATTTATAATGGGGAACAAAGAAATGGCAGACCAATTAAATATCTATTTTGGTTCTGTCTTCAGAAAGGAGGACACAAATAACCTCCCAAAGATGTCGGGGAACATAGGGTCTGATGAAAGGGAGGAACTGAAAGAAATCAGTATTTGTAGGGAAATGGTGCTAAGGAAATTGATGGGATTGAAGGCCGATAAATCCCCAGGGCCTGATAATCTACATCCTAGGGTACTTAAGAAAGTGGCCCGAGAAATGGTAGATGCATTGCTGATCATCTTCCAACATTCGATGGAATCTGGAACAGTACCCATGGATTGGAGGGTAGCTAATGTTACCCCACTATTCAAAAAAGGTGGTAGAGAGAAAACGGGGAATTACAGACCGGTAAGCCTGACATCGGTAGTGGGGAAAATGCTAGAGTCCATTATAAAAGATGTAATAGCAGAGCACTTGGAAAACAGTGACAGGATCGGACAAAGTCAACATGGATTTACAAAGGGTAAATCGTGCTTGACTAATCTACTGGAATTTTTTGAGGATGTAACTGGTAAATTAGATAAGGGAGAGCCAGTGGATGTGGTGTATTTGGACTTTCTGAAGGCTTTCGATAAGGTCCCGCATAAGAGATTAGCGTGTAAAGTTAAGGCACATGGGATTGGGGATAAGATACTGACTTGGATAGAGAACTGGTTGGCAGACAGAAAGCAAAGAGTTGGAATAAACGGGTCTTTTTCCAAGTGGCAGGCAGTGACTAGTGGGGTACCGCAGGGATCGGTCCTTGGACCCCAGCTATTCACAATATATATTAATGATCTAGACAAGGGAACTAGATGTAATATCTCCAAATTTGCAGACGACACAAAGCTGGGTGGGCGTGTGTGCTGTGAGGAGGATGCCGAGAAACTCCAGGATGATTTGGACAGGTTGGGTGATTGGGCAGAAGCATGGTAGATGCAATATAACGTGGATAAATGTGAGGTTATCCACTTTGGTAGCAAAAACAGGAAGGCAGATTATTATCTGAATGGCAATAGATTGGGAGAAGGGGAAGTGTAATGAGACCTGGGTGTCCTTGTGTACCAGTCGCTGAAGGTAAGCATGCAGGTGCAGCAGGCGGTTAAGAAGGCAAATGGTATGTTGACCTTCGTAGCGAGAGGGTTTGAGTACAGGAACAAGGATGTCTTGCTACAGTTGTACAGGGCCTTGGTGAGACCACATCTTGAGTATTGTGTGCAGTTTTGGTCACCTTATCTGAGGAAGGATGTTCTTGCCATGGAAGGAGTTCAGCGAAGATTCACCAGGCTGATACCTGGGATGGCAGGAATGACGTATGAGGAGAGATTGGATCGATTGGGCTTGTACTCGCTGGAGTTTAGAAGAATGAGAGGGGATCTCATTGAAACGTATAAAATTCTGACAGGACTGGACAGACTAGATGCAGGAAGAATGTTCCCGATGGTCGGGGAGTCCAGAACCAGGGGTCACAGTCTAAGGATAAGGGGTAGGCCATTTAGGACAGAAATGAGGAGGAATTTCTTCACCCAGAGAGTGGTGAACCTGTGGAATTCTCTACCACAGAAGGCAGTAGAGGCCAATTCATTAAATATATTCAAGAAGGAGTTGGATATATTTCTCGAGGCTAAAGGGATCAAGGGGTATGGGGAGAAAACAGGGACAGGGTACTGAATTTGGATGATCAGCCATGATCGCACTGAATGGTGGAGCAGGCTCGAGGGGCCGAATGGCCTACTCCTGCTCCTATCTTCTATGTTTCTATGTTTCTATGCTTAGGACCTAGGCAGCTGAAGGCACAGTCGCCAATGGTGGAGCGATTAAAATCGGGGATGTTCAAGAGGCCAGAATTGGCAGAGTGCAGAGATCTCGGGGAATTGTAGGGCTGGAGGAGATTATGGAGATAGGGAGAGACGAGGCCATGGAGGGATTTGAAAACAAGGATGATAATTTTTATGTGTGAGTCTTTGTGTGTGAGCCTTCCCCCAATGTCCAGATAGACGCCTACAGCTGGTGAAAAATTGAGACCGGGCAGCATCTGGTGACATCGCCAGCAGTGGCAAATCTGAATGGCCTTCAGAAGCAGGGAGTGAAATCCCCTCACAGAGGGAGTTTGTGACCTTGAATGAAGCGATGATGTCTCGACAATATTGCAGCATTGCTTCTGGAAGCTGCACAGGGCATTCATTGCATTTCCAAAATCCCAATCAACAGATACTAAGAAAATATTTGGCATTGTAAGAAAACAAAACAAAATCAAAATGATTATGATTTTAAAATATCTATTCCTTGTTAAATAGAGAGTAATTGATATTAAGGAATGATTACAAGGTGGTCACTTTATCGAAGGATTTATATAACATCATAAGCTGAGAGTGAAGCTTAATTGGTTTATCATTTGAATCCCGACAAAGAGATTACAATCCTAAAATTACTCTTGTGTAATTATTCTTCATAATATTTGCTGCTACTGTGTAGTTGGCTCTATGTTCAGTCTCTGCCTTTTCCGGTGGTAATTTCATGCAACGCATTTCAGATCATTAGATACACAAATCATTTAATAGAGCAGGAGATAAATTCACAGGAAGAAATAGCCCTCTCAGTATGTCTAGCAGGCAGTAGTTAGACTACTCACCTGAAGTAATCTGATAAAACAAGGACCAAACACAAACATGTTCTCTGCAGTGCTCTGGGACGCCCAGCTCGATTCACCAACAAGTGCCATGTGCACCTTTATTATTAGAATTTGTATTCCTTTGGGATGTATTGTGCACCAATGCGCATTCCAAAAATATAATAATAAATCTTTTACTTAATGATATGTTGGTGATTTTTTTTCTGTGTGTTCTGTGACAGTTCACACATTTCATAGATCTGGTTCAATATTATTCAGTATAATTTAGAGGAATAAGGTTCATTGAATTAATATGCCCAGTCTTAGCCCAGCCGTTTCTTTGATCTGGGTAGGGCCTTGTACACCAGTAGTGCAAAACATAATTCAATGATTTAATAGCAGCCACGCTCAGAACTGTGGTGCGCGCGTACTAACTAAAATTGCAGGAAGCAGCAAACAAGCATACAGCTAAATATACTCTCGGGTTCCAAGCTTTAAAATATGACAATTACTTTCCCTACTTACTGTCTTCCAAAACTCTCCAACTTTTCCAAGCCTTTCACTTCTAGGTGAAATCTGAGAAAATACCTTCATCAACATTTTTTGTCATTATACTAGATAACCATTTGGGAAATATTTTGCTAGCAAGGAGTCTTGTGAGTTTGCCAAGCACGTGTGTCCCTAGAAGGAAACTGATACCAGGTACCAGAGTGCTATGGTGTCAAGGGTCCTATTAACCATTGTGTATGGAAGCCAGAGAAATCTCATTAGTACAGCAACAGGAATTACCACATAAATAAAAGAACAAAACAAGGACTGTATTAATGGAGATGAGTGCTAGAGTAACTATGGTAACAATAGTACTTTGCTGCAAGCTTTACAGGGTAGAAATTGGTATGCATTGTGCTAGTTTTTCGGGTGTAAAATGAGTACAAAGCATACCAATTTAGCAGTGGGACGGGCTGCGCCCAAGCTGCGTCCCGGGTAGACATCTAAAACAGGCATTGAGCCCCTTGAATGTGTAAATTAGAAGCCTAATGCCTGTTAAAGGACCCCTTTGTCCAATTGGTCACCGATTCTTCAGTGGCCCTTGTGATCGCCTACCAAAGGTAAGTTTTAGAATTGATTTTATAAAAACACCTTCCTATGAAGCCAGAAGGAGCAGGAGTGCTCCCCCTGACTATTGGCCAGCCCCTCTGTAGCCCACTCCAACCGCCCTTCCAGGATATACCTGACATTTCCTGTAGGGCGAGCTGCCTGTGGAGGCCTAACCAGAGCCGGCAGTTCACATCAATTATTCAGCTGAGGCCCGAGGACCAATTTCTATCGCTCCTCAGGCCTCTTGCTTCGGGCGCTGTGGTGCCTTTGTAAAAATGGGCCCAGATGAATTTTTACCCCTACATTTCTGATAGTTTGTTCATTGCCTTTGCTTGGAATAATAGTTACTTAAAAAATCACTTATATCATAATTTTTGGCTCCTGTAAAAACTCTACAGTTAACATTTCTGGCTTGTGAATCAGATGTCATAGAGTCATAAAGGCACAGAAGGAGACCATTCGGCCCATCGAGTCCGTGCCGGCTCTCTGTAGAGCAATCCAGTCAGTCCCATTCCCCCGCTCTATCCCCGTAGCCCTGCAAGTTTATTTCCCTCAAGTGCCTATCCAGTCTCCCCTTGAAAACATTGAGGAGTTGATTTTGTCGAACCTATCGGGAAGAAGGCGGGACTTCGCCTTTCGGGTTTTTGACCCGCTTACTTCGATGTCTGGCCAATCCGCGCAATTTTCCTTTGATTGACCTTGTTGAGCCCGCCCAGCGGGCTCAGCAGGCCAATTAAGGGCCACCCGGCAACAGGTGATGTCACAGACTGAAATTTCATCTGTCAAGATTTCTTGACAGATGAAATATCAGTGTCTCACAGCTGTTTGAAGCTGTGAAACACTGACAGTCTGATTTCTAAGATGAGTCCTTCTGCGCAGACTCATTTAGAAATCTCAGCAGCAGTAAAAGCTGAAGGCTGTCACTTTTGACAGATCGCAGCCATTCAGCTTTCAGTTCCGGCTGAGTAATGTGCTCCCGACGGCTACAGGAAGAAAGGCTGTTAAGGTAAGTACAGGTAAGTAAAAGTTCTTTACACACTTTAGACACACCAAACACACGTACCTTTGCACTCATGCACCCATCACTCACCTGAGCGCCGACATCGCGACCCCTCCAACTCATTCAGCCCGACGGCCTGCCTGCTCTACCTGGCGTGGTTTGGAGCCGTCGGGAAACCCACACGAAACCCCTCAAAATGGGGATTAGGCTAAAAACTGCCTGTTAAACTACCTGTTAACAGGCAGTTAATTGGCACTAATCCCTTCCCGCCTGGTTTCGGCGGGTCCCAGTGCGGGGCAGGTACCCGCCGCCCCTGAAACTTAGGTGGGGCGGGGTTTTGGGCGGGATGGTGTCGGGACCCCCAAAGTCGGGATTTCCCCCCCCCACACGCCTGAAATCCCGCCTGACGGCTCCCCAAAAATCTAGCCCTGAGTGTCTCCGCTTCCAGCACTTCTGTCGGCAGCGAATTCCAGGTCATCACCACTCGCTGCATAAAAAAGTTTTTCCTCACATCCCCCCTGTATCTCTTGCCCAAAACCTTAAATCTGTGTTCCCTAGTCTTTGTACCATCAACTATGTATTTTTTTAAATATATATATAAGATGTGGAGTTAATGTTGGGGGAGATATTCAACCACATTTTTCTTGTTTATTGGTGAAAAATTAAGGTTGGAGCGATGAATTTCAGGTTGCGATCTCTCACGTGTCACCTCCCTCAGAAGTGCGCCGTCTGTCACATTGGAAGCTGGTGACTTCCAAATGTGCTTAAAACAGGTGTTAGGTGCCCTGAATGTGCAAATCAGGGTGCTAAAGAAAGGAATGAGGGAAGAACTGGCATTTTTATAGCTCCTTTCACAGATGTCCCAAAGCTATTAACAACCAATAAAATACTTTTGAAATGTAGTCACTGTTGTAACAGGCAAACGCTGCAGCCAATTTTGTGCACAGCAAGGTTCCACAAACAGCAATGAGATAAATGACTAGATAATTTGTAATAGAATGGGCTCGAATTTCCAAGCCCCGTGGAGGCGGGAGTGGTGGGAAAATTGCAGAATCGGGGGGCAGGAACCCATCCCGCCCCCAATGTCCCAGGAGGCGGGTATCCGACCTGTGCTGGGAGCCGCCTCCCTGAGGCGGGAAGGGGATTAGTGCCAATTAACTGCCTGTTAACAGGTAGTTAACAGGCAGTTTTTTGCCGAATCCCTATTTTTAGCCCTGAAGTGTGGGCTTCCCGATGGCTCCGAACCACGCCAAGTTAGCGAGGCGGACCGTCGGTCTGAAGGGGTTGGAGGGAGTCGAGATGTACGTTGTACAGGTGAGTGATGGGTGCATGTGTGCAGAGGTAAGTGTGTGAGGTAAGTGTAAAGTGTTTTAATAAGTTTTACTTACCTTTACTTTCTCCTGCAGGCTTCCTTCCTTCAGTTCTCAGGAGTCCCTCAGTTCACCGGCACAGAAAGCAGAATGGCCGCTGAACTGTCGAAAGCTGCAGCCTCTGCTTTCTGGTCTGGAGAGATCTCTAACTGAGTCTGAGTAGAAGGACTCAAGTTAGAAGACAGATTGTCAGTGTTGGACAGCTTCACAGAGCTGTCAAACGCTGATTTTTCATCTGTCAAAAGCTCGACAGATGAAATGTCAATCGCTGACGTCACCAGTAACCAAGCGTCCCTTAATTGGCCTGCTGAGCCCGCTGGGTGGGCTTAACGAGGTCAATCAAGGGAAAATAGCATGGGTTGGCCACAAGTCGATGGAGGCGGGACTACAACCCAAAAAGTGGGAGTCCCGCCTCCAACACGTCCCCATTAATAAATTCGAGCCCCATGGTGTTGGTTGAGGGGTAAATGTTGGTCAGGACACTGGGCGAACTCTGCTCTTCTTTCAATATTGCCATGGGATTTTTTACGTCCACCCAAGGGAGTAGATAGGGCCTTGGTTTAACATTTCATCTGAAAGCTCTCGGGACTTAAGTGGTTGTATCCCTACAGAGAGAGAAAGTGTGCCCTGGATCAGGCAAGCAGAAACTCTACCTGAGTGGATTCTCAATAGAAAAGCAAAATACTGCGGATGCTGGAAATCTGAAATATAAACAGAAAATGCTGGAAATACTCAGCGGGTCAGGCAGCATCTGTGAAGAGAGAATCAGAGTTAACGTTTCAGGTTGATGACCTTCGGCTGAGTATTTCCAGCATTTTCTGTTTGGATTCTCAATAGTTTGGTTTGGAGACCATTGAGCATGGCGCTGGGTTTTTCAGCATGATAGACACTTGGCTGACCTGGCTGTCGGAAACTAAAAACTAGTTGGAGGAGTGTTCAGTTCAGTGTAGTTCTTGAGCAATTAAAGAAATTACAGTAGATAATGAGAAGTACTATAGCAGTCAGAAGTTTTTCAGGATTTCTACAGGGTTGGATTTTGAAGTTCGAAGTCTAGTATGGCAGTGCGTCATCATCTATCTGCCAGAAACTCTGAATGCATGAGGTTTGTTTTAAATGGCTATCACTCACATCTTCCAAGTTGGAGAATAAATTAAGGGGGCGATTTTCTCAGCCCCGAGGAGGAGGGTATGGAGGCGGGACTGCTGGGAAAATGGCAGAATTTGGGGGCGGGTGTCCAACCTGCCCCCAACCCGCCTCCGTGTCCTCTTGCCAGGAGGCGGGAAGCCCTCCCGTGTCGGGTCCCATCTCCTTGGAGGCGGGAAGGGATTAAAGCCTCTATTAAGTGCCTTAACAGGTAGTTAACAGACAGAAAATAGGATTTTCCCCATTTTGTGCCCCGAAGTGCAGGCTTCCTGACCTGGGGGAACCCGCCAGGGTGTAGGAGGCGAGCAGTGGGTCTGCGGGGGTCGGAGGGGTCTAAAAGTGTGATGTAGGGGTGAGTGATGGGTGTAAGTGTGGAGTGGTAAGTATGTGAGGTGAGTGTAAAGTGATAGAAAATGTTAACTTACCTTTGTTTCTTCCTGCAGCCTTCAGCCACTGTGGAGCCAGAGTTCCCGACATCTCCATTGTAGAGATCATAGACTGGCTGCTGCATCCTCCGATGCAACAGTCATCTGATTTCTGCAAAGTAGAAAGGTTTGATGAGTCCTGAACACAAGGGGCTCGATTTTGATACTGGGGCGGGCTGGGGTCGTGTAATCCACATTTTGTGTTAGCCACCCGAATCTAAATCGATGTGGGAAAATGATGCTATTTTAACTTAATTGGCCAATTGAGTTCCAACGTGTGGCCAATGAGTTTTTCCAGTCTGAAAGTCGCCTCCGATGATGTCATCATTACTGCTGCATTTAAGTTCTGCAACAAGCCTTGCTTCTCCTGCAGACTGCCAAGCTTTTGCCCTTGCTTGTTAGAGGCGCCTGCAGGAATAATGGCCAGCGAGAGGCCTAGGTCTGCACCCCGCTTTGATGACGTTGCCTTGCAGGCTTCAGTAGAGGGAGCAAGAGCAAATAAAGAGGTGCTCTTCCCTTCTTCAGGGAGGAAGAAGCCTCCCCAGTAAACCAAGGCTGTGTGGATCCAGGTGGCAGAGGAGGTCAACTCTTTGTCAATAACCCGCAGAACCTGGCTTCAGTGCAGGAAGAGGTTTCATGACCTTCTGCGCACTGGAAAAGTGAGTATGAATTTCCCATCACCCTCAATCTGATCCCCATTGCCTCTCCTCACCAGCACTCAGCTTTAGCAATCTCTTCCTCCACATCCCACCTAGGAGCACAGGTAAGAGAAAGATACTGCATAAATAGTCACAAGGGTAGTCACTTGGGTGAAATTTGATGTTTTATGTTAAAAAGCCATCAGATGGTTACTGTAAATAAAAAATCTGATGGCTACTGCTGCAGTTGTGGCATGTGTCATTTCGCTAATGGGACTTCCACATTGAGGGCTTAGGATTACTTGGTATATGCCTCAGTTGAGGAAGCGCTCAGTGAAGGTGGCAAGAGGGGTTTCCCAGGAGGTCACACTGGAGATGGGTGTCAGGCTCTAAACTTTCACAGCTGTGGTTATGCCTTCTAAAAGTTCCCCCAGACCTGAGACAACAAAGTCCTGCCACCTGCAAATGATGGCTGATCAAATATCTTATTTAATGGTGGAGCTGCAGCTAATAGTCAGCAATCCAATTGTGCTCCCGCCAGGTTTCACTGTCATGTTTCAGAGCAAGCGTGCTTCACATTGGAAAAGGGTTAAAATCACCAAGGCCTATCAAAATGGCATTATAGAGGTAATTTAGTGCTTGTTGAGGGCCTTAATGGCCTATCCCGCCTCTTGGAGGCGGGACGGAGACGGGACCAGTAGACACGATTTAATGAAAATTGCTTGGAGGCGGGATGGAGGTGGGGTTGGTCCCGCCTGCCAGTTTTTGCAATTTTAACCCCCCCACATGCCTCCAATCCCGCCTCAACAGCCCAATGAAAATCGAGCCCAAAGACTCATCAATCTACACAGAATGTCACTGTTTGACAGCTTCACAGAGCTGTCAAACGATGAGATTTCTTCTTTCAAAAATTCTTGACAGGTGGCACGTCATACGTTGACGTGCTCTGCAAACAGCTTCCCACTAATTGGCCTGCTGAGCCCGCCGGCTGGCTTAGCAAGGTCAATCAGGGGAAAATCCCACTGGTTGACCAGAAGCTGATGGAGGCGGGACTGAAACCCGACAAGTGGGAGTCCCGCCTCCAAAAGTTCCCATTGAGAAAATCACCCCCTAAGTGTTATGCTATTCATAGGGCAACATGGCAAAAATAATGAAAATTGCAGAGCAGTTGCAGTTCACTCATAAGGGACACATTAATGATCACAGAACACAACTGGCTCCATCTTTTAGATGCTCTCTACTGTTGGGGTCTCTCTCCATGCTGTTGCAAGGCCTCTCCCTCTGCTATTGGTTCCCCTCTCTGGTTTGAGATGGCCTCCTCGTGTGCTGTCGGGAGAAGGAATATTGTTGCCGGTCTCTCTCTGCTGTTGTGGTGCACTATTATTTTATTGGGTAGACAAGCTCTTGGGATTGGATGAAGAAGGAATAGCATGGTTTACATGGATCAGGAGTGGTCTCAATGACAGAACTGAGACTTAAAGAGTTTGCTAACAAATTGCACTAGTGGCCCAGAAAAATCACACAGGTAACAGTTGAAAATGATGACATTTATTGCCGGATGTACTGTGATATTGTTAATATATTCTGTAAATCATCAACACTGACTGCACAAAAGGTCAGTGAGAAAAAAGATAGCGGAGAGTAATTACATGTCTATAGTATATTAAAATTCTTACATCTGCATGCAATTCCTGCTTACATAACATTAATTCATGCTTTTGTGCCAACTTTTTGCAATATAAATTCTGATGTCCATATTTATCATGAGAAATGCCTATTACCATGCTGTAATTTTTTTACTACTTTAGAGGCGTTATATATGCTCAGCCTGTATGGTAGAGAAATTCCTATGCATATGTAGAAATTACAACACGGAAACAGGGCATTCAGCTCAGGTAGTCTGTATTGGTGTTTATTTTCCAATTGAACAGTAGTCCTGATCCCATATGCCCACAATGTTCACATTTCCTTTTATTCCCCTTTCTTTCAAACACCTATCTAACCTATTCTTAAATGTTGGCGTAGTCTCTGCTTCTATCACTAACTCTGCTAGTACATTCCACAATCTCCTGCGTAAAAAAAAAAGTTTCTCCTGATGTCTTTTCTAAATCTCTTACATTTAATCTTATATGCCCTTGTTCTAGGCCCCTTAATCACTAGCAAGTCTGTTTTTATCTACTCTGTCCCATTTCTTCATAATTTTAAAGTGTTCTATCAAATCACCCTGTAACCTTCACCATGCTAAAGAAAATAGCCCTGATTGTTCCAGTCTTTCTTTGTATTTGTACTGCCTCATACCAGGCAGCATCCTAGTGAATCTGTGCTGTACCCTCTCTAATGCCTGAACATCCTTCCAATTGTGTGGAGCCCAAAACTGCACAAAGTATTCCAACTGTGGTCTTACTGTGGTTTGACATAGATTCACCATTACATCTCAATTTTTATATTCTGTACCTCTCGCCATAAAAGCCAATATCCATTAACTTTTTATGGCTTATCCACCTGAACTGCTGCTTTTAATGTCTTGTAAATCTGAACTCCCAAATCCCTCTGCTCTTCCACATTATCTAGCTTTCCCCCATTTGCTGACATTGAATTCCATCTTAAGGGCAGAACGTATAATTTTAAAGTGGGGAGCACATTACATCTGTGCACCCTGGTTCAGTCATCCCTCTAACCCCACTTCACCTGAAGACTACTCTTGATCTTGCCTCCAGGGTAACTATTCATCTTCACTACACGGACAGTATAGGACCCATCCAATTTTCACTCCATTGAAATCAATGGGATAAAAATCAGGTGGGTTGTATAATGGCTGGGAGATTCATTCCATCAGTCCATTGCCCACATGGTGAAGATGGAATGTTACCTTCTGTGCACATTGTCACAGGAGATTAATTAGCGTACTATAATAATCATAAACAATAAAGGGCAGAGTCAACCTGGCTGGTCGATATGAGTGTGGTTACCATCTTCTTTCAAGGCTATGAAAGTAAAAACTTAGATAACTTGATACAAGCTGTTTGGGGAGGTCTGTGTTTCAAAGACATCAACAACAGAAGTGCTGATTCGACAATGCACCTTTGACACATGGTGGAATAGGAGCCTAAACAAAGTCCTATATTTAAGTGTATTAGTATGTGTGAAAGTGTGGTGAATGTAAGATATGCGTCATGATTGATAGAGATTGTTGGTAGGGCAGTGAAGGGGGTATGGTGAATTGAGCAATTTCTGAGGCTAGTGGTTCAGTTGTAATGATATGGCATTTGAGGATGAATTCACTGACCTGGCCCCCTGTGGAAACAAGACCTCTCTCCTCCTGTCCACCTCCTGCCCCAAGGCCTCCAGTGCTGCATCTGAGAACCATGGGGCACACTCTCTCCCCTGTTGTGCCATTGTACTTCTTCCTGCTCACACTCTGTTCCCCAGCCAGTTGAATGAGCAGTTGCAAGCAGAATGCTCCTCCCTTTTAAGAGGTGCAGACTACCTTTAAGAAGTGCAAGCTAGCTTTAATTGGTGCTAGCCTCGCACGAACTTGGACCCCCTGCTGAGCATGCAGCCACTTAGCAGCACATTCAACGCTAGGTTGCATGCCCAAATCAATCTAATTAGCAGGCAGCACGAAGTTGGTATGCTGCCTACATTACTTTGAACGAGCGTAGGCTGATCCCGCATCGCAATCCCCGCACCCATTTTCGGGGGGCAAACAAATTTTTAGCCCATTGTTTCAGAATTCAGGTTTCTAGTGCATGGTTACTATATTAAACAGGAACCACTTCAAAACTAAATTAATCAGTTAATAACAATTATAGTTGCTACTTGGAAATGAGCAAAATGTAAGAGCTGGTGTGGTGACTTTGTTCCAATGCTCCATTTACTGAGAAAGTTTTACATTGTGGAATCACGTTCACTGTCTGTATGTATGTATAGTAATCAGGGATGTTATGATTAAGGTTATCCACCAGGTGGTGCTGTAGCCAATGGTGCTGCTAAGGCCAGAGGTTTGCTTCCTGTTAAGGTCAGATGTTTGCTTCCTGTCAAGGCCAGCAAAGGTGGAATGCCAGGATGCAGGCATGATGTTTGTTACTCTGTTTGTTTAATAAAATACTTGTACTAGTTCCAAGATATCGCCTCTTCGAGTTCTTGTTCCACTACATGGATTTATCACATTTGGCGACGAGGTAAAAAGGACCCTGAATAAAGAAAAGTCTGCCAGGACTTTTAAACAACAAAATCACGAGCTGAAGTTAGCTACCAGTTGGAAGAGCGCCTGGCTGCCACGGTAGGAACGGTTTCCGCTTTTGATAGTCAAGCACAAACCTGGGAGGAATACTGTGAAGTGTTGGGTTATTTTTTCGAAGCAAATGAAATAAATGATGCCGGAAAAAGGAAAGCCATTCTGCTTAGTTCAGTGGGAAGCCAGACCTACAGTTTGATGAGGAATCTGCTCAGTCCTGAAAAGCCTGGAGACAAATCATTTGTTGAATTAGTGGCTTTGCTAAAAGAACATTTCAACCCTAAGCCTAGTGAGATTGTACAGCGGTTCAAGTTTAATTCAAGGAATATGAAAGAGGAAGAGAGCATAATGGACGATGTAGCGGTGTTGCGTAAATTAGCACAAGATTGCAATTATGGGAACAACCTGAAGGAAATGCTGCAAGATAGGCTAGTTTGCGGAATTATGGATGACCGAATGCAGCGTAGATTATTATCCGAGACTGGGCTTACTTATGAAAAAGCATTGGAACTTGCTCAAGCCATAGAGACAGCGAACCGAGATGTAAAAGAAATACAGGGTTCAGACAGGGCTAATGCTATGCAAGTTGCAGGTCAGGTTGTTGTGCACAAGTTGAACATGCGTCAGAAACCACAACGTGAGCATGTGAAGGCATGTTATAGATGCAAGGGCGATCACCTGGCGAGCGAATGCCGGTTTCTGGAGGAAAAGTGCTACAAGTGTGGGAAACAAGGACACATAAAATGAGCTTGCAGAGCGAAATCACCTGTGGAGGAATCCAAACCAAAAGGGGGAGGACAGCAAAACCAAGGGAGAGAAGTGAAAAAACATGGAGCACACCACATCAGCGGGGAAGCTGAGGAAGAAGAGGACATGTTCATAATGTATAGCATGTTAGAGAACATTCCAAAAGTGGCTCCTATCACATTGCAACTGACAGTGAATGACTCTAAGGTGAACTTTGAAGTGGATACAGGGTGCAGCGTGACCATAATGAACAAGGCAGAGTACTCAAAATTGTGGAACCGTGCAAAAGTTCCAGAGTTAAAGCCTTGCTCCCTGCATCTTAAAACATATACAGGTGAACGAGTAGTGACATTAGGTACAGCTAAGGTAACTGTGCAACACAGGGACACAGTGGAACAGCTACCTGTAGTTATAGTATCGGGTACCGGACAAAACCTGTCAGGTCGGGGCTGGATAAAAGAACTTAAATTAGACTGGGGAGCAGTATATCAAATAGATGCGGGCAAACAGTTGACTTTGCAAGAAGTGTTGAGTGAACATGAGAATGTGTTCAAGGAGGAACTTGGCACATTTAATGGCCCCCCAGCTAAGATTTATGTAGACAAGGAGGCACCGCCAAGGTTTTTTAAACAACGACCTGTGCCTTATGCCATGAAGCCAAAGGTAGAGGCTGAGCTTGACCGTCTATTGAGAGAGAACATACTGGAGCCAGTGAAATGTTCGGAATGGGCAGCTCCCATAGTACCTGTTTTGAAACCGGACAATTTGGTAAGACTCTGTGGAGATTATAAATTGACAGTCAATCGGGAGTCCAAACTAGAGCAGTATCCGATTCCCAAAACAGAGGATCTCTTTGCAAACCTGGCTGGAGGAAAGAAATTCACAAAGTTGGATATGAGTCATGCCTACTTGCAGATTACACTGGATGACGAATCAAAGAAGTATGTCACCATAAATACACACAAGGGCTTGTTTACATATAACCGCTTACCGTTTGGTGTCTCATCTAGTCCAGCTAACTTCCAGAGGACAATCGAAGGTGTACTGCAAGGGATTCCACATGTTTCCATCTATCTGGATGACATTCTGGTGATGGGAAGAACCGACCAGGAGCATCTGAGCACTCTGAGA
Organism: Somniosus microcephalus; assembly: GCF_052327205.1. Lineage (NCBI taxonomy): Eukaryota > Metazoa > Chordata > Chondrichthyes > Squaliformes > Somniosidae > Somniosus > Somniosus microcephalus. Next base: position 27,112,249 of record NC_140999.1, on the reverse strand, counting down.
GAGGTACTACAGAGATTGGAGAGGGCAGGGTTCCGGCTCAAGAGGAGTAAGTGCACTTTCCTGGGGAATGAGGCAGTGTTCCTGGGACACAGAGTGGACGCCACCGGGCTCCATCCACTCAAGGAGAAGGTACAAGCACTGCAGGACGCCCCTGCTCCTACAAATGTGGCTGAGTTAAAAGCTTACCTCGGACTGCTGAACTATTATAACAGGTTTTTACCAAACTTGTCAACTGTGTTAGCACCTCTTCACAAACTACTGCGCAAGGAGACACAGTGGCAGTGGGGAGAGGAGCAGGGGGTTTCATTTGAACAGTCCAAGAAACTGATGCTGTCGTCGGATGTGCTGGTTCACTACAATGCAGGGAAAGACATCATTCTCTCTTGTGGCGTTTCACCTTACGGGATGGGGGCAGTTCTTTCACACTGCATGAAAGATGGAACTGAAAGACCAATAGGGTTTATGTCCCGAACTCTAACACCAGCGGAAAAAAACTATTCCCAGTTAGACAAAGAGGGGTTAGCAGTAATGTTTGGGTTAAAGAGGTTCCACAAGTACATATATGGCAGGAAGTTCACCATATGCACCGATCATAAACCTCTTCTCTCTCTTTTCAATGAAATGAAAGCAGTTCCACAGATGGTGTCACCCCGGATCCAGAGGTGGGCAGTGACGTTGAGGGCATATGAGTATGTCATCGTCTACAAGGCGGGCAAGTACCATGGGAACGCAGATGCCTTGAGCCGTCTTCCACTGCCAGGCACACCTATCCGTGCAGCTCCAGAGGACAGAGTTTTGATGTTGGAGGACACTGACACGGCACTTGTGACTGCAGAGCAAGTAAGAACATGGACAGGTAAAGATCCAGTACTGTCTAGAGTTCGAGAATATGTGGTGAGGGGATGGCCACAGCATCCGGAAGGGGCTGACTTCTCACCCTACAGTGTCAGGAAAACAGAGCTGAGTGTGCAGGATGGTTGCGTGTTGTGGGGAGCACGAGTGATTATTCCACAGCCAGCATGACAGTCTATCCTACAGCAACTACATCAGTGTCATCCTGGGGTCTCACGTATGAAAGCCTTGGCTAGGAGTTACTTGTGGTGGCCAAAGCTAGATGAGGAGATGGAAAATCTAGTCAAGACATGCAGCACTTGTCAGGAACACCGGAAGGCACCAGCAGTGGCTCCTCTCCACCCCTGGGAGTGGCCGGATAAACCATGGAGAAGATTGCACTTAGATTATGCGGGTCCATTCATGGGGAAGATGTTCCTCATAATCATTGATGCACATTCCAAATGGATGGATGTTTATCCTGTAAATTCTGCTTCCGCCACTACTACTATAGACTGCCTGCGTCGTAGCTTCAGTAATCAAGGGCTACCGGAGATCATGGTGAGTGACAATGCCACTTATTTTGTGAGTACAGAGACAAAAGAGTTCTTGAGAAAAAATGGCATAGTGCAGGTGACCTCAGCTCCATATCATCTGTCCTCGAATGGACTTGCGGAGAGAACCGTACAAACATTTAAGGAGATGATGAAAAAAAGTGCAGAAGGGAGTTTAGTAGCCAATGTGTCACGGGTTCTGTTCAGCTACAGAATAACACCTCAATCCACCACAGGACTCTCTCCTGCTGAGATGTTATTAGGTCATAGACTACGCTCCACTCTTGACCTTGTCCACCCAGACCTAAAAAGGAAAATGGGAAACAGACAAAACAAACAAAAAGTGAACCATGACAAAAGAACAAAGAGCCGGAGTTTTGGAGAAGGAGATGCGGTCCTTACCAGGAATTTCAGTTGTGGACCAAAGTGGATTCCTGGCTTCATAGACTCAATGACAGGTCCAGTATCATACAAGGTCATGTTGGGAGATGGTAGGGTAGTACACAGACATGTAGATCAGATACTTCCCAGACAAGGGGAAATTGAAATGAAGGTTCCAGATGCAATGACTGAAGACAGGGTTGCCCCCAGTCATCCAAGTGCATCTGTGGTGCCACCTCCAGGGACAGAGACAATTCCACAGGAACCTATTTGTCAAGAGGAAACCATCGTTGCAGAGTCAGATATGCTGAGCACTGCTCAGGAGCAGCTGGTGGCTTCACCACAAACAAGCAGGGACTTTACTGTTAGACGTTCACAAAGGACTCGCAAGCCACCAGAGAGATTGATACTGAACTGTTAGATTCGTCAAGTATGGAACATGATGAATGGAGACTCCTTATGTGGCCCTCAGGAATGGCTGGCTGTTAAGAAATTCATACTGAAATCTTAAGGGGGGAGGGATATAGTAATCTGGGATGTTATGATTAAGGTTATCCACCAGGTGATGCTGTAGCCAATGCTGCTGCTAAGGTCAGAGGTTTGCTTCCTGTTAAGGTCAGAGGTTTGCTTCCTGTCAAGGCCAGCAAAGGTGGAATGCCAGGATGCAGGCATGATGTTTGTTACTCTGTTTGTTTAATAAAATACTCGTACTAGTTCCAAGATATCGCCTCTTCGAGTTCTTGTTCCACTACATGGATTTATCACAGTATGTTTTACTCCACCTGAGCTTTTTGTCCTTATATTGGGTTGACTTACTCATTGCATTGTTTTAGTTAACATCTTTGCCAATATTTTGACCTTAACAGCAGAAAACTCTTCTACCGTGTCTTTTAATTTTATTGGCTGCAAAACAAAATGACAGCTAGCAGCCATTTTGCAGTATCAGATTGCATTAATTCTGAATGGAATAGTTCTAATGGCCAAAAAATGCCCAATCTGGCAGGGGGAGAGGGAGGGGAAGCGGAAGGGGAGGGGAGTGGAAAGGGGTGGGGGTAGGGGAGGGGAAGGGGAGGGAGGAAGGGGAGGGGAAGGGGAAGGAAGGAAGGGGAAGAAAGGGGAAGGAAGGAAAAAAAAGACTTGCATTTATATGATGCTTTTCATGATCACCGGATGTCATAAAGCGCTTTACAGTCAATTAATTACTTTTTGAAATGTAGTCACTGTTGTAATGTAGGAAATACGGCAGCCAATTTGCGCACAGCAAGCTCCCGCAAACAGCAATGAGATAATGACCAGATTATCTGTTTTTAGATGTTCGTTGAAGGATAAATATTGGCCAGGATGCTCTTCCATGGCTTTGTGCTGCTCTCCATTCATGTCAATGCTGAAGCCTTTGTTTGTAGCAATATTGTGCAAAATGCAATAAACGGCTACCATTTTTCTCAGTTTCATGCTCTAACCCCCTTCCCAGCAGTTAAGAATCTGGACCATCACTTCATCAACTCAAATGTCTACACAATCAGGACCCTTAGTCACTAATGTGCCTCAACCTATCTCATCTCTTGATTGTCTATAGAGATTTTGCAGAAATGTCACCAGGTATGGTCGCAACAAATAAGCCATATCTATGAGGAGCCACTACTCCATCTTCCCTCTCTTTCAAAGATGTAAAGGAGGCGTGATTGCTACCGAATAAAAGTATTATGGATGCCTGCCACTGCTTTGCAAAATTCTCTGGTACGGTTTTTATATCATTTGCATATTGTAGAAATAATAGACTTTCCTACTGCGGTAAGCCATGTAATTGTTGCTCGGTGCACAAGTTGCTGCATGGATAAAGTCAATGATCTATGAGAAAAACAGAATTGCTGGAAACTCTTTTTGTTCTGCTGTTGCCTCAATGGTCTCTGCTTCAGTTTTTTTAATAGCCAATGGACTATAACATATCCAAGAACGGCTGCTGCAGCTTTTCTGCGTGACTGAAAAATGCTCTCTGCAATTCGCTTCTGGTAACGTTATGCAAGTATATCGAAAGCACCGCCCTTCTTTCGTATGAATAATTTGCACTCTGTAAGGGAGTTCAGGGCACAGATCTCTTTTATATCCCTCCGTCTTTCGGATGAGACGTTAAACCGAGGCCCCGTCTGCTCTCTCGGGTGGACATAGAAGATCCTACGGCACTGTTTCGAAGAAAAGCAGGGGAGTTATCCCCGGTGTCCTGGCCAATATTTCACTAAAACAGATTATCTGGTCATTACCACATTGTTGTTCGTGGAAGCTTGCTGTGCGCAAACTGGCAGCCGCGTTTCCTACATTACAACAGTGACTACACTTCAAAAGTACAGTAATAATGGAAGAGTCTTTGCCATTGCTTTTCTCAGCAGTGTATATTTTAATTATCATTAACGACCACCCTTCACCATTCAGATGAGCGTTCGTGTTATCACTGCAATACCAACAATAATCATAGAAGATCATAAAATTAGCACCCATCTAACCACGATCTTACAGTACAGAGGCCATTCGGCCCATCGTGCCTTTGCCGACTCTTTGAAAGAGCTATCCAATTAGTCCCACTCCCCTGCTTTTTCCCCATAGCCATGCAATTTTTTTCCTTTTCACCCAATTCCCTTTTGAAAGTTAAGATCAAATCTGCTTCCACCACCCTTTCAAGCAGTGCATTCCAGATCATAACAACTTGCTGCATAAAAATAATTCTCCTCATCTCCCCCCTGGTTCTTTTGCCAATTCTTTTTAATCTGTGTTCTCTCGGTATCGACCCTCCTGCTGGTGAAAACAGTTTCTCCTTAGCTATTCTATCAAAACCAAAAATAATCAACAAGTTCAGAAATGGTAAAAGAAAAACAAGTTGAGAAGAAAGAAGGAACAAAGAGAGAAAACATAGATTAAAACTACCTTTACCTCCCCCTTCCTCTCCTTACCTGTGAATCTCTGCCCTTCTCTTTATCTTTGTCTTTCTTTATAGCCACGGTCAGTCAGTCACTTTAAATACTAGTAATCCTTGGCCTTAAACCTATTAAGAACAGTGCCACGTGATCATTCTGTTTTTGGAAAAAATATGGAGTGCTCATTAAAAACAAAAAGATAAAAGGAACAAGAATAAAAATAAACAAGAATAAATCATCAATAAAAGCTATTCCAAAAACACAAAGGTGGCACACCTTGAACATCATCCCAGAGGTGAAAAGGTCATGGGTTATGTTCACTGCATGCATCTTAACATCACTTTGATCATTTGCACTAGTAATCTCAAAAGATTTATCGTTGGAAAGTTTCAATCTGCCTATCATTAAACCATGAAAAGAAGTGTTCAAATTCAGTACCATATTCAGAATGAAATGTAAATGTTGTCAGTGCTGGTATTGAAAGATAAAAGGACACAGTTTGAAATAGATTTAAGTGAAGTAACAATTAAAGCTAGTATTAAGTCAAAGGAGGAAGCTTATAAAGTTGCCAGAAAAAGCGGTCAGCCTGAGATCTTTTTAGAAATCAGCAAAGGGGGACCAAGAAATTGATAAAGAAAGGGAAAATGGAATATAAAAACAGATTGTAAAAGCTAGGTATGTGAAAAGGAAAAGACTGGCGAAGGTAAATGTAGGTCCTTTACAGTCAGAGACAGGAGAATTTATAATGGGGAATGAGGAAATGGCAGAGAAATTAAATAAATACTTTATTACCACTAATGGTGTGGAGGACAACTTCTTGGAATGTATGCGAGATGGTTTCCTGGATCAGTATGTGGAGGAACCAACCAGGGAACAGGCTATCCTGGATCTGGCACTGTGTAATGAGAAAGGGCTAATCAATAATCTTGTGGTAAAAGTGCCTTTAGGGACAAGTGACCATGATATTATTGAATTTTACATTAAGTTTGAGAGTGATGTAGTCCAATCTGAAACTAAGGTCTTCAATCTAAACAGAGGAAACTACAAGGGTATGAGGGACAAGTTGGCCATGGTAGATTGGGAGACTACACTAAAAGGTATGAAGGTGGACATACAATGGCTAACATTCAAGGAAATAATGCATAATTTGCAACATATATTCCTCTAGGGCTCTTGCTACAGTTGTACAGGGCCTTGGTGAGACCGCACCTTGAGTATTGTGTGCAGTTTTGGTCGCCTTACCTGAGGAAGGACGTTCTTGCCATGGAAGGAGTGCAGCGAAGATTCACCAGGCTGATACCTGGGATGGCAGGAATGACGTATGAGGAGAGATTGTGTCGATTGGGCTTATACTCACTGGAGTTTAGAAGATTGAGAGGGGATCTCATCGAAACCTATAAAATTCTGTCAGGCCTGGACAGACTAGATGCAGGAAGGATGTTTCTGATGGCCGGGGAGTCCAGAACCAGGGGTCATAGTCTAAGGATAAGGGGTAAGCCATTTAGGACTGAAATGAGGAGGAATTTCTTCACCCAGAGAGTGGTGAACCTGTGGAATTCTCTGCCACAGAGGGCGGTGGAGGCCAGTTCATTAAACATATTCAAGAAAGAGTTGGATATATTTCTTAAGGCTAAAGGGATCAAGGGATATGGGGAGAAGGCAGGGACAGGGTACTGAATTTGGATGATCAGCCATGATCTCATTGAATGGCGGAGCAGGCTCGAAGGGCCGAATGGCCTACTCCTGTTCCTATCTTCTATGTTTCTATGTTTCTATAAAAACCCAAAAGGAAAAGTGATCCAACAATGGCAAACAAAAGAAATTAAAGCTAGTATTAAGTCAAAGGAGGAAGCTTATAAAGTTGCCAGAAAAAGCGGTCAGCCTGAGAATTGGGATCATTTTAGAAATCAGCAAGGGGGGACCAAAAAATTGATAAAGAAAGGGAAAATGGAATATGAGCACAAACTAGCGAAAAATATAAAAATGGATTGTAAAAGCTTCTATAGGTATGTGAAAAAGAAAAGACTGGTGAAGGTAAATGTAGGTCCTTTACTGTTAGAGACGGGAGAATTTATAATGGGGAATGAGGAAATGATAGAGAAATTAAATAAATACTTTGTTTCTGTCTTCATGGAGGAAGACACAAAAAACCTCCCAGAAATACGAGAAAACCAAGAGTGTGGCGAGAATGAGGAATTTAAAGAAATTATTATTAGTAAAAAAACAGTACTAGCAAAATTAATGGGACTAAAAGTCGATAAATCCCAAGGACCGGATGACCTACATCCTAGGGTTTTGAAAGAGGTGGCCATTGGGATAGTGTACGCATTGGTTGTCATCTTCCAAAATTCTATACATTCTGGAATGGTTCCCGCAGATTGGAGGATAGCAAATGTAACCCCACTATTTAAGAAAGGAGGGAGAGAGAAAACAGGGAACTACAGACCTGTTAGCCTCACATCAGTAGTTGGGAAAATACTGGAATCTATTATAAAGGATGCAATAACTGGGCACTTAGAAACTAATAGTAAGATTGGGCAGAGTCAACATGGATTTATGAAAGGGAAATCCTGTTTAACAAACCTACGGGAGTTCTTTGAGGGTGTAACTAGTGGAGTAGACAAAGGGGAACCGGTAGATGTAGTACATAAGAACATAAGAACATAAGAAACAGGAGCAGGAGTAGGCCATTCGACCCTTCGAGCCAGCTCCACCATTCAATGAGATCATGGCTGATCCTCTGCCTCAACTCCATTCACCGGCCCTATTGCCATATCCCTTGATGCCCTTACTAGTCAGAAACCTATCGACTTCTGTTTTGAATATATCCAATGACTGAACCTCCACAGCCCTCTGGGGTAGAGAATTCCAAAGGTTCACCACCCTCTGTGTGAAGAAATTTCTTCTCATCTCAGTCCTGACTGGCCTACCCTTTATCTTGAGGCTGTGGCCCCTGGTTCTAGACTCCACCGCCAAGGGAAACATTCTCCCAGCATCCATTTTATCAAGCCCTGTAATAATTTTGTATGCTTCAATGAGATCCCCTCTCATTCTTCTGAATTCAAGAGAATACAGGCCTAGTTTACTCAATCTCTTCTCATACGACAGTCCCGCCATCCCAGGAATCAATCTTGTGAACCTTCATTGCACTCCCTCTATGGCAAGTATATCCTTCCTTAGGTAAGGAGACCAAAATTGTACACAGTACTCCAGGTGTGGTCTCACCAAGGCCCTATATAATTGGAATAAGACTTCTTCACTTCTGTACTCAAATCCTCTTGTAATGAAGGCCAGCATACCATTTGCCTTCCTAATGGCTTGCTGCACCTGCACATTCACTTTCAGTGACTCATGTACAAGGACACCCATGTCCCTTTGACCATCTGCATTCCCCAATCTTTCACCATTTAGGAAATACTCTGCCTTTCTGTTTTTTCTACCAAAGTGGATAACTTCACATTTATCCACATTATGTTCCATCTGCCATGTTCTCGCCCACTCACTGAGCCTGTTGAGATCCCCTTGAAGCCTCTTCACATCCTCTTCGCAACTGACACTGCCACCTAGCTTTGTATCATCAGCAAATTTGAAAATATTACATTTAGTCCCCTCATCCAAATCATTGATATAGATTGTGAATAGCTGGGGCCCAAGCACCGATCCTTGTGGTACCCCACTAGTCACAGCCTGCCATCCTGAAAAAGACCCGTTTATCCCTACTCTTTGTTTTCTGTCTGTTAATCAATTCTCAATCCATGCTACTATATTACTTCCAATTCCATGTACCCTAATTGTGTTCACCAACCTCTTGTGTGGGACCTTATCGAAGGCCTTGTGAAAATTCAGATACACCACATCTACCGGTTCCCCTTTGTCTACTCCACTAGTTACATCCTCTAAGAACTCCAAAAGTTTTATCAAACAGGATTTCCCTTTCATAAATCCATGTTGACTCTGCCCAATCTTACTATTAGTTTCTAAGTGCCCAGTTAATGCATCCTTTATAATAGATTCCAGCATTTTCCCAACTACTGATATGAGGCTAACAGATCTGTAGTTTCCCATTTTCTCTCTCCCTCCTTTCTTAAATAGCGGGGTTACATTTGCTATCCTCCAATCTGCAGGAACCGTTCCAGAATCGATAGAATTTTGGAAGATGACAACCAATGCGTCCACTATTCCAATGGCCACCTCTTTCAAAGCCCTAGGATGTAGATCATCCAGTCCTTGGGATTTATTGACTTTTAGTCCCATTAATTTTGCTAGTACTGTTTTGTTACTAATAATAATTTCTTTAAGTTCCTCATTCTCGTCACACCCTTGGTTTTCTCGTATTTCTGGGAGGTTTTTTGTGTCTTCCTCCGTGAAGACAGAAACAAAGTATTTATTTAATTTCTCTATCATTTCCTCATTCCCCATTATAAATTCTCCCATCTCTGACTGTAAAGGACCTACATTTACCTTTGCCAGTCTTTTCCTTTTCACATACCTATAGAAGCTTTTACAATCCGTTTTTATATTTTTCGCTAGTTTGTGCTCATATTCCATTTTCCCTTTCTTTATCAATTTCTTGGTCCCCCTTTGCTGATTTCTAAAATGATCCCAATCCTCAGGCTGATCACATTTTCTGGCAACTTTATAAGCTTCCTCCTTTGACTTAATACTAGCTTTAATTTCTTTTGTTAGCCATGGTTGGATCACTTTTCCTTTTGGGTTTTTAATGCCCTAGAGGAATATATGTTTGTTGCAAATTATGCATTATTTCCTTGAATGTTAGCCACTGTATGTCTACCTTCATACCTTTTAGTGTAGTCTCCCAATCTACCATGGCCAACTTGTCCCTCATACCCTTGTAGTTTCTTCTGTTTAGATTGAAGACCTTAGTTTCAGATTGGACTACATCACTCTCAAACTTAATGTAAAATTCAATCATGTTATGGTCACTTCTCCCTAAAGGCCCCTTTACCACAAGATTATTGATTAGCCCTTTCTCATTACACAGTACCAGATCCAGAATAGCCTGTTCCCTGGTTGGTTCCTCCACATACTGATCCAGGAAACCATCTAGCAGGCATTCCAAGAATTTGTCCTCCACACCATTAGTGGTAATTTGATTTGCCCAGTCAATATGTAGATTAAAGTCCCCCATGATTACCGTATTGCCCTTGTTACATGCACTTCTAATCTCTTGATTGATACTGTGCCTTACATTACCATTACTGTTTGGTGGCCTATACACAACTCCCACCAATGTTTTCTGCCCTTTGCTGTTTCTTAGCTCCACCCAAACTGATTCCAGTTCTACATGACGATCTGCCAAGCCAAGATCTTTTATCTCTACCGTACCGATCTCATCCCTTATTAACAGCATTACGCCACCTCCTTTTCCTTTTTGTCTGTCCTTCCTAAATGTTGAGTACCCTGGAACATTCAGTTCCCAGCTTTGGTTAACCTGCAACCATGTCTCTGTAATGGCAATTACATCATACCCATTTACTTCTATTAGTGCCATTAATTCATCCACCTTGTTGCGAATGCTACGTGCATTTAGATAAAGTGCCTTCAACTTTGCCACTTTGCCTGTTTAATATTTTTCTGCAATTTGACCCTCGTTACTGTTGGCCTTTGTTTCTGTTCCTTACTAGTTTTGCTGACTACTTTTCTAACTTGCCCTTCCAGCTTTGTTTCTCTCTGTTCTGGGCCCACACTTAGGTTCCCAGCCCCCTGACAAACTAGTTTAAATCCTTCCTAACAGCACTAACAAACCCCCCTGCGAGGATGTTGGTCCCGTTTCTGCCAAGGTGTAACCCGTCCAGCTTGTACAGGTCCCACCTTCCCCAGGATTGGTCCCAATGCCTCAGGAATTTAATTCCCTCCCTCCTAAACCATTTCACCAGCCACGCATTCATCTGGTCTATTCTCCTATTTTTGCTCTCGCTAGCGCGTGGCACTGGAAGTAATCCTGAGATTACTATCTTTGAGGTCCTACTTTTTAATTTATTTCCTAGCTCCCTATATTCTGCTTGCAGAACCTCGTCCCTCTTTCTACTTATGTTGTTGGTACGGATATGGACCACGACCTCTGGCTGTTCATCCTCCCCCTTCAGAATGGTGGCCATGGTGTGGTGATGCCGGAGTTGGACTGGGGTGGACAAATGTAAAATGTCACACAACACCAGGTTATAGTCCAACAGCTTTATTTGAAATCACAAGCTTTCGGAGCGCTGCTCCTTCTTCAGGTGAAGTGGAGAAATGCATAAAGACACAGCTTATATAGTCAGAGAATCATGTCAGATGTTTACAGGTAACCTTTCCAACTGCCATTTATCACACCTCGGCAGAGAGATAATCACAGCAGTCAAAGGTGTGAATGGTGTCCAAACAGGTCAGTCAGGGAAACATTACATCAAAAATTCTCCAAGGTGGCCTTCGAGACACACAACGCAAAATCGTCGAGCAGAAACTGATAGCCAAGTTCCGCACCCATGAGGACGGCCTCAACCGAGACCTTGGGTTCATGTCACGCTACATGTAACCCCACCTGATGCAGGGTCATCCAGACTCGAGTCAACATTGGCCTGTTCTCTCTACACAGATGCGGCTGGACCTGCTGTGATTTCCAGCCAAAAAAATTGTTTTTTGTCTGTTTTTTTGTTTTTCATACAGACCCCAGCATCTGCAATATTTGACCCCTTGTGACCCCACCTCATTGTTCTTTGATGTAATGTTTCCCTGACTGACCTGTTTGGACACCATTCACACCTTTGACTGCTGTGATTATCTCTCTGCCGAGGTGTGATAAATGGCAGTTGGAAAGGTTACCTGTAAACATCTGACATCTCGGCGCGGGTGCAGAACATTCTGGAGGGGGAGGGGGAACAGCCAGTTGTCGTGATACATGTTGGTACCAACGACGTAGCTAAAAAAAGGGAAGAGGTCCTACAAGTAGAATTTAGGGAGTTAGGAGCCAAGCTAAAAAGTAGGACCTCGAAGGTAGTAATCTCTGGATTACTACCAGTGCCACGTGCTAGTAAGAGTACAGAGAACAGGATAGTTAGGCTAAATACGTGGCTTGAGCAGTGGTGTAAGAGGGAGGGTTTTAAATTTTTGAGGCATTGGAACCAGTTTTGTGGTAGGTGTGACCTATACAAAAGGGACGGTCTACACCTGTGCAGAGATGGAACTGATGTTCTCGGGGTAATTTTTGATAAAGCAGTTCGGGAGCATTTAAACTAGTATGGCAGGGGGCTAGAAACCTATGTAGTGAAATAGAGGAAAGTGAAAGGCAGACAGAAATAAATGGTAAAAGGGTGAGGAACAAAAAACAAAGGGCCAAACTAATTCATAAAAAATGTGAGCATAAAAAAAGCCTGAGGGTTTTATACCTTAATGCGAGAAGCATCAGGAACAAGGTAGATGAATTAGCTGTGGAAATAGAGGTTAATAATTATGATCTAATTGGGATTACGGAAACATGGTTGCAGGGTGAGCAGGGCTGGGAGCTTAACATACAGGGGTATTCAGTATTTAGGAAGGATCGACAAAAAAGAAAGGGAGGAGGGGTAGCATTGCTAGTAAAAGAGGGGATAAATGCAATTGAAAGGAAGGATATTAACTCAGTTAATACAGAATCTATATGGGTGGAGCTAAGAAATAGCGAGGGGCGAAAAACATTAATAGGAGTGGTATATAGGCCTCCAAATAGTAAAATAGAGGTTAGGGAGGGCATCACGAGGGAAATTAGAGAAGCGTGCAATAAGAGCACAGCTGTCATCATAGGTGACTTTAACTTACATATAGATTGGACTAGCCTAATCAGTAAAAATAATGAGGAGGAGGAATTCCTTGAGTGTTTAAGGGATGGTTATCTGGATCAATATGTCGAGGAACCAACTCGGGAACAGGCTATATTGGACTGGGTACTGTGCAATGAGAAGGGACTAATCAGTAATCTTGTTGTACGGGGACCCTTGGGTCAGAGCGATCATAACATGATCGATTTCTCACTCGAAATGGAGAGCGAAGAAATTGACTCAGAGACTAAGGTCCTGAATTTAAACAAGGGGAATTATGATGCCATGAGACGGGAACTGAGTAGGTCTGATTGGACAACGTTCCTGAGAGGACTGGAGGTAGATAAACAATGGCAAACATTTAAAGATAGAATGACAAAATTGCTTGTTTATACCAATCTGGCATAAAAGGAAATCTAAAAAGGTGACTCAACCGTGGATAACAGGGGAAATTAGAGACAGCATAAAATCCAAAGATAGGGCGTATAAAATAGCCAAAAAAAGCGCCAGAGCGGAAGATTGGGAACAGTTTAAGATAGAGCAAAGGAGGGCAAAGGGCATGATCAAGAGGGGCAAAATAGCTTACGAAAACAAGCTGGCGGAAAATATAAAAACTAACTCCAAAAGCTTTTATAAATATATCAAAAGGAAAAGACTGGTGAAAACCAAAGTTGGTCCATTGCAGTCAGATACGGGGGAATATATAATGGGAAATAAGGAAATGGCAGATCAACTAAATGCATACTTTGGGTCAGTCTTTACGAAGGAAGACACAAAAAACCTCCCTGGGATATCGGGAAAAATAGGGACATTGGCAAAGGAGGAACTGACGCAAATCAATATCTCTAAGGATATGGTGTTAAGGAAGCTAAAGGGATTGAAGGTGGACAAATCCCCAGGGCCTGATAACATGCATCCTAGGGTACTGAAGGAGGTGGCCCTAGAGATAGCGGATGCACTAAGGATGATTTTTCAGAATTCATTAGACTCGGGAACAGTGCCGATGGATTGGAGGGTAGCTAACGTTACCCCACTATTCAAAAAGGGGGGTAGGGAAAAAGCAGGTAATTACAGACCTGTAAGCCTTACATCAGTTGTGGGCAAAATGCTGGAGTCCATCATTAAGGATGAAATAGCGGAGCACTTAGCAAATGGGGACAGGATAGGACAGAGTCAACATGGATTTACAAAGGGTAAATCGTGCTTGACTAATCTATTGGAATTTTTTGAGGGAGTAACTGGTAGAATAGATGGGGGAGAGCCAGTAGATGTGGTGTACCTGGACTTCCAAAAGGCCTTCGATAAGGTCCCACATAAAAGATTAGCATGGAAAATTGAGGCTCATGGGATAAAGGGGAAAGTTTTGGCGTGGATAGGGAACTGGCTGTCAGATAGAAAACAGAGAGTTGGAATAAACGGCTCATTTTCTGAATGGCAGGCAGTAACAAGTGGGGTACCACAGGGATCTGTCCTGGGCCCCCAGCTGTTCACAATTTACATTAATGACCTGGATCAGGGAGTCGGATGCAGCATTTCCAAATTTGCAGACGACACTAAACTAGGAGGTGGGGTGGGCTCAGAGGAAGAGACCAGGAAGCTCCAGAGCGATTTGGACAGACTGGGCGATTGGGCGGATAAATGGCAGATGCACTATAATGTGGACAAGTGCGAAGTTATCCACCTTGGGTGCAGGAACGGGAGGGCAAATTATTATTTAAATGGCAATAGATTGGGAGAGGGGGAAGTACAGAGAGACCTGGGTGTTCTTGTACACCAGTCACTGAAGGCGAGCATGCAGGTGCAACAGGCGGTCAAGAAGGCAAACGGTATGCTGGCCTTCATAGCAAAAGGGTTAGAATACAGGAACAGGGATACCTTGCTGCAGCTGTACAGGGCACTGGTGAGACCACACCTCGAGTACTGTGTACAGTTTTGGTCGCCTCATCTGAGGAAGGATGTTCTTGCCATGGAGGGGGTGCAGCGGCGATTCACCAGGCTGATACCAGGAATGGCGGGAATGACCTATGAGGAGAGACTATGTAGTTTAGGGATGTACACACTGGAGTTTAGAAGATTGAGAGGGGACCTCATAGAAGTGTATAAAATTCTGACAGGTCTAGACAGACTGGATGCAGAAGGAATGTTTCCCTTGGCGGGTGAGAACAGAACTAGAGGACATAATTTAAGGATAAGGGCTAAACCATTTAGGACAGAGATGAGGGGGAATTTCTTCACTCAGAGAGTGGTGAACCTGTGGAACTCATTGCCACAGAGGGCAGTGTACGCCAGCTCATTAAATATATTTAAGAGGGAATTAGATATATTTCTACGGGCAAAAGGGGTTAAGGGTTACGGAGAGAAGGCGGGGACGGGATACTGAATTAAAGGATCAGCCATGATCTCATTAAATGGCGGAGCAGGCACGAAGGGCCGAATGGCCTACTCCTGCTCCTATCTTCTATGTATCTATGTATCTATGTATGATTCTCTGACTATATAAGCTGTGTCTTTATGCATTTCTCCACTTCACCTGAAGAAGGAGCAGCGCTCCGAAAGCTTGTGATTTCAAATAAAGCTGTTAGACTATAACCTGGTGTTGTGTGACTTTTTACTTCAGAATGGTATATTTGGATTTTCAGAAGGCCTTCGATAAGGTCCCACACAAGAGGTTGATGAACAAAATTAGGGCACATGGAATTGGGGGTAATATACTAGCATGGATTGAGAATTGGTTAACAGACAGAAAACAAAGAGTAGGGACAAACAGGTCTTTTTCAGGATGGCAGGCTGTGACTAGTGGGGTACCACAAGGATTGGTGCTTGGGCCCCAGCTATTCACAATCTATATCAATGATTTGGATGAGGGGACTAAATGTAACATTTCCAAATTTGCTGATGATATAAAGCTAGGTGGCAGTGTCAGTTGCGAAGAGGATGTGAAGAGGCTTCAAGGGGATCTCGACAGGCTCAGTGAGTGGGCGACAACATGGCAGATGGAATATAATGGCCCAGAAATTCGGGTTGGGGGCTTCCCGCAGGTGCAAGCCCCCAACCTGCACTTACCTAGCGCGCCGGCTGTTGAGCTGTGGGCCCGCGTGGGATTCCGATCCTGGGCCTCCTCCAACTGCCGGTGCGCAGTGCTTGCATATCCCAGGGGCGCAGTTAGTTCGATGCGTCCCCTGGGATCATGTGGGCCATGGAGTGCCAATGGTAGCAGGGAATGTTTCATTCATAAGTTTGACAGGAAGAGCTATCAAACCTATAAATACTATAAGCCCCAAAACATCACTAAATCTTCAAATACATTTTTTAAAAAGCATCACATTTTTAAAATAACTATAAATTACATGAAATAACTATTTTAAACAATAATTTAAATATTTGAAATAATTAATTACATTTTCTAACGGGGCTAAAAATAAACTTACCTTTCTTTAAAGTATTTAAAAATAATAAACCTGTGGAAATTTTTTTTTAATTTTAATTAATTCACCACTTACCTTGTCAAAAGCAGGCCTTGCACCTGCTTTTTTAAAGTGTAACTGCTGGAGACTTAACCTCCCGGAAAAACCTGGAAAAAAAACGTAAGTTCGATGCGCACGCGCCGCCTCTCCAGCGCACGCGTTCCACCTCTCAACCTCTTCTTTCAGGGGAATGGAAGTGCCGGTTTCCCGTGCATGCGCAGTGCATGCACGAAACCGGCAGTTCCATTGGGCCTACGGGTGAGTACTCCGTGTGTACTCACCCATGGAGACCCGAATTTCTGGGCTAATGTGGATAAATGTGAAGTTATCCACTTTGGTAGAAAAAAACAGAAAGGCAGAGTATTTCCTAAATGGTGAAAGATTGGGGAATGCAGATGGTCAAAGGGACATGGGTGTCCTTGTACATGAGTCACTGAAAGTGAATGTGCAGGTGCAGCAAGCCATTAGGAAGGCAAATGGTACGCTGGCCTTCATTACAAGAGGATTTGAGTACAGAAGTAAAGAAGTCTTACTCCAATTATATAGGGCCTTGGTGAGACCACACCTGGAGTACTGTGTACAATTTTGGTCTCCTTACCTAAGGAAGGATATACTTGCCATAGAGGGAGTGCAACGAAGGTTCACGAGATTGATTCCTGGGATGGCGGGACTGTCGTATGAGAAGAGATTGGGTAAACTAGGCCTGTATCCTCTTGAATTCAGAAAAATGAGAGGGGATCTCATTGAAGCATACAAAGTTATTACATGACTTGATAGGGTGAATGCTGGGAGACTATTTCCCTTGGCTGGGGAGTCTAGAACCAGGGGCCACAGCCTCAAGATAAAGGGTAGGTCATTCAGGACTGGGATGAGAAGAAATTTCTTCATACAGAGGGCGGTGAATGTTTGGAATTCTCTACCCCAGAGGGCTGTGGAGGCTCAGTCATTGGATGTATTCAAAACAGAAGTCGATAGATTTCTGACTAGTAAGGGCATTGGGATATGGCGATAGGGCCGGTGAATGGAGTTGAGGCAGAAGATCAGCCATGATCTCATTGAATGGCAGAGCAGGCTCGAAGGGCCGAATGGCCTACTCCTGCTCCTATTTGTTATGTTATGTTCTTATAGCACATTTATAAGTAGCCACAGAGTCCGTGAGATAATAAAGATGACCATTATATCCAACCTTTCCAAGCCAATCTCAGCTCCTGAGGCATTTTGAATAACTTCAACTCGGTCATGTCAGCCATGTAATGTTGGCTGTACACAGGAATGCCAGCTTCCTCTGAAGCGTCTTCTGAGCTCTACTGTGTGTTGCACACGTGGTTGGGCAATGGCGCTCTGCATTTCAGAGGAAACCACAAAGGCTGGGATGAATTGCCCTTGTTTCCTGTCACCTAATATACAGTATTAAAGATGTTGTGAGGTTGAACATTTCGAAACAGAAATAAAACATGAAAACCCAAACAAAATTAAAAAACTGTACCCTTGCCAGACCGTAAACCCAACAGACATCAGGTGTAATGTAATACACACCAGCCTAGTTATTGCAAGGTTTCATTTCTGTCTGAACCTATATAGCCTAAATAGTAATGTCTTGTCGTTTGATATTTCAAAAGTTCTACTCTATGCTTATGGGATCTGATCACCGAATGAGTTCCACTTCTATATTGTTAAGTGTGGGGAAATTTAACAGAAAAGATGGACTTTTATCCAAAAAAAAATCAGGATATTTGTTTCAGATTGTATTGCTCTCCTCCGCTTACCTGATTGTTGAATGTGATAGCTGTTTCTAAGTGTTCTATTGCGAAGCTCTATAGTTCCAGGGGACTGTTGTATCCCATTACATGTGAACACTCACTGCTCTGTCAGGCACCGCTAGATAGAATAGATTTGCTGTTCAGTGTTCTGCCTCAGTTTCTACTAAGTACAGGTCAATTTTCTGTGTGGGTGCTTTCTGTTACTTGGAGAAGGAGCTGTGTTATATATAAATCTGTTCCTGGTTGCGCAATACTAAGACGAACCCCGCATAAACTGGGCGTGTTGTCAGAATGCGGGCTGGTTAAGCCATAATGATCACAAGGAACGATCGGGGCTGAATGCCTCCAGTATTCTGCCACATAACCCGATACCGACAAGACGCTGGTTAACCCTTTGAGGGGCGGAATGTTAGCCAGCTGTAAGCTGCAGCCGGCGAGTGATGCCCTCTGACATGTACACAGCTCTGTCTGAAACAAGCTTAAAGCTGGCGCTTGTCGATTTACAGTTTCTCCCTGTACAACAAGAAACTTACCTGACTGCAGGGTTCTGTTGGCGGGCATTCGTTTTCCACAGTAGTTCTCCCAGTGCGAATCGCTGTTGCTCAGCACGTGGCTCGGACGATTTTGCCTTGAATGCAGCTTTTTATATAAAAAAAACCAAGTGCACTCGAACTCGAGTGGAGGGAAAGTATAGACACGATGACGTTGAATTTAACTGGCAAGTCAGATAACACTTCATCTCTCTGAAGCCAGAGCGAGTCGAGCTGTGTGGAGTGCCGATTACAATCCTAATCCAGCGAATATTTAATAAGAGTTTCTCTGTGCCAAGAAGGAAATTGCATCACATGACGCACTCCAATCTGATCTCTTCTGGAAGGAAAGGCAAATATAGATATGATATATATCTTTAATTCATTGGCTAGGAGCGCTTTAGGACGTCCTGAGGTCGCTGTATAAAGACAAGTTCTTTTCCTTTAGAAAGCACAAGACCTTCTAGTAACGGTTGCGGCGAAGTTATGCAAATTGAAGTGCGACTTTTTTTCTGGTTGTGGGCTGAGTGGGCAGTGGGTGTCTCAACTTACATCAGATGGGACATTCCAGGATTGGGAAAGCACCGCACGGAAAAAGCAACTTGTCTCTACTTGAATCAACTACTGTCACTGCACTTCACCAGTAATTCAATCTGTCAGGGGCTTAGACATGATAAGGCGCGATATAAATACAATTGTTACTTATTATTTTAGTTCCAGGAAGATTTTAACAGATGATGACATTACCAATGTTATGAGTTGGATGGTGATACCATCATTTAGGAGTTACAGGCCAGCAATCACTCCTGACAATATTATAGAATCATAGAATGGTTACAGCCCTGAAGGAGGCCATTCGGCCTGTCGAGCCCCTGCCGGCTCTCTGCAAGAGCACTTCAGCTAGTCTCACTCTCCCGCCCTTTCCCTGTAGCCCTGCAATTTTTTTTCCTTCAGGTACTTACACAACTCCCTTTTGAAAGCCACGATTGAGTCTACCTCCACCACCCTTTCAGGCAGTGCATTCCAGATCCTAATTAATCGCTGCGTACAAAAGTTTTTCCTCATGTCGCCTTAGGTTCTTCAGCCAATCACCTTAAATCTGTGTCCTCTGGTTCTCGACCCTTCCACCAATGGGAACGGTTTCCCTCTATCTACTCTGTCTAGACCCCTCATGATTTTGAATACTTCTATCAAATCTTAATTTGTAATTAATGTGTAACGTTTAATGTGTTCCTACGATTTCTTCACTCTAATATTTTAAAGATGTTAGCATAGAATGTCACTTTTTCAAAATTCATTCACGGGATGTGGGCGTCGCCGGCATGCCAGCATTTATTGCCCACCCCTAATTGCCCTTGAAGGTGGTGGTGGGCCACCTTCTTCAATACAACTGAGTGGCTTGCTAGGCCATTTCAGAGGACAGTTAAGAGTCAACCATATTCCTGTGGGTCTGGAGTCACATAAAGGCCAGACTGGGTAAGGATTTCCTTCCCTAAAGGACATTAGTGGACCAGATGGGTGTTTACGACAATTCGGTAGTTTCATGGTCACCATTGCTGATGCTAGCTTTTTCCTTCCAGACTTATTTAATTAATTGAATTTAAATTCCCCAGCTGTCATGGTGGGAATTGAACTCATGCCTCTGGATCATTAGTCCAGGCCACTGGATTACTGGTCCAGTAACATGACCACCAAGCTACTGTAGCCCCACATGAATTAATTAAGCCTCTAATATCGCCAGCATTCAATTCTAACCTTATATCTGCAACATAGCTATAAGATCACAAGAATCTAAACTGAATTGTATTGCTAAGAAAATAAAAGAATTCTATATATCGAGGTGCCCTAAAGCATTGCGCCATTCCATCCTCCAGAGCCAGTGGATTTCAGCATAGGTGGTTTAAGATGATGAGGCACACCCGCTGACTCACAATTTAACTCAGAGGTCAGTCTCCTTTTCTGCATCCTTGGTGCTGCAGGTGGTTTTGGGCTTTCAAAAACAGCTCAACAACAACACTTACATCACACCTCTAACTTAGTGAAACATTCCAAGGCACTTCACAAAGAAGAATGGATGACAAATAGGAACAGGGAAAAGAGGTGACTGAATACAAAGCCAAAACAATAAGTTCAGCTACAAGGAGTCCTGGCTCACCAACCAGTTGGTATCAGACAGGTAGTCAAACAGCACAGTAACAGGAGGAAAGAAAGAAAGACTTGCATTTATATAGAGCCTTTCAGGATCTCAGGATGTCTCAAAGCGCTTTACAGCCAATGAAGTACTTGTTGTGATGTAGGGAAATGTGGCAGCCAATTTGTCACAGCAAGGTCCTACAAATAGCAATGAGATAATTGACCAGACCTGTTTTAGTGATGTTGGCTGAGGGATAAGTATTGGCCAAGACAGCAAGATAGCTCCCTGCTCTTCTTCAAAAAGTGCCAGGGGATCTTTTATGCCCACCTGAGAAGGAAGATGTGGGCCTTGGTTTAACATCTCATCCAAAAGGCAGCACCTACACCACTGCAGCACTCCCTCCATACTGCACTGAAGTGTTAGCCGAGATTATCTGCTCAAGTCTCTAGGGTGGGATTTGAACCTGCAACATTCTGACTCAAAGGTGAGAGTGCGACCACTGAGCCTAAGGAGTCGAGGGGGATGGCAAAGAGTTAAAGCAGGGTGTCATTGGCATATATAAGGAAGCTGACCCTATCATATTCAATATTCTAGGGTATTTCAAGAGAACGCATCATTGATTAATGTCAAACGAATGGATCTAGCAGTTGCTGCTAAGGCCTCTTGATCCTTGTTCGGCTCCTCATATTTCTCCTCTTTCTCATCTCGTGAGTCCTGCTGATACTTTTCCAGGTCCGTGCCCTGGTCAATGGTCAGGTTGTGCAGCTTGCAACACATTACAATGATCCTTGACACTTTTGATAGAGCACGATGCCCCATGACTTGTCCAGGCACTAGAATTGCTGCTTCAGAATGCCTGTTGTCTTCTCAATGATGGTCCAGTGGAGACATAGGAATTATTATCCTTTATTACCGATTTTAACCTAACCTCCTCGAAGGGAACACGATGAGTTAGGGTCAGATGCCAGTTCTACAGCCCACCTGATTTTACTCTTCATTAAAGTCAAAGCCTAAAAGTTAAAATTGGTGCTTTTGCCTGTGTGGGAGTTTAAGGGTGGTGCAGAGGGGTGATGAGCCAGGGCTGCACAATCATAAATGTTATCTATAAAATTGAAACATAAGGCTGACAATCACTTTGAAGCAGGAACTGCTTTTCCAAAAGGAGAGACTCCTTGAAATATTATTCTTCATTTGTACCAACCTATTTCATCACAAGGTAATTACTGATGAAGCAGACCATTCGGCTTATCTTAATTCATCTATCCAGAAAGATCCTGACGTCTCCCCCATTATAGCATCTAACTGTTTCTTAAATGATTCCAGTATTTTCACTTCTATCCGTCTATCTGGAAGTCTACTCCATACATCGATCACTGTGTGTCAGAAAGAATTTCCTGACATCAGTCCTAAAGTTACCTTTTACCAGTTTGAACCTGTGCCCTCTTGTTCTACTCTCGCAACTTATCTTAAAGTAATACAGGATCTGGGGGTAGAATTTTCGCAGGTGTTTTCCTAATCTCCTGTTGTAACTTTAGCGGATGATCAGTGGAAACCCCAAAGATATGGTGTAAACGACTATTTATGCCATGGCTCCGGAGTAGGAGATGAGGAGAATTCCAGGTACACATCTTTGATGCCTCAATTTGAAGCTGAAAAGCTCATGTTTCTCTGCTCTTTCCTCCTAACTCAGAGCTCTGACACTAGGGACCGGCCTTGTGGCTCTTCTTTGCATGGCCTCCAGCAGTGGACTGGCTCTCCTGTTTCTTGGCAATGTTCAAGGTGTGCATTGACCAGAGCTCTCTAAAATTTGATCACTGCACAGTTACTATTAATTCTCAAATTTGCATATTCAATTGTATTTTTTATTTACAATCAAGTTTTAAATAAAATCTCTGGTCATCGTCCAATTGAAAAAAATGAGTTTGATTGGAGACAAGCTTATGTTAGTTGTTGACTTGTATCATTTTGTACTTTATGTTCCAGCACAGATATATAACCATTGTTCTGTTGAGCCATTCCTATTTAAATGTAGTTAATAGCGGGGAGAAAAGGAATAAACATTTCCAGATGACCAACAATTACTACACAGGACTCTTAGCAAAATATATCTGAGTAAACAGGTGAGCAAATACTGTAGAATATAGTAACAGACCTTTCTTCCATTTTTACTGTATCTCAGAATATTGCCCCCTTTTCAACAGAAATCAGATCTCACCCACCACCAAAAATGGTTTCCTTGTTTGGGATTGTTCAGCCTTGTTCAAGGCCAATCTGTGTTAAATCTTTTAGATTTGCTCAGGTTGGGCAAATGAAGAAAGCTTACTATGTGCTCACATTCAGATCCATGAGTTATTACCGCCCAAGATGGTCAAGATGTGAACGTTTCCCAACACACTGGTAGAAGTGAATGATACAACAACCATCTGCAGCATATGAACCACTGCAGTAGGAGAGACCTGTGCAGGAGAAGCACATTGTGCAAAGCCATTAGCATGTTCTGTAATGGAATAGCATAATAGTTTGGGATTAATTACGTATTTAGTTGTGCCTAGCAACTCTCTGGGATCAGTTTTGTATACTTTGAAGCAAAATAAGCTTCCTTTCTAGAGCATGGAAAGAATTGCCAGACGACAATATATAGATCAAATGGCAAAATTTTATTTAGTGAATTAATGTTTATGCTGTTACAGTGCATGAAGTGTTACAGTGCATGTGATGGTAGAGTGCATGTGGTGTTACAGTACGTGTAATGTTACAGTGCTTGTGATGTTACAGTACAGTCCGCACCCCCCACCACTTACCTAACTGTCGGTGACCGCTCCCGCAGGTCACGGCTGCGGCCTCCTGCCACCTAAAGTTTTGCTTCTGCCCACCATCCAGGCAGTGATTTCTGCCAGGTTTGGGTGGGAGTTGGGCCCGGATATGGAAGTAGGGCCTGGAAATTAAAATCTCTCTGGGGCTCACAATGCGAGCTTATTGCTTGCCCAGGGCCCTTGCTGGTAAAAATCCCACCCCATAATAAAATCGGGGCCATAGTGTGTTTTAGGGGTATAATATTGGATTGAGCTCTTATTGATATACCACTCGAGCCTTGCTTTCATGGATTCTGACATCATTTCACTCCCTTGAAGCGTCACTGCCTTGTAACACACTCCACTCTCTTGGATTGTGCTAAATAAAGAATGACACAGCCGTTGTTTCTTCTCCTTTATCATTTTATATACAAAAACATACAAAAGGGGAAAAGGATTAAAAAGGGATTAGAGAAAACCAAAAAAGAAAGAGAAGAAAAGAGAAGCAATTGAATTAGTTGCAGCTGCCTATTTGTGAGTAATTCATGCACAAAATATAAACAGCCCCACATGCAATACATTTAATCATTACATATTATCCAAACAAAAGGCCTAAAATATTATATAAAATAAAAATAAAGAGCGATAAATAGGCCCAGGCATATTATCCAGCCATGTTATTTATTCATTAGGGTTTGTTTGTTTTTTTGCAGCGTAAAAACAGGATGTAGCCAGGGGCAACAGTGACAGTATTGATGATTCTCACAAGTTTGACCTTGCGATGGTTGGCAACTGGGCATAGTTTGGAGAATTTGCCCCGTGTGCCTGTGTGCAGACCCAGAACCTTCCCAGAGCCAAATATGTGGGCAAGCAACCCTGCTCAAGAAGGTAATGGTTAACCTTGCTTTTAAACAGCAGCATGCAATGTGCGGCAAGCCTAATGTGAATACTGTCTGGGAGGGAGTGCCACCGGCAGGAGAAGACAAGTGCTGCTGGCATTCTGCACAGGCTTTGGACTCGATTTTGATAGCCCTGTGGAGGCAGGCTTGGAGGTGGGTCGGCAGTGAAAATCGGGAAAAAAATGGCGTCGGGCTGCGAACCTGCTTCCATCCCGCCCCCACGCGATTCTCGTGAGTGTCGGGTCAGCCGCTCCCGAACTGACCCGACAGGAAATGGTGAGACAGGTAGTTAAGGCAGTTAACAGCCTGTTAACTGCTTTGCTAATCCTATTTTTATAATGGTTTCCCATTTTCGTGCTTCTGGCTCCTGTTTCCCGTCTTGCCAGAAACACGCCAGCTGCAAGGAGACGAGTTTCTCGAGGACATGATTTGTAGTCATTGGTGCAGCACTTTAAAAGCGCTCCTGTAACATGGCTGACATTCAAATGCAACAACTTTGTTGGTGGAGGTTTGGGATAAGATTTTGTAAATCTACTGACTTTGTGACTGGTCAAGCTGACAGCCGTCTGCAGTGCGACCTGATTGGAATAATTTCAGGCCACTTTGAGTGTGCGCTTGCAAGCTTCTTGCCTCAACTGAAGTCTATAGCAACGGGATGGGAACCATTTACATCCTCTCATCCTGGTCGTCAGGTTCGGAGGAAGAGCAGCCGCGGCAGCACCAGCACCAGCCACAACAGCAGCATCAGCACCAGGAGCGCCAACCTCCTCCCCACCCACCTGATGCTGCACAGGGCCGAGGGCCTCAGCGCAGGGCTGCACCTCGCCACAGGAGATACCCCCAACACAGGGTTTACAGGCAGAGGATCAGCTTCCTCAGTATGACTGAGCAGCAGTGCCAAAGGAAGCTGAGACTTTCGAGAGACGTGGTCACTGACATCTGCGCAATGCTGCACCAAGACCTGGAGCCCAGAGGAGCGGGTGGCCACTCCTTACCCATGGCTGTCAAAGTCACCACCATCCTCAACTTCTTTGCTTCAGGGTCCTTCCAGGGATCATCAGCAGACATCAGCGGCATCTTCTAGTCGGCACCGCACACCTGCATCATGCAGGTCACTGATGCCCTCTTTGCAAAGGCCCACAATTACATCCACTTCTCCACGGATGGCCCAAGTGTGACCATGTGTGCGGTTGACTTTGCCAATATGGCAGGCTTGTCAATGGTGCAGGGCATCACAGTCTGCACACTTGTAGCCATTAGGGCCCCCTATCACATAGAAACATAGAAACTAGGAGCAGGAGTAGGCCATTCGGCCCTTCGAGCCTGCTCCGCCATTCAACGAGATCATGGCTGACCATCCAAACCCTAGCACCCGGTCCCTACACCGACAGCCATCCCACCCAAGCCCTATCCCCGTAACCCCACATATTTAATCCCCCCTAACACTAAGGGCCAATTTTTTTTATCATGGCCAATCAACCTAACCCGCACATCTTTGGACTGTGGGAGGAAACCGGAGCACCCGGAGGAAACCCACGCAAACACGGGGAGAATGTGCAAACTCCACACAGACAGTCCCCCGAGGCCGGATTTGAACCCGGGTCCCTGGCGCTGTGAGGCAACAGTGCTAACCACTATGCCACCACTATGAACCGCAAGGGATTCCACTCCCTGAACGTCCAGCTGGTGTGTAACCACAGGAAGCTAATCATGCATGTTTACACTGAGTACCCTGGCAGTTGCCATGACTCCTTCATCCTGCGCCAGTCTACTGTGCCTTATCTCTTCCATCTGCCAACCCAACTTTGCGGATGGCTTCTTGGCGACAAGGGCTATCCCCTGAAAAAGTGGCTCATGACACCGATGAGGAGGCCATCAAACGATGCTGAGGAGTGATACAATGTCAGTCACATTTCCACCAGAAGCATCATCGAGCAAACCATCAGCTTGCTCAAAATGCGCTTCCGATGCCTCGACAGATCTGGAGGAACCTTGCAGTATGCACCAGCCAAGGTGTCCAGAATCATCATGCACTGCTGTGCCCTGCACAACATCACACAGCAGCGCGGCTTAGTGCTGCCTGAGGAACAATTGGCTCAGCACACAGCCTCCTCGGAAGAAGAGGAAGAGGACAATGAAGAGGACGAGGAGGAGAACGAGGAGAACAAGGAGGAGGATGAGGACGAGGATGAGGAAGAGGACGAGGAGGAGAACGAGGAGGAGAACAAGGAGGAGGATGAGGAGGAGGAAGAGGATGAGGAGGAGAACGAGGAGGAGGATGAGGAGGAGGACAGGGAGCGACGCCTTGCGGGGCCGGATGTGGCCAATCCAGCAGCGCGCGACCACATTGCTGGCCGTCAGGCAAGGAATGCACTCATCCATGCCAGATTCGAGTAAGCTTACACTTCAACCACAGGTGGCTGGCACATGGAGATGGATATAAGTCCTGAAATTCTCAAAACCTCAGGCTTCATCTGCCCAATAAATGGTGGTTTGCGCTCAGTGTCACCACCATCATTCTAAATGGAATCCGCCCCGAGTCCTCACTCTTGAGCTTCCATTTCCCAGAACACAGAGGCCACACTTTAGATGACCTCAGCAGATCATTAAACCTTTTTCCACACTGAACCCAAGTGCATCTACACACAGACCTTGAACTCACCTCCTCAGCAATTTGTAGCCAAGCTGCCTTGGTTTGCTGAGGAGGCCTCCTCCTTCCGTTTCCAGGGAAAGGACCTCCTGACGTCCTCTAACTCCCTCCACAAAAGCATGGAGGGAGCCCTCATTGAACCTGGGTGCAGCCATAGTTTTTGGAGCTGCCATTCTTGAAGAAGCCAGCACTTTTAACAGAAAAAAGCTAATGCTTCTGCAAAGGGGACATGGCCCCTTTAAAACTTTCCTGAAACAACGCGTCATCAGAGGCAAGAACCTGACACTCTGCAAGCAATTACCTGGAGGGACCCGCACGTCGGCCGTAACGAGGCAAATCAACCTAAAATTTCAACTGTGGGGGCGGCGGCAACCGGGAGCGGGTCTGGAAGATGCCGAGCAGCGGGCCCGCCGTCAACCCGCCTCCTTCATTAAAATCGAGCCCTTTGCTACTGATACAAGCAGGTAGTTTCCAAGCCTGTCATGGAATCTCTTTAGCTAGGTTATAAAATTAGGGTGAAATGCATTTACAATGATTTTAGAAAAATTAAGAATTTGTTTGACTCCAGTTAAGTCAATGGCCATATTTTCCGATCGAAGGCTTCCCTCGTACGGAGGCCTCCGATCTGGAAAAAATCTACGCACTTACCTGAGGGCTCCCGAGGTGCATATAGTTCTGATGCTGGGCCTCTCCAAACTCCAAGTGCGCAGGGCCCACGTATCCCAGAGGCGCATGTGGTTCACAAACGTCCCTGGGATCACGTGGGCCATGGGGAACCAATCAAAGAAGGGAATCTCCCTTCATACACTTGACAGATAGACCTGTCAAATATATGAATGGAGATCACCCCAAAAACACAGTAAAACATTAAATAAAAATTTTTTTAAATCACAATTTTAAAATTCGTTGAAATTACAATAAATTAAATATTTTAAACAAAAATTTAATTTTTTGAAAAAAATAATTAAAGTTTTTTACGGGGCTAAAAATAAACTTACCTTTTTTAAAGTATTTTTAAATGATAAATGAGTGGAAATTTTTTTTTAACTTTTTTCAACTCTTATCCTGGTAAAAGCAGGCCTTACACCTGCTTTTACCAGGCGTAAGATTTCTAAGGGTTTTCTGCAGGCGGAGGGTCTCCAGAAAGTGGAACTCTCCGCCCGCAGAGGCCCTTCTCCAGGGCAGGTGTCCGTTCGGTCAAGAGCATTCTTGACAGATCGGAAATGCCAGTTTTCAGCGCATGCGCTGTGCATGCCTGAAACCGGCATGTCCGATGTCCCTACGGGTGAGTACACAGCCCGTACACACCCGTAGGCATCGGAATATCCAGCCCAATATGTATACTTAAAACATCAGTCAAAGCGAATAACTACTGAACACCCCAGATGAATGAAAAACTGATAAAATACATGAACAGAGGAAGTAACTGATAGATTTTCAAAATGTCCTTATGGAGATGCACAGTGAAAATCTGCAAATTGGGATCAGTAACAGTAACAACAACTTACATTTATAAAGAGTCTCTCAAGCAGAAGAGCAGCCTCCACTCCCTTCCACTGCCACAGGCCGATCTATCAGTCACTATCCCCCTGTTCTTTGGAACACTACCCCAAAAACTACTTCCAGATTGTACCTGGAACGTATGCCAAGAGATAACTTGGCTGTTTTATCCAAATGTTTTGTCAATTAGCAGACCCTGTAATGACAACATTATGAAGAGAATTTTCTAACCCATTGTGCGCTGATTCTTCCATTACTTTTAATTATTGTGCTGATTCAGTACCTTGCTATATTATTTGGCTTCTGTGTATTGACCTGTAACTAAATCAAATAGTTTTATCCTGTTTGCATTGGTCTGATAGCATGGTATTTCTCCCTTTCAGGAGAGACAGGAACATGTGGAGGACATCCTACGTGATCACCAATAAGCAATATACCACAGCCGATGGTTAATTGTTAAATCCTGGAAACATTAAGCCATACCTGCCGCATATAAGAGCACAGATTTCAGATCATAAGAGACTATGGAAGGAATATTGAAAGAAAACCAGCAAACAATGTTGAGTAGAAACCTGAACTATAATATGAGCATCTTATTGTATCTGACATTTATTTATTTTTATGGGTCTTGATCTGCACGTTTTTCTGGACTAACAGTGGTGTAAAGATTGCTGTCTGCATTGGGTGTGCAAATTTCAAAAAGTATTTGGCTCAAGGTGTTCAAAGTGACCTCCAATACCTGCCTGAGGTACATCTATATAAATTTTGAAGTTATGAACAGTGTGTTATGCTTCACATAGGCTGAGGATGATGAGATTGCTAAATTCGGAAGTGTCCTTCAGAGATGGAACATAACAAAGAGTAACACAAGTCTCGCTACAGTAGATAGAAACATAGAAGATAGGAGCAGGAGTAGGCCATTCGGCCCCTCGAGCCTGTTCCGCCATTTAATGAGATCATGGCTGATCATCCAAATTCAGTACCCTGTCCCTGCTTTCTCCCCATATCCCTTGATTCCTTTAGCCTTAAGAAATATATCTAACTCCTTCTTGAATATATTTAATGAATTGGCCTCAACTGCCTTCTGTGGTAGAGAATTCCACAGGTTCACCACTCTCTGGGTGAAGAAATTCCTCCTCATCTCAGTCCTAAATGGCTTACCCCTTACCCCTAGACTGTGACCTCTGGTTCTGGACTCCCCCGCCATCAGGAACATCCTTCCTGCATCTAGTCTGTCTAGTCCTGTTAGAATGTTATAAGTTTCAATGAGATCCCCTCTCATTCTTCTAAACTCTAGCGAATATAAGCCTAATCGACCCAATCTCTCTTCATACGTCATTCCTGCCATCCCAGGTACCAGTCTGGTGAATCTTCGCTGCACTCCCTCCATGGCAAGAACATCCTTCCTCAGATAAGGCGAACAAAACTGCACACAACACTCAAGGTGTGGTCTCACCAAGGCCCTGTACAACTGCGGCAAGACATCCTTGCTCCTGTACTCGAATCCTCTCGCTATGAAGGCCAACATACCATTTGCCTTCTTAACCGCCTGCTGCACCTGCATGCTTACCTTCAGCGACTGGTGCACAAGGACACCCAGGTCTCATTGCACTTCCCCTTTTCCCAATCTATTGCCATTCAGATAATAATCTGCCTTCCTGTTTTTGCCACCAAAGTGGATAACCTTGCATTTATCTACATTATACTGCATCTGCCATGCATCTGCCCAATTACCCAACCTGTCCAAATCATACAAGAGTTTCTCTGCATCCTCCTCACAGCACACTCGCCCACCCAGCTTTGTGTTGTTTGCCAGCTTGGAGGTATTACATCTAGTTCCCTCGTCTAGGTCATTAATATATATTGTGAATAGCTGGGGTCCTAGCACCGATCCCTGCGGTACCCCACTAGTCACTGCCTGCCACTCGGAAAAAGACCCGTTTATTCCAGCTCTTTGGTTCCTGTCTGCCAGCCAGTTCTCTATCCAAGTCAGTACCTTACCCCCAATCCCATGTGCTTTAACTTTGCACGCTAATCTCTTATGCAGGACCTTATCGAAAGTCTTCTGAAAGTCCAAATACACCACATCCACTGGTTCTTCCTTATCTATTCTACCAGTTACATCCTCAAAAAATTCCTGTAGATTAGTCAAGCATG
Organism: Somniosus microcephalus; assembly: GCF_052327205.1. NCBI lineage: Eukaryota > Metazoa > Chordata > Chondrichthyes > Squaliformes > Somniosidae > Somniosus > Somniosus microcephalus. The sequence continues at coordinate 27,081,898 of NC_140999.1, read as the reverse complement.
ATTTACCTTTTGTAAATGTCAGGCCACTCTCCACCTTCATACTCATACCCTTTCACACGTCCAGTTTTTATCTGTATCAGATAGAAAATGCAGGACCCAAGTGTAATATAAACAAAAGCAGCTTATTTGAAACAAATAAAGCAGATTATTCAGTTGGTGCATAGCACCAGCCATTTATTGAGCTGCCAATCACTCAGATACACCATGCCTTAATGTTACTTATTTTCGGGCCTGTCTCATCGAACTGTAGTACTTTCAGTAACTGTAACATTTTATTTGAACCAGTTTACATTTAGCTGCTTTACCTTGTGTTCAGACATGTTCTCAATCTAGGACCAAGGCAGAGACAAACAACTCTTCAGATTATCTGGCATCTTGGTACCAGAAACAGAACTATCTGTACACGATAATTTCCTTTATACTGTATACACAAACAACATGAAACACACAATTTAAAACAATCTCTTCATGCCTATTTATACATAACTAAATTTCACACTACATAACAAGCAGGTGCAATGCTGCCTCACATTAACTTACCCCTCTTGTACACATTAACATGTTTTCAGGCCTGGCTCCAGATTTAGGAACAGGAGTAGGCCATTTAGCCCCTGGAGCCTGTTGCACCATTTAATGAGATCATGGCTGAACTGTGACCTAACTCCTTTTACCTACCTTTGCCCCATATCCCTTAATACCCTTGGTTAAAAGAAATCCATCAATCTCAGATTTAAAATTAACAATTGACCCAGCATCAACTACCTTTGCGGAAGAGGGTTCCAAACTTCTACCACCCTTCGTGTGTAGAAATGTTTCCCAGCTTCACTCCTGAAAGGCCTGGCTCTAATTTTGAGGCTATGTCCCCTAGTCCTAGATTCCCCAACCAGCGGAAATAGTTTCACTCTATCTACCCTATCAATTTCCCTTAATATCTTGAAAACTTTGATTAAATCACCCCTTAATCTTCTAAATTCCAGAGAATACAATGCTAGTTTGTGTAATCTCTCCTCATAATTTAACCCTTGGAGGCCTGGTATCAATCTAGTAAATCTGTGCTGCACTCCCTCCAAGGCCAATATGTCCTTCCTAAGGTGTGGTGCCCAGAACTGAACACAGTACTCCAGGTATGGTCTAACCAGGGCTTTGTATAGCTGCAGTATGACTTCTAACTCCTTGTATTCTAGTCCTCTGGATAAAAAGACTAGCATTCCATTAGCCATTTTGATTATTTTCTGTAGCTGTCCATGACATTTTAATGATCTATGTACATGGAACCCTAAGGGATAGAAATTTGTTATAGCCAAGGAATGGGCAGTGTCAGTAGAAAAGTTGAAGAATTAGTGCCAGGCGCAAATGCTTTAGACTGCACGCAAAATTCGTCCTCAGTGCTCAATAAAATGATTGGAGTCCTAAATCAAGTCTTAAAACCCAAGCTCATTGGCGTTAGGCTCAAAGGGTGGATCAATATCGGGTTCAGTCTAATCACCACTCATCATTGCCACATGCTTTTTTCACTTCTTAAAGGGGAGGTTCCTTGATGCTGCAGCATCTCATTCTCAGCATTGCTGGCTGTGCAAGCAGAAGCAGAACAAGGAGAAGGAGCCGGAGGAATGAACCAGGTGGGCTCATGGCAGGTCCACACCCCAGGGAGCTTGCTCGCAGATTCTCCGGTGAAACATTGGCGGCATTGGTTTTAACTGTGGCGAGACGGAGGTTGGTGCTCTACCCGGCAAGTGGCAGGAGGCCATCGCCAGAAGTCTTCTGCACTATGTGGATGAAGGTACTGCAGCACGCCTTGAGCAGCACTGTGGTCCCCAGGACCCACACATAATGCAGGAAGAAATTTAATGACCTCACTCAGGTGGTCAGGGTGAGTGAATGCGTCAACAAATGCTACATCTGTACCACAATCTTCACACACTGTGCAAAGCATCACACCCCCAGCACTCACCCACCAACAATCTCCACCTACCAACACTCACACCCACATCTCACATCTTGCATACAATGACAGCTATTCAACTATGGAAGGCACATCACCCAAACACATTGCTCCACACTCACTTACACACTTTCCTTTCTCTTGCAGGTCAAGGTGGCTCACAACAGGAGGGAGCAGGAGCGCACAGGCGGGGGACAAGGCAACACCCAACCGCTGTCTGCGCTGGAAAAAAGAGTGCTGGCGATCATTGGGCACCAGGTGGTGGGCGCCTTGGCCACCAGTGACATTGACCCCCTTAGGAACAACACCGGTATGTTCATCCCTACTCATTCTTCACACATCCCACTTCCCCCTCACCCCACAAGCGTTTCGCACTTTCCAGCTAATCATGCTGTATGCATGCTTTTCTTCCTTCCTGGTCCCCTCCCCTCACCTTAACCCGTCTCTTGTGCCTTTATGCTTTCAGATAATCAGCAAGCACCTGAGCACCTTGCCCCTGAGGGCACCGTAGAGAGTGAGGCAGGAGAAGAGGAGGAGGAAGAACACACCACATTACTGCATCTCTCCCCCGCAGATACCAGCTCAGAAACAGGCACTACATTTTCTTTAGAGGCTCATATAGTAGTGAAATCTGCACGGGGGAGACATCGGGGACAAGTGGGCTGCAGCAAAGCCAAGGGGAAAGGGTAGGTCGGGGCCAGCTCTCCGGAGGGCAAGTTGGCGCATGAGTTCTGCTGCACAGGACTCAGATGAGGACCTCGATGGGGAGACCTTTAGAAGAAGGGTGATGGGCATGCACACAGAGATGATAGGTGCAATGGCAAGGGTACCTGAGAGCCTCTCGGCCATGGTAAGGAGCGCGGAGGAGTCATAGAGTCATTGGGCTGGATTTTGTCAATGGGGACGTGATGGAGGCGGGACTCCCCCTTTTTGGGTTGTAGTCCCGCCTCCATCGACTTGTGGCCAACCCACGCTATTTTCCCTTGATTGACCTTGTTAAGCCCACCCAGTGGGCTTAGCAGGCCAATTAAGGGACACCTGGTTACTGGTGACGTCAGTGATTGACATTTCATCTGTCAAGAGCTTTTGACAGATGAAAAATCAGCGTTTGTCAGCTCTGTGAAGCTGTCAAACACTGACAATCTGTCTTCTAACTTGAGTCCTTCTACTCAGACTCAGTTAGAGAGCTCTCCAGACCAGAAAGCAGAGGCTGCAGCTTTTGACAGTTCAGCGGCCATTCTGCTTTCTGTGCCGGTGAACTGAGGGACTCCCGAGAACTGAAGGGAGGAAGCCTGCAGGAGAAAGTAAAGGTAAGTAAAACTTATTAAAACACTTTACACTTACCTCACACACTTACCTCTGCACACATGCACCCATCACTCACCTGTACAACGGACATCTCGACCCCTCCAACCCCTTCAGACCGACGGCCCGCCTCGCTAACTTGGCGTGGTTCGGAGCCATCGGGAAGCCCACACTTCAGGGCTAAAAATAGGGATTAGGCAAAAAACTGCCTGTTAACTACCTGTTAACAGGCAGTTAATTGTCACGAATCCCCTTCCCGCCTCGGGGAGGCGGCTCCCAGCACAGGTCGGGTACCCGCCTCCTGGGACATTGGCACGGAGGCAGGTTGGGGGCGGGATGGGTTTGTGCCCCCCGATTCTGCAATTTTCCCACCACTCCCACCTCCAAACCCGCTTCCACGGGACTTGGAAAATCCAGCCCATAGCGTCTTAGGGCTCGATTTTCCAAGCCCCATGGAGGCGGGTTTGGAGGCGGGAGTGGTGGGAAAATTGCAGAATTGGGGGGCAGGAACCCATCCTGCCCCTAACCCGCCTCCGTGCCAATGTCCCAGGAGGCGGGTACCCGACCTGTGCTGGGAGCCGCCTCCCCGAGGCAGGAAGCAGATTAGTGCCAATTAACTGCCTGTTAATGGGCAGTTTTTTGCCTAACCCCTATTTTTAGCCCTGAAGTGTGGGCTGTCCGGCGGCTCTGAATCACGCCAAGTTAGCGAGGCGGACCGTCGGTCTGCAGGGGTTGGAGGGGCGAGATGTCCGTTGTGCAGTTAAGTGATGGGTGCATGTGTGCAGAGGTAAGTGTGTGATTTAAGTGTAAAGTGTTTTAATAAGTTTTACTTACCTTTACTTTCTCCTGCAGGCTTCCTTCCTTCAGTTCTCGGGAGTCCCTCAGTTCACCGGCACAGAAAGCAGAATGGCCGCTGAACTGTCAAAAGCTGCAGCCTCTGCTTTCTGGTCTGGAGAGCTCTCTAACTGAGTCTGAGTAGAAGGACTCAAGTTAGAAGACAGATTGTCAGTGTTTGACAGCTTCACAGAGCTGACAAACGCTGATTTTTCATCTGTCAAAAGCTCTTGACAGATGACATGTCAATCGCTGATGTCACCAGTAACCAGGTGTCCCTTAATTGGCCTGCTGAGCCCGCTGGGCGGGCTTAACAAGGTCAATCAATGGAAAATATCGTGGGTTGGCCACAAGTCGATGGAGGCGGGACTACAACCCAAAAAGTGGGAGTCCCGCCTCCAAAAGCTCCCCATTGACAAAATCGAGCCCTTAGAGTTATACAGCACAGAAAGAGGCCTTTTGGCCCATCGTGTCTGCACTGGCCATCAAGCCCTGTCTATTCTAATCCCATTTTCCGGCACTTGGTCCGTAGCCTTGTATGCTATGGCATTTCAAGTGCTCGTTTAAATGCTTCTTGGCTGTTGTGAGGGTTCCTGCCTCTACCACCCTTTCAGGCAGTGAGTTCCAGATTCCAACCACCCTCTGGGTGAAAGTTTTCCCTCAAAGCCCCTCTAAACCTCCTGCCCCTTACCTTGAAACTATGCCCCCTGGTTATCTACTAAGAGGAAAAGTTCCTTTCTATCTACCCTATCTATGCCCCATATAATTTTGTACACCTCAATCGGGTCCCCCCCTCAACCTTCTCTGCTCTAAGGAAAACAACCCCAGCCCGTCCAGCCTCTCTTCATAGCTGAAGTGCTCCAGCCCAGGTAACATCCTGGTGAATCTCCTCCGCAGCCTCTCTAATGCAATCACATCCCTCCTATAGTGTAGCGACCAGAACTGTACGCAGTATTCCAGCTGTGGCCTAACTAGCGTTTTGTACAGCTCCATCATAACCTCCCTGCTCTTATATTCTATGCCTCGGCTAATGAAGGCAAGTATCCCATATGCCTTTTTAACCACCTTATCTACCTGTCCTGCTGCCTTCAGGGATCTATGTACATGCACACCAAGGTCCCTCTGATCCTCTGTCCTTTCTAGGGTCCTACCATTCATTGTGTATTCCCTTGCCTTGTTAGTCCTCCCAAAACGCATCACCTCATGCTTTTCAGGGTTAAATTCAATTTGCCACTGTTCTGCCCATCTAACCAACCTGTCTATATTGTCCTGTAGCCTGAGGCTTCCTTCCTCACTATTTACCATGCCACCAATTTTTGTGTCATCTGCGAACTTACTGATCATACCTCCTCCATTCATATCTAAATCATTAATGTACACTACAAACAGCAAAGGACCCAGCACCAATCCCTGCAGTACACCACTGGACACAGGCTTCCAGTCACAAAAACAACCTTCGACCATCACCCTCCTGCCACTAAGCCAATTTTGGATCCAATGTGCCAAATTGCCCTGGATCCCATGGGCTCTTACCTTCTTGACCAGTCTCCCATGTGGGACTTTGTCAAAAGCCTTACTGAAGTCCATGTAGACTACATCAACTGCACTACCCTCATCCACACACCTAGTCACCCCCTTGAAAAATTCAATCAAATTGGTTAGACATGATCTCCCCCTGACAAAGCCATGCTGACTATCCTTGATTAATCCTTGCTTCTCCAAGTGGAGACTAATTCTGTCCCTCAGAATTTTTTCCAATAATTTCCCTACCACTGATGTTAGGCTCACTTGCCTGTAATTCCCTGGTTTATGCCTACTACCCTTCTTGAATAATGGTACTATGTTAGCTGTTTTCCAGTCCTCTGGCACCTCCCCTGTGGCCAGAGAGGTTCTGAAAATTTGTGTCAGAGCCCTTGCAACCTCCTCCCTTGCCTCGCACAGCAACCTGGGATACATCTCGTCAGGGCCTGGGGATTTATCCACTTTTAAGCCCACTAAAACCACTAGTATCTCCTCCCTCTCAATACTAATTTGTTCAAGTATATCACAATCCTCCTGCCTGATTTCTATGCCTACATCGTCCGCCTCCAACATTGCACAGAGCTCTGCGCACACCATGGAGCCCATCATTTCCAGTCTGCAAAGGATGGTAGACTCCCAGAGAGACCATGGCAACCCAGACCTGATGCCCCACGTGATGGGCGATCTGGCAGCTTTCACTGCAACACAGGCGGAAGCGACGCAATGTCTTACTGCTGTAATGCTCTCATGCAGTCTCAGCTTGATGCCACGCAAGCTCTGACTGCTGCCATCATAGCTGGGTCTACCACCGCCGTCCGGGGCTGTCACGGTGTTGCAGCAGGCCAGCAATCTGTGCTCCGACGGGTTGCTATGGATTATGAGTTGCTGCCTCGGAGGAGTGGCAGTGGGTCAGTGGCGCAGGAACCTGCTGTCCTCTCAGGATGACAGCATTCCTGCTACCACTACTGCCACTCCGCCATTGCCTTTGTCGCTGCCTGTCATCCAACCAGCCCAGACTGCTGCCGCCCATGCTGAGGTGGTGCAGTCTACAGCCGGGCCTTCCAGGCCCGGAGCTGGTCGAGGGCGTCCTGCAAGGCCATCTGAAGTCTCCCACATGGACACTGAGCAGCCTTCCACTGTAATGATCAATAACATGTCATTCTATAGTGGACACTAGGTGGAGCCGTAGAGATGTGTAGAGCTGTATATAGCTGTATGTATAAGACTACACTACCCAGCTGTATATATATTAAGACTACATTACCCATGAGGCACTAGGCTACCCACAAGGCAGCAGTCAAGATGGAAGCCTCTACAGATACTGTACCTAGTCCACATGTGCTCAATAAAAGTGTCTAGCAAAAGCTAGCTGTGTTCATAATAAGAATGTCTATTTATTAATGAACATAAGATGGTACCAGGATGGTGAAGATCTGCTGAAAATTGTGAAAAGCGAAATGGAGAATTTGAAGCCACCAGAGCGTTTGAAACTCACAGGAAACATCGACTACAATTGGCAGACTCTTAAACAACAATTCGAACTCTACATTGCAGCCATCGGATTCAGTCCGAAGCCAGATGCAAGGAAGATAGCGTTGCTGCTTACAGTTGCAGGCCCACAGGCGATAGAGGTATTTAATACATTTGTATTTAATCCAGAGGAGAACAGAGAAAAATTAGAAGATGTGCTAAAAAAATTTGATGCACATTGCTCTCCCAAAAAGAATGAGACCTATGAAAGATACATGTTCTGTTCTCGGACACAGCAGCAAAATGAGACTTTTGATAGCTTTCTAACTGATCTGAAACTGAAAGCACAGACATGTAATTTCTCTGAGCTCAAAGCATCCATGATTCGTGACCAGATTGTGTTTGGTATTCATGATAAAAAAAAGTCAGGGAACGCCTGTTGAGAGAAACCGAACTAAATTTGGAAAATGCGGTGAAAATATGCCAAGCCAGCGAGCTAGCTCGAAAGCACGCGAAGACTTTCAGTGAAATCAATAATGATGCAATTGTAATGAGTGATAATGCTGCTGTCGGTGCTGTGTCCTACAAGGGGAAGAAACGTGGGCAGAACAGAAATGAAAAGCAATCGGAGGATGAAATTTTTAATTGTAAACGCTGTGGTTACAAACACCAGTTAAGACAATGCCCAGCGTTTGGAAAAATGTGCACAAAGTGTAATGGAAAGTATCACTTTGCCAAACAATGCTTTTCAAAAGTAAAAACTAAGAAAGGGCAACGAGTTAATGTAATTGAGGACACTGATTTAAGTGAGACATTTTTTGTAGGAATGGTGTCATGTGACAATATCAAAAAGGATACAGAAAATGTGCAGCCCTCAGAAATGGACAATGCTGAACATAAAGTTAATGCAGTAAAAGAGGACAAATGGATGATCCCACTGCAGGTAAATGGAGCATTAGTTACCTTGAAACTAGACACTGGGGCAAAAGCAAACTTAATCAGTATGAGTGACATTAACAATATGAAAGAAAAGCCCAAAATACAGAAAAAGTCAGTACTACTGAAGGACTATAATGGACAGAAAATAGATAGCTTAGGTGTATGCAGACTTAAAGTGACAGTCAAAGACAGTGCATCATCTCATGTTTTCTGTTGTGGCTGAAAGACTTGATTCACTACTGGGTGACAAAGCTTGTGAAGACTTAGAACTGGCCAAGAGAGTCTACCGTATAAACTGTGCCATAAGCAGACCAGATGACTCGGTGGATTCTGTAGTGAATAATTTCCAGGATGTGTTCAAAGGATTTGGAGTTCTACCATTCACTTACAAGATCCAGCTAAAGGAGGATGCTCAGCCAGTGATACATGCTCCACGAAGAGTTCCAGCACCCCTGCGTGACCGGCTCAAGAATGAACTGGACAGAATGACCACACTAGGAGTCATCAGGAAAGTCAAAGAGCCAACAGACTGGGTTAACTCCATGGTATGTGTAAAGGAAAAGAACAATGATCTAAGAAAATGCATGGATCCAAAGGACTTAAATGCAAACATAAAACGTGAACACTACCAGATTCCCAAGTGAGAAGAAATCACCAGTGAAATGTCAGGTGCCAGATACTTTACAAAGCTCGATGCCTCACAAGGATTTTGGCAACTAAAACTGGATGAAGAGAGCACCAAATACTGTACCTTCAACACACCATTTGGCAGATATTGTTTCCTCAGAATGCCTTTCGGGATAATATCTGCACCTGAAATCTTTCATAGAGCGATGGAACACATAATTGAAGGTCTGGAAGGAGTTCGGGTCTATGTTGATGACATCATCATCTGGGGCTCCACACTGAAAGAACACAATGAGAGACTGACTAAAGTGCTACAGAGCATACGCCGGAATGGACTGAAGCTCAACAAAGCCAAGTGTCAGTTTGGCGTCCAGGAAGTCACTTTCCTAGGAGATAATCTATCTGGTAAAGGAATAGAGCCAGATATGGAAAAAGTAAACGCCATACTCAAAATGCCCCGACCCACTGACAAAAAAGGAGTGCTACGCATCATGGGGATGATAAACTTCATTGGAAAGTTCATTCCTAACTTGTCAGCCAAGACAGCCTGTCTGCGAGACCTGCTACATAAAACAAATGAGTTCGCATGGACAGAAAGACATGAACAAGAGTGGATAAACCTCAAAACAGTGCTGACAACCACACCTGTATTCACCTTCTTTGACCCAACAAAAAGAATCAAAGTGTCAACGGATGCATCAAAAGATGGCCTAGGTGCGGTCTTGCTACAAGCAGAGGGTGAAGATTGGAAGCCTGTTGCCTATGCCTCCAGGTCTATGACTGATACTGAGTGTCGATACGCCCAGATTGAAAAGGAATGTCTAGGCTTGGTAGTTGGACTAGAAAAGTTTCATGGCTACATATATGGACTTCCCACCTTCACAGTTGAGACAGACCACAGCCCTCTGGTTGCCATCATAAAAAAAAACCTGAATGAGATGTCTCCAAGGATTCAACGACTCATGATGAAGCTGCAAAGATATGACTTTGAACTGATCTACACACCAGGCAAATACATAGTGTTAGCAGATGCACTATCCCGAGCACCCACAATGAGTCATGTGAGCTCTACTGAAGAAGACGTGGATGTTCATGTGGGTATGGTCACTGCTGCGCTACCCGTGTCAGACACAAAATCAAAGCAAATAGCAGAAGAAACAGTAAAAGATACAGTATTACAAACAGTAATAGAGAACATTCATCATGGTTGGCCAAAAGGTTCCTGTCCAAAATATTTTCACATAAGGTCAGAATTGAGTGTCGCAAGTGGACTATTACTAAAACAGAACAGAATAGTCATTCCACAGGCTCTACGTCAAGACATGCTCAAAAGGATTCATGAGGGACACCTCGGAATTGAAAAATGCAAAAGGAGGGCAAGAGACACTGGCCTAGAAATTCAGTTAGTTGCGCCAGCCGTTAGCGCCTTAGGAGGAGTAGATTCCGGGCGCGAGGCGGCTTGCGCCCAGGCGAAGCGCGAACTGCGCCTCGCCCCAACTTCACTAGAGATTTAGCGGCGGCGCAAAGTCTTTGCGCGTGCTCAGCTGCGCGCGCAGATCATGACGTCATTTCCTCGTGCAACGCCCTTTGTGCGCCCCCAACCGGATCTTCAGTCACGCCGCCCCATTGTGCGCCTGGCGCCCCTAGCGACTGTGAAGTGGAACGGTGCTCAGCCGATGCGGGGCGCGGGGGGCGCAAATTAAAGGGCACTCATCCTGCAATATAAAACGCTGCCATTTTGCAGCACACCTTCTTGCGAAACGGACCTTTGGAGAGAGACCAAGGTAGATAGCTTTCTGCTTTGGCCCAACACTCGGACAGGTACTTCTGGCTTCAGGCCACAGCTTTCAAAAAGTTTTTGCCTTCATTGACACCTCATTGTTTGCCAGCATATTATGGGGGCTGCAATGGGTGTAAACGCTGGCTTTCTCAATTACATCCAAAGGGCTCAGAGATGCCATGAGAGACTGGCAGCCCTGGCTAGACGGAGAGGGGGCAACAGGCGTCGGCAAAGGAGGCCTTACCCACCCAGGGTATACCGCCAGCAGTTCTCCTATCTCCAGATGTCTGAGGAGCAGTGTGTTCGGAGGCTGCGATTCAGAAGGGACGTGGTCACAGAGATCTGCCAGCTGCTTGCCGGTGATCTACAGCCACAGCTGAGGTGCAGGACGTCTCTGTCGGTGGCAGTGAAGGTGATGGTGGCTCTCAACTTTTATGCCACCGGCTCCTTCCAAGCCGCTACTGGCGACATTGCCAACATCTCCCAGTTCGCCGTGCATTGCTGCATCCGCCAGGTGACCAATGCCCTTTTCAAAAGGAGACGTCAGTTCATCTCCTTCTCCATGGCCCTTGCCAAGCAGCAACAGCGTGCAATGGGCTTTGCAGCATTCGCGGGCTTCCCCATGGTGCAGGGCGCCATTGACTGTACGCATGTGGCTTTGCGGGCACCTCTGGAGAATGCCGAGGATTACCGCAACCGGAAGGGCTACCATTCGCTGAACGTACAGCTGGTGTGTGACCACAGGCAGCTCATCCTAGCTGTCAATGCCCGCTTTCCAGGCAGCAGCCATGATGCCTTCATCCTCCGACAGACTTCTGTGGCAGACATGTTCCAGGCCCAGCCTCACCCACGAGGATGGCTTATCGGGGACAAAGGCTATCCTTTGTGTACCTGGCTGATGACCCCGCTCCGTGCGCCCAGCACCCCTGCTGAAGAGCGATACAACGAGAGCCATCAATCGACCAGGAACATCATCGAACAAACAATCGGCGTCCTGAAGCAACGGTTCCGCTGTCTCGATCGTTCCGGGGGAGCACTGCAGTATTCGCCGGAGCGAGTCTCCCATTTCGTCGTCGTTTGCTGCATGCTGCACAACCTGGCTATCCGCAGGACTCAGCCACTGCCACCACACATTGGAGGACCACCTGAGGAGGAGGAGCAGGAGGAGGAGGAGGAGGACCAGCACAGGAGGGAGGCACAAAGTGCAAGGGCCGCCCGTCGCCGGCTTATTGAACGTCAGTTCTAGGCCCCCTCTCAGGGACTGGCTTGTGCCAATGTCAGCAGATGAATGTAGCCACTCCACAAGCCCTCAGCCGAGCAGGGCAACCAGGACTTAACCAAAAAACCATGCACACTGCAATTTAACAACAAAAATTTATTGAAAACCTCTGCCCTTCCCACATTACATGCTCATGTGGAGAAGCCCCCTCCAAAAACACAAAAATACCAGTCTCGGCCTTACAAAAAGAAAGAAAGACACCAGTCTCGGCCTTACACAAATAAAGAAAGACACCAGTCTCGGCCTTACACAAATAAAGATAGACACCAGTCTCGGCCTTACACAAATAAAGATAGACATCAGTCTCGGCCTTACACAAATAAAGATAGACACCAGTCTCGGCCTTACACAAAAACAGATAGACACCAGTCTCGGCCTTACACCCAAACAACTGCACAAGTGTCGGCCTTCCAACAAGCACCAGGCATTTGTGCATACCTCTACTTTTTGCCCTGCGAGGGCGATGCCTTGCGCATCCTTGCCTGGCCCCTGCCCGCCCTGCTGCTCCTCCTCAATGGGAGCCCAGTGGCTGCAGCAAGGCTGGGGGAAGGCTGCTGAGGGGCAGATGGCGAGACGGCAGATGCCCTTGGGGGTCGGCCTGCACCAGCTCTGGCCTTGGAGGGGCCGGCTGCTGACTGCTCCAACTGTGGATGGGCGGCAGCAGTCTGTCCAGCAGCTCGTGGCAGCTGCAATGGCGGAGTGGCAGTGTCGGCTGCAGGAATGGTGGCAACCTGGCAGCTCGCAGGTGCTCGCTGGTCGCCTGACACATTGGCACTCGCACGGGCCAGCAGTGCAGCATGCGCAGCAACCAGCTGAAGGACAGATTGCTGGGCTGCTGCTGCGCGGCGAGTGCCCTGGCGAGGCCTGGCTGATCCAGCGAGGGTGGCAGCTGTTAGTGTCCGTGTGGCCCTGGTCTGTGTCCGCAATACACCAGCCAGTGAATGGACGGCGCGACTGAGCACTTGGCTAGAAGCCAACTGTGCTGCCGTGAAGTCCTGCAGACTCGTGGCCTGTGCTGCCGCGATGTCCTGCAGACTCCTGGCCTGTGCTGCATTGATGTCCTGCACCCTCCTGGCCTGTGCTGCATTGAATTGTTCCAGACTCCTGGCCTGTGCTGCACTGAATTGTTGAAGACTCCTGGCCTGTGCTGACCCGAATTCCTGCACACTCCTTGCCAGTGACTCTATGGAGTCAGGCATCCGTGCCACTGCAGCCATGAGCTCAGTGTGCCTGCGCTCAGCCTGGACGGCCATTTCCTCTAGGAGGCGCACCTCCTCTGCGCTGACCGTCGCAGGACTGGAGGCCGCACTCACCCTCTGGGGAGAAGTCCGCCGAGCTTCCCCACCCCTCCCGCATTGCTGCAGGCCGCTGGGCCCCGGAGCTTCACTCTCCTCCGACCCTTCCCCCCGGCTCCCCTCCAGGGAAGACGTGTCCCCTACATCGGCATGGGCTGGCGCGGCTGAGGGTGGCACTGATGGGCCGGCTTCCTCTTCCTCCTCCTCGTCTTCCGAAGGGCTGACAGTGGCAGCTTGAGGGCCCGCCTCCTCACCTGACGAGTCACCATCTGAAAGCAGGAAGGCACAAGAGTAGCTTTAGAGTGAGGACAGGGCGGCAGTGAGGGAGGCATGAGTGGTGCCACTCACCGCGTTGGTCGGACAGTGGCAAAGGATGCTGATCTGATGCGCAAGTGGAACGAGAGAGGTCCAAAAGGTCATGCCCTTACCATTGGTGTCCAGAACAGGGTCGGCATCTCCAGTGGCGACTGGGCCAATCAGCCGGCCTCCCATAATGCGCTCCACACGCTGGTCGAGGTCGGAGAGCTCTTTGATGTCAGGACGGCCTCCCCCGGTGTCAGTTTGGTTGCGCCGGTTGTGCGCAACCTTGGCCTGCAAGAGAAAGGACGGCCTCTAAGTACAGTGTGTAGCCCTGATCTTGTCTGCACTGCCTCCCATGGTCGAATAGCTAGTACAGTGTGTAGCCCTGATCTTGTCTGCACTGCCTCCCATGGTTGAATAGCTAGTACAGTGTGTAGCCCTGATCTTGTCTGCACTGCCTCTCATGGTCGAATAGCTAGTACAGTGTGTAGCCCTGATCTTGTCTGCACTGCCTCCCATGGTCGAATAGCTTGGACAGTGTGTAGCCCTGATCTTGTCTGCACTGCCTCCCATGGTCGAATAGCTTGGACAGTGTGTAAAGTGCTGAATGTGCAAGTGATTTTCATGCCAGTCCCATAGCTGCTGGATGAGGGCTGGCCATTAGGGCTTTCAGGTCCCTTTGCCCATAATGTGAGGTGCACATGCAAGGATGAGGAGGACACTGGAAAGGGTACTCACCCTGACAACCCGAGTGAGGTCGTTGAACTTCTTCCGGCATTGCACAGCAGTCCTGGCAACCACGCTGTTGGAAGAGACCCTGTTGGACACCTCCCTCCAGGCTTTCCGGTAGGCACTGGGCAGCGGCCTCTTGCCACCTTCTGGGTACAAAACATGGTGCCTGCGCTCCACTCCGCCAACCAGCACCCTCAGGTCACCATCGCTAAAACGCTGCGCTCTCTCCCTGGCCTTCTCCATATTCCTGGGCGTTGTACAGGTGAAGCTGAAGTGGTCAGGCCTAGGTTGAGGGCTGCAGTGTGCAGGGCATGGCAGGCAAACAAATCGACCCTCCCCCTTTAAGAGCTGACCGGCGCCAGAGTGTCTGCCGTCAATCAAAAACTCGCCGCACCTGCGCTGCGCCCGGCCTCGGTGGTATCGCTCAGCACCGCCGGCTTAGCGCCTAAAGATAGTCGTGCATCGCCTGTTTTAGCGCAGCAGTAACCTCTTGGGGCGTTGCGACTGAATATTGGCGAAGAGGGCGCGACTTTGCGCCGGGCGCAAACTTTAGCGGCCGCCCGACTTTACCACCCCAAAAGTGGCTATACTGAATTTCTAGGCCACTGTTTATTGGCCTGGCATAAATAAGGACATTGAGAACATGATAGGCAAATGTGAGACATGTCAGAAACACCAAAACAAACAAGCAAAGGAACCAATGATAGTAGCTGACATACCAACAGCACCATGGCAAAAGGTTGGTATGGACCTTTTTCTTTAAATGGTAAAGACTATCTAATAGTGATTGACTACTATTCTAACTATCCTGAGATGGCGCTGCTCTCAAGCACCACAGCAAGCAGTGTCATAATGCATGTGAAATCCATCTTCGCCAGACATGGAATTCCCAGGATTGCCGTTAGCGACAATGGTCCGTGCTTCAACTGTAAGGAGTGGCAACAGTTTGCAGCACATTATGGCTTTCAGCACATCACATCCAGTTCTTTGTATGCTCAGTCAAATGGTAAGGCAGAGAAAGGTGTTCAAGTTCTCAAGCAGCTACTGAAGAAAGCGACAGAAAACAAGTCTGATCCTTATCTCGCCCTGCTGAGCTACCGAGCCTCACCTTTAGACTGTGGTTCTTCACCTGCTGAACTACTAATGGGTCACAAGTTGCGCACCACGCTACCCTGCTGTGCAAAAGAACAGCAAAGTGAGGAACTGAGACAGACTTCAACTGTTAAAGCTGAAACAGAAATCATACTATGACAAGTCATCCAAAACTCTAAAACCATTGACAATGGATGATGTTGTCAGGATTGAGGATCCAGATGCATGGAACAGGAAAGCTACAGTTCTTGAGGAAGTAGGACCAAGGTCATACACTGTTAGAACTGAGGAAGGACAGCTTCTCAGGAGGAACCGCCGTTCCCTCCTAAAAACACAAGAGACTATTCAAGAGCAGATTGATGACAATGCCGCAACTGCATCTTGTCATTCACCGCCAGAATAATTTCATGAAGACACATCAGACTTACCCGTGTTGAGAAGATCCACACATGAAGTAAAAAAGCCTGATAGACTTAATCTTTGAGTACAATGTAAAGCTTTGAAAATGTGTTGACTGTTTTGAAAATGTTTATGTTTATAGAGCACTAACAAAAGTGTTACTGATATTATCTTTATTGTTTTCTTGAAAGTTGATTGATATTGATTTTGTTAAACCTCAAAGAAAGGGGGATGTAATGATCAATAACATGTCATTCTATAGTGGACACTAGGTGGAGCCGTAGAGCTGTGTAGAGCTGTATATAGCTGTATGTATAAGACTACACTACCCAGCTGTATATATATTAAGACTACATTACCCATGAGGCACTAGGCTACCCACAAGGCAGCAGTCAAGATGGAAGCCTCTACAGATACTGTACCTAGTCCACATGTGCTAAATAAAAGTGTCTAGCAAAAGCTAGCTGTGTTCATAATGGCCAGTGGGCCAACACTTCATAGGAGCACTAGCGTAGGCAAAGGCACAGTAATGAGAGGCACTAAGGAATTGCACAATGGTGAATAGTTAATATTTTTGTTGTAAATATGTAGTCACTGATTTTTGATAAATTTATTAATTCAGTTTGGATTCTTCTGTGGTGTCACATTTCAGCTTTGCGCTGTGATATGGCCTGTGACAGGGATAGAATGATAGGGATGGTGAGCAATGGGGATCTGGGGTTTAATTCAATTAAACCGCAGTCTGATGAGGCGATCACGAACCACCCTTCTGGAAGGCCAATTGAGTGGCTGCCTCCTCCCTCGCTCCTGTTCCTCCTCCTCCTCCTCTCCCTCTTCCTCCTCCTGAGGTTGTCCCACAATCCCTGGTGGCAAGGTTTGGGACCTCATGATGGCCAAGTTGTGGAGCATGCAGCAGACCACCACGAAATGGGACACCCGCTCAGCCGAGTACTGGAGGGCTCCTCCCAAACGGTCAAGGCAGTGGAACCGTTGCTTCAGCAGGCCGATGGTCTGCTCGATGATGTTCCTGGTGGCAGCATGGCTCTCATTATATGAGTGCTGGGCAGGAGTGTTGCGGTTGCAGAGGGGAGTCATGAGCCAGCTGGAGAGCGGATAACCCTTTTCTCCGAGCAGCCAGCCGCGAGTTTGACGTGGTGGCTGGAAGAGTGCTGGCACACCAGTCTGGCACAGGATGAAGGCATCATGGCTGCTGCCAGGATAACGGGCATTGACAGTGATGATTCACTGTGCGTGGTCACACACCAACTGCACATTAAGTGAGTGATAGCCTTTGCGGTAATGAAAGATCTCAGGATTGTTATGCGGTGACCGCAAAGCCACGTGGGTGCAGTCAATGGCGCCCTGCACCATGGGGAATCCCGCTATCCGGGCAAAGCCAGATGCATGCTCGCCCTGCTTCTGTCTGGTGATAGGGAAGGAAATGTAGGCCCTTTTCTTACTGTAGAGAGCCTCTGTGACCTCCCAGATGCAGCGATGGACGGCGAACTGTGAGATGTTTGCTATATCTCCTGTTGCAGACTGGAAGGATCCACTGGCCTGGTTGACCTGGTCTGAGGCTGGAGGTCTGGTTGCAGGAGGTGTCAGAATTGTGTGACCACCTCCTTGGTGAAGCGGAGTCTTTTAGTACACTGCTCCTCGCTTAATTGAGGTAGGAGAAGTGCTCTTGGAATACCCTCTGAGGGTAAGGCCTCCTGTTGAGAGGCCTGATGGCCCTCCTCCTCACTCTGGGCACATGTTCCAGTCTTTCTCGCTGTCTCCGCTCCCTCCGCCATAGATCCTGGAGGGCGAGGTCGACTGCCAGTACAGCCCCCATTAATGTTAACAAGTGTAGCAGTTAAATCTTTGAACACTAATTGTAGCTACTTTTTAGTTGCCAGGAAACTCCTGATACAAATGAACCTTGAAGTAATGAATGAAACTGTTGAAGTGGGTGAAACTAACAAAAAACTGCTGAAACTGCACTAACCTGACAGCTGCGAGTGATTACTGATGATCCCTTTAAATAATGTCTCTGGAGCCGGCTTCCTGGTGCTGCACGCCAGCTCTCCCTGTTGGTGTTTTATCTAGGCGGTGAGATATGTGGCGAGAATCAATTTTGCAAATCAGGTGGTCAGTGAGCGTTGCACTCACAGCGCTACATTGGGGCCGGATTTGATGTGCGGCGTTGGATTTGCCTCGCCCCGGTGATACTGGTCTAGCGCCCCCATTAGCGCCATCTACTGTCTCGATGGACCTCCACTGCTTCTAGCTTTTCACCATTTAGAAAGTACTCTGATCTATCCTTTTTGGTCCAAAGTAGATGACCTCACACTTGCCTATATTGAAATTTGCCACAGTTTTGCCCATTCACTTAATCTATTAATGTCTCTTTGTAATTTTATTCTTCCATCTACACGGCTTACAATGCTGCCTATCATTATGTCATAGGCAAACTTGGATATGTGGCTCTCTATCCCATCATCTAAGTCGTTAATAAATACAGTAAATAATTGAGGCCCCAACACAGTTCCCTGTGGGACACCAAGAGTCACATCCTGCCAATTAGAGTACCTGCCCATTATCCCTACTCTCTGTCTCCTGCTGTTCAGCCAATCTCCTAACCAGGTCAATAATTTGCCTTCAATGCCACGAGCTTCAACTTTAGCTAAAGGTCTCTTATGAGGGACTTTATCGAATGCCTTCTGGAAGTCCATATAAATAACATCCATAGACATTCCCCTGTCCACTACTTTAGTGACCTCTTTAAAATATTCAATCAGGTTCATCAGGCATGGGTTTTAAACTGGAATTAACTTTGAACCTGTTTCTAACTCTGCGTGACTTTGAACCCATTTTATTCTGTTCCAGCCTTTATTCTGGTCCAGTTGTTAATCATCTTTTACCTTTATTCTGTGTTTGATGTTTTATTTATGCAGGGCTCCAGGGCAAGCAGAATGGTTAATTGACTTTCTCTATACTGTGCATATGAAGGAAATGATGTAAATGAACAAGAAAAACAGAATTAATTAACAGCCCTTGAGAGATAAATCCTCAAATCCTAGGGTAGGTAATAACTATCTGAATATAAATGGAGACTTGTTTACAGAATGTAGTGTGTGTGAATTGTCTCATTTTAAAACTAGCCTAAATAAGTGCCCTGCATTAGAAAGAACTTAAATTTATATAATGTCTTTCACGTTCTCAGGGCCTCCCAAAGTACTTCACAGCCAGTGATGTACTTTTTGAAATGTAGTCATCATTGCAATGTAGGCAAACGTGGCGGCTAATTTACCCACAGATAATTCTCACAAACAGCGATGAGAAAATTGACCAGATATTTGGCCCAGAATTTCCTGGGTTTCACTTACACAGAAATAATGCCACAATTTATGCGGTTTCTGCGCCAATCTTGCCATTGGGAACTTACGCCCAAATTTCTTGCGGAGTTCATTTGCCTACACCAGAACAAATGAACTGGTGTAAAACAAATGCAAATTCAGCTGTATTATCTTGTATTCTAATTTCTATATTCTAAATAGAGGCTTAAATTAATGGTTGTTTCAGTTATGTCCTAATAAAGTTGATTAAAACTTTAAGTTTTAAAGTGGGGCTCTGGAGTTCCAGACTCTCACCACCCTCTGCGTGAAAAAATTTCTCCTCAACTCACCTCTAATCCTTCTACCAATTACTTTAAATTTATGCCCCCTGGTTATTGACCTCTCTAATAGGTCCTTCCTATCCATTCTATCTAGGCCCCTCATAATTTTATACACCGCAATCAAGTCTCCCCTCAGCCTCCTCTGTTCCAAAGAAAACAATCCCAGCCTATCCAATCTTTCCTCATAGCTAGAATTCTCGAGTCCTAGCAACATCCTCGTAAATCTCCACTGTACCCTCTCTAGTGCAATCACACCTTTCCTGTAATTTGGTGACCAGAACTGTACGCAGCACTGTAGCTGAGGCCTAACTAGTGTTTTATACAGTTGAAGCGTAACCCCCCTGCTCTTATATTCTATGCCTCTGCTAATAAAGGAAAGTAACCTGTATGCCTGCTTAACCACCTTATCTACCTGACCTGCTACCTTCAGGGATCTGTGGACATGCACTCCAAGGTCCCTCTTTTCCTCTACACTTCTCAGTATCCTACCATTTATTGTGTATTCCCTTGCCTTATTAGCCCTCCCCAAATGCATTCTTCTCCAGATTGAATTCCATTTGTCACTTTTCTGCCCACCTGACCAGTCCATTGATATCTTCCTACAGTCTACAGCTTTTTTCCTCACTGTCAACCACACAACCAATTTTTTGTATCATCTGCAAACTTTTTAATCATGCCCCCTACATTGAAGTCTAAATCATTGATGTATACCACAAAATGCAAGAGACCCAGTACTGAGCCCTGCGGAACCCTACTGGAAGCAGCGTTCCAGTCACAAAAACATACGTTGACCATTATCCTTTGCTTCTTGCCACTGAACCAATTTTGGACCCAATTTGCCACTTTCCCTTGGATCCCATGGGCTTTTGCTTTTCTGACCAGTCTGCCATGTGGGACCTTGTCAAAAGCCTTGCTAAAGTCCATGTAGACTACATCAAACACGCTACCCTCATCAACCCTCCTTGTTCCCTCCTCAAAAGATTCAGGGGGAGAAATTTGTGTGGCGTAGCACCACAAGATGGCGCTAAAAAGTCGTTGACTGCATTAACGACAGCTGATGCTGGTTCCAGCACCGCACGCCATATCGGTGTTACTGGTAGCGCTGCCGCTGAAGTGGGTCGCCAGGGACCTTACCATCAGGGAGATCGTGATGTCAATGAGCGTGCAACGCCCGCTGGATGTCCGATCTCCCAACTTCATTACAGTCACTTAACTTAATGGCAGTGCAGAACAACGACAGGGTGAGCTGGTGTCTACCAGCAGGAAGCAGGTTTCAGCAGCGATATTTAAAGGCACCATCCCCAATCAGCAGCAACTAACATGGTTCTGCAGTTTCAGTACCTGTTTGCTACTTCCTGCAACTGAAACAGCTTTCTTTAGTTATTTCAAGTTTTTTTTGTGACAGGGAGTGTTGATTCAAGTGCAGTAGTCACTCATTATTTGTTAAAGGCTTCTGCTCACAACACTTCCTCACAGTCATGTGTGCTGCGGGATTGCAGGATTACCTCAGGAGGATGATGAGGCAGAGAAGGATGAGAAGGAAGAGGACAAGGAGGAGGAGAATGAGGAGGAAGAAGACGAGGCAGAGGAGGATGAGGAGGAAGAGGACAAGGAGGAAGAGGACGAGAACAAAGAAGAGGAGGAGGATGTGGCAAAGGAGGATGAGGAGGAAGAGGACGCAGATGAGGAGATAGAGGACAAGGATGAGGAGGATGATGAGGAGGAGAGGATGAGGAGGAGGAGGAACCAGAGGGAGGGTGGAGGCAGCAAGACAATCGGCCTTCTGGACGGGCTGTCCGTGACTGGCTCGTCAGACTCTGATTCACATGAATGAAACCCCAGATCCCTGTAGCTCACCACATTCCCATCATACAATCCCTGTCTCACGCCATATCACAGCGTCCTCCTGGGTGCAAAGGTGAAATGAGAGAGACCACAACAAATTCCAAACACACTTAATAAATGTATCTATAAACGTATCACACATATGACATGAATTCTAATAACTAATGAACCCTGTACCTGCCCTAGTTGAACAGCTGTCGTTGTGTGCAAGGTGTGAGATGTGGGTGTGGGTGTCGCTAGGTAAAAATTGTTGGTGGGTGAGTGCTGGGGCTGTGGTGCATTGAGCAGCATGTGAAACTTGTGGTACAGATGGTGGTATGTAGCATTTGTTGAAGCCTTCACTCAATCTGACCACCCATGTGAGCTTGTTAAACTTCTTCCTGCACTGGGTGTGGGTCCTGGAACCACAGTGCTTCCCATGATGTGGTGTGCCATCTCCCTCCACATAATCCGGCAGACCTGTGGCAAGGGCCTCCTGCCAGTTGGCAGGTACAGGACTGCCCGCCTTCTCTCCACCGCTAAAACCAGTGCCTCCAAAGCTTCATCGGAAAACCTCCGGGCTCTCTCCCTGGGGCGGCGATCTGCCATCAGGATTTGTAAATAAGTGCTCCTTCACCTTGTCCTTCTTCTTATGGTTGTTGAGGCAGCTGCACACCCAACAATGCTGAGAATGAGGTGCTGCAGCATCAATGAACCTCCCCTTTAAAAAAGCTGGTGTCAATCATTACTTGCGTTTAAACTACACCCGATATTGGTCCATCTTTTCAGTGTAATGCCAATGAGCTTGGGTTTTTAGATGAGAATCATGGCTGCAATCATTTTAATAAGAAATTAGGATGAATTTTGCGTCCAGTCTAGATGATTTTCAAATGGCGCTACTTCACCATTTTTAGTCTAAACACTCCTTGGCTATAACAAATTTCTAGACCTCAATCAATTTAGTCAGACATGACCTTCCCTTAACAAATCTATAACAAGTTTCAGCGGGAGTATCTCGAGGAAATTTGCAGATAGCGATGTTTCAGTGTAAAACCGGCATAAATCAATTACGTGCGAATTACCTTGGAAAAAATGATGCCAATCCACTCTTACGTTGTAGGTACACCAAAAAGTTCCAGTCTGTTTTAGTTGTGTTGGTTGAGGGATAAATATTGACTAGGACACCAGACAAACTCTCTTGCTCTTCAAATAGTGCAATGGCATCTTTTAACATCCACCTGAGAGAGCAGACAGGGCCTCAGTTCAATACCTCATCTGAAAGATAGCACCACGGAGAGTGCAACACTCCCTCACTATTGCAGCCAAGTATTAGCCTAGATTATGTGCTCAATTCAAGAGTGGGACTTAAACCCATGACCTTCCTAGCTAGAGTGCTACCACT
Organism: Somniosus microcephalus; assembly: GCF_052327205.1. Lineage (NCBI taxonomy): Eukaryota > Metazoa > Chordata > Chondrichthyes > Squaliformes > Somniosidae > Somniosus > Somniosus microcephalus. The sequence goes on along the minus strand of NC_140999.1, from coordinate 27,059,499 downwards.
GAGCTAAGGCTGACATCTAATTTGTTGTTATTTACTTTCCAACAATGAACCTGATTTATTTCACAGATGATGTAAAACATGTGGTGCAAAATTTTAAATATCCAGGAAACAATTAAATATACATTTGTTGAGAGACTTCCTTAGTGTACTGAGAATTATAACTGATCACCTTACTGCCGCAAGTCTTAATCAGCTTCTTAATTGGCTGCAATAAGCTGCCAGATTCAGAGCACCATTTAATGGTTTCCTGATTCACATTTGCATTTAGATTATACAGTACTTCAAAAAATACCCTTTGGTTCCACTGTATCTGTGGTTGAATGTTGTTGGTCTGGATTAGGTAATGAAGATTTTTTTTTCACAGATTGAGGAATTTGGTCACTGATTAGTCTTTTCTACAGCAACTCTTCAGACTAAGGTTAGCCTTTTGTTTAAAAGCCATTTCTGTTGGTGCTTGATACATATTTTGAACCATTAACTGGCACAGTAATACATAGTAAATAGAAAGATTCATTCAGTAGATATATTCTTTAAAACCTCATAGATGTAAACTAACATTTCTAATTATATAAATGTCCCAACCAGCTTTATGGAAGAATAAGAACATAAGAAATAGGAGCCTCCGCCATTCAATAAGATCATGGCTGATCTGATCTTGGCCGCAACTCGACTTTTCTGCCTGTTCCCCATAACCCTTGACTCTCCTGTAGTTCAAAAATCTGTCTATCTCCGCCTTGAATATATTCAATGACTCAGCCTTCCAAAGATTCACGACCCTCTGAGAGAAGAAATTCCTCCTCATCTCCATTTTAAATGGGTGACCCCTTATTCTGAAACTATGCCCCCTAGTTCTAGATTTGTTTTAAAGTTATAAAATACCCTGTTTCCTTACCCTGCTGACAATCACACACATACACACACACATATATACACACAAGCACACACACACATATACAGATATACACACTCATATATTTACACACACAAACACGAACACACACACACACACACACATAAATATCAAGTATGATAATCACACCTAAAATGGGAGTTTCCAGCAGGAATAGATGTAGCATATGTGCCTGCACATAAATGTGTAATTAGCTCAAAACAAAAAGAAAAAATAAGTTAAAAAAATTCTCTAGGAAGAACTACAAATGAGACACAAAAGTATTTTCAGTCTGTTTGGTAAACTCAACTCTGGTTATAATTACTGTAAACATGGTTGGAGGGACCAGCATTCACCTGTGAGTTGCAGCAATGAGCCACTGAAAAGCAGGTGAATGACCGTTTGATTAGAATTTAAAATCAAAACAAACAAAATGCATTAGAACTAAATACAATTTGGTAGAACAGCCACAAACTCTGAACTTACTACTCTAGAAGATATAGTTGCTGAATTCAAGGAAATCACTGTTTGTCTTGACAAAGGGTTTGACCCGAAACGTTGACCCTACTTTCTCTCCACGGATGTTGCCTGGCCAGCTGAGTTTTTCCAGCATTCTCTGTTGTTATTTCGGATTTCCAGCATCTGCAGTATTTTGCTATCGTACTGCTCTTTGATTTGTTTGATTAGCAGAGTTTTATTGGACTTACACTCCTTTTTTGTTCCCTCCTATTTAGGCTCCCACACCCCACACATTATTGGCTGGCTAAGAAGGCAGTCTAAGACTTCTACCTGTGCACTGATAGTGGAGCATTGTTTTATAATCCATTGTCCAAAGGTAATGCATCTTGATTTACCACAACTTCATTTCTTCTCATTCTTGGTGGTATCCTGCACTATGAACTTTTGCTCTTCATCTAGATTTCTCAATAACAAAATATCCCAACTCGAGCACTTTACAATGAGGAAACCTTGCCACTCAATAGCAAATGATGGTTTAATTTTTAATTTGGATCTTACCAGCATGTAGCAAGTGCAACAACAGATTACATGACAGGAATGATCTCAAATCAAAATTGTTGGAATGATAAAATCTAAAAAATGGTCATATGGACAAACATCCAGATTTTTACTATCTTTGACGTGGCTTCAGTTATGTTCCTTCTCAACATTGAATAACCTGAATAGTCAAACAGCTGATATTCTTCAGGAAATAGACTTATAGCCTCCAGCAAAGCACAGTTTTAACTATCATTGAATCTTGGTACATACCCTTTAGAACACCATGGTTCAGCAAAGCTGTCATATCGACTCCCAGTATTAATGTACTCGGCGCCTTTAACTTAAAATTACCTTTTTGGCCAAGTTTAAATTTGAGTTTGTCTCATTTCTTATTTTTCAGCGTCATCTCAAAAAGGACTAAAAAAAGGTTTTTTATTCAACATTGGAAAGTTTTTGGGAGAAAGAGTGGCTTTTTAGCTGGATTCAATGAAAGCCATCCAGTTTATTAGCCTTAATTATGATCCAGTGCACCAGCTTTAATATAAAATTAAAAAATCTCAGGGGTTTCATGACTCCAGACTCTCAACCACCCCCCCCCCCCCCCACCCTAACCAAGGAATACTTATGCTAGCATGTTCATGGAGGTGGAGTGCCATGTGTAAGGAGTGTGCACAATTTAGTATCTTCCTGCTTAACATCACAACTTAAGCTTTTTAAAATTCCCATGCTTTCCCATTAGGAGAAGTTGTTCAGTTGTTCACACTGGCTCAAACATTTTACAACTTAAACTAAAACAGAAACTTTAACATTTCTCACTGACTAATCTCAATCAAGAGGGGCGGGCAATGACTATTGCTCACTTATGGTAATATTGAAACAAAAACAAAATACTGCGGATGCTGGAAATCTGAAATGAAAACAGAAATTGCTGGAAATACTCAGCAGGTCAGGCAGCATCTGTGGAGAGAGAAACAGAGTTAATGTTTCAGGTCAATGACCCTTCATCAGAACTGGAAAAAGCTGGAGATGGAACAGATATTTAAGCAAGTGCAGGGGCAGGGAAAGGGGGGAGGGGAGGAAAGAACAAAAGGGGAAGGTCTGTGATAGGGTGGAAGGCAGGAGAGATTAAGAGACAAAAGGTATGATGGTGCAAGGCTAAAGGAGAGGTAATGGCACAAGTTAAGAAACAAAAGATGGCTCTAGATGAGGTGTAAATGGCACTGGCAGAATGAAATACAGTTGCCAATATTGACCTGGACAAGTTTATGGACACAGTTTGTTCCCCATTGCAGGAGAACCATGTTGCTCATCCCAAAGTAGACGTAATACATTACAGAGGTACCACTGTCATGGTGGAACAGTACAGGCTTGATCTAAGCAATATGGTTCCCAGGCAAACTAGCAGTCTTCCCAGCTCAACAATATTTGAGGAGAGGGGATTTAAACTCACAATGAACATTGCACCATCTAAAAATCTCTCCCTTCATCAATTATCCAGGTACCAATTTTAAATGTGTTTCTTCTTTTTCATGCAATGAGATGAGCCCCTCCCAGTCTGACTTGTTGGCTTAGGCTCTGAGGCTTAGGCAGTCCCTCAGAACCGAGGATGACTTGTTGGCACCAGCATTGCCATTACATTGCCATCCCCAGGGGGATATTCCAGGGTATTGGCATTGAGTAGGTTACGCATTCTGTACCTTAGCTCCATTTCTTGCTTTTTTGGGGGTAAGGAAGGACTTGTAAACCATTACAATCCGGTTAGGAATGACTTTCCTGACACCTGCCCTACATTTGTGGGACCTGCAGCTAGCTGCTGTTGCTATGATACCGTTTCTATATTTATAACTTGGCGGGGGTTGAGTTTGAAATCATTTCACAGCAAATCCATCACTGTGACGTCAGGGAAATTGGTTGAAACAACGGTGTGATGGCTATCTGCAATAGGCAAGTAGCATGACAGCAAAGGCACCATTTCTACCAAATGACTCCGTCCAGGAATGTTACACCACTGTGAGATTTCCAATAACCGATACCGGTCGCTCTGGTCGGTGGATTTAATCAAAAGTCACGAAGCGTTGTTAAATGCAGCCAGAAGAGATGCTGTAATTTTGCTCAAGTCAATCGGAAATGCATCCAAGCAATGGATCAGCAGACCTTCTAATATCCTGCTGCTGTATTACCGCTGGAAATGGGCTGATGCTCTTAATGACATCGTCAATCTGTACCGAAGGTAAAGCTTTAGATGATCGTTTCGGTGGTTTTGATGTGGGGTTTTTTCCAGAGACATTTATAAAATTGCAGAGTGGCGCAACTCACTGTAAAAAAATGCACTGCGGGTGCATTCTCAATCTAGACTAGAAATAAATGAAAAAATCCGCAAGCACAATTGAGTGAGAGCCACTGAGGGAGTTGACATTTGAAAATAGTAACAGATTAGTGTTTCTATATGTGAAGTGGTTACTTTATACACCGGCAGATGTGTAATCACAATACAGTCCTGGACAGTCAATCTTGCATTTGTTGACAGCAATGTGTTGAAAAGTTTCTGTTGTTCCATTTTTGGGTGTTTCTCAAAAATTATTCCGCTCTTTAATACCGCCTCTACGATACATGTCCCCGGTCCGAGGAGACTGGTTTATTTAAAACTGCAAGAGTATCAGGGGGAAGTGCAAGTGATGTCTCGAAACCATTAAGAAAACTGTGGCCTTAATGTTAATGAGGAATCTAAATTATTTGACGGGGTTGGGGCTGTCAGCTCCCTGAGAAAGTTATTAAACCTTCTGGTTGTAAATTAACTCCAGGTCCACGAGTGTGCTGATTGGAGAATGCTTGTCTGATCACATAAAGTCCCGGTGGTCAGACTGGACGTGCGATCTTAAATGGGGTCAATAAATCTGTAGCCGAGAGGTGACCCAGTTACCAGTAACTAACCAGTGCTTCGAACCGGAGCATTTAGTACATACATCATCATAAATGCGGCACCAGTGCTTTGTAACAACCTCATCTAAGTAATTGCCTGTGATCTTTGTCATTTTCACCTGTGCACCGATACGAGGGCAGCGCTAAATAGAATTATTACTTATATTGCCCATTGCTTTATAATCTTGAATAAAGGTCTGGCGAGTGTTATTGCTGCACGTGTCGACGTGGTTGCAGTTGTCACATTTTAAAACAAATATTCGTTCCTGGGGTGTGGGCGTCGCTGGCAAGGCCAGCCAGCATCTATTGCCCATCCCCACTTGCTTTCTGTTCTGTGAGGTGTAATTGAGATGAGAATGCCCCCAATCCAAACAGGACCTCAATTTACTTGAGGACATGGATATAGACCAGAGCAGACACATCGAGCTTCTATGTGCTATTTTTGTAATAGACTACAGGATACCAGAATGATGTTTCACAGGTTCAGATGATTAATATATTGTAGCTTTTCGGTGCTAATTTTGTTGGTGTGATGTATGTGACTCATTCCTGCACCTTGTGAGTTATACACGTGAGAGATATTTTTGACTATAACCTTGCTCTCTGGCGTACTGTTGTACTTGGTACAGATAGGAGCTACACTTTAAAAAAATGCATTTTTAATTGTTGCTCTTTTTCTTGCTCTATTGGACTATTCATTATCAAATGTTCTAAATGTGTATTTCAGCTCCATGTAATGTGGAAGAAGACATGATGATTAATAATGGGAATCAAACGTAGTCATAGAGCTAGCCATTGCTTGGCACTTATGTGACGCAAATGTTCCCTGCCACTTGTCAGTCCAAGCCTGGATGTTGCCCAAGTCCTGCTGTAGGTGGGTATGGGCTGCTTTGTAAACTGAGAAGTTGTGACTGGTTCAGAACTAAAGAAAAAAAACTGCAAATGCTGGAAATCTGAAGTAAGTACAGAAAATGTTGGAAACAAACAGCAAGTCAGCCAGCATCTGTAAAGAGAAAAGACCGGTTACCGTTTCAGATGTATACCCTTCTTCAGGACTGTTCTGAAGTGGGCTATCGACCTGAAATATTAACCTGTCTTTCCTTATTTGACTGATCTGTGTACTTCCAGCATTTTCTATTTTTATTAGAGAATTAACAAGCCTCTTCAAGTGAGACTAAAGAGTGATAGAAAGTGTTGCTCCAGTTTAGTGGGTATATGGAGTGAAGGGTTGATGAAGAAGGTTGTAAGTTATTTTGGGATTTCACTCAATGTCTTTTGGGGTGGTAAAGAGAAATCATGCAGAGTTTTCTCTGCTAAGATTAGATAAGTTAATAAGATAAATATGAATAAGAGAGGCCATTCTTTGCTCATCCATATAGGAAAATGTACAGCCTCCACCATCACAGCATCGCCTGGTTCTTTCGCCCTATGGCGCAGGTACATGTGAAGGCCTGATGAAGCACAAGTTGTTAACCAATTAGGGTTATATGCTCATTCTTTTTTATGGAAAACAAATGGATGGTTCTTCTTGGTGAGACCGCACCTTGAGTATTGTGTGCAGTTTTGGTCGCCTTACCTGAGGAACGACGTTCTTGCCATGGAAGGAGTGCAGCGAAGATTCACCAGGCTGATACCTGGGATGGCAGGAATGACGTATGAGGAAAGATTGTGTCGATTGGGCTTATACTCACTGGAGTTTAGAAGATTGAGAGGGGATCTCATCGAAACCTATAAAATTCTGTCAGGCCTGGACAGACTAGATGCAGGAAGGATGTTTATGATGGCCGGGGAGTCCAGAACCAGGGGTCATAGTCTAAGGATAAGGGGTAAGCCATTTAGGACTGAAATGAGGAGGAATTTCTTCACCCAGAGAGTGGTGAACCTGTGGAATTCTCTGCCACAGAGGGCGGTGGAGGCCAGTTCATTAAATATATTCAAGAAAGAGTTGGATATATTTCTTAAGGCTAAAGGGATCAAGGAATATGGGGAGAAGGCAGGGACAGGGTACTGAATTTGGATGATCAGCCATGATCTCATTGAATGGCGGAGCAGGCTCGAAGGGCCGAATGGCCTACTCCTGCTCCTATCTTCTATGTTTCTATGTATTACCACAATCACAGTATATTATGCTTTACATGGTACTGAATGGTAATGAACAGCCATCAAGCCTGATTGGCTACACCTGCCAAGATGCTGGGAACCATATTTTGAGGCACTGTCACATTTAACTGGCAGTGATGGTGGGAAACTTTGTTGATACACCAATAACAGTTTGCATTTATATGATACTTTTAACATAAAAATAAAATGTACCAAAGCTCTTCACAATGTAAATAGATGGGGGAATGGATGTTAAGCCATAGAGGGAAAATTAGGAAGGGTGACTGACAGCTTTGTCAAAAAGATGAGTTTTTAAGAAAGATGGGAAGAGAAGCAGAGAGGTTAAGGGTTTCTAGAGGGAGCTTCAGAGATGGGGCCAAGAGAGTTGAAGGAATTGCCACTAATGGTAGGTCAGAGGGAAGGGGAGATGGACAAAAGGCCATTGTCACAACACCTTAAGATGCAAAAGAGGATATAAAGCTGGAGGAAGTTGCAGGAATAGGATGGAATGGAGGGATTTGAACACAAGGATGAGGATTTCAAATTTTATGCGTTGGGGGATAGGAAACCAATATAGATTCGTGAGAAAAAGGGAGAGGTGAAATGACGAGTGGGGCTTAGCCTGGCACAGGATATATGTGGTAGAATTTTGGACAAGTTGCAATTTATTGAGGGTGAAGGATGGTAAACAGGCAAGGATGGTATTGAAATAGTCAGTCTAGAAGTGGCCACGCCGTGGATAGGTTGTAAGTGACGGAGGGACTGAGATAAAGGTGGAAATGAGAGGCGTTGCAAAGGTGGAAGTAAGTGGTCTTAGTGAAGGACAAGATGTGGGATTTGAAGTTCAGCTCTCAGCCCAACATAACACCAGGCCTGTGAATGGCCTGGTTCAGAGGGGGATGGAGTCACTGGCAAGAGAATTTACGATGGGGAACAGTAATGATTACCTTGGTCTACCCCAAGGTCATTGACAGTCCTGATACAAACCACTTCCAACTGTGAAGTGATGCAAAAATGCAGCATTAATCTGACTCTATAATGTACCAAAGCTGAGAGATATGAGACCCACTCAGGGAGCCTCCCCCACACCACTTATGCTTGACACCATATGCAGTATAACTCCAGTGCTGTGTGAAGCTAGGTCTTAAAGTGCTACCACAGCCTAACAGAATTCCTGGGCACTTTATAATCTTACTGAAGTGTATTTTTAAAGCAATGAAGAAGAAGTGGAAACTGACACCTGTGCTTTCACATTAAAAAGACAGCTTCCAAAGGACTGCAGCTCTACACGTGCAGAGTGCAATTCAGCATCTGCAATATTATCTCATCTACTGGTTTCAGATGGCAGTGCAGTATAATGACATTCTTACATATATCCAGCATTCTCTGAATACTCTTCAATATAAAAATTCATCCCAGCTTACACATATAAGGTCTGAGTCCCCAATCAGGCACTCCTGGTAAGGGTCGGCCTTCACAGGGAATGTTGGTCAGGAACTCACTTGACCTTTCATCCATTTAAATTAATGTTTGACAAATATAAATTGACTTTAAGGAGGCTATAACGCACTGTAAATCATTTTTATAAATTTATATATGCAACAAGTTAAATATTAAAAGAAAGTATACTTCCAGGGAGACAGTATTTCAGTTGTTAAATACTTTTTCCTTAGAACTGGCATTACTTACTGAAAATGGCAAAAGCCATTCAATTGAATGATTTTCATGTTAACTCCATGATTAACCAAGAAAACACTGCATTAGGGTTAGGGAGTGTGGGTGTATTTTGACAAAATGGTAAAACAAGTGATTTTTTAAAATGTACTAAAATAAGAAGCGAATACTATGTAGTAAATCAGATATAACTTTTTTCTGCCTAGTGAAGCTTCTAGACCTTGGAATTAATTCTGCCATTCTTAGTACTATTAATTACTTCCTTATTAATATTTGTGTGGTGGAAACCTTTGTGTGCTAGACTACTTTCCATGGTATTGCAACTTCCAACGAGAATTAGTTTCATCTTTGTCAGGGCGAGGCTGGTTCGGGACCCAAGTGCAGACAGACGAGGCGAGAAGCAGGTATGCAGTCTTAAATAAAAGTACTTTACTAGAATCACACAGGTAAACAGTTACAAACATAGGAGCTCAAGACAAGCTACCACTAGGCTTGTCAAGACTGAGCACAGAGGGATGAAACCACAGAACTTAAATACAAGCAAAAACAGGTGAAACCAATAAACCTGATAAAAGGCAGTTAAGTAATAAACACAGGAGAAACTAGTAACAATTAGCAAAGGGAAAAAAACAAGTGAAGGTGCCATCTAGGGGTTACTGAGGGAACTAACCGGCACCCTCACAGGACCCCCTCCCCTAGGAACAGCTCCTGACGTTCCTCCTGGACGATCAGGGTGGCGACGGCAAAAATCCCTGATGAGTTCAGGATCCAAAATGTCCTGGGCCGGAACCCAGGAACGCTCTTCAGGACCATAACCCTCCCAGTCGACCAGCTATTGAATGCTCCTCCTAACCCGGCGACTATCAAGGAGGTAACGGACAGTGTAGGCTTGCTGACCATCAATCATGCGGGGTGGGGGGGGGGGAGGTCTGGAAGCAGGAACCAATGGAATGGTAAGTACCGGCTTGAGGTGAGAGACATGGAATGTGGGATGTATCTTCATCGACCGAGGAAGGAGGAGCCGGTAGGCCACAAGGTTTACTTTTTCCAAAATCCTAAAAGGTCCGATGAACCGGGGAGCCAACTTGTGGGACTTCACATGGAGCGGAAGATTCCGGGTAGACAGCCAGACCTTCTGTCCGGTCCGGAACCGAGGAGCTGGGCGGCAGTGTCGGTCAGCCTGCAGTTGCCCTGGCAGAGATTCAAAAGTCTCTTAGCTGCCTCCTGTCCACTCACAGGATGGTCAAAGACTTTGCTCATCTCTTCGACGAAAAGGAGAATGTCCGAGCAGACGAAAGATTGCTGCTCCCAGATAGCGGTAGCCCAGGCGAGAGCTTTTCCCGAGAGTAGTGATATGATGAACGCTACCTTAGAGCGGGGTGATAGGAACATGGAGGGTTGGAGTTCAAAAACTAGGAAGCGCTGGGTCAAGAAGCTACGACACTTGCTCGGATGACCATCATAGCGCTCTGGCGCGGGTAGGCGAGGCTCTCGGTGAGTCTGGAGGTCGGCGACCGGTGGGGTACTACCCAAAGGAACTGACTGAGGAGGAACATCCTGAGCAGAAGCCGCAGCGGCTGGGTATTGAATGGTCTGAGTCCACGTATTTACCTTGTCCGAAATGCTTTGGAGAAGTTGCTCAAGGCGGCCGAGGAAAGCACCTTGATGGGAGAGAATAGAACGAAATTCCTCCATCACTGCTGGGTCCATACTGGCTCAATCTTGCTGTCAGGGTGAGGCTGGTTCTGGACCCAAGTGCAGACAGACGAGGCGAGAAGCAGGTATGCAGTCTTAAATAAAAGTACTTTACTAGAATCACACAGGTAAACAGTTACAAACATAGGAGCTCAAGACAAGCTACCACTAGGCAAACAGCTTGTCAAGACGGAACACAGAGGGAAGAAACCATAGAACTTAAATACAAGCAAAAACAGGTGAAACCAATAAACCTGATAAAAGGCAGTTAAGTAATAAACACAGGAGAAACTAGTAACAATTAGCAAAGGGAAAAAAACAAGTGAAGGTGCCATCTAGGGGTTACTGAGGGAACTAACCAGCACCCTCAGAATCTTAGCTTTTGATATTTTCTCTTGAGACTACTTATTTACATTGTACATCAGAAAATGTCATTCTTCAGCTTCATCTGAAAGCATTGCAATCTTACCTTACACAAAGTCATTCCAATTCTTGTTTAGGAATGTAATGAACCCTATTATTTAAGTTTTTCAATTTCTTTCCGGTTTGTCTCTAGTCAGCATTTTTTTCTCCGCAGCCACTTTACCATTGATTACAATGCATTTATCTGAAGGATTAATGATTTTAACAATTCACACTGAATTTCTTGACATTCATTGGACCTGACAATAACATCCCAATCTCTTCCCTTGGTGTGGATCTGTTTCTCCATCATTTTACCCAACCACTTAGAATAGGCGGTCACTTTTCTTATCTATTCAGGCTAATACAATGTCCCCAAGGTAATGGCCTAGATACAATTTATGTTTTGTAATATGAGCTCTACAAAGAGCTTGAATAGGCATCTCCACCCATCTGACTCAATCCTATTTGTTATTAGCTCAGTGTACTGTTATGGCTATTTTTTCCACTTCTGACCTGTATCATATTTTAATACAATACAAATCATTCACTACACGTAGATGGAATTAAATTGTTTTAGTTCACCAGAGTTACCTTCCAATCGCTTTTTCAATCTTTGTACAGATCTCTTAAGCAATTTGGCAGTCACATCTTTATTTACAATCTGTTACAATTTGTTACAGCAACATTCAACCCAGTGTGATTATAATGCATACACAAGGCTGTATTTCATTACATCGCTAAACAAGAATTAGAATGATATCATTATGATTATAATGCCTTTGGATGAAGCAGGAGAATGACAATGTCTAATGTCCAATATAAATAAGTAAGTCTTGAGAGAACGTATCAAAAGCCAAGATAAAATGAATTTTACTTGTAAAATGCAATACGATGGAGGGCAGTGTAGCACGCAAAAGTTGCCACCAATTCAATTTTTTTTAATTTGCCATATGTAACTAGTACTAGTACAAGTACAATGGAATGCTTATTCCCCGTAGGGACACGTCAGCTATTCTTACAGCGCCGTGTTCAGAAAGTCAATTCAATGGCATCCAGTGGCAGTGGGAGCACGATGTCCCTCAGCCGCTCTGTCCTCCTCATCACCGTGGCCTCCTCCTCACTGTTGCCAGCTCCACGTGTGGTGGCCTGCTTCTCCCGCTCACGATCCGACCTCTGGCCACCATGCCCAGCTCCCCTCCTCCCAGTCGGACTGCGAGCTTCCCGCCAAGGAGCTGTACTGATGTGTACTGATCATTGTACTGATGTGGTGTGTGGTGATTGAGCAGAAAACTTTGATTTTCACTTGCTGCTCTCTGTCCCTTTAGCAGCATTGGGTACACTGAGGGGCGGGGTGCTGCATTCGAGCAGAGCAGGAGCTGGGCTGCCCCAGAGCTTCTTCTGCCCACAGGAGGAGGGAGAGCACTGGCCTGATGTTGGTGCCACACAAATATTAATGATATTAAGAATGGCAGAACTTAATCAGGGTCTCCAAGCTTCACTAGATAGGGAAAAAAGTTTTATTTGATTCACCACATAATGTTCACTTCTTTTTAATATGCATTTTTAAACAATTTGATCAAAGGTAAACAAGTACTATTTTCACAAAGTATGCCCACACTGTTCTCAAATAGACCTCTGTGTATTCCCTTCTGAAGTTAGTGTTTAATTGTCTTGTTTGGATTCAAGGCTTTGTTTCTTTGGTTTTAGAAAGAAATAACCGACATTTATATAACATTTTTTGTGTCCTCAACCACATCCCAAAGTTCTTCACAGCCAAATAATTAATTTTGAGTTGAGTTACTGTTGTTAAGTAGGCAAATTTGGCAGCTGTTTTGCGCACAGCAAGGTCTCACAGACAGCAATGATATAACTGACCAGTTAATCTGTTTTGGTGGTGTTGGTTGAGGGATAAATGCTGGTCAGAAGGCCAGGATAACTGCCCTGCTCTTTGATTTGTGCCATAGGATTCTTTCCAACCCCCTGTATACATTGATTGGCCTGAGTCTCATCTGAAAAATGGCAACTCCAGCAAGGCAGCTTTCCCTCCATTCTGCGCTGAAGTGTCAGTCTAGATTATGGGGGAGGCTATCAACTGCCAGGCGCCCGTTTCTCAACTGAAAAACGGGTGACCAACAGTTGAAAGTCTAGTGGTGACCATTTGTCCATCTGAATCAACTTTCAGACAGGCCTTTAAATGGGTGCCTATCATTCCTGCCCAAAACATTAGGGAGGCTGTTTAGAGACACAAATCAGAGTCCTCCACTTGTTTTAGAATCCCAATGGCAACTTTGCAGGAAAAATGTGTGAAACATGCACAACACAAGCCAGTCTCATTTTCCCAGGCATTGAGAGGCCTAACCAGCAGTCCTTATAGAAACCATTGAAGGCCTCTCTCAAAATATTTTAAAATATATATTTGTGGAGCCAGAAGGAGCAGGGGTGCCACATGAAAATCTTTCTGCCTGTTCCAGCTCATTCTCTGGAAATCTGAAACAAAATAAAATAAAAATTGTACAGCAGGTCAGACAGCATCTCTGGAGGGAAAAGAAGGGTTTAGGAAAGGCATTTGCTGTTTAATGTTATGGAACAGGTTAGATGGACCAGTGTGGTTTTTTTTATTCATTGATGGGATGTGGGCGTCGCTAGCTAGGCCTGCATTTAGTGCCCATCCCTAATTGCCCTTGAGAAGATGGTGGTGAGCCGCCTTCTTGAACCGCTGCAGTCCATATGGTGTAGGTACACCCACAATGCTGTTAGGAAGGGAGTTCCAGGATTTTGGCCCAGCGACAGTGAAGGAACGGCGATACAGGTCCAAGTCAGGATGGTGTGTGGCTTGGAGGGGAACTTGTAGGTGGTGATGTTCCCATGCGTCTGCTGCCCTTGTCCTTCTAAGTGGTAGAGGTCGCGGGTTTGGAAGGTGCTGTTGAAGGAGCTTTGGCGAGTTGCTGCAGTGCATCTTGTAGATGGTACACACTGCAGCCACAGTGTGCCGGTGGTGGAGGGAGTGAATGTTGAAGGTGGTGGATGGAGTGCCAATCAAGCGGGCTGCTTTATCCTGAATGGTGTTGAGCTTCTTGAGTGTTGTTGGAGCTGCACTCATCCAGGCAAGTGGAGAGTATTCCATCACACTCCTGACTTGTGCCTTGTAGATGGTGGAAAGGCTTTGGGGAGTCAGGAGGTGAGACACTCGCCACAGAATTCCCAGCCTCTGGCCTGCTCTTGTAGCCACAGTATTTATATGGCTGGTCCAGTTCAGTTTCTGATCAATGGTAACCCCCAGGATGTTGATAGTGGGGGATTCAGCGATGGTAATGCCATTGAATGTCAAGGGGAGATGGTTAGAGTCTCGCTTGTTGGAGGTGGTCATTGCCTGGCACTTGTGTGGTGCGAATGTTACTTGCCACTTGTCTTTTCATTTTCAGATGTTTTTATGATACCACTGTGGGGTTTTTTTGACTTGTGGTCTAGAGAGCATATTGACTGATAATGTTGTTCAATCATTCATTTGAAAATTCTTCATGTAAATTAAAGGATTTATTATGTGGCTGAAACAGCAAAGTTACCATCACATCAATGAAATAGGGTATACATGTTTCAACTGTCAATTTTTCTGAAAGTGGAAACCGTTTTCTGTCGCTATATTGTAGATGGAGTGGTACAGAGTCTGCAGAAGCTACCAACAGCATCACCGCCCTTCGACGGAACTGGAGTGGAAAAGTATATGAACTCCAGAGAAAAGGGGTTACTGTTATTGAACTGAATTCTATTGAGCAGCAACATGTGAAGTTTATCTCAGAATTTATATATTTACAAAAAAGAAATCTACGGCATGCCGCAGTCACCACTGAGGTAAGAAATTGTCACTGTCAAAACTATTTGTAATAAATTTGTTAACAATATAAAGATGTTCCCTTCTATAGAAGGCTTCCAATTCATCTCATCGTGTCTGACAGCTGGAGCCAGCAAAACACCCAAGGAATTAATTAATAGCTGGTTCCCCACATGGTGAATGCAGAGAAGACAAATCGCTGCAGATTGGAGTTCAAGGTCTCAACCACAGCATGCATTGACAAAGCTATGGCTGAACTTAGGTTCTCAGCAAAGGTGCCCCCACTACAAAGAACCTTGGAGTAGCCACCTTCTCCATGGTTATCTGTAGCTTGGTCAGGTGGTCATCCATCACCACACAGATGTGGTTTGTGAACTCCTTCAAAGATACTATGCAGAATGTTTAGTACACTCTCAAATGATTGCCTGAACTACTGATGCGAGCTACCAAGTTGTATTTATTGACAGGCCCACTCAGTTCCAAATCCAAGGCCTTAGGAGCGACAGGAGCCCTCAAATTGTCTCTCCAACTAGTAGGTTGTGGCTCCTCAAATTCCACCACTAGTTGCTACTAATGACCCACACTGTTTACCAAGTACTCTGTCCAACTGCACCCCACCCAGGGAGTGGGTGTATCTGTTTAAGCTACCCACTGTAGGAACGCGTGATGCGGGAGTCTAGACATTGAGCTCTGCCACTTTCTACTATTGGGAACTTATAGGAGCAGAACAAGTTCTAGAATGTTGGCTGTAACACCCCTTGAAAAACTGCGTACATCCATTATATTATGCTGCAGTCCTACCTGTGTGTGAAGGAGTGACCATGATTAAGGAAATAAAAAATGATAAACAAAGGATAATACTACCCACAAGCTTGGGAGACCTCTGACCTCACTCCCTCTATAGCATTCATATTTAGAATCTCTAGGATCCTCTTTATCAGGAGCCAAATGTCATATGTTAACTAACTCTCCCTCCAGTTTGCTTGTGAGGCTGCCATTTTGTGCAGCCTACGCCTGCCACATCTCATTCCTAGGCAGCCAGTCTGCTTCCAGTCTTCTACCAATACCACTATAACAAGCCATTAGGAGGTACACCAGAGCAATACAGTGTTGATTCCTGTCTCTTTTCTCTCACTCACCATGGGGAAGCATCCATCCTTCACTTTACTCTTTTGCTTGATAGCTTGGTTGAGATTGTGAACTTGCCATAATAAGACATGGTTCAGTTTCAATAGCCCAAATGTAACGGGGGACGAGCATCAAGCTCGGCCCGCTTGCTGACGTGAGGCCTGGGTCATTTTAACTCTCAGGTCTTATTTCCTTATTTAAATAAAGCCCAACTTTAAACTAATTAGTGGGGGGGGGGGGGGGCGGGAGGTTTCAGGAGAGCAAAAAGTAAAAATGTCAGCGGAGAAGGCAATAGAGCAAGGTAGCAGTGGGGTAGAGTGTGCCAGGAAGGGACAGAATGTATAAAGATAAAGGTAAAGTAGTAAAGGGGGTAAAAGCAGGAATAAATTGTCACAAAACATATTTAAAAGTTCTTTATCTGAATGCACGCAGCATTTGTAACAAAATAGACGAGTTGACGGTACAAATAACTACACATGGGTATGATCTGGTGGCCATTACAGAAACATGGCTGCAAGGTGACCATGACTGGGAACTAAACATCCAGGGGTATTTGACAATTAGGAAGGACTGACAGAAAGGAAAGGGAGGTGGGGTGGCTATGTTAATAAAGGATGGAATCACTGCAATAGTGAGAAATGATATTGGGTCAAAGGATCAGGATAGTGAAACAGTTTGGGTGGAGATAAGGAATAATAAGGGGAAAAAGTCACTAGTGGGCGTAGTCTATAGGCCTCCTAACAGTTGCAACTCTGTTGGTTGGAGTATAAATCAGGAAATAGTTGGGGCTTGTAATAAGGGAACAGCTATAATCATGGGGGATTTTAACTTTCATATTGACTGGACAAATCAAATTGGGCAGGGCAGCCTTGAGGAAGAGTTCATAGAGTGCATTAGGGCCGGGTTCCTTGAGCAGTATGTTACTGAACCAACCAGGGGGCAGGCAATCTTAGATCTGGTCCTGTGTAATGAGACAGGATTAATAAAAAATGTCCTAGTAAAGGATCCCCTTGGAATGAGTGACCATAACATGGTTGAATTCCAAATTCAATTGGAGGGTGAGAGAGTTGGATCTCAAACCAGCGTACTAAGCTTAAATAAAGGCGACTATGAAGGTATGAGAGCAGAGTTGACTAAAGTGGACTGGGAAAATAGATTAAAGTGTAAGACGGTACATGAGCAGTGGTGTACATTCAAGGAGATATTTCACAACTTTCAAGAAAAATATATTCCACTGAGGAAAAAGGGGCGTAAAAGAAGACAGCCATCCGTGGCTAAGTAAAGTAATAAAGGATAGTATCCAACAGAAAACAAGGGCATATAAAGTAGCCAAATCTAGTGGGAGGATAGAAGATTGGGAAGCATTTAAAAGCCAGCAAAGAATAACTAAAAGATTAATTAAGAAAGGGAAGATAGATTATGAAAGTAAACTAGCAAAAAATATAAAAACAGATAGCAAGAGTTTCTACAGTTATATAAAAAGAAAAAGGGTGGCTAAAGTGAATGTTGGTCCCTTAGAGGACGAGACCGGGAAATTAGTGGTGGGGAACATGGAGATGGCAAAAACGCAGAACAAATATTTTGTATCAGTCTTTACAGTAGAGGACATTAAAAAAAATCCCAACACTGGACAAACAGGGGGCTATAGGGGGGGAGGAGCTAAACACGATTAAAATCACTAAGGAGGTGGTACTCGGTAAGATAATGGGACTAAAGGCGGATAAATCCCCTGGACCTGATGGCTTACATCCTAGGGTCTTGAGAGAAGTAGCGGTGGGGAGTGCGGATGCATTAGTGGTAATTTTCCAGAACTCCCTGGATTCAGGTAAAGTCCCAGCAGATTGGAAACCTGCTAATGTAACGCCCTTATTTAAAAAGGGAACTAGATAAAAGGCTGGAAACTATAGACCAGTTAGCCTAACATCTGTGGTTGGCAAAATGTTGGAGTCCATTATTAAGGAAGCAGTAACAGGACATTTGGATAAGCATAATTTAATCGGACAGAGTCAGCATGGTTTTATGAAGGGGAAGTCATGTTTGACAAATTTGCTCGAATTCTTTGAGGATGTAACAAACAGGGTGGATAAAGGGGAACCAGTAGATGTGGTGTATTTGGACTTCCAAAAGGCATTTGACAAGGTGCCACACAAAAGATTACTGCACAAGATAAAAAATCACGGGATTGGGGGTAATATACTGGCATGGGTGGAAGATTGGCTATCTAACAGAAAACAGAGAGTTGGGATAAATGGTTCATTCTCGGGTTGGCAATCTGTGACTAGTGGTGTTCCGCAGGGGTCAGTGCTGGGACCCCAACTCTTTACAATCTATATTAACGATTTGGAGGAAGAGACCGAGTGCAACATATCCAAGTTTGCCGACGATACAAAGATGGGAGGGAAAGCAGTGAGTGAGGAGGACATAAAAAACCTGCAAAAGGACATAGGCTAAGTGAATGGGCAGAAATTTGTCAGATGGAATATAATGTTGGAAAGTGTGAGGTTATGCACTTTGGCAGAAAAAATCAAAGAGCAAGTTATTATCTAAATGGAGAGAAACTGCAAAGTGCTACAGTACAAAGGTATCTGGGGGTCCTGGTGCATGAAACACAGAAGGTTAGTATGCAGGTGCAGCAGGTGATCCGGAAGGCCAATGGAATCTTGGCTTTTATTGCAAGGGGGATGGAATATAAAAGCAGGGAAGTCTTGCTTCAGTTATACAGGGTACTGGCGAGGCCACACCTGGAATACTGCGTACAGTTTTGGTTTCCATATTTAAGAAAAGATATACTTGCTCTCGAGGCAGTACAGAGAAGGTTCACTCGGTTGATTCCGGAGATGAGGGGGTTGACTTATGAGGAAAGGCTGAGTAGGTTGGGCCTCTACTCATTGGAATTCAGAAGAATGAGAGGTGATCTTATCAAAACATATAAGATTGTGAGGGGGCTTGATCGGGTGGATGCGGGGAGGATGTTTCCACTGATGGGTGAGACTAGAACTAGGGGGCATTGTCTTAGAATAAGGGGCTGCCCTTTCAAAACTGAGATGAGGAGAAACTTCTTCACTCAGAGGGTGGTAAACCTATGGAATTTGCTATCCCAGAGAGCTGTGGAAGCTGCGACATTAAATAAATTTAAAACGGAGATAGACAGTTTCCTAGCTGATAAGGGAATTAGGGGTTACGGGGAGCGGGCAGGGAAGTGGATGTGAGTCTAGGTTCGGATCAGCCATGATCCTATTGAATGGTGGAGCAGGCCCGAGGGGCCGTATGGCCTACTCCTGCTCCTACTTCTTATGTATGTTCTTATGTTCAACTCTTACCAAACCCAGTGTCAATGAGGCCCCAGCGGGTGGGAGCAGGCAAGCATGGCAGGAGGCTGCTGCCAGGGCCCACTAGGACAGTCCCCAGTAAAGATATGTCTGGGGCGGAGGGGAGGGTCTGGAGTAAATCATGGGGGAGGGAAGCTTAGGGCAGGGGAGGCCCTAGGTTGACTTGTGGAAAGCATTACAATCCTAGTGGGGCCTGCAGAAGCCTCTTTAACTCAGTTTTTTTGGGCCTGCTGCTTCTTTGTGCCTGTAGTTGCTGGCGAGGGGAGCACCAGGCACTGACCTCACTGAAAATTTGTTAAAATGGCGTTGGGGTCTGAATGACATCTTCAGACCCCAACCTTTGCATTTCAATTAGGCCCTTGGTATTAGGCAGTTAGGGCCTGAGATGCTGTATGAATTGCGCTGGTAAAAGTGGCATTGTGCTGCCACGATTTTAACTCCCCACGTGCCCCGTTCTCATCAGGGAGGTTAAAATCGAGGCTAATGAATCAGCAGTCTGTAGAAACTGGATCATTTTCTCTTTTTAACTGCTCACACTGAGACTGGATCACTTACCCTATTTACATTATAAGAATGAGGTTCCAGTGCATCTAGTAAACTGCCGCTCAGCAGAGAGAATCCTTTGTACTGCAAACTACTGAAACTTGAGTTTTGTTTTCAGCAATCTGATAAACATAAAAACAGGAATGGAACAAACAATTTGCATCTTTCCTTCTTTATTTACAACAGGAATTGATACATATGCATAACAAAGAAAGCCGGACTGTTGGGAGCTGTATTTCTGAATCCAATGCTGGTACGTTCATGTTTTATTTTTCTTTATAGTGGTATGCCTTTTCTTTAAATAAACGATACACTGGGTTGCCCCAGTGTCATAAAATGAATAAAAAACAAAAGTGCTGCGTTGAGGGGCACAACTAATAGAAAACTTAAGCAATATTATTTACCCATCCACCAAACACTCCAGTCCCTGTGGTGCCCACCGGTCGCGGAAGGCCTCAAGCGTACCGGTGGACATCCTGTGCTCTTTCTCCAGGGCCTCCCTGGCGCGGAAGAGAGGCAGGCAGCCAGAGTGACCACCCCCATGGGCCACGTCCAACCAGTGGTATATGTTTTGAGACTGCACTGACCATGTTATTTTTCTGGTCGACTTCAGATCATTGATTGCTGCACCATTTTCCTGACGGGTGGCAGTTCTCCTTTGTTCAGTTTTCTCCTTTTCTGAAGGTGCTGACTCATGGAAGGTTCTGACTCATGGAAGGTTCTGAGTCATGATGTAATACGAGTCTCAGGGCACCAGCAGCCTTCAGATACCTCACCAAAGTATCCATTCTTTTTGTGCGAGCTAAACTGTGATCAGGTTATTCAACTTGTGAGAAGCCTAATCAGGTCACATGTAAACTTTGCCACAGGAGTCAATGGCGAGAGAAGGGGGAGGGGATGGGGGAGTTGTGGGTTGGAAGAGAGGGACTAATAAGCATGGAGATGGAGTAGGGTGGAGAGGAGGGGGAGGTGGATGGAATGGGGAAGGAAGAAAGGGGAGGTTGGGGAGGTGGAATCAGGAAGGGGAGAAAGGGCTGAAAACTACTGTGAGGGGCCAAGATGCTAATCAGTAGAGAAAACCGAATAATGATATGCTGTTCAGTAGGCGGTTGGGGGAAGCTGGAGGCTCAGTGAGGTAGGAATGAGGCAGTTAATGCCACTCACTTGGGGGCAGGGGCAAGAGCCAGAATGCTGCTCAGGAGTGGTGCATGCAGGGAGCTATCATGTTGTTCAGTAGTGAGGGTGTACATATGTTGCTGGCAGCCAACTGAAGGAAAGAGAATTTCAGAAAATGATGCTCAGAAGTGGGCAACTTTGTTGACATGATGCTGAGTTGCCCATCTAGGTATTGTGCAAGTCTGGCGCTATCTGCCCAGTGGGTGGGGCAGGAGAGCACGTTACCCAGCGGTTGGGAGTTTAGACAACCTAGTGAGGGGGGGAGATGAGTGTGTGAAAATGTTGGAGGCGAGGCGTGTCGGAAAGGCTGAACAAACGAGTGGTTGAATTAGGGCAAAGTAGATTGATGCATCATGGAAATGGGGCGCAAAGAAAAGTTAGCTAGCAGGGTGGGGTGGAAGGAAAGTTGGGAGAGCTGTGAGGTAATACATTTTACAAATAAAAATTACATTTGGTTTTAAACATAATTTATTACCTTCTATACTTACCTATGACTGGAGAGTCTAGAACTAGGGGCCTCAGGAATTGGGGTCGGCCATTTAGGACTGAGATGTGGAGGAATTTCTTCACTCAGAGGGTTGTGAATCTTTGGAATTCTCTTCCCCAGAGGGCTACAGATGCTCAGTCGATGAGTATATTCAAGACTGAGATCGATAGATTTTTGGGCACTAAGGGAATCATGGCGTATGGGGATAGAATGGGAAAGTGGAGTTGATGTAGAAGTTCAGCCATGATCTTATGGAATGGCGGAGCATCCAATATATAATAGGAATATACCAAAAACATCCTTTCTTTTTTTCTTTAGGACAGTCCTTATTCTGCGTATTTCCAGAATCACTGGTCTGTTTGGAAATGTTCTGCAAAGATGTTATGGAGCTCTCTGAGGAACTGTACAAGAACTCTGTCCATGTGCTGGAATCAAATGCAACAATTCTGCCTGATCCTGCCCAGGAATGGTGGAAAGTAAATCTTCCAGATTGGATGCAGTACATCAGTAGGGTGTTACCTGCATTAGAGGACACAATTATTAACATTCGGAACATAACACATCAGTTTCTGGAATATTTTAAAACAACCTCTATTGCTTGTAGCCTGAAGAGCCATCCAGATGTGGGGTACTATGTCAGTGACTACGGTTTTAAAGAGGCATACATGAAGAAAGTGTGGCACTTGTAATAGATGTGCAGAAAGTTATACAAAGCAATATGGAGGGCGAACAATCTGTGCAAGTCTGTGATGTATGGTTGAATGTAAGTAAATACAAGGAAAGAAAAACAATCCGCTCTCATTTCTTTCATCTCATCCCAAAAAGGTTTGAGGGGAAAGCATGGAAGAGAATCGAGATATATCACCTTTGGAAAGTGAGCCAATGTAATTAGTGCAGTTGTTCTATGATTAGTTGTTCCTTTAAATGAAGTTAAAACACCAGGGTCCATATTTTCAAATGATCATATGTACCAAGTTATGAAATCCACTGACTTGCTTTCTGTACACAGACTTTAGTCCAGTTGAATAATTACACTTTGTGTCATCTTGTAAAAAAATTAATTGTAACTGTCCCCCTAGAACATTATTCATTAATAGCTCATTAAGATTCCCTTTATTCAAAGGCCGTTGGGGACCCGGACCTGCAGTCATAGCTTTTGTCAAGACAATCTGAAATCGCGAGATAATTCTGATTATTTGATATTAGGATAATTGGGTTAAAAACAGATCTTGTATTATAGTCAATGATACCCTGTTCAACCATATGTCATGAATGTACTATCAATGACTTATCAAAATCTAGTTTAAAGTTGTTCAAAATATAATACCTTGTATGTGTCAGGGGATATATAGTTTGTCTGACTTGCATTTCATCACAAACTATGTATAAATTATCACATAATACCAATACTAACTGACAAAAGTATATAACGCTCCAAATGGTTTTACAACTTTGAATGTAGGACGATTTTCTTCCACTGTACTTTTATGCAATATCTTAGAGTAATTGTATGTAATTATTATGTACAAAGATACTGTCAAGTGGAGCTGTTGTGCATAGTTGCCTCAAAGTAAAACACAAAGTTCATTAAATACTTGTCTGAAAGTACATTTGAAGCTTCTCTTTTAAGTCTTAACTTTGCCATTTTCCTAAAACAGTTCATTTTAAAATGTAACTTTGAATCAGTTCTGACACATTACCTAGCTCAATTATTCTATGTGAAGTCTTAATTCCACAAATTATCCAGATCCAGAAGAACTTCAGTTTCTTGGTGATTTTAACAAGAACAGTTGAATAATAAGGAAATGTGCTCTTTGGTACAGATTATTCCCATTTGCTCTGACACAATTGTGTACCCCTTCCAAACAATGCCTTGGATGCGGATTATCCGTCTTACTTTTAAATAGGCGAGTGGAAATGGGTTGTAAGAGAGATTGTACCTTTCAGTTCATGTAGTTATTCAATAGCAGTAATTATTTTAATCTTTCATTGATGAGTAACAGTGTAGTGTTGGCTCAATTTTCTTTATATCTTAAAATTCTTTGTATACTTACTATGCTTTGCCCTTGTAGGAATATAAGATATAATTTCAGATGTCTATTAAGTATAGTAATTATGTGCACAAAGTAATCAATTCTATAGCTATAGTGTAGCTACTAGCCTTAGACTGGCATCTGTGCAGCGAAAAGTGACAAAACCCAAATTATACTGCCGACTGTGGACTACACAGACTGGTGAGAAAATAGCTCTGTGTATGTCTGCTTGGGTGCATCTGCATTGCTCCGCATTCCGAACAGCTCATTTTGAATGTTGAGAGTGGGCAGGAATGCCTGGATGAGATTATCTAATTCTGATATTGAGATGCAAGTGTATAAAGTGTTCAGAAGGCCCAATGAGGACCATCTGCAAAATGCAGCTTCACACAGGGCTGGTGTTATAGTGCACCCAATGTGAACTCAAACTAGTGTAAGTCGGCTTCCTGGTGGAGTTCTCGCATCGCTTGGTTTGGATCAGGGCCTGACTCCCAAGTTATGTTGCCACTTTCACATCCATGCGCACCCAAAATTGCTTTATTAATCGACAAAATGGTGGCAGTATAGTTGCATTCTTAAAATATTCCCTTTCACAATTTTATTTTTTAGATCAGTTGCAGAACTCCAGGTTATTCTCCCCTCCCTGGATAAAAAAAAAAATCTTTTGTTTATATATTATATGCAAATATGCAGCATTTATGAAATGTCTTAATTGGAAGAGAAGTTTAAATTCAAGCTGTTAATCAATGCATGCTAAGAACACTCATTCTAACACTTTTAATTTAACATTTTAATTTCTGTTTGGTTGCTATAGTAACAATGCTAATTATGATCTGGCAGACGAAACTGGGAAGCAGCATTCATAAAATCCAAATCCACATGTTTAGAATCAATTAATTAAATTCAGCAATAGAAGGACGACAGCTACAAATAATGGTTACAATCATTTCATGAGCGCCATCTGTCCAGTTTTATTGCAAAAAAGGAATCCTTTTTATTAATCACATTTTCTCCACAAATTTACTTTTTGAATATAATATAGACCTAGGGCATTCTTTTAAGGATACCAAATATTTAGATAGGATTATTAAAACTGTTGTACAGCGAGAAATTGAAGACTGTAGCTTAGGGTAAGGGTGCCCAAAGTACACATCAAGTCTATCTTTTGATCTTGGTCTATGACTATATCAAACAGGCCATTTAAGATTAAGCACCATTGCATAACACAGTGAAAAGTCCTGAGCTCAGGGATCACAATACGTTTACACAGTGGTAATGTGGTTGCAAATGATTAAGATGTACCATCGGAAATAAAGGCGTGGTTGATGTTCATGTACAAAACAAATAAGGCGTAAACAAAAATGCTTTTAAAAATTAGAAGTATATAATACCCAGCAAAACAAAGGTAAGTACTGTGCATAGTTAAAGAAAATGAAGGCAGCTAAAAGATTTTTTGGAACAGATGATAGTGGACAACTGTGGTAGTAATGGGAAAAGCTTTTTCAGGTATGTCAAGAGTCAGAGGACTGTATTAGGCCACTGAAAGATGCTCATGGATAGGTTAGAAAGGACTCGCAGAGTATGGCAGAGATACTAAATGGTTACTCTGCAACAGTTTTTACTCTTGATGATCCTGAACTGGCACCATTAAGTGGTGCTGTTAACAATACAATTGTTAATGTTAAGATAGATGAGGTTATCATCTTAGATAGAATAAGGAACCTTAAAATAGATCAGGCTGCCAGCCCAGATGATATCCACTCAAGGATTCTTAAGGAAATTGGACAGGTGATATGCAAGCCCCTTGCCTGTATTTTTAACAGCTCACTGGAGTTGGTGACTGTTCCCCTAGACTGGAAGAATGCGAACGTAGTTCTAATTTTTGAAAAGGGTTATAAGGCAGAACTGCATAACTAGTTTTACTTCAATAATAGGTAAGATGCTCAAAGGAATCATTAGGGTGCCCTATATGACCACAGATAGAAATGGTCTTATCAAGGACACCCAACATGGCTTCCAGAATCGGTCATGTCTCGCCAAGTTAATGGATGAGGGTAACCCAGTAGAAATTGTCTATTTGGTCTTTCAGAAAGTCCAGGTACCTGATAAGATATCTCACAAGAGGCTTTCTTTACAAGATAGAATCCTGTGGAATTCGTGGTAATCTGCTGTGGTGGATTGGGAACTGGCTGAATGCCCATAGGTAGCAGTCAATGGATTTGGTTACCAGTGGTGTCCTGTAGAGATCGGTGTTAATTTGCTATTTTCTATTTTCATTAATGATTTAGATGTAAGTGTTGGAGGAATAATATGCAACTTTGAGGATAATACCACAATATGTGCGAGTATTAAGCCTGTAGAGGATGCTCAACTACTGCAGGCCGCTCTAGATGTGTTGGAAGAATGGGCCTGTGTTTGGCAAATTACGTTTAGTTTAGAAAGGTGTAGAATTATGCACATGGGATGATCAAATGCTGAATATACTTACAACTGACAGGGAAGAGAAATAAAGCCAATGGTAAAAGAGATCTGGGTATTTTAGTGCATCACTCTCTAAAGGTTCATGGCCAATGCTGTGAAACTATAGCTAAAGCAAACTGGGTTCTAAGTTGTAGTCACCGGTCAATTCACTAGAACAAAGCATACCATTTTGTCCTCGTACAAGGCCTGGTTAGGCCCGTTGGAATACTGTGTCCAGTGTTAATCTCCTCACATAGTGGGGGATATTGAAGCTCTGGAAACGGTGGAGAGGAGGGCCACAAGATTAATACTTAGTTTAAAACACCTTAGTTACAGGAAACTTTCGATTTACCGGCACCTAAATAACCGGAAATGTCGGTTAACCAGCAAAATTCAGGAGTAGGTTTTACTTCATACTTGCCTTCTTCCATCTGTGCTGTGCAAGGGTGTGGCTGCAGCTGTTGCTAAGCTACAGAGACGCTTGAAACTTATGTTCATTGTTCTACAGTTGTTGCTAAGCAACAGGGTTTGTTGCTTTATACGGAGCTGTCAGCTCTCCCTATCTTTTACTATAGCGTTCGGTTATCCGGAATTTTTGATGAACCGGCACCACGTCGGTCCTGGCCGTGCTGGATAAAAGAAAGTTTCCTGTACCCAGAAAGACTCAAAGAACTGGGTCTGTATAGCTTAGAAAAGCATAAATTCAGGGCAGAATTGATCGAGGATTATAAACTATTGAAGGAACTAGATTGTGTTTATGTGGACCAATTATTTCAACTGGATAGGTTCGGAGGATCAGGGGTCATGTTTACAAGTTATGTAAGGGAACTAGGTTGGATGTTATGCAGTTCTTCTTTCCCCAGAGAATAGTGGACCTGTGGAACACCTCGTATAAGAGGTAGGTACCCTGTAACATAAATCAGGGTTTATAAGAACATAAGAATTAGGAGCAGGAGTAGGCCATACAGCCCGAGCCTGCTCCGCCATTCAATAAGATCATGGCTGATCTTCAACCTCAACTCCACTTCCCGCCCGACCTCCATATCCCTCGATTCCCCTAGAGGCCAAAAATCTATCAATCTCAGCCTTGAATATACTCCACAGCCCTTTGGGGTAGAGAATTCCAAAGATTCATAACCCTCTGAATGAAGAAATTCCTTCTTATCTCAGTCTTAAATGGCCGACCCCTTATCCTGAGACTTTGCCCTTAGTCCTAGACTCTCCAGCCAGGGACAACCTCTCAGCATCTACCCTGTCAGTCCCTCAGAATCTTATATGATTCAATGAGATCACCTCTCATTCTTCTAAGCTCGAGAATATAGGCCCAATTTACTCAATCTATGTGATTCCCACGACTAGTTTTGATTGCCTAAAGGGGTGAGAGAGCAGTTTTCCAGATTTTCTTTTCTAATTGTTGTTACGATCTGGAATGCATTGCCTGAAAGTGTGGTGGAAGCAGATTCAGTAATAACTTTCAAAAGGTAATTGGATATATACTCGAAAATGAGAAATTTGCAGGGCTGTGGGGAAAGGGCAGGGGAGTGGGACTAATTGGATCGCTCTTTCAAAGAGCCGGCACAGGCATGATGGGCCGAATGGTCTCCTTTGGCACTGTATGATTCTATGGTTTTGTGTTTTATGTTTTTTCGCAGAATGCATGGCTCCAAGCAGGTGGGGAGATGTCTGCATTGTGATGCATTCGGCATCACAACTATATAGAATAGGCTAGATGGACCAGAGTGTCTTTTTCTAGCCCTCATTTGCATATGTTGAGAAAATAAACTGGGTGATATTCTACCATTCGAGTAACTTGCAATATGGCTCTAAACACGTCACAACATTTGCAGGAAGTGTTCCTGTCATTCGGTCCTCCTTTACTGTACAGTTGTTCAGGCACAACTCTCATCATCGGCACACCTCTTTCAAAGATGTGACTTCAGGAGCCTTATAAATCAGGAAGATGGTCCAGCACACAGATGAAGTCACCTATGAGCTGAATGAACATTAACAGATGCTCTTTATTTAAATAGATGCTTCAATAATTCAAAGTGTCTGCTTTTCACGTTGCACCTGTTTTTTCCAAACACTGTTTTTGAGTGAACATCCAAACCGGTTAAGCCTCCCAGTATGCTCTCTATATAGAATTAATTAATTGCGCTATATATTGGGTTCCATGCTGCATCAATATTAAAGACATCGGCCCAGAAATTCAGGTCGGGAGCTTCCCGCGGGTGCAAGCCTCCGACCTGCACTTACCTTGCGCGCCGGCCGTTGAGCTGTGGGCCCGTGAAATTCCGATCCTGGGCCTCCTCCAACTGCCGGCGCGCAGTGCTTGCGTATCCCAGGGGCGCAGTTAGTTCGAAGCGTCCCCTGGGATCACGTAGGCCATGGGGAGCCAATTGGAGCAGGAAATGCTTCATTCATAAGTTTGACAGGAAGGGCTTATAAATACTACGAGCCCCAAAACATCACTAAATCTTCAAATAAATTTTAAAAATCACATTTTTAAAATAAACTATAAATTACATGAAATAACTTTTAAATAATAATTTAAATTTTTGAAAAAAATAATTTTATTTTCTAACGGGGCTAAAAATAAACTTACCTTTCTTTAAAGTATTAAAAAATAATAAACCTATGGAAAAAATGTTTTAATTTTAATTAATTCACCACTTACCTTGTAAAAAGCAGGCCTTGCAACTGCTTTTTATATGTGTAACTTCTGGAGACTTACCCTCCCGGAGAAACCTGCAAAAAAAACGCCAGTTCAATGCGCACGCGCAGCCTCTCCGGCGCACGAGTTCGAACTCTGAACCCCTTCTTTCAGGGGAATGGAAGTGCCGGTTTCCCGCGCATGCACGAAACCGGCACTTCCATTGGGCTTACGGGCGAGTACCCCATGCGTACTCACCCGTGGAGACCCGAAGTTCTGGGCCAATATAGCTTGAAGTAAGGAAGTGATCAAATTATTCATTGAACAGGAGTGTTTCCCCTTACTGTTCACATAAAAGGCTGTATAGATTCCCCCTGCCAAAGGGGTCAAGGGGAGACTGTTACATCCTTATATTATTACATCGTTAAATGGAACTACTTTGGTTATATAAACAATGCGAATGTATATTTATACACTCCGGGATATACCTGTTTATACACTGTATGAATAGAACTGCGTTTATGTGCTAAACCATAAATGTATTTTGATGCTTTGGCAACATAAGATGTAACTTATCATGCCAATAAAGCGATTTGAATTGTGAATTGTGAATAGTGTATTTATATTGCTATGTGGTACACTGTGAAAGGCAGTGCAAGGTCGGACATCTTGTATCACTCCGCACCATGCCGCAGCAACATCATGAAAGCAAGAATACAGCTGAGTAAAAGTAGTAACTAAAATGAGTTAAAAGTGTCTGTATTATATAGTAATAAGAACACAAGGAAACACAACATGGTGGCAGCGGTATAAGCGAGTACAACTTGTGCCATACAAACTACGAATAAGATGAAAAGTGAATATATGAGTTGATCATGAGTGCCGGTGTCTGTGGTGATGGAGCGTGAATCGTACAGGCAACTAAGATGGCGGCTGCTGCTGCACTGACTGCGCAAATGCAACCCCTCATGAACTGGGAAGCCGACAATATAGTGGAGGCATTCTGCAAGTTCAAACAGAAATGTGACCTTACATTCAAAAGCTTCCTGAACGGTACTGCCAACGAAGAAAAGGTTAGTTACATTCTGTTGTGGACAGGAGAAAAAGGTCTAGATTTGTATAATAGCTGGAGTTTGACTGAAGAGGAAAAGGAAAACCCTGCGACAATCTTTGAGAAATTCAGCAACCATCTAGAGCCTAACTCCAATCACCGTATACACAGATACAAATTCCAGAGTCTAAGACAGGAACCTGGTGAAACAGCTGACAATTTCCTGACAAGGCTGAGAAATGAAGCCAGCAAGTGTGCATTTAAGGAAATGGAGGAAAGGCTTGTGGACCAGCTGATATGGGGGTCAGCGCATGCAGAGGTACAAAAAGCCCTGATAGGGAAAGAAAAGCTCGAAATAACAGAGGCTATAGATACTGCGAGAACTCATGAAGCAGCAAATGAGAACGCTGATTTTTCGAACAGCTGACATGCGGACGGCTTCTGAGACGGACAACAGAGTGGATACAGTGAGAGAAAAGTACTACACACGAAGACATGCACATGACAACGGGAGAAACATGTGCAGAAACTGTGGAAGATGGCACAATTATACAGACAGGAGGAAATGTCCAGCATATGGAACAAGCTGCAATACATGTGGCAAACTAAACCACTGGGAAAAGAGGTGTAGAACGAAGAAAGAAGGAACATACATCAAAAATAAAGGCGGACAGCAGAACCAGAGAAAGAAACACAATATCCATGCCATGGATGAACAGGATGATGATGATTATGGTCATAATACACTAAACATCAAAACCATAAAGGTACAGCTTCATGAGATGTCCAGAGCGGCAAACACTCTGAAGAGAGAACTGCACACCATCATCCAAATTGAAAAGAGGGTCAAAGGTCAGCCCACAACCATCAACTTAAAGTTGAAGCTGGACACAGGGGCCCAGAGCAACATTCTCCCATTGAGACTGTACCAGCAGATCTTTCCCAAAAACTTGAGAGAAGATGGCTACCCGAAAAAGGGTTGTTTAAAGGCAAGTAATGTCACGCTGACAGCATACGGGGGAGTGCGATGAAACAACTCGGAACAACCTTCGCCAAAGGGACACATAAAAAAAAGATCAACTGCATGTTCTATGTCACCGACACTGAGGGGCCAGCGATCCTGGTATTAAACAGCTGCGAGAAGTTGAGATTGATCTCAGTGCATCACGAGCTGACGGAAACGTCACTGAGGATAGACAGCAACACCCCGCTGGAGAATCGCCCACAAATCAAGAGTAAAAAAGACTTGATAGACATGTATCCGGAATGTTTCGATGATACAGTGGGATGTTTCGGAGATTTCCAATACCACATCACCATCGATCCAGAGGTAAAGCCCGTTATCCATGCTCTATGAAAAGTACCCATCGAGCTGAAGACAAAGCTTGAAAGAGAGCTAAAGGAGATGGAAGAAAAGGGAGTGATCGTAAAGGTCACTGAACCCACAGACTGGGTAAACTCAATTGTGATACGAGAAAAGCTAAACGGGCATCTCAGAATATGTTTGGACCCCAAAGATCTAAACCAGGCGATAAAGAGGGACCACTATCCCACCCCAACGCTAGAGGAGATTACGCCATCACTGGCAGGAGCCAAGGTTTTCTCAAAACTTGATGCCAGAAATGGATATTGGAACGTGAAGTTGGATGAGGAATCAACAACACTGACAACATTCAACACACCATTTGGGTGTTACAAACTCCTGCGGCTACCATTCAGTTTAAAGGTCAGTCAAGATATCTTTCAACAGAAAGTAGACGAGACATAGAGGCTGTGGAGGAGCTATAGGAATAGCTGATGATATTCAGATCTTTGGAGCAGATGAAAGAGACCATGATATGCACCTACATGAGGCTGGCATCAAGTTAAATGCCGATAAGTGCATAGTTAAAGTCAAGGAATGCCAATTCTTCGGTATGATTTATACACCAGAGGGAGTCAAGCCAAGTCCTGAGAAGATTGCTGAAATGAAACCACCCAAAGATAAAAAAGAGCTGAGGAGTTACCTCGGCTTGGTCCAATACATGAGTTCTTTCATCCCAAACATGTCGGAACATACAACAAATCTCAGAGAGCTAATGAAAGAAGACGCCGAATACCAGTGGTCTGAATCACATGAAAGGAATTTCAAACAACTTAAAGAATTGTTGTGCAGAGAAACAAGTCTGTCATATTATGACAGAAGAAAACCAGTCACTCTACAAGTAGATGCTTCTACCAGAGGACAAGGGGCAGCTCTTGTGCAGGAAGGAAAGCCAATAGCTTTCGCATCAAAGGCCTTGACGTCAGCCGAGACGAGATACGCCAACATAGAAAGAGAACTATTAGCAGTAGTGTATGGATGCGAGAAATTCCATACATACCTGTATGGAAGGCAGTTTACAATAGAGAGTTACCATCGTCCACTAGAACAGATCTACAAGAAGAATCTGTGCAAAGCACCTACAAGGCTCCAAAGCTATGACTTCACGCTTAAATATAAGCCAGGAAAGGAAATGGTGCTAGCAGATACGTTGTCTCGATTGTCACCATATGAGAACCACGAGGTGGAGGGTCTAACAGTAAAAATCCACCACCTAGTGAGTGTTACCCCTACAAAGCTCAGTCAAATCAGAGATGAGACTAGCAAATATGAGGAATTGCAACTACTCACACAAGTGATACAGGGGTGGCCGGAGAGAATCCAGCAGGTACAGGCGACAATTCGTCAATACTGGACGATTAGAGACGACATCGCAATAGAAGACGGTATTCTCCTTGCTGGATCGAGGATCATCGTGCCAAAGACGATGCAGACAGAACTTCTCCATCTAATACATGAAGGCCACATGGGAATGGAGAAATGCAAGCTGAGAGCCAGATCAGCTGTATACTGGATAGGCATGTACAAAAATATCTAACAGATGGTTTCTGCATGTGGTATATGCCAGAAATACAGAAATGCACAACAGAAAGAGATGATACCTAGTGAAATACCGTCAAGACCATGGTACACTGTTGGGGCAGATCTCTTCATGTGCAATCAAGAATGGTATCTCATAGTGGCAGATTACTATTCCAAGTTTCCTTTTGTGAGAAGGATGAAAGATCTGAGAGCCACAACTACCACCAGAATTGCAAAGAGCTTGTTTGCTGAACAAGGAATCCCAGAAAAGGTAATTTGTGACAATGGAACCCAGTTCACATCGAGTGAATTCAGAGCTCTGGCAGAAAAGTATGGGTTCAAAATAGTAACCTCATCCCCACATTTTCCAAGGGGACACGGGTTCATCGAAAGACAGATCCAGACTGTCAAGAGAACTCTCATTAAAAGCAGTGAGATGGGGGGAAGACCAAGACCTTGCCCTCCTATCACTCAGATCAACACCACTGAAAGCAGACATGAAATCACCTGCAGAATTGCTGAATGGGAGGAAGTTTAAGACTACCCTACCAGCAAAAATACATCCTCCCCAGGACCAGGAGGACTTCAGACAGAAGCTGGCAGAAGCACAAGTCGTAGGAAGCAAACATTACGACAAACATGCAAAGATGCTACCAGAATTGCTGAATGGGCAATCAATGCATGTGCAAGACCCGGTGTTGAAAACCTGGAATCCAGCCAAGGTCATTGGAAAAGCTGATACTCCAAGATCCTACTTCGTAGAGACCGAACCTGGTAACCAATACAGACGGGAACAGACTCCACATCAGACCTTCACCTGAACTGGTTAAGCAGCAGCCATCAGCAACATTGACAACACCAGCTACCACAAGCAGTACGATGCCAGAAACAAGCGCCACAAATCAAACAACCACGAGCATGCACACTCCAACTCCAAGTGCGACAGCAACAAGAAGAAGAGCGGAACACACCAAAACACCGCATAGAGGAGTGGTTACCACCAAATCCACAAGATGGAGGGGCAACATCCAACCACCTGAGCGATATCGTGAATAAGAAAACTCACGATTCTTTGTATTTAATAGTTTAGATATATTTTTAAAATTAAATTAAATTTCATGTTTTAGTTTGTTTGAGAAAGAGGGATGTTACATCCTTATATTATTACATCGTTAAATGGAACTACTTGTTACATCGTTATATGGAACTACTTTGGTTAGTGTATTTATATTGCTATGTGGCACACTGTGAAAGGCAGTGCGCAGTGCAAGGTCGGACATCTTGTATCACTCCGCACCATGCGGCAGCAACATCATGAAAGCAAGAATACAGCGGAGTAAAAGTAGTAACTAAAATGAGTTAAAAGTGTCTGTATTATATAGTAATAAGAACACAAGGAGACACAACAGAGACATCCCTTGTTCCTACAAATGTATACTCATCAGCAGGATTTGATAATAGAAATCTCCCAACACTTTGGAGAACACGCAAGAGAGACAGAGTCAGGGATCCATCATTAGTACACTGAAGCACTGGCTGGATCAAAGAAAGATTGTCATATCTTTATTGGGTAGATTGATTTTAGTAAAAAAATACTCCATGCTTCTGCCAACAATGCCAAATTACATAATCTTTTTAAAAAAATGCTTATATACATATAAAAAGGTGCTACCTTATCAAAGGACGGGAGGATTCAGACCCTGCAATGATGCATTTTGACGCAAAGATTTTTGTTCCTGTACCAGTTTTGAAAACTGTGCCCCTGTAAATGTAAAGTTAATGCCCATCTCATAGATTTTAAGATCTAGACGTTGGCAACGTACTTAAAAGCCGCGGGCGGGCGCATTTCACTAAAGTGACTGGGACTCACTAAGATTTTCCAAACTTTGGCCGATTCTATTCCACTTTGAGAAGGAGAAGCAGCAACCTCCCGAGGAGGCCACTCCATTTCCGGGACAGCGCTCTCACCGAAACTCAGAGCTTGAAGGCGGACATCACGATAATTCTGCGTTTAAACCCTCCGCCGAACATCTCCCTCACATTAACTCACTCACACACTCTCTCTCTCTCCCCACAGATGCTGGCCTCTTGCACCAAGCTCGCTGTCTTTATCACTCACACTCTCCACAGTTGCTAGCCTGGCCTCTTGCACCAAGCTCGCTGTCTTTATCTCCCTCACTCTCCACAGTTGCTACCCTGGCCTCTTGCACCAAGCTCGCTGTCTCTATCTCCCTCACTCCCCACAGTTGCTACCCTGGCCTCTTGCACCCAAGCTCGCTGTCTCTATCTCCCTCACTCCCCACAGTTGCTACCCTGGCCTCTTGCACCAAGCTCGCTGTCTCTATCTCCCTCACTCCCCACAGTTGCTACCCTGGCCTCTTGCACCAAGCTCGCTGTCTCTATCTCCCTCACTCCCCACAGTTGCTAGCCTGGCCTTTTGCACCAAGCTCGCTGTCTCTATCTCCCTCACTCTCTCCACTTGTGTCGCACTTTCTGCAAGACCGTCACCAGGAAGGACCTCTTGTATTGGCGCCGTACAAACTGCCTGATCCCTCTGTGTGATTTAAAAAACAACTCCCCTGAAAAATGCTGGAAACTCTCAGCAGGTTAGGCAGAGAGAGAGAACTGTGGGGAGAGAAAAAAGAGTTAACGTTTCAGGTCGACCACCTTTTTGCCAGAACTGGGAAAAAAAGTTAGCGATGTAACAGATTTTAAGCAAGTGCTGGAAAAAAGTTAGAGCTGTAACAGACTTGCTGAAAACATGTTGTATCTCTAACTTCTGATGAAAGATCATCGACCTGAAACATTAATTCTGTTTTTCTCTCTCCCCACATGCTGCCTGACCTGCTGAGTGTTTCCAACATTTTTCTGTTTGTATTTCAGATTGCCAGCATCTGCAGTATTTTGCTTTTGAAAAAGAAAGACTTGCATTTATATAGCACCTTTCACGACCACTGCACCTCCCAAAGCGCTTTACAGCCAATGAAGTACTTTTTGAAGTGGAGTCACTGTTGAAATGTAGGAAACGCGGCAGCCAATTTGCACACAGCAAGCTCCCACAAACAGCAATGTGATAATGACCAGATAATCTGTATTTTAGTGATGTTGATTGAGGGATAAATAATATTGGCCAGGACACCGGGGATGACTCCCCTGCACTTCTTTGAAAATAGTGCCGTGGGAGGATCTTTTACGTCCACCTGAGAGAGCAGACGGGCATCGGTTTAACGTCTCATCTGAAAGACGGCACCTCCGGCAGTGCGGCGCTCCCTCTGCACTGCACCGGAGTGTCTAGCCTGGAATTTCTGTGCTCTAGTCTATGGAGTGGGACTTGAACAACACAAAACCTTCTGACTCAAGAGGCCAGGGTGCTACCCACCCACTGGCTGCCACCATTTGTGATTTATTTTTTGTGGGTGTGGGAATTTGCAATAGATTTTTTTTTCGTTGGTCGTTTTATTTCCAAATGAATATTTTAATTTCTAAATTATTGGTCTGTTGGGACAATGTGGACCTGTTGATTTAACAGATCAGGCGGGTGAGTGGCGATGCGCGCCAGGGGGGTGAGAGAAGCCCGGCTGCTGTCGGTCGGAAGGAGATGAGCTCAAGGCCGAGGCCCCGGGAGCACAAGGAGGAGAAGAGGAGGAAAAAGCAGCGAAGCCACAGCCGCTCCAGGTCTGGCTCACGGGACGGGAGATGGAGCAGGAGGCGGAGGAGCGGCAGCCGAGACCGGAGCCCGGCCCGGAGGCAGCCGAAAAACGAGCGAAGGATGAGGCCCAGCCCCAGCTCCAGCCCTCGGCCCCGCCGCTCTCCGCCCCCCGGCCGCTCCAGAAGCCCATCCCGCTCCCCCGCCAGATCCCGCCGCCCCTCCTCGTCCTCCTCCTCGTCCTCTTCGTCTTACTCGTCGTCCCCGTCCACCGCCCGCTCCGGCAGCCCCGGCAGCGTCAGCCGGCTGCTGACTCTCCAGGAGAAGCTGAAGGAGAAAGCGGACAAGAAGAAGCAGCGGGAACTGGCCAAGGCTATCGAGACCCCCGAGGAGAAGCGGGCCCGCCGCCTGGCGAGGAAAGAAGCCAAAGAAAGGAAGAAGAGGGAGAAGATGGGCTGGAGCGAGGAGTACATGGGCTACACCAACGCAGACAATCCCTTTGGAGACAACAACCTGCTGGGGACCTTTATCTGGCAAAAGGTTACGGTGAAATGTTATAAGCCCTTTTGCTGCTGAATGTATTGTTCCAAACTTTGAGACGTCCGGTGGTCGTGAAAGGCACAAAATGCAAGACTTTCTTTGAAACGCCATTGGTCCTCACTTCTGTGTTAACACTAATCCTAAAGCTGTTTTGCTAATCATTTCAATAATATGCTTCAATAATACAAGTGTCAGCTGTGGCTCAGTGGGAAGCACCCTCGCCTCTGAGTCAGAAAGTTGTGGGCTCATTCCAGAGACTTGAGTACAAAAAATCTGGGTTGACAGTGTAGTCCGAGTGGCAGGCAGTGACTAGTGGGGTACCGCAGGGATCAGTCCTTGGACCCCAGCTATTCACAATATACATTAATGATCTAGATAAGGGAACTAGATGTAATATCTCCAAGTTTGCAGACGACACAAAGCTGGGTGGGCGTGTGTGCTGCGAGGAGGATACCGAGAAACTCCAGGATGATTTGGGCAGGTTGGGTGATTGGGCAGAAGCGTGGCAGATGCAATATAACGTGGATAAATGCAAGGTTATCCACTTTGGTGTCAAAAACAGAAAGGCAGACTATTTTCTGAATGGCAATAGATTGGAAGTGCAACGAGACCTGGGTGTCCTTGTGCACCAGTCACTGAAGGTAAGCATGCAGGTGCAGCAGGCGGTGAAGAAGGCAAATGGTATGTTGGCCTTCATAGCAAAAGGGTTTGAGTACAGGAGCAAGGATGTCCTGCTGCAGTTGTACAGGGCCTTGGTGAGACCACACCTTGAGTATTGTGTGCAGTTTTGGTCACCTTATCTGAGGAAGGATGTTCTTGCCATGGAAGGAGTTCAGCGAAGATTCACAAGGCTGATCCCTGGGATGGCAGGAATGACGCATGAGGAGAGATTGGGTCGATTGGGCTTATACTCGCTGGAGTTTAGAAGAATGAGAGGGGATCTCATCGAAACTTATAAAATTCTGACAGGTCTGGACAAACTAGATGCAGGTAGAATGTTCCCGATGGTCGGAGAGTCCAGAACCGGGGGTCATAGTCTAAGGATAAGGGGTAAGCCATTTAGGACACAGATGAGGAAGAATTTCTTTACCCAGAGAGTGGTGAACCTGTGGAATTCTCTACATGGTGAACCTGTGGAATTTTCTACCACAGAAGGCGGTTGAGGCCAAGTCTTTAAATATATTCAAGAAGGAGTTAGATATATTTCTTGGAGCTAAAGGTATCAAGGGATATGGGGAGAAGGCAGGTACGGGGTACTGAGTTTGGATGATCAGCCATGATCTCATCGAATGGCGGAGCAGGCTCGAGGGGCTGAATGGCCTACTCCTGCTCCTATCATCTATGTTTCTATGAGGGAGTACTGCACTGTTGGAGGTGCTGTCTTGGATGAGACATTAAATCAGGTCGACGTAAAAGATCCGATCGCACTATTTTGAAGAAGAGCAGGGGATTAATCCTCGGTGTCCTAGCCAATATTTAGCCCTTAATCAACATCTAAAACATTATCTGGTCATTATCACATTGCAGTTTGTGGGAGCTTGCATTTATATAGTGCCTTTCACGATCTTTGGACGCTCCGATGTGCTTTACATCCAATGAAGTACTTTTGAAGTGTTGCCACTGTTGTAATGTATGAAACGCGGCAACCAAATTGTGTACAGCAAGGTCCTACAAACAGTAACATGATAATGACCAGATAATCTGTTGTGTTGATGGTTGCGAGATAAATATTGGCCAGGACTCCAAGAGAAAGCCCCTGCTCTTCGAAAAATGCCATGGGATCTTTACTTTCACCTAAGAGGGCAGACAGGACCTCTGTTCGTTTGCAGTCTCATCTGAAAGACATTATGTGATAATTGTTGGGAAAGTGGTTTTGAAAATAGTTATGTGGAACCTTAGTTTCGGGTTGGCTTTTTAAAAATTTGTTTATGGGATGTGTTGCATTGCTGGCAAGGCCAGCATTTATTGCCCATCCCTAATTGCCCTTGAGAAGGTGGTGGTGAGCCGCCGCCTTGAACCATTGCAGGCTTTCATTTTTTCCAAATTCCACACTGCCTACTCAGATTTCTTCCTCAACATATATTGCATATTTGTACAGACCTTGGTTTAATGGTACCTCTGACAATGCAATAGTACATGCACTGAAATGATTGTTAGTGACTCTATGGCTAATGAATCTTTTCTGGTTCTCTTACCTATACTAAAATTCTCATCCTTGTGTTCAAATCCCTCAATGGCATCACCCCTCCCTAATTCTAACCTTTTACAACCCTACAACCCTCCAAGATCTCTGCGCTCCTCAAATTCTGGCCTCATACGCATCCCTGATTTCCTTAACTCCACCTAAGCTCTGGAATTCCCTCCCTAAACTTCTCTGCCTCTCCACCGCTCTCCTCTTTTAAGTCATTCCTTAAAACCTAGCTCTTTGACCAAGCTTTTGGTCACTTGCCCTAATATCTCTTTATGTGGCTCAGTGTCAAATTTTGTCTGATTTATGCTCATGTGAAGCACCTTGGGACATTTTACTACGTTAAAGGCACTATATAAATGCAAGTTGTCACAGGAAATCCGCTAGTGCCTTTTTAAAAAAAAAATCTTCGTGATAGATAACATTGCGCTGTGACAGATTCAAAGGAGCTTTGATTGAAAATAATGTTTCCTCTGATCTGTGTA
This sequence comes from Somniosus microcephalus, assembly GCF_052327205.1. Lineage (NCBI taxonomy): Eukaryota > Metazoa > Chordata > Chondrichthyes > Squaliformes > Somniosidae > Somniosus > Somniosus microcephalus. Next base: position 27,020,386 of record NC_140999.1, on the reverse strand, counting down.
ATTGGCTGAAGACAGTGGTATGATTTTACAGTTTTTCCTGTGTATTATGAGTACAGGTTGTATTCTGGTAATGTTACTGCTTTATTAAAAGGAATTAGTTTATTTCTTGTATTACAGGCCCTGGAAAAGAAAGGAATTAGTCACCTTGCTGAAAAGGATTTAAAGGACAGAAACAAGCGAATTCAAGAGGACAACCGCATGGAATTGCAAAAAGTATGGGCTAATATCTTTTAGATTTCCACAGACTTTCCATTTCTACTGACCCTCGTATTCACTAAGTGGCTGTAAATCTGATTAAAATGCATTTCCGAGCCATCTTCCCATAATGGCCTAAGTTAGTTGGAACTAACTAACAAATGTCCGAGAGGTAGAAAGTTTTTTTAAAAAAGCATTTTTTATTGCAAAAGGGGGTAAATAGTTCAATGTATAGTCCATAATGTTTTTTAACAAAAGCTTGATCTAGTTCTGTTACCTGTGAAGAGAACTCCTTGACTTGCTGGAGACTGACTCACCTCATACTAAGCAATGTTTTCTGTTAAATGACCACTCCAAAGTTCGGTTCTACACTTTAATACCTGTTAGAAATTAACCCTTTTGTCATAATATTTTAGTCATTTTGGAGGAAATATTAAGTTTAGAAGTTGTGCAGTTTATGGGAGGTGACTGTAATGTGGTCTTTGAGCACTATTAACTGCAGTCTGGACAATATAATACTTTCCCAGCAGGAGTAGAGGGCTCAACTACTTCAGGTATGCAGTGAAGTGAAGTGTAGCCATCGGTAGCCAGAAACTCAATTCTACAAATATTTGTGTATTTTTGGGGCAGTCGAAGAGTAGAAATGGAAAGTTTATTGATCACCTTTCTGGTTTCGTATGTAGACCTAATGTCAGAAAAAAATTAGGTTTATTGATAAATCTGTGTTTTTGTCAGTAAATATTTTATAGATTTCAGACTTGTTGACAAATTATTGATTAATATATAAACTGCCGACTCAACAAAATTAAACTTGCTGACAAACTGGTATCAACTTTGTAGAAAAGCTCCAATGAAAGATAACAGTAAATGGAAACACGAGGATAGACTGATGCATGGAGCATGTTTACACTTTTCCTAATGGAATCCAAAATTAGCCTCCTATGAATGAATAACAAACAATCAAGACATTTCCTTAGATTAAAAGAGCTGAGGCAATTTCTGAACCATAATTGGGATCAGTAATTTTACTTGCCCATGTATGGTTGTACAGCAAAACTATGTTTAATGCGGCCAGTGGAAGTTGCCTAGTGCAGATTTTACTGTTCGCTTTTATTTAAATCGAGTTCTTACTCCTGCTGCTGTAGGTGAAACAGCTGCGCCTGGAACGGGAGCGGGAAAAGGGCCTGCGGGAACAGGAGCTGGAGATGTTGCAGCGGGAGAAGGAAGCGGAACACTTCAAGACCTGGGCAGAACAAGAAGATTATTTCCATTTACAGCAAGCTAAATTGAGGTAAACAGGAATGGATTTTTCTTTGGGCGGGGGGCAAGGAGACAAACCTTTCCATATTCTCTGGGTTGAGAAGAATACAGTACTCTCTCATTAGAATGTCACATCTGTTCAGTACTGGATACTACATCCTGAATTCCTGTATTTCCGGAGGGGAAGCGTAAGCTGTAATTTATACTTTATAACTAGCAGATCTTCGGTGGCATTGCCCATAGTGAGTTGGAAGATATACTGTTTTATTACAATGGGGTGCTATCAACAAAGTGTTAGAGAGGAAGTAAATTAAACATTTGCAGATTGTATGCGATGTTTTTAAAATATTATAAATTATCGTCTGCTTTGATGCTGAACCATTCAAGACAATGTCTAAATGGTACAAAAGCAAAATACTGCGGATGCTGGAAATCTGAAATAAAAACAGAAAATGCTGGAAATACTCAGCAGGTCAGGCAGCATCTGTAGAGAGAGAAACAGAGTTAACGTTTCAGGTCGATAACCCTTCGTCTGAACTGGCGTTTTGGTGAAAAACAATAAACATTTGCCAATAGGTGACTGGCTAGCTCGGTTATTTTAATAATTCATTCTGATGCTCAGTTGATAAATATGCTGTTTGATTTGCAGCTGAGCCACGCAGACCAGAAGTGTTCACTCCTTGTTGAGTGAACTGACCTCAGAGAAGTGGTGGGACGCTGTGATTGTCCTTGAGAGGAGGAAAAGGGGACAATGCGCTGCGGTCATGCTCCCAATAGCTGCCATGTGATTTCTGCTGGAAAGCATGTGTGCTTAAAGGCAATAAAGCATGGCTTGAACTTGGAAGGAATGTATTTGTTTGCCAGTCACCAAAGGTAGTAGTTACAATGTTCAACTGGAATTCAAACTTCATTTGAGCATTTATCTTGTGTATGACGCAAGTGTTACTTTGGCTCACTTATGAGGAGCATGAATGGATTCTCCTGAGGTTAAGAAAGTAGAAGTCTGTTTGTGTGGTGCGTGCTTTGCAGCTACATTTAATGTGTGCATCGCAATCTGTTAGCTTATTTCAGCTATAATCCTATCCAATTTTACCCGGTGTACTATATGAGAGAAAAAAACTTTGAGTAAGAGCGTACATTATGTTGACATGTGTATGTTAGTGAGAAGATAGCTTTCTGTTCTCTTGTTTGTTTTAGATCAAAGATCCGTATCCTGGGCGGCCGAGCCAAGCCGATTGACCTTCTTGCTAAATACATCAGTGCAGAGGATGATGATCTCGCTGTAGAAATGCACGAACCTTACACATTTCTAAATGGGCTGACTGCGTCAGACCTGGAAGATCTTCTTGAGGATATCAGAGTATGAAATGTCACTTAACGTACAGTATTGTGCCCTCTTCATCGGTAATGTCGTGAGATTTTATTATTGGAGATTCACATTCACCAAGTTTCTACCTTAGTTAGCTCAATTGTATCAAACTGCAGAAGGCTCACCACCACCTTCTCGGGGCAACTAGGGATGGGCAAGAAATGCCGGCTTTGCCAGTGACGCCTGCACCCTGAGAATGAAATTAAAAAAAAAAACCTTTGTCTGTTTCATGCTATTTCTGTGCTGGGAATGCCTGATTTTGGTACTGGAATGTGTTCCAGCACTGGCATGCCTCTCCGTGAGCACCAATAGCAAAGAAAAAGTTTCTCACAGCTGGATCTAACTAGCAAACATAATGTAGTAATAGGTTCCATGAATTACATGTAACAACTAACTGCTTTATAACTACACCTTAGAGTCTGCTCCTGTTAATTTGAAGTTTTATGGCTTTGGAAAAAGTTATGCAATAATACTAAATAAGCAATTTTCATGAAATGGGGCAGCAGGCTTTTTTTTTTGGAACCATTTCATTCGAATGAACATAATTCAGTATGCCTTAATTTGAATTAAGAGTAGATTGTAATTGCCTCCGCATTGACAGTCCCACCAGTACAGTGTAGAAGTTGGGAGATGGCTTTTATTTTGCTGTTTCTGCCTAGGACCCAATGAACTCCAGAACTGACAAGTACGTGAGATGAAAATATTTAATTGTCTTGCCCCTCAAGCAGCTTACAGTGTCAAGATTTGACTGCGAGGATGTTTCATATTTTTTGTAAAGTTAGTGCAATTCTGAGGTACTGTCACTAGATGTCACTGTTGCACTAACCATTTGAATTTCCACAGAACTTGTAAACAGTTCAAAGCACTTTACAAACTGGGGAAAAAGATGGGAGGAAATTTATGGGAAAACGAATCGAAGGCTAACTCAGAAGATTTTTTAGGAGGCTTTTGACGGCATGGAGGGAAGTCGTAAGGCAAAGTGGTTTTGGGAGAGATTTCTCAAAGGGAGAGGGAGTAATGGCTGAAATGTTGCAAGTATAGCAAAGACATCTTGAGGTACAATGCTTTATACAAAAAATGGTGCAGATCCCTCCCACCCCCGCCAGTGATGGATTGCACCTTGAGCAGGTTGGATATTTTGAAATTCGTTTGAAATTGAATCTTCCTATCGTGCTGTCAGCCTGAGACGGGACCAAAACATGAAGAGAGCAAGACATTTTTTAACTTAAAACGGGGGACTGCAGTCGGAAACAAATCCATGGCACTGTGGATACTTGGCTGCACAGGGGGTCACAAGAAAGTGTAGCAATTCTGTTATAAGGGATTCGATAGTCAGGGGGATAAACTGATGTTTCTGCAACTGCAGACGTGAGTCCTGAATGTGTTGCCTCCCTGGCGCTAGGGTAAAGGATATCACTGAATGGATGCTGGACATTCTGAAAGGAGAAGGGGAACAGCCAGAAGTCGCGGTCCATATTGGAACCAATGACCTAGGTAGGAAAAGGTTTGAGGAACTAAAGACTGAGTTCCAGGAGCTAGGGAAAAGATTAAAGAACAGGACCTCAAAATTTGTAATCTCTGGATTACTCCCTGTGCCACGTGCGAGTGAGTACAGAAACAGGAAGATAGTGTGGGTGAATGCATGGCTGGAGAAGTGGTGCAGGAAGGAGTGCTTCAGATTCCTGGGGCATTGGGACCGGTTCTTGGGCGGGAGGGACCTTTACAAGGGCTGGGACCAATGTCCTCGAGGGGAGATTAATTAGTGCTCTGTGGGAGGGTTTAACCCACTTCGGCAGGGGAAGGGACATCGGGACGCATCAGGAGAGACAAGGTGCATAGAAAACTAAGAGGTACGAACAGCAACAGAGTAAAGGATAGTGTAGAAAGAGCAAGAATTAGATGGAGGAGAAAAGCAAAGCCGACTAGCATGGTGTTGGAATGCATGTGTGTTAATGTGAGGAGTGCAGAGAAGGTTAAGGGGTTTTGATAGAGCAAGTAGGGAGAAACTGTTTCCTCTGGCAAGTGGGTCAGTAACCAGAGGTCACAGATTTAAAATAATTGGCAAAAGAACTAGGTGGGAAATGGGGAGACATTTTTTCACAGAGGATTGTTGAGATCTGGAACACACTACCTGAAAGACTGGTGGAAGCAGATTTCATAAGAACTAGTGGAACCGTACTCCCAACAAAGAGTCAATACTTTTAGGCGAGATGAGAAAATTGGTGAGGAAAATAATAGGCAGGTTGATTGAGTAACATAAATAGTTTTAATGATGGCTGTATCCCTTTGTGGTTTGGTTGCTGTGGAGGTACTAATTAGACTATCAATGTGTGTTAATGTTTTGAACATTTTGCGCCAACAGTTCTCAAAGGAAAAAGCTCCAGTAATTGGAATATTGTATGAATAGAAACAGTAACATTATGTATGGTCTAACCATGAGTAAGTTGAAGATCCTTGTGGGTCTGACCGACTTTTTTCTTTCCCTTCAGGTTTACATGGAGTTGGAGCAGGGGAAGAACGCTGACTTTTGGAGAGATATGACTACCATTACTGAGGACGAAATAAGTAACCTGAAAAAACTGGAAGCTTCAGGAAAAGGGCCAGGTAATGGGAAAGTAGTGGAGCATATTCAGAGGAGGGACAACTCCAGATTTGTTTAAGCAGAATTTTTTTAATTAACCCTTTATGCTGCCAGCACTTGTGATGCTAAAACCCTTGTATGATGAAAAGCTACCCAGACAAGATTGTTGTTTTTTTTAAGCTTAAATCTTTTCCCTCTCCCTTCTCATTCTCTCTTTAATTATTATACCTTTTACTATTTATATCTATCTCATAAACCTTATTCTAATTTAATGTTTTTCCTTAAAAGTAACTTTTATTCACCTGATTGTCTCTGCACTGCAAGTCCCACCACTCCATTTTGGGATCCAAGTGGGGGAAAAAATGGCCTCAATTGGCTGAAAACTATCTCCAGTTGGTTGACAACCAGCTTTCAAAGGCTGGCTTTTCAGCCAGTTGAAACCTAGAGCAAGTCAGCCTGTAACATGTTTACCGAACAAATTAAGAATTGTCCACAGAGCAAGTTATATCATCCAGGGTGCTGGCTGCCCAGTCATGTCTGAGACAATACCTCTGCAGCATAGGATTGCTGTTAAACATTTGCTGCAATAGAAGCAAAATACAATTTGTTTTTCTTCTACCCAAAATGAAAATCTACATTTTTTAAAATAAGTCTGTCACTTCTGTGTAATCCAGTCAGTTAGCCTTGGTTTCTGTGATCTTACTTGTCCATCTGCAAAACCCAATTCCTGTCGAGCAGCTCCCAAGTAGTTAATTTTGTATTCCTTGGCTATGCATTGTTGCTTTATAAAAGTTTGCACTAATATTTCTGTTAATTATTTCCCCCCTTCACACCAAGCACATTTTATATTTAAAAATCTGCCCATTCCCCCAGTCTGGAGTTACATACTCGTGTTGTGGACAATTCCTTCAGTATGAGCTCCTGGCCCCTCAGCCTCTGTCTCTTTGCTCTGTCCAACCTGTATCTCTCCCAAGTTCCTACTGTGGCCACATGGCAAGCTCCCAGCTCAATCTGCCTCCCTGCCCAATCTATCTCATCTTCTATCTGAAGTCCCTAGCACGTTTGCTCTCCGTTTTACGACTCTGACCGCTCTAACTCTTTTACACTCCTGTGGTACTGAGAAACGGTGGCAGAACTCCTGAATCTTTGGATCTCAAGAAAGGAAAAGCCTAAGCAGTTAAGCCAAGATGTTAAAATAAAAACCTAGGCTAAGGTTGCTTGTGACCTGCACACTAATTGACAGATGGGAAGATCAGGCAGTATAACATAGTATGAGGAGCCACTGGCAGCAAGAACACTCCGTGACCAAGAGCCACTGTTTAATGCCCAGGGCTTCTGTTTCATTTGATGTTTCTCAGGCTGGAGTCAAATGTGTGGAGGTTTCTGCAGCAAACTGACACGAGGAAATTATTGGCTAGAGCCGAGCTGAAGTTAGGGTGATAGGGTCAGGACTGCAGTTCCTGCCCTTGCCTGTCTCTCGCCAAGGGTCAGGTCCATTCTCTAGTCTGTTTATTTGTCTTTACATCAGTGCTTACCATTTGGACTCAAATGGCAAAAAACATGTGCAGCAGCCAAGAGCTACACCACAGATGGCTACAAAGAGAAAGAGCCCGTACAAAAGAATTAGCGAGAGACTGCAAGGAATAAAGAGAAAGCCCGAGGACCAGAGAGAACCAAACAAGCAGGGAAAGAGAGGCTAAATATAACCCTCCAATACAGTTCAATGTCCACTCAGTGAAAGGCTTTGTTGTGGTTGGCGAGCGTAGTCCAGACCCGTTTTGTTTTTTAGAGACTGTTAGAATGTTTATTTTTGTAATAATATAGATAAAGAATGCAGTCCAAGATGAGTTCCTGGATACGGAGTCAAACACTGTTAATATATTCACAGGCAACACCCCGGAACATCTGGTGACGCGTTGCAGTAGAAGAACGCACATCACAGCCTGTTGAGCTCAACTTTCACTTCTCTATCTCCTCCTTCTGTTCCTTCTTCTAACTTACAGTTATGATCTCACCCCATTAATCTAGAGGCACCTGCATTCCATAACCCTTTACCCACTTTCAGTACCAGTCCATATCAGTGTGTATCAAGATGTTCCAGGCTACCTAAACATTTATCTCTATTCTGACGTTCATGGCTCCAAGACTAACCGGGTTAGCAACCCATAGAATTTATTATGGTTAGTTACAGATTACTTAAGCTCCAAAAGTAACAAATGTGTAACCTGGCCCAGAGCAGGCTGCTCACGACCTCCGGACGGAAATTGTACTGTTAACCGTTTGCAGAATTCCAGGTTTAGGTTTTCAACTATAGAGGTTAATATAAAAATGGAACTTAATACATATGAATTCTTTTACTATCTCTCGATCTTAATCTGTAACAAGTCTGTTGTTACTGAAAGGTGCAGAAAGTGTTACAGCTCATCCCAAGAATATTGGCAGGGAAGACTTAGTACAGGGCACTGCGAGTCTCGGGCTGCAGGGCCTGAGCTCCTGGACCCAGTCCCTAGCAGGGTTGAGCCAGTTCCAATAATAGTCCAACAGAATCCCCTTCGACAGGAGCTGGATGGCAGCGACTGCCCTGAGTCTCCTGAACTCCAGCTCCATGCAAAATCCACATCTCGGCTGAGGGACTTCTTGAACCCCCCCTGAGATGTCTCAGCTGCAACTCCCTGAAGCTGATATTTGCCCCAGGGCACTCTGCTCTGTGCTCCAAAAACTGACAAGTCGAAGAGTTTAAAACCTGAACAGACTTTTGGAAACTGACCGGTCAAGTGCATTGACCAGGGCAATTTGTCCCTGCTTACCTTCTACCTGGTTACAGTACCCACTTCTGACCTGCTGAATATTGGCTGCCATCTTACGTCATTCCTTGGCCTTTTTTTTAAAAAAAAAGGTAAAATCTACAAATTAAGTTTATAAAGGAACTTGAGAGACATATGGAGAGGGCACATGGAAGGAGAGACTTACAAAAAAGAGAAAGATTGGAAAAATAGAGCTTGAGATAAGTTATAGATGTGTTAATGAGGAGACGTGCATAAAAATTCAAGAAAAGCAGTTAAAGAAATACAGGAAACTTTTTATCCGGCACCGCCAGGCCCGGCGTGCTGCCGGTTGATCAAAAAGTCCGGATTACAGAGAGGTATACTTACCAAGGTACAAGAGCCCCGTACACGGCCACAGGTGCAGGAGCCCCGGTTACACGGCCACTAATATATAGTAAAACTTACCTGAACCTACTCCTGAATTTTGCCGGTTAAGAGAGATTTCCAGATATTTAGGTGCCGGTTAAAAAAGAGTTTCCTGTAGATAGAAGCAGGGATACAGCTACAAAAAGGAGTGGACAGTTTCTTTTTTTTTTTGTCTGAGCAGTGCCACAGTTCACATATAGTACTTAATTATGTTTGTGGTTATCTGTTAATTGGACACCGTTTTAACCGGTAATAGGGTGATAAGCAGCAGATATAACCGTTTTATGACTTGCAAGGTATCTGCATACTATACTGTCAGCGTTTAAAACTATCCTTTGATGTTTACTGTCACTAATCACATCTTTCTCTCTGTAAATGTGCCTTGCAAGATGCGGTGCCATCTGAAAACCATCTTAGTTTTATACAATGGAATCTCTCTTTGCCACAATGGACAGGTGGATATTGGCAATTATTAACAGATAATTGAGTCCTCAAATTTTGGTCCTGCACCTGTGGTATAGGAATGCCTTCAGCACGGGGTTGAAAACAAATATAGTACAGATAACAAAAGCATTAGTTTTGACATGGCCTCGTGATATGAAAACTCTGATAGATAATAGCAGTTCCACATTGAGTAAGCACTTGTTTAGGAATTTTAATGGTAATGTGCAGACATATTCTTTGCTCTGGTATTGGCCATATGCAATTTTGTTAAAAGCAAAGAGTGACTGTAGGAATACTATTTCTATTTCATAGCGGTCTCTTTTTAAAAAAAATTTTGTTAAGGAGAGAGACGAGAGGGAATCAACACTTCAGTGAGCACTGATGTCCAGTCGGTATTTAAAGGAAAAACCTACAACCAGCTTCAGGCGCTGTACCAAAACATCGAGGCAAAGATCAAAACTGGTGGTTCAAATCTGGACATTGGCTACTGGGAATCTTTATTGCAACAGCTCAAGGCATATATGGCCAGAGCCAGGTAGGACTGAGCACAAGGGGCAGAGGGCAATAAAAAGAAATTCCTTATGGGTAGGAAAGCTTCCCATTAGTTCCTTCAGATGTGCTTTACTATGGTTGTAATGGGGGTGCATGTGGGGGAAGCTCTGTGCACTTGGAGTATTGATGTCATTGGGTGCTATTTGCCAAACTATTCGATGACCCACCCATCATAGGTGCATGTATCCACCTGAATAGAAAGAACATGTAGGCAATGGAGCCCCTACCCCCATTGAGGATATGGATTCAGCATGGGGAGTAAATTCCAAGAGTGATTTTGTTTCTGGAATGTTGTCCAAGTCGTCACTCTTCATGTGTGAGCCTGGACGGAAACGGTCAACAGGCTATTTGACCATTGGGCATCAAACCGAGTTACAACAGACTATTCGGCCCAACCAGTCTGTGTCGGCGTTTAGCCTTCACGCGAGCAAATAGCCTTTAATTACTTTTACCCACCCTGTCCCCAATTACAGGAAACTTTGTGCTATCCGGAAGTTGAATGTCCGGCAACTTCGATCTAACGGCAGAAATCAGCAGCCGTTTTGGTTAGATGTTTTTTTTTCTCCTAGCATTCTTTTCACAGGCAGGCTCTGGAAAGCGTCTTTGTTGCTTAGCAACAGCTTCAGAGACGCTTCCAAGCTACTGGGCCGAGTGTTTACAAGCTGTTGCTGAGCAACAGTGCTTGTGGTCAGATACGGCGATGAAAAGCTCCCATCTGATAACATTGACGCTGGTCTATCCGGAGCTTTTAAAAAAACGGCAGTAGCTCGGTCCCATGGGTGCCGGATAGCACAAAGTTTCCTGTACTTTGCTTGCACTCAATGTGCACTAAATTGTGCATTCACCCAGTAAGATATGAAGAAGTTACAGGTTTTTTTTTGTTTCCTCCGTGTTACTTTATTTGGATGAATTGATACTTATTTTGTATTTGTGGTGGTTTCCCTTAGACTCCGTGAAAGGCACCAGGATGTGTTGCGACAGAAACTTTACAAACTGAAGCAGGAGCAGGGAGTGGAAAGCGAGCCCTTGTTTCCCATTCTAAAGAAAGAATCACAGTCTTCCAAAGACAAGTATGTAACTTTACAGTTTGAGGTTCTGTCCTACATGTGGTTATTACAGATGGCAAGGGCTGTTAATGTCCCCTATTTTTTGCCATTTTGAATCCTGCACTAATCTAATTTCACCTCTTAAATTAGAAGCATTTTTTAGAAGCTGTCACACTGTAAATGTTAGCATTGCCACAAATTAGTCAGTTTGGACATCTGTGATTAAATATCAGTGATGCTTGTAAATACTATTTCCTTGTCATTCATTGCAGTCAACTGTGCATGTTACTGACCACTAAAAGTGGCTGAGAAGAGAATAAAGCTCCCCGCAAACCGGTTAAAGTGTAAACATCTTGGGCTTCAGATGTTGATGAACTGATCAGGCTTTGTTGTCTTGGTTTGTGATGTCATCTGAACCACCTAATGTATTACTGCCTTGTAACATTCTCTAGCCAATGTATTATTCGGGATAATAGTACGCAGGATGCTTATGGGGCTGCAGGAGGATTTGATCGTTCAAGTTGGCCAAGACCTTCTCCATTCTGTCAAACTTTATTATTGCAGGAATTGTTCTGTTCAAAGGATGCTTCATAAACTATGTGTTACGTATTGGCCATTTTGAAGTGCGTGATCTCACTAGGCGTACTTGCAGAAGATAGTTGTTTTTTATAAATTGCGTGTTATTCATATTTGCTTGTGTAATATTTCAGTAAAGATCACAGCAACCTGTCCCCATCTGACAGTTCTAGTGCAGAGAACTCTCCTCTCAGGTAAGGATATGAGGTTAAAGGAATACTCTAGGTAGAGATGAGGATTTTTAAAAAAATTCTTTCCCTTGTGAATGTAAAATTACATTTTGTTGTACAATACCTCCTGTAAGTTATTTTATGCTTTGGCAGTCTCTCTATTTGATTGGCCACAGTGATTTTCAGAGTGCTATGTCATAGAAGCCTGAAAATCACTGTGAGCAATTGAATACAGAGGTTGGACTACTAAACCATAAAATAACTGAAATGACATGCAATAACAGAGTTATGCCTGATGCTGGTTTCAGCTGAATTGCTTCAGCATTAATTCCAAACAAAATGTTATTTCAGTACAGTAGGACCATGCACTTGGGTCTTTATGACCCAAGTAATAACTGAACACTGGATAGAGGACTCTTCAAGTGCAGTGTAGATGAGTTTTGCTCATCTGTGGGGTATATAAGGCCATTAACTTATTGCCATACGTTCTTTTCTGAGACTGAAATGGAAATGGAGATGCAGTGTGGGGAAGCTCTGTATACTGGGAGTGTTAATGTTGAATCTCACTTGTGCTATGTGGAGAAAATATTGGCCTGTCCATCATTGCAGCATCTATCTACAACAAGTAATAGAACGTGGATCCTGCATGTATTGTAATGGAGGACCAAACTCAACTACAGCGAGTCATTGAAACTGTAATTTAAAAAAAAAAAAATCTTTTGTAATCTCTGCAGTTTCAATTTATCTAAATATTTTTACTTTGTGTTTATGTTTTCAGAATTGATGAAACGGGCCAAAATGAATTACATCAGAATCTCTACAAACTGAAGCAAGAGCAAGGAATTGAAAGTGAGCCCTTGTTTTCAATTCGAAAGAAAGAGCCACAGTTTCCCAAGGCCAAGTATGTATCCTTGCACTCTGAGATGTTATGCTGCATGTGGCTACTCCAGAGGGCCAGAAATGTTAATAGCCCATTTTATGTCCCATTGAAGTAAGCACCAATTGAATTTCACATCTTGCAATACAACAATTATTTAAAAACTACTTCAGACTGTAAATATTTACATCCTCGTCGATCCCATGGCATTGGCCACAGACCAAATCTCTCTCCTTGTAACTCCTCTTCTTTTACATTTTTTTCTTTTACTTGTTCTCTACTGGTCACTAATTTCTCTCTCACTTAGCTTCACGTCCACTCTCCCCCCTCCCTCTGGCTTCTCTGCCTCGTCCCCTGCAGAAAGATGAGATTAGAACTCCCAGGTTATCTCCAGAGTATAAACATTCTTATTGATGTTGGAATTTGTGTTCTTTGATCTGCCAAAATGTGTACTGTCATTCTCCAATCAACCTTGTAGAGGGTTCAAGATAGATGGCTTTTTATAAATAATATCAGCACAGAGACCCAGCTACGTCTGTGTTGAGAGTATCTCCTTGAGATAGTCTTCCACACTGCAGAATAGCAAACTGTTGTCAAGCAGCTGTAACAGGTCATCTAGATTGACAAGAATGCACCCAGAACAAGGATCAAACCTGTTTTGAGAAAGGTGTGGATAAAGTTCTCATTCCCTAATTAAACAAACCATTTATGGTGCTCTCGGGTTCAGTAATAATTTTGAAAGTGTTTCCAACTTTATGGCACCGAGGCCTACTAGCCATCAGTTTTAAAGAGTGAGGTGCTGATTTTATTCGTGTCATGCAGGTCAAGAGGTGAAGACAAGGAAGTACCTGGCACTTCTGCCTCAGGAGCTTCAGAACCAAATGCAGAAGAGGAGAATGCAGAGCCTGAGGCTGAGGCTGAAGCTGAAGGAGAGGCAGTGCTCACTGAGGAGGATCTAATCCAACAGAGCTTGGATGATTACGATGCTGGCAAATACAGTCCAAAGTTACTCAGCCCTCATGAACTGCCTATGGACACCCACATAGTAGATGCTGAAGAGGACATGCAAAAATTAATGATGGCAAGGCAGCAGTTGCAAGTGACGGGTAAGAGAAGGGTCTGTTGATGAAGTGATCTTCCAAATTCTGAAAGTGTTTTGTTTTTTCACAAACTGTTGCCTCACACCACAACCATTGTCTAATCATTTTCATTAACTGCGAACATTGCAAACAGCAATTCAATTTTTATTTTATTTATTAATACTTCTGCACCAGAGCTTCTGAAATGTTCCTTTTCCTTGGCCAAGGTTTCCCCTCAACAACAGATGTCAAGACCCTCGACTTTGTCCATTCCATTCCCTGTGCCTCTGCTCTCGCAGCAACAACAGGGTCACCCTTATTCTCGCCTTCCATTCCAGCAGTCTCCGCATTTGCAGATCATCGTCTGCAACTTACACCACCTACAGCGTGATCCCATTAGGAAGACCATCCACCCAACCCATTTCTGCTTACCAGTTTTCTTTATTGAACCTTGTTGGTGCAATCATTTATTTCTCTCAAACTACTACAACTAGCAGGTTCTCATATCTGTATGCAACTGTATCCCTCAAATTCTAGGTGCGAAGCAAGAGGAAAAGCACAATAATGATCTGAGACATGCCCAATAATGATCTGACTAAGACATTCCCAAGCATCCAGTTACAGTATTTTAATGTGCTACATGTCATAACTATATAAGCAGATTATATATTCAGTATCTGTACATTAAATTACTAATTTTAACTATAATTATGACCTATAGTTCCGTCAAGTAGTAAATGTATTCTCCGTTGGATTGAATTATCGTGTGTTTTCAATGTCTGTTTTATTTCTTTTATGTAGGTGATGCCAGTGAGAGTGCCGAAGACGCATTTGTACGCAAAGCCAAAGAGGGGATGGGAACCGACGAAGCTCAGTTCAGCGTGGAGATGCCCTTAACTGGCAAAGTGTACCTCTGGGCTGACAAATACCGTCCCAGGAAACCACGGTTCTTCAATCGTGTCCATACAGGCTTTGAGTGGAACAAGTACAACCAAACCCATTATGATTTTGACAACCCTCCTCCTAAGATTGTCCAGGGTTACAAATTCAACATATTTTATCCTGACCTTATTGACAAGAGGGCAACCCCACAGTATTTCCTTGAGCCATGTTTGGACAACAAAGACTTTGCAATTCTCCGCTTCCATGCAGGTCCTCCGTATGAAGATATTGCTTTTAAAATTGTGAACCGTGAGTGGGAGTACTCTCACCGGCATGGTTTCCGGTGTCAGTTTGCCAATGGAATATTTCAACTGTGGTTCCATTTCAAAAGGTATCGTTACAGAAGATAGAAACACCAAGAGTAAATGTTCATGACTGGTTATCCTGTTCCGGTTGCGTCCTTTATGGAATTGGCAACCAGTTATGTTTAAAAGGGTGTTCCCATGCAGGACTGTAAAGCACTTTTTCCACCATGATGTGAGCTCATTTTAATCCTCCCCTATATTGTTACTATTCCCGAGTACAGCTTCTGTGGTTATAGGAACACAAGTTCATTAAAGGCTCATATTCCTGCCTAGCTGGAAGAACTGAAACTCCTAAAATGTCTACTTTCTTGTGTTTTTTGGGGGTATTTGTTTTACTGCCCCTTTCTCTTTTGGTGGTACCTGTACAGGAAACTTTTTTATCCGGGACCGACGTGCCGGTTCATCAAAAATTCCGGATAACCAAAAGCTATAGTAAAAGATACGGAGCTGAGAGCTCCGTATAAAGCAACAAACCCTGTTGCTTAGCAACAAACCCTGTTGCTTAGCAACAGGTTCAGAACAATGGCCACAGGTTCTAAGCGTCTCTGTAGCTTAGCAACAGCTGCAGCCACACCCTTGCACAGCAACAGATAGAGGAAGGCAAGTAACAAAACTTACCAGAACCTACTCCTGAATTTTGCCGGTTAACCGAGATTTCCGGTTATTTAGGTGCCGGTAAATCGAAAGTTTCCTGTACTTAGTATTTTTTGATCTTGCCCTCTGATTTTCTTTCTTTTGAGGAGATATCTTGGTTACTCATCCTGTAGGATATAACTGGCGCAAACTCATAACTTTTTTACTCTGTGGAACAATAGACTGGGATTCTGACACGTAGGCTGCCGCACACCCCTAAATATCTAATTTTCTGACTCGAATTATTAGTAAAGAAAGAAATTCCAATTCTATAGTACCTTTCATAACCTCTGGACGTCCCAATTCAGTAACTTTGTGCAAACCTGGCGGGCAATTTGTACACAGCAAGATCCCACGCACAACAGTGAGATAATTAGCAGAATTTTTTGTGGTGGTGGTTGTTGAGGAATAAATGTTAGGGGAACTCCTGCTTTTCTTTTAATAATGCCATGGGACCCTTACCTTCCACCAAACTGGCAGACAGGGCCTTGGTTTAACGTCTCATCTGAAAGATGGCACGTCCAACAACCCAGTACTTCCAGAGTAATAGATTGTCAGTCAAGATGATGTGCTAAAGTCCTAGAATGGGGCTTGAGCCCACATGTTTGTGTTTTCAAATTCACTGCTGACGTATCCTTGTATGGATATGCACTGCAGTAATGACTTAGTTAAGAACTTGTCTGTGTCCAAGTTTTGCGTCTATTGTGTCACGCTTAAAGTGTCACACATCAAGAGCTCACATCAACAGGGTAAAAATTAGTGATTGGTTGAAATTATCTACTGTTAAATGATCAAATATCATACTAATTGGTCCAAAATCAAAATGAGTTAAATTACAAACAGCAGGAAACAATTGAGCGCACTAAAATTGAGCATTGTTTTCCCCCCAAAGCTGCCATTCACTAAACAGCAAGTATCACAACATTGACCAAATTGCACAGGTTACTTCAGGCAATTTTTGTCTTGTCATTTTTCTTCATTCAGGTATGAATATATAGCAGGCAATAAAATTACAATAAACACATTAAAAAAGGACACAATTCCTGAAAGAAGTAAGTAAAATTGCATATAAAATTAGTTACTAAATGTTAGAAAATCTGCAAAATAATTTAGATCTGCTCTTCTGGCTCGGGCTTCAGTTGGGAATTTACCATCGTCCTGGAACAAGTTCTTAGTGTGCATTGAATTGAGAGAGTTGCTTTTACCCTACTCCTGTAAAACTCCACTATTCACCAGCATAACCTGTACAACATGAAAACTAGGAGAAAGTGACATGGGATTTTCTTGTTTCTGTGAAGAAATTTTGTGAGAGAGATGCATCATGCGAGTTGCAATATTCTTCCTTTATCCTGGGAACAGTAAGTGATCCAGACCAAAAAATACAATTAATTATGAATGTTGGAGAAAACATTTTAAAGTCATTTTTTTCAGCATTTTGTACAGTTTTCATGAATAAAGATTTTGACTTTATGGTATTAGGGGTGAGTCTTTTTGTTTGGCTGCAGGGACCAGAGGAGGAAGCATGTGAGATGCTTTGGTGAGCTCTGACATTGGAGTGCGAGTTAATCAGCCATGCTTATACCTGGCCCAGTGCTGATCACTGGAAATTCGACAGTGGAGGTTGGGTGGGGGGAACTTTCCTTGACAGGGATACACCAATGATTGATTCAGCAAGAATTGAACATCCACTGTGGGAAGTAAGGAGGAAGAAAAAAAAAATATTTTTTTCTGATCCTGGAAATAACTAAGAAAAAGAAGGAAGGTTTTAAGGAAGCGACCAGAAGAGAGGTAAGCAATTGAGAGGAAGTGGGGCGTGGGGTGGCATCAGAAGCCCATAGTTTTAATGTGGAACCAGGAGGAGCACTTGCCTTAGTGTTTGGTGGCAGCATGCAGCGGTCTCCTTAAGGACCTCTGGTCAGGCTGCATGTAGACCTGGTTGTTCTGAGCGCAGCAGATTGAAGCCAGAGATTTCCGTCTGGGAGGAGGGTGGGTGGAAGTTCCACGTGCACCTTCGAGGCATGCCTTCTAGCGGCAAATATCCCGTGGGATGGTGTCACCTGCAAGATTTCCTGTTGCTCCCACTTTCAGAGCACCCAACATACTGCATGCCAGCAAAATCCAGGAGTAATGGCTTGGGAACATCCTTGAAAATTGGCACTCCAATAAAGGGGGCCAATTCCACTTGCTTCTCTAATCTTAAATTGAGCCCACTGCTGGCACCCCCACACGGCTTTCAAATAGACATTTGACACCCCCCCCCCCCCACCTCGTGTAGTGGGTGCCCATCGTGGCGCAGGACGCTGCCTGTTCTACGTAAATTTCCTGACCCTGGAAACTGGTAAGATCAGGATCTCTATACCAGTGGATCGTAATTCCTGCTCCACTGCACTTAGTGTAGTGGGATCATGGATTTTTGGATCCATTGACAGCAACATTACCGCTACCTAGTTCTTGACCTGTAGGTATTTAGAATTATTAATAGCCATGAAACATAGAAACATAGAGATAGGAACAGGAGTAGGCCATTCGGCCCTTCGAGCCTGCTCCGCCATTCAATGAGATCATGGCTGATCTTCGTCTGAGATCATAGCTGATCTTACCAGTTCAGTACCCCGTCCCCGCCTTCCCTCCGTAACCCTTAATCCCCTTAGCCTTCAGAAATATATCCAATTCTCTCTTGAAAATATTTATTGAATTAGCCTTCACAGCCCTCTGTGGCAGGGAATTCCACAGGCTCACCACTCTTTGAGTGAAGAAATTCTTCCTCATCTCTGTTTTAAATGATTTGCCTGCTATTTTTAGACTGTGGCCCCTGGTTCTGTGCTCCCCTGCCATTGGAAACATTCTGAATTCAGCCTGTCCAGGCCTGCCATAATTTTATATGTTTCGATGAGATCCCCTCTCAATCTTCTAAACTCCAGTGAGTACAAGCCCAAACTATTCAATCTCTCCTCGTAGGTCATTCCCGCCATTCCAGGTATCAGCCTGGTGAATCGCCGCTGCACTCTTTCCATGGCAAGAACATCCTTCCGCAGATGGGGCGACCAAAACTGTACACAATACTCCAGATGTGGTCTCACCAGCACCTTGTACAGCTGTAGTAAGGTATCCCTATTCCTATACTCGAACCCCCTTGATATGAAGGCCAACATACCATTTGCCTTCTTAATCGCCTGTTGCACCTGCATGCTCTCCTTCAGTGACTGGTGCACAAGAACACCCAGGTCCCTCTGCACTTCCCCATCTCCCAATCTATTGCCATTTAGATAATAATCCACCCTCCTGTTTTTACCCCCAAAGTGGATAACCTCGCATTTATCCACATTATAGTGCATCTGCCACGTATCCGCCCAGTCCCCCAACCTGTCCAAATCGCACTGTAGCCTCCTGACATCCTCATCAGAGCCCACCCCTCCTCCTAGTTTAGTGTCGTCAGCGAATTTGGAAATATTGCATCCAATTCCCTGATCCAGATCATTTATATATATTGTGAACAGCTGGGGTCCCAGGACAGATCCTTGCGGCACCCCGCTGGTCACTGCCTGCCACTCCGAAAACGAGCCGTTTATTCCAACTCTCTGTTTTCTATCCGCCAGCCAGTTCTCTATCCACGTTAATACTTTGCCCCCAATCCCATGAGCCTTAATTTTGCATGATAATCTTTTGTGTGGAACTTTATCGAAGGCTTTCTGGAAGTCAAGGTACACCACATCCACTGGCTCTCCCCCATCTATTTTACCAGTTACTTCCTCAAAAAATTCCAGCAGATTAGTCAAACACGATTTACCCTTTGTAAATCCATGTTGACTCTGTCCGATCCTTTCCCCATTTGTCAAGTGCTCCGCTATTTTATCCTTAATAATGGACTCTAGCATTTTGCCCACAACCGATGTAAGGCTTACTGGTCTATAATTCCCTGCTTTCTCTCTACCCCCCTTTTTAAATATTGGGGTAACATTAGCTACCCTCCAATCCACGGGTACTGTTCCCGAGTCAATGGAGTTCCGGAAGATGATCCTTAGAGCATCTGCTATCTCCAGGGCCACCTCCTTAAGTACCCTAGGATGTAGTTTATCAGGCCCCGGGGATTTGTCGGCCTTCAGTCCCCTCAACTTACCCAACACCATATCCCTAGAGATACTAATTTCTGTCAGCTCCTCCCTCTCATTAGTCCCTATGTTTGCCGATATTCCTGGGAGGTTATTTGTGTCCTCCTTTGTGAATACAGAACCAAAGTATGAGTTTAATTGGTCTGCCATTTCCTTATTCTCCATTATATATTCTCCCGAATCGGACTGCAAGGGACCGACTTGGGATTTTACCAGTCTTTTCCTCCTGATATACCGATAAAAGCTTTTGCAGTCTGTCTTTATGTTTGCTGCAAGTTTACTTTCGTATTCTATTTTCCCCTTCCTGATTAATCCCTTTGTCCTCTTTTGCTGTATCCTGTACTGCCCCCAATCTTCCGGTCTGGTGCTTTTTTTTGCCAGTTGATATGCCCTTTTTTTTGATTTTATGCTGTCCCTAATTTCCCTCGTTATCCACGGTTGAGTCACCTTTTTAGGTTTATTTTTATGCCAAACCGGTATAAACATGTTCTGGAATTCTTCCATTCTATCTTTGAATGCTTGCCATTGTCTATCCACTGTCAATCCCCCCAGAAACACCACCCAATCAATCTTACCCAATTCCCGTCTCATACCCTCGTAATTCCCTTTATTTAAGTTCTGGACCTTAGTCTCTGATTCAATTTCCTCACTCTCCATCTCGACTGAGAGCTCGATCATATTATGATCGCTCTGACCCAAGGGGCCTCGTACAAGAAGATTGCTGATAAGTCCCTTCTCATTGCACAATACCCAGTCTAAAATGGCCTGATCTCGAGTCGGCTCCTCGACATATTGGTCCAGATAACCGTCCCGAAAACATTCCAGGAATTCCTCCTCCTCAGAATTTTTACTAATTTGGGTAGTCCAATCAATATGTAAATTAAAGTCACCCATGATGACAGCTGTGCTCTTATCGCACGCTTCTCTAATTTCCCTTTTTATGCCTTCCCTCACCTCCATATTACTATTTGGAGGCCTATATATCACACCCACTAACGTTTTCCTCCCCTTGCTATTTCTCATTTCTACCCATACAGATTCCGTTTCATCCGAGTTAATATCCTTCCTTTCCATTACATTAATCCCCTCCTTTACCAGCAATGCTACCCCACCTCCCCTACCTTTTTGCCGATCCTTCCTAAATATTGTATATCCCTGGATGTTAAGTTCCCAGCCTTGCCCACCCTGCAGCCACGTTTCTGTAATCCCAATCAAATCATACTTGTTTACCTCTATTTCCACAACTAATTCATCCACCTTGTTCCTAATGCTTCTAGCATTAAGATACAAAGCCTTCAGGCTTGCTTTTTTCACACTCTCATTATGAATTAGTTTGGCCCTTTGTGTTTCTCTCCTTTGCTTATTGCTTCTCACCTTTCTACCATCTATTTCTAACTTCATATGACTTCCCTCTTTTCCACTACCTAGGTTCCCATCCCCCTGCCAAATTAGTTTAAATCCTCCCGAACCGCCCTAGAAAATATTACCCCGAGGACATCGGCTCCCTCACAGTTCAGGTGTAGACCGTCCCCTTGGTACAGGTCACTCCTCCCCAAGAACTTGTTCCAATGCCTCAAGAATTTAAATCCCTCTCCCTTGCACCACTGCTCAAGCCACGTATTTAGCTTATCTATCTTACTCTCTCTAAACTTATTAGCTCGTGGCACTGGTAGCAATCCAGAGACTACTACCTTTGAGGTCCTACTTTTCAATTTAGCTCCTAACTCCCTAAATTCAGCTTGTAGGACCTCCTCCCTCTTTTTACCTACATCGTTGGTACCTACATGTACCACGACAACTGGCTGATCCCCCTCCCCCTTCAGAATGCTCTGCACCCGCTCCGAGACATCCTTGACCCTTGCACCAGGGAGGCAACATACCATCTTGGAGTCTCGGTCTCGGTCTCGGCCACAGAAACTCCTATCTATCCCCCTTACAATTGAATCCCCTATCACTATAGCCCTATCCCTCTTTTTCCCGCCCTTCTGTGCAGCAGAGCCAGTCATGGTGCCCTGAACCTGGCTGCTGGTGCCTTCCCCTGATAAGTCATCTCCCCCAACAGTACCCAAAACGGTAAACCTGTTTTGGAGGGAGATAACCGCAGGTGACTCCTGCACTACCTTCCTGCCTTTACCCTGCCTTTTGGTCACCCATTTACTGTCTGAGCTAGCCTTTACCTGCGGTGTGACCAACTCACTGAATGTGCTATCCACAACATCCTCAGCATCGCGTATGCTCCAGAGTGAGTCCATTCGCAGCTCCAGCGCCGCCATGCGGTCTGCTAGGAGCTGCAGCTGGACACACTTCCTGCACACATAGTTGTCAGGGACAGTGTCCCTGATTTCCCACATGGCACAGGAGAAGCATGACACGGGTCCGAGCTGCCCTTCCATGACTTAACCCTTACAATACCCTTTTATTTACTACGATTTGAAGAGGGTATGTGATTCTGAACTTCATAATGGGACCGAGTACTTTATAATACCACTTTGTGTTAGAGCACTACTGGTCCACAGGGCCGTGTGGAGACACTAGCTTTTATTTTCATATTTTAATTTAAATGTTTTCCTCTCTTTTGGGAGAGGGAGATGGATTTTTTTACAGGGCAGGGTGGGTGGGTTTGGGGTAGTGGTGGGGGTTGGGGGTGGGGGGTGGGTGTGTGTTTAGAGCAGGAACAACTGGCAGTCAAATCAAGGGGGAGCATATGCTGCAGGGGCTGGACCTCGTGTCCTTTGACAATCTGTTTATACTTATTTTCTTTCACCGGGGTCATCAACAGGTTTAATTACTCCTTCAGTGTTTGCTCTTAATTTCAAAAGGCAGCAATTTGAAGAATGTGGCACCAGTTAAAAGGATTTGGGTTTTATTCATTACATCAAAAGGAAAAGCAAAGAGCCATAGCACACCGATCCTAGTGAATATCAATTAGACCTTCCCTTTCCCAAATTTCATTTCCACATGAGTTTTCTTGTTGCCTTTCCCTGTACTTTATATTAAAAAGAAATGTGGAGTCTAATGGCAAAATCACTAAATTGGCAGTGTAAAATGGTCCACGGCAAGGTCAAAGGTTCTGGTGCGGCTCAGTACCCCTTCTTAACAAATTCCAATTTAACCACCAGGTTTTCATTAGTCACATCTGCAAGATTTTAGATTGTTCTTCATAAATATTCAGTGTGTCTGCATTTTCTTGACTAGCATTGTACCACTGACCCAGGCCTAATTAACTGCTATGAATGCAGTGTTCTGATGGTAGCCTTATATGGCAACATTAAATTGAATTCTACCTAAAATTAAAGGCAGAAACAAACTAACATTGCTATCACACGTATGCGTGACGCACATGCTCATACACAAGCTCTCTCATGCATGAGACTTGTCCACAACATTTAATTCTTAACACTTTTAAAAGTTCTTATAATTTGCTTGGAGTGTACAAGACTTCACGTAATCATTTCGTTACAAAATTATTATAATTTCCTTTGGCATTTGATTCTTGAGTTTATTAACTTCATTTTCTTTTTAATTTATTTCACTGAATGTTCTGGACCCAAACCTTTTGCAGATTTAACTTTTCTGTGTGGCATAAAGACCAGTTTCTGTCTCTGAAATACCACTGCTAGGAATATACAGCCGCTGGAACATTTCAGTATGAAATCACTCAATAAACTTCAGCAGTTGATTGTTTGAAAGGCATCTCAAACAATTTGTTTCCAGACCACTCCTTCAGATCTCATACCTTAATGAAAAGTGTTAACATTATTTCACACTTGCCCTTTTCTGATAAATGTCACCCATTAACCTTTCAAGACTTAAGATACCTAAATACAAATGGCTATAAGTTTCGTTGAAAATGGCCTGTATGTAATAGGACATTTTCTCCTAGGAAAGAAACTGGGACGGTTTACAGAGCAAGAACTTCTAAAGCAACCTCCTTAAAGTTATCAAATCACACATCTAAAAGACCATTGCATTACCAATTGATATGGATAAGGCAACATTAGCCATTCAGATAATAAACGGGTTTGGGAGCAATAGAGAATTGGATATCCACTAAGAGGCAATAACTTCAGATGTCATTTTGATGACATTTCAAACTCTGAAGCTCTCTTTGGCAAGTTGTGCTGGTTCTGGGCCAGGCTTTGAACACTGCATTGCGTGAGTGGAGAAGATAAGTCAGCATGGACCTATCACATTTGTTTCTAAGTTCTTCAATACAGAACAGCTGGTCATAGACCATCCTGCACTTTTTATGAAATCTACAACATAATTAAATTGGCTATGTAAGTCATGCACTCCTTATTTGGGCAATTCCATTCCATCATGCATCCTGGTGGCATCTTAATGCAGTTTTCCCATTATAAAGCTAGCTGTCACACACTCATACCTACATACTGTTACCACGAGCTGGAGCTTCATAAGCTCCAGATGCTGCTGCTCCCCATATCTATACCTAGAGCATCACTAATGCACTCTTAAAGGAAATTTGCTTTGTTCTGATTTTTCATGGGCAGTTCCACAGGAGATTCATTACATAGAATTTACAATACAGAAACAGGCCATTTGGCCGAACAGCATCATGGCAGTGTTTATGCTCCACGTAAGCCTCCTCCCACATTACTTCATCTCACCCTATCACCATATCCTTCTATTCCTTTCTCCCTCATGTACTTATCTAGCTTCTCCTTAAATACAGCTATGCTATTCTGATATCATAGTTTTCATAGTTGATCCTGGAAATTCACAAAGGGTGATCAACATATGAAATGGACTTTTAAAAAATTCATTCACGGGATGTGGGCGTCGCTGGCAAGGCCAGCATTTATTGCCCATCCCTAATTGCCCCTGAGTGAGCCACCTCCTTGAACTGCTGCAGTTTGTGTGGTGAAGGTACTCCCACAGTGCTGTTAGGTAGGGAGCACCAGGATAGAGTACTGGAAGCAAAAATCCTGGAATCATTTAAGAAATGATTGGATGCTGCAAGTGGTCTGGACTCCCAAAGAAGTCAAGTTTTTAAAAACATTTTTTCACAGATTGGCCTGTTGCTCAGGGGGCTGATAAGTCCACGGCTGGGGCAAGCGGAGGTATGCCTAGGCAACACTCGCCCCCTGCCCAACCCCCAGCATGGAGGGGCACTGGAGTTTCCAGCAGGCATGAGCAGGCAGGTACCAGTGATGCGCCCAAAGTGGCCTTTACACCCACCTGACCCATGAAACAGAGGTGATTCTTGCATTGACAATGATGGAGCAACCCAACACTAACCCTTGTTTGATCGCTGCTGAACTCGAGTTTGTACTGCATGAGCCAGGTTCAAGAAGGGTGGCCCTGTTTGTCACACCAAGGCACCATGTCTGGAAGGAAGTGGAGACAGGTTTGAGGCCTCAGCTGGCCATTGCTGTCACCGTGTATAGCACTGTGCCAGCTCTATGGGGCATGTTGGCTGCAGGTATCCTTGCTCTAGCTGGCACAGTTCTACATCTGGCTCTATGTTGCCCAAACCTTGTGAAGAACTGTGTCCTCTGGTCATTGCCAGGTTGGTGCCAAGACCTACAGATATTTATTGCTGGCATCTTAACAGACACATTCAATCAGGCGATGGTTTCAAGGATCACCCTGGCATGCTTTCTTTCATGCAGTGCCATTGAATGCCTGATATACTAGGATTGAATTCTTCTAAGGAAGCAATCAATATTACAGTCAGTCAAACATATGTAATCAAGAAATTCCAGGGTTGCTGTAGTGCTGCCTGAAGTACAGTGGGATTGGACTTTTCCCATTGCTGCGGTGCTGAATCTATTGGAAATTGCGGGTCAGTTCATTAAAATATTTGGTGCCGTGAGCCTGTGTAAATTCAGCTTGCAACGCTAGAGTTACACTGGGGGTAGAGGGCGAAAAACACATGGGAGATGGGAGTTAAAGAAAGACTTGCATTTATATAGCGCCTTTCACGACCATTGGACATCCCAAAGCACTTTACAGCCAATAAAGTACTTTTGAAGTGGAGTCACTGTTGTAAGATAGGAAATGCGGCAGCCAATTTGCGCACAGCAAGCTCCCACAAACAGCAATGTGATAATGACCAGATAATCTGCTTTAGTGATGTTGAAAGAGGGATAAATACTGGCCAGGACACCAAGAATAACTCCACTGATCTTCTTCAAAATAGTGCCATGGAATCTTCTACGTCCACCTGAGAGAGTAGGCGGGGCCTCAGTATAACATCTCATCTGAAAGACAGTACCTCTGACAGTGCAGCACTCCCTCAGTACTGCACTGGAGTATCAGTCTAGATTTATGCTCAATGTCTCTGGAGTGGGACTTAGGGCAGGATTTTCATTGGGCTGTGGAGTTGGGATTGGAGGCATGGGGGGGGTGGCGGGGGGCTAAAATCCTGAAATCAGGTGTCCCGACCCCATCCCGCACCCAAACCCGACTCCATGCCAGTTTCAAAGGAGGCGGGTACCCGCCCCACACTGGGACCCGCCTACCCGAGGCGGGAAGGGATTAGTGCCAATTAACTGCCTGCTAACAGGTAGTCAGTAGGCAGTTTTTAACCTAATCCCTATTTTTAAGGTTGAAGTGTGGGATTCCCAATGGCTCCAAACCACGCCAAGTTAGAGGAGTCGGGCCGTCGGGTTGAAGGACTTGGAGGGGTCGAGATGTCGGTGTTCAGGTGAGTGATGTCAC
Organism: Somniosus microcephalus; assembly: GCF_052327205.1. Taxonomy (NCBI): domain Eukaryota; kingdom Metazoa; phylum Chordata; class Chondrichthyes; order Squaliformes; family Somniosidae; genus Somniosus; species Somniosus microcephalus. The sequence goes on along the minus strand of NC_140999.1, from coordinate 26,994,373 downwards.
AGAAACCCCACAATGCAGATAGAGGCCATTTCGGCCCATCGAGCCTGCACCGACACATATCCCACCCGATCCCCGTAACCCCTACACCAACACATATCCCACCCTATCCCCGTAACCCCATGTATTTAATCCCCCTAACACTAAGGGTCAATTCATCATAGCCAATCAACCTAACCCGCACATCTTTGGACTGTGGGAGGAAACCGGAGCACCCGGAGGAAACCCACGCAAACACAGGGAGAATGTGTGCATGAGTGCAAAGGTAAGTGTGTTTGGTGTATCTAAAGTGAGTAAAGAAGTTTTACATACCTTTTCTTACCTTTTCAGCCTTCCTTCCTTTAGGTCTCGGGAGTCCCTCATCTCACCGGCACAGAAAGCAGAATGGCTGCGAACTGTCAAAAGTGACAGCCTGCAGCTTTCTGTGCAGGAGAGATTTCTAACTGAGCCTGTGGAGAAGGACTCATGTTAGAAGTAAGACTGTCAGTGTTTGACAGCTTCAAACAGCTGTGAAACACTGATATTTCATCTGTCAAAACCTCTTGACAGATGACATTTCAATCTGTGGCGTCACCTGTTGCCAGGTGGCCCTTAATTGGCCTGCTGAGTCCGCTGGGCGGGCTCAACAAGGTCAATCAAGTTAAAATCGCGTGGATTGGCCGCATCTCGATGGAGGCGGGACTACAAACCCGAAAGTTGTAGTCCCGCCTCCAACCCGACTCCTGAATGAAAATCCTGCCCTTAGAATCCACAACCTTACTGACTCAGAGGTGAGGGTGCTACCAACTGAACCACTGGCTAAGTTACAGATGCACCCTAAATGGGGAAGGGGGACAGATAATCAGTATGGCAGAGGTGGAGACCCAGTGAGCAGCTGTAGGATTCGCAAAATTGAACATTGTCCTATAAGGGTCTATTGGCAGAAAAGGCCTTAACTTTTAAAGACTGTTTCAAAAGAAGCCCAGATAAAGGGACACACAAAATGGCCGCCAGACCCCGTGACCAGCTTTTGGGATACTTTAAAATGGTTCCTGCAGTCCCCAGACAACGTTTGTGGATTCAGCCCACAGTAAGTTCTGGAAGGCCGTTTCAGAGAAAACGAAACCAGACAGAACCACATACATATGGATTGGATGCAGATCCAGTCAGATCGGCCTGTAGATAAAGGCCATCTAAATGTTTACCCAGACAAAGGAAAACAGTTTCATATTCATAGGGGGAACATCAAGAACCGTTTAAGACATCAAGAGGACATTAAAAACAATATAGGGTCATTCCAGACCAGAGATGGCCGTTACCGGCCATCCCAAAGTAGTTTAAAACATAATAACTACCCCGCTGTGCTACAAGCCCGCCAAAAGTTAAACAAAGACTAACCTTGATTTGGTGGGAGATAAGGGCCTCCACAGAAAAGTATAACTGGAGTCCCGGGGTAGCCATCGGTAGCTTTGCTTTTGCAGCTTTTTCAGCCTGGAGCCTGTAGCTGGTAGCTTTCGAGCTAGCTTGTTCTTTCGAGAGCCGTGGAGGAACATCGATCCGGAGACCAGCCAAAAAGGTGATTCGAGTCTGCGTCCCGCCCCAGGGTAACCATTGGGAGATCATCGACATACCCCAGGCCGTTGACGAGACGAAGGACAGCAGCCCTTCAGAAGAAACCTATCTGAAAATGGTAAACCAGCTGGGCTCTGTGAAGAAACCTATTTGACCATGATCAAATAGGTGGTCTCCGTCCATGCCGCAGTCCAGGCCCGCCAGCATCCAGCCTGTCCATGACCTTCACCTCGAGGAAGAAGAGAGAGAGTCGCAGTCCACAGCGTTGACCACGTGGAGACAGGACGCCTGAGAGGATCAAAACGCAGACCTTTCAAAATCTTACACTTTCCAACTGGATTGGTGAGCATGTTTCTGGCCCCTCACAATCTGATCTAGATAGGCTTAGGGGGTGGGCATTTAAAGGGGTAATTAATTATGAGCTGTTGTCCCTCGATGTTCCGTGTGTTTCCCCATTTCGAGATGACTTTTGTAAAGTATAACATGCCTGTATATATGTTGGTTAGTCCTGTATTATGATTTGTTTTTCCCTCCCATGTACCTTATTGGCTCACATTCAATTTGTTCCTTTATGCAATAAAGTTTCATTTCGTTTTCATTAAACCTGGTCTATAGAGTATTCTCTGCATTGTAGTTCCTGCCTCAAAGTCCAGTGTATAGAATCTAAGGGGGAGTGGGTCGAACCATTTGAAAGTTTACTGTGCAAGAGAGAGAGGCCTCTGGCGAGAGAGAGAGAGACCTCTGCGATCTAAGAACCCCGTACAGAAAATGGCGACCGTGGCAGGACACTGGCAGCAGGATTGCAATGTGTTAGACCCAGGTTTAAATGGACGAAATGTTATGGATGAGAGGATAGCGGATTATGTCTTTGGAAAGGTAAATCTCACTAAGCAGTGGATTTCCGATCTCTTGCGGGATGGGCGTCCGGTAGATGCAGCCATCAGGTGGACAGAGAGCAAAGAACATAAGAAGTCAGTCGAGAAGGCAGTGTGGCTGATGTGCTACAAAAGACAAGTCCAGATTTTGGACAGAGTCGTTGCAGCGCAGGCAGCCAAGATCACAACCCAGGCAGCAGAAATAGAGGGAAAGGCCATGGGTGGAGAAAAACTCATCACAGCACTCCACCCGCTGAATCAGGAACGCCAAGTTGTAGCCAGCCAACATCAGGCTAGAATGGAGTACCTGGAATGCCAGGTTACTGAGGCAAAGATTCATGAAGCGAGGATACGGGAGAAAAACGCCCGCCTCGCACAACAGCTAAGAGCGCAGGAGGAGAGAGTAGTAGAGGTTAAGGCAGCTTACAAGCTGGCCCTCGAGCACGGGTTTGAGAGCCCCTGCCAAAAGACAATAGAAGACCTAAGAACGGCCTTGGTTAAGGCAAAAGGCATAGACTTTTTGAAGGAATCCAAAAACCCGATTCCATGCAAAGTAGTTGTGGCGCCAGCCACTGAGCCCTCAGCGCTGCCGAGCTATAGTGAGGTTTGGCCCGAAGGGGGGGGGGGTGGAAGAAAAGGAAGCCAAGGTGGAACAGGAGGAGGAACAACCCCTGGTAGTACAGCCGGAGCCGGCACCAATGTGTCCTACTCGGCACCAGAGGTATGGTCCCACCGACGCCAATGGCGCGGACGGACCCCACATGAACCAGATCGTGCTGCCCCACGGTGCCCAACAACTCAGGGCAATGGTGAGCCACCTCCCAAAGCTCACCGAGAAGGGAGATCCCTCAGTCCATTTCAGGGAGATAGAGCAGACAGCCGCCATCAATGATTGTGATGATCCTGAGCAGGCGAAGATGTTACTATTCTCCCTGGATAGCACAATCCTTCAGTGCCTCTCAGCAGGGAGCAAGAGGGGACAGAAAGGGTATGTGAAACTCAGGGATCAGGTCCTGGAAGTTCTGGGAGTGGATGAAGGTAATCCGTTCCTCCGTGTGGAAGGGACTGTGCAGCTAACTGGAGAACCCCCACGGGTTTTCGCAGAAAGGCTGTGGCCAGTGTATCGGCGCAGCTGTCCGGGCATGCCTGAACGGGCTGCAATGAACGATGTTCAGCGGGTTCATTGGCTCTGTTGTCTGGTTGCCAACAGCCTGCCGCAGATAATGGCCCAAGCCAAATCTTGGTTTGACCCCCAAGGTCCCGGTGTCACGGAGGAGACAGTGCTCCGACAGCTCACCATTGCGTATAAGAATTGTAGGAGTCAGGAGACACCTCCCTCTAAGGGAAAAGTGCATGAGGCAAAACCCGCAGCCCCAAGTAAAAAGGAGTGGCATCAGGAAGGGAATCGCCCTACCCAAGCCAAGCTCAATTGCTACGGGTGTGGGAAGGATGGACATTGGCGCAAGGACTGTAAAAATCCGCTATCTGTTGGATACGGGGCATTGTGCACCGTGATCCACACAGGCAACCCTACCACCTCACCTCTGTCCACCGGGGTCCCATATATTCTGTTGGGCTTCACAGGCAAAGAACAGGCTGGTGCATTTTCCATACCCCTCTCCATTCGTTTAGGACCACTCCGCACCAAGTGGAAGTGCATACTGATGAAGTGGGAGGTGGGGGGTGGAAAAGGGATCCTTGGGTCCAATTTCTTAGCAGAACACGGGATCCTCGTGGATCTAAGAAATCATTGTCTTTGGGGAGCAGGTAAGGGTAAGAAGGGCGAGGTAGTCATCATCCCAGGGAAGGGAGAAAGGGGGACCCCGTGTACTGTGAAGCCAAAAGAGGGCTACGACCTCGAGCTCATGGTCGCAAGTGTCCCACAAGATCTGCAGGCATTCGTGTCAGACCCCCTGACTACGTTTGCCACTCACAAACACGATTGCGGGAGGGTCACCGGGTTTGAGGTCAGAGTAGACGGGGACCCCATGGCCCGACCCCAAAAACAGTACAACTTCCCCAGGGAAGCGTGCCCGACATGGAGACAGCAATGTCTTCACTGGTGCAGCAGGGCGTGTTGAGACCGATAGTCACCTATGTAAACTCTCCTTTGTGGCCGGTGAAGAAGCCGGACAATTCTTGGAGAGCCACGGTGGACTACAGAGTCCTCAATAGTAACATCCCAGCCTGCGCGCTGACGGTAGCAGCAGTTGCCGACCTGATAGGGAGTATTCCAGTATCCGCGACCACGTTCACGGTGCTGGATATTTCCAATGGGTTTTGGTCCATCCCTTTAAGGAGGGAGGATCAGTACAAGTTTGCCTTTACTTTTAAAGGGCAACAGTACACCTGGAGCTGCTTGCCACAGGGTTTCCATAACAGCCCCAGCATTTTCCATCAATGTATGGCAGGAAGCTTAAAAGAGTTCAGCCAGCCCAATCAGCTAGTGCAGTATGTGGACGACCTGCTCCTGTTCACAGATTCCAGAGAGGAGCACGGCCCACTATTGGCCGAGCTATTGGAGCTGTTAGGCAGAAAGGGTTTCAAGGTAAACCCAAAGAAGGCACGGATCGGCCAGCAGGAGGTAAAATTCCTAGGTCTGACCATCCGCGCTGGAGAGAGAGCCATAGACAAGGCTAGACGGGAATCGGTGCAAGATCTACCGATCCCCACCACCGTAACGGGTGTGAGGTCCTTTCTGGGACTGATCGGGTACTGCAGAGACTTCATTGAGGATTATGCAGCCACAGAGGCCCCGCTGCTCCGACTCCTACACAAGGGAGTGGAGTGGTCCTGGGATGAGGGTTGCCAGGCAGCATTTGAAAAACTCAAGGGGGACTTGCAGACTGCGCCAGCTCTGGGGGCCATAGATGGGGGGGAGGAGTGCTTCCTGGAGGTAGCGGCTAGTGGGGATAGCTTGAGCACTGTACTGCTTCAAGAGCGACACGGCAAGCTAAGGCTGGTGGTTTACTCATCCAGAGTGCTCACAGATGTGGAAAGGAGTTTCTCCAATTGCGAGCGGCATCTTTTGGCCACGCATTGGGCTGTGAAAAGGTCTTTGATTTTCACAGGCACCTCCCCCATCACTCTCCTCACCCATCACACGCCCACCCGGATGCTTCTGGATGGAAGGATTAAGGATGGGACAGTAAGCAGTGCCCGCATTGCATGCTGGACCCTCCTCCTTTCCCAGATGGACCTGAAGGTGAAGGGTCTCTGCGAGCCCAAGCTCGCGGCCAACATGGTATATCCCAGAACAGCCCATCGGTGTTCCATAGAAGGGTTATGGGAAGTGAACGTAGGTTTATGGGCCGGGATACATCCCACGGGCCGCAAGATCTACGTAGATGGTTCCAGCACGGTATCCGCTGGCGAACGACTCACAGGGTGTGGAGTTTATGACCCCGCGGCAGACATTGCCCTGGCGACTAAGCTCCCCAGCACTATGAGCGCCCAGCAGGCTGAACTGTCTGCGGTAGTGTACGTCGTTACACACCCCGAAATCTTCCCCACCCCATACACGATTTGTTCGGACAGCATGTTCACATGCAATTCATGTACGGAATACCTGGCCATCTGGTCTCGCCGCGGAGATACCTCTGCAGACAGGCGACCCTTGACCGTAAAGCCCCTGTTAGAAAAGATCCTGGCCGCAGTGGGGGAGGAAGGGGAAGTCTTTATCCACAAGGTGAAGGCCCATTCCTCCACGGAACCCCGCAACCAGGGTAACCAGCAAGTGGATACGCTAGCCAGGGAAGGTGCCCGCACCGGCACTTTCTGGGATCCCTATGGGTCCAAACTCATGGCAGTAATCTAAGGCAGGGATGGGACTCAGGGGACCACAGGGGTAACACTGCCCCCAGACCTCAAGGCCGTCCAAACCCTAGATCCCGCCCTAAAAACAGTCCTCAAGGCCATCACTGAGGGCAAGGAAGTAGAAGGTCCATATGGTACAGCAGCCCTCTCCATCAAGGAAGGCATGCTGTTCCGAGAGGAACAGTGGGTTGTGCCGCAGCAGCACTGGAGGGATTTCCTTCAACTGGCCCATGAGGGTCCAGGAGCGGGACACCCCGGGCCTGAGGTCACCTGGCAATGGGTAGAACAGGCGGGATGGTGGCCGGGACTTTGGGACGATGTCCGCGAGTTCTGTACTAATTGTCTTGTGTGCGCTGCAAACAACCCAGACCCCCAGAAAAGGAAGGTGCCCATGGGACACATCAGGAGAGTAGAGGGACCATGGCAGTCGATACAGGTCGACTACATCGGGCCCCTGCCTGTTATGTATTGTGTGTTCTATTGTGTGTTCTCCTCCCACCTGTGGTGGCGCTGTCACAGGAGATAAATGGTTGGGTGTTCTCTGTTAAGTTTAGCTCTCTTTGTTCGGAACTTGCCAGAACTTCCTTTCCTTCCAATAAAGCACTTCATGTTTGAATCTCTGAGTTCTGAGTCCTAAATTGTGTCTAGGTAGAAAGGTACTGACACAACAAGTGGCAACGAGGAGCGGACGAATCTGCGTACGTTACGGGTGCAGTGAGTAAACAGAAAATTTAATTTGAAACGTGAGATGGCTACTATATTAGGAAACATCGGTGATTTTGATGAAAATGTGGAGCAATGGAGCGCTTATACAGAACGTTTTGACTATTTTGTATTGGCGAATGCGGTGGCAAATGAAAAGGTCGTGCCTACCTTTTTGAGTGTAATCGGGCCGAAGACATTCAATTTACTTCGCAGCCTCGTGCAACCAGATAAGCCAGGAACTAAAACATATAAGCAACTAGTGGAAATTCTTGGAGCACATTTTTCACCAAAACCTCTGGTTATTGCTGAGAGATTTAGATTTCATAAACGGAATCAAGAGGAGGGGGAATCAGTGACGATGTTTATTGCTGCTTTAAAAAGGTTGTCGGAACACTGCCAGTTCAAGGAGGTGCTGAATGACACCATTAGAGACAGACTTGTGTGTGGTCTGCAAAATGCAGCCACACAGAAGCGCCTTTTTACTAAGGACAACCGTACTCTTGAAAAGACCATTGAAGTTAGTGTCTCCATGGAGATGGCGGAAAAGGAGGCTCACCAGTTGAGTTCAACAGGGAGAGTTCACAAGGTGTCGTCTGAGCCTAAAGGTGCGCGGAACGGCACATGTTACCGTTGTGGGAAAACGGGCCATCACGCTAATGACTGCTGGTGTACGGAGCTGGAATGCCGAAATTGTGGCAAAAAGGGTCACATTGAATGCGCCTGTAGAGGTAAAAAAAGAACAGACAGAGCTGGGAAGCATGGAAGCAAAATGTCTGTATTTGGACAAGAGAGGAAAAAGAGTGTTCATTCAGTGCAGTATGATGGAACAAGCAAAACAGAGGGGAGCAACACCTCTGAGGAGGAAGAGGTGCACATACTGACGGTTGCAGGTGATTTAAATGGCTACTGGGTGTCACCACTGGTGGAGGGACAATCAGTGCGGATGGAGGTGGACACAGGCGCGGCTGTGTCCCTTGTTTCAGACACTGTCTACAACAAAATGCTAAAGCATCTTACCCTTCAGCCAACAAACATTGTGCTAAAGACGTATACCGGCGAACCTGTGGCCATGAGAGGCGTCATTGAGGTGACAGTTAAATTGAACGGACAGACTGCAAAACTGCCACTATATGTGGTAAAGGGAAATTACCCATCGCTACTGGGACGTGCGTGGCTAGAGAAAATCACGCTGGACTGGCCTGCAGTCCGCATGATGTCAAAAGGGGAGTCAGGTCTGACTGCAGTGTTAAACAAACATGCAGAACTCTTCAATGGGGAACTTGGGAGCATGAAAAAGATCAGCGTGAGACTGGACATTAAACCTGACAGCAAGCCGAAGTTTCACAAAGCCCGACCTGTACCCTATGCAATTAGGCCAAAAGTTGAGGCTAACTTGGAGGCCTTAGTCGAGAATGGAGTCGTGGAGCCTGTGAGCGTGAGCAAATGGGCCACACCCATTGTTCCTGTCCTGAAAAAGGATGGATCTGTTCAAATCTGTGGGGATTTTAAAGTGACTATTAACCCGGTGCTGTCTGCGGAACAGTACCCTCTTCCCCTCATTGATGATCTTTTTACGGGCCTGGCTGGAGGGCAAAAGTTCAGCAAAATAGACTTATGCCAGGCTTATCTATAAATGCATGTCGATGACAAATCAAAGGAGCTGCTGACAATTGTGACACACAAGGGGCTATACAGGTACTGCCGCCTTCCGTTTGGAATTACGTCAGCCCCTGCTCTATTCCAAAGGGCAATGGATCAGATTTTGAGTGGACTGCCAGGAGTCCAGTGCTACCTGGACGACATCCTTGTCACTGGGACAAATGAGGAGGATCACCTTCTGAACTTGGATGCGACACTACAACGGCTGAAAGAGTACGGACTCAGAGTTCGTAAAGACAAATGTGAATTCTATCAGTTTTCAGTTGAGTACCTGGGGCATGTGATTGATGCTACTGGCCTGCATAAGGCGCCGTCAAAGGTCAAGGCGATCGTGGAGGCCCCAGCACCCCAGAATGTGAGCCAGTTACGTTCATTTCTGGGGCTACTTAACTACTATGGGAAGTTTATTCCAGACTTAGCAACATTGCTGAAGCCGTTACATCAGTTGCTATGTCAAGGCAAAATATGGAAATGGATTGAACTGTGCAACGAAGCTTTCGCCCAAGCAAAGAAAGCATTGCTGAAATCGGATGTCCTGACACACTTCGACCCAAAGCTACCCGTGCAGCTAGCATGTGATGCATCACCATATGGTTTGGGAGTAGTCATATCCTACATCATGCCTTCGGGTGAAGAGAAACCTATCGCCTTCGCATCACGCACCTTGAACAAGGCCGAGAGTAACTATGCGCAGATCGAGCGCGAGACCTTGGGAATCGTTTTTGGAATTCGAAAATTTCATCAGTACCTGTTTGGGAGAAGGTTCACACTCCTGACGGAACACCGTCCATTGACTTCAATCATCGGGCCCCACACCGGAATTCCGTCTCTCGCTGCAAGCAGGATGCAAAGGTGGGCTTTACTGTTGTCAGGACACACATACGACATCAAATATCGCAAATCAGACTTGCACGGCAACGCAGACGGTCTCTCGAGGCTACCCTTGCCTGTTACTCCCCCAGAGCCTCGTCAGATAGACATCTTCTACTTTAGACAAGTGGAGGGAGCACCTGTCACTGCAGTTCAGGTGCGAAGGTACACCCGCAACGATCCAGTCCTGTCTGAGGTAATGGACGATGTCATTCGAGGGAGAGCTATAGGAGATTCTCCTAGTTTGAAACCTTACGTTTCAAAAAGAAATGAGCTCTCCATCCAGGCAGGTTGTCTTCTTTGGGGACGCCGTGTCATCATTCCGCCACCTCTGAGGGAACCTATATTGCAACAACTTCATACAGGCCACAGTGGGATGGTTCGGATGAAGGAAATGGCAAGAAGCTACTTCTGGTGGCCAGGTCTCGATGGGAATATTGAGGAGAAAGCCAAAACATGTTCCCCATGTCAAAGGGTCTGGAATGTTCCACAGCTGGCAACCCTACACCCCTGGGATTGGCCTGCAGAAGTGTGGCAGCGAGTACATGTGGACTTCGCCGGTCCTTTCGAAGAGAAGATGTTTATGGTGGTTGTGGACGCTCGTAGCAAGTGGCCGGAGGTCACTGTGATGAGGTCTACCACAGCAGAGAAAACAATTGAGAAACTTGGTGAGATGTTCAGCCGTTATGGCTCACCGGAACAACTCGTAAGTGACAACGGTCCACAATTTGTATCACAGGAGTTTGCAACCTTCCTGCATGTGAATGGTGTCCAACACATCAGGTCTGCGCCCTATCATCCCTCTACTAACGGCCAGGCAGAAAGGTTTGTGCAAACTTTGAAGCACGCCTTGAAGGCATCGCAAGGTCAGGGCTCAATCCACCAACGTCTGAACAGCTTCCTGTTGTCCTATAGGAACGAGCCGCATGCCACAACCAAAACTTCCCCCGCTTCGCTCATGATGAAGAGACAGTTGCGGACAAGTTTTGACTTACTCAAACCTCCAAGGGCAGAACAGGTTGTCCATTGTCAACAACAAGCTCAAGTTGAAAAGAGAGGGAAAAGAGCCAAGGAGAAACGGTTTCACCCTGGAGAGCACGTCCTAGCTCGAAACTACAACACTGGACCGAAATGGGTTCCTGCTACGGTGATCGCGCAGACGGGCCCTGTGTCTTACACGGTTGAGACTGCTGAGGACGTCGTCTGGAGAAGACACACAGATCAACTGTTGCTAGGAGCAGAGACAGCCACAGAGGCTCCAACGGCTGGTTGGCCTGAACTGTTTCCGGATGATGCCGCAAACCAGCATCCTTTGCCACAGTGCTCTTCTCCAACACAGGAAGTCAAAGAGACTGTTCCACCTGTGCAAACTCCTGACTTTCGACTGACACAGGCACCTTCTCCATCCAGGCCTCAGGCCTGTGTCAATGCCTACTGCTGTGGAAGCCAGCGATGACCGCCGGTATCCTGTCAGAGAGCGGCGGCCTCCAAGACGCTTGGATCTGTAGGCTTAGTGTCTTACCCACAAGACTGGGGCAGAATAAACCCCAGGGTAAAGTCAGGGGTTGAGGCAGTCTACCTCTACCCCAGGTTCGTTGAGTGCATTGAAAGTAACTTACCTGTTGAGGAATAATGTGGACCTTCCAGTTAAGAGGGGAGGAAATGTTATGTATTGTGTATTCTATTGTGTGTTCTCCTCCCACCTGTGGTGGCGCTGTCACAGGAGATAAATGGTTGGGTGTTCTCTGTTAAGTTTAGCTCTCTTTGTTCGGAACTTGCCAGAACTTCCTTTCCTTCCAATAAAGCACTTCATGTTTGAATCTCTGAGTTCTGAGTCCTAAATTGTGTCTAGGTAGAAAGGTACTGACACAACACTGCCCACCGCCCAGGGAGGCTATAAGTATTGCCTTGTCCTGGTGGATGTGTTCACCAAATGGGCAGAAGCCTTCCCTTGCAAAACAACCACGGCACTTAGTACTGCCAGGATCTTGGTCCGGGAAGTGTCCTCGCGGTGGGGACTAACACGATTCATGGAGTCCGATCAAGGGAGTCATTTCACCGGCCAAGTGATGCAGAACACCCTCATGCTCTTAGGCATTGAAGGGAAGTGGCACGTGGCCCACAACCCGCAGTCATCTGGGATTGTGGAACGCATGAACCGCACCCTCAAAGAAAAACTGAGGAAAGAGACGATGGACTCGCCCCAGAAATGGGCGGAGGTCCTGCCTCTAGTCCTCATGGGGATCCGGGCTAGCCAGTCTAAAAGTACGGGGTATTCCTCGCACGAATTAATGATTGGGAGAGTCATGCGAACCCCCACCCATGTACTAGCCCCGGTGCTCACTGAGGGTCAGCTCCGAGAGGTAAATCGGGACAAGTTTGCCCGGACCCTTTTTGAGCGCCTGAAACAGGTTTATGGGCAAGCGGCTGGGAACATGGGAAAGCAGCATCAGGGCAACCGACTGCTGCTCGAACCCCGTAAGACACAAGAGTGGGAAGTTGGAGACCAGGTCATGGTGAGAAACTATGCCCGAGTAGGGAGTTTAGAACCACTGTACATGGGGCCCTACAGTATTGTGGATAAAGCCAGCTCCATGGTATACGCAGTGAAGTTGCCCCGACGCACTAAATGGTTTCACATCAATCAGTGCAAACTGTTTAAGCCGGGTGCAAAAGAGCCAACAACTGAAGCCAGGTCTGAGGGTAAAAATCCTCAGCCTGAGGCGTGCAAAGAGTCACAGACCACACAGGCTGGTACCGCAGCCTGCTTGAGGGGAGAAGCTATCCCGCCCACCTGGGAGGTTTCCCCATTGGCCTGGGACTCGGACGGGGAAGAGCCCGAAGACCAGGGCCCTCCCCCTGATCTGAACGCCATCAGGGGGGAGCCCGAACAGCTGGGCCCCGCCCCTGACACGATTCTGGAGGAGGTGGAGTCGGAGGACAGAGGTCCCGCCCTCGGCTCAAGCTTAGGGGAGGTAGAACTTGGGGGCGGAGATTCTCCACCTGCAGGGACAGGTCGGGAGGAGTCGTCTGCCACAGACCCAAATCCCAAAGGGGCGGAGCCTGAGGGAAGGGAGCCGAAGCCGGCAGTCGTGGTGGAGCCACGGGCTGCGAGGGCTAAAGTCCCAACCACAGGTCCACTCGCTAAGGGAGCCTCGCCCAAGACACCCCTTCGCAGGTCGTCTCGAACACCTCAACCAAGAAAACCCTGGCCAGATTCCCCCTACGTCAGCAGACACCGACTTGGGAAATCCCTAGAAAGACGCAGTCCCCAATTGGCAGCAAAAGGCTGCAGGGGACCCAAGCTACAGGTCAGTGCAGCCCCGCCACAGGGAGCAGTGAGCTGCAGTCCAAACAGGGATTAGGTAGGCCGCCCGGGGACGGGCGGCGCCGTACATAAGTTTAGTTAAGTTTAAGATTGGTTAAGTTTGAGGTGTGTAATTTTAAGGCGATAGCATGTATAAGTAGTAGTTTTGGAATCTGCCCAGTATGTGTGTTTGTTTTGGATCGAGGTCGAAAGACCCGATCATGCCTTCACCTAGGCCAGAATCTCTCGGGAGCCTGGCTGTATCGTTTAATTTGTTGCAGGAACCAAAAGTACCATCGAACAGATTCTCATCGCGCTTGCGGTGATCGGGTGTAGCTGGGCCTATCGGGGCTACACCAAGGACTCCATAATCTATGGATGTTCTGGGGACACAGCCCCCATCGCGACTGATGGGACAGGTGAACGGGACGCTGAGGAAACAGCCACCTACTTCCACGAAGGGAGATGGCCAGGATGGCTGGGGTCGAACTCTACGGAATACTCCAGCCAGTCAGGATTTGCATACAGAGAGACTTCTCTAATGTGTCCCAGGGTGAGGATCATCACACCCAGAGTCAGCGTTACCGTCGGGAAGAAGATTTGTTTGGCCTGCACTGGACATGTTCCTTTGGACCGATGGTGGTGGCTCAGGAAGCTGAGCAAGACCATGTAGAACTCCATGGTCGAGTGGGAGCGACTGGGTAACAATACCCATCGAACTATTACAGGGACTCATGGGGGATTGAGTGTCTGCTGGGACAAATGGTGTGAACCAGATGAGGGGATTTACATCTGCATGTGGGGTTCAGAACGCGTCTGCCCCACAGGCGTCTCCATCTTTTTCCAAAGACAGTGGCAGGATGCTGGGAAAGGGATGAGGTGGGACGTCAGCACATGGGCATGCGGAGACCCGTACTCTCAGATCCCGGTGAATGCCACTGAGTTCATCACCCGCCCCCGCAAGCCCATGCCCACGATTCCGGTAGCCAAAGCCCGCAAGGAAGGGTGCCGCACCACTACCAAGGGACCCGGGAACGGATTGGTATTAGTGCCCACAGGTCAGGTGCTGTAACAAGGGGTGCACTACGCGGTGGCCTCGGTGATTTTAAACCTCACTGAGGTGCGATTGCCAGAGTGGTGCCCCAAGGAAACGGAGCAATTGTACCAGGTCCTGTTAACAAACATGTTCAGACAATTTTATGAGTTCGACTTTGCCGATGTCGACAGAGCCGGATTATACACCACACCACATGAGGTCTTGGACAGGGTAGGGAGACAAAGAAGGGGTACAGTAAATGATATTTTTACAGCCTTTAACACAGGGACTTCCGTCATCAACACTCTGGATGACGTGGAGCTGCAGACCCAGATTAATGGCTTAAAAGGGCGGTTAAGAAAGATACTGACGGACGAGAATAAGGTAGTGGGTTCTGAGTTACATGAGGACCAGGCCATGACACTACACTTAAAAGAAATTATAGCTGAGCTGGAGAAACACGCTAAAACGGTAAATGCTCTCATCAGAGAGGATCAGAATGCGTCAGATCAGGCTGCGCAGAACAAAGCGTGCGTGCTTTACGGGGCATGGTTACTGGGCGAGGGCCGCAGTAATCTGGAGGATTTAAAACAAGGTTTGGTCCCCTCCTGGATCAGCAATAAGCACCTCGCAGCCCTCCACCCTTTTGAGAACGCATTGAGTCCGTGCCAGCTCAGACTAGCTTCAGAGGCCTACCCAGTCCCAGTGGACTGTGGGAGGTCTAATCACACCATTATAGGTATAGTGGTAAGAATGCCGGTTATGGGAAAAACAGCTAAACCTGTCCCGGTATACAGGGTGGAGAACATTGGAGTCATTCAAGGGGGTGCACACATTCGCTATACAGCGGTCCCACCGTACGTCATTCGATGGGAGTATGCAATGACGGGTACCGACCTCTCGGGGTGCCGGAGCCGGGGAGCACACATCATCCTGTGTCCCCAGCACTTGAATGCCTATTCGAAACCACAGTGCGGGTTCAGAACTGCTGGCACGAAGCCTATAAATTGCACCATGGAGGCAATGGCACAAGGCCATGTGCCCCCACAGGTGGCATATATAGGAGGTGGGACATATTGTGTCACCACTGCAGCGCCCCACTACCAACATGGACAGCACGGCTGGTGTCCAGTCCGTGACAGCAGTTTCTGCTTCAAACCCAAGGCAGAAGTTCAAGTGGCCCAAGAGCGAATTGTCCCCATTCCTGAACCTTCCACTGTTCACATCACTGTTAAAGAAAATTTCACCGATCTGCAACGATTCGTTGCACATTTTGGGTATATCATTCCCCCTCTCCCTGAACATCTGCATGTGGGGTTCAGAACGTGTCTGCCCCACAGACGTCTCCATCTTTTTCCAAAGACAGTGGCAGGATGCTGGGAAAGGGATGAGGTGGGACATCAGCACACGGGCATGCGGAGTCCCGTACTCTCAGATCCCGGTGAATGCCACTGAGCTCATCACCCGCCCCCGCAAGCCCCTGCCCACGATTCCGGTAGCCAAAGCCTACAAGGAAGGGTGCCCCACCACTACCAAGGGACCCGGGAACGGATTGGTATTAGTGCCCACAGGTCAGGTGCTGTAACAAGGGGTGCACTACGCGGGTAGTGCAAGATACTAAAAGCCATTGCCGTTTCACAGAAACATTTTTACACGCTGGAGCAGAAGACATTAGAAATAGGGGCAGACATATTAGATATAGTGACCCCACAGTGGTGGGACCTGTTCACTAATATAGAAGTCCCTTCATGGATTAGGATAGCCTCCCACATCCTTGTAGTGTGTCAGGTTTTTATTGTGATTTATTTACTGTTTGTACATTGTAAGAGGGACAAGCATGTCCAGAAGTATGAGAACAGAGGAGAATGGAGAGAGCATTATGTGCGGGTAGAAGAGGAGACACCCGTTTAGATTTTTGCTGCTATGTATAAAGTTAAAGTTTCCCTCCTTCCTCTATTTTTGATAGTATTCATGTATGATTTTGTGTGTATTTTTCTTTCTTTATGGTATTTTTATTGAAATGTTATTACATGTGTTGCTATTAATAAAAGAGACTATGTATGAACCAGGTGGTGTAGGGGTATTAGGCCCCCCTCCACGCCTGGAAATGTGTGTGTCAGATTTCAATTCCAATGTATTGCCATCTATAGATGCTTAATGTACACTGCGGGTTTTCTGAAACGGGAAATGCATGTGTCGTGGGGTCATAGATAGGTAAATACAGGGGATGGTTTGATTGTGGAGAGTCAGACAATTTTGCTCACCCAGAATTATGATACTTCAAGCAAGTTATAGTATCATCAGGGGGGACTGTAGGATTCGCAAAATTGAACATTGTCCTATAAGGGTCTATTGGCAGAAAAGGCCTTAACTTTTAAAGACTGTTTTAAAAGAAGCCCAGAAAAAGGGACACACAAAATGGCCACCAGACCCCGTGACCAGCTTTTGGGACACTTTAAAATGGTTCCTGCAGTCCCCAGACAGCCTTTGTGGATTCAGCCCACAGTAAGTTCTGGAAGGCCGTTTCGGAGAAAACGAAACCAGACAGAACCACATACATGTGGTGTGGAGATGCCGGAGTTGGACTTGGGTGGACAAATGTAAGAAGTCACACAGCACCAGGTTATAGTCCCACAGCTTTATTTGAAATCACAAGCTTTCGGAGCGCTGCTCCTTCGTCAGGTGAAGTGGAGAAATGCATAAAGACACAGCTTATATAGTCAGAGATAAATGGCGTGATAAATGGCAGTTGGCAAGATTACCTGTAAACATCTGATATTATTCTCTGACTATATAAGCTGTGTCTTTATGCATTTCTCCACTTCACCTGACGAAGGAGCAGCGCTCCGAAAGCTTGTGATTTCAAATAAAGCTGTTGGACTATAACCTGGTGTTGTGTGACTTCTTACATTTGTTCACATACATATGGATTGGATGCAGATCCAGTCAGATCGGCCTGTAGATAAAGGCCATCTAAATGTTTACCCAGACAAAGGAAAACAGTTTCATATTCATAGGGGGAACATCAAGAACCGTTTAAGACATCAAGAGGACATTAAAAACAATATAGGGTCATTCCAGACCAGAGATGGCCGTTACCGGCCATCCCAAAGTAGTTTAAAACATAATAACTACCCCGCTGTGCTACAAGCCCGCCAAAAGTTAAACAAAGACTAACCTTGATTTGGCGGGAGATAAGGGCCTCCACGGAAAAGTATAACTGGAGTCCCGGGGTAGCCATTGGTAGCTTTGCTTTTGCAGCTTTTTCAGCCTGGAGCCTGTAGCTGGTAGCTTTCGAGCTAGCTTGCTCTTTCGAGAGCCATGGAGGAACGTCGCTCCGGAGACCAGCCAAAAAGGTGATTCAAGTCTGCGTCCCGCCCCGGGGTAACCATCGGGAGATCATCGACAAACCCCAGGCCGTTGACGAGACGAAGGACAGCAGCCCTTCAGAAGAAACCTATCTGAAAATGGTAAACCAGCTGGGCTCTGCGATGATCAAATAGGTGGTCTCCGTCCACGCCACTGTCCAGGCCCGCCAGCATCCAGCCTGTCCGTGACCTTCACCTCGAGGAAGAAGAGAGAGAGAGTCACAGTCCGCAGCATTGACCACGTGGAGACAGGACGCCTGAGAGGATCAAAACACAGACCTTTCAAAATCTTACACTTTCCAACTGGATTGGTGAGCATGTTTCTGGCCCCTCACAATCTGATCTAGATAGGCTTAGGGGGTGGGCATTTAAAGGGGTAATTAATTATGAGTTGTTGTCCCTCGATGTTCCGTGTGTTTCCCCATTTTGAGATGACTTTTGTAAAGTATAACATGCCTGTATATATGTTGGTTAGTCCTGCATTATGATTTGTTTTTCCCTCCCATGTACCTTATTGGCTCACATTCAATTTGTTCCTTTATGCAATAAAGTTTCATTTCATTTTCATTAAACCTGGTCTATAGAGTATTCTCTGCATTGTAGTTCCTGCCTCAAAGTCCAGTGTATAGAATCTAAGGGGGAGTGGGGTGAACCACTCGAAAGTTTACTGTGCAAGAGAGAGAGGCCTCTGGAGAGAGAGAGAGAGACCTTTGCGATCTAAGAACCCCTTACAGAGCAAGATATAAATCCTGTTTCTGCTTGCTTGACAACGCTGGAGGAAGGAACACAACTGGAAGCAGCAGCCATGGCAGAGAAAGCAAAACAGACAGTCTTCAACTTCATGGGGTCTGAAGACTATATTTTGCTAGAAAAGATAGGGGGAACTGGCTGCTTGGGAGGAGGAAACTTCTACACCAAGAATTCAAGGCAATGTGGAGAGAAGTTGCAGTGCCAATCACTTAAGGTGATTGTCATGTCCCTTAAAAATGCTGAACTTATAAATGGGGAGTAATGGGACTACAATAGCATGTATAGGTAAAACGCGAACTTACCAGAATCAGAATAAATATGTGG
The DNA here is from genome assembly GCF_052327205.1 of Somniosus microcephalus. NCBI lineage: Eukaryota > Metazoa > Chordata > Chondrichthyes > Squaliformes > Somniosidae > Somniosus > Somniosus microcephalus. Next base: position 26,976,115 of record NC_140999.1, on the reverse strand, counting down.
CTATCGAGGTTAGATGACACAGCTATGACCACCAACACATTTGCGCATAAGGAGAGCAGAATGCAAACACTGAACAGTAAATGTTCACATTGAAAGAAAGCTTTATTAATCTATGACAGGCACTTCATTTGAATAATTCTAGACCTAAATGTTTGTGCAAAATATTTTAAACTTTTAACTGTATGTTATTGTGGTACCATATTCTAAAGCTTGCAGTTATATAAACTTTAACTAGTACTGAGTGAAACAAAGTTCAGACTACTAAGTTTAAAGATATGGTGCAAGAATTTTTGCAAAAATGACTCATGTAGATGGAAAGCAGAAATGTAATGCCAAAGAAGTGAATAGAAGACTACCCATACCTGGATCCAATTTACTAACAATCAAAATATGTTTTTGACTAATCTAAGTACAATAGCTGGTGTTTTGAAACACGTAACTATTTGCACTTAAAATATGTGCCGGATTATATTACAAAAATATTTATTTAATGAGTCACATTGAATATGGTGTGAGACGGAGGCTGAATAATGTAGCTCAATAATTCACTCCCATGTAATCATTTCAAGGAAGCATTCAAAACATGTAGAAGAATTTTCAGAGGCGTTATCAAATGACTAAAGCCTTAAATTCACTTATTAAGTTATGTGTACATATGATTGCAGCTGACCCTTCTGGGAGGTCAAACCCTGGCCAGCCTTTGCCAGGACACACTCCTTCTTGAAAGAAAGAACAAATTTGCATTTATCTAGCACCTTACAGCATCTCTCACAAATGTCCCAGTAATAAATTACTGTTGTTATGCAACAACTTTAGCAGCCATTTTGCACACAGTAGGGTCACACAAACAGCAGTTGGTTGTGGTAGGAACCTTAAACAGGACACTGGGAGAATTTCCTGCTTGTCTTAAAAAAGTGCCATGGGATCCTTAATATCTACCTAAACTAGCAGACAGATCTTTGGTTTAGTGTATCATCTGGAGGACAGCACCTCTACCAATACAAAACTCCCTATTGCTAGACTGAAGTATCAACCTGATGCTTCAAATTCTGAATTGGCCTTGAATCCCCAATTTAGCAGCAAGAGGGCTCCCAACTGAGTTAAACCAAGTTTCTGGACTAGAGTAGAGATTCAATCCTGATTTTGCGAGGATGGCTAAGCTGGGATTGAGCTGGACTTGGACTAATGACTGGGATATACGAATGTGGCAACATAGGGGACAGGCAATAGTAAGTGTTGCACCGGGACTCCCTTCCTCCCTGTAATTTGATAGGCTCCTGGCACATGGAAAGTGTGCTCAGAGAGCTTGGTCTGTATCTTATTTGCCTTGGAGGTACAAAATCAGATGAGACAGCAACTGAAGTTTATGACAGATGGAGGTCTGGAGATCATTGGATTAATCGAGTCTTGAAGTGACAAAAGCATAGATGAGGGTTTCAGCAACAGCTGGGCTGATGTAGGGACGGAGGTGGGCGATGTTTACAGACAAGGGTTGTTCTGAAGTGCTTGAAGTGTGAAACACAATATTGATCTGGCTAGAGGACACACTGGCTGAAAACTCCCTCCTGTTTGCTTCCCATTTTGCGGCAGATTCTGGGTTAATAGTGGAGGGGTAGAGAGGCCTAGCGCATGTTTCATGCCAACCCAAAACCCTTTTATGATTTTCCTCTGCCACCAATATGGCGGCCAACCACGTCTACTGCTTTCCCACCTGCTGCATGTAACCGAGACCCAATTAAACAGGCGTTAGGTCCCCCAATTTGCATAGGCAATGGACCTAACGATTGTTTCAGGTGGGCACCCAAACCAATATGGCATGCGGCGTATTTCTGGCACAGACTGAGTGCGCACATGCCACATGCCATATTGAAACCTTCAGAGAAACGATCACTGCGCAATCAAATTTCTAGGAAGGATCACTGGATAACAATCTGGAATGGGGATCATGGCTGATTCTACCCTTCACAGCCCATGGGTGCTGAGGCCAATTGTAGAATTAATTGCACCTCAAATGAACTCAGCACGGACCAAAGATTGAACTCAGTTCCTCTTGCTCAGTAGCACATTATTCCATGTATTTAGTCACTGTATTGCCTAGAGATGTTGCAATCCCACTTTGAAGGTTAGGATTACCTAGTGGCACAGTGAATTGATGTAAAGGCACCTACTGTTGGACACAGCTTAACGTTCAGAATTTTCCAACAAGAGTGCTCAATCTCAGCTAGATTATTAGCTGGTCACTTTATCTGAGCAAGGAATGGGAAATCAGAGCAAGAGGTAATCCGGATAGAGAACAGACAGCTTGAGAGCAATATTGAGGAAGTCATACTTGCATTTTATATTCCAATAGCAGGATTGAGAGTTTGCCTGTATTATTTTTGATACAACAGGACTTATTTTTCTCTTCAGCACCTGGCTTTAAGAGTGGATAACTTGTGCCTGTACTTACAGTAAGTGCTTCCACCCTGCTAAGCTCTTACACCTTGTTGATGCAGAGGAAAATCTACCCTGATATGTCAATTAATTTCAGTAAAATACGCGTTTAAAGATAGTTTGATATACTTAAACCACTATGGAATAGAAATGATGCTACACTGTTTTTAACAAATTGGTTAACATGTTCAGGTGAAAGTCCTCTGTTCACTAATTTGAGATGGTTGTGGTTGTTGGAGACCAATCATCACAGCCCCAGGACATCACTGCAGGAGTTCCTCAGGACAGTGTCCTAGGCCCAACCATCTTCAGCTGCTTCATTAATGACCTTCTCTCCATCATAAGGTCAGAATTGGGCATGTTCGCTGATGATTGCACAGTGTTCAGTTCCATTCGGAACTTCTCAGATAATGAAGCAGTCCATGCCTGCATGCAGCAAGACCTGGATGACATTCAGGCAAGTGGCAAGTAACATTCGCGCCATACAAGTGCCAGGCAATGACTATCTCCAACAAGAGAGAGTGTAACCACCTCCCCTTGACATTCAACAGCATTACCATCGCCGAATCCCCTGCCATCAATATCCTGGGGGTCACCATTGACCAGAAACTTAACTGGACCAGCCACATTAATACTGTGGCAACAAGAGCAGGTCAGAGGCTGGGTGTTCTATGGTGAGTGTCTCACCTCCTGACTCCCCAAAGCCTTTCCACCATCTACAAGGCACAAGTAAGGAGTGTGATGGAATACTCTCCACTTGCCTGGATGAGTGCAGCTCCAACAACACTCAAGATGTTCGACACCATCCAGGACAAAGCAGCCCACTTGATTGGCACCCCATCTACCACCTTAAACATTCACTCCCTCCACCACCGGTGTACCGTGGCTGCAGTGTGTACCATCTACAAGATACACTGCAGCAACACGCCAAGCTTTCTTCGACAATACCTCCAAAACCCGCGACCTCTACCACCTAGAAGGACAAGGGCAGCAGACGCATGGGAACACCATCACCTCCAAGTTCCCCTCTAAGTTACACACCATCCTGATTTAGAAATATATCGCCGGGTCAAAATCCTGGAACTCCCTCCCCAACAGCACTATGGGACTGCAGCGGTTCAAGAAGGCGGCTCACCACCACCTTCTCAAAGGCAATTAGGGATGGGCAATTAATGCTTGCCTTGCCAACGATGCCCATATCCCAGGAACAAATAAAAAAAAGTAGCATTTAAAGATTGGGTTAATTTGAATTTATATCCCTATTCCTCATTGGCTCCAGTCACTATAGTTCATTTGAAGAGGTTTCCCATATAATATTAAAATAAAACTCTAGTAGTTAATGTTGGCGATATCAGTCAATGAAGGCTTAACGTGTTTGTATGATATTCCTGTTATTTTAACAAAGGCATTAACCCTTTATCCCTTTATTTTAAACAAATGCCTCCATTAAAATGGAAGAAAGAGAAATATCAGATCAGCCTAATGAGCCTTTGATTTGATTCATTTTCCTGAGTTCACACAGTTCACACATCCATATTAGGTTGACAATGAAGCCGATTATTAAAATTCATGCATAAATGGCCATATAAACAGCTGCAGATGAAGTCTGTTCCCACAATTGTCTGAGACAATGGGCAGGATTTTCATTGAGCCGTTGCGGCAGGATTGGAGGCGTGTGGGGGGTTAAAATTGCAAAAAACTTGCGGGCGAGCCCAACCCCGCCTCCATCCCGCCTCCAAGCAATTTTCATTAATTCATGTCTAATGGTCCCGTCTCCGTCCCGCCTCCAAGAGGTGGGATAGGCCATTAAGGCCCTTAACAAGCACTAAATGCCTCCATAATGCCATTTTGAAAGGCCTTTGCGATTTTAACCCTTTTCCCATGTGAAACACGCCTGTTCTGAAACATGATGGTGAAACCTGGCGGGAGCACAATTGGATTGCTGACTATCAACTGCAGGTCAACCATTAAAGAGGAGATTTGATCAGCCATCATTTGCAGGTGGCAGGACTTTGTTGTCTCAGGTCTGGGGGAACATTTAGAAGGCATAACCACAGCTGTGGAAGTTTGGAGCCTGACACCCATCTCCAGTGTGACCTCATGGGAAACTCCTCTCGCCACCTTCACTGAGTGCTTCCTCAACTGAGGCATATACCAGAAGCATGGGAGCCATTTACTTCCTTCCCTTCTGGACATTAGATGAGGACGAAGACCAGCCGCGGCACCAGCAGAACCAGGAACAACAGCAGCACCAACAGCAGCAGCACCAACAGCAGCAGCAACAACAGGAGCGCCAAGCTGCTGCTCACCCACCTGAAGCTGCACAGGCCAGAAGGGGCCAGCGCATGGAAGCCCGTCGGCACAGGAGATACCCCCCAAACAGGGTCTACAGACACTGGGTCAGCCACCTCAACATGTCTGAGCAGCAGTGCCAAAGGCGTCTCTGACTTTCGCGAGAGGTAGTGAGTGACAACAAGACCTGCAGGCCAGAGGACCAGGTGGACAACCCTTACCAGTGGCCGTCAAAGTCACCACCGCATTCAACTTTTTTGCCTCCGGCTCATTCCAGGGATCAACAGCAGACATCAGCGGCATCTCCCAGGCGGCCGCACACACTTGCATCACGCAGGTAACCGATGCCCTCTTTGCCATCGTGCACAATCACATCTATTTCACCAAGGATCAAGCAAGTGTCACGGCGCATGCGGTTGGATTAGCTAATCTGGCAGACTTTCCAAGGGTGCAAGGCGTCTTTGACTGCACACATGTGGCCCTTAAGGCACCCCATCGCAATCCAGGTACTTTTGTCAACCGCAAGGGCTTCCACTCCCTTAACGTTCAGCTGGTGTGTGACCACAAGAAGGAAATTTTGCATGTTTGTGCCAAGTACCCTGGCAGTTGCTATGACTCCTTCATACTGTGCCAGTCTAGTGTGCCTCCGCTATTCAGTCCGCCAGACCAACCTAACGGATGACTACTTGGAGACAAGGGTTATCCCCTGAAGACATGGCTAATGACGCCGTTGAGGAGCCCATCCAACGAAGCTGAGGAGAGCTACAACTCCAGCCACATGTCCACCAGAGCCATAATCGAGCAAACCATTGGTTTGCTGAAGATGGGCTTCAGATGCCTGGATAGATCAGGTGGAGCCCTGCAGTACTCAGCAGCCAGGGTCAGCAGATGTGAAGGCCCCTTGCTCACTTTCCTGCTGCTCCTGTCTCGACAGCTTTGGCAGGCGTCCTCTGGGGTTGCGAATCTGTGAGGGCTCGTCAACAGTCTGCTGCTCCTGCGGCTGTGCAGGGGTTGAGACGCCGATCTCAGTTGGGTGTGGACTCCGGTGGGGCTCTGACCGAGAGCTCTGCAGTGGCATGGAAGTGTGAGCGCTTGGAGAGATGCCCCCACTTCCTTGATGTCTGCCACCAACTTCCCTCTCATGGGTCAGATCCCCCTCAGTGCTTGGAAGTGGCTTGAGAGCACCTTGCTGCACATCAGGGGGGCCATGGGGACCCGTATCTGCACTGGCAGTCCTACTCAGAAGGACTTCCATGAAGGTCTGGTTTCTCTGTTCAATAGATGACCATCGCTCCTCCAGAGATGTCATTCTATTTAGAACACTCACCATGTTTTCTTCACTCTGGCGACTTATCACCTCCATGGAGGTTGCCATCCTTTCCATGGTGATGCGTTCATGCGCCAATGACTCCACAAAGGCACTGCTCATGTTCGCTATGGACTGCTCCATTCGCTCCACACTCGCAGAGACCCTGGAGTCAAAACCTGCCAGAGACTCCTGCATCTGTTCCTGGAGTTCCAGCACCGCTGATCTTATGGATGGACCCAGAGGCAGAGGGTCAACATGCAGCTGAGCCGAGCTGGCAGAGTCCTGCGCCCTCCGACTAGGACTCTCCACTGCTGTCCCTGTCTCCACAATCTGCTGATGCTCATTTGTGAGTTGTGATACACCAGGTGACAACACTACTCTATGTCCCGAAGGTCCCACCAAGGTGTGAGTGTCTGCACTGGTGCTGGGTGCTGGGTGCGCTGAATTCTGCTGACGCTGTGCCCTCAGAGGTTGCAGCTTCCTCTGAGGAGTCTGGATGCTCAGGCTCTTCCTCCTGGCTAGTGGGGATGGGTGCTTGCGATGGTCCTGTGGGGGAGTAAAGGAAAGAGTCAGAGATGTGATGCCAAGGTTACATGCACATTGCATATTACAGATGATCATAAGTCCAACTGTTAGAGCTTCAAAATCATTATCAGCGACTCATGCACTGTCAATGAGGGATGGAAAACTATTCTGTCACCAGCTTGCTGTGATGCACCCATCTGTCTGCCCCCCACTTGCGCATCTTCCTCCACTCCTACGATCTCCAGGACCGCCTCCTCCCAGGGGGTGAGGTGGGCTACTGAGGGTGGCCCTCCTCCTGTCCTCACTCTTTCTCGCTTATTGTGAGCTCTCTTTTCCTGTAATGAGGGAGACAAGTGGAGGTTGAGTGAGAATGAAGGAGTGAGTGTAGAGATTCCATAGCATAGATACTTAGAAGGAGACAAAGATGGAGTGAGGTTGCAAGACCAAGGGCCCTCCCTGTGTGTTGTCAGTTGTTTTCATAGCATTACAGTAATAGGGAGTGTGAGGGCTGCATAGTCGAATAGTTAGGTGAATGTGACCATAGAGAGAAAAGGAATGGGTAAGGGTGCATGGATGTCAGTTTCAAGTGGGATGTGGAGGAAGAGATTGCTAAAGCTGAGTGCTGGTGAGGAAAGGCGATGGGGATCAGATTGAGGGTGATGGGAAATTCATACTTACTTTTCCAGTGCGCAGAAGGTTCATGAAATCTCTTCTTGCATTGAATCCAGGTTCTGCGGGTTACTGATAATGAGTTGACCTTCTCTGCCACCTGGACCCACACAGCCTTGGCCTGCTGGGGAGGCTTCTTCCTCCCTGAAGAAGGGAAGAGCACCTCTTTATGAGCTCTTGCTCCCTCAACTAAAGCCTGCAGGGCAACGTCATCAAACCTGGGAGCAGACCTAGGCCTCTCGCTGGTCATTCTGCCTCCAGGTCCCTCTCACTGCAAAGGCCAAAAGGTTGGCAGTCTGCAGAAGAAGCAAGGCTTGTTGCAGACCTTAAATGTAGCAGCAATGATGACGTCATCGGAGGCGACTTTCAGACCGGAAAAATTCATTTGCCATGGGTTCCCACACGTTGGAACCCAATTGGCCAATTAAGTTAAAATCGCATCAATCTCCCACATCGATTTTGATTCGGGTGGATAACACGAAATGCGGATTACACGACCCAAGCCCGCCCCTGAATCAAAATCCAGCCCAACATGTTCAAATGGGGGCAAGTTAAAGAAAATAGCTTTGCTTTGTAAAGTAATCAGTAGTCATCTGTACTTGATTATTTTTCATAGTTATCTACTGTTACTCAGAATAGTACTCAAAAGGAATCAACCCTCGTTCCTGACTCTGGAACATTTCTCTGAGCTGGTTCCTATGACGATCTTCTGTGCCAATTCCTGTGTGGACATTTTCATTTTACCAAGATTCTTTCCACACTTGCTGGAAATATTTTGGACTTACTTCCAAATGCTGGACAATGAGTCAGAACTTTACATCACAGTGTTACATAGGTTGGTACAGACTGAGCAATACACCACTCGTCCTTACATTAACTCTTTAGAGCCTGGGTGGCTGGGAGGGGGGATTTTTCGCCACGATCCTGCTCAAACTCAGTAAGTGTTGTGATGAAAACGGCCAGAAAATGGGGGGACGAGGCCTACCATGGCCTCACCTCCTCAACCAGGATTTCCATTTCCCAGCCCTCACTGGGATTGCCACCGCCTGCTCCTTCCCCGCCCGCCACAAGCAAATGGCAGTGGGAGAGGCGGGGCCTCGGTCCCTAGTAGATTTCCCATCTTTTCGGCGCGTTACCGTCACTTCTCGGGGCTGTCCTGGGAAAGATGTCGGTGGGCCCCACCAATGCCTACTCTAATGAGTATGCAAATGAGCAGACCCAAGAAAGCCACGTCTAACTCCCTCCATTTTGGAGGCCTGGAGGGGGTTAATTGGAGGCCTGCAGGAGGAGACCTCGTGGGAGGATTGGAGGCCAGGGGTGGGTTGGAGGCCCCGTGGTGGGGGTCTCCGATCGTGGGGGGTGGGTTCGGTAGGGACCCTGGATCCAGCAGTCCTCGCCTTGCATTAGTTGGCAGGTTTCATGAGGGAAAACCCGACCAGCTAAAGTTAAGTACAAAAGCAAAGACTTTCAGCCTCATTATAACATTTAAATAGATGACCCGCCTCCTGGCAGCGGAGTGGCTGCCCAACCTCTGTCCCGCCTCCGTTAAAACTGGAAGTGGGCGGTTTGGAGGCGGTTTTGGGTCGGGATTCAGATTTTTAACACTTTAACCACCCACATGCCCCCAACCCACCTGTTTTTTGAGGTTAAAACTCCCCCCTCAGTTTCTAGAATTTAACTAAACATACATGTGACATTTTCTTGAACTCATTGCCGATTAAATGTGATCCATGTCTATTTGAAGATCAAGTACGTGTGAAGTGATCTTTTGTAACGTTGAAGTTGTCAACACTTTTGGGAAATGGGGTGCTCTTGCAACAAAGCTTCACCCTCTCTATCTCAGTGCTGCTGTCAATCATTATAGTTACAAACTACAAAGGCACAGGACAATAAGTCCCTGCTGCTAATCAACTTCCTGCAGCAGACACTTAGTCAGCGGGACATGTCATACACCACGAGACTGAACTCAACTGACCGATTGTATAACAAAATAATATTTTCCACATAATATAAAATATAACCTAGGCACATTCAAAAAGCATTTTCTATGTATTTTCAATATGCTGATAGATACTGAATGATGCTATGATTATACATTTTATGCACGGTTATCCATTCCGCACTTTAAAAATATAAATAATTTTGTATTGGCTTCATTAAAACATTTCAGCCATTTTCAGAGCATAGTGACCCTGGTGTTGTATGTCATTCAAATCTGTCAGCCTCAGTTGCTCGGAATTTGTATATTTATGGGCTCAGAAATCCAGAGGAGCCTCTAAAATAAAAGAAACATGACAATGTGTATCTGTCTCATCCCACTACCCAATAACAGATATGGCTAGTAACTCAACAAGACACTCAAATCCCAATTTTAACCTAGCCCATCCGGCGCGAATGGGGTGGGCAAGTAGTTAAAATGGTGGCTGGGAGGGAGGGGGGGTTTGAGTTGCATTTCTGAAGCATTCTCGCCTGACGCCATTCTAACTTGGGAGAACACTTGTCGAAGAGGGCAGCCCGTACCAGAAAGGCAGGGCCCTGCTTAACATGCAAAAGTTGATGATGTCATTGGCGTGATGCCGCGATTTTAACTTCAGACATTGGGACGGCTGCACTATGCCAAATTTGCCAGTGAAACCTGGTGGGAGGCAGCAGGGTGGACAGAAGAGGCCCTGAAGTCCGATGTTTAAATTCTTCTCAACTTTCCATGTACTGTAGGAATTGACTGAAGAAGGATAAAGTTTATTTCTATTGAAGACTTGGTCCAACAAAAACACCCAGGAACAGTAATACTGCAACTGTGGTTACGAGATCAACTTTAATTTTACATGCTACAGAACTTGATCTACTTTATTCCCGGTATTAGTAGTCATGGATTATATATATAAAAAAAAACATTTTTGCATGACTTAGAAAGATAGGAAAGCATATTTTTAATACACTGCATTATCTACATGCACCATTGTATTCATTAAGCTAAACACAACTACATTTTCTTTAACAAGAGCTATCCTTGATGTATAACAAATTTAAGACTAATCTACTTTTACATTGTGGATTTGTTAACTCCTGCCTAATGCTCTGAGATATTTGACATATTGAATCACTTGTTTCCTTTAATGCACCATTACAGTGTACGCAAAGCACATCAAGCGCTAGTGCCATTGAAATGAAAAAGAATCACTGTAGCACTTGTTTTTTTTTTCAATTTTGCAGTGAACTAATTCAACATGAGAAAGCCAGAATGTAAGATTGTATTTATGTTATTTACTTCTAACACTTTTTGTCACCCCTGCTTTCCTCCTAGCAGTCTTCTTATTGATGATACAGGCAGGGAACAATCTTCCTCATCATTATGACCATTGCTGTTCCATGTTCAGCCAGAAGGAGGTGCACCTTAATGTGAGATGAGCCAACGCTGGCAGCCATATTAGCCCACCTCAGAGAGTGGCTTTGGCTCAAATGCAGTAAACAATTCCCTATTGTGTTTCAGTTTTTTGCCTTAAAAAAACTTTCAGACTGCCAGGCCGTTAAACTGTATCCCATCAACCAAACACATTGGAAGGAATTATGGTTTTATGAAAAAGAAACCACTCGTAATATTTAGCTACTTAAGCCTGTTGTGCTCATCGATCCTGCATTCTGACATCAAGCGCAAATTAAATACACAAATTTGCTAGGTTTCCGCTCCTGCCTGCTGGCCCTGGCATCATTCCCGCTGGCTTTGGGCGAGAGACAGTTGAGAGATATTCAAATGAGACCTGGGAGTTAAAATGACCCAAGCCTCACGTTCAACTCACCGCAGGGTTTTCCCGTCCAACCTAAAGGCGCCCGGAGTTAAAATCAGGGCTTCAGTTTAGTTTACATGTCATGTCAGGAGATACTATGTTGTTGTTGGAAATTAATAAAGTGTAGTACAGTAATATTAATTTGACCCAATACTAGCCTTGACTGTCTTTGTAAGATTTTGATGATCACTGATTTGAGTCCAAATAATGGTTCACACTAATATTCTTCCTGTGTATAATATGGTTTACCATTTTTCACCTGGATCTACTGTAGGTAGTACTGTACAACTGTACAACAGTGAAATACCTTGCAGAAATTGAGTTGCCTACCTTCGCATGCATAAAACTTTCTCCATCTTTTGTACTTCTGAGTTTGGCATTAAATTTTGTAATCTGGTTTGCTCACTTACTCAGCAGGGAAACTGAACAATTAATGCTGTAAATGTAGAAAATGAGGGACAGATGTTTCATCAAATCAATGTTGGGAGTTGCCAAAAAGAAAAAGGCCTGGATAATTTGTTTGGGGTGTCCAAGGGCACCCCTAGAACTTTCCCAGGGCCTAACGCCAGTGGGTGACAGCTGATTCACGATTGAACATGGGGCAGCGTTCCAAGCAATGCCCTGACTGCTAGAGAATTGTACACATGAAAAAGTAATGTATAAAGATTCAGTCCATGTATTCTATGTTAACTTTTTGAGTCTGGAGTGCAGCTGCAATAGCTCTTTTGTAGCTTAAACATATAGATGACTGGTTCAAGTGCTGGATACTCACATGGCACAGTTCCAGCCATGATCTTGTTGGGGATTAAGAGCCAGATGTGTCTCTTAATGCTATTCCGGAAGGTAGGCAATAATGTGGAGTGTAAGGTTAAATAGAAACTCTAGTATTTTTCCATTGATTTCTTTAGGGAAGCAGAGAGAAATTCTTATACTCAATTGTCCTATGGATACAACCCCCCAAAAAAATAAGATGAGGCATACTATTTTGTCCTTGTCAGGTCGCACTTGGAATATTGTGTCCAGTTATGGTCTCCTCACATGGTGGGTGATATTGAGGCTTTGGAAATGGTGCAGAGGAGGGCTACTAGACTAATTCCCACTTTAAAGAATCTCAGTCATCAAGATAGGCTAAAAGAGCTGGGACTTGTAATGATATCAGCAAATAGAGATGGTATTTGCCTGTTTGATTATGATGCCTTACCAGCATGTTTGCATGTATTGATTGCTTGTGCCTGACCAGCAGAGGGCATGTGACAGAGACAAGCAAGGCAGTTTAGTTTGGTTTCAGTTTCGTTCTAGATGCATCACTAGCATGATGTCTCCTATAAATGCTGTATAAAGAGTTGAACAGACTTTAGATTAAAAGACATTGGGCTAGATTTTCAGTTGCTTGCGCCAGCAGTTAGCGCCTTAAGAGAAGTGATTTTCGGGCGCTATGCGTGTAGCGCCCGGGCGCAGCGCAGTTTGCGCCCCGCCCCAAATTAAGTTGCCCGTTAGCGCCGGTGCAAAGTTTAGCGGCCGCCCGGATGCGCGCGCAGAAAATGACATCACATCCTCGTGCAACGCCCTTTGGCCGCCCCGAATCCAAACTTCAGTCGGACCGCCCCATTGTGCGTCTGGCGTCCAGAGCGTTTGTAAAATGGAACGCAACAGACCCTGGGGAGCGCAAATTAAAGGGCACTCCTCATGCACTATAAACGGCAGTCTGCATGTGTTGTGTGGAAGGATCCAGTGTGTTGTTGTGAACGGTGTATTTATGTTTCCGGGCTCCTCCTCCTCCTCCTCCTCCTCCTCCTCCTCCTCCTCCTCCTCGTTTCCCCCCCCCCCACACTCTGCTTTTGAAAAGAACACATGCACCCTTCCCCTTTAAGAGCTCAGTGGCAGCAGAGTGTCTGCCGTGCGCTGCGCCCGAGATCGGGCGTTGCGCTCTGCACCGCCGGCTTAGCGCCTAAAGATAGTAGTGGAACGCCTCTTTTAGCGCTCCACCAACCTCTTAGGGCGAAGCCACTGAATTTCTGGCAACGGGGCGCTACTTTGGGGCGGGCGCTAACTTCGGGCGGGCGCTAAGGTTAGCGCCCCAAAACTGTCTATACTGAAAATCTAGCCCATTCTCTTTCATAAATGTCTCATCATTGAACCCACAATACAAGTCAATACATGGTGTCAGAAGTGATTGAAAGAGATGAAGAGAAAAAATCTGAAGTTAAATCAGCTCTCCACAAATTAGCAAGCCAAAAGAGAACATAGTTGCTTACCGTTGGAGAATAGCTAACGAAGTGAAAAAATGGAAGGTTTACACCCACCGGCGAAGCTTCAGTTGACAGGGAATGTGGCTGAAAATTGGAGAAGGTTCAAACAACGTTTGGAGTTGTATTTATCAGCAATCGGAGCTGACAATAAAAGTGATAAAATGAAATCGTCATTGTTCTTACATGTCGTGGGTGATGAAGCACTGGAGGTGTATAATAACTTCACATTCACTGCTGATGGAGACAAAATGAAGCTAGATAAAATAATGGAACAGTTTGAGGCCTACTGCATACCTAAACGTAACGTGACGTTTGAGAGGCACAGATTTTTCACATGTGTACAGAAAACGGGAGAGACTATTGATCAGTACATGACTGAACTGAGAAACCGAAGCAAAGCATGTGAATTTGGGGGACTGACAGACTCGCTGATAAAAGACAGACTGGTGTGTGGTATTCCAGATAATGGTCTAAGGGAAAGACTGCTAAGAGAGCAAGATCTAGACCTGGGAAAAGCCATAGCACTGTGTAGGGCTACAGAGACTGTGAAGTCGCAGGCAAAGGAGCTGTTCAGTGACAATAGCTGCAACGTGGATGCAGAGAGAAAGAACGGATACAAACCGTTTAACAAAACGAGCGCCAATGTGAAAAAAGAGGCGTGGCCAGCGAACGAAAATGAAAGGGACAATCGAAAGTCATGTAGTCGATGCGGTACACAGCATCCACCAAGAAAGTGTCCAGCATATGGTAAAAAATGCAATAGTTGCAACAAAAACAACCATTATGCCCGTTGCTGTAAGAACCAAGCGCAACAAAGCAAGGTCCATGCAGTAGATGAAAGCGGGATAGACGAGTTCAATGTGGATGTTGTGTCTGAAAACAAAAAAGAAGAAAGAGACTGGATGTTGACACTAAAAGTGAATGACATACACATTCCATTTAAATTGGATACTGGAGCACAAGTTAATGTGATATCAGAGACTGATTTTAAGAAAATTAGACCCAGACCAAAGATACATGGAATAAAAGTGAAAGCGACAGGATACTCAGGTACTGATATACCAGTGAAAGGAAGATGCATTGTCAAAGTGACACACAAGGACAGAGAGCACACGCTAGCATTAATCGTGGTGCCAAAGGATGTGCAAGCCATACTAGGTTTAAAAGCCTGTGAGAGACTGAACCTGGTAAAGAGAGTCCTCGTTGTGGAAAGCGAAGGAAAGACAGTCTATGATGAACTCATGAAAGAGTACAAAGACCTATTTAAGGGTCTAGGCTGCATTCCAGGAGAACACACGATCAGAGTAGATAAAAGTATGACACCGGTCATACATCCATGCAGAAAAGTTCCGTTTGCTCTTCAAAAACAACTGAAGGCAGAATTGGACAGGATGGAAAGCCTGAACGTGATTCAGAAGATAGATGAGCCAACTGAGTGGGTGAGTTCCCTCGTCGTTGTGGACAAAAAGAATGGAAAGCTCAGAATTTGCCTGGATCCAAGAGATCTAAACAGAGCAATAAAGAGAGAGCACTTCAAGCTTCCTACACGTGAGGAAATCATGGCACAGTTTGCAAATGCAAAGTATTTCAGCAAGTTAGATGCATCATCAGGATTTTGGCAGATGAAATTGGACGAAGCAAGTTCAAGACTGTGCACGTTCAACAGTCCATTTGGCAGATACAGATTCCTAAGGTTATCATTTGGCATTGCCTCAGCTCCTGAAGTGTATCACAAAACTATCCATATGATCTATGAGCATCTGGAGGGAGTTGTTACATCAATGGATGACATCATAGTATGGGGAACCACGAGAACTGAGCATGACGAGAGACTGAAAAAAGTGCTGGAAGCAACAAGGAAAACAAACCTGAAGCTGAATAGAGAGAAATGCCAGCTCGGGGTGACAGAACTGACATTCGTGGGAGATATCCTTAGCAGTGAGGGCATCAGACCAGATCCCAGAAAGGTGTCCGCCATTGAGAATATGCCAAAGCCACAATGCAAAAAGGACGTGCAGAGGTTTAATGGAATGATCAACTACATGGGTAAATTCATATCCAACCTCTCAGAAAAGATGGCGCCACTGAGACGACTAACTGAAAAGAACATAGAATGGGAATGGAATCATGAGCATGAGAAGTCATGGAGCGATCTAAAGAAACTGCTCACAGAGGAACCAGTTCTGAGGTTTTATGACCCAGCGAGACCCATCAAGATATCATCAGATGCATCACAGAGTGGGCTCGGTGCCGTTCTTCTGCAAAAATATGACTACTGGCAACCTATTGCATATGCATCGCGCTCAATGACAGACGCGGAGACGCGATATGCTCAAATAGAAAAGGAGCTGCTCAGCATCACATTCGCCTGTGAAAGATTTCACCAGTTTGTGGCAGGACAAGCAATCAGTGTAGAGACTGACCATAAGCCCTTGATTGCAGTGTTCCAAAAGCCACTAAATAGCTGTCCGCTTAGAATACAAAGAATGATGATCAGGCTGCAACGCTATACACTGAATGTTGCGTACACACCGGGTAAGCTGATGTATACAGCAGACACGTTGTCCAGAGCTGTAGACCCAAGTGAGCCCGCAAACACCACAATGGATGAAAAGGTGAACGCCTACATGATCACAAGTGCACTGCCCATAGCAGATGCAAAAATGGAGCTCATAAAGAATGAGACAAACAAAGCTGAAACAATGAGACGACTGAGGAAAAGCATCTTGGATGGATGGCCCAACATGAAGCAAGACTGCTCACCTGACATGGCAGAATACTGGAACTGCAGGGCGGAACTATTAGTGGTCGAAGACATCATCTACAAAGGAAGTAAAATAGTTATCCCAAAGAGTCTGAGAAAAGAGATGCTAAAAAGGATCCATGGAGGACATCTGGGAATCGAAAAGTGTAAGAAACGAGCACGAGAGGTGATGTACTGGCCACGAATCAACCAAGATGTGACAAATGAGGTGTCAAACTGCACAATATGCCTGAAATATCGAGCAAGCAATCCGGTAGAACCACTAAAGCCACACCCAGTGCCAGACAGACCTTACCAGAAGGTAGGCGCTGACCTATTCGTATGTCAAGGGAAGGACTATCTTGTAGTAACAGACTATTACTCCCTGTATCCAGAGGTTTGTAGACTGTGCACCACCACTGCAGATGCTGTGATAACATGTATGAAAGCCATATTCTCCAGACATGGCGTGGCAAGCGAGGTCTTCACAGACAACGGACCCCAGTTTTACAATGCAAGTTTCCGACACTTTGCCAAAGAGTGGGACTTTGTCCACACAACGTCAAGTCCTCACTATCCACAGTCCAATGGACTAGTGGAAAAATCGGTCCAGACAGTGAAAAGACTGATGTACAAGGCAAAAGACAGTGGCACTGACTTCTACCAAAGCATGCTTGTATACCGCACAACGCCGCTCGAGTGTGGTAAGTCACCAGCCCAACTCCTGATGGGACGTCGGCTAAGGTCAAACCTACCCATCCCGGAGAACCTCCTGAAAACAAAAGAGGGGGAGAAAGTGAGGAAGTTCAAAGAACAACAGAAAGAAAAGCAAAAGTACTACTATGACAGAGGAACACAAAACCTACCTGAACTCCACACTGGTGACCAAGTAAGGTTCAAAGACAAAACAAACACATGGACTCAGAAGGGAACTGTCCTGAGTGAAGTTCAACCAAGATCATACACCATTCAGACAGATGAGGGTGCTGTTCTGAGAAGAAATCGTCGAGATCTTCTCATGGGACCAGCCATAGCAGGTCAAGAGACCGATACTGTTGAACAACCTGATCACACAGCTGAGAACACATCATCTGAGGCAACAACTCAGATTCAAGGACAATCAATCAGAAAATCCTCAAGACACGTGAAGCCTCCTGAGAGACTCATTGAGCAAATTTAAGGACTATTGTTATAGAAGGAAGTAATGTTATCTTATTCTTTCTTCAAGTTCTAGTGTATTGACATATTTCATGTGAACACACAAAGCAAGGTTAAAAAACCTTGATCATGATAATGATAATGTAAGTTCATTAAGTGTTACAGTTAAAATGCAGATTAATACAAAGAAAACATGTTGTTAGTTAAAAGTAAAATACTTTTGTTTTAAGAAAAGGAGATGTAATGATATCAGCAAATAGAGATGGTATTTGCCTGTTTGATTATGATGCCTTACCAGCATGCTTGCATGTATTGATTGCTTGTGCCTGACTAGCAGAGGGCATGTGACAGAGACAAGCAAGGCAGTTTAGTTTGGTTTCAGTTTCATTCTAGATGCATCACTAGCATGATGTCTCCTGTAAATGCTGTATAAAGAGTTGAACAGACTTTAGATTAAAAGACATTCTCTTTCATAAATGTCTCATCTTGAACCCACAAAGAAATCAATACAGGACTGTACACATTAGAGAAGCGTAGACTTAGAGGTGATCTGATTGTGGTTTATAAGTTAATGAATTATAATCACTCAATCTTTGGTGGATGTGCCTTCAGCTGCCTAGGCCCTAAGCTCTGGAATCCCCTGCCTAAACCTGTCCGCCTCACTACCTCTCTTTCCTCCTTTAAGACGCTCCTTAAAACCTACCTCTTTGACCAAGCGTTTGGTCACCTGCCCTAATTTATCCTTATGTGGCTCGGTGTCAAATTTTTTGTCTTTTAATACTTCCTGTGCAGCACCTTAGGACGTTTTACTACGTTAAAGGTGCTATATAAATACAAGTTGTTGTTGTTGTTGAAGGGAATAGATTGTGTTCCAGTTGACAGTTTGTTTCAATTACTGTAAATAGCTTAGAGAGGACCAGGGGTTACAAATTTAAGTTGTACAATGCTAGATCTCGGTTAGATGTCGGGAGGTGGTACTTTTCCCAGAGAATAGTGGATCTCTGGAACAGGCGGTGGTGCGGTGGATGCGATTCGCTGAATTCCTTCAAGCGAGACCTGGACCTGTTTATAGCTGGGTCGGGGATCGCCTCTTACAGAAGGTAGGTACTGCAAGGAATTCAGAGCCAGAGTGAGCTCCTGGACTAGTGTTGATCGCCTAGACGGGTCAGAGAGGAATTTCTCAGATTTTTTTACCCCAAATTGGCCTGGGTTTTTTAATCTTGATTTTTGCCTCTCCCAGGAGATCACATGGTTTCGGGTGGAGTGGAGCGTGTATATGTTGCGATACACAAGGTATCACAACTGTATGGGACAGGCTGGATGGGCCAGAGGGTCTCTACCTGTCTGTCATTGTTTGTATGTTCGTAGAAATACGGCAGAACTTTCCCATCTGGGATTAAATGGGTTAGGAGAGTTCTAGAGCAAGTGGATTGTATAGAAGGAATAAATTCTCCTTATATATAGAATTACATAGCGTCTACAGCACAGATACAGGTTATTCGGCCCAACTGGTCCATGCCGGTGTTTATGCTCCACACAAGCCTCCTCCCACCCCTCTTCATCTCACCCTATCATCGTATCCTTCCATTCCTTTCTCCCTCATGTGTTTATCTAGCTTCCCCTTAAATGCATCTATGCTATTCGCCTCAACTACTCCCTGCGGTAGTGAGTTCCACATTCTTACCACATTTTGGGTAAAGAGGTTTCTCCTGAATTCTCTATTGGACTTATTGGTGGCTATTTTATATTTATGGCCCATAGTTTGGTTTCCCCCACAAGTTGAAACATCTTCTCTAGTCTACCCTATCAAACCCTTTCATGATCTTATAGACCTGTATCAGATCACCCCTCAGCCTTCTCTTTTCTAGAGAAAAGAGCCCCAGCCTGTTCAGCCTTTCCTGATAAGTGTATCCTCTCAGTTCTGGTATCACCCTTGTGAATCTTTTTTGCACTTACTCCGGCGCTTCTACATCCTTTTTATAATATGGAGACCAGAACTGTGCACAGTATTCCAAGTGTGGCCTAACCTAGGTTCGATACAAGCGTAACATGACTTCTCTGCTTCTCAATTCTATCCCTCTAGAAATGAACCCCAGTGATAGGTTTGCTTTTTATGACCTTATTAACATGTGTCGCTACTTTCAGTGTTTTGTGCATCTGCACCCCTTGATTCCTTTGCTTCTCTACCCCATTTAGACTCTTAGTGGGAGAAATTCCCCTCCTTTGCACCTCCCGTGGGGGGCGCTAACAGGGCACAAAGGCCTTTTTGCCTGGCCGCGGCACTGACCACGCCTCCTGCCAAATTCTGCGGGAGGTTAGCGGCGGTGCTACCGGGTTGCACCCCGATCTCATGCGCCTGGAGATCATGACATCATCTCCGGGCGCATCGCCCCGGTAGCGCCCCGGCAGAAAAATTCCCCTTCGCCCCCTGCAGCAGCGCCGGGCGATGGCAGCGACTGCTGCAGGGGACGCGAGCAGGGCGGCCGGCCGCTAGCGGGGCGGAAGTTAACAGTGAGGTGGCCGGCCGCCCTGAAAAAAAAGTCGGCTTTTTTGAAAAATGTTTTTTTTTTTGCTCCCGACGCGAGGTCCGTGCCATGATCGGTCAGCCCGGCACTCTGCTTGATCGCGCGGCACCCCCGCTCCCCGGTGCTGCAGGTAAGTAAAAAAAAACTGCAAAGTTCGCAGTGTGGGGCCCTTCCCTTTAATTCAGGGAACAGCCCGTGCAATGTGTCAGCGCCACGCGGCCCAGAGCATGGCGTTGCTGAGCCGTGTGCCCTGGGTTGTGAACTTCCCCATTTCTTGCGCTCCAAGAAGGAAGTGGAGCGCTTGATTTAGCGCTCCGCTTCCCTCTTGGAGCAAAAGATGGGAATTTCAGAGATGCTAGAAGAGGTTATTGCCTGGCGCTAACTTTTCCAGCTTTTCCGGTTTAGCGCCCCAAACGAAGCTCAATGGGAATTTCTTGCCCTTGTTATCCAAGCAATATGTGGCCTCCTTATTTTTCCAACAAAATATAACACCTCACACTTATCTACCTTGAAATCAATTTGCCAATTACATGCCCATTCTACAAGTTTATTAACGTTGGCCTATGATTCTCATTCTATGCAATCTAATTTGCATGAAACATCAGTGTTTTGCAGAAAGAATACTAATTTGGGAGTAAATTTCTGACGGTGGCTATTTCTGATCACTGAATTTTGAGTCCGACAGATTATTGCCACATCAGGATATTAAACTATTCAGCAGCTGTATTGTGTAATTTAATTACAGGAAGTACATGATTGAGATTAATGAATTCTGCCGCACATCTGTAATTTGTCAAATGTTAATGTATAATCTTTACTCTCAATTAAATCAAGTAAAAGTCAAACACAGTTCATGAGTAACAGATTTTTGTATCTGAAGAAGGCAACAGGATCAAGTAGGAAGTTGCCAAATTTGATAATGTTAAGGACTTAAAATGATAATGTTAAAATAATTGTTAAAATAAATGCATTAGATCACCAGGTCTGTAAAGTCATAAACAACGCATAGCTTAAAAATGATACTATTTTGGCCAGGCAGGTGTCTGACTTGTGCTTTAGAGTCTCCAAGCCAAATTGAGAAATTCACACAAGTAGAGCTGCAGTTTGCCTGATATGGAGTGCACAATCTCTCCGAGCACAGTTGGTGAGGGTCAAGGCTTGGGACTCCCCACGTGCGAGTAGGGGTACTGCTGAGTTTAACTAGCTTAAACCCACGTAGCTTACCAGGATAGAAGACTGGTTAAACTGCTGCTGCTTGTCCAGCTATGGCCACTCTACCCATTAGAGCATTGGACTTGTAGAATTATCTGGAGCTGAGCAGAAAGAATCCCAGCCCCAGTGACAGCTCTACCTCTAACAAGAGAAGTTAAAGATAGTATTAGATCAAAGGAAGGGGCTTATAATGTTGCCAAAAAGAGTAGTAAGCCTGAGGATTGGGAGAATTTTAGAATTCAGCAAAGGAGGACCAAGAAATTGATAAAGAAAGGGAAAATAGAATATGAGAGTAAACTAGCGAGAGACATAAAAACAGACTGTAAAAGCTTCTATAGGTATGTAAAAAGGAAAAGATTAGCGAAAGTAAATGTGGGTCCCTTACAGGCCAAGACAGGAGAAATTATAATGGGAAGTAAAAAATGGCAGAGAAATTAAACAAATACTTTGGCCGCGATTTTATTTCATGAGGCGGCTTGGAGTCAGGTTGCGTGGTGGGCGGGGTCCAGACACGCTGCCGGCTGGATCAGCTCCGGTTTTGAAATATTTATTCAATTGCCTTGTTAAGTTCATTGGGGCGTGCTGGCCGGTCCAATCCCTGGGATCGGGTCTGTTAGCCGCCTCTGATGACGTCATAATCGCAAATGCTTTTAATGTTCCCATTCAGCCTCAGTCTTTGTGTTCTTGACTCTGATGGTGTGTACATGTGTGAGAGCTAGAATGAGTGCTTCCAGAAGCAAGCCAGCTCCATGCTTCCAGGAGGAGTCCCTCCAAGCTCTTGTTGAGGCAGTAAGAGGGCGCAGGGACATTCTCTTCCCTCCAATGGCCGGAGGAAGCCTCCTCAGCAGACCAAGGCAGCCTGGCTGCGCATTGCTGAGGAGGTCAGCGCAAGGTCCATATGTTCACACACATGGATCCAGTGCAGGAAACGCTTTAATGAGCTTCTGTGATCATCAAAAGTGAGTATCCCCTCACACTTACCTTCAATCTGCTTCCCTTCTCTTCTCATCGCCAGCATTCTGCTTTGTAAGACTGCTCCTCCACATCCCACCTTACCCTTACTTCCCTTGCACCCTTATACGGGGAACATAGGGTCTCATGAAAGGGAGGAACTGAAAGAAATCAGTATTTGTAGGAAATAGTGTTAGGGAAATTGATGGGATTGAAGGCCGATAAATCCCCAGGCCTGATAACCTACATCCTAGGGTACTTAAGGAAGTGGTCTTAGAAATAATAGATGCATTGCTGATCATCTTCCAACATTCGATGGAATCTGGAACAGTACCCATGGATTGGAGGGTAGCTAATGTTACCCCAGTATTCAAAAAGGTGGTAGAGAGAAAACAGGGAATTACAGACCGGTCAGCCTGACATCAGTGGTGGGGAAAATGCTAGAGTCCATTATAAAAGATGTAATAGCAGAGCACTTGGAAAACAGTGACGGGATCGGACAAAGTCAACATGGATTTACAAAAGGTAAATCGTGCTTGACTAATCTACTGGAATTTTTTGAGGATGTAACTGGTAAAATAGATAAGGGAGAACCAGTGGATGTGGTGTATTTGGAATTTCAGAAGGCTTTTGATAAGGTCCCGCATAAGAGATTAGCGTGTAAAGTTAAGGCACATGGGATTGGGGGCAAGGTATTGACTTGGATAGAGAACTGGTTGGCAGACAGAAAGCAAAGAGTTGGAATAAACGGGTCTTTTTCCGAGTGGCAGGCAGTGACTAGTGGGGTCCTGCAGGGACCGGTCCTTGGACCCCAGCTATTTACAATATATATTAATGATCTAGACAATGGAACTAGATGTAACATCTCCAAATTTGCAGACGACACAAAGCTGGGTGGGCGTGTGTGCTGTGAGGAGGATGCCAAGAAACTCCAGGATGATTTGGACAGGCTGGGTGATTGGGCAAAAGCATGGCAGATGCAATATAACGTGGATAAATGTGAGGTTATCCACTTTGGTGGCAAAAACAGGAAGGCAGATTATTATCTGAATGGCAATAGATTGGGAGAAGGAGAAGTGCATCGAGACCTGGGTGTCCTTGTGCATCAGTCGCTGAAGGTAAGCATGCAGGTGTAGCAGGCGGTTAAGAAGGCAAATGGTATGTTGGCCTTCGTAGCGAGAGGGTTTGAGTACAGGAACAAGGATGTCTTGCTGCAGTTGTACAGGGCCTTGGTGAGACCACATCTTGAGTATTGTGTGCAGTTTTGGTCGCCTTATCTGAGGAAGGATGTTCTTGCCATGGAAGGAGTTCAGCGAAGATTCACCAGGCTGATACCTGGGATGGCAGGAATGACGTATGAGGAGAGATTGGGTCGATTGGGCTTGTACTCGCTGGAGTTTAGAAGAATGAGAGGGGATCTCATTGAAACTTATAAAATTCTGACAGGACTGGACAGACTAGATGTAGGAATGATGTTCCCGATGGTCGGGGAGTCCAGAACCAGGGGTCACAGTCTAAGGATAAGGGGTAGGCCATTTAGGACAGAAATGAGGAGGAATTTCTTCACCCAGAGAGTGGTGAACCTGTGGAATTCTCTACCACAGAAGGCAGTAGAAGCTAATTCAGTAAATATATTCAAGAAGGAGTTGGATATATTTCTTAAGGCTAAAGAGATCCAGGGGTATGGGGAGAAAGCAGGGACCGGGTACTGAAATTGGATGATCAGCCATGATCGCATTGAATGGCAGAGCAGGCTCGAAGGGCCGAATGGCCTACTCCTGCTCCTATCTTCTATGTTTCTATGTTTCTATGTTACCTATCCATCTCTGTCTCTGTACTGAATCACTTCACCATCCTGCCTATGCAACCCTCACACCGCTCTCACTGTTT
Source organism: Somniosus microcephalus (assembly GCF_052327205.1). NCBI lineage: Eukaryota > Metazoa > Chordata > Chondrichthyes > Squaliformes > Somniosidae > Somniosus > Somniosus microcephalus. Next base: position 26,952,374 of record NC_140999.1, on the reverse strand, counting down.
TAAATGGTGAGAGATTGGGAAATGTTGGTGTTCAGAGTGACCGGGGTGTCCTTGTTAACTGAAAGTTAACATGCAGGTACAGCAAGCAATTAAGAAAGCAAATGGTATGTTGGCCTTTATTACAATAGGATTTGAGTATAAGATTAGAGACGTCTTACTGCAATTATATAAGGCCCTGGTGAGACCACACCTGGAGTATTGTGTGCAGTTTTGGTCTTCTTACCGAAGGAAGAATATACTTGCCATAGAAGGAGTGCAATGATGGTTCACCAGACTGGTTCCTGGAATGGGGGATTGTCCTATGAGGACAGATTGAGTAGACTAGGCCTATATTCTCTAGAGTTTAGAAGAATGAGAGGTGATCTAATTGAAACATACAAAATTCTTACAGGGCTTGACAGGGTGGATGCCGGGAGGATGTTTCCCCTGGCTGGGGAGTCTAGAACCAGGGGTCACAGTCTCAGAATAAGAGGTCGGCCATTTAGGACTGAGACGAGGAAAAGTTTCTTCACTCAGATGGTGGTGAATCTTTGGAATTCTCTATCCCAGAGGGCTGTGGAGGCTCAGTCGTTGAGTATATTCAAGACAGAGATCGATAGATTTTTGGATATTAAGGGAATCAAGTGATATGGGGATTGGGCAGGAAGGTGGAATTGAGGTAGAAGATCAGCCATGATCTTATTGAATGACGGAGTAGGCTTGAGGGGCTGAATGGCCTACTCCTGCTCCTATTTATGTTCTTATGCTCTCCAGACCCCATCAATGAGCGAGGTTGGCTGGCCAACCATCAACAGTGCTTTGGAGCACTGCGGAACTCTCTGGCTCAGGTATCAGATCATTGAGTCTGCCATATAGGATCAACTTAGTTCTAAACTCACATTTCCAGACATGGCAACCTAAAGTTTCTGCTTTGAGTTAGTTTAACAGCGGCAATAATCTAATCATTTTAAACAGCTTAATGTTGGCATTAAAATATTGATTGGGAAATTTAGGTTGGCATCTTAGAGCCAACTTGACTTCAAAGAGGAAGTCCCAATTATGATTTTCTCAATGAGGGTCATCACTACTGACTTATTAGACACTAGAAAGTGTTGGATTGAGCCCTTGCTAGTGGACACTAGATACCAAGAACTCCTCCCGAGGAGTTTGGTAACCAGAACAATTTACCATAAAATGAGTGATTACATTGCCACTATTCGGCTGACCACAACATGGACACAACCATGTCCCACTGAATGGTGGCTCCAAGAGTTGGAATCCGAGCTTCAGCACTAACTGCTTGCCTCTCTGTACCATGCCCTGGATGTATAAGTGTGTGCTTGGCTTGCCTATCAAGCTTCCAGGTAACTCCTTCCAGCAGCTATTGTTCCAAGCCTCAGAGGTTTCTCATCAGCTATATGGTAGATAACTGCCTTACAATGTGCCAACCACTTTGATGTTCTAGACGGCCAGGTACAATCCCGCGTACCAGCTGCTTAATCAAAGTCCTTATATAAGGGGCTTTGACAAAGAGATGTACCCACCATAATGCTGACTGGCCATTCAGATCACTGAACACTATGTTGGTGTAATACAGAGCCATCCTTGCTACAAATTCACCTCAGTTTGTCCTGGATCTTACATATGGACCAAAGGAACCTAGTCTCTTGAATGTCTAGGCGCACTGTGCCATGAGGAGAACTGTTTGGTCATACATGTTACATACCAGAAGTTTAACCTACACTGGAACTTTGTTGCCAATAAAGAAAGGCTGGAAAGACCAAAGTGCCCTTTGGCCCTTCTCAATGCTGTTTCAAGGAACAGTCCAAGCTAAAACTGGTATCCATCAGAAGCACAGATACTGATGTTAATCAACAACTGGGACAGATGCCCCTTGTATCTACTAATATATTTGAGTTCCATTCTTGAGCTGTGCAAAGCAATAATACTACATTTGCCTACCTGCCACCAGATCCCACTTGTTAGCTTATTGTTCAAGATGCCACATGAAGCACGTTAAATCCCCAGGTGAATCCACCAACAGCCCATCATTGGTGAAGAAAAGCACACCAATTCTTTTAGACAGACATTCCAAAGTATCCCCATGATGCCATTCAAAACTTGATTGATTAAGACATCAAATAGGACAGGGAAGACAGTGGACAGCCTTGCCTCACTCGTCTTTTGAAAGAGTTGGATTCAGTGACTCTCCCATTGACCCTTACAAGGCTTTGGAACTAGAGTGCACATCTCAGATAAAGTCCAAGATTTGGCAATTAACTTCCATGATGCTCTGGAATACTGAGCCTATTTGTGCCTCAAACAGAATTCTATCATCTATCTTCAGAAAGCAGCTCAAGGCAAGGTGGGAGTTCTTGGCACTCCTTTCTTTGTCTCAGTCCCTCGCCTCGAGCAGCTTTTAGTCTTCAGGCATACAGACTGTCCACGTCTGGTCCTCTGCCTTTAAGTGAAGCATTACAAAGTTCACCTCCTCTGAGTGAACTGGTTTATTAAGGCCTTCTATCTGCACAGCACACTTTGCCAGCTTTTTCAACCTCCAAGCAAATGGGTCTGTACTATTCCTACTGAGTCAGGCAACAACTCAATATAATACTCTCTCCAGACCCAAAAAGCCCTGTCAGGTTTGTTGAAGAACATTGGATTTATTGGTCATTGCTGCTAGACTAGAGGAAACCTTTACACAGAAAACATAGAAACATAGGAGCAGGAGTAGGCCAATCGGCCCCTCGAGCCTGCTCCACCATTCAATATGCTCATGGCTGATCCTCTATCTCAATACCATATTCCTGCTCCCTCTCCATATCCCTTGATGTCTTTTGTGTCTAGTGATGCCTTTTGTGTCTAGTCAATTGTAATCAATTGAAAAATGACTTAGGATAATTTTAGTATAATTACAAGACCTCACAGATGAACACAACCCACCAATCCCAATTTATTTATCTAATGACCCTCTTAGTGTCACAGTGTGCTATATCATAATCCTCCTTTTATAGCAGCTCTCAATTGCTCGGAAGAGGCTTTAAGTACTGTTTCAAAATCTCTGAGCTTTCTTGTAACAGTTTTACTTCCCTTAGCAGTTACCTTAATAGAACCCTTCTTAGTGAATAAGTGGTTAGCAGACTTTAACTTCAGTTTGTTTATGACTTTAGAGGTATATTGAACACATTAATGTACTCAATGTAAGTTATATAAAAACCCTCCAGTCATGCAAAGTCAGGATGTGTTAATGAAGAGTAGTAGGGTTTCAACGTGTTTAGAATTCATTTGTTAAGCACTCATTGAGTTCTGTACTGTAATCAATGATTTATCAGGTTTGCTTTTCCTCTGCTGATCTCTCTATAATTTCAATTTACTAACTCATTATCCTCGGAGTATGCAGAGACTCACTCAGAGCTAGGAATGAAAAATTCCTTAAGTATTTACTTGCTGCTGACGTCGTTCCTTCCTGCTGATATTAGTACCCTAACAGGCAGTTGTGATAAAAATAGCACTGATAGAGGTGATTAGCTAACATTTTTCTGACTAACATTGAAATGTGAGCAGCAAGCTTTTTCGACTTCCTGTTTACTCCATTTGAAAATAGACTGGGTTCTATGTATCCTTTAAAATTGCAATCGGGGTCCTAACTACTCATTAGGACCCCAATTTGCATGGGAAAGAGGCCTACCGCTTCTTTCAGGCAGGCGCTTTAGCTGCCCAATGGTAAGCCTCTGAAAGTTTCTGTTAGGCCTGTGCGGCATTAATGGGGCAGTAAGGCTACTGACCCCACTTTTAGGCCCTACTGCTCCGTTAACACCTATTTTCCCAAGTCAAAATCGGCCTTTTTGTTTCTGTGCTCCACTGGAAATGTACAGACCTCTTGAACAGAGCATCAGTAACCTTGCATCTTGATGCAATGATGAGTCGCTGCTTGACTAATATGACAAAGGTTGCCTGATGCGGACTGGAAGAATCCAGTTGCAAAGAACTTCAAGGCAGTGGTGATCTTGACTGGTACAGACAATGCTCTTCTCCTGGTGGAAGTGGGCTACAGGTCTTCAGCCAGCAGTTGGCATATATTTCCAGAAGCCTCCAAGGGAAAATGCAGCCTTTTGAGGCGCCAATGATCAGAAATGTCTAAGGCCTCCTTGGACTGTAGACATTGGTGTGTGGGTATGAATGTGTAGGGAAGAGCCATTTTCTGTGATACCTCACTCTAGCAGCCTTCAATCTATCCTCTTCCATGTCCTCATCCTCCTTTTCTCCATTGCACAAGAATAGAGAGATTCCTATTGGGAAATCCATGCTCCCAATACAAAGCAGTAATTTGAGCAGAGCTGAGTAAAATGAGCTGACTAAACTCCAAAATACTAAAGAGATGGATATGCAGGCAACACCAACCTTTAGTAGCAACACACAAAATGGCCTCCATAGTTTGGTGTCCACCTCAGGAATACCTCACTGCAGCTCCTGCTGACACTTATGTAGTGGCATTAATAATTTGGGTTGGGTTTGGGATGGAAATGGGAGGAAAAGGAGTCAGTGGGATTAGCCATGTCCCTTTATTACATTTACATATGGTGGATCGGGCTACCAGTGGGCCTTAAAGGGATTGGCAAATTATTTTGCAGAATTATTCAGGTGCATTTTTTAGTAGGCAGTAGCCTCTAAGAACCCATTTTATCTTAATTACTACCCACATTCTTCGCAAAATGGGTTGTAATTCAGAGGTGAATCCAGCCCACTGTCTTCAACGAGAAAGAATGTGTGAAAGCTGAAGGAGAAAAATAAAATTCTGAACATTGTAAAGAGAGAAATAAAAGCAACGTTCAGTGGGCTAGCAATTCATGTACTTACCGCCACTTCGTAGCACCATGAGATGGCTATAAAATGGCGGCCGTCGCTCTTTCGCCAGCTGGTGGTGGGTCCCGTGGTGGTCGCCATATTCCTCTCCCCCTTTGTGCTGCCAGTAACTGGCAGAACCCTGGGGGAAAAAATGGCAGCGTGGTGACATCAATTGGCATGCAAGGCCGACTTAACGTCACAAATGCGAACTTTGGCCCTAGCGCTGAATTGAGCGCTGGGTCCTAAGCACGCCAGGTTAACCTGGCATGCAAGCAGGCTGACAGTGGCAATGTCTGCACCTCTTAAAGGGACACACACATCATTCAGGTAAGTTTGAATTTAAGGGTTTGAATGTTTTTATTTTATTTTATTGAAGTGCTGGCTTGCTGCAATAGATGTGAAAAGTTTTTTAAGTGTGTAGGGACTGCTGCTGGATGCTTGCAAGGGCTCGGATGGTAAATGAAGGCCTTTGAAAAGACAGAACATGCTGTGAATACTCAGCAGGTCATGCAACATCCATGGAGGGAAAAACAGAGTTCACGTCTCAGGTCGACATGCTGCCTGACCAACTGAGTATTTCCAGCATTTTATGCTGTCATTTCACATTTACAGAATTCGCTTGCAGAGGGTAGAGGAAGACGCAGAAGAGGAAGACGCAGAAGAGGAGGAAGCTGAAGAGGAGGAATTAGATGCAAGGATGCATCTCAGATAGCTCCTTTGTGGCCGGGATATCTGGGATGGAATCATCCGCCTGCGGTCCCACTGGCTGAGAAAGCTGCCTCTTCTTCTTGACCCATTGGCTGGGCAGGTTGCATTTCTTGGGTGTGTGAAATGAGGAAGGCATAAAGGTGGAGTTTGCTGACAGGAGGGTGAGAAAGCAAGAGGTGCATGCCAGAAGGAGGATAACATACAAGGATACCCACATCTTGTATCCTTTCAGCCCTGCCGCTGGCCAAGGGCTCAACCATGCTCCTGCCAAGAATGTCCTGCACCATCTTCTCCAAGAGGGTGAGGTGAGGCTAGGAATGGGAGATGTGCCTCATCATTGGTGCAGATTGTTGGTAGGTGAGTGATTGGGGGTCCTGCATTGAGCAGTGTGTGAGGCTAGTGGTGCAGTTAGTTGGAGAAGACTTTTGAAGATGCATTCACTGACCTTGACCAGTGCTCTGAGGTCATGAAGCTTCTTTGGGCACTGGGGCCAGGTGGTGGGGGTGACACTGCTGGCAGTGACGGCCTCGGTGATATACTCCCACATCGATCTTTCTGGAGGGCCTCCTGGCCCTTGCGGGTAGAGGGCCTGTCTTGCAGTGTTGACCCCCTGCACAAAGCGGAGTGCTGCATGTGAGACCCTCGGTGCCACTTCCCTGGCTTGCTGAGCCATTTGTGTTAGTGCTGAGGCAGTTTTCCCATTCATTGAGGTTAGGAAGGTAATTCAGCTTTAACAGCTGAATATTCACATTTGGAACTTCTTTTAAATATTGAGTATTTCTTAAAAGGCAGAAAGGGCTGAAAAATGTATTGATTCACTGTATTTTAATTTGTATTGCTTCAGTGTGCATGGCCCCTTTAAATCTCAGACCTCTTCATTGCCCACAATTCCTTGCGAGCTCTACAGCTTCGCTCACAGAAGCTGTGGGAAGCTGCAATGTCGGACCTGGACAGGAACTTCTTCCCGGATCCCTCCAGCAATGCCACCAGGACGGTGTTGCACGGAAGGTGAGCGCTGCGCCACCTATCTCCATGCCCTTCCGCCAGACCGGCAACTTTGCTGGCGACCACAAAATTTTCCCCCAGTGAGCTTTGCATTGTTTCCACTGGCAGCAAAGAGTGGAAAGTGAGTGGGAGAGAAGATAGTGGAAACTGATGCTTTAGAAAGACAGAAGTAGAACTTCTTGGGAAAAGGGTTTTTGAGATTGCACTTTTGGCTCATTAGACATATTCCCACACAGGAATGTTGTGCATTGTGAGCAAAAATTGGCTACAATATTAAAATGACCTCCCACAGGCTATCTAAGTGACATTATCTAGTGACAGATTTAAAGAGAGGGCGAGCAAGCAGCAGCAGAGCCTATTGGGAAAACCAGGGCGACAGATACAAGACAAAGAGAGGGGAAAACTCAAAACGTAATGTCAGAGTCAGCACAGAGTGAGGAGCAGTGCAGGTAAGTTACCAATAAGAATTTAGTTTATTGGTTAGTGTTTTTAGTAGCAGTTAGTGTTTTTTTAGTGGTTAGGGGTTTTGGCCTACAAATTTGAGTAGGCCGGAAACCTGCCGGTAACAGTGCGGGCCAAGGCTAACGGTCGCCCACAAAAACAGCGCAGGCAGCACCGGTATTTTGGTGCGGCCTGGTAATTTACGTGAGCGGAGCGGAGAATCTGTTGTGCAACGCACTCTTTCCAGCACTAACCTCAGCAAGAGGCCAAAGGTCGCGTCTGAAAGATTGGTGCGGCGTTCCCGGGCAATGTGTTGCGTCGGATCATTTTGCACAGCCCTCTCACTCTGCTGCCAGCTGCCCATGGGGAAAGTTATGACATTGTTTGTCCTGGTAAACAACACAGTAGGCACCTGCTGTATACATCTGCAAACTGGCCATTGACTGAGGTCCCCTGCGGCAGCTTGGAATGATCAAACCCATAAAAGTTCAGGGTTATGGTGACATTCACCACCACTGGCAGTGCCACCCATGTGGCAGAGACTGGCTGGTTGTCAGAGTTCAAAAGATGGCACAACTTTTTCTCTGTGTTCCTAATAAAGCACAGCTTGCTAAGGATGAGTTTCTCTGGGTGTTAGCTTCATTGGGAGCTGATAGTGATGGTAGTTAAAATTGGCTTTATGTGCTTAACATGCAAAGAAGCAATGGTTGGATAAACAACTTGGGCCTAGAGGACTAGAATAGTCTGCACCATGGTGCTCTAAATCCACCAGTCAGTGATCGGCCTTTTGGCATCAATCAATCCCCTTGCCCAGAAAGTTTAAACATTTGAGCTGAATCTTCAAACTTTGGGGAGGGATGGAATGGGGAGAGAGAGATGGGAGTGAGGAAGGAGAGGGAGCAGGATGGGAGTGAGGAAAGGGTGGGGAGAAGGATGGGAATAAAGAAGGGGAGGGGAAGGATGAGAATGAGGAAGAGGGAAGGAAGAAGGATGGGAATGAGGAAGAGGGAAGGAAGAAGGATGAGAGAAGCATAGGAGTGAGGAAGGGGAGGGAGAAAGATGGGAGAAGGATGGGAGAAGGATGGGAGTGAGGAAGGAGAGGAAGAAGGGAGAAGGATGGGAGAAGGATAGAAGAAGGAATGGGAGTGAGGAAGGAGAGGAAGAAGGATGGGAGAAGGATGGGAGAAGGATAGAAGAAGGATGGGAGTGAGGAAGGAGAAGGAAAAGGATGGGAGAAGGATGGGAGAAGGATGGGACTGAGGAAGGAGAGGAAGAAGAATGGGAGAAAGATGGGAGAAGGATGGGAGTGAGGAAGGAGAGGGAGAAGGATGGGAGTGAGGACAGAGGGAAAAAGGTAAAGGTTTGTATATTTTGTGTTTGGAAGCTTGGAATGTTTGTGTGTGAGGGAGTTTGGGTTTTTGTCTGTATGGGAGGTTTCAATTGTTAGTGTGCATGGCGTCACTTTTTCTGTATGGGCTCTCATAATTTTACATATGACATTTAGGGGGAGAAATTGGGTATAGCCCCGTTTGGGGCGCTAGTTCTGGCAAAGCGCAAAGCCTAGCGCCAGTTGCGATTTAGCGCCACCTGGCGTGATATTGGGTCGTTGCGCCCCTGAGGGTGATTGCGGCGCTAAATCAGGCGCTGCACGAGGCTCTTAAGGCGCTAACCCGGGGGTGCAACCCAATTTAGCGGCGGCGGGGCGCAGCGCAGGTGCTTTCAATAATCACTTTCCCTGAGACACACTGGTGCCGGCCAGCTCTTAAAGGGGCAGGTCAATTGGCATCACCAGACACATTCACTGCCTTGTAGGCGTTCAAAGCGGTGGGAGCCTACCTGTGGCGCACCAGCCTAGCAAGAAATGGAAAGGGTGAGGCAGAGGGCGGAATGCCTCACTGATGGGGCATTGGATGCTTTGGTTGGCGCAGTGGAATCAAGGCCAAGGAAGATGGTCGGAATGTGATTTATGTTTTGGGCAGTCTCCCGGGTGTGAGAGGCAGTTATGTGTCAGTGTATTAGTTTTGCTTTCTATTGCCATAGCTTTCTCATGTTTGACGGAACCACATTTTGTGTAATGAAACACTTTCTTCATTTACAATGGCCATGCCTTCTATTTACATGCATCTTGCCCTTCACAGGCTTGGGGGTTTCAGACCGGTTCCATTCCTATTCTTGGAATGGCAGCAAGCATTCCGTGAGAGGGGCCTAGAAGCTACTTCTGATCAGCCTCTGATGCGCAGCCTGAGAAGAGCCGCTCGCGTAGAAGTTCAAGCCAGCAGGCATCTTCTCAGCCACCGACAGAGATGTCCTGCACCTTATCTGAGGCTGCAGATCTGGCTGAAGCAGCTGGCACAGCTCAGTCACCACCTCCTTTCTAAATCGCAGCCTTCTGACACACTGCTCCTCCGGCATGTTCATGTAGGAAAACTGCTGTCGGATAACCCTGCCAGCGTAAGGTCTGCTGTGGCGACATCTGTTGGCCCTCCTCCGTCTGGCCATGCCCGCCCCCCTCTCCCTGCGTCTCAGTGCCCTTTCCAGATGATTCAGCAGCAGGACATTCCCCTCCAATGCAGCCCCCATAATAAGTGCCCACAGGAAGGTTCCCCATTGTCAAGGCTCACCAACAGCAAGGTGATGGTCAGAAGGCTGAAGATCGTCTGCCTGCACTGGTTCAGTGGTCAAATGGCTCTCAGTGTACAGCTCAGCAACTCTTTGTAGCTCTCGAGGAAGTTGTGCACCAAAAATGGCTGCCGCTTTTAAACCACACCAGTCCCCTTTAAATAACGCTCCTCCAACCCGAGAGCGACTTGGTAAGGTCCAGGTAAGCTGTCACTATTAGCGCCAGGCGCTATGGAGGGGGGCGCCACTGAATTTCCAGTCCGGGGTGCCCAAAAGGCGTTTCACACTCAAATGACATCATAATCAGCTTGCGCCCATGAGTGGGCACTAAGATTTAGCGCCGGCACTAAATGCATGCTCAATATGGGGCGAGGTGCTAGGCGCCTTGCGCCCACCCGGAAATTGGCTAACGCCCCACTTCTCGGCCTCTTTAGGCGTTAATCAGTGGCGCAACCAACCGAATTTCTCCCCCTTAGATTCTTCTGTCTACTAGGGTTCACAGTTCTGCAAAATCACGCAACCCATTCACTGGGTTTTTTCTTTGGACCCCAGCTCCAAAAGCTTGGACATTCCCACCTTAAAAGCTGTAGGGCTAGATTTTCAGTATAGACAGTTTTGGGGCGCTAACCTTAGCGGCCGCCCGAAGTTAGCGCCCGCCCCAAAGTAGCGCCCCGTTGCCGGAAATTCAGTGGCTTCGCCCTAAGAGAGTGGTGGAGCGCTAAAAGAGGCGTTCCACTCCTACCTTTAGGCGCTAAGCCGGCGGTCCAGAGGGATAGCGCCCAGGCGGGGCGCAGCGCGGGTGCGGTCATTTTTGCACTGACAGCAGACCCCGTGGTGTCGACCAGCTGTTAAAGGGGGAAGGGACGAATTGGTCTGCTGCCACACCCTGCACACTGCAGCCTTGCAAAGAGGCCTCAACACTGCTGCTCAGCCCCAGGGAGTCATGGCAACGCCAGAGAAGGCCCGTCAGCGTGCCCTGCGCTTCTCAGAGGGTGATCTGGACATAATGGTCACAGCTCTGGAGGTGAGGCGCAAGATCTTGTTTCCAGAGAGTGGGAGGAATCCAACCTACCATGACTACACCAAAGCCTGGAAGCAGATCGCCCAGAGGGTGACGTTCACCGGCGATGCCCCCAGGACCCACAAACAATGTCGTAAAAAATACAACGATCTGACCAGGATTGTGAAGGTGAGTAGCCTTTCCAGTCTCCTCCTCATTCTTGCATGTACACCTGACATGATGGGCAAAGGGAGCTGAAAGTCCTATTGGCCAGCCCTCAGCCAGCAGCATTGGGACAGTCATGAGCATCAAATGGCCATTCGGCACTCTACACTTTGGCCAAGCTATTCCACCATGGGAGGCAGTGCACACTACATCAGGGCTTCACTCTGTCCAAGCTACTCCACCATGGGAGGCAGTGCACACTACATCAGGGCTTCACTCTGTCCAAGCTATTCCACCATGGGAGGCAGTGCACTCTACATCAGGGCTTCACTCTGTCCAAGCTATTCCACCATGGGAGGCAGTGCACACTACATCAGGGCTTCACTGCGCACTTACAGCCCGTCCTTTCTCTTGCAGGCTAAAGTAGCGTTTAATCGCCAGGCCCGTGCCAGGGGTGGCCGCGCCAAGCTGCAGAAGCTCACTCGGCTGGAGGAGCGCGTGTGTGTGCTCATGGGAGCCCGTGTGATCGTCCCCACAGCGTGCGGTGTATCCGACCCTCCACTGCCCGGCAATGGTAAGGACCTCGCCTTTTGGCCCTCTCGCGTCGCACTGGCCCATCCGAGCTACCTCCTTTGCTACTGTCCCACCAATGCGCTGAATGCCACCAGTCCTAACTCCCTCGCTGACGCCGTCTCCTCACTCTGAAGCTACTCTTGTGCATTCCTGCTTTCAGCTGGTGACGACCAGGACCCTGAAGCTGCCAGTGACAGCACCTCCGACCAGGAGGAGGAGCAAGCCGGACCTTCGGGGGAACAGTCACGTCCCGCAGGAGAGGAGAAAATGCTTGACACCTCCTCACTGGACGAGTGCCTGGAGGAACTGTCGCAGGGCAATGCAGCTTCTGGGACCAGTGGCGTCCAGCCACCCAGCAGCCGTGCGCGTGGCCCGCGGCCTTCCCCCCAAAGGGGGGAAGGATCAGAGGGGAGTGCTGCTGCTCGGCACACTCGCCGCCACCAACGCGGCAAGGGTCCCCTAGTTCGGCCCCCTCCTCCCCAGCGGGAGAGTCACGACTCCAGTCCGGACACCTTCACTTCGGAGGAGGTGCGGAAGCTGGATAAGATGGCCGAGGACTCGGACCGGCGCCACACGGAGCTCATGAGCGTGGTGGGGCGCATGCCTGAGGCCATCGAGTCGCTGGCGACCAGTGTGCGCGAGTTCGGGGCAGCAACTGCCGCGAGTGGCCGCATGCTGACTGATGCCGTCAAGACCCTGGCGGCTGTGATGCGCGCGCACACCAGGACCACAGGGGCACTCACTGCTGCCACACGCGCTGTCTCAGGCAGGCATCGCCAGGGCAGCCGCCGCGCTGGACCATCCCAGCAAGCCGCCCCTCGGCTGATTGCTGCGGATCCTGCAGTGCGGGCCCGGCCGAGTGCCACCGCGCCACAGCACCAGCCAGCGCATCCCAGACGCCAGCTGGCCCACATTGCGCCATCCGTCGCCGCCATTCCCCCACTGGGGCGTCAAGGGCAAGCGGCTGCAGCTGATGGTGGCCAGGCTCAGGTGCGCCACTCAGCAGACGGCCCCTCGAGGCCCAAACGCCGTGTAGGCCGCCCCCCAGCGGCATCTGGCGGAAGGGCATCTGAGCCTCAGGCGCCTTCCCCCAGCCTCGCAGCAGCCACTGGGCAGAGCTTGCGAAGGAGCAGCAGGCCGGGCAGGGGAGGCAAAAGGCTGGCCAAGGTCTCGCCCTCATGGGCCACTCAGTAGAGGGTGTGGGCAGCTTTCCTTTAATATGGCGGTGGCCATCTTTATTTTGCCCATGGTTGTGTTGTTGGAGGGCTTATTTTTTGCGTTAGGCCGACGTTGAGGCCCGGTTTGAAGAAAGGTGGAGTGACTCCTCCCCAGTTTGTGGGAGTGAGTCGTTTGTTGGGCTTTTTGTGGGGCCCGTTTATTGTTTTTGGGGATTCATGTGGGAAGGGCTTTTCATTTTTGTGCAATAAAAAATTATCTTTATTCATGCAGTCTCCATGGTTGTTCTTCTTAGTGTTTGTTGGCTTCGCCGGCTGAGGGCTTGCGGAGCGGCTGCATTCATCTTCCCTCATGGCCCCTGGCCATTCCCTGACAGGGGGCTTAGAAGTACCGTGTAATAAGGTGGCGTCGTGCGGCCCTTGGCCCTGGTCGCTCCCTCCTGGGAACGTACTCCTGCTCCTCCTCCTCCTCCTCCTCCTCCTCCTCCTGAGGTGCAGGTCCAACGTCAGGTGGCAGTGCCTGAGTCCTGCGGATAGCCAGGTTGTGTAGCATGCAGCAAACCACCACAAATTGGGAGACCCGGTCCGGCGAATACTGGAGAGCTCCTCCGGAGCGATCAAGGCAGTGGAACCGCTGCTTGAGGACCCCAATAGTTAGCTCGATGATGTTGCGGGTGGTTTGATGGCTCTCGTTGTAGGCCTCTTCAGCAGCGGTCCTGGGCGCGCGGAGCGGGGTCATGAGCCAGGTGCACAAAGGATAGCCTTTGTCCCCGATGAGCCATCCTCTTGGGGGAGGCTGTGCCTGGAACATGTCATGCACAGTACTCTGCCGCAGGATAAAGGCATCGTGGCTGCTGCCTGGGAAGCTGGCATTGACTGCCATGATGCGCTGCTTGTGGTCACACACCAGCTGCACATTCAGAGAATGGTAGCCCTTCCTGTTGCGATACTGCTCGCCATGCTCCAGAGGGGCCCGCAAAGCCACGCTCCAGAGGGGCCCGCAAAGCCACATGCGTACAGTCAATGGCGCCCTGCACCAAGGGGAATTCCCCGAGTCTGGCAAATCCCAATGCGCGCTGATGCTGGCTCTCCAGGGCCATGGGGAAGGAGATGAATTGGCTTCTCCTTCTGAACAGTGCTTTGGTCACCTGGCGGATGCAGCGATGCGCGCCGTACTGGGAGATGTTTGCTATGTCCCCAGCAGCGTATTGGAAGGAGCCGGTGGCATAGAAGTTCAATGCCACCGTCACCTTCACTTCCACCGACAGAGACGTCCTGCACCTGAGCTTTGGCCGCAGATCTCGGCGAAGCAGGTGGCAGATCTCTGCAATCACCTCCTTTCGGAATCGGAGCCTTTTAACACATCGCGCGGCACTCATGTTTAGGTAGGAGCGCTGCTGGCGGTATAGCCTGACTGGGTAAGGCCTACGTGGCTGACGCCTGTAGCCCCCTCTGCCTCTAGCCAGGGCTGCCCCCTCTCACAATGCGTCTGCGAGCCCTACGGACATGGAGCTGCAGCTCCGCGTTGGCACCCCATGCAACCCCCATCAAATCCTGGCAAACACTCAAATTTCCAAAAGGCCACTTGCAGCGCTCTGGCCTGAGTCCAAAAATACCTGAGCTCTTGCTGCTTGAAACCAGTTAGCTATCCTCCTTGTTGTGTCTCCAGAAATGCGTTGCACAAGAGTGTTTTCTGAAAAAAGACTGGCCTTTATACTGGAGAGGACGTTCCCTTTAATTAGCGCCCCCCGGGGCCCGCGCTGGTTGTGTTGCGTTCCTTTTTCCAAACGCTCCGGCCGCCCGCCGCACAATGGGGCGGTCCGACTGAAGTTTGGAATCGGGGCGGCCAAAGGGCGTTGCACGAGGATGTGACGTCATTTTCTGCGCGCGCATCCGGGCGGGCGCTAAACTTTGCGCCGGCGCTAACGGGCAACTTAATTTGGGGCGGGGCGCAAACTGCGCTGCGCCCGGGCGCTACACGCATAGCGCCCGGAAATCACTTCTCTTAAGGCGCTAACTGCTGGCGCAAGCGACTGAAAATCTAGCCCGTAGTTTTTTCTGCCTCAATTATTCCCTATGTCAAAGCATTCCAAGATCTAACAACTTGTCATAAAGACATTTCTCCTAACCCTTTGTGACAATTTTAAAAGGATGATCCCCTCATCACTGACTCCCAACCAGAGGAAATAATTTTTCCCAAATCACCCTGTCAAAACAAATCCTAATTTTAAAAACCTTAATTAAATCTCCTCTTAACCTTCTTTGCTTCAGTGGAAATAGTCACTCTTCATAACTATAGTTTATCATCCCTGGTGTCATCTTGGTACATTTTCTGTGGCTTTAATGTGCTTTTTACGATGGGGCATGCTAAAACTTCACGAAGTACTCTAACTGTGGCCTAACCATTGCTTTGTGCAGATTTATCATTACCTCTTTTCTCTTCTACTCTATCCCTCCAGTTATAAAACCTAAAATGATATCGACCTTTCTTATGGCTTTACCTGCAAGCATACTTTCTGGGGATGATGTATTTGAACCCCTCAGTCTCTATTCCTCTACATCCTTCAGAATCTTTTCATTGAGTATATTCCTTGGTTTTTCTCTCACAATGTTACCACACACTTCTCTGTATTAAATTATATCTGCCACCAGTCTACCCACTCTGCTGATGTCTATGCCCTCCTGAAATATTTTAGTCTGTCATGCTGATTGCCAAATGCCCTAATTTAGAGTTTTCAGCAAGTTTTAAAATTGTGCTTTCCATGCCCAAGTCCAAATAATAATCTATATATAGGGAACAAAAGTGGACCAGCACTGACCCCTGGGGTACACCACTTCAAACCCTTCTCCATTCTGGACATAACCCATTTACTTTAGCCCTTTGTGTCCTGTTCGTTAACCAATTGTTCTAACGAGCCTCCTGTGCGACACCTTATTGAATGCATTCGAAAAATGTACATATATGCCACATCTACTACATTGTCCTTGTCTATCCAATTGGTCACTAACATACATGCACTTGTCAGCTTACTTTTTTGTACGGGTATATTTTATATCAAACAGAATAAGTGACGGGATCATGACAAACTAAACCTTTAAAGGGCTTAACACAGCCCTGAATCCCCTTGCACCTGATGCCATGTTACTTTGCTAAGTCTTCTCTTCAAATTTCTCTTCAGGTCGGAAGATCTGTTTTGAATTAGGTTTTATTCACAAAATCATGGGTGAAAAATTCGGTATCGCCCATTTTGGGCGCTAATATCAGCTGGGCGCAAAATTTAGCGCCCGGCGCAAATTATCGCCGGCGACCGGGAAATTGGTCTCCAGCTCCCCTGGAGGTGATTGGAGCGCTAAATCAAGCGCTACACACTTCTCTTAGGGCGCTAACGTCGGGGAACGGGACGCTACCTCAGAGCGCTACTCAAGCTCAGGCGATGTCAATCACCTTTTACTCAGACAGACTGGTGCCTTCCTGTTCTTAAAGGGGAGGGTCCATCATGTTGCACAGCCTCACCCTATATCATTGCTGCTTGTGACCTAGGCCTGCAAGGAGGTGCAAATCTTCACCAAAGATTATCATGGCTACTCAGAGGCCCAGGGAGAGAGCTTGCCGGTTTAAATACCAGGCATTGGTGGCTCTGGTTGGCGCTGTGGAATGCCGACAGGAAGTGCTGTTTCCAGAGACTGGCAGGAAGCCATTGCCCCGGGAGTTTACATATGTGTGGAGGGAGGTTGCCCAGTATGTTTCATCCAGGAGCCTGGTCGAAAGGACTCATATGCAGTGCCGCAAGAAGTTCAACGACCTCACTCGAGTGGTCAGGGTGAGTAGATGCATGAAATACCTCTACATCCCACTATCTCAACCTCACTCTGTGCACAGACGGTGTAAAGTGCCAAATCCCCAACACTCACCCAACAACTATGCCCATCTACTAAAAGTCACATCCACATCCCACACCTTGTAGACATTAACGATTATTCAACTATGGTAGGCACAGCTGCCAAACACATGGCTGCACACTCACTCACATGCTGTCCTTCTTCTTGCAGGCCAAGCTTTCACATAACCGGAGGGAGCAACAACGCATGGGAGAAGATCAGGCGGAGCTGCACCCCCTCACACAATTGGAGGGGAGAGTCCACAGACTCATCACGAGTCATGTCGTGGGTGATGTGGCAGTTGGAGAGGTCGACCCCCTTGGGGACAGCACGGTATATTCATCATCTCTCTCTCCTCTCTCATACCACTTCCCCCTCACAACACCAGCCTTTCCCACTTTCCATCTAACTATACTGTCTCCATTCCTTGCTCCCTTCCTGCCCCCCTGCTCTCTCATTAAAGCCACTCTTGTACTTTCCTGCTTTCAGATAGTGAGCCAGCATCTGACCAGCCTCTTCCTCAGCTTCCCAGTGGCAGCGACATGGGAGAGGAGGAGGAACATGAAGCCGGAGCCTCACCGCCTGCGTCTCCTGAGGGCGAGGCATCCGATACTGGGGCCACGCATTCACTGGAGGGGAGCAGGGGGTTTGGCGTTGATGTGGGTGAAGCTCCGGGACCCAGCGGGCTGCAGCAACGCCATGGGGAAAGGGAAGCTCGGGGGCCATCTCGCTGGAGGGTGAGTTTGCACGAGTTCTGCTGCACAGGACTTGGATGAGGACCTCGATATCGCAGTGATGAACACTCAGGCAGTGAGCATGCACACGGAGCACATGGGTGCAATGGTAAGGGTGCCCGAGAGCATGGATGCACTGGCCAGGAGCGTGGAGGAGTCCGCCGCCAGCAGAGCTGTCATCTGTGCGCAAACACTTGAGCCCATCCTTACCTCGTTGAATTGTAGGGAGCCCGTGGGGACCCAGAGCCCATGCCGCATGTAATGGGTGAGGTGGAAGCAGCTATTGCAGCACAGGCCGAGGCAACACAATGGCTTAGTGATGGAATCGAGTTATTGGTTGGTGACATCCAGTCTCAGACTGCTCTCATGCAGTCTCAGATTGACGCCACGCAAGCGCTGACTGCTGCCAGCATCGCTGGGGCGACCACTGTCCACCGGGGATCTGATGGTGCCGCAGCAGGCCAGCAATCTGTGCTCGAGCAGATTGCTCCGGATGCTGAGGCTCTGCCCCGGGGGAGTGGCAGTGTGTTGGTCAAGCAGGAAGGTGCTGTCCTCTCTCAGGATGACAGTATTCCTGCTCCCACCACTGCCATTCCACCATTGTACATGCCACAGCCTGTAACACAGCCAGCCCAGGCTGCTGCCGCCCATGCAGAGTTGGTGCAGTCTGCAGCCGGGCCCTCCAGGCCCAGAGCTGGTCGAGGGCGTCCTTCAAGGGCATCTGCAGTCTCTGGATCCAACATTCAGCAGCCTTCCACCAGCCTTGCTGCAGCCACTGGGGCCACATTACGGAGGAGCAATAGGGTTGGGAAGGGGGCAGTGCGAAGGGGAGGGAAATCATTCTCGAAGGGCGAATAACTAGATTTTTTCTAACATATGGGGGGAATGTTTGTACCAAAGTTGGATGGCCTAGAAATTCAGTGGGCTGCGCCACCCGTTAGCGCCTTAAGAGGGCGCTAAGTGGGTCGGAAGCCACTGGCCACGCTTCCCGCTAAATTCAGCGGGACGCTAATGGCGGCGCTAGCTGTTAGTGCTGTGCCGCTACCGATGACGTCATCGGTGTGCGCAGCGCCCCGCTAACGCCCCGATCGCGATATTTAGATGCGCCCCCTGCTTTAACGCCGGGCGCTATTTGCGACCGATTCAGGGGGGCCTACCTGTGGCGGTAGAGGCGCTAATTAAAGGAGAGGTGCGGGGCAGCCATTTTTTTTGCTGGCCGCCTGCTAGCACCTCTCCGCGCTGCCGTCCCCGGCCTCCTGAGCACCGCCCCCCCCCCCACCACGGAGTGCCGACTGCGTTCCAAGAGCCCGGCACTTCTCCTCGGTGCCGGGCTCTTTTGCCAGCACTCGCGATCCTCGATTGCGCTGCACAAGGCCCCTCCCCTTTAAGAAGGGGAGGAAGGCCTGCAGTACCGCAGCGTGCCGTGCCGCAGCGTGTGGCGCTGCGGCACGTTGCACACCAATATTCAGCTGCAGTGCCCCAAGAGGGATGCGGGGCGCCTCCAGTAGTGCCGCGTTTCCTTCTGGGGCGCGCAAACTGAATTTCCAGCGGGCGGCTGCGACTGCTTCCGGGGCGCTACTTTTAGCGCCCTGGCGAGGCTGGCGTCCCAAACGGGGCTATAGTGAATTTCTAGGCCGATGTGTTTGTAAATATATTGTTCACTCTGTTAAGACTTATTTCGCTGTGGTAAGAACCAGTTTTGTTTGTTAATGAATTGTTCTGTTTGTTTGTTATTGGTTGTGCTTAATAAGACACAGTTGGTCAGAAAAATACATTTTTTTATTGCAATGTTACAAATTTCCTCATGTTACTCATTGGAGCTTTGCCCGGTAATAGGGGCTGCGGGGTGGCTGTAATGATGTGCTTGTTGATCCCAAAAGCCATCTTCTCTGTCGTTCATCAGAAGTGGTGTCTTATGAGGTGTTCACGAACGGCCCTTGCAGAAGCAACATTGAGCATCTTCCTCCCACGTTGTTCCTGCTCGCCCTCCTCTTCCTCCTCCTCTGTCTCCTCCTCCTCCTGAGGTGGTGCACCAATCCCTGGTGGCAATGTCATAGAGTCATAGTCATAGAGTTATACAGCACAGAAAGAGGCCCTTCGGCCCATCGCGTCCGCGCCGGCCATCAAGCCCTGTCTAATCTAATCCCATTTTCCAGCATTTGGTCCATAGCCTTGTATGCTATGGCATTTCAAGTGCTCATCCAAATGCTTCTTGAATGTTGTGAGGGTTCCTGCCTCTACCACCCTTTCAGGCAGTGAGTTCCAGATTCCAACCATCCTCTGGGTGAAAAAGTTCTTCCTCAAATCCCCTCTAAACCTCCTGCCCCTTACCTTGAATCTATGCCCCCTTGTTATTGACCCCTCTACTAAGGGAAAAAGTTCCTTTCTATCTACCCTATCTATGCCCCTCATAATTTTGTACACCTCAATCAGGTCCCCCCTCAGCCTTCTCTGCTCCAAGGAAAACAACCCCAGCCTGTCCAGTCTTTCTTCATAGCTGAAGCGCTCCAGCCCAGGTAACATCCTGGTGAATCTCCTCTGCACCCTCTCCAAAGCAATCACATCCTTCCTATAGTGTGGCGACCAGAACTGCACACAGTATTCCAGCTGTGGCCTAACCAGCATTTTGTACAGCTCCATCATAACCTCCCTGTTCTTATATTCTATGCCTCGGCTAATGAAGGCAAGTATCCCATATGCCTTTTTAACCACCTTATCCACCTGTTCTGCTGCCTTCAGGGATCTATGCACATGCACACCAAGGTCCCTCTGATCCTCTGTCTTTCCTAGGGTCTTACCATTCATTGTGTATTCCCTTGCCTTGTTAGTCCCTCCAAAATGCATCACCTCACACTTTTCAGGGTTAAATTCCATTTGCCACTGTTACGCCCATCTGACCAACCCATCTATATCGTCCTGCAGACTGAGGCTACCCTCCTCACTATTTACCACCCTACCAATTTTCGTGTCATCTGCGAACTTACTGATCATACCTTTTACATTCACATCCAAATCATTAATGTAGACCACAAACAGCAAGGGACCCAGCACCGATCCCTGCGGTACCCCACTGGACACAGGTTTCCAGTCACAAAAACAACATTCGACCATCACCCTCTGCCTTCTGCCACTAAGCCAGTTTTGGATCCAATGTGCCAAAGCACCCTGGATCCCATGGGCTCTTACCTTCTTGACCAGTCTCCTATGCGGGACTTTATCGAAAGCCTTACTGAAATGCGGGACTTTATCGAAAGCCTTACTGAAATCCATGTATACCACATCCACTGCACTACCCTCATCCACACACCTAGTCACCCCCTCCAAAAATTTAATCAAATTGGTCAGACATGATCTTCCCTTGACAAAGCCATGCTGACTATCCCTGATTAATCCTTGCCTCTTCAAGTGGAGACTAATTCTGTCCCTCAGAATTTTTTCCAATAATTTCCCTACCACTGATGTTAGGCTCACTGGCCTGTAATTCCCTGGTTTATCCCTACTACCCTTCTTGAATAATGGTACTATGTTAGCTGTTCTCCAGTCCTCTGGCACATCCCCTGTGGCCAGAGAGGTTCTGAAAATTTGTGTCAGAGCCCCTGCAATCTCCTCCTTTGCCTCACACAGCAGCCTGGGATACATCTCGTCCAGGCCTGGGGACTTATCCACATTTAAGCCTGCTAAAACCGCTAGTAACTCCTCCCTCTCGATGCTAATATGTTCAAGTATATCACAGTCCCCCTGCCCGATTGCTATGTCTACATCGTCCTTCTCCATAGTGAACACAGATGCAAAAAATTCATTTAAAACCCCACCTACATCTTCTGGCTCCACACACAATGGCTGGGTCCTCAGAATTGCAAGGTTGTGAAGCATGCAGCACACAACAATGAAAATCGATACTCGATCGGGGGAGTACTGCAGGGCTTCTCCAGAGTGATCAAGACACCGGAACCGTTGCTTCAGCACATCGATCGCCTGTTCAATGAGTTTCCTGGTGGTGCTATGGCTCTCATTGTATGCGAGCTCAGCAGGCGTGTTGGAGTTACGGAGCAGTGTCATCAGCCAGGTGCAGAGTGGATAACCCTTGTCCCCGAGGAACCAGCCACGAGGTTGACGTGCTGGTTGGAACAGGTCTGGGACAGCAGTCTGGTGCAGGATGAAAGCATCGTGGCTGCTGCATTGATGGTGAGGATACGCTGTCTGTGGTCGCAAACCAACTGGACGTTGAGAGAGTGGACGCCTTTGCGGTTGTGGAAAACCTCTGCATTTTCATGAGGTGCCCACAATGCCACATGCATGCAGTCAATGGCGCCCTGAACCATGGGGAAGCCCACTATCCTAGCGAAGCCACATGCGCATACAAGCTGTTTGTCTCGGGTCATGGGGAATGAGATGTACTCGCTTCTCCTTTTGTCGAGAGCATTTGTGACCTCCCGGATGCAGCAATGGACAGCGAACTGGGAGATGTTTGCAATATCCTCTGTTGAAGCCTGGAAGAAGCCGCTGGCTTAGAAATTGAGAACCACCATCACCTTCACTGCCGCTGACAGAGACGTCCTGGTCCTGAGCTGAGGCTGGAGCTCTGGCTGCAGGAGGTGGCAGAGTTCTGTGACCACCTCCTTGCTGAAGCGGCGCCTTCTAAAACACTGCTCCTCGGACAGATGGATATATGAGAATTACTCCCGGAACACCCTGGGAGGGTTAGGTCTCCTGTGCAGAGCCCTGTTGGCCCTCCTCCCTCTGGCCATGTTTTCCACTCTCTCTCTCCACTTCCGCTGCCTCTGATTGTGAAGCTGGAGGATGAGGCCCCGTACTAGTACAGCCCACATACTGGGGGGAAAATTCAGTATCGCCCCGTTTGGGGCGCCATTATCGGTCGTGCGCAAAGTTTAGCGCCAGGCGCTAATTATCGCCTCCGACGGCAAACTTGGCTTTTATCGCCCCTGGAGCGCTAAATCAGGCGCTTCACACCTGTCTTAAGGCACAAAGGCCAAGGAGCGAGGCGCTACCTCAGAGCGCTGGTGAAGCACATGTGATGTCAGTCAGCAATGGAACACAGACACAATGGTGCTGGCCAGTTCTTAAACGGGAGGGTTGATCTTGCTCTCCATCCACATCCTGCTCATTGCAGCCTTGAATCTTGGCCTGTACATCAAATCTGCTGGAAAGAACAATGGAGAGACCCAGGGAAAGAGCTCAGAGTGCAGCCCCCACAGTCTCTTCTAAATCGATACAAGGAAGGTCAAATCAAAATGAACCAGCAAAGTGCTGCTCAGTACCCAAAACTCCTTCACACAGCATTGAATCTCTCCAGAAGTCTCTCTCTCTCTCAGAATGCATGGTGCAAAAATGTTACCAACAAAAAACAGCAGGAAGCGGTCGCCTTTAAATAGCGCCCCCTCCAGTCCCTTCCTGACTGCAAAATGCTCCCCTCAACCTGTCGTTGCTAGCGGCAAGCGGTAAGGCAGGGGGCGCCACTCTATATCCAGTCCGGGGCGCTACCGGGGCGTTGTGCACTCGACTGACATCACGATCTGCCGGCGCAGGAGATCGTGGCGGTAGTGTTTAGCGACGCCGCAAAATGTCTAGTTAATTTCGCGAGCGGCGCAAACATCACCACGCATAGGCGCTAGTTGCTTTGCGCCCCATTAGCGCCCTCTTAAGGCGCTAACGAGAGGCGCAAACCAACTGAATTTTTCCCCCTTAATCTTCTAAATGTGGTAGTAATAAAGCTGACAGAAATGGGCACCTGAAAAGTCTTGCTGAGGAACAAAACCCCTTGTAGGATAGCATTAAATGTCTACAGACGTCTCTCGCCCCCTCTCAACCTGTATATGCAGAATCTTTTGCTAACAAGAAAAAGCAGGAAGCGCTGCCTTTAAACAGCGCTCCCCCAGCTCCCAGCCGACTGCAAACCATCCCCCTCTAGCTGTCATTCCTAGCGCCAGGCGCTGAGGAGGATGGCGAGAATCAATTTCCGGTCTGGGGCGCTACCGGGGCGATGCACGCTTCGATGATGTCACGATCTCCGGGCGCAGGAGATCATGGCGGTAGAGTTTAGTGCCACCGCAAGCCGGCAGGTCAATTTGACGGGCGACGTTAAAATCAGCGCGCTCGGGTGGTACGTCGTTAGCGCCCCGTTAGCGCCCGCCAGAGGCGCTAACGGGAGGTGTTAACGAACCAAATTTCCCCCACCATGTGTTTACTAATGATTAAACAAGAGAAATGACCTGTGTGTTGCTCTCTGGTGAAAGGAAAAATAGCAATATTGTCATAACTCAGATTTCCAACTAATTTCAACCAGATGCTAGTAACAGCATTATCGTCTGATAACAAAAGTCTACTCAGAGTTTCTCCATGGCAACCTGTGGGTCAAATTCTTTCAGTTGATTATTTTAGTGTAAAAGTCAGCTTCGCTGAATTTCTCACCCTGGTTTTTTTCCACTCCACTAAAATTTTCAATGAAGAATTTCATCTCTTTGTCTCATCTAGCTGAAAACAGATACATTTTTAAAAATATATTTGTTCTAGGAATTAGGCATTAGAAAAATGTGCTTTGGGTCAAATAGAAGCTTTTTAAAAAAAACTAACAACAGCTGCCTGTTCTCCAATTTAATTTAGAATACCTATCTGCCAAAAAGTTACTCTATAAGTAATTCTCTTGAGCAAGGGACTCGCAGTAAGTGGACTCCAGTCGATCCAGCTGTTAGATGACTACCAGCATTGCTGGCAAGACAACAGAATCCCTGTGTGTAAAGCTGGCTCCCCTTTGCAGCAACTTCAAATTCTGACCCTTGGACCAATGAAGGAGAGATGTCTGCTTCCCCTATGGCCAACCATTGGGTTGGCCTGCAGGCAAATTTGAATGCATTTCTGTAGCTTTACTATTACCACATATAAAATATTTCTATAGGGAGGCAGAGACGTCACCGGACCACTCCTGTGCATCTTTTCACAACCAGCTCAGGAAAGAACTAGATGCCTAGGAGCAGATTGTTTATTTGTCTGCCCTTTGACTCACAGGAGTCATGTGCCCCAGGAAAGTAGGAAACAAAGAAAACACAGAGGGTAACAGATCTCAGAAAAATATATATTCCATCTTTGACATGTAAAAAATAAAAATACAATGAGATTAATAAACCCTCAGGAGGAGGAGCTATAACCGGCATAAAAGCCAGCGGCAGCGACCAGAGGCCCGAGACCAGCATCGGACCTAGGAGTGAGCAGCGAGGTCAGGAGGAGGAGCTATAACCGGCATAAAAACCAGCGGCAGCGACCAGAGGCGTACCAAATCAACAGCAGAGGAGAGAGGTAAAAAATAATCCAAGAATGACGTCACCAGGAAGCAGGTAGGTGATTGGTTGGATTGGTTGGTGAGTATTTCTTCTTTTTATTACAAGCTTAAATTCGGCGGTTTTTTTCTAGGGTCTGTGCTGTAAGGGAGACAGTTGGTTAACCATTAAACTGGTGTAATTTAGAGGGATTGATTTAATCTAATTAAATAAAAAAAAATTATAATTAATTACATAGAATGGAGCAGATGATGTGTTACTGTTGCGAGATGTGGGAGCCGGTAGACCCCATTGAGGCTAACGGTGATTACATCTGTGACAAGTGTCTGCTGCTACAGGATCTCCAGCTCCGTGTTGATGAGCTGGAGTCTGAGCTTCGGATACTGCGACACATCAGGGAGGGGGAGAAGTACCTGGACTCTGTGTTTCAGGAGGTGGTCACACCTATGAAGTTAATTAATTCAGATGTAGCCCATGGTCAGGGACTGGACGGTGTGACCACGAGTGAGGCAGGTACGGGGATCCAGAAGGTAGTGTTGGAAGAGCCGCAGCCGTTGCTCTTGTCCAACAGGTTCGAGCTTCTTACTCCCTGTGGAGACGGAAGCAGGGGCTGCAGGGAGGATGAGCAACCTGGCCACAGCACCGTGGAGAGGGGGGCCATTCAAGAGGGGGGAGTAAATAGAAATGTTGTAGTGGTAGGGGATAGTATTATTAGGGGGATAGATAGAGTTCTCTGCAGCCAAGAGCGAGAGTCCCGTAGGCTGTGTTGCCTACCCGGTGCCAGGGTTAAGGACATCTCCTCTGGGCTGGACAGAAACTTGGAGTGGGAGGGGGAGGATCCAGTTGTCGTGGTCCATGTTGGTACCAACGACATAGATAGGACAAGGAAGGAGGTTCTGCTGAGGGAGTTTGAGCAGCTAGGGGCCAAATTAAAAAGCAGAACCACAAGGGTAATAATCTCTGGATTATTACCTGAGCCACGAGCGAATTTGGCTAGGACAAATAAAATAAGAGAGTTAAATGCGTGGCTCAAAGACTGGTGTGGGAGAAATGGGTTTTGCTTCCTGGGACACTGGCACCAGTACTGGGACAGGAGGGAGCTGTTCCGTTGGGACGGGCTTCACTTGGCCAGTGCTGGGACTAGAGTCCTGGCGGATCATATAACTAGGGCTGTAGAGAGGGCTTTAAACTAACTAGTGGGGGGGAGGTTCCCAGAGAGCAAATAATACAAATGACAACAGAGAAGGTCATAGACTTAGGTAGCAGTGGGGAAATTAAAAACCAGAGCGTGTCAGGAAGGGGTAGAAGGTGTGGAGTAAAAGGTAAAGTAATAAAAAGGGCAATAGCAGGAACTAAGTGTCACAAAACATATTTGAAAGTTCTCTATCTGAATGCACGTAGCATTCGTAACAAAATAGACGAGTTAAAGGCACAAATAGCTACATATGGGTATGATCTTGTGGCCATTACAGAAACATGGCTGCAGGGTGACAATGCCTGGGAATTAAACATACCAGGTTATTTAACAATCAGGAAGGACAGGCAGGAAGGAAGGGGAGGTGGGGTGGCTATGTTAATAAAGGAAGGAATCACTGTAATACAGAGAAATGATATTGGGTCAAAGGATCAGGATAATGAAACAGTTTGGGTGGAGATAAGGAATAATAAGGGGAAAAAAACACTAGTGGGTGTAGTATATAGGCCTCCGAACAGTCGCAACTCGGTTGGACGGAGTATCAATCAGGAAATAGTTGAGGCTTGTAATAAGGGAACATCTATAATTATGGGGGATTTTAACTATCATATAAATTGGACGAATCAAATTGGGCAGGGCTGCCTTGAGGATGAGTTCATTGAGTGTATTAGGGATGGGTTTCTTGAGCAGTATGTAACCGAACCAACCAGGGGGCAAGCAACCTTAGATCTGGTCCTGTGTAACGAGACAGGATTAATTAAAAATGTCCTAGTAAAGGATCCCCTTGGAATGAGTGACCATAACATGGTTGAATTCCATATTCAGTTAGAGGGTGAGGAGGCTGTATCTCAAACAAGCGTGCTAAGCTTGAATAAAGGAGACTATGAAGGTATGAGAGCGGAATTGAGTAAAGTGGATTGGGAAAATAGGTTAAAGGATAAGACGATACATGATCAGTGGTGTACATTTAAGGAGTTATTTTACAAATTCCAAAAAAAGTATATTCCACTGAGAAAAAAAGGGTGTAAAAGAAAAGACAGCCATCCGTGGCTAAGTAAAGAAATTAAGGAGAGTATTCGACTAAAAACAAGGGCATATAAGGTAGCCAAATCTAGTGGGAGGATAGAGGATTGGGAAAACTTTAAAAGACAGCAAAAAATAACAAAAAGATTGATTAAGAAAGGGAAGATACATTATGAAAGTAAATTAGCAAAAAATATAAAGACAGATAGTAAGAGTTTTTATAGTTATATAAAAAGAAAAAGGGTGGCTAAAGTAAATGTTGGTCCCTTAGAGGATGAGACCGGGAAATTAATGGTGGGAAATATGGAGATGGCAAAAACACTGAATGAATATTTTACATCAGTCTTTACAGTAGAGGACACCAAGAATATCCCAACACTTGACAAGCAGGGGGCTATAGGGGGGGAGGAGCTAAATACGATTAAAATCACTAAGGAAGTAGTACTTGGTAAAATAATGGGACTCAAGGCGGATAAATCACCTGGACCTGATGGCTTACATCCCAGGGTTTTGAGGGAAGTGGCGGTAGGGATTGTGGATGCATTGGTAATAATCTTCCAAAACTCCCTGGACTCAGCAAAGGTCCCGGCAGACTGGAAAACTGCTAATGTAACACCCTTATTTAAAAAGGGCAGTAGACAGAAGGCTGGAAACTATAGACCGGTTAGCCTAACATCTGTGGTAGGTAAAATTTTGGAGTCCATTATTAAGGAGACAGTAACAGGACATTTGGATAATCATAATTTAATAAGACAAAGTCAGCATGGTTTTATGAAGGGGAAGTCATGTTTGACAAATTTGCTGGAGTTCTTTGAGGAAGTAACATATAGGGTGGATAAAGGTGAACCAGTGGACGTAGTGTATTTAGACTTCCAAAAGGCATTTGACAAGGTGCCACACAAAAGATTATTGCTTAAGATAAAAAATCACGGGATTGGGGGTAATATTCTGGCATGGATAGAGGATTGGCTATCTAACAGAAGGCAGAGAGTTGGGATAAATGGTTCATATTCAGACTGGCAATCAGTAACCAGTGGTGTTCCGCAGGGGTCAGTGCTGGGTCCCCAACTCTTTACAATCTATATTAACGATTTGGAGGAGGGGACCGAGTGTAACATATCAAAGTTTGCAGATGATACTAAGATGGGAGGGAAAGTAGTGAGTGAGGAGGACATAAAAAACCTGCAAGGGGACATAGACAGGCTAAGTAAGTGGGCAGAGATTTGGCAGATGGAATACAATACTGGAAAGTGTGAGGTTATGCACTTTGGCAGGAAAAATCGTAGAGCAAGTTATTATCTTAATGGCAAGAAACTTGAAAGTACTGAAGTACAAAGGGATCTGGGGGTCCTGGTGCACGAAACTCAAAAGGTTAGTATGCAGGTGCAGCAAGTGATTAAGAAGGCCAATGGAATGTTGGCTTTCATTGCTAGGGGGATAGAATATAAAAATAGGGAGGTATTGCTTCAGTTGTACAAGGTATTGGTGAGACCGCACCTGGAATACTGCATACAGTTTTGGTGTCCATACTTAAGAAAGGACATACTTGCTCTCGAGTCAGTACAAAGAAGGTTCACTCGATTAATCCCGGGGATGAGGGGATGGACATATGAGGAGAGGTTGAGTAGATTGGGACTCTACTCATTGGAGTTCAGAAGAATGAGAGGCGATCTTATTGAAACATATAAGATTATGAAGGGGTTGGATCGGGTGGATGCAGGGAGGATGTTCCAGATGATGGGTGAAACTAGAACTAGGGGGCATAGTCTTAGAATAAGGGGCTGCTCTTTCAAAACTGAGATGAGGAGGAACTACTTCACTCAGAGGGTGGTAGGTCCATGGAATATGCTGCCCCAAAAAGCTGTCGAAGCTACATCATTACATAAATTTAAAACAGAAATAGACAGTTTCCTAGTAGAAAAGGGAATTAAGGGTTACGGGGAGCGGGCAGGAATTTGGACATGAGTCTAGGTTCGGATAGGTCATGGCCCTGTGGGTAGCGGAGCGGGCCCAGGGGCCGTGTAGCCTGATCCTGCTCCTGTTTTCGTGTGTCTAATGCTGTTAGATTCAGGAGATAGTCCTGTCATAGTGGATTGGCGGTTAGGATCAGATCAGCCATGATCTTATTGAATGGCGGAGCAGGCTCGAGGGGCAAATTGGCCTACTCCTGCTCCTATTTCTTATGTTCTTATATTCACAAAACAATTCCAATAGCGCCTTCATCTTATAACCAGAGTACATACACTACAAGTACACTTCATGTTGACATCTGTAACATTATCTGTGTTACAGAAACATTCATCTTCTCACTCCTCTCTTGCAACTAAACCTCATCCAGTAAGTATAATAGCAAAATACTGCGGATGCTGGAAATCTGAAATAACAACAGAAAATGCTGGAAATACTCAGCAGGCCAGGCAGCATCCGTGGAGAGAGAAACAGGGTTAACGTTTCAGGTCTGGGACCCTTCGTCAGAACTCTGTGTTCTGATGAAGGGTCCCAGACCTGAAATGTTAACCCTGTTTCTCTCTCCACGGATGCTGCCTGGCCTGCTGAGTATTTCCAGCATTTTCTGTTGTTATTTCTCATCCAGTAAGTGTTTAGTGTCATTAAAGTTGGGACCTCTACCAGTCACAATCTGTAGCAAGTTTAAGGTCTGCTTTAGATATCCTCTTGGGGACCGTAGTGCTGGTCACTCCCGTAAGTGGTCTGAGCATTTTACATCAAGGAGTGTGCCTTTAAAGCCCAATATCTAAAAATATGATAGTGTAAAACAAGGCTTAAGCAATAGGACTCCCCTGTGATCTAAATTGGTTATCTTGAGGGCCATCTTTGACTTCTGCCCAAAATGGGCATAAAGTCAGTGGAGCAGCCGTCTGGAGCAGCCCAGAAGTCAGCCATTTTCTGGTTTGGACTCATTTAAATATCGCTGGTGTACAGCTCACCAGTTGTGGGAGGGTGGGAGATTAGTCAGCTCCGACACTGAGCCGGCCAGTAGGTAAGGCCTGAGGGTGGTGGGGGGTGGGGGGGAGGTGAGGCGATTCTGGCAGGGGGAGTTTTTTTGTGGGCCCATGAGGAACATTCCTACCTACTGGGCCTGGGATGAGATATTAGATCCTTTTTGTACCAATTTTAAAGAGATTGAGTTGTGACATTTCCCACACTGGCTCAATTACTGCAGTAAGGAGGGATGATATATTAGCAGGTTCCTCTAATAAGGCCATATGGGTAGAACTTAAAAACAAAAAGGGGGCAAGCACTTTGCTGGGAGTGTACTATAGGCCCCCAAACAGTCAGGGGGAGATAGAGGAACAGATATGTAGGCAAATCTCAGCGAAGTGTAGAAATAATAGGGTTGTGGCAGTTCCACCGGGTGTCCCTTACACATATATACAATGTATATAATTCACTTTAACCTAACTGTACGTGTATTACTTACCTGTTTGGGCCATTGCCCCTTTAACTTACCTGTGGGGGCCGTTGCCCCTTTAAGACGCGCCCTAGCGCGCTGACGTCACATCACGCATTGCGTGACGTACGCGCGACAGCCGCCGGCACAGCCCGGCCTACCGCGACTTCGGCTGCATCGGCTGGCAGACATGAGCGACGCGTTCCCCCGTGGCAAACGCCGACTCAGCTCAGCCTCCAGCTCCTCCTACCGTGGTCGCGACTTCGGCCTCAACGGCCAGCCTCCGCACCGGGTGAACACGCCGACGTATCGGCGCGGGTCACGTGACCGCCCCAAGCGCGGGCCAACGCGCTAGCGTCAGGATGCAGTCACATGACATCCGAAGAGCGGGAAAACGTGATTAAGCGTGATGATGTCATCATGCTCTCCCGAGGACTACGGTCTCAGTCCTTGTGGAGTCCCCGTCGGGGTAAGACCTATCTCGCATTGCTCCTGTATAAAGCCAGCTTACCTGTTGTATTTCGTCAGTTCCAGTTAATAAACAACTTAGTGATTATTCATCCGAACTCAAACTAAATTATTTAGTAGGCATTCATCCCGAGAGGTCAACACGAATACCTACAGGGTAATAATAGTAGGGGATTTTAACTTCCCCAATATTAACTGGGATAGTTAGAGTGTGAAAGGCTAGAGGGTGCAGAATTCTTAAAGTGCATCCAGGAGAGCTTTTTGAGCCAGCATGTACAAAGTCCTACAAGAGAGGGGGCGGTACTGGACCTAATTCTAGGGAATGCAGCCGGGCAAGTGGTAGAAGTGCCAGTAGGAGAACATTTTGGTGACAGTGACCATAATTCGGTGAGATTTAAGGTAGTCATGGAAAAGGACAAAGATGGACTGGAAGTAAAGGTTCTAAATTGGGGGAAGGCCGATTTTAATATGATAAGGCAGGATCTGGCCAAAGTGGACTGGGATCAGTTATTTGTAGGAAAATCCACATCAGAGCAGTGGGAGTCATTCAGAAAGGAAATAGAGAGAGTACAGCACCAACATGTTTCTGTAAAGGTCAAGGATGGGACCAACAAGTCCAGGGAACCCTGGATGTCAAGGGATATACAAGAATGGATTAGGAAAAAAAGGGAGGCTTTTGGCAGATACAAAGGACTAAAAACAGTGGAAGCCCTAGAGGAGTGTAGAAAGTGCAGAGGGGTACTTAAAAAAGAAACTAGGAGGGCGAAGAGGGGGCATGAAAAAACACTGGCGGGCAAAATAAAGGAAAATCCCAAGGTGTTTTATAAGTATATTAAGGGCAAGAGGATAACCAGGGCAAGAGTAGGGCCCATTAGGGACCAAAGTGGCAATCTGTGTGTAGAGCCGAAAGATGTAGGTGAGGTTTAAAAAGAATATTTTGCATTTGTGTTCACTATGGAGAAGGACAATGTAGGCATAGAAATCAGGCAGGGGGATTGTGATATACTTGAACAAATTAGCATTGAGAGGGAGGAGGTACTAGCGGTTTTAGCGGGCTTAAAAGTGGATAAATCCCCAGACCCAGATGAGATGTATCTCAGGCTGCTGTGTGAGGCAAGGGAGGAGATTGCAGGGGCTCTGAGACAAATTTTCAGACCCTCTCTGGCCACAGGGGAGGTGCCAGAGGACTGGAGGACAGCTAACATAGTACCATTATTTAAGAAGGGTAGTAAGGATAAACCAGGAAATTATAGGCCAGTGAGCCTAACATCAGTGGTAGGGAAATTATTGGAAAAAATTCTGAGGGACAGAATTAGTCTCCACTTGGAGAGGCAAGGATTAATCAAGGATAGTCAGCATGGCTTTGTCAGGGGGAGATCATGTCTAACCAATTTGACTGAATTTTTCAAGGGGGTGACTAGGTGTGTGGATGAGGGTAGTGCAGTTGATGTAGTCTACATGGACTTCAGTAAGGCTTTTGACAAAGTCCCGCATGGGAGACTGGTCAAGAAGGTAAGAGCCCATGGGATCCAGGGCAATTTGGCACGTTGGATCCAAAATTGGCTTAGTGGCAGGAGGCAGAGGGTGATGGTCGAACGTTGTTTTTGTGACTGGAAGCCTGTGTCCAGTGGTGTACCGCAGGGGTTGGTGCTGGGTCCCTTGCTGTTTGTAGCGTACATTAATGATTTAGATATGAATGTAGGAGGTATGATCAGTAAGTTCGCAGATGATACGAAAATTGGTGGAGTGGTAAATAGCGAGGAAGGAAGCCTCAGGCTACAGGACAATATAGATGGGTTGGTCAGATGGGCAGAACAGTGGCAAATGGAATTTAACCCTGAAAAGTGTGAGATGATGCATTTTGGGAGGACTAACAAGGCAAGGGAATACACAATGAATGGTAGGACCCTAGGAAGGACAGAGGATCAGAGGGACCTTGGTGTGCATGTACATAGATCCCTGAAGGCAGCAGGACAGGTAGATAAGGTGGTTAAAAAGGCATATGGGATACTTGCCTTCATTAGCCGAGGCATAGAATATAAGAGCAGGGAGGTTATGATGGAGCTGTACAAAACGCTCATTAGGCCACAGCTGGAATGCTGTGTGCAGTTCTGGTCGGCACATTATATGAAGGATGTGATTGCATTGGAGAGGGTGCAGAGGAGATTCACCAGGATGTTACCTGGGCTGGAGTGCTTCAGCTATGAGGAGAGACTGGACAGGCTGGGATTGTTTTCCTTGGAGCAGAGAAGGCTGAGAGGGGACCTGATTGAAGTATACAAAATTATGAGGGGCATAGATAGGGTAGATAGAAAGGAACTTTTCCCCTTATTAGAGGGGTCAATATCCAGGGGGCATAGTTTCAAGGTAAGGGGCAGGAGGTTTAGAGGGGATTTGAGGAAAAACTTTTTCACCCAGAGGGTGGTTGGAATCTT
Source organism: Somniosus microcephalus (assembly GCF_052327205.1). Lineage (NCBI taxonomy): Eukaryota > Metazoa > Chordata > Chondrichthyes > Squaliformes > Somniosidae > Somniosus > Somniosus microcephalus. The sequence goes on along the minus strand of NC_140999.1, from coordinate 26,919,429 downwards.
GAACTCACTGCCTGAAAAGGTGGTAGAGGCAGGAACCCTCACAACATTCAAGAAGCATTTAGATGAGCACTTGAAATGCCACAGCATACAAGGCTACGGACCAAGTGCTGGAAAATGGGATTAGAATAGACAGGGCTTGATGGCCGGCGCAGACATGATGGGCCGAAGGGCCTCTTTCTGTGCTGTATAACTCTATGGGCAGGATTTTCATTGGGCCGTGGAGGCGGGATTGGGGGCATGTGGGGTGTTAAAATCCCAAAATCGGGGAGCATGAACCCCTCCCGCCCCCAACCCGCCTCCATGCCAGTTTCAAAGGAGGTGGTTACCCAACCTGCACTGGGACCCGCCTCCCTGAGGTGGGAAGGTGATTAGTGCCAATTAACTGCCTGTTAACAAGTAGTTAACAGGCAGTTTTTAGCCTAATCTCTATTTTCATTCTTGAAGTGTGGGATTCCCAACGGCTCCAAGTTAGCGAGGCGGGCTGTCGGGCTGAAGGGCTTGGAGGGGTCGAGATGTCCAGTGTTCAGGTGAGTGATGGGTGCATGAGTGCAGAGGTAAGTGTGTTTGGTGTGTGTAAAGTGTTTAAAGAAGTTTTACTTACCTTTACAGCCTTCCTTCCTTCAGGTCTCGGGAGTCCCTCATCTCACCGGCACAGAAAGCAGAATGGCCGCGATCTGTCCAAAATTGCAGCATTCAGCTTTCTGTTCCAGAGAGATCTCTAAATCATCCTGAGAGGAAGGAATTAACTTGGAGTACAGATTGTCAGTGTTTGACAGCTTCAAACAGCTGTGAAATGCTGATATTTCATCTGTCAAAAGGTCTTGACAGATGAAATATCAATCTGTGATGTCACCTGTTGCCGGGTGGCCCTTAATTGGCCTGCTGAGCCTGCTGGGCGGGCTCAACAAGGTCAATCAAGTCAAATCGCGTGGCCACAACTCAATGGAGGCAGGACTACAACCCCAAAAGTTGTAGTCCCGCCTCCTCAATGAAAATCTAGCCCTATGACTCTATCTTGCATTCTGCAATGCCTGCAGCCTGTGACCTTTCTTTTTAAACCTGTGCAAATTCGCTTTGTTTTAAAACACAAGACTTAATCATAATTCAATCCCAAAGTCTTTTCCATCCAGAAAATGATCAAAAATCCCAAAATGCAACACACTCCAAAGCCTGATCCATGGTGCAAGCAGAAGCCTAGGTTTCCTTGTTGAGCCAGGAGGAGCACTGTTCCTTCTCCTGGGCCTCAAGGAACCTCAAGAAAATGTTAAAAAAAAGCCTGATCGCTGCCAGCAAAATCTGGCAGGTTCAGTGTCGGGAAGGCCTGAGCTAAAATCGTGTTGCAACATCGATGACATCATCGGGCCGTGACTTTCCCATTTTGATTAAGCCCCTGCCTGCATAGGGCAAGCAGCCTCAATGCTTCTGGAATCCCAGCAGTTAAAATGGCATTGAGTGGGATGTGGCACAAATCCCACCCCCTCCCCCCACCCTGACATTTTAACTCCCTGCCTGCCCCATTTGCGCTGGTCAGGCTGGGCTAGGATCTGGAATGCACTGCCTGAAAGGTTGGTGGAGGCAGACTCAATCAGGGCTTTCAAAAGAGAATTGGCTAAGTACCTGAAGGAAAAAAATTTGCAGGGCTACAGAGAAAGGGCGGGGGAGTGGGACTAGCTGAAGTGCTCGTGCAGGGAGCCAGCATGGGCTCGACGAGCCGAATGGCCTCCTTCTGTGCTGTAACCATTCTATGATTCTACAATTCTATAAAATCTGGTCTTCAGTTTTCACTGTTTTATATTACAGTTTGGATTATGTTATGGATCATTCACTATTGCACATTGTTTGTTCTAGCAGGCACAGTGACTGGTACCCTGCATACCATGGTACAGTTTTCCAACTTGATCACATTTACCATGAGAAATTCCAGGAGAGTGCTCATTCACAAGTTTTTCAACTTCCACAATAGTTTCACTGAAAACTTGTTTTAACTTCAACGTTATTGATGTCAGCAATCATTAGAAGATTTATCTATGCATGCAATCTGATGCAATATTATATCTGCTGAAGCGTCATACTATAAATAAAAACATAATAAATGTGCATCTTTGAGGGCATGCGTTGAGTTTTGCCGTACTTCGAAAAGCTAAATATTTAGATGATATTTAATTATCACAATGATGGAAAGGCTACATTTGTTTGAACTGGCTGCCCTTTCGCTGTTGTAAGAAAGACAATCACAATTCAACAATGTTGAAATCCAGTGGGTTTATTTTTCCAAATGTTATGCAAGCAAATGCATTATTCAAGAGAGACTTTTCAGTAAACAGCGAAACTTATCTATCAGCCAGAATAAACAGTTTATATGGAACTGGGTGTGTCCCACAACTTGGTAATACCTTTGAAGTTTATGCAGATACTCCAGAATGTGGTTAGATACTGTAAATTGCAATATATCCTTCACTAAAAACCTAGCATTTAGTTTTTCGGAGACTTCAATACCAGTAAGCTTCCCAAAATGTGAGATGGTTGAGCACAAAATGTTCGAAGGGCCATATAATGTGAGGGAATTCTTTGAGATTGATTTAGGAGTAGAAAACCAGTGTTATGTGGAGCATTGTGAGAAGGAATAACAACAGAAAATGCTGGAAACACTCAGCAGGTCCGGCAGCATCGTGGAGAGAGAAACAGAGTCAACGCTTCAGGTCGGTGATCTTTCACCAAAACTGATTCTGACGAAGGGTCATCGACCTGAAACAATGGGCTGGATTTTCCAAGCCCCAAGGAGGCGGGCATGGAGGTGGGACAGCCAGTAAATTCGGAGAAAGTGGGGGCAGATGGCAAAGCCACCCACATCCCGCCTCCGTGCCCTTTTGCCAGGAGGTGGGAGGATGTGCAGCTTCGAGTCCCGTCTCCTGGAGGCGGGAAAGGCATTAAATACTTTTAACTGCCTGTTAACAGGTAGTTAACAGGCAGAGAAAAGGATTAGTGCCATTTTACCTTCACAGGTGAAGGCTTCCCGACCTTGGAGAACCCCGTCTGGTTGGAGGAGACATGAAGGAGATCTGCCGCGGTCAGAGGCACCTGGAAGTAAGGTGTAGAGGTGAGTGATGGGTGCAAGTGTGGCGTGGTAAGTATGCAAGGTGAGTGATAAGTTTTAAAAAGTGTTCACTTACCTTGTTTTCTTCCTACAGCCTTCAGCCGCGGTGGATTGGGAGAGCCGACATCCTCCTTGTCAATTTCACAGACTGGCTTTTGGAATACCAACAGCCATGTGAAATTTACAAATTTGAAAGGTTTGATGAGTCCTGAACACAGTATTTTGCTATTGTATTGTGAGAAGGAAGGTGGGTCTGACTGATTTACTTTAGAGCTGGAAGTCTTGCACAATATGGATTTGTCTTTTCAATGTTGCCAAATTGCTAAGTAATTGCATCTGCTAACACGGCCTCACTTGGACACTTGGATCTCAGCCCTTCAATCTGGAACAAGTCCTCACTTGGACTGACCTGCCAGCACTATGCATATGCCACATAGGCTACCATATTTATGAATATGCGGCTATCGGAGGAGGAAATGGAATTGGGTTTGGTTGTAATGCCCCCAGGATAAATAGCCTGCCCTCACTCTCTATCTGAGTTCACACATCAAGTACTGGAGAGCAGCCGGTATCCTATATCCTACATTCCAGTCATTAATCTGCAGATTCTGGTAAATTGTGCTGTGCAGCAGGAAACTGCAGTTATTTGATAGTTTATCTGTTGAACTAGCACAGCGTTCATGATTATCAGTGATAAGAAATTTACCTCATTCAGCACTTAATCGTCTGTTGAGGGAAATTGTAGCATGCCAGGAAACGCACAAGGCAGGAAGGGACCATGAACACTGATAAGAAAGGGGTAGGTGAAAGAGACAGACAGACAAAGAGACACAGAGAGAAAACAGAGCAGCTCCCTTTCATAGATAAAAGCCCCTCACTTCAAAGAATTCAAATGCGTCTGTTTCTGCAGATCCCATACAACATAGGAAATTGATCTGGCTGATAACTGCCATTTAATTGACTATTCTCAAATAATGGAAGACTTGCTTGTGTCAATATCTGTACACAGTGCACTAATAAGACAGAGTGAATACTAAAAATTCGATTTGCTGAGAACAACAAATATTTCAATAATACATCTAATAAAATTATGCTTTCTGGGAATGAACTTAACTACCACAGCTAGACAGCAATGTTACAGGCTATCCATCAACTGTAATAATCCAATAAGGAATTCAGGAGAAACTTCTTTACCCAGAGAGTGGTGAGAATGTGGAACTTGCTACTACATGGAGTAGTTGAGGCGACTAGCATAGATGTATTTAAGGGGAAACTAGAGAAACACATGAGGGAGAAAGGAATACAAGGATATGCTGGTAGGGTGAGATGACGTAGGGTGGGAAGAGGCTCGTGTGGAGCATAAACACCGGCATAGACCAGTTGGGCCGAATGGCCTGTTTCAGTGCTGTAATTTCAATGTTATAATGGATACTCCAATTTTTTTTTCTGATGGAACAAGGGACATCAGGCAGATTACAGTATTTGACTCTGCTTTGTCTCATTGTCAGCGGCCGTATTTGCTTTGTGGGGGCCATGTGAAAAAGTTCGGCTTGAGGCCCTTCCATTTTACTGCACAATGATACTAAATACTACCCACTTAATGTAGTGTCAATTATGCACAAGTATGGTCGTGAAACGCTGTGTTTGCAAAATGTAATGTAAGAATAGTTGACAAAGTGATAAGCAACTAATGGCACAAGAGTAAATGACATCTAACCTTGCCCTTCCATTCTATGGGACACTCACTAGCAGCACAGTATCAGCAGACCTAAAGTGAAAGTTTGTCCCCAGTTTAAGGTTTGGCCAGGACCCGAAAACCAGGCTCTCACTCGGGACAGACTCCCACTAACCTCTGCCGCTGGGACCGAGCGTCTGTGACTCTCTTTCCTTTACCAGAAGCAAATAGTTTTTTTGAACAATTTAATATGGCGTGACAATGAACCAGCAGAAAAATTAAATAACCCTCTGAATGTAATTGGTGCTGAATTTCACGTCAGTGTGTCCTACGGAGAGTGGGTGACCTTTGAATGGATCCGCTCAGGGCCCCTGACTGCCTTGGGGCCCTGCTCAATTGCACAGGTCACAAAGCCTATACTCATTGGAGTTTAAAAGAATGAGAGGGGATCTTATTGAAACATATAAGATTCTGAAGGGGCTTGACAGGGTAGATGCAGAGAGGATGTTTCTCCTCGTGGGGGAATCTAGAACTAGGGGGCATAATTTCAGAATAAGGGGGCACCCTTTTAAATCGGAAATGAGGAGGAATTTCTTCTCTCAGAGGGTCGTGAATCTTTGGAATTCTCTTCCCCAGAGTGCTGTGGAGGCTGAGTCATTGAATATATTTAAGGTGGAGGTAGACAGATTTTTGAAAGGTAAGGGAGTCAAGGGTTATGGGGAGCGGGCGGGGAAGTGGAGTTGAGGCCAAGATCAGATCAGCCATGATCTTATTGAATGGCGGAGCAGGCTCGAGGGGCCAAATGACCTACTCCTGCTCCTATATCTTATGTTCTTATGTAAAGCCCTAACACCACTCTTGATCATTGTTAGCGTAATGTTTTGTGGAAGTTTCATTATGCTTAGAGCACTACTTCCAATTAATCCTTGCCAGTAGGACGAGGGGTATAGGTTCAAGCAGGTGATAGACAAAACCTAGGATTTATGTCAGGAACTTCTTCACACAAAGATCAACACTCGGATTGGAATTCAGTAGGGTTAATGGAGGTTAAAACATTGGAATCTCTTAAAACACTTGGATGCTCTGGTGGGTCTTTCTACGATGTGCCGATTGGTCTTCCTCATTTGTACTTATCTTGTGTGATCTTGTGATAGGAGACTGGGCCAGCAGTTTAACCAGTGGAAAGTACATTTGCTGCACCTTAAAAAGAAATGCACCTGGAATTTCTGCAAGGCTCTCCCGATCTCCTGCCATAACTTTGGTGGGAGATCCAGGGAAGCCCCGGAGATACATCCGTTTACATCATTTTTTCCAGAGCTGTCTATTACTGAGTGCTTTGTAGTGGACAACCCCTCGACATTGAGTTGAAGAATGAAAAGTGAAGAACCAGTGTAAAGTGCTCTGGTACCACTGTAACTGGGATCCGGTTGTCCAGATTTAGCCAGCTGATTTCTGTTTTGGTTCCCCCCGAAGGGCAATCACAGGGTGCATGACAAGAATGTGGCAGGAGAGTCGACGGGGGCAAAATTCGGTTGCTTTGCACCTCCCGTTACCGCCCCTGGGGGGTTGCTAACGGGGCGCAAAGCTCCTAGCGCCCGGGCACGCTGCTGCTAATACCTCCCGTGAAATTCAGCGGGAGGTTAGCAGTGGCGGTAGCTGGTAGCGCCCGCAGTGTTGCGCCACCAGCGATGACATCATCACCATGCGCAGTGCCGCTCTCGCACCCCGGCCACAAATTTTGGTCGCGCCCCCTGACCTATCACCAGTCGATAGGTCCGACAGGGTCAGGGTGCTGTTTTTGCAGCCGCGGCAACGCTAGTTAAAGGGCAGGTGTCGGGCGGCCATTGTTTATTTTGGCCGACTGTCAGCACCTGCCCCCTTCCCCTTTTTGCTTCGGGGTGCCGGCCCGGTGCTCCTCCTGCTGGACCACCGGGAAGTGGGGTGCCGGGAAAGCAGCCCGGCCCTCAAGAGGAGGGCTGGGCTGAGTGATCGCGACCGACAACCCGAATGAAGGAGGGGAAGGGAGCAGGTGCTGGCAGGCGGCCCAAAAAAAATGGCCGCCTGACACCTGCCCCTATAAATACTGATGCCGCGGCTGCACAAACGCCACCCTGACCCTGTCGGACATAACGTCCGGCGATAGATTAGGAAGCGCAACCCAAGTTTGCAGCCAGGGCGCAAGCATGGCGCTGTGCACAGCGATGACATCGGCGGCGGTGCAGCACTACGGGGTACTAACGGCTACCGCCACCACTAACCTCCTGCTGAAATTCGCGGGGGGTGTTAGCGGCGCTGCACCCAGGCGCTAGGAGCTTTGCGCCCCATTAGTGCCCCCTGGAGGTGCTAACAGGAGGCGCAAAGCAATCGAATTTTGCCCCCCAAATGTTTTAAAACTTTTGATTAAGCTTGAAATGCTCCACCTTCATCATCCATCCATCTATGTTGTGGACTTCAATGGCCATCACACATTACGAGGCTACTGAGAATCTGACTAAAATGGGCTTCATCTCGTAGACTGGGTTTCTATAAATTATTTATTTCTCTTGCATGATCCTAAGCAAACAGCCACAATTTTCTCTGATTGGAGGAGGCAGGGCTACTTTCCTGATGTCAGCAGGGGGTCAACCATTACCAGGGTGACGATCACATCCATTGTGCCCCTTTGTGGGCGGATTCCACATTGCGACTCTGGGAGGAGCTCTTCAGCCACTGGGAGATGGCAATTGAGGAGGATTCTTGTGATGACTTTCCCTGTGGCAGACAGCAGGGAGACTCCTCTGTAATTACCGCAATCGGACTTGTCACCTTTCTTGAAGATGGTCACGATTACGACATCTCTGAGATCCCCTGGCATGCTCTCCTCCTTCCAAATAAGAGAAATGAGTTCATGTATTCGCGCCAATAGTGCTTCTCCGCCATGTTTTAGCACCTCGGCAGGGATTCCATCTGCTCCCGAGGCCTTATTGCTCTTCAGTTGTCGGATGGTCTTTTCAACCTCATGCCGGGCTGGGGTTGTGCTGAGGTGGTGGTGGGTAGTATACTGTGAGATGGAGTTGAGGACACTCGCGCCGAAGACAAAGTCTCGGTTAAGGAGATCTTCAAAGTGTTCCTTCCAGCGGGTACTGACTGCCTCGCTGTCCTTGATGAGTACCTCTCCGTTCTTGGCCCACAGTGGGGTAGGACCTTGGGTGCTTGGGCTGTAGGTGGTCTTGACTGCGCTAAAGAATCCACGCACGTGGTGGTTGTTGGCTAGCTGCTGGATGTCATACGCTTTCTCCACCCACCATCTGTTCTTTAGGTCGCAAGTTTTTTGTTGGACCTTGGCCTTCAGGCATCTGTAGAGCTGCTTTCTTGCTCTCGAGTTCTGTCGCTGTTTCCAGATCAGGAATGCCTTGCACTTGCGGCTTATTAGCTCCTGGATCTCCTGGTCATTCTCATCGAACCAGTCTTGGTGTTTCCTGGTCAAGTGACCGAGTGTCTCTTCACAGATGCTGATTATGGAGGCCTTGCATGCAGACCAGGTGCTGTGGACATTCTGTGTCTCTGAATCACTGGGAGGTGTCAGGTTGGTTGTGAGGCGCAGGCTGAATAGGGCTTTCTTAGCAGGGTCTTTGAGTGCTCCAGCATTGATTGTCCTGTGGCATTGCTTTGGTGGCTGTCGCTGTTTTGGGGCTACATTGATGGAGATGACAGAGCGGATTAGGCGGTGGTCTGTCCAGCAGTCGTCAGCTCCTGTCATGGCGCGGGTGATGCAGATGTCCTTGTGGTCCCTCACTCGGACGATGATGTAGTACAGCAGATGCCAGTGCTTGGAGCGAGGGTGTTGCCATGAAGCATTGTACTTGTATCTCTGATGGAACAAGGTTTTGGTTATGACAAGGCCATATTCTAAGCATTTCGTCAGGAGGAGGGTACAATTGAAGCTGGCTTTCCCTACCCCCTCTCTGCCGATCACACCTCCCCAGAGGTCTGTGTCCTTTCAAACTCTGGCGTTGAAGTCGCCAAGGACGATCAGCTTGTCGCCCGTTGGGACTCGGGACAGGGATTGTTCGAGGCTGGAGTAGAATTTCTCTTTGGTCTCGTCTGTGGCTTCCAGTGTTGGGGCGTATGCACTGATGACCGTAGCGCACTGCTTCTGGGCTAAGGTGAGTCAAAGAGCCATGAAGCGCTCGTTTATACCGCTAGGGGAGTCTCTGAGACGTTCAACTAGCTCATTTTTTATGGCGAAGCCTACCCCATGGAGGCGCCGTTCTTCTTCAGGTTTGCCTTTCCAGAAGAAGGTGTAACCACCGCCTTGCTCCTTGAGCTGGCCTTCCACTGCCTGCCGGGTCTCGCTTAGGGTGGCGATGTCTATGTCAAAATGTCTGAGCTCCCAGGCAATGATAGCAGTACGGGTATGGCGTTCCAGACTGTTGCTATTGGGGTTGTCCATGAGGGTCCTGACATTCCAGGTCCCGAACTTCATTTTAAAGGGTGGAAGATGCCTGTGCATGAATTCTTTTAACATGGAGTGGCCTTTGCACACCAGCTACCACACGGGCTTGACAGAGCAAACATACTCCTACTGTCCTCCTCCCTCCTTCCAGCAGGTCCTCTCTGCTTGGGTTTCATGGGCTGCAGTGTGGTCCTCCTGACCCCGCTGCTGGTCCACGCTGCACCACCCCTGAGCCTCGACCTCGCTGCTGGCCTCGTCCTCGCCCCTGGGCCTCGTCCTCATTTCTGGGTCCCGACCTCGCCCCTGGGCCTCATCCTCGGTCCTGGGCCCCGTCCTCACTCCTGGGTCCCAACCTCGCTCCTGGGCCTTGGCCTCACTCCTGGGCCCCGACCTCGCTCCTGGGCCATGACCTCAATCCTGGGTCCCGTCCTTGGTCCTGGGCCCTGTCCGCGCTCCTGGGTCCCGACCTCACTCCTGGGCCCCGACCTCGCTCCTGGGCCCGGTCCTCGCCCCTGGGCCCCATCCTCGCTCCTGGGTCCTGTCCTCCTTATAGTGTGTCGCCTTCTAGTGAGTGTGTCCCGCAGCGTCAACTACAAGAGAAATGCAGGGAACAGCACCAACCGTTGTACATGGCCTTCTTTGACTTCACAAAGGCCTTCGACACCGTCAACCATGAGGGATTATGGAGTGTCCTCCTCAAATTCGGCTGCCCTCAATGATATGCAAGCCATGATCCTGACCAACGGTTCCACCACAGACCTAATTCATGTACGGACCGGGGTCAAGCAAGGCTGTGTCATCGCACCAACGCTCTTCTCGATCTTCCTGGCTGCAATGCTCCATCTCACTCTCAGTAAGCTCCCTGCTGGAGTGGAGCTAATCTACAGTACAAACGGGAAACTGTTCAACCTCCATCACCTCAGTCCAGATCCAAAGTCGTCCCATCCTCTGTCATTGAATTACAGTATGCAGACGATGCTTGTGTCTGTGCACATTCTGAGGTCGAACTACAAACCATTGTCAACACTTTCACCGAAGCTTACGAGAGCATGGGCTTTACACTAAACATCCGTAAGACAAAGGTCCTCTACCAACCTGCCCCCGCCACACAGTACTGCTCCCCGATTATCAAAATCCATGACGAGGTCTTGGATAATGTGGACCACTTTCCATACCTCAGGAGCCTACTGTCAACAAGGGCAGACATCGATGACGAAGTCCAACACCGCCTTCAGTGTGCCAGTGCAGCCTTCGGTCACCTGAGGAAGAGAGTGTTTGAAGATCAGGACCGCAAACCCAGCACCAAGCTCATGGTCTACACAGCAGTAGTGATATCCGCCCTCCTGTATGCTTCAGAGACATGGACCATGTATAACAGGCACCTCAAAGCACTGGAAAGGTACCACCAATGCTGCCTCCACAAAATCCTGCAAGTCCATTGGCAGGATAGGCACACCAATGTCAGTGTTCTCGTTCAGGCCAACATCCCCAGCATCGATGCTTTGACCACGCTCGATCAGCTCCGATGGACGGGCCACACTGTCCGCATGCCCGATACGAGACTCCCAAAACAAGCGCTCTACTCGGAGCTCCGACACGGCAAGAGAGCCCCAGGTGGGCAGAGGAAACACTTCAAGGACACCCTCAAAGCCTCCTTGAAAAAGTGCAACATCCCCAACGACACCTGGGAATCCCTGGCCCAAGACCGCACAAAGTGGAGGAGAAGCATCTGGGAAGGCACCAAATATCTCGAGTCTCTTCGCCGGGAGCAAGCAGAAGCCAAGCACAAATAGCAGAAGGAGAGCACGTCAACCCAAGCACCCCACCCACCTGCCCCTTCAACCACCGTCTGCCCCACCTGTGACAGAGACAGTAGGTCCCGCATTGGACTCATCAGTCACCTGCAAACTCATTTTTAGTGTGGAAGCAAGTCATCCTCGGTTCCGAGGGGCTGCCTAAGAAGAAGAAGAACCATTACCCAACTCTTCTGGAGTTTTTGGATACTCCCCCCACAGTTAACACTGTCCCATTCTTACTCAGATAGGAGTCATGCCTAGAAATTCAGTTGTTTGCGCCAGCCGCTAGCGCCTTAGGAGGAGGAGAAGTGGGGCGCTAAACGGCTAGCGCCCGGGCACAGCGTGATCTGCGCCTCTCGCGAACTTCAGTTAAGATTTAGTGGTGGCGCAAAACCTTTGCGCGCGCAGATCCTGATGTAATTTCATGGTGCAACGCCCTTTGTGCGCCCCGAACCGGAAATTCAGTGGCGTCGGCCTATTGTGCGCCTGGCGCCCCTAGCGACTGGTGGAGGGGAACGGTTCCCAGTCGCTGCGGGGCGCGGGGGGTGCTAATTAAAGGGGACTCCTCCTGCAGTATAAATGACAGCCATTTTGCACCACTCCTTCTTTGTGAGAGACGGATCTTTGGAGAGAGACAAAGGTAGAGAGCTTTCTGGGTTGGCTCAACACTCGCACAGGTACTTGTGGCTTCAGGCCACAGCTTTGCACTTGTCTTTAACTTCAGTGTCATAGCATTGATTGGAAACATATAATGGGGGCTGCAATGGGTGAAAACATTGGGCTTCTCCATTGCATTCAAAGGGCTCAGAGACGCCGTGAGAGAGCGCCAGTCATGGCCAGATGGAGAAGGGCCAACAGGCGTCGGCAAAGGAGGCCTTACCCACACAGGGTATACCGCCAGCAGTTCTCATATCTGAACATGTCTGAGGAGCAGTGTGTTCGGAGGCTGCGATTCAGAAGGGCGGTGGTCACTGAGATCTGCCACCTGCTTCGCGGAGATCTGCAGCCACAGCTGAGGAGCAGGACGTCTCTGTCGGTGGCAGTGAAGGTGACGGTGGCTCTCAACTTCTATGCCACCGGCTCCTTCCAATCCACTACTGGGGACATTTCCAACATCTCCCAGTTTGCGGTACATTGCTGCATCCGCCAGGTGACCAATGCCCTTTTCAGACGGAGATGTCAGTTCATCTACTTCCCCATGACCGTTGACAAGCAGCAAGAGCGTGCAATGGGCTTTGCAGCATTAGCGGGCTTCCCTATGGTGCAAGGCGCCATTGACTGCACACATGTGGCTTTGCGGGCACCTCTAGAGAATGCCAAGGATTACCGCAACCGGAAGGGCTACCATTCGCTCAACGTGCAGTTGGTGTGTGACCACAGGCAGCTCATCCTAGCTGTCAATGCCTGCTTTCCAGGCAGCAGCCACGATGCCTTCATCCTGCGCCAGACTTCTGTGGCAGACATGTTCGAGGCCCAGCCTCACCCACGAGGATGGCTTCTCGGGGACAAAGGCTATTCTTTGTGCACCTGGCTGATGACCCCGCTCTGTGCGCCCAGCACCCCTGCTGAAGAGGGATACAATCACAGCCATCAAGCAACCAGGAACATCATTGAGCAAACAATCGGCGTGCTGAAGCAACGGTTCCGCTGTCTGGATCGTTCCGGGGGAGCCCTACAGTACTCGCCTGAGCGAGTCTCCCATTTCGTTGTTGTGTGCTGCATGCTGCACAACCTGGCTATCCACAGGACTCAGCCACTGCCAGCAGACATTGGAGGCCCACCAGAGGAGGAGGAGGAGGAGAAGGAGGAGGACCAGCATAGGAGGGAGGCAGAAAGTGCAAGGGCCGCCCGTCGGCGGCTTATTGCAAGTCGGTTCTAGGCCCCCTCTCAGGGAATGGCTTGTGCCAATGGCAGAAGATGAATGTAGCCGCTCTACAAGCCCTCAGCCGAGCAGGGCAACCAGGACTTCCAAAAGAAAGCATGGACAGTGCGATTTAAGAAAATCTTTTACTGTGATACCTCTGTGTCCTTCCCACATGACAAACTAATGGAGAGAAACCCCCCCAGAAACACAAATACACCAGTCTCAGCCTTTACAAGTAAAACAAATACACCAGTCTCGGCCTTTAAATATGAAACAAATACACCAGTCTCGGCCTTTAAATATGAAACAAATACACCAGTCTCGGCCTTTACAAGTAAAACAAAACATTTGGCCACACCTTCTACTTTTTCCCCTGCGAGGGTGATCCGTTTCGCTTCCGTGACTGGCCCCTATCCGCCCTGCAGCTCCTCCTCAATGGGACCCCAGTGGCTGCAGCAAGGCTGAGGGAAGGCTGCTGAGGGTCAGATGGTGAGACAGCAGATGCCTTGGGGGTCGGCCTGGACCAGCTCTGGGCCTGGAGGGGCTGGCTGCTGACTGCTCCAACTCTGCTTGGGCGGCAGCAGTCTGTCCAACAGCTGGTGGCAGCTGCAATGGAGGAGTGACAGTGTTGGCTGCAGGAATGCTGCCAACCTGACAGATCACAGGCTCTCCCTGGTCGGCTGATACATTGGTATGCGCACGGGCCAGCACTGCAGCATGCGCAGCAATCTGCTGAGGCACAGACTGCTGGGCTGCTGCGGCACGGCGAGTGCCCCGGCGATGCCTGGCCAATCCAGCGAGTGTGGCAGCAGTTAGTGCCCGTGTGGCCCTGGTCTGTGTCTGCATGACAGCAGCCAGTGAATGCACGGCACGACTGAGCACTTGGCTAGAAGCTGCCTGTGAAGCAGTGAAGTCCTGCTGACTCCTAGCCTGTGCTGCCGCGATGCCCTGCAGACTCCTGGCCTGTGCTGCACTGAATTGTTGCAGACTCCTGGCCTGTGCTGCACTGAATTGTTGCAGACTCCTGGCCTGTGCTGCCGCGACATCCTGCAGACGCCTGGCCTGTGCTGCCCCGAATTCCTGCACACTCCTTGCCAGTGACTCTATGGAGTCAGGCATCCTTGCCACTGCAGCCATGAGCTCAGTGTGCCTGCGCTCAGCCTGGGCGCCCATTTCCGCTATGAGCCGCACCTCCTCTGCGCTCACCGTGGCAGGACTGGAGGCTGCACTCACCCTCCGGGGAGAAGGCCGCTGAGCTTCCCCACCCCTCCCGCGTTGCTGCAGCGCACTGGTCCCTGGAGCTTCACTATCCTCCGACCCTTCCCCCCTGCTCCCCTCCAGGGAAGACGTGTCACCATCATGGCCATGGGCTGCCTCAGCTGAGGGTGTCCCTGATGGGCTGGCTTCCTCTTCCTCCTCCTCTATGTCTGACTCGGACACAGTGCCAGCTTGAGGGGCCGCCTCCTCACCTGGCGAGTCACCATCTGAAAGCAGGGAGGCACAAGAGTTGCTTTAGAGTGAGGACAGGGCGGCAGCGAGGGAGGCATGAGTGCTGCTGTGCACTGCATTGGTTCGATAGTGGCAAAGGATGCTGGTGTGAGGCGCAAGTGGAAAGGGAGAGGTCAAAAAGGTGATGACCTTACCATTGGTGCCCAGAACAGGGTTAGCATCTCCAGTGGCGACGGGGCCACTCAGCCGGCCTGCCATGATCCGCTCCACTCGCTGCTCGAGGTCGCTCAGCTGTTTCAGGTCAGCATGGCCTCCCCCGGTCTATCGCTGCTGTCTTCTGTTATGCGCCAGCTTGGCCTGCAAGAGAAAGGACCGCCTCTAAGTACAGTGTCAAGCCCTGATCTTGCCCGCACTGCCTCCCATGGTCGATTAGCCCTGACAGTGTCAAGCCCTGATCTTGCCCGCACTGCCTCCCATGGTCGAATGACCCTGACAGTGTCTAAAGTCCTGAATGCGCAAGTGCTTTTCATGACAGTCCCATAGCTGCTGGATGAGGGCTGGCCATTAGGGCTTTCAGACCCGTTTGGCCATAAAGTGAGGTGCACATGCAGGGATGAGGAGGATACTGGAAAGGGTACTCACCCTGACAACCCGAGTGAGGTCGTTGAATTTTTTCCGGCACTGGGTTGGTGTCCTGCCAACCATGCTGTTGGACGTGACCCTGTTTGCCACATCCCTCCATGCTTTCCGATATTCGGCAGGCAGCGGCCTCCTGCCACCCTCAGGGAAGAGGATATGGCGCCTGCGGTCCACTGCGCCAACCAGCAGCCTCAGGCCACCCTCGCCGAAGCGCTGCGCTCTCTCCCTGGCCTTCTCCATTCTCCTGGGCATGGAGCTGTTCCAGAAGCAGTGTTCAGGCCTTGCCTTAGGGCTGCAGTGTGCAGGGCGTGGCAGCCAAGCAATTCCACTCTCCCCCTTTAAGTGCTGACCGGCGCCTGACTGTCTGCCCTCAATGAGCAACTCGCCGCACCTGCGCTGCGCCCGCCTTCCGTGTTTGCGCCCCGGATCGCCGGCTTAGCACCTAATGATAGTCGTGCATCGCCTGCTTTAGCGCAGCAGCAACCTCTTGGGGTGATGCAACTGAATATCGGCGAAGGTGGCGCTAAGTTGCGCCGGGCGCAAAAGTTAGCGAACGCCATGCTGTAGCACCCCAAACGTGGCTATACTGAATTTCTAGGCCATGATCCCTATAACTCCCATCCCAAGATTGAGGTAGAACTACAGAAAAGCAGTCTGGAAAAAATACTCTGCTGGAAATTCGGTATGTTAGTGCCTTCCATTAGCGACTGGCGGGGGTGCTAACGGGGCGCTAAGGTGTTAGCGCCCGGGTGCGGCGAATGCAGCAATGCCCGCGAACCTCAGTGCTGGTAACTCTTAGCGCCTGGGCCTCGAGCGCCTCCCAGATCGTGACATCATAAAGTGCGCAGCGCCCCGTTATTGCCCTGGATGAAAAATTCACTCGCGCCCTCTGCTTTATCGCCTCGCGACGACAACGCCAGCAAGAGGAGGCATTGTGAACTCGACTGGCCGCTGTGGGAGCGATAATTAAAGGAAATGTTTTTCAGCTCGCGCAACCTTTATTATTTGCACCAGTCTGGTGCCTGCGCAAAGTTTTTAATGTTTCATTGGTGCAAGATGTCCAAGCCCTCCACTTTGTGAGAGTGTTTGGGGCTGTAATGGCAGTCGCCCAGGTCGCCTTGCAAAACAGGACTGACAACAACTAGCTTGTGCAGCATCATTGGCCCTTCCCTTTAAGCGAGGGTTGCAGCCTCTGTGATGAAAGAGTGCCGTTCACAATGCGGTCGAAATATTTTAGCGCTCTGCCGCTACTGCCCCGCTGTCGGACTTTAGCACCCTAAGAGAAGTGTTCAGCGCTTGATTTTGCACTCTACTTCCCTCTTGGAGCACTAAAAGTGAATTTTGCGGGAGGCGAGAATGATTTGCGCCTGGCATTAATTTTTCAACTTTTAAAGTGTTAGCGCCCCAAACGGGGCTATACCGAATTTCTCCCCCAGTCTGAGCTGACTGACAATAGGCCTACCACATGATACTGATATTCACATAGGTAGGGCATGTGTATGTCATGCAGAGTTCGGAATTAAAGACTGTTGAGTGTGAAAAAGATCTGGGTGTTTTTGTACAAGAATCTCTAAAGGTTCATGACTAGTGCCACAAGACAAATAGAGTGATAGGATGTATTGCTAGGGGAATCCAATCCAAAACGAAACAGAAAGCACAAACATAAAGACCTTGCTTGGGCCTCATCTAGAATACTGTGTGCATTTTAGGTCCACTCAGATGGTAGAAGATCCTGGAAAAGTTTGAGAACAGAGCCACTAGTTAGATACCTGGCTTAAAGGCCCTGAGTTACCATGATAGGCTCAGAGAGCGTAGGCACCTATGAGATATGGTTGAGGTCTTTAAAATATGAAAGGACTGGACTCTGTCCATGAGGATAGACTATTTGACTGAGATAGGTTAGAGAAAACCAGGGTTCTTAAGCATAGAAATAGGATCGATGTCAGGAGGTTTTTCTTTTAGTAGAGGGCTGCTGATCTTTTGGAACAAGTTGTTGGCTTGAAAACTGAATGCAGATTTGCTGCAATATCACAGTGTACAAAAGGTAGGTGGGATATTGGCTGATGTGTCTCATGGTCACTGTGCTCTGCTCAAACTCATTTTGATCACCTTTGCAGGTCAAAGAGGAATTTCCCAGATACCTGTTTCCCTGGATTGGCCCAAGCTTTTTTTTGCCTCTCCTAGGAGATTGTGTAGCTGCCGGTAGGTGGAGGGTGACCAGAGTCTTGATGCTTAGTTACACCATCGCGGTGTGGGACAGGCTCGATCGACCGGCTGATTTTTTCCTGTCTGTCATTTTCGTATGTTCAAATGTCCATCTTACTATTGGCAGTCATGCCTTCAGCTAAATTTGCTCCAAAAGTTGGAATTCTTTCCCTAAACCTCTCCACCTCCCACTCCTTCCTTAAAAACCCACCTCTTTCACCAAGCTTTTGGTCACCCCACCTAATATCTCCTTTTTTAGCTCGGTGTCCAGTTGTTTGATTAAACCTCTATGAAGCACTTTTGGATGGTTTCTACGTCACAGGCACTATACAAAAGCTGTTGTGATTTTTACACAGTAAAGTAGATTGCCAACGATCAGTCAAGGCCTGACTGTAGCTTCCTCGGTCGCCTGAATGAGAGTGTTTGAAGATCAGGACCTCAAACCCGGCACTAAGCTCATGGTCTAAAGAGCAGCAGTGATACCTGCCCTGCTTTATGCCTCAGAGACATGGACCATGTACAGCAGGCACCTCAAAGCTCTGGAGAGGTACCACTAATGCTGCCTCAGCATTGAAGCTTTGACCACGTGTGATCAGCTCTGATGGACGGGTCACATCGCCCGCATGCCCGATACGAGACTCCCAAAACAAGCGCTCTACTCGGAGCTCTGACACGGCAAGAGAGCCCCAGGTGGTCAGAGTAAACGCTTCAAGGACACCCTCAAAGCCTCCTTGAAAAAGTGCAACATCACCACCGACACCTGGGAATCCCTGGCCCAAGACCACACAAAGTGGAGGAGAAGCATCCGGGAAGGCGCCAAACACCTCGAGTCTCTTCACCGGGAGCAAGCGGAAGCCAAGCGCAAGCAGCGCAAGGAGCGCACGTCAACCCAAGCACCCCACCCACCCTCCCCTTCAACCACCGTCTGCCCCACCTGTGACAGAGACGGTAGGTCTCGCATTGGACTCATCAGTCACCTGAGAACTCATTTTTAGTGTGGAAACAAGTCATCCTCGGTTCCGAGGGACTGCCTAAGAAGAAGAAGAAGGCGCACAATTAATGACAACTCAGGCCAGGTACCGGAGAGCGTTGGTGCCTGTGGAACTGTTCCCCAGCAAGGAGAAAATTGGTGGCAAATCTCCAGGAGGGGCGGGGATATCCTGCTGGTCTGGGATTTCTGCGGCTCCTCTGCTGAAGTTATGGTGGGTGAAAAGAAATTCATCCTTAATGTTTTCAGAAGAACAGGGAAGAGGGGAAAGTAGATGGAGAAAATTGGCAGGGCGGAAAAACATTTGTAAACATATTTGTCTGAGACAAAAAAATAGGATGCTCTTACTGCAGACTTTACTGACCTCATTTACAGAAAGTAGACTGGTGAAGTTAATGCAGTGAAGTGAGAGCAGCTTCACGGAAATTACCAGCCTATCAATAACAAAGCCTTGAACCTTTCCCTTTTCCCACTCGGCTGCAATGAAAATAAACTAAAGTCAGTGAAGAGCACGCAATTACCAAATTGCTAACACACAGAAGTATATACATAATCATCAGGAGACAGGAATAAAAACATTTCTGAGCCCCCCCTGCACCCCAGCAGAACTTAAACCTATGTTCCAACCGTCATCACGAGAATAGAGAAAACCCCAACATTACCAGAGCAGGCTCCCAGCATTAGAGTAATATCATTTTCCCGTTATTGTTTGGGAATACTGAGGGATTTTTTTCCCCCTGGGAATGAAAGAAAATGGCATTTTCTTTGCAGAAAGAGATCTTTTTTCGAACACTATTTTGAAACTAATGCTCCAATAATGAGACGTTTCAAATCTGTTCTACTTCACTTTCATCTCTTCAGTTAAATTAACTCGCAATAAAAGTACAGCAGTTCAATCACTTTAAAAGCAGTCCACATGGAGTTCAATAACTCCTTTCCCACGCTGATACATTTGACAACTATCGAGTTGGAACTTACTTTTGTGGTGCACATATAATAAATCATTTAAGAAGATCTTTATCAAGATCTCTCTGAGAACCACACAGAAAGTGTTCTGTTGTGAAGGGCCCGCTTTGTGCCATTTTTTGCATCAGTGAAGGAATAATACAAAGGCTAGTGATATAGTGAGTGACTGCTGTCGCATCCTGTGTGTCCTATTGTAAAATAGTCTGTCACATCTGGGCAAAAGAAGATGATCAATTCATAGGAATGTATATAACCTAAAAATATTTAGATTTTGGAGTTTGGCCTGGGTCGGGCTGGACTTGGCAAGACCCCACAGGTTGGTATCCCATTTCCTCCCTCACTCATATCATGCTACACCAAAGAGGAGTGCTCAAGGTCAAATGGTGGAAGTTCTTCACCATTGTTGAAACAGTATAAGAGTTATGGAGTGGTTTCTACTGTATGAAAGCGCATGGACACGAATTTAGAGCTGTTAACATTGGCCAAAACTATTAGATTGCCAATCTGCTCACACCAAAAGCATGAACGTGACTAAAAGTAGGAAGCTCCATCTGCAGGAATGCACAACTGGCATGAATGCATTTTCTTCTTTCTGCTTTTCCTGCCTTTTCCCTCTTTTCACAACAGAAGTGAAAACTCTTGATTAAAAATGCAGGTTTGTAGTTTTAATAAAAGGCTTTCACTGCCACTCTGAATGCTGGGATAGCCTCAAAGACAAAGCAATCTCTTGCTCTCCAGAAAGAAAGATGACAACATTTACTGGCATAGTCAGTATTTGTGGAAGATTGCGATCATAAGCTGGGAGGCCAGAAGATTCCAATCCTCAGATGGGAGGCTCAAAGATTCCCATACTCAAGCAGGAAGTCAGAAGATTCCCATCCTCAGACAGGAGGCCAGTGGAACAATACATACATGAATGGTCTGCACAGAGTGGTATTAAACAGAGTGCACTTAAACAGAGTGTTTTATTTGGGAATTTGGAGAGAGTGGGAGTCTCTGGTGCTAATCACCGGAAGCAGGGGTGCTGAGTCTACACTTGTAACTTGGGTGAGGCTCCTAGAGTATAAAAGTAAATAGTTCTGCAGAAGCACAGCGTGGTCTGCACAGAGCGGTATTAAACGGAGTACACTTAAACAGAAGGAGTGAAATTCATTATCGCCCAGGAATGGGTGCTACCTTCTGAAAAGTTTGCAATTTAGCGCCAGGTGCTAATGAATCTTGCTGCACGCAAAATTCAGTGTCATTGCTCAAAGAAAGGATGGGAGTGCTAAATTAAGCGTTAATGACCTAGCTCAGTGGTGTTAGACTCAAAGCGCTAAGCAATTTCTGGTGCAGTCTAATCACTAGTCATCATTGCCACAGGCTGTTTCCAGTTCTTAAAGGGGGGGTTCAATCATGCTGCAGAACCTCATTTTCAGCATTGCTGGTTCTGCAGCTGTCTCAATAAGCATCAGAAGGCCAAGAAGAAGGAACCAGACCACTGAAGGAGGTGTCATTATGGCAGATCAACGGCCCAACGAGAGAGCTCACAGATTCTGCAACCAGGCATTGGAGATGTTGGTCTTCACTGTGGAGAGATGGAGGGTGGTGCTGTACCCGGCAAGTGGCAGGAGGCCCTCGCCGCAAGTCCTCCGCGCCATGTGGAGCAAGGTAGCCCAGCAGGTCTCGGGCAGCAATGTGGTCCACAGGACCCACATACAGTGCAGGAAGAAATTTAACAACCTCAGTCAGGTGGTCAGGGTGAGTCAATGCTTCAACAAATGATACATACCACCATCTGAACCTCAGTCTGCACACACTGCCTAAAGCACCACACCCCCAGCACTTACCCACCAACAGTCTCCACCCACCAACACTCACACCCACATCTCAAATCTTGCGCACAATTACAGCTATTCAACTATGGCAGGTACATCTCACAAACACATTGCTCTGCACTCACTCACACACGTTCCTTGCTCTCGCAGGACAAGGTCGCTTAAAACAGGAGGGAGCAGGATCGCACAAGTGGGGGACAACCTGACACCGAACCACTTTCTGAGCTGGAGGAAAGAGTACTGCAAATCCAATAGGATCCAAGGAGAGGACATATAAATTGGCCAGAAAAAGCAACAAACCTGAGGATTGGGAGCAGTTTAGGATTCAGCAAAGGAGGACAAAGGGATTAATAAAGAGGGGGAAAATAGAGTATGAGAGTAAGCTTGCAGGGAACATAAAAACTGACTGTAAAAGCTTCTACAGATATGTGAAGAGAAAAAGATTGGTGAAGTCAAGCATAGGTCCCTTGCAGTCAGAATCAGGGGAATTTATAATGGGGAACAAAGAAATGGCAGACCAATTAAATACATACTTTGTGTCCTCCTTTGTGAAGACAGAACCAAATAACCTCCCAGAGATGTCGGGGAACATAGGGTCTAATGAGAGGGAGGAACTGAATGAAATCAGTATTTGTAGGGAAATGGTGTTAGGGAAATTGACGGGATTGAAGGCCGGTAAATCCCTAGGGCCTGATAATCTACATCCTAGGGTACTTAAGGAAGTGGCCCTAGAAATAGTAGATGCATTGCTGGTCATCTTCCAAAATTCTATAGACTCTGGAACAGTTCCCATGGATTGGAGGGTGATGTAAAAATACTACTGAGCACTTGGTTTGTGTATAAAACAAGGCTTTAATCAACTGTTTCACAACCATGAGATTCTAGTTACATCACTAGTTCCTGGTTACAGAAACATCCTGAGCAAGCTGGGCCCAAGCCCGAGTATTTATACTCCTTGGATGTCTCCACCAGCTGGACGCCCGGTGTTATTTCATGAGTCATTTCTCCATGAATGATAAGATTCATGACAGAGGGTAGCTAATGTAACCCCACTATTCAAAAAAGGTGGTCAAGAGAAAACGGGGAATTATAAACCAGTAAGCCTGACATCGGTAGTGGGGAAAAGGCTAGAGTCCATTATAAAAGATGTAATAGCAGAGCACTTGGAAAACAGTGACAGGAACGGACAGAGTCAACATGGATTTACAAAAGGTAAATCATGCTTGACTAATCTACTGTAATTTTTTGAGGATGTAACTGGTAGAATAGATAAGGGAGAACCAGTGGATGTGGTGTATTTGGACTTTCAGAAGGCTTTCGATAAGGTCCCACATAAGAGATTATCGTGTAAAGTTAAAGCACGTGGGATTGGGGATAAGGTACTGACTTGGATAGAGAACTGGTAGGCAGACAGGAAGCAAAGAGTTGGAATAAATGGGCCTTTCTCCAAGTGACAGGCAGTGACTAGTGGGGTACTGCAGGGATCGGTGCTAGGACCCCAGCTATTCACAATATATATTAATGATCTAGACGAGGGAACTAGATGTAATATCTCCAAGTTTGCAGACGACACAAAGCTGGGTGGGCATGTGTGCTGTGAGGAGGATGCCGAGAAACTCCAGTATGATTTGGACAGGTTGGGTGATTGGGCAGATGCGTGGCAGATGCAGTATAATGTGGATAAATGTGAGGTTATCCACTTTGGTGGCAAAAACAGGAAGGCAGATTATTATCTGAATGGCAATAGATTGGGAAAAGGGGAAGTGCAATGAGACCTGGGTGTCCTTGTGCACCAGTCGCTGAAGGTAAGCATGCAGGTGCAGCAGGCGGTTAAGAAAACAAATGGTATGTTGGCCTTCATAGCGAGAGGATTCAAGTACAGGAGCAAGGATGTCTTGCTGCAGTTGTACAGGGCCTTGGTGAGACCACACCTTGAGTATTGTGTGCAGTTTTGGTCGCCTTATCTGAGGAAGGATGTTCTTGCCATGGAGGGAATGCAGCGAAGATTCGCCAGACTGATACCTGGGATGGCAGGAATGACGTATGAGGAGAGATTGGGTCAATTAGGTTTATATTCGCTGGAGTTTAGAAGAATGAGAGGGGAATCTCATTGAAACTTATAAAATTCTAACAGGACTAGACAGACTAGATGCAGGAAGGATGTTCCCGATGGCGGGGGAATCCAGAACCAGGGGTCACAGTCTAAGGATAAGGATAAGCCATTTAGGACTGAGATGAGGAGGAATTTCTTCACCCAGAGAGTGGTGAACCTGTGGAATTCTCTACCACAGAAGGCAGTTGAGGCCAATTCATTAAATATATTCAAGAAGGAGTTAGATATATTTCTTAAGGCTAAAGGGATCAAGGGATATGGGGAGAAAGCAGGGACAGGGTACTGAATTTGGATGATCAGCCATGATCTCATTAAATGGCGGAGCAGGCTCGAGGGGCTGAACGGCCTACTCCTGCTCCTGTCTTCTATGTTTCTATGTTTCTAAATCATTGGGCAACAGGTGGTGGGCGCCGTGGCCACTGACGACATTGACCTCCTTGGGGACAACACCGGTGTGTTCATCTCTACTCCTTCTTCTCACATCCCACTTCCCCCTCATCCCACAAGCCTTTCGCACTTTCCAGCTAATCATGCTGTATGCATGCATTTCTCCCTTCCTGCCCCCCTCTCCTCACCTTAACCTGACTCTTGTGCCTTTATGCTTTTAGATAATGAGCAAGCAGCTGAGCAGCCTATCCCTGAGGGCACTGTAGAGAGCGAGACGGGAGAAGAGGAGGAGGAAGAACACACCGCATCGCTGCATGTCTCAGCCGCAGGCACCAGCTCCGATACTGGCACTACATGTTCTTTAGAGGCTAGTATAATAGCGGGATCACACAGGGTGAGGCACCGGGGATGAGCGGGCTGCAGCAAGGCCAGGGGGAAAGGGTAGCTCGGGGGCTAGCTCCCCAGAGGCCGAGTTCGGGCGCAAGTTCTGCTGCACAGGACTCAGATAAGGACCTCGATGGGGATGCCTTTAGAAGAAGGGTGATGGGCTTGCACACGGAGATGATAGGTGCAATGGCAAGGGTGCCTGAGGTTCTCTCAGCAATGGTAAGGAGCGTGGAGGAGTCCGCCTCTAACATTGCACAGACCTCTGTGCACAACGTGGAGCCCATCATTTGCAGTCTGCAAAGGATTGTAGACTCCCAGAGAGACCGTGGCGACCCAGACCTCATGCCGCGTGCGATAGGTGATGTCGTAGCTTCCATTGCAGCACATGCAGAAGCCACGCAACGTCTTAGTGCTGTAATGCAGTCCATGCATGGTGGCATCCAATCTCAGACTGCACTCATGCAGACTCAGCTTGATGCCATGCAAGCTCTGACTGTTGCCATCATGGCTAGGTCTACCACCATCGACCAGGACTTTCACAGCGTCACAGCAGACCAGCAATCTGTGCTCCAACAGATTGCTAGGGATGCTGAGGTGCTGCCCCGGGGGCATGGCAGTGGGTCAGTGAAGCAGGAAGCTGCTGTCCTCTCTCAGTATGACAGCATTCCTGCTCCCACCACTACCACTCCGCCATTGCCCTTGTCGCTGCCTGTCATTGTTATGTCTGACATTGGGGATAGGTACTCGATTGCCTTGGCCTGAGCACATGAAGTTTGATAGTGCTGTTATCGTTATATTATGTCTGACATTGGATATAGGTATTCGATTGCTTTTGCCTGTAAGAGAGTGGTTGCAAAGCCATTAAAAGCGACATGAGTTGAGTTCTAAATACGGCCTCTGGATTATCTTTGCAAACGCAACATTTGGCGATGAGGATGGCTGAAATCTCTCTTCCACCACCTCCTCCCTTCCTTGCACTACCCGGTGAGCCCCCGATCCCATGGGTTCGCTGGTTACAGTCCTTTGAAACCTACCTCATCGCTCTCGGACTAGAAATTGTGAGTACAGCATGGAAAAAGGCGCTGTTATCCCATTGCTTGGGAGCAGAGGGCCAGCGTGTGCTTGGGACATTATGCACAGCAGACTCAATTCAAACATATGATGTGGCTGTGGCTCTGTTAAGCACACACTTCTCTGCCCCACAAAGTGCCCTCCTGCGGCGATTCATTTTTAGACAGCGTCACTGTAGTGTATGTAACTGTTCTACCTTTAAGAGAACTATTGTATGTAACCGTCCACCTTTAAGAGAACTATTTTAGGTGTGGCACTACTTTATCCTGGCTGCTGTATACTGTAATACCGACGGTGACCACACCGGTATATAAGTGCTGTGGCAGAATTTATTGGGCAGATTCGCCCTGACCTTCGAATAGTAAAGTCCTGTTTAAGTTACTCTTGTAGTCTGTGTATTACTTCGCTATACAACCCACAGACTTTACAGTCACCAACTCCCCGGTGAGTCTGTGCATCAATACGTGGCTAATTTGAGGGGGTTAGCTAGCTCATGCAAGTTTGGTGCACTACAAGACGAGATGGTGCGTGATCAACTAATAGAGCACACAAACAACGTGAGAGTGCGTGACAGACTGTTACTCGAGTCCGACAATCTGTTGTTGTCACAGGCAGTTAACATTGCCTTAAAAGTGTAGTCTGCAGCCAAATGTGCAGCGAAACTAGCACACACACCCAGTGACAGCGCCCTCGGCCCTGACAGCTCTGACACTGTAATGCTCGCGTGACGGCAGCAACGCGCGCTACCGTGGCAACAGTGTGGAAACTGTGGATCTCGTTCACATGCTACCAGAGATCAGAATTGCCCCGCGCGCGGCCAAGCCTGTCGCAATTGTGGAAATCAAAATCACTTTGCCAATGTCTGCTGCTCTGCCCCTGTTGCTACAAATGAACACTCTCAGTCCTCAAGCACTATAATTCACAACGTGAGCTCTGGGCCAGTAGTGGCTTTCAAGTCATGCACAATTAACCTGAATGATGTGTGCATCCCTCTGTTGTTGGATACCGGTGCCAGCGTCTCACTGCTGAATATGGACACATTCAAACATTTTTTCAGCTCCCTGCCACTCTCTGCACCCTCCACTGCCCTTTGCGGGTATGGTAATTCGAAAATTGGACTAGTGGGCTCAGTCAACCTCACTGTACGCTATGGAACAAAAGTTTTGCCAGATTTTTGTTTTCATGTGGCATGCCAAGGAGCTAACCTGATGGGACTGGATCTTTTCACTGACCTGGGTTTTTCTCTCTTGGACGCTGTCGGGTCTGCGATTCTGCACGTTGCCTCATCGTGGCGCCAAACATGGCCAGCACTCTTCGAGGGTCTGGGCTGCCTGACTGCCTTCACCCACCAGCCCATGGTTGACTCCACCGTTACCCCTGTCATTCAGCCACTGTGCCGCATCCCGCTTGCTCTCCGTGACGGGGTCACAGCTGAACTAAAGCAGCTACTGGAAGCTGGCATCATCGAACCAGTTGATGCCTCCCCATGGGTCTCCAACCTGGTGGTCGCAAAGAAAAAGTCAGGTGGTCTACGCGTCTGTGTCGATCTTCGAGCAGTGAATAAGGCCGTAATCCCTGACAAATATCCACTGCCCACGTCAGAGGAACTCACAGCACAGTTCTATGGTTCCATCCTGTTCTCGAAACTGGACCTTTGACAGGGCTATCTACAAGTTCCCCTCCACCCCAGCAGCGGGGACCTCACAGCTTTTGTGACACATGCTGGCGTCTTTCAGTACACCAGGATGCCATTTGGACTTAGCTCTGCACCCAGCTGCTTCCAAAACGTGATGTCCTATGTGCTCGCGGGCATTCCTGGGGTGGCCATCTACCTGGATGACATCATCGTGCATGGGCCCTCTGATGTGCCATCGATGACTCAAAGACCATGGCCTAGAAATTCACTGGCCTTAGCGCCGCTTTTGAGGCGCTAGAGGGCCTAGCGGCGAAGTTATGGCCAGTTTTGAAATTGACAGGGGCCCTAAATCGGCGTTAGGCCGGTAGCGCTGCGCCGGCACCGATGACGTCATCGGTGTGCGCAGCGTCCCGGTTGCCATGGTAACCCGCCCGAACTCGGAAATTGAGTTGCGGCCGCCTCGCCCGTGGCAGCCGCAAGCAACGTTCTGGCAGAGGTGCCTTACAGAGCGTTGCGCCGGCGCATTAAAGGCCCCGCGGCGGCCGGCCGCTTTCCCGCCGCCCGCCTGGCCGCAGCTCCCTCCCCGGACTTCCCCCCCCCCCCCCCCGGAACAGAAGCAAGCCCGGCACTTGTCCGAGGTGCCGGGCTCATTTTTAAAAAGATTATCGCGGGCCGCGGCCGGGTGCAGGCAGCTCCTCCTTAAGGGAAGGAGGAGGCCTGCACTTCCCGAACCTGCCGCACCGCAGCGGGCGCCGCAGCGCCGGAATAGCGCCGAAATTCAGCGCATAGCGCCAGTTTTCAGGCGCTAACAGCTTTCAGCAGCGCCGGCAGCCGTTTGGGCGCAGAAGTAGTGAATTTTTGGCCCGCCCAGCGCGACTTAGCTCCGGCACTAACTTCCGGCGCTAAAGCCGTCGCTGCGCCAAAACCCAATTTCTAGGCCCAGGAGTTTAAAGGATTCAACTAAGGCTTTTAATCACTAAGAACTTTGCAGGTCTTTACACATCGGGTTCGCCTGCTAGAATGACTCATACAGCTCTTGAGACCTTTATATGGCAAAAGACAGGGGCGTAGCCAATACACACAATAGGAAAAAGGGGGCGGTACACACACAATACAAAGCAGGCAAAACACAGGGGTGATGAAGGCATATATTTCATCACATTCGCCCCTTCTACAGATTTAGTCTGTCCGGGGGTGTGATAGTCCTTCCTGAACGTCGCAACAGTACCTTGGGTTCCGACCGGGAGTCCGTGGTGCCCTCCTTGGCATACCCATGTGTTGGGGGTGTTGCAGGTACTTCTGGGGGTGGTAAGCCTGGGGGTGGTGGTGGTTCTTCTGGGGGTGGTAGTGATGGGTCGTCGTCGCTTCCTGCCGAGGCGAGGTCCTTTATGGACACGGTGTCCTCACGCCTGTCGGCGTGCTTGACGTACGCATACTGTGGGTTTGCGTGGAGTAGGTGTACTGCCTCCACGAGTGGATCCGTTTTGTGGCCCCTCACATGCTTTCGTAATAGGACGGTCCCTGGGGTGGAGAGCCACGAGGGTAGGGACACTCCTGAGGTTGATTTGCGGGGAAAAACAAACATCTTCTCGTGAGGAGTGGCATTGGTAGCAGTACACAGTAGCGACCTTATCGAGTGGAGCACGTCTGGGAGGACCTCTTGCCAGCGGGAGGTGGGGAGGCCTTTAGACCTTAGTGCTAAGGTGACCGCCTTCCACACTGTCGCGTTCTCCCTCTCCACTTACCCATTACCCCGGGGGTTATAACTAGTGGTCCGACTCGTGGCTATCCCCTTCGACAGCAGGTACTGGCGCAGTTCGTCGCTCATGAACGACGCCCCCCTGTCAGTGTGGATGTAGTTGGGCATGCCGAACGTGCAAAACAGGTTGCCGAGGCACTTGATGACCGTGGCACTGGTCATGTCTGGGCAGGGGTAGGTGAATGGGAAGCGGGAGTACTCATCCACAATGTTGAGAAAGTACACATTGCGGTTGGTGGAGGGGAGTGGTCCCTTGAAATCTAAGCTCAGGCGCTTGAATGGCCGTGTAACTTTGATCAGGTGGGCTCGGTCGGGCCTGAAAAAACGGGGCTTGCATTCCGCACAGGTGCGGCAGTCCCTGGTCATAGACCGGACCTCCTCGATAGAATAGGGCAGGTCACGGGATTTTATAAAGTGGAACAGCCGGGTGACCCCCGGGTGGCAGAGGCCATTGTGGAGGCCCTGTAGCCTGTCCCCCTGGATGGTGGCACACATCCCTCGTGATAGGGCATCGGGGGATTCGTTGAGGGCCCCCGGCCTATATATTATGTCGTACTCAAACGTGGAGAGTTCGATCCGCCACCTGAGAATTTTGTCGTTCTTGATCTTCCCCCTCTGTTTGGTGTTAAACATGAAGGCTACCGACCGCTGGTCGGTAAGCAGGGTGAAGCGTTTGCCGGCTAGGTAGTGCCTCCAGTGCCGCACTGCCTCCACTATGGCCTGGGCCTCCTTCTCTACCGAGGAGTGCCTGATCTCGGGCCCTTGGAGGGTTCTTGAGAAAAAGGCTACGGGCCGCCCATCCTGGTTGAGGGTGGTTGCTAAAGCGAAGTCGGACGCATCGCTTTCGACCTGGAAAGGGATGTTTTCATCCGCTGCCCGCAGCGCGGCCTTCTCAATGTCATGTTTAATGTTGTTGAAGGCGGCGTGGGCCTCGGCCGTGAGCGGGAAGGACGTTGATTTCAGGAGGGGACGGGCCTTGTCGGAATAATTGGGGACACATTGGGCGTAATAGGAGAAGAACCCCAGGCACCTTTTCAGGGCCTTGGGAGTGTTTGGTAGGGGTAGCTCCCGTAGGGGGCGCAATCGGTCGGGGTCTGGACCGATTTCCCCGTTTTCCACCACGCAGCCCAGGATACAGAGGCGCGTGGTGCTAAAGACACACTTATCCTCGTTGTAGGTGAGATTGAGTCTGAGGGCGGTTTTCAGAAATCTCGCGAGGTTCGAGTCGTGGTCTTGCTGGTCATGGCTGCAGATGGTGACGTTGTCTAGGTATGGGTAGGTGGCTGTTAGCTGGTTCTCATCGACCATGCGGTCCATCTCCCGCTGGAAGACCGAGACCCCGTTCGTCACCCCAAAGGGGACTCTGAGGAAGTGGAAGAGGCGTCCGTTTGCCTCGAAGGCGGTGTATGGACGATCCTCCAGCCTAATGGGGAGCTGGTGGTATGCCGATTTTAGGTCGATGGTGGAAAACACCCGGTATTGCGCGATTTGGTTAACCATATCCGCTATGCGGGGCAGAGGGTAGGCGTCTAGCTGGGTGTATAGATTAACCATCTGGCTATAATCTATCACCATCCGCTTCTTTTCGCTACCCTTAACTACTACCACCTGGGCGCGCCACAGGCTGGTACTGCATTCGATGATACCCTCCCGCTTGAGTCTTTCTACTTCCGACGCAATGAACCGTCTATCCTCCCAGCTGTACCGCCTACTCTTGGTCGCTATGGGTCGACAGTTGGGTGCGAGGTTGGCGAACAGAGAGGGGGGCTTGACCTTCAGGGTAGCCAGACCGCACACTGTGAGGGGCGGCTGGGACCCACCGTAGGTAAGCGTGATACTTTGGTGGGGGCACTGGAAGTCCAGAGCCAAGATCACGCTCACACAGAGATCTGGCATTATCAATAGTTTAAAATCTCTGTACTCAGTGCCTTTTACCGACAGCATAACCGCGCAGAAACCTGTGATTTTTGAGGTATGAGTCTTATCAGCCATGGTGATTTTGCCCTGTGTGGGGACTATCGTTAGTGAAAGTCGTTTTACCAGGCTAGGATGAATAAAGCTTTCGGTGCTCCCGCAGTCAATCAAGCATTTAACCTTGTTCCCGTTTACCTCTATGTCCATCATCGATTTAGACAACGGGTGCGGCCTGGATTGATCCACTGTGATCGAGGCCACCAGTGGGTCCTGGAGGTCCGTGTAGTCGGGGCAAGATGGTGGATTCCATGAGGGTGGACAAGATGGCTTCCAAGATGGCCGCTCCCACGGCGTGCACGCGGCAGTGGTGGAGTTGGAGGCGGGGTTCCCTCTGCAGATTTTGCTGAAATGTCCTTTCTTCCCGCATTTAAAACAGGTGGTGCCCTTCGCTGGGCACACATGCCTGGAGTGTTTGTCCTGGCCGCAGAAGTAGCATTTCGGGCCCCGATGCATCGCGGCAGTAGTGGGGCTCCTGGGTGGGGGCTGGGGCTCCGATGGTGCTGGGCTGGCCTGAGACCTGGGAGGTGAAGATGGCTTCCAAGATGGCGGCCCCCACGGCGCGCACGAGGCGGAGTGGGCCGCGTGGCCTGGGGAACAGGATTCAGAGTTCCTCTGGGCCATATCCAGCGATCGCGCTATACCCATAGCCTGTTTTAAGTCCAGTCCCTCCTTTTCAAACAGCTTCTGCCGAATGTAATTTGAGCTGAGGCCCGCAATAAAGGAGTCTCGGATCAGCTCCTCCGTGTACACGGTGGCAGACACGGCCTTACAGTTACAGTCTCTGCCCAGTACTTTTAGGCTTAGCATAAAGTCCTCTAGTGACTCACCATGCCGCTGCGTGCGAGTAGTCAGAAGATGCCTGGCGTACACCTCGTTTATTGGCCGCACGTAGTGGGCCTTCAGAATGGTGCAGGCATCCCCGTAGCTGGTGGCGTCTTGGATGAGAGGGGAGACCCGATGGCTCACCCAGTTTCGCAGGACTCCCAGTTTCACGTCTCCGGCGGCGGCTGCTATGGCGGTGGATGAGTTTGCAATGAAAAATTCGAAGCATTGGAACCAGTGTCCGAACTGTGTGGCTGCGTCTGAGGCATGGGGGTCCAGATCCAAGCGCTCTGGTTTCAGGAGTCGATCCATCTTGTTGTTTTAGTGATTAAAATTGATGTGCCATCGATGACTCAAAGACAAGGGGCTAGAAATTCACTAGCCTTAGCGCCGCTTTTGAGGCGCTAGAGGGACTAGCGCCAGAGTTATGGCCAGTTCAAAAATTCCCTGGGGCCCTAAAGCGGCGTTGCACCAGTAGCGCTGCGCCGGCACCGATGACGTCATCGGTGTGCGCAGCGTCCCGGTTGCCATGCCGACGGGCCCCAGCGCCGAAATTCAGTTGCGGCCGCCTCGCCCGTGGCAGCCGCAACTAAGACTCTGGCAACAGAGTCCAACATGTGTTTGCGCCGGCGCATTAAAGGCCCCGCGGCGGCCGGCCGCTTTCCCGCCGGCCGCCTGCCCGCAGCTCCCTCCCCAGACTTCTCCCCCCCCCCCCCCGCCGGAACAGATGCAAGCCCGGCACTTGTCCGAGGTGCCGGGCTCATTTTTGAAGAGATTTGCGCGGGCTGCGGCCGGGTGCAGGCAGCTCCTCCTTAACGGAAGGAGGAGGCCTGCACTTCCCGAGCCTGCCGCACCGCAGCGGGCGCCGCAGCGCCGGAATAGCGCCGCAATGCGGCGCGTTGCGCCAGTTTTCAGGCGCTAAAACCCTTCAGTAGCGCCGGCAGCCATTTGGGCGCGGCGCTACTGAATTTTTGGCGCGCGCAAAGGGACTTAGCGCCGGCGCTAACTTCCGGCGCTAAAGCCCTGGCGCAGCGCAAACTCAATTTCTAGGCCAAGGAGTTTAAAGGATTCAACTGAGGCTTTTAATCACTAAGAACTTTGCAGGTCTTTACACATCGGGTTCGCCTGCTAGAATGACTCATACAGCTCTTGAGACAGGGGCGTAGCCAATACACACAATAGGAAAAAGGGGGCGGTACACACACAATACAAAGCAGGCAAAACACAGGGGTGATGAAGGCATATATTTCATCACACCCTCGACCTCCACTCACGACGAACGCCTTCACAGAGTTTGCACGGCTCTAGCAAAACACAAGCTCACACTGAATGGCGAAAAGTGTGTCTTTGCTGTTTCAGAGATCAAATTTGTGGGGTTTCGGTTGTCGGCTGACGGTATAGCCCCACTCCAGTGGATGCCATTCACAGCATCCCAGAACCCAGCTCTGCAGCACAGGTTGCCTCCTTCCTTGGCATGACTGGGTCCTACCTGAAGTTTTTGCCCCAGTACTCAGCCACCACAGCCCCACTGCGCCAGCTCCTGCGAAAGGATGAGCCCTGGGTGTGGTCACAAGCCTGTACGGAAGCTGTTCGCCTCCTCAAATCGCAGCTCATGTCTCCTCCAGTGTTGGCTCACTTTGATGTCGCCAGCCCCACCCTCGTCACCTGTGACGCGTCCGCTGCAGCTGTGGGGGCAGTGTTATCGCAGATACAGAATGGAGTGGAGAAACCAATTGCCTTTGCCTCCCGAACCCTTAGCCCCACTGAACAGAAGTACTCAGTAGGCGAGCGTGAGGCGCTGGCGTGCGTCTGGGCATGTGAGCGGTGGCACCTGTAAACGTATGGCCGTGCCTTCTGCAGGGGGTTTTGGTTTGGGGTTTTTGTCTGGTCAGTCAGTCGTGTGCCTGAGCTGCCCCAGCCCCGTGCGGTTCGAATCGCTTCCCCTCTGGTTCTGACCACCGGACTTATTATGAGCAGCGATATAAACAAAACGAGACCAGTGGTTTGGTGCAAAGAAAACCAATGTTTATTAAAAATAGAGAAAAATAAACACTATACAGAGAAAATCACTATGTATGTAACACAATTACACTTAGCGGGGGAGGAGAAACGGACACATCGAGAGAAAATGACTAAAATGACAATTTTAGCAGTCCCCTTAACTCCCACCCTTTACACCTATCTAAGTTGTCTTGCGATGGGCCAGAAAGTTTATGCTCACCAGTCTCGGATGTTAGAACGCCTGCTCCATGCCCCGTTGCCTGCCGATGTCTTTAGGGTGTTCGCCGCCCAGAGCAGAGATACCCCAGTGATTCAAAGGTAACTGTCGGTATCCTGCTTCCCTGGACTTGCTCTTTGTCGTCGATCTTCTTGATGGTAAGGCAGGGCACCGGAGTCCAGGCGAGAGAGAGAGAGAGATGGCTTCCCGAGGGACTACTTATACCCCTTTCTGGGAGCCCTTATCACTCGCCAGATCAGCTTGTTTCTTTGTCTGACCTGGACGTGTTGAAGTCTATACAAAGGAAACCGTTCTGGGTCCATCCACCTGGATGGCCGGTTAATCGGTTTTTAAACGTCCCATAAGTGTTTTCCTTTGTGTAACTGGTCTTGGGATGGGGCCATTCCAGTTTTAATGCCCCGTTGATCGTTTCCAAACAGTGTTGAAGTCAGCTGACGAAGGTCTGAATGCAACTATTACCCGTTAATTATCTGTGCAAACGGCCTTGATGGGTTTTAATCAGAGGCCCGAATGCCACTGTTTGCTTCTCATACATAAATGCAGAAAGCCTGTCTGCCTTCTAATTTCTGGAACATTCCTTCTTTGTCAGTCCAAACCTGAACTTTGCAGGCCTTGGCCATGATGTTGACCGTAGCCATCTTGTTGGGCCCTGGAGCCCTGGATTTTAAACTCAGTCCAGCCAGGGTTTCTCCAATAAGCCAGAAGTAAATCTTCAGGGGAGACATGAAATTTGCGAATCCTTTCACTTCACCCTGCGAACCGATCACCAGGCTCTCACTGCCCTGCTGTCGACATCCGGCACGGGCCACAGACCACTGCGTCTACGCCGCTGGTCTGACCGCCTCCAACAATACAATTTCAGTCTCCAGTTCACACCAGGACGTGACAATGTTGTTGCAGATCTGCTCTCCCGCACTGTCTCTGTCCCAGCCCCACTCATCGGGTTTGAACATGTGGAACAGGATATCGTCCAGATGCTGCGCACGCCTCTCCAAGCCACAGTCTCTCTCCAGGAGCTCAAAGAGGCCTCTGAACAGGATCCAGCCCTCTCCCAGCTGTGCACCTTCATCAGAGATGGCTGGCCTCGCAAGGTGCCTGAGGAACTGTCTGCCTACTCCAGAGTTAAAGAGGAACTCTCCTGCTGGAATGACTCCTGTGTTGCACGTGGGTTGTGGTCCCAAGTGCCCTTCGTGCGCGTGTTTTATCCATGGCGCATGAGGGCCACTTGGTCATAGTGAAGCTCAAACAACAATGCCGAGACCTAGTGTGGTGGCCGGGTATCGACAGGGAAATCGAGGCCCTGGTCAAGGACTGTGCAGCCTGCCTTGTAAGTGGCAAGACTGGCCACCAAGCTCCTCCACCCCTGCAACCCCTTGCCTGGCGCTCTCAGCCCTGGGAGCACCTGCAGCTGGACGTCTGCGGGGAGATCCATGGTATCCCCCACCATCAACGGTTCCTAGTGGTGACCTATGACCTGCACTCAAAATGGCCAGAGGCCACTGCCGTGGGCTCCGTCACCTCTCGGGTCATCATCGATATCCTTGAGTCCCTCTTCTCCCGCTGGGGCCATCCAAAGGCCATCACCACAGACAATGGCCCCCAAATGGTCTCTGGAACTCTCCTCTTACCTTGAGAGCAAGGGCATCCGTCACACAGCGTACTACCACCCCGAGTCAAATGGGGGGGTGGAGCGTTTTAACCAGACACTGAAAAATGGCCTCAGAGCACACCTATCCCAGGGGTGTGCGTTTGATAAGGCCCTCCTCCACACACTGCTGCACTACAGAGCCTCCCAGCATTCCACTACAGGGGTCTCACCCGCATCCCTCATCCTCATGCTAGGCCGTGAGCTCATGCTGCCCCTTGGCTGGCTCCGCCCCTCGCTAGCTCAGAGCCCTGCTCCACGGGCTCAAGCTACAGTTGCTAGACAGCAGGAGAAGATGAAACTCCGCTTCGACCAGTCGAAGAGGGCCAAGGCGCCCAACATCTCAGTCTCCAATTGGGTCAGAGTCCGCAGGCCTCACCGCAACAATAAGATGGCGTCATTCTGGTCTTCCCCTCTCCAAATCAGCCGCCAACTTGGACCAGCCACTTTCTGCCTCACTGACGGCTCTTGGTGGCATACCAGCCGCCTTCAGAAGGTGCCAGCATCCCCTGATGCGGGATTACATGGATCTAATCCCCAAGCCTTACCCCCAGAGTGGCGGGATGCACATGTGGCTCAGCCAGCCAACCCTCAAGCAGATATTGTGCCTCAGCCTGCTCCTCACCAGTCCCCATCTCGGCCTGCTCTTCACCAGTCCGCACCTCAGCCTGTTCGTACACGTTCTCGCCCTGGCCACCTACAGGACTTTGTCACTACATTTCATGTTTGAAATTCTGTGAGGGGGGAGGAAATGTTATGTCTGACATTGGGGATAGGTACGCGATTGCCTTGGCTTGAGCACATGAAGTTTGATAGTGCTGTTATCGTTATATTATGTCTGACATTGGATATAGGTATTCGATTGCTTTTGCCTGTAAGAGAGTGGTTGCATCAGCCATTAAAAGCGACATGAGTTGAGTTCTATATACGGCCTCTGGATTATCTTTGCAAACGCAACAGTCATCCAGCCAGCCCAGACTGCTGCCGCCCATGCTGAGGTGGTGCAGTCTACAGCCGGGCCTTCCAGGCCCAGAGCTGGCCAAGGGCGTCCTAAAAGGCCATCTAAAGTCTCTCGCATGGACACTCAGCAGTCTTCCACCTGCTGTGCTGCAGCCACTGGGCCAACACTTCGTAGGAGCACTAGAGTAGGCAAAGGCACAGTAATGAGAGGCACTAAGGGATTGCACAAGGGTGAATAGCTAATATTGTTGTTGTAAATATGTGTTCACTGATTATTGATAAATTTATTAATTGGCTTTGGATGATTTTGTGGTGTCTCTCATTTCAGCTTTGCGCTGTGATATGGCCTGTGACAGGGATGGAATGATGGGGATGTGGTGCGCAATGGAGATCTGGGGTTTAATTTATTGGAACCGCAGTCCGATGGGGCGGTCACAGACCCCCCTTCCAGAAGGCCGATTGAGTGGCAGCCTCCTCCCTCGCTCCTGTTCTTCCTCCTCCTCCTCGTCCTCCTCCTCTCCCTCTTCCTCCTCCTGAATCTCTGGTGGCAATTAGGCTTGGGCCCTCATGATGGCCAAGTTGTGGAACATGCAGCAGACCACCACGAAATGGGACACCCACTCCAGCGAGTACTGGAGGGTGTAATGATATCAGCAAATAGAGATGGTATTTGCCTGTTTGATTATGATGCCTTACCAGCAGGTTTGCATGTATTGATTGCTTGTGCCTGACCAGCAGAGGGCATGTGACCGAGACAAGCAAGGCAGTTTAGTTTAGTTTCAGTTTCGTTCTAGATGCATCACTAGCATGATGTCTCCTGTAAATGCTGTTAAAAGAGTTGAACAAGCTTTAGATTAAAAGACATTCTCTTTCATAAATGTCTCATCATTGAACCCACAAAGAAATCAATACATGGTGTCAGAAGTGATTGAAAGAGATGAAGAGGAAAAATCTGAAGTTAAATCAGCTCTCCACAGATTAGCAAGCCAAAAGAGAACATCGTTACTTACCATTCGAGAATAGCTAACAAAGTGAAAAATGGAAGGTTTACTCCCACCGGCGAAGCTTCAGTTGACAGGTAATGTGGCTGAAAATTGGAGAAGGTTCAAACAACGTGTGGGGTTGTATTTATCAGCAATTGGAGCTGACGAGAAAAGTAATAAAAGGAAATCGTCACTGTTCTTACATGTCGTGGGTGATGAAGCGCTGGAGGTGTATAATAACTTCACATTCACTGCTGATGGAGACAAAATGAAGCTAGATAAAATAATGGAACAGTTTGAGGCCTACTGCATACCTAAACATAATATGACGTTTGAGAGGCACAGATTTTTCACATGTGTACAGAAAATGGGTGAGACTATTGATCAGTATGTGACTGAACTGAGAAACAGAAGCAAATCGTGTGAATTTGGGGGACTGACAGACTCGCTGATAAAAGACAGACTGGTGTGTGGTATTCCAGATAATGGTCCAAGGGAAAGACTGCTAAGAGAGCAAGATCTAGACCTGGGAAAAGCCATAGCACTGTGTAGGGCTACAGAGACTGTGAAGTTGCAGGCAAAGGAGCTGTTCAGTGACAGTAGCTGCAACGTGGATGCAGTGAGAAAGAACGGACACAAACCGTTTAACAAAAAGAGCGCCAATGTGAAAAAAGAGGCGTGGCCAGCGAACAAAAATGAAAGGGACAATCGAAAGTCATGTAGTCGATGCGGTACACAGCATCCACCAAGAAAGTGTCCAGCATATGGTAAAACATGCAATAGTTGCAACAAGAACAACCATTATGCCCGTTGCTGCAAGAACCAAGCGCAACAAAGCAAGGTCCATGCAGTAGATGAAAGCGAGATAGAGGAGTTCTATGTAGATGTTGTGTCTGAAAACAAAGAAGAAAAAAGAGACTGGATGTTGACACTAAAAGTGAATGACATACACATTCCATTTAAATTGGATACTGGAGCACAAGTTAATGTGATATCAGAGACTGATTTTAAGAAAATTAGACCCAGACCAAAGATACATGGAATCAAAGTGAAAGTGACAGGGTACTCAGGTACTGAAATACCAGTGAAAGGAAGATGCATTGTCAAAGTGACACACAAGGACAGAGAGCACACGTTAGCATTAATCGTGGTGCCAAAGGAGGTGCAAGTCATACAAGGTTTAAAAGCCTGTGAGAGACTGAACCTGGTAAAGGGAGTCCTCGTTGTGGAAAGCGAAGGAGAGACAGTCTATGATGAACTCATGAAAGAGTACAAAGACCTATTTAAGGGTCTGGGCTGCATTCCAGGAGAACACACGATCAGAGTAGATAAAAGTATGACACCGGTCATACATCCATGCAGAAAAGTTCCGTTTGCTCTTCAAAAGCAACAGAAGGCAGAGTTGGACAGGATGGAAAGCCTGAACGTGATTCAGAAGATAGATGAGCCAACTGAATGGGTGAGTTCCCTCGTCATTGTGGACAAAAAGAATGGAAAGCTCAGAATTTGCCTGGATCCAAGAGATCTAAACAGAGCAATAAAGAGAGAGCACTTCAAGCTTCCTACACGTGGGAAAATCATGGCACAGTTTGCAAATGCAAAGTATTTCAGCAAGTTAGATGCATCATCAGGATTTTGGCAGATGAAGCTGGACGAGGCAAGTTCAAGACTGTGCATGTTCAACAGTCCATTTGGCAGATACAGATTCCTAAGTTTACCATTTGGCATTGCCTCAGCTCCTGAAGTGTATCACAAAACTATCCATATGATCTATGAGCACCTGGAGGGAGTTGACACATCAATGGATGACATCATAGTATGGGGAACCACGAGAACTGAGCATGACGAGAGACTGAAAAAACTGCTGGAAGCAACAAGGAAAACAAACCTGAAGCTGAATAGAGAGAAATGCCAGCTCGGGGTGACAGAACTGACATTCGTGGGAGATATCCTTAGCAGTGAGGGCATCAGACCAGATCCCAGAAAGGTGTCCACCATTGAGAATATGCCAAAGCCACAATGCAAAAAGGATGTGCAGAGGTTTAATGGAATGATCAACTACATGGGTAAATTCATATCCAACCTCTCAGAAAAGATGGCGCCACTGAGACGACTAACTGAAAAGAACATAGAATGGGAATGGAATCATGAGCATGAGAAGTCATGGAGCGATCTAAAGAAACTGCTCACAGAGGAACCAGTTCTGAGGTTTTATGACCCAGCGAGACCCATCAAGATATCATCAGATGCATCACAGAGTGGGCTCGGTGCCGTTCTTCTGCAAAAATATGACTACTGGCAACCTATTGCATATGCATCGTGCTCAATGACAGACACGGAGACGCGACATGCTCAAATAGAAAAGGAGCTGCTCAGCATCACATACGCCTGTGGAAGATTTCACCAGTTTGTGGCAGGACAAGCAATCAGTGTAGAGACTGACCATAAGCCCTTGATTGCATTGTTCCAAAAGCCACTAAATAGCTGTCCGCTTAGAATACAAAGAATGATGATCAGGCTGCAACGCTATACACTGAATGTTGCGTACACACCGGGTAAGCTGATGTATACAGCAGACACATTGTCCAGAGCTGTTGACCCAAGTGAGCCTGCAAACACCACAATGGATGAAAAAGTGAACGCCTACGTGGACATGATCACAAGTGCACTGCCCATAGCAGATGCAAAAATGGAGCTCATAAAGACTGAGACAAACAAAGGTGAAACAATGAGACGACTGAGGAAAAGCATCTTGGATGGATGGCCAAACATGAAGCAAGACTGCTCACCTGACATGGCAGAGTACTGGAACTGCAGGGCGGAACTATCAGTGGTCGAAGACATCATCTACAAAGGAAGTAAAATAGTTATCCCAAAGAGTCTGAGAAAAGAGATGTTAAAAAAGATCCATGGAGGACATCTGGGAATCGAAAAGTGTAAGAAACGAGCATGAGAGGTGATGTACTGGCCACGAATCAACCAAGATGTGACAAATGAGGTGTCAAACTGCACAATATGCCTGAAATATCGAGCAAGCAATCCGGTAGAACCACTAAAGCCACACCCAGCACCAGACAGACCTTACCAGAAGGTAGGCGCTGACTTATTCGTATGTCAAGGGAAGGACTATCTTGCAGTAACAGACTATTACTCCCTGTATCCAGAGGTTTGTAGACTGTACACCACCACTGCAGATGCTGTGATAACATGTATGAAAGCCATATTCTCCAGACATGGCGTGGCAAGCGAGGTCTTCACAGACAACAGACCCCAGTTTTACAATGCAAGTTTCCGACACTTTGCCAAAGAGTGGGACTTTGTCCACACAACGTCAAGTCCTCATTATCCACAGTCCAATGGACTAGTGGAAAAATCGGTCCAGACAGTGAAATGACTGATGTACAAGGCAAAAGACAGTGGAACTGACTTCTACCAAAGCATGCTTGTATACCGCACAACGCCGCTCGAGTGTGGTATGTCACCAGCCCAACTCCTTATGGGACGTCGGCTAAGGTCAAACCTACCCATCCTGGAGAACCTCCTGAAAACAAAAGAGGGGGAGAAAGTGAGGAAGTTCAAAGAACAACAGAAAGAAAAGCAAAAGTACTACTATGACAGAGGAACACAAAACCTACCTAAACTCCACACTGGTGACCAAGTAAGGTTGAAAGACAAAAAAAACACATGGACTCAGAAGGGAACTGTCCTGAGTGAAGTTCAACCAAGATCATACACCATTCAGACAGATGAGGGTGCTGTTCTGAGAAGAAATCATTGAGATCTTCTCATGGGACCAGCCACAGCAGGTCAAGAGACTGATACTGTTGAACAACCTGATCACACAGCTGAGAACCAATCATCTGAGGCAACAACTCAGATTCAAGGACAATCAATCAGAAAATCCTCAAGACACGTGAAGCCTCCTGAGAAACTCATTGAGCAAATTTAAGGACTATTGTTATAGAAGGAAGTAATGTTATCTTATTCTTTCTTCAAGTTCTAGTGTATTGATATATTTCATGTGAACACACAAAGCAAGGTTAAAAAACCTTGATCATGATAATGATAATGTAAGTTCATTAAGTGTTACAGTTAAAATGCAGATTAATACAAAGAAAACATGTTGTTAGTTAAAAGTAAAATACTTTTGTTTTAAGAAAAGGAGATGTAATGATATCAGCAAATAGAGATGGTATTTGCCTGTTTGATTATGATGCCTTACCAGCAGGTTTGCATGTATTGATTGCTTGTGCCTGACCAGCAGAGGGCATGTGACCGAGAGAAGCAAGGCAGTTTAGTTTAGTTTCAGTTCCGTTCTAGATGCATCACTAGCATGATGTCTCCTGTAAATGCTGTTAAAAGAGTTGAACAAGCTTTAGATTAAAAGACATTCTCTTTCATAAATGTCTCATCATTGAACCCACAAAGAAATCAATACAGAGGGTTCCTCCCAAATGGTCAAGGCAGTGGAACAGGTGCTTGAGCACTCCGATGGTCTGCTCGGTGATGTTCCTGATGGCAGCATGGCTCTCATTATATGAGTGCTGAGCAGGAGTGCTGGGGTTGCGGAGGGGAGTCATGACCAGGTGGAGAGCGGATAGCCCTTGTCTCCGACCAGCCAGCTGCGAGCTTGACGTGGTGGCTGGAAGAGTTCTGGCACACCCGTCTGGCACAGGGTGAAGGCATCGTGGCCGCTGTCTGTGGTTGCACACCAACTGCACTGTAAGTGAGTGGCAGCCTTTGCGGTTACGGTTATGGAAGATCTCAGGATTGCTATGCGGTGCCCTGCACCATGGGGAAGCCCGCTATCCTAGCAAAGCCACATCCACATTTGTCCTGCTTCTTTCTGGTGATTGGGAAGGAAATGTAGTCCCTTTTCCCACTGTAGAGAGCCTCTGTGATCTCCCGGATGCAGCGATGGACGGCGAGATGTTCACTATATCTCATGTTGCAGACTGGAAGGAACTGCTGGCGAAGAGATTGAGGGCGACGGTGACCTTGACTGCCACTGAGAGAGCTGTGGTTGACCTGATCTGAGGCTCAAGGTCTGGTTGCAGGAGGTGGCAGAGTTTGTGACCACCTCCTTGCTGAAGCAGAGCCTTCTAATACACTGCTCTTTGCTTAATTGGAGGTAGGAGAAGTGCTCTCAGAATACCCCCGGATGGTAAGGCATCCTGTTGAGACCCTTGATTGCCCTCCTCCTCCCTCTGGCCGCATCTTGCAATGTTTATCGCTGCCTCCGCTCCCTCGGCAGTAGATCCTGGAGGGCGAGGTTGGCTGCCAGTACAGACCCCATTAATGTAACGATGTGTAACACAATCGCAAACTGACAAGGAAACAGTGAAACAGAGCTAACCTGACTGCTGTGACTGATCCCTTTAAATAGCCCCCTGGAGCCGCCATCCACCTGCTTCAAGCCTCCTTTTCCTGTCATTGTCAGAGCAAGGCGCTAAGGCAGGGGACATTAATCAATTTGGCAGATCGGGCGCTGAGTTAGCGTTGCACGCTCACTGATGTCATGTCATGCCTGGCGTTAAAGCCACAGGCGCTAACTGTTAGCAGTGGTGCTAAGGGGCGACTGGATTTGGTGTGCGCCGTTGGATTCACCTCGCCCTGGTGCTACTTCTTTAACGCCCCGCTAACGCCCCCGCCAGGCACTAACATGAGGTGCTAACCAACCGAATTTCTCCCCCAGAGTGTTTTATTTGGGAATTTGGAAAGAGGGGGAAGGAGTTGTTGCTTTTTGCTTCCACTACTTGTAGCGCTTTGTGTTACAGGGAGATATTTAATTTCATTTGCCCATAACTAAGTTACTTAAATACAAACTTAATTAAATAAAAAAGGATCATATAGGGATGGCAGTGC
The DNA here is from genome assembly GCF_052327205.1 of Somniosus microcephalus. NCBI lineage: Eukaryota > Metazoa > Chordata > Chondrichthyes > Squaliformes > Somniosidae > Somniosus > Somniosus microcephalus. Next base: position 26,876,660 of record NC_140999.1, on the reverse strand, counting down.
AGGTGGTGTGCCGCAACTGCAGCATGTGGGAGTTTGTGGAGAGCATTGTGATCCGGGACAACCACGTTTGCAGTAAGTGCCTGCATCTTGAGGAACTTCAGCTCAGAGTTTTTGAGCTGGAGTTGGAGGTGCAGACATTGTGGGGCATCAGGGATGGGGAGAGTTACCTGGACACTTTGATCCAGGAGGCAGTCACACCCCTTAGGTTAGGTAGTGGTGCAGGTCTGGTTCATGGTCAAGGACAGGAGGGTGTGACTGCAACTCAGGCAGGCAAGGGGACCCCAGGTGCAGTGCTGGAGGAGACTCAGCCTTTGCCCTTACCTAATAGGTATGAGGTTCTTGCTGCCTGTGTGGATGAGGGAAAAGTCTGCAGGATGGATGAGCAAGCTGACCATGGCACCATGGTTCAGGAGGCCATTCAAGTGGGGGGGAGTGAAAGGGAATGTAGTTGTGGTAGGGGACAATATAGTCAGGGGGATAGATACTGTTCTCCGCAGCCGCGACTGGAAGTTCCGAAGTTGTGTTGCCTGCCCAGTGCTAGGGTTAAAGAACTGGAGAAGGCGGCTGGAGAAGAACTTGGAGTAGGAAGGGGAGGATCCAGTTGTCGTGGTTCACGTAGAAACCAATGACATAGGTAGAACTAGGAATGAGGTTCTGCTGAGAGAATTTGAGGAGTTGGGGTCCAAATTAAAAAGCAAAACTTCAAAGGTAATAATCTCTGGATTGTTACCTGAGCCACATGCCAATTGGCATAGGGACAAGCAAATTAGAAGGTTAAATGCGTGGCTCAAAGAATGGTGTGGGAGGCAGGAGTTTCACTTCATGGCCCACTGGCACCAGTACTGGGGAAAGAGGGAGCTGTTCTGTTGGGACGGGCTCCACTTAAACTGGGCTGGAACCAGTGTCCTGGTGAGTCGAATAACTAGGGCAGTAGACAGGGCTTTAAACTAATGAAGGGGGGAATGGGAGGATTCAGGAAAGGGTAAATTTAATAGCAGCAAGAGAAATGTCAAGGTTCTAGAGCAGAGCAGAGTTTTGGGTAAAAATAAGCAAAGTGGGTCAGGAAGGGACAGGGAGAGTAACAAAGGTAATCATTGGGCCAGAAATTCGGGTCCCCACGGGTGAGTACGCGTTGGGTACTCACGCATAGGCCCAACAAAAGTGCTGGTTTCGTGCATGCACTGCGCATGCGCGGGAAACCGGAACTTCCGTTCCCTTAAAGGAAGGGGTTCACAGGTCAAACTTGTGCGCCGGAGAGGCAGCGCGTACGCCTGGAACTTCCGTTTTTTTTGGGAGGGTAAGTCTCCAGGAGCTACGCTTTTAAAAAGCAGTCGCAAGGCCTGCTTTTAACAAGGTAAGTGGTGAATTAAGTAAAATTAAAACATTTTTTCCACAGGTTTATTATTTTTCAATACTTTAAAGAAAGGTAAGTTTATTTTTAGCCCCGTTAGAAACTGTAATTAATTTTTTCAAAAATTGAAATTATTGTTTAAAATAGTTATTTTATGTAATTTATAGTTATTTTAAAAATGTGATTTAAAAAAAAAATTATTTGAAGTTTTAGTTATGTTTTGGGGCTGAATTGTATTCATAGATTTGACAGGTCCTCCTGGGATACGCAAGCACTGTGCGCCGGCAGTTGGAAGAGGCCCAGGATCGGAATCCCACGCGGGCCCACAGCACAACGGCCGGCGTGCTAGGTAAGTGCAGGTAGGAGGCTTGCACCCGCGGGAAGCCTCCGACCTGAATTTCTGGGCCATTAGGGCATCAGTGACTAAGGTGACATCAGGGAAAAATAGAAAAAAGCCAAAGCTAAAGGCACTATATCTGAATGTGCGAAGCTTTCGCAACAAAATAGATGAATTAATAGCGCAAATAGAAATTAACAGGTTTGATCTAATAGCCATGAGGGGAATGTGGTTGCAAAGTATCCAAGATTGGGAACTAAATATTCCAGGATACTTAACTTTTAGAAGAGATAGGCAAAATGGAAAAGGAGGAGGGGTAGCTCTGATAATAAAGGATGGGATAAAGACAGTAGAGAGGATCTTAGCTCCGAAAATCAAGAAGTAGAATCAGTTTGGGTGGAGCTAAGAAACGGCAAAGGGCAGAAAACAGTGGTGGGAGTAGCTTATAGGCCCCCAAACAGTAGTTGTAATGTAGGGCAGAGTATAAATCAGGAAATTAGAGATGCATGTAACAAGGGTAATACAGTAATCATTGGGGATTTTAATCTACATATAGACTGAGCAAACCAAATTTGCAGTAATAGTGTGGGGGACGAGTTCATGAAATGTATACAAGATAGTTTTCTATATCAGTATGTTGAGAAACCAACTAGGGAACAGGCTATTTTAGATCTAGTATTGTGCAATGAAAAAGGGTTAATTAATAACCTTGTAGTAAAGGGGGCGTTAGGGAAGAGTGACCATAATATGATGGAATTTTATATTGAGTTTGAAAGTGATTTTGTTAAGTCCGAAACTAGGGTCTTAAATCTAAACAAAGCAAACTACGTAGGTATGAGGGATGAGTTGGCTAAGATAGATTGGGAAACTACATTAAAAGATATAATGGTAGACAAGCTATGGCTAGCATTTAAAGAATTAATACATAATTTACAACAAATATACATTCCTTTAAGGCACAAGAACCCCACGGGAAAAATGGTCCAACCCTGGCTAACAAGAGAAGTTAAAGATAGTATTAGATCAAAGGACAAGGCTTATAATGTTGCCAAAAAAGTAGTAAGCCTGTGGATTGGGAGAATTTTAGAGTTCATCAAAGGAGGACCAAGAAATTGATAAGGAAAGAGGAAAAATAATGAGAGTAAATTAGCAAGAGACATAAAAACAGATTGTAAACGTTTCTATAGGTATGTAAATAGGAAGGTATTAGTGAAAGTAAATGTGGGCCCATTAGAGGCAGAGACAGGATAATTTATAATGGGCAATAAGAAAATGGCAGAGACATTAAACAAATACTTTGTATCTGTCTTCACAGTAGAAGACACAAAAAACATTCTGGAAATAATGGGAACCAAGGGTCTAGAGAGAATGAGGAACTTAAAGAAATCAGTATTAGTAAAGACATTGTACTGGAGGAATTAATGGGACTAAGTGGTGACAAATCCGCTGGACCTGATGACCTACATCCTAGGGTTTTAAAAGAGGTAGCTGCAGAAATAGTGGATGCACTGTATTAATCTTCCAGAATTCCCTAGATTCTAGAACAGTCCCCAAGGATTGGAAGGTAACAAACATAACCCCGCTATTTAAGAAAGGAGGAAGGGAGAAAAATGGGAAACTATAGGCCAGTTAGCCTGACATCAGGAGTAGGCAAGATGCTAGAATCTATTATTAGGGGCGTGGTAACAGGACTTAGAAAATGGTAATATGATTAGGCAATGTAAACATGGATTTATGAAAGGGAAATTGTGTTTGACAAATCTGTTAGAGTTTTTTGAAGATGTAACTAGTAGGATGGATAAGGGGGAACCAGTAGATGTAGTGTATTTGGATTTTCAAAAAGCATTCGATAAAGTGCCACACAAGAGGTTATTACACAAAATTAGGACTCATGGGATTGGGGTAATATATTAGCATGGATTGTGGATTGGTTAATGGACAGAAAACAGAGAGTAGGAATAAACAAGACTTTTTTGGGTTGGCAGGCTGTAACTAGTGGGGAACTGCAAGGATCAGTGCTTGAGCCTCAGCCATTTACAATCTATATTAATGACTTAGATGAAGGGATGGAGTGTAACGTATTCAAGTTTGCTGATGATACAAAGTTAGGTGGGAAAGTAATCTGTGAGGAGGACACAAAGAGGCTGCAGAGAGATATAGACAGGTTGACTGAGTGGACAAGAACATGGCAAATGGGATACAATGTGGGGAAGTGTGAAGTTATCCTTCTTCTTCTTAGGCAGTCCCTCGGAACCGAGGATGACTTGCTTCCACATTAAAAATGAGTTCGCAGGTGACTGATGAGTCCAATGCGGGACCTACAGTCTCTGTCACAGGTGGGGCAGACGGTGATTGAAGGGGTGGGTGGGTGGGGTGCTTGGGTTGACGTGCACTCCTTGCGCTGCCTGCGCTTGGCTTCCGCTTGCTCCCGGTGAAGAGACTCGAGGTGTTCGGCGCCTTCCCGGATGCTTCTCCTCCACTTTGTGCGGTCTTGGGCCAGGGATTCCCAGGTGTCGGTGGGGATGTTACACTTTTTCAAGGAGGCTTTGAGGGTGTCCTTGAAGCGTTTCCTCTGCCCACCTGGGGCTCTCTTGCCGTGCCGGAGCTCCGAATAGAGCGCTTGTTTTGGGAGTCTCGTATTGGGCATGCGGACAATGTGACCCGTCCATCGGAGCTGATTGAGCATGGTCAGAGCTTCAATGCTGGGGATGTTGGCCTGAGCAAGAACACTGACGTTGATGCGCCTATCCTGCCAATGGATTTGCAGGATTTGCGGAGGCAGCGTTGGTGGTACCTCTCCAGTGCTTTGAGGTACCTGCTGTACATGGTCCATGTCTCTGAGGTATACAGCAGGGCAGGTATCACTGCTGCCCTGTAGACCATGAACTTAGTGCCGGGTTTGAGGTACTGGTCTTCAAACACTCTCTTCCTCAGGCGACCGAAGGCTGCACTGGCACTCTGAAGGCGGTGTTTGACTTTGTCGTCGATGTCTGCCCTTGTTGACAGTAGGTATGGAAAGTGGTCCACGTTGTCCAAGGCCTTGTCGTGGATTTTGATAATCGGGGGGCAGCACTGTGTGGCGGGGGCAGGATGGTAGAGGACCTTTGTCTTACGGATGTTTAGTGTAAGGCCCATGCTCTCGTATGCTTCGGTGAAGGTATATACGATGGTTTGGAGTTCGACCTCCGAGTGAGCGCAGACGCAAGCATCGTCTGCATACTGTAATTTGATGACAGAGCATGGGACGACCTTGGATATGGACTGGAGGCAACGGAGGTTGAACAGTTTCCTGTTTGTTCTGGGAAGTTATCCACTTTGGTAGGAAAAACATAAACATGAATATTTTTTGAATGGTGAGAAACTGGGAGATGTTTGCATTCAGAGGGACCTGGGTGTCCTTGTACATGAGAAAGTTAACATGCAGGTACAGCAAGCAATTAAGAAAGCAAATGGTATGTTCGCTTAGGTTACAAAGGGATTAGAGTATAAGAGTAAAGGGGGGAGAAATTCGGTTGGTTGCGCCACCGATTAACGCCTAAAGAGGCCGAGAAGTGGGGCGCTAGCCAATTTCCGGGTGGGCGCAGGGAGCCTAGTGCCTCGCCCCATATTGAGCATGCATCTAGCGCCGGCGCAAACTTTTAGCGTCCGCTCGCTGGCGCAGGCTGATCATGACGTAATTTAAGTGTGCAACGCCTTTTTGGCGCCCCGGACCGGAAATTGAGTGGCGCCTGCCTCCGTTCCGCCTGGCGCTAATAGTGACAGCTCACTGGAACGTTCCCCAGGCACTCTCGGGCTAGGGGGGTGCTCTTTAAAGGGGACTGCACTGTTATCAAAGCGTCAGCCATTTCGAGAGCGCAACTTGTTGGTTGGTTTGAGAGAGTTGCAGAGCTGCAGTGGGAGAGCCTTAGTGCCATTCAGCCAGCGGTGCCAGAGGACCGTCAGCCCTGTGAACATTACCTTGCTGCTGGTGAGACATTACAACCTTTACCTTGTTCGCTCTTATTATGGGGGCTGCTCTGGAGGGGAACGTCCTGCTGGTCGACCATGCTGAGAGGGCACAAAGACGGAGGGAGAGAGGGCCAGGAGTGGCCAGATGGGGGAGGGCCAACAGACGTCGCCACTGCAGACCTTACGTGGCGAGGGTTTTCAGGCAGCAGTTCTCCTACCACAACATGCCGGAGGAGCAGTGTGTCAGAAGGCTGCGATTCCACAAGGAGGTGGTGACTGAGCTGTGCCACCTGCTTCAGGATGATTTGCAGCCGAAGATACGGTGCAGGACCTCTCTGTCGGTGGCCGTAAAGGTTACTGTAGCCCTGAATTTCTTTGCCAGCGGCTTGTTTCAGGCAGCAACTGGGGACATTGCTAACATTTCCCAGTTTGCGGTGCATTGCTGCATCCGCCAAGTTACAGATGCCCTATATAAGAGGAGGCGGCAATTCATCTTGTTCCCTTTGACACCGGAGAAGCAGCGGGAGCGTGCACAGGGCTTCGCGGCAATAGCTGACTTCCCCATGGTGCAGGGCACCATTGACTGTACGCACGTGGCTTTGCGCGGGCCTGTACATAATCCCGAGTAGTTCCACAACCGCAAGGGGTTCCACTCCCTCAATGTACAGCTGCTCTGTGACCACTGGCAGCTGATCCTCGCGGTCAACGCACAATACCCTGGCAGCAGCCACGACGCTTTCATCCTGCGACAGACCTCAGTGGCAGAACTTTTCGAGGCCCCGGCTCATCCACGAGGCTGGCTTCTCGGAGACAAGGGCTATCCTCTGTGCCCCTGGCTTATGACCCCGCTCCGCTCGCCCAGCACCCCGGCAGCGGAGCAGTACAACGCCAGCCATCAGGCAACGCGGAACATTGTGGAGCACACAATCGGTGTGCTCAAGCAGCAGTTCCGCTGCCTCAACCATTCGGGGGGCGCCCTGCAGTGCTCGCCGGAGCGAGTCGGCCACGTCATCGTCGTCTGCTGCATGCTCCACAACCTCGCCATCCAACGCACCCAGCCAATGCCAGCCGACCTTGAAGGACCAGCAAAGGAGGAGGAGGCGGAGGAGGAGGAGGCGGAGGAGGAGGAGGAGGAGGAGGAGGAGGATGTTGTGTACGTACCTTTAAGAGAAGAACTGATTTTATACTGCAGTACCGGCAGTGACCACACCTGTATAAAAAACCCTAGCAGGCCTCTGTACTTCAGTCTGACGTTTACCTTCTGTTCAGTAAATACCTGTTTTATTGTTCTCCTGCAGTCCGTGTATTATTGGTACTCGGACACTACACTGGCGACGGGCAGGTTTGAACTCACCTGCAGTACTGCATCACCTCACGGGGATCTTTCCCTGAGAAGAAGCTTCTTGGAGGTCGAAGTCAGGTCAACGGGCGTCGACCGCGGGCAACCGCCCAAGGATCCATCGGTGTTCGGAGAATTGCGGGAGAGGCTGTGGAGAGCTGGGCTTGGCTCCCCAGTCAAGGTGTTCCAGCAAATCGTGCTGGTACCAGGTAGTGCGCTGACCCTTCCGGACTGCGGCGGGCTCGAGCTCGATCGAGCGGCTCTGCAAAGGGGCCGCGCAGCGTCGTCGGGAGGAAAGAGAGAGAGAGAGGGTGGAGCGCACAGGGCGCGGTCGGTGCTGAAGAACCGGGCAGCGTAGAGAAAATAAAACGAGGGGAAGGAAAAGAGAGACGCGCCGAAGCCGCGGGTCGCCGCCATTACCCTGTGGAATGCTAGGAGCAGCGTGGCAGCAAGGGGAAGAAGGAAAAGCGCGGGAGGCGCCATTTTATTCCATTGGGGAAGAAGGAAAAGCGCGGGAGGCGCCATTTGAAATCACCCAAGATGCCGAAGAGTGGCAGTATCACTGCTTTCGACAACGAGGTAGCAGACTGGACCACGTATGTGGAAAGAATTGAAGTGTACTGCAATGCCAATGAGGTGGCCAATGGAAAGAAGGCGTCGGTATTATTAAATTTGATGGGCGCGAGAACGTACGGCCTATTGCGGAATTTAATTACCCCAGCTAAACCAATGGAGAAAAGTTTTGAAGAGATTGTTAATATCTTACAAGAACACCTAAACCCTACACCGCTGCTGAGCCTAGAAATTCGGTATGGCTCCGCCAGGTCTTTTGCACCCGAAATTTTGCGCCCGCCAGGATTCCCGTAGCGCCTGCCTAAAATTCAGTTGCGACGGGCCAAGACGGCGGCGGGCGCTATTGCAGGGTTTGGCCGCCTCGCTAGGGGCGATGAATGTGACTTTCAGGCGTCCAGCTCCCGCTGCGGCACCCGATGCGGTGCGGCAGGCTGGGGTACTGCAGGCCTCCTCCTTCTCTTAAGGAGGAGCTGCCTGCAGCCGTCAGATCACCGGTGGATTCCCCCGGCAAATGAGCCCAGCACCACGGAGAAGTGCCGGGCTCGCGGGACTCAGACATCAATGCCGCGGGGGGGTGGTGCAGGAGTCCGGGGAGGGAGGTGCGGGCAGGCGGCCGCCGGGAAAGCGGCCGGCCGCCGCTCCACCTTTATGCGCCGGCCTTTCGGAGCTGCAAGACCCCGTTTCACAAACGCTGTTTGCGGCTGCCACGGGCGAGGCGGCCGCAACTGAATTTGGCCATCGGGCCGGAATAGCATTGCAACCGGGGCGCTGCGCACACCGATGACGTCATCGGTGCCGGTGCGGCGCTACCGGCTAACGCCGATGTTAGGGTCCATCTGAATTTCGGGCGATAAAAAACTTCAGGCGCAAACCACTTTATAGCCAATAAGTGGGCGCAAACGCGACTGAATTTCTAGGCCCAAGTTCCATAAAAGAAACCAGCACAAAGATGAGAACAATGCTGACTATCTTACGGAACTACGCAAGTTATCGAAGCACTGCCAGTTCGGAGCAGGACTGGCAGATACCTTACGGGATAAGTTTGTCTGCGGGCTCCAGAGTGAAGGAACCCAGAAACGACTACTTTCGGAAAAGGACCTGACGCTAGAACAGGCTTTCAGCGTGGCAGTATCCTACGAAGCAGCAGCACGGGGAGCTGCGGAAATACAACAGAAACCACAAGAATACAGCGCTAACGAAATGGCGTATGGAGCAGAAAAGTGCTATCGCTGCAGCAGAACAACCCATGATCAGAAGGACTGCTGGTTTAAGGACAAAGTATGCAGGCAATGCGGGAAAATGGGACATATAGCAAGAGTCTGCAGGTCGGGAAAGAAAACCAACACTACAAGACCTACTAAGGAAAAGTACAAGAAAGTAAAAAAAATGACAGACAGTAGTTCAGAAGATCAGGAGAGTGATAATGACTCCGGGAGCAGGAGACTAAGTTGTCTAAAGTTATACAACGTGATCGCAAAGGAGGATCACCGAACCATTTGGGTCACCCTCATGATAGCAGGGTCCCAGGTAAAGATGGAATTGGATACAGGATCAGCCCTAACTGTCATGAATCGACGAGACTATGAGCGGCTATTCTCACACATACCCTTAAAGGACACGTCCATTGTATTGAAGACATACATGGGGCAAAAAGTCTACCCCAGAGGAAAAATAAGGGTGCCAGTTAAATACAACGTCAAGAAAACACAGAAACTGTATCTGTATATACTACAAGATGGAGGACCACCATTATTGGGACGTGAATGGATCCGAAAAATACAATTGCATTGGCATTCCATTCAGGCTCTAACTGTGACTGACAAAAAGGATGATGACGTCACACCTGGACGACTGTCAAAAATTCTAACTGACGCGAAAGAGGTGTTCCAACAAGGACTTGTGACTCTAAAAGGAGTAAAGGCAACGATAAAAATCAAAGATAACGCAAACCCCAAATTTTTTAAGGCCAGACCGGTACCGTACGCGATCCGCACAGCCATTGAAGCAGAACTGGAGAGTCTGGAGCGTTCAGGTGTGCTGTCCAAGGTAGACTGGAGCGAGTGGGCCACACCCATCGTTCCTGTAATGAAGAAATCATTGAGCAGCACGCCTGGGGAGCCGAAGAAGGTTCGCATCTGTGGGGACTTCAAGGTAACTGTGAACCCAGTCCTGCACACAGTACAATATCCACTTCCACGGATAGAAGATATTTTCGCCTCACTATCTGGAGGGAAACGCTTTACGAAGATTGATCTGGCCCAAGCGTATCTACAAACGGAGGTGGAAGAAGCATCTAGGAAATACCTCACGATAAACACTCACAAAGGCCTTTACCAGTACAATCGACTGGTATTCGGGGTAGCATCAGCCCCGGCTATTTGGCAGAGGGCGATGGAACAAGTCCTCCAAGGGATCCTGGGGACCCAGTGTTATTTGGACGACATCCTGGTTACGGGCGAAAATGACAGTGAACACCTTGCCAACCTGGAGCAGGTGCTCACTAGATTGCAGGAATATGGGCTACGAGCCAACCGCCCCAAATGCGAGTTCTTCAGGAGACAAATCTCGTATTGTGGCCACATGATTGATGAGGAAGGGTTGCATAAGTCGCCAGACAAGATTGAGGCTATAGTCAAGGCTCCAGCACCGGAAAATGTGTCACAGCTGAGGTCGTTTCTCGGGTTGGTGAACTACTCCCATAAGTTCATGCCGAATTTATCTACAATTCTGCACCCACTGAACGCCCTGCTGCAAACTGGAGTAACATGGAAATGGAGTGATGAGTGTAAGCGTGCCTTTCAGAAATGTAAATGCCTAATCACTTCAAAAGAAGTATTGGCCCACTACAACCCAACACTACCGATTCGGTTGGCATGTGATGCGTCTCCCTATGGCATTGGAGCGGTGCTGTCACACAAATTCTTTGATGGTTCAGAGAGGCCAATAGCCTTTGCGTCACGCTCATTAACCTCAGCCGAGCGTAACTACGCCCAGATTGACAGGGAGGCCCTCAGCCTGGTGTGGGGGGTGACGAAGTTCAATCTCTATCTGCACGGGCAGAAATTCACCCTACTGACTGATCATCAGCCCCTGGTCTCCATTTTTAACCCAAAGAAGGGCGTTCCGGTGATGATGGCGCAACGGCTGCAAAGATGGTCACTTTTTCTAGGGGCACATCAGTACGACATAGAGTACAAGGGTACGAAACAGCATGGAAACGCTGATGGGCTGTCGCGCCTACCGTTGCCTACGGTAGAGGAAGCACCTGCAGTGGACCCTGTTGAGATATTCCATGCGACCATAGTCGAATGTCTGCCTGTTACGAACTCAAGTATAGAGAAGGAAAACCGAAATGACCCGACACTCTCTCGGGTCTATGATTTGACGGTGAAGGGATGGCCAGCACATGGCGACTCACTATTGCCAGCATTCTCGCCAAGGAGAGAACAGCTGTCAGTGTGCCGGGGGACCTTGATGTGTGGATTCCCAGTGGTAATTCCACCCAAGTTGAGAGACAGAGTGCTCAGTGAGCTTCATGAGGGTCATCTGGGAGGGGTAAAAATGAAAAGCCTAGCCAGGGCTTATGTGTGGTGGCCGGGAATCGATAAACAAATCGAGGACCTGACCAAGAGCTGCTCAGGATGTCAGTAAGTCCAAAATGCACCACCACAGGCCCCTCTACACCCATGGGAGTGGCCCTCATCCCCATGGCAACGGGTACACATTGATTTTGCTGGTCCATTTATGGACTCAATGTTTCTAATCGCCGTGGATGCCCATTCGAAATGGCCAGAGGTCATCAAAATGTCCTCCACCACCACGGAGAAAACTATTGCAGTCCTACGGACCATCTTCGCCAGGAATGGCTTACCAGAACAGATTTGCTCCGACAATGGGCCACAGTTTGTGTCCGAGGATTTCCGGAGGTTTCTGAGGAATAATGGGGTGAAACATTACACATCTGCCCCATATCATCCAGCCACAAATGGATTGGCTGAGAGGTTTGTTCAGACCTTTAAAAAGGCAATAAAGGCGATGTATCATGACGACATACCACTACAACACAAGGTAGATAATTTCTTGTTTGCTTACCGGAATGCGACACATGCAGTCACCAACCAAGCCCCAGCCATAATGTTCTTCAACCGAAGGCTAAGATGTCGCCTGGATTTGCTCAAACCAAACATAAGACGAGATGTTGAGGATAAGCAATTCCAGCACATCAATGAGAAGCCAACCCGGAGCTTCAAGATAGGGCAACCAGTCTTGGCCCGCGACTACCGAACAACAAAATGGCAGCCAGGAACGATATGCACACAGCAGGGACCACTAATGTACACAGTGGACGTTGGAGAGAGCATCGTGATACGCCATGCTGACCAGATTCTAGAGTCACAGGAACAAGCCAAACCTATACCATGAGCATGTGCACCTGGTAATGAACCCGAAGTACAGATTGCGTCTACCTCAGAAGCAGTGGTATTTGAAGCTGACGAACCAACCAATGACAATGAGCCAGAATCGACTCCGCCGCAAGAACAGGATACTCGAGAAAGGCACTATCCAGTCAGGAACAGGAAGCCTCCTCAAAGACTGAACTTATAAATAATTATTTCAGTTGATGTATATAGTACAGAGAAAATTTTAATTGTAATTAGTTATTATTTAGTTGTTAAATGAATGTTATGTACTGTTTATCTAAAAGGGGAGGAATTGTTGTGTATGTACCTTTAAGAGAAGAACTGATTTTATACTGCAGTACCGGCAGTGATCACACCTGTATAAAAAGCCCTAGCAGGCTTCTGTACTTCAGTCTGACGTTTACCCTCTGTTCAGTAAATACCTGTTTTATTGTTCTCCTGCAGTCCGTGCAGGAGAAAGACAGGAGGGTTCCAGAAACTGGAAGGGCCGTCCGTCAGAGGCTCATAAGGGGTCGATTCTAGGCCCCTCTGACGGAATGCTTGGTGTCATTGGGAGAGAACCGTCCGGGTCACCCAAAGCCTATGAAGGCCAGAATGATTGCAAATAGTATAGATGGCCATTGTACATAAAACCTATTCTTTATTTTCAAAAATGTGCTTCCTTCCAACATGACAAAGCAATGGCAACCGAAAGCATAACTAACGAAATAACACATAACTGTCTTGCAAACCCGCCAGACAACCCAAAACATAACTAACATTCACAGCAGGTGTATACGGCCTTGAATTCAACAAATAAGACGTCTCAGCAGCTCCCTCTACTCTTTACCCCTTGATGGTGATCTACTTCTCTTACGAGATCGTCCCCTTCCCTCCCTGCAGCTCCTCCGTAATTGGACCCCAGTGGCTGCATCAAGGCTGGGGGACGCCTGCTGAGTGTCCGAAAGCGCAGAAGCCCCTGAGGGACGGCGTGGACGACCTCTGGGCTTGGAGGGCCCGGGTGCTGACTGCTCCAACTGTGCATGGGTGGAAGCAGTCTGTCCTGCAGGTGGTGGCAGCTGCAGTGGAGACGTCCCAGTGGTGGCATCAGGAATTACCTTCCCTCCATCATAAGGTCAGAAGTGGGGATGTTCGCTGATGATTGCACACTGTTCAGCACCATTCGAGACTCGTCAGATACTGACGCAGTCCGTGTCCATATGCAGCAAGACCTGGACAACATTCAGACTTGGGCTGACAAGTGGCAAGTAACATTCACACCACACAAGTGCCAGGCAATGACTATCTCCAACAAGCGAGACTCTAACCATCTCCCCTTGACATTCAATGGCATTACCATCGCTGAATCCCCCACTATCAACATCCTGGGGGTTACCATTGATCAGAAACTGAACTGGACCAGCCATATAAATACTGTGGCTACAAGAGCAGGCCAGAGGCTGGGAATTCTGCGGCGAGTGTCTCACCTCCTGACTCCCCAAAGCCTTTCCACCATCTACAAGGCACAAGTCAGGAGTGTGATGGAATACTCTCCACTTGCCTGGATGAGTGCAGCTCCAACAACACTCAAGAAGCTCGACAACATTCAGGATAAAGCAGCCCGCTTGATTGGCACTCCATCCACCACCTTCAGCATTCACTCCCTCCACCACCGGCGCACTGTGGCTGCAGTGTGTACAATCTACAAGATGCACTGCAGCAACTCGCCAAAGCTCCTTCAACAGCACCTTCCAAACCTGCGACCTCTACCACTTAGAAGGACAAGGGCAGCAGACGCATGGGAACATCACCACCTACAAGTTCCCCTCCAAGCCACACACCATCCTGACTTGGACCTGTACCGCCGTTCCTTCACTGTCGCTGGGCCAAAATCCTGGAACTCCCTTCCTAACAGCATTGTGGGTGTACCCACACCATATGGACTGCAGCGGTTCAAGAAGGCGGTTAATCACTGTTAGATCCGGGTATCTTAATGTTGTGTCCTTTCAATGGACCAGCAAAGTCAATATGCACCCGTTGCCATGGAGATGAGGGCCACTCCCATGGGTGTAGAGGGGCATGTGGTGGTGCATTTTGGACCTTCTGGCATCCTGAGCAGCTCTTTGTCAGGTCCTCGATTTGCTGATCGATCCCCAGCCACCACACATAAGCCCTAGCAAGGCTTTTCATTTTCACCCCTCCCAGATGACCTTTGTGAAGTTCATTGAGCACTCTCTCCCTTAACTTGGGTGGAATTACCACTCGGGATCCACACATCAAGGTCCCCTGGCATACTGACAGCTGTTCTCTTCTGGATGAGAATGCTGGCAACAGTGAGTCGCCATGTGCTGGCCATCCCTTCACCATCAAATCATATACCCGAGACAGTGTCGGGTCATTTCGGGTCTCCTTCTCTATACCAGCATTCGTTACTGGCAAGCATTCAATTATAGTCGAATGAAATATTTCGACAGGATCCACTGCTGGTGCTTCCTCCGCAGTAGGCAGTGGCAAGCGTGATAGCCCATCAGCGTTTCCATGCTGTTTCGTGCCCTTATACTCGATATCATATTTGTGCGCCCCTAGAAAAAGGGACCATCTTTGTAACCGTTGCGCAGTCATCACCGGAACGCCCTACTTTGGATTAAAGATGGAGACAAGTGGTTGGTGGTCAGTCAGCAAGGTAAACTTCTGCCCGTGCAAATAGTGATTGAACTTTTTCACTCCCCACACTAGGCTGAGGGCCTCCCTGTCAATCTGGGCGTAGTTACGCTCGGCTGAGGTTAGTGACCGAGACGCAAAGGCTACTGGCCTCCCCGAGCCGTCCGGGAATTTGTGCGACAGCACCGCTCCAATGCCATAGGGTGATGCATCACACGCCAACTGAATTGGTAGTGCTGGGTTGAAATGAGCCAACACCTCTTTCGAGGTGATCAATGCTTTGCTCTCCTGGAAAGCTCGTTTACATTCGTCACTCCACTTCCATGGTACCCCCGTTTGCAGTAGGGTGATCAGTGGGTGTAGTACGGTAGACAAATTCGGCAAGAACTTATGGTAGTAGTCCACCAGCCCGAGGAACGACCTCAGTTGTGACACATTTTCCGGTGCTGGAGCCTTGACTACTGCCTCAATCTTTTCAGGGGACTTATGTAACCCCTCTTTATCAATAACGTGGCCACAATACGAGATCTGCTCCTGGAAAAACTCGCATTTGTGGCGATTAGCTCGGAGCCCATATTCCTTCAATCTAGTGAGCACCTGCTCCAGGTTGGCGAGGTGATCGCTGTCATTTTCGCCCGTGACCAGGATGTCGTCCAAATAACACTGGGTCCCTGGAATCCCTTGCAGGACTTAATCCACTGCCCTTTGCCAAATAGCCGGAGCTGATGCTACCCCGAACACCAGCCGGTTGTATTGGTAGAGACCTTTATGAGTGTTGATCATGAGGTACTGTTTCGAGGCTTCTTCCACCTCCATTTGCAGGTACGCCTGGGCCAGATCAATCTTAGTGAAGCGTTTCCCTCCAGATAGCGAGGCGAAAATATCTTCAACCTGCGGAAACGGATATTGTACAGTGTGAAGGACTGGGTTCACTGTCACCTTAAAGTCCCCACAGATGCGAACCTTCTTTGGTTCCCCAGGCGTATTACTCAACGACCTCTTCATTACAGGAACGATGGGTGTAGCCCACTCGCTCCAGTCCACTTTGGACAGTACTCCTGAATGTTCCAAACCTTCCAGCTCTGCTTCGACGGCTGGGCGGATCGCATAAGGTACCGGTCTGGCCTTAAAAAACTTTGGGCTTGCATTTTCCTCTATTTTGATCGTCACTGTTATGCCTTTTAGTGTTCCGAGTCCCTCCTGGGACACTTCTTGTGCGTCAGTTAGCATTTTTGACAGTCGTCCAGCTGTGACGTCATCATCCTTTTTGGCATCTACAGTCAGTGCTTGTATGGAATGCCAATCTAGCTGTATCTTCCGGATCCATTCACATACTAGTAGTGGTGGTCCTCCATCTGGCAATACATATAGGTCCATTTTTGGTGTTTCCTTGCCGTTATATATAACGTTCACCCTTATTTTTCATTTGGGATAGATTTTTGCCCCGTGTACGTCTTCAAGACAAACTTTGTGTCTCTCAAGGGTATATGTGAGAATAGCCGCTTGTAGTCCCTTCGGTTTATGACTGTTAGGGCTAATCCTGTGTCCAATTCCATTTTCACTTGGACTCCTGCTATCTTGAGCGTGACCCAGGTAGTTTGGTGATTCTCCGTTTTGATCACATTATGTAGTTTCAGACAACCCAGCTCCTTGCTTCCGGAGTCTGTATCACTCTTCTGTTCATCTGAACTACTCTCCGTCACCTTATGTACCTTCTTGTACTTCTCCTGTGGAGATTTCTTGCTGCTGGTTTTCTTTCCCGACCTGCAGACTCTTGCTATGTGTCCTACTTTTCCACACTGTCTGCACACTTTGTCCTTGAACCAGCAATCATTATGGTCGTGTGTTGTTCTGCTGCAGCGATAGCACTTCACTGTTCCGTATGACTTTTCATTTGTGCCATATTCTTGCGGTCTCCGTTGTATCTCTGCAGCGCCCCGTGCTGCTGCTTCATGTGATACCGCCATGCTGAAAGCCTTGTCCAGCGTAAGATCCTTTTCTGATAGAAGCCGTTTCTGGGTTCCTTCACTTTGAAGCCCACACACAAACTTGTCCCTTAAAGTATCTGCTAGTCCCATTCCAAACTGGCAGTGTTTCGATAGCTTGCGCAGTTCCGTTAAATACTCAGCATTACTGTCATCTTTATGCTGATTCCTTTTGTGAAACTTAAATCTTTCTGCTATCAGCAGCGGTGTGGGGTTTACGTGGTCCTGTAGGATTGACACTATGTTTTCAAAACCCTTTTCTACTGGCTTCTCTGGGGTTACTAGGTTTCGTAGTAAGCCATACGTTTTTGCATCCATTGAATTCAACAATACCAGCGCTTTCTTGTCATCTGGCACTTCATTCACCTTGCAGTATACTTCTATGCGTTCGACATATGTCGTCCAATCTTTGACTTCATTGTCGAACGCTGTGATACTGCCACTCTTCGGCATTTTTGGGTGTGGTTAGACTGGCTTAAAATGGCGTCTCCCGCGCTTTCCTTTCTTCCCCGCTGCGGCTTAAAATGGCATCTCCCGCGCTTTCCTTTCTTCCCCGCTGCGGCTTAAAATGGCGTCTCCCGCGCTTTCCTTTCTTCCCCCGCAGCAGCTTAAAATGACGTCTCCCGCACTGCTGCCAACGCCGCTCTCGGCAGTCCTCCTGGCAAATGGCGACGCCCTGTGGGCCTCGCGTGCTGCTCCTGCGCTGCTGCCAATGCCGTTCTCTGCGGTCCTCGTGGCAATGGCAGCGCCTCGTGTTTTCCTGCGTGCCTCTCTCCCCCGTTGACGCGGCTCGGCCCCTGAACCCCGGCTGCGCTCTGCTCTCTCTCGCCTCTCTCCCCCATTGACGCCGCTCGGTCCCGAACACCGGCTGCGCTCTGCTCTCTCTCGTTGACGCTGCTCGGCCCTTGAACACCGGCTGCGCCCCGTGCGCTCTGCCCTCTCTCTCTCCCCTGTCAACGCTGCTCGGCCCTTTCTGTGCCACTCGGTCGGCTCTAGCCGCCGCTGTCCGGGAAGGGTCTGCGCAATACCTGTTGCCAGCCCGTTTCGCTGGACCACTGTGGATGGAAGGCCAAGCCTGGCTCTCGACAGCCTCCCCTGTGATGCCTGTGCTTCTGGACTCGACCTCCTTATGCAGAGTTGCAGGTAGGTTCGAATCTTCTCGTCGCCAATGTTAGATCCGGGTATCTTAATGTTGTGTCCTTTCAATAATCAGACAAAGACTGCAGGGAACGATCAACAGGTGTTTACTGGATGAAGTTCAAACTGCAACTGACTGTAGAGAGCGCCACTCAGGGCTTATATACAGGTGTGGTCACTGCCGGTACTGCAGGATACAGGAGCTGTAAAAAGTAGTTCTCCCTCTTAAAGGTACATACACTACAATCACCATCTTCTCAAGGGCAATTAGGGATGGGCACTAAATGCAGGCCTAGCCAGCGACGCCCACACCCCATCAATGAATAAAAATAAAAAATTTAAATCCTGAGAGCGGACACCTGCTCCGTGCTCAGCCGACACACTGGCACTCCGACGGGGCAGCACCGCAGCATGTGCCCCAATCGGCTGGTCCACAGATTGACAGCCTGCTGTGGTGCTGCAAGGGCCCCGGGTAATCCTGCCTGATCCATCGAGGGTGGCAGCAGTCAGTGCTCGCGTGGCCTCAATATGCGTCTGCATGAGGCCAGCGAGTGACTGCGTGGCAGCACTCAGCACTTGCATGGCAGGTGCCTGTGCTTCGGTGAAGCCCTGGACAGTCCTTTCCAGTGCTTCGCTGAAGGCCAGGACAGTCCTTTCCACTGCTTCGGTGAAGCCCTGGACAGTCCTTTCCAGTGCTGCCCCGAAGCCGTGGACAGTCCTTTCCAGTGATGCCCCGAAGTCCTGGACAGTCCTTTCCAGTGCTGCCCCAATGTCCTGCGCACTCCTTGCCTGTGCTGCCCCAAAGTCCTGCGCACTCCTTGCCTGTGCTGCCCTGAAGTCTTGGACACTCCTTGCCAGTGTCTCGACGGATTCAGGCATCCTTGCCACTGCAGCCATCAGTGTGCAAAAACACCAGTCCCCCGGTCAGCGACGCCTCCCTTCCGGAGGAGCTTAACAACTTCTACGCTCGCTTCGACAGGGACAACAAGGATCCGGCTACCAAAGCCTTGCCACCCCCGGAAGACCAGGTGCTCACTCTGTCGACCTCCGACGTAAGGGGCGCTTTACGCAGAGTGAACACACGAAAGGCTACTGGACCGGATAGCATCCCTGGACGGGCACTCAAGGAATGTGCTGATCAGCTGGCTGATGTCTTCACCGCCATCTTCAACCTGTCATTGGCCCAGGCAGTAGTCCCTACATGCTTCAAGACCGCCACCATCATTCCTGTGCCTAAACAAGCGGCTGTGACGTGTCTGAACGACTATCGACCTGTTGCACTCACACCCATCATAATGAAGTGTTTCGAGAGACTGGTCTTAGCCCACATCAAAGCCAGTGTTCCTGCCTCCCTTGACCAACACCAGTTTGCCTATCGGGCAAACAGATCAACGGAGGATGCAATCACTACTGCTCTACACTCGGCACTGAATCACCTAGATGGTATAGACTACAGCTCAGCATTCGACACTATCGTCCCCAACAAGCTGGCCACCAAACTCCAAACTCTTGGCCTGAACACTTCCCTCTGCAACTGGACCCTGGACTTCCTAACAAACAGACCCCAGTCTGTCAAATTAGGCAACCACACCTCCCCCCCGCCGACCCTGAACACGGGGGCCCCACAAGGATGTGTGCTGAGCCCCCTCCTCTACTCCCTCTTCACCCACGACTGTGTGGCTTTTAATGGTTCCAACACCATCATCAAGTTTGCAGATGACACCACGGTAGTAGGCCAGATCACCAACAACGATGAGTCAGCCTACAGGGAGGAGGTCCAGCATCTCGTGAAGTGGTGCGCCGACAACAACCTGGCCCTTAACACCAAGAAAACAAAGGAAATAATCGTGGACTTCAGGAAGTCCAAAGGCGGAAGTCACACCCCCATCCACATCAATGGGGCGGAGGTGGAAAGGGTGGCCAGCTTTAAGTTCCTCGGAGTCCACATCACGGAAGGCCTCTCCTGGTCCCTCAACACCTCCTCTCTGGTGAAGAAGGCCCAGCAGCGCCTATATTTCTTGAGGAGGCTGAAGGGATGTAATCTGTCACCCCCGATCCTCTCTAACTTCTACCGCTGCACTATAGAGAGCATCCTGACAAACTGTATCACGGTATGGTACGGCAGCTGTAGCTCCCATGACCGGAAAGCCCTGCAGCGGGTAGTCAAAACTGTCCAACACATTACCGGCACCCGGCTACCGACCATAGAACATATATATCAGAAACGCTGCCTACGGAGGGCACGGTCCATCATCAAAGACCCTACCCACCCCAGCCACAGTCTGTTCGCCCTCCTACCATCTGGAAGACGCTACAGATGCATTCGCACCCGTACGACCAGATTTAGGAACAGCTTCTTTCCCAGGGCTGTCATCCTACTGAACTCCACAAATAAACACTAAAGCCTGCACATCTGCCGATGCACTTTATTATGGTCATATTTATGCTAATATATATGTACAAATGTATGTTGAAATGTTTAAGTGTCCTAATCCAAATTGTACACTCTCGGGAGCCGCAAGCCTACATTTCGTTGTACTGCACTTGTGCACTAACAATGACAATAAAAGTTGATTTGATTTGATTTGATTTGAGCCGAGCCTGGACGCTCATTTCAGCAAGGGACCGCACCTCTTCCACGCTCTGTGCAGCAGTCATCGTGGCCTGACTCGCCCTCCGGGGAGACGGCCCCCGAGCTTCCCTACCCCCCTTGCGTTGCTGCAGCCCGCTGGTTCCTGGAACTGGTTCCTCATCAGAGCCACCCCCCACCCCCCCCCCCCGCTCCCCTCCAGGGAAGTACTATCCCCAGTCTCCAGATGGGCTGGCTCGCCTGAGGCTGGCACGGATGTTCCGGCTTCCTCCTGCTGGTCACCTCCAGAGTCAGTGGCACTGGCAGCTTGAGGGCCCGTCTCCCGAGCTGGTGATGCAGCATCTGAAAGCAGGGAGGTTGAAGAGTGGCTTTAGCGAAAGGACAGGGTGGCAGCAAGGGATGCAAGATTGCTGCAATGCTATCACATGGGTCCAGAGTGAAAAGCATGCTGGTGGGGGGAACAAGTGGAAGGAGACAGATCATAAAGGTGATGACCTTACCATCGCTGTGCACAATGGGGTCGGCAGCTCCAGTGGTGACAGGTCCAGTCATCCGGCCTCCAACAATCTGGTGAACTCTCTCCTCGAGGTCCATGAGGGTCTGGAGGCGAGGAGGTCCTCCTCCGGTCCGAAGCTGCTCTTTGCGGTTCCTGGCCAGCTTGGCCTGCAGGAGAAAGGACAGGAAGTGATGAAACATGATGCCCTGAGCTGTCATCTCATGCCCCCCATGGTGGAATAGCCCTTACATCATGCCCTGAGTTGTCATCTCATGCCCCCCATGGTGGACTAGCCCTTACATGATGCCCTGAGTTTAATGTGCATGTGTGTTCCCAGAAAGGGCCATGGGTGCTTGCTGACAGATGGCCAATGGGGCATCGTGCACCCTCTGGCCATAAAGTCAGGTGCAGATGGAGGGATGAAGAAGATTGCCAAAACACCACTCACCCTGACGACCCGAGTGAGGTCGTTGAATTTCTTCCTGCATTGCACAGGGCTCCTGTCACCATGCTGTTGGAGTTGACCTTTTGAGAAACTTCCCTCCAAGCTCTGTGGTATTCCTTCTGATTAGGCCTCCTGCCATTGTCGGGGTACAGCACAGCTCGCCGGCGCTCCACTGCGCCCACCAAAGCATCTAATGCCCCATTGGTAAAGCGCTCCGCTCTCTGCCTCACCCTTTCCATCTTCTGAAAGTTTTTAATGCCACAGAATGCCCAGCGCCGATTTTGAGGCCTACAAGTCGCAGAGTGTGGCTGCTGATCCTTACTGACCCACCCCTTTAAGAGCTGGCCGGCGCCTGAAAGTCTCGTGGTCATCGATTATTGACAGCACCTGCGCTGCGCCCGCCTGCACCAATATTGAGTAGCGCCGCCGAGTTAGCGCCTTAGGAGCCCCGTGTAACGCCTGATTTTGCGCCACAATCACCTTTAGGGGCGCTGCAACCCAATATCGCGCGAGGTGGCGATAAGTTGCGTCTGGCTATAAAATTTGCGCCGTGCCAATTCTACAGCCCCAAGCGGGGCTATACCCAATTTCTAGGCCAAGAAGTCTTACTACAATTATACAAGGCATTGGTGAGGCCACACCTGGAGTACTGTGTGCAGTTCTGGTCTCCTTACCTAAGGAAAGACGTACCTGCCTTAGAGGGAGTGCAACAAAGGTTCACTAGGCTGGTTCCTGGGATGAGGGGATCGCCCTATGAGAAGAGATTGAGTAGACTAGGCCTATATTCCCTAGAGTTTAGAAGAATGAGAGGTGATCTAATTGAAACATATACAATTCTTAAGGGGCTTGACAGGGTTAATACTGGGAAAATGTTTCCCCTGGCTGGGGAATCTGGAACACAAGGTCACAGTCACAGAATAAGGGGTCGGCCACTTAGGACTGAGATGTGGAGAAATTCCTTCACTCAAAGGGTGGGGAATCTTTGGAATTCTCTACCCCAGAGATCTGTGGATGCTGAGTCGTTGAATATATTCAAGATAGAGGTCGATAAATTTTTGGGAACTAAGGGAATTAAGGGATATGGAGATAATGAGGGAAGGTGGAGTTGAGGTAGAAGATCAGCCATGATCTTGTTGAATGGTGGAGCAGGCTCCAAGGGCCAAATGGCCTACTCCTGCTCCTAGCTCTTATATTCTTATGTACACAAGGTTGGTGATGGAGGTGTCTGGGACATTAGCTGATGGGTATGGTTCTGTGAGTATGACTTTGTCAGGCTGACCCATCTGGTTTCCCCCAGGTGGGTAGGTTTCAAATTGATCCCATCACACTCCACACGCACCTGAACTCAACACTTGAAGCCCCCAGGGCTGCTATCCAGGCCTGCTTGTACTCTGCTCTTGGGCCTAAATTGATTCCTGGTAGGGTGCATAAAGTTTTGTGGGAGAAATTTGTTGCAGTGATTGGGATGGGTAAGTTCTGAGTTCTTTTCTGATTTGTTGAAATTTGTAGAGTTTTCTGTGTCAAAACGTTATTCTTGGAAGTAGTTGGGGTCAGATTTGGAACTGTTGTGGCTGCTGTACTCCAATCAGAAATGTAATTGCAGAGATTGTTACGGGAACTGATTGGATTGTTATTCTAGGCTCCTATTGGATCAAATGGCAGCTTAAAATGATCTCTTGGCTTTCATTGGCCAAAGTTTAGGATGTGATTGGTTGAAGGGTAGTGCTCTCTGATTCTGTGATTTCATTGGTCTTAGGGTCTGTACTGTACTACAGGATCACAATATTACAGTATTGCATTAATACACACACAAATCTTTTAATATTATAGACAGATTTTTGAAAAAGGCAGAGTTACTCAACACATTGCATTCTGTGTTCACAAAAGTATCCTTTAATTGTGAAGATAAATAATTAATAATTGTAATGTACATTGTAATGTTGGACACACGGCAGCCAATTTGCGTACAGCAAGGTCCCACAAACAGCAATGTGATAATGACAAGATAATCTGTTTTAGTGATGTTGGTTGAGGGGTAAGTATTGGTCAGAACACCAGGGAGAAATCCCTGCTCTTCTTTGAATAGTGCCATGGGATCTTTTCCATCCACCTGAAAGGGGCAGACGGGGCCTCGGTTTAGCGTCTTATCCAAAAGACGGCATCTCCAACAGTGCAGCATTCCTTCAGTACTGTGCTGGAGTGTCAGCCTGGATTAATGGGCTCAAGTCTCTAGAGTGTGGCTTTGAACCCTCAACCTTCTAGACTCAGAGGTGAGATTGCTACCACTGAGCCACAGCAGACACCGAAGTGACATTAGAGCCTGTAACTTAACTTTTCCTACTGCTATGATGTTGGGCTAAGTCTCCCTGTATAATTATCTCTTATTTTCTCTCACTCTGCAGTAAAAGAAAACTTGAATTATTAGCACAGTCAGAACAGATGGCAGATCACAATCCCCCAACTGCATCTGCCACTGAATGTCCTGATTTTATATAAGGATTGTATTAAAGGGAAAAGGTTTTTCTCTATCTAACCAGTAAGCATACTTGTTTCAGTCTCCATAAATATTCATTAGAATTGTCAATTATTATATTCGAAATAACAGATTTGGGGCATTTATAAGTACATAGGTCTTATCAAAAATTAACATTTACCCTAATGATTAATATGATTATTACCCTAATTAATCATTATGACTAACTGATAGTTGCACTTTATAAGACTCCACTAAAATGGTGCAATTAGCTGAGTGTTGCCTGAATAGTCCTATTTGTCAGACTCCTGACATGCAATGCATCTAATTACCTAATTCATGAACCTGATTTAGCAATTCTCTCCCGACCTTTGATAAAACCGGAAGCAACTCATTTCCAGTCTTCCTCCATTGACTGTACTTCATAATGTAAACAAGTCCGAGTTCCAGGAACCTCTGTCATCACTGACCCAGAAAAATGTTGGTCAAAAATGCTGCCATCAGGATAAGGCTGTTGGTTTCTCTTTTTATTATTTATTCATTCACTGGATGTGAGCATCCTATCCCTAGTTTCCCTTGAGAAAGTGGTGGTGAGTGTAGTGTATGTGCCTTTAAGTCAGAACTACTTTTACAGCTCCTGTATACTGTAGTACCGGCAGTGACCACACCGGTATATAAGCGTTGCGCATGCCTCTGCACCCCCAGTCTTGAGACTACCCTCCTCCAGTAAAGACCTGTTTATTGTTCATGTACAGCATCCGTGTGATTATTTAATAACAGCATATCCACTGAACCATGGATCCAACAGTGAGCCACCTTCTTGAACTGTTGCAGTCTTTCTTGATATGATAGAGGACAGTTAAGAGTGTTGTCAGTCTGGAGTCACATATAGGCCAGGCCAGTTGCCTTCCCTAAAGGATATTAGGAAACCAGATGGGTTTGTACAACAATCCGATAGTTTTATGGTCACCATTACTAATACTAGCTTTTAATTCCAGATTTATTTAATTAACTGTATTTAAATTCCCCAGCTGCCGTGGTGGGATTTGAACTCATATCTCTCAGATTATTAGGCCAGGCCTCTGGGTTACTAGTCCAGTAACATAACCACAATGCTACCATGCTATGTAATATTCTGTGAAGGGGAGCCAGTCCCACGCATTTGCTGTCTACTAACAAGGAAGGCCAGCACACCAGAGACTGGCTCTCTGTTCCAAACACAACAGTGGAAGAGTGATGCTTCAAGGTCAACCTCCTCAAACAGAACGTGATGTTAAGCGCAAAATAAAAGTGCCTACGGAGTGTGATTAGTAGGAAAACTGTTCTGCAAGAGTGGGATATGGGCCAGTGGTCAGAGACACCAATGGAAAAGCTCCCCTCATGGTTCAGAGATAAAAGCACCGTCCACGAGCTAGATTCAACCCTTGTGTCTTTCTTGAGTTAGTTGATCTCAGCTGGAGCATCGGAAGGGGTACCACAATCTCATTGATGTTCCCTCTTTAAAGTACATGAGGAGCGGTGAGTCAGGAGTTCCCTTCTGTGGTGTGCATTTTATGTAGCCACAGACATACAGTCAACACCTTCCACATTCTCAATTCAATCTCCTTTACAAATGCATTAGATCAATTATAACATTAGGGAATTTGAATGCTACACATAGGGGAGAACATGAGGGCCCCTGATTTTTTTAATTTCATGTGTTAAGATACATTGTACAAGTTTGCCATGACAACTACATAATGAACCATTTACCTAACTAAACGGCAGGACATGTTGTGCTGGTGGCAGTAAAAGGGGGCAAATGGGGACTCGGACAAGAACCAGGAGGCAACATTACAAAGAACTGGAACTTTATGGAATGCGACTTATGTATTGGTTATAAGCCATGCATTCTTTGGCAGTGAAACAATATAAATACATAAAAATATCCAGAAATACAGAGGACTGTCACAAGTAAGTTATTGATAGAAGGGTGCAAGAGCCTAACTTTACTATAATAGGAAGCACAACAGGAATGTCACAGGACAGTGGAACATCTGGAAAGTATCACCCACAGCCTGAGAAGATGATAACCCAACTAGGAGGTAGTTTGTGGAAATAGTTTCCTCATGTTCTTTTCCCCTGTAGGCTCTCCACATCCTGCGATGACTAAGGCCGTTGTTATAATGGGCCACTAATTCTAGTTGGGAACATTGACCTTTGGAAATTCAGAGTTGCACCGGCCATGTTTTTCTCACCATTAGTTTAAACAGGTGGAAAATCGTGGATCACGTGTGCCAGAATTTCCGATACCTGCTCCCTGCGAGCAGCATGAAATTGGAGAACCTCTTCCAGAATGTCACTTTAGCGTTGATATTAAGCAGTTCCAAGTTGAAATCAACAGAAAAATGGCAGTATATCTCCAGAATCAGATCCCAATCTGGTGCTCACATCCACTCAAACTAAATGGTGGGAAAGCCCCAATCAGGACACCATCTCACACCAGTTTAAGTTTGGTGCAAAGCTGTAGTTTAAAAGTGCATGTTCCTTTGGGAGAACCAGTGGATGTGGTGAATTTGGACTTTCAGAAGGCTTTCGATAAGGTCCCGCATAAGAGGTTAGCGTGCAAAATTAAGGCACATGGGATTGGGGGCAAGGTATTGACTTGGATAGAGAACTGGTTGGCGGACAGAAAGCAAAGAGTTGGAATAAACGGGTCATTTTCCGAGTGGCAGGCAGTGACTAGTGGGGTACCGCAAGGATCGGTCCTAGGACCCCAGCTGTTCACAATATATATTAATGATCTGGACGAGGGAATTGGATGTAATATCTCCAAATTTGCAGACGACACAAAGCTGGGTGGGAGGGTATGCTGTGAGGAGGATGTCATGAAACTCCAG
This sequence comes from Somniosus microcephalus, assembly GCF_052327205.1. Classification (NCBI taxonomy): domain Eukaryota; kingdom Metazoa; phylum Chordata; class Chondrichthyes; order Squaliformes; family Somniosidae; genus Somniosus; species Somniosus microcephalus. The sequence continues at coordinate 26,850,046 of NC_140999.1, read as the reverse complement.
TACGATTTGGGCAGGTTGGGTGATTGGGCAGAAACATGGCAAATGCACTATAATGTGGATAAATGTGAGGTTATCCACTTTGGTGGCAAAAACAGGAAGGCAGATTATTATTTGAATGGCAATAGATTGGGAGAAGGGGAAGTGCAAAGAGACCTGGGTGTTCTTGTGCACCAGTCGCTGAAGGTAAGCATGCAGGTGCAGCAGATGGTTAAGAAGGCAAATGGTATGTTGGCCTTCGTAGCAAGAGGGTTCGAGTACAAGAACAAGGATGTCTTGCTGCAGTTGTACAGGGCCTTGGTGAGACCGCACCTTGAGTATTGTGTGCAGTTTTGGTCACCTTACCTGAGGAAGGATGTTCTTGCCATGGAGGGGGTGCAGCAAAGATTCACCAGGCTGATACCTGGGATGGCAGGAATGACGTACGAGGAGAGATTGTGTCAATTGGGCTTATACTCACCGGAGTTTAGAAGATTGAGAGGGGATCTCATCGAAACCTATAAAATTCTGTCAGGTCTGGACAGACTAGATGCAGAAATTATGTTTCTGATGGCCGGGGAGTCCAGAACCAGGGGTCATAGTCTAAGGATAAGGGGTAAGCCATTTAGGACTGAAATTAGGAGGAATTTCTTCACCCAGAGAGTGGTGAACCTGTGGAATTCTCTGCCACAGAGGGCGGTGGAGGCCAGTTCATTGAATATATTCAAGAAAGAGTTGGATATATTTCTTGAGGCTAAAGGGATCAAGGGATATGGGGAGAAGGCAGGGACAGGGTACTGAATTTGGATGATCAGCCATGATCTCATTGAATGACGGAGCAGGCTCGAGGGGCCGAATGGCCTACTCCTGCTCCTATCTTCTATGTTTCTATGTTTCTATGGACTACCTGGGAACTTGTAAAAGCTTTGCATGGAACCTATTTAAGGTTATCAATAAACAAATGCTCCGGCCCATGCTTTCCTAACATTAAAAATGAACAAAGCAACACAGGACATGTGTCAAACCTCCTGTGTTGCAGACCTTCATGTATGGACCAGATAAACCAACTAATGGTCCCTCAACTATCAAATAAAATGGATAAACACATAGCCAGGGAATAAGAACAAACAGCTGTAGACAAAAATACAGCAAAAAAAGTTTGATTGGTGGACATACACATCAGGCTCAGCCAAAGTGCAGACATTCGCATATTAATCAGAATCAACCCAATTCAAATCACTTTGGAATCTCATCCTGAGATGTTTCCTCATCATTCTAGAGATGATCTAAGCTCTGTCTATTGGGACCCGTCTCCACTTACTGATTACTAACGAAACCATGGGGAGAATTTTCTGGGGGTCAGCGGGCGGAATCGGTGGCGGGTTGGGTGGGAAAATGTTTTTTTTTGACTGCGGGTTGGAACCCTGCTGTCAACTCCCTGCCATGCGCCTTTCCCAAAAGTCAGGTCTGTCAGCGCTGAGCAGACGTGAAACGCAGTGGCGGGAGAGGCAATTCAGGTCATTATGACCTTTTTAACAGAGCATTAAGAATTTTTTCAGCTCACCTTCAGAGTTTACCAGGTCGCCCACGGGGCCCACGCTGCCTGGGGATCACGTCAAGTAAGCAGGGTGGGAGTTGAATGGCCATGGAACTATCTCATTATGTGACAGCTGCAAATGTGCTATAAAAGCTCCTATCTCACAGCTGTTCACTTTCCAAGTTCAGAAGCTGTTGCTTACTGCATTTGGAAGACAGATTGAGCTTTATGCAGGTTGCAAGTATTTGAAGCAAACTCTCTATCTAGTGTCACCTCATTGGAACAACCTCTCTCACCATTGATGGATCATTTCTGTCATCTCAAGTTCACCTGCCATCTATTCCATTAGCATCGGTGCACTTGAAACTATCTCACCTTGGTCCTCAGAATTCCACCCTGAACAGCCCCAACACCAGCAGCACCAGGCACACCAGCAGCACCAACAACAACACCAACCTTCTCCGCAATCAACTGATGCTGCACAGGACACAGGGCATTAGCACCTGACCACATTGCTGCCCGGGACGCGTGGTGTGGTCACTTGATGCTGCACACCCTGGCTGCCACATGAAGCGCCAGGTTGGCACCACCCCACACCAACACCATAAAGCATCCGTACAATGCCCAAGCCGTTCCTTTCACACTCATGACCATTGCAGGGGGTACAGGTATGTCTCACCATTCACTGCAACTCACTAAGCCACTTCCAAAGGTGCTCACGAATCTGTCCAAGAATGCAAAGTGTTCAAAATAAAGGTTTCAGTGTTTGACAGCACATTAACATTAACAGAAACTTTCCATAAGCATTGCATAAAACACTCAAATGCCTACCCTTGTGTGTTGTTAGTTGGTATGATTGGACTAGGATGAGAGTGAGTGTGAGGGGTGGCTTGTGAGATGGGGAAGTGATAATGTAGATAGAGAGGGATGGGTGGAGGTGCAAGTTAAGTCAGTGTGAGTAAAGATGGGCAGGAGTAGGGTAGGGAAGGCAGAGTGATGGGGATGTGATGAGTGGCACAGCAGGATGAGGTTGAGTGTGGCTTTGTACTAATGTCTACTGAGATCATTGAAAGGTTTGCGCCACTGCAGCCTGGTCCTCCTGACGACATCCCTGCTTGTGTCCTCCTATGCAATGTGCAACCAGGCTGCACTGGTCTCTGGGGAGGTCCCTTCCGAACATTGGAAAGGAAGAGAACCTCCATGCATGCTGTGACTCCCTCCATAAGCATATGGAGAGAGTCATGGGAGAGCCTGGGTGCAGCCGTGCACCTTTGTGCAGTGCTTGTCAATGGTTGCAGCACCTCAATGCTGTAGAACACTGACAGCGCAACTGTCAAAATCAATTTGCGCATGGTCCCTTTAAGGAAACCGACTGATGACGCGTCATCAAATTACATCATCAGAACCTCTTCCTTCAATTGGACCGGCTAACACGCTGGGCGGGCTTAACAAGCCCAATCGGGGGGAAATCATTTTGGACAATGGACTGGAGCCAGCAGTGAGGCCGGGACCCGCCACCGATGGCGCCCGCCATGGAACCGCCGAGGTTGGTACAATCCAGCCCCTTGTTTTTGTTGGGCTTGAGATGCGCTTATATCTCTGTTATTGTTGTAACTAAGATTATAATAATTACCAAGTTATTTGCATTCTGTCCTTGGGCTAAATAATTGTCCCAGAGATGTAAGGTAGGAAGTAAATGCTACATGAAACAAATATATTAGATTGCACTTGATTCTACTATTATCAGAGGCACATTGCCTATAATATCTCCTTGAACTAGTTCGCAAAGCACATGTTCCGTTCCAACTCCTAAGGGATTTTTATGTATCATATTTAGATGCCTACAGCCTTACAAAGATTTCAGCGATTATCATTTTCAGGACCTGGGGGTATTGTTGCACTTCACAAAAGTGAAGCTAAATCCAATGAAAGTAAAAGTAATACTGTATTTCACATGTGCGGAATACCAGCTAATGGGCTGCATTATGTTCTTTACTTATACAGTTACATTGCCTTCACTCTTATGGCAATAGATTGGGAAAAGGGGAAGTGCAACGAGACCTGGGTGTCCTTGTGCACCAGTCGCTGAAGGTAAGCATGCAGGTGCAGCAGGCGGTTAAGAAGGCAAATGGTACGTTGGCCTTCATAGCGAGAGGATTTGAGTACAGGAGCAAGGATGTCTTGCTGCAGTTGTACAGGGCCTTGGTGAGACCACACCTTGAGTATTGTGTGCAGTTTTGGTCGCCTTATCTGAGGAAGGATGTTCTTGCCATGGAGGGAGTGCAGCGAAGATTCACCAGACTGATACCTGGGAAGGCAGGAATGACATATGAAGAGAGATTGGGTCGATTAGGCTTATATTCGCTAGAGTTTAGAAGAATGAGAGGGGATCTCATTGAAACTTATAAAATTCTAACAGGACTAGACAGACTAGATGCAGGAAGGATGTTCCCAATGGCGGGGGAGTCCAGAACCAGGGGTCACAGTCTAAAGATAAGGGGTAAGCCATTTAGGACAGAGATGAGGAGGAATTTCTTCACCCAGAGAGTGGTGAACCTATGGAATTCTCTACCACAGAAGGCAGTTGAGGCCAACTTATTAAATATATTCAAGAAGGAGTTAGATATATTTCTTAAGGCTAAAGGGATCAAGGGATATGGGGAGAAAGCAGGGACAGGGTACTGAATTTGGATGATCAGCCACGATCTCATTAAGTGGCGGAGCAGGCTCGAGGGGCCGAATGGCCTACTCCTGCTCCTATCTTCTATGTTTCTATGTTTCTAAAAGAATGGAGGGTGTATTGTTACTAGTGAGGCGATTTTAACTCCCAGCGGGTTTCTAGCGGGAAGCCGTTGGACTCAGTTTGATTCTGACTCGCCCGGTGGCAGCTTGAGGCTACAGCGAATCTAACCGTCCGGCCTCTTTAAAATGCCACCAGTCCTATTCCTGCCCGAAACGGGCGGGAGGTGAGCGGGAAGTGGCTGCTGGCTTCCGGAAAAATTGGGCGTCCCTTCGACCTTCGCCAGCAGCCAGGGAAGTGTTGGCAGGGGCTTCAGGGAGGATCTCACAGGAGGGAAGGGAGGAGTCCGGGGCATTGGCGACCTCAACTTTCCTTTGTGGGGCCCAGAGAAGCACTTCTTCCCATAAAGGAAAGTAACAGACTTATCTTACAGGGCCTCGCCACATCCTGATCTTCTTCTGGCCTGCTTCAGCCTGGTGGGAAACCGCGATACGCATATTTAAAGAAGGACCCGTCTGGCTTTAGGTGTGCGCCCTTGCCACCTGCTCAGAAGAGCAGGTTAAAATCAGGATCGCGGGATCCAGGTGGGTAATTGGCGGCTAAGACACCCGGGCATTTTAACTGCCCTCCCCTGGTTTCTGCTGGGCGGGTAGGGTTACAATCTCTCCCCTAGGGCTCTGTCATAAGAAAGAAAAAGAAAGAAAGACTTGCATTTATATAGTGCCTTTCGCGACCACCGGATGTCTCAAAGCGCTTTACAGTCAATGAAGCACTTTTGAAGTGGAGTCACTGTTGTAATGTGGGAAACGCGGAAGCCAACTAGCGCACAGCAAGCTCCCACAAACAGCACTGTGATAATGACCAGATAATCTGTTTTTGTTATATTGGTTGAGGGATAAATATTGGCAGGGCACCGGAGATAACTCCCCTGCTCTTCTTCGAAATAGTGCCATGGGATCTTTTACGTCCTCCTGAGAGAGCAGACGGGGCCTCGGTTTAACGTCTCATCCAAAAGACGGCACCTCCGACAGTGCAGCACTCCCTCAGCACTGCACTGGAGTGTCAGCCTAGCTTTATGTACTCAAGTTCCTGGAGTGGGACTTGAACCCACAACCTTCTATAGTACCTATAATATCTATAGTACATAGGCTGCCTTCTGTGTATCCTAGTATATCACAGTATTACTTATCAATAAAATGCTCTCTTCATCATTTATATGTGCAAGGTTGGTGTAGCGTCATAACTTCTGTAAAACACAGTCTATCATTGGTACAAACAAACTGGCAGTTAACCTCAAAGACATTTACAACACATAATTCAAGAAAGGCTGCCTCCATAATAGCAGATTCCCTGCATTAAAAAGACTATTGGATGTGTTCATGTTGTGTTAAAAGAATACAGTGGCCATTACAGGATTGCAGTGGTTGATCAAACTGCCTGGAGAGTAGTTGAATCAATTTAACTTGTATTCCCTCTTCGTTATTTTATCAATGAACATAAGAACATGATTAGAGTCCTGTTGTCACGGTCTTTGAAAACCCAGGCTGGGTGTCCCTGTTTTATCATTTAACTCATCTCCTATCCCAGACTTTTCCATCTTGACGATGCCGTTCATTACTGCCTTGGCTTTTCACTCAAAAAAAAAGATTACTGGTGGACTGTTCTTATCAGGCTACCATGGTCAGCATGGTTTATGATTAATAGCACTAGGATAAATCTTGAGGTTTGTTGAACTTTGCTGAGACAGTGCACGAATATCACATCAAACACCCTGCTGATCTATAGTCATTCTGAGACTGGCTTGTTGATAAGATACAAATGATGGTGCTGTGGGGAGTCAAACCATGTGGGCCACTCATTTTGCTATAATTGGTCAATTTGATGACCTGTATGACATGTATTGAGGAACTGGAATTTTGGCTCGAATCTGCAGCCAGCCAAGCCTGTGCTCTTAAAAGGTCTGATGCTTTTTTAGCATTTTTTTTCACTGTCCAGCTTTACAGTACTTTTTAGTACTGGCTTCTGTTATTAACTTTCGCTGGCATGTTTTCAAAATACTTCTTGCTTTTTTAAAAAAGTTTTTTTTCTCTCCTGACTGTAAGTAATGTTTATATGGAATTTAAATTGTTGAATAATCACGGCTAATTCAACTGTAACTGAAATCTTCCCAAGACTGCAGCACGACAGAAGCAGATGAAAAAATAAAGAGGGAAGGGACACGATAAAGGAGCCGTTAATACAAATTTATACAAGAGCTCAGGAGTAGCAAGGCATCTAAGTTAAGAGCCCAGTGGCAGGCAACAGGCCAAATTAACATTAATGATGGGGATGGTCTCGAAGCTCCATAAATCCAGTATTTTTTTATATTTGTTCCTGGGATGTGGGCGTCGCTGTCGAGGCCAGCATTTATTGCCCATCCCTAATTGCCCTCGAGAAGGTGGTGGTGAGCCACCTTCTTGAACCACTGCAGTCCGTGTGGTGATGGTACTCCCACAGTGCTGTTAGGGAGAGAGTTCCAGGATTTTGACCCCGTGACGATGAAGGATCGGCGATATATTTCCAAGTCAGGATGGTGAGTGACTTGGAGGAGAAGTTGCTGGTGGTGGTGTTCCCGTGCGCCTGCTGCCCTTGTCTTTCTAGGTGGTAGAGGTCGCATATTTGAGAGGTGCTGTTGAAGAAGCCTTGGCGAGTTGCTGCAGTGCATCTTGTAGATGGTGCAGCCACGGTACGCCAGTGGTGGAGGGAGTGAATGTTTAAGGTGGTGGATGGGGTGCCAATCAAGCGGGCTGCTTTGTCCTGGATGGTGTTGAGCTTCTTGAGTGTTGTTGGGGCTGCACTCATCCAGGCACGTGGAGAGTATTCCATCACACTCCTTACTTGTGCCTTGTAGATGGCAGAAAGACTTTGGGAGTCAGGAGGAGAGACACTTACCGCAGAATACCCAGCCTCTGACCTGCTCTTGTAGCCACGGTATTTATGTAGCTGGTCCAGTTAAGTTTCTGGTCAATGGTTACCCCCAGGATGTTGATGTTGGGGGATTCAGCGATAGTAATGCCGTTGAATGTCAAGGGGCTGTGGTTAGGCGTTCTCTTGTTGGAAATGGTGTGAAAAAAATGAGGCACGTGAGGAATATCGGCATGTACCAGAGCCAGGCAACCACCATTGTATCATTAACCATATCTGCAAGACCTGGCATTCCCACCTGGCAAAGACCATGCGGAACTGGCTTCATAGGCTCCTAGTCAACACAGAACCAGTTGAAGATCCGTACCATCTACTGTATGGGCACCTCTACCCAACCTGCACTACTGGGAAAGCATTGCTAGTGACAATAAAAGTAATCTCTTCACTGAACCTTTTCACTTCTCACTCCTTCCAGCCACCATAGCCTACATGTACTTGGTCAGCATACCCAGCAGTTTCATCACCTTTCCCATTGCATAGTAACAGAAACAGGACATGGCTACCCATTTCCCAAAATAGAGGGATCGTTGATAAAAGAAAAAATAAAAGAAAGATTTGCATTTATATAGCGCTTTTCATGATGTCCCAAAGCGGTTTACAGCCAATGAAGTACTTTTGAAGTGGAGTCACTGTTGTAATGTGGAAACGCAGCAGCCAATTTGCACACAGCAAGGTCCACAAACAGCAATGCGATAATGACCAGATAATCTGTTCTTGTTATGTTGATTGAGAATAAATATTGGGCAGGACACCAGAGATAAGTCCCCAGCTCTTCTTTGAAATATGGCCACAGGATCTTTTATGTCCACCTGAGAGCAGACGGGGCCTCAGTTTTGATGTCTCATCTGAAAGACGGCACTTCCGACAGTGGAGTGTCAGACCTAGATTTCTGTGCTCAAGTCTCTGGAGCAGGACTTGAACCCACAACCTTCATGACTCAGAAGGTGAGAGTGCTACCCACTGAGCCACAGCTGACACTTTGATGGCAGCCATGTGGCTATCCTGCAGCCATCCTGTGTCTGTAAGTCACCATGCCATGGCATATGCCAGTAATAAATTGTGGTAATGGGTTTACAGGCAACACTTTGTGGCATGCATATTATGCCATCTAGTTGCTGGAGTGTCAAACGGGGCAACCCTCCTATCAAGCAGCTGCATCTCCATTTCACCAGCCATCAAACAGGAAGTTCGGATGCTGCTGAATTGGTCGATCACTTACCCACAGACCCTGTTTCTTGGCTCCACAGAATTATAGAAAATATAGCACTAAAGGAGGCTATTTGTGTCCTTTTCAAACACTTACATAATTCCTTATTAATTAATCTTATAGGGGGAAAAATTCAGTATCGCCCCATTTGGGACGCAATTATCGGCCAGGCGCAAAGATTAGCGCCTGGCGCTAATTATCGTCTCTGACTGCAAACTTGGCTTTTATCGCCCCTGGAGGTGATTGGAGCGCTAAATCAGGTGCTACACACCTGTCTTAAGGCGCAAAGGCCGAGGAGCGAGGCGCTACCTCAGAGCGCTGGCGAAGCTCATGTGATGTCAGTCAGCAATGGAACACAGACACAATGGCGCCGGTCAGTTCTTAAAGGGGAGGGCTGATCTTGCTCTCCATCCACATCCTGCTCATTGCAGCCTTGAATCTCGGCCTGGAGAGACCTGTACATCAAATCTGCTGGAACGAACAATGGAGAGACCCAGGGAAAGAGCTCAGAGTGCAGCCCCCACAGTCTCTGCTAAATCGATACAACGAAGGGCAAATCAGAATGAACCTGCAAAGTGCTGCTCAGTACTCAACACTCCTTCACACAGCGTTGAATCTCTCCAGAAGTCTCGCTCTCTCTCTCTCAGAATGCATGGTGCAAAAACATCACCAACAAAAAAAGGCAGGAAGCGGTTGCCTTTAAATAGCGCTCCCCCAGTCCCTTCCTGACTGCAAAACGCTCCCCTCAACCTGTCGTTGCTAGCAGCAGGCGGTAAGGCAGGGGGCGCCACTCAATATCCGGTCTGGGGCGCTACCAGGGCGTTGCACACTCGACTGATGTCACAATCTGCCGGCACAGGAGATCGTGGCGATAGTGTTTACCGCCGCCTCAAAATGTCTAGTTAATTTCGTGAGCGGCACAGACATCGCCGCGCCCGGGCACGAGTTGCTTTGCGCCCCATTAGCACCCTCTTAAGGCGCTAAAGGGAGGCGCAAACCAACTGAATTTTTCCCCCATAATTTTCAATAGCCACTTATGGTAAAGCACAAATAACCCTCTGTGAAAGAAATTCTTCTAACTTACCTTGTCGTTCTCCCAGTGATCATCCTGTCTACACCCCACTGTTGCTGATTTGCCTACTAGAGGAAACAATCTTTCACTCTAACCTCTCAAAGCCGTTCATAATTTTGATAACCTCTATTAGATTCCCCTTAACCTTCTCTGTTTCAGTGAAAAAAGCCCCAATTTTTCAAACCAGAACCATAATCTTTCCTCTCTGGTAGCATTCCAGTGAATCTTCACTCTACCGTTTCCATTGCTCTAATATTCTTCCGGGGGCATGCAGTAACAATTTAATCAAATTCTGTGGCAAACTAAGGTAATCTAGCTGGAACATATCCACTATGGAAGACAAGCTGGTAAGTGAGAGTGGAAAAAGGAGTGTTGCTTTTGGAAGAGGCAGTATTTGAGCACATTCAGATGATGGACCAGCCAGTATTTGTCCATTCACTATCTGAAAAGAGTGCAGGAAATTCAGAAGCACCATAGACATTTCCCATACAAGCAACCTGTGTACAGATACCGTGGGCTGTCCCGCCTTCTTTATGCTCCTGTGCTGTCTTTTATACTATGTGTGTTGACTGTACCTGCAAATTTCCATAGTATGAGGGAATACAAAAATGTTACTTTTAATTTTTACAGTAAGAACGAATCTGTATTTGTTTAGCAACTTATCAAATCCACGCGTTAGCCCAATTAATTACTTTGAAGTGCCGTCACCATTGTTATGTAGGTAAATTCAGCAGCCAATTGGCACACATCATTGGAATTCTCTACCTCAGATGCTAGTGATTTTTGGGCACTAAGGGAATCAAGGGATATGGGGATAGGGTAGGAAAGTGGAGTGATGTAGAAGTTCAGCCATGATCTTACGGAATAGTGGAGCAGGCTTGAGGAGGCATATGGCCTACTCCTGCTCCTATTTCTTATGTTCTTATGATCATGGTCCCCCAACCTACACACAAAATAAATAATGGGTTAATATGTTTTTGGTTCTGGGAGGAATGTTGGCCAAGAGATCGCTCTTGGGATCTGTTTCAGCCACCTGACCATGCAGACAGGGACTTGGCTTAACATCTCAGCTGAAAGATGACTACCCAGTACTCTCTCAGTAATGCACTGAAGCATCGGTTTAAATGACATGGTCAAGTCCTGCAATGGAGCTTGAATCCACAATCATCTGATTGAGAAGTGAGAGTTCTAGCAACTGAGCCAAGCAGGCACAGTTATAACCGTGTTAGGAAAAGTGCACATTCATCAGGCTGAACTATCTTTCAATCCAAGTAAAATTTATCTAACTGGAGCAAAGTCGAGTGACAATCTATAAACATTAAATCAGAAAAAAACCCGTAAAAATCTGGCACAGCATCACAACATTTATGCAGCTTTCTAAAAAAGCTTAATTTGTTTATTAAATCCAAGGAGAATTTGCTCACTGGCAGAGGCATTGGACTATTGAGTGCAATCATTGCTATGGTAACACTTCCAAAAATATCCTTTTTGTAGTGTCCGCGTATCAATAACACACGGACTGCAGGAGAACGATAATAACAGGTGTTTACTGAACAGAGGGTATGCTGGAACTGAAAGTACAGAAGCCTGTTACGGCTTTATATACAGGTGTGGTCACTGCCGGTACTACAGTATAAAAGCAGTTCTCTCTTAAAGGTACATACACAACAATTCCTCCCCTTTTAGATAAACAGTACATAACATTCATTTAACAATTAAGTAATAACTAATTACAATTACAATTTTCTCTGTACTATATACATCAACTGAAGTAATCATTTATAAATTCAGTCTTTGAGGAGGCTTCCTGATCCTGTCTGGATAGCGCCTTTCTCGAGTATCCTGTTCTTGCGGCGGAGTCGATTCTGGCTCATTGTCATTGGTTGGTTCGTCAGCTTCCAATACCACTGATTCTGAGGTAGACGCAATCTGTACTTCGGGTTCATCACCAGGTGCGCATGCTAGTGGTATGGGTTTGACTTGTTCCTGTGACTCTAGAATCTGGTCAGCATGGCGTCTCACGATGCTCTCTCCAACGTCCACTGTGTACATTAGTGGTCCCTGCTGTGTGCGTATCGTTCCTGGCTGCCATTTTTCTGTTCGGTAGTCACGGGCCAAGACTGGTTGCCCTATCTTGAAGCTCCTGGTTGGCTTCTCATTGATGTGCTGGAATTGCTTATCCTCAACATCTCGTCTTATGTTTGGTTTGAGCAAATCCAGGCGACATCTTAACCTTCGGTTAAAGAACATTATGGCTGGAGCTTGGTTGGTGACTGCATGTGTCGCATTCCGGTAAGCAAACAAGAAATTATCCACCTTGTGTTGTGTTGTAGTGGTATGATGTCGTTATACATCGCCTTTATTGCTTTTTTAAAGGTCTGAACAAACCTCTCAGCCAATCCATTTGTGCCTGGATGATATGGGGCAGATGTGTCATGTTTTACCCCATTATTCCTCAAAAACCTCCGGAAATTCTCGGACACAAACTGTGGTCCATTGTCGGAACAAATCTGTTCTGGCAAGCCATTCCTGGCGAAGATGGTCCGTAGGACTGCAATAGTTTTCTCCGTGGTGGTGGAGGACATTTTGATGACCTCTGGCCATTTCGAATGTGCATCCACGGCGATTAAAAACATTGAGTCCATAAATGGACCAGCAAAATCAATGTGTACCCATTGCCATGGAGATGAGGGCCACTCCCATGGGTGTAGCGGGGCCTGTGGTGGAGCGTTTTGGACTTTCTGGCATCCTGTGCATCTCTTGGTCATATCCTCGATTTCTTTATCGATTCCCGGCCACCACACAAACGCCCTGGCTAGGCTCTTCATTTTTACCCCTCCCAGATGACCCTCATGAAGCTCATTGAGCACTCTATCTCTCAACTTGGGTGGAATTACCACTCGGGATCCACACATCAAGGTCCCCCGGCACACTGACAGCTGTTCTCTCCTTGGCGAGAATGCTGGCAACAGTGAGTCGCCATGTGCTGGCCATCCCTTCACCGTCAAATCATAGACCTGAGAGAGTGTCGGGTCATTTCGGGTTTCCTTCTCTATACTTGAGTTTGTAACAGGTAGACATTCGACTATGGTCGCATGGAATATCTCAACAGGGTCCACTGCAGGTGCTTCCTCCACCATAGGCAACGGTAGGCACGACAGCCCATCAGCATTTCCATGCTGTTTCGTACCCTTGTACTCTATGTCGTATTGATGTGCCCCTAGAAAAAGGGACCATCTTTGCAGCCATTGCGCCGTCATCACCGGAACGCCCTTCTTTGGGTTAAAAATGGAGACCGGGGCTGATGATCAGTCAGTAGGGTGAATTTCTGCCCGTGCAGATAGTGATTGAACTTCTTCACCCCCCACACCAGGCTGAGGGCCTCCCTGTCAATCTGGGCGTAGTTACGCTCGGCTGAGGTTAATGAGCGCGACGCAAAGGCTATTGGCCTCTCTGAACCATCAAGGAATTTGTGTGAGAGCACCGCTCCAATGCCGTAGGAAGACGCATCACATGCCAACCGAATCAGTAGTGTTGGATTGTAGTGGGCCAATACTTCTTTTGAAGTGATTAGGCATTTACATTTCTGAAAGGCACGCTTACACTCATCACTCCATTTCCATGCTACTCCAGCTTGCAGCAGGGCGTTCAGTGGGTGCAGAATTGTAGATAAGTTCGGCAAGAACTTATGTTAGTAGTTCACCAACCCGAGGAACGACCTCAGTTGCGACACATTCTCCGGTGCTGGAGCCTTGACTACTGCCTCAATCTTGTCTGGGAACTTATGTAAACCCTCCTCATCAATCATGTGGCCGCAATACAAGATTTGTTTCCTGAAAAACTCGCATTTGGGGCGGTTGGCTCGTAGCCCATATTCTTGTAATCTAGTGAGCACCTGCTCCAGGTTGGCAAGGTGTTCACTGTCATTTTCGCCCGTAACCAGGATGTCGTCCAAATAACACTGGGTCCCCGGGATCCCTTGCAGGACTTGTTCCATCGCCCTCTGCCAAATAGCCGGAGCTGATGCTACCCTGAATACCAGTCGGATGTACTGGTAAAGACCTTTGTGAGTGTTTATCGTGAGGTATTTCCTAGATGCTTCTTCTACCTCCATTTGTAGATACGCTTGGGCCAGATCAATCTTCGTAAAGCATTTCCCTCCAGATAGTGAGGCAAAAATATCTTCTATCCGTGGAAGTGGATATTGTACTGTGTGCAGGACTGGGTTCACAGTTACCTTAAAGTCCCCACAGATGCGAACCTTCTTCGGCTCCCCAGGCGTGCTGCTCAATGATTTCTTCATTACAGGAATGATGGGTGTGGCCCACTCACTCCAGTCCACCTTGGACAGCACACCCGAACGCTCCAGACTCTCCAGCTCTGCTTCGACGGCTGGGTGGATCGCGGACGGTACCGGTCTGGCCTTAAAAAATTTTGGGTTTGCGTTATCTTCAATTTTTATCATTGCCGTTACTCTTTTTAGAGTCCCAAGTCCTTGTTGGAACACCTCTTTCGCGTCAGTTAGAATTTTTGACAGTCGTCCAGGTGTGACGTCGTCATCCTTTTTGTCAGCCACAGTTAGTGCCTGAATGGAATGCCAATCCAATTGTATTTTTTGGATCCATTCACGTCCCAATAATGGTGGTCCTCCATCTTGTAGTATATATAGATACAGTTTCTGTGTTTCCTTGCTGTTGTATTTAACGGGCACCCTTATTTTTCCTCTGGGGTAGACTGTTTGCCCCGTATATGTCTTCAATACAATGGACGTGTCCTTCAAGGGTATGTGTGAGAACAGCCGCTCATAGTCTCGTCGATTCATGACAGTTAGGGCTGATCCTGTGTCCAATTCCATCTTTACTTGGGACCCTGCTATCATGAGGGTGACCCAAATGGTTCGGTGATCCTCCTTTGCGATCACGTTGTGTAACTTTAGACAACTTAGTCTCCTGCTCCCGGAGTCATTATCACTCTCCTGATCTTCTGAACTACTGTCTGTCATTTTTTTTACTTTCTTATACTTTTCCTTTGTAGTTCTTTTAGTGTTGGTTTTCTTTCCTGACCTGCAGACTCTTGCTATGTGTCCCTCTTTTCCACATTGCCTGCATACTTTGTCCTTAAACCAGCAGTCCTTCTGGTCATGGGTTGTTCTGCCGCAGCGATAGCACTTTTCTGCTCCATATGCCATTTCGTTGGTGCTATATTCTTGCGGTTTCTGTTGTATTTCCGCAGCTCCCCGTGCTGCTGCTTCGTAGGATACTGCCACGCTGAAAGCCTTTTCTAGTGTCAGGTCCTTTTCCGAAAGTAGTCGTTTCTGGGTTCCTTCACTCTGGAGCCCGCAGACAAACTTATCCCTTAAGGTGTCTGCCAGTCCTGCTCCGAACTGGCAGTGCTTCGATAACTTGCGTAGTTCCGTAAGATAGTCAGCATTGCTCTCATCTTTGTGCTGGTTTCTTTTATGGAACTTGAATCTTTCTGCTATCAGCAGCGGTGTAGGGTTTAGATGTTCCTGTAAGATATTGACAATCTCTTCAAAGCTTTTCTCCATTGGTTTAGCTGGGGTAATTAAATTCCGCAATAGGCCGTACGTTCTCGCGCCCATCAAATTTAATATTACCGACGCCTTCTTTCCATCAGCCACCTCATTTGCCTTGCAGTACACTTCAATTCTTTCCACATACGTGGTCCAGTCTTCTATTTCATTGTCGAAAGCAGTGATACTGCCACTCTTCGGCATCTTGGGTGGTTTAAAATGGCACCTCCCGCACTTTTCCTTCTTCCCCAATGGATTAAAATGGCGCCTCCCGCGCTTTTCCTTCTTCCCCTTGCTGCCAATGCTGCTCCTAGCGTTCTAAATAGTAATGGCGGTGCCCCGCAGCTTCGGCGCATCTCTCTTTTGTTAGTTAAATTCCTTAGTTTTATTCTTCTTCGACGCTGTCCACTGCGCGTCTCTTTTCCTTCCCCTCATTTTATTTTCTCTAACGCTGCCCGGCTCTTGAGCACCGACCGCGCCCTGTGCACTCCACCCTCTCTCTCTTTTCCTTCCCGATGACGCTGCACAGCCCCTTTGCAGAGCCGCCCGATCGAGCTCAAGCCCACCGCAGTCCGGAAGGGTCAGCGCACTACCTGCTACCAGCACGATTTGCTGGAACACCTTGACTGGGGAGCCAAGCCCAGCTCTCCACAGCCTCCCCTGCGATTCTCTGAACTCCGATGGATCACTGGGCGGTTGCCCGCGGTCGACGCCCTTTGCTCTGACTTCGACCTCCAAGAAGCTTCTTTTCAGGGATGGATCCCCGTGAGGTGATGCAGTACTGCCGGGGAGTTCGAACCTGCTCGTCGCCAGTGTAGTGTTCGCGTATCAATAACACACGGACTGCAGGAGAACGATAATAACAGGTGTTTACTGAACAGAGGGTATGCTGGAGCTGAAAGTACAGAAGCCTGCTACGGCTTTATATACAGGTGTGGTCACTGCCGGTACTACAGTATAAAAGCAGTTCTCTCTTAAAGGTACATACACAACACTTTTGCTTCAGGTAGCAATTGTTTCTTCTTAGTTTAAGCTCATCCTGAGGAATTTAATTTAAATAAAGTAAAACATAGAACACAATCCGAACATCAGAACAGACGTGGCCTTACATCACTGTCTGTCTGGATTATTAATAATACCAGTTCACCCGTATTACAACAGAGCCTGGGAGACGTGCATTTTTGTACGTTTAAACCAAAAGGGGTGAAATGAATTGATGTCAAACTGTATGCCATGAGAACTAGGACGACTTTCCTATTGGTCTCTCAACGCTAGCGGTTAGCTCACTCGCAGCTTATGAAAAATCCTTTTTAAGACTTTGTTACTGAGTTAGTTTACATTTCTAACTATGTGACGGACTGTGACTCTAACTGTGAAAATAAGTGGATACATTTTAATACTGGGTTCTAGAGTGGGGAGGTGGGGGGGTGAGGGGGGTAATAAAATGCCATCTTCATTGCCCCTGGCACAGACTTAAATTGAATCTATTCTTATATCATGGAGGAGGATGTGCATCCAAATTCCCAATACACATTCCCATCACATGGAGCTCTCCATTGGGAGCACCGGTGATGACAATTTACCTCATGATCTTTACTTCAGTTAGGAGTTCGGCAGTCCAGAGAAGGCTGCCAAATGCAAAACAGAAGCAGAAGTATGACTCTGTTACTGGTAAGACCACCATACCAAATAGTTTTATATTTTTAAGAAAAACCTGAAGTCCAAAATGAGTCACAGAGCGAGAAGTACATATAAGTTCTGTCACGTATTGTTAAAGCATAGTTTTGAGGGCTATAAGGTAATGGTAGCATAGTGGTTATGTTAGTGGACTAGTAATCCAGAGGCCTAGATTTAATGATCTAGGGACATGAGTTCTAAATCCCACCATGACAGCCAGGGAATTTAAATACAGTTAATAAATAAAACTGGAATTTAAAAAAGCTAGTATTAGTAATAGAGACCATGTAACTAGGGAAGGAAATCTACTATCCTTACCCAGTCTGGCCTATATATGACTCCAGACCCACAGCAATGTGGTTGACTCTTAACAGCTCTCTGAAATGGCCCAGCAAGCCACTCAGTTAAGGGCAATTAGGAATGGATAATAAATGCTGGCCTTGCCAGCATACCCACATCCAATGAATAAAAAACTATAGCTGCCCTTAATTTTTAACATCATTTAAGAGGTTAACAGTATAATGTACAAGCAACACTGCAGACAGGAGACCTGAACAAAGAGACATAGTCATCAGGTAAACAGTTTTTTCTGGGGGTGGAAGAGAACCCTGCCTTATTTTGTGACCTCTCATGCAATGGCCCAATAATATGTCCCATTGTGATTTGCATTATTGTGTTGTGTGTTTGTAAACACATTGTTAGAAGTTTACTCATCGCTTTTTCATGGGTATTTTGCTCCTTTGAAGCACCTCTCTAACAATGATGATTCATGTACACAAGTCAGATGTGACTTCGTTTATGGCACAAGGTAAAAATTTACCTTTGTTCGTTACAAAGACAATCTTTATCTTGCATGTTTGTGTCATGTGTTTTGAGCATGCGTCACCACTTGAATCTGAGCCTTCTGAATACAGGAGCATTAGGAGCAGGAGTAGGCCATTCAGCCCCTCGAGCCTGCTCTGCCATTCAATTAGATAACGGCTGATCTGCACCTCAACTCCATTTACCCACCTTTGCTTCAAATCTCTTGATACACTTACCTAACAAAAATATATCGACTTCAATCTTGAAAGCTCTTGTTGTCCTAGCATTCAAAGCCTTTGGGGGAAGAGAGTTCCAGATTTCTACTACCCTCTGTAGGAAAAAGCCTTCAATGGAAATAAAAATCAAGAAGATGTAAAACGGACTGCTAATCGATGTTCCCTGTCATTTTTTTTTCCGTGCAAGGGCCCTTTAACTGGCTGCGCAGCCCATTCAAATTTTTACGCATGTGCGGTTATTCCCATTGAAAAGCCGGTGAGCGGCCTGCACGGGACCTCCAGACCGCACAGCTTAGCGGGAACATTGCTGCCAACTCGCTAACACCTGTTTTACGCTATCGCACAAAGTCAAGATCTAGCCCCAGAACTGAAATAACAATAATTGGATTTGAATGTGTATCATTTTAAACAGATTTTACATTTAAAATTTCAAACATAAACCTACAAGTCACTGCTTGCAATATTATTGTATGAAAAATATTGGGGGCAATTTTGACTTTGGCCGACAGTGTAAAATGGGCGATATCGATTTAGCCGCCCGTTATACATTTCTCCCGATTAAAATCAGGAGAGATGTATAATGAGTGGCTGAATCGATGTTGCCCGTTTTACACTATCACTCAAAGAGAAAACTACCCCCAGCATGTTTGAAAGGTATTCCTTTGTCCACTATTTTAAACAAGTTAATGCCGCCACCAAAGTAATGGGCAAACGGAGGTTAAGCAAATGTTTTAAATGCTCCAAAGCGTGGCCAACAGTAATTTCCTTAGCAACTTAAACTTTAACCAAATAATGAATTTGTTGATGTATGAAAACTTGTAAAAGTGTTGATTTTTGTGAAAAACACTTTGAGCTGGATTTTAGTACCCAAAAACGGGTGGTTTGGAGTTGGGTCAGAGGTTATCTCAACCCCGAATCCAACCCGCCTCCAACCCGCCCCCTTGCGGGTTTAATGGAGGCGGGACAAGGGGCAGGCAGCCAACCACTCCCAGGAGGCGAGTTGGCAATTTAAATATTTTAATGAGGCTGACAGCCTCTGATTTAACCTACTTTACAGATTTAACTGTAGCTGGCTAGGTTTCCCGGGCCTCCAGAAACCCGGCAGCTGAAGGGAGGTGAGGACAGCTTCGGGGAGAAGGTAAGTGCCTTCACAGCACTGCTTATGGGCCAGGAGGAGCTGGAGTGCTTCTCCCCGGTCTCCCAAGCTACCCCGCCATCAGGCCCTCCCCTCATACAAAGACCCCCGGGGTTGGGGATCGGACAACCCTGGGATTGGAACCCCCCCTCCCCAGATCCTGGATCAGAAACTCGGGATCAGACATCCCTCCCCTCCCCACCACTGGGGTCATGGATCGGACCTACTGGGTCCTGCGGCCTGCTCCAGAGTCCTTCCCGTCTGACTGGAAGCCAAGCCTGTCAATCAGGCTGACCTCTGGGCGGGGAACCTGTCAAAGACAAAAGGCGGACGCTGTGGAATTAAAACTCCACAGCATGCGGGAGAACCGGACTTCTGGGTTTCCTGTCCAAAACTCCGCCCCCCCACCCCGCTTACATAACCCGCCCCTATTAATATCCAGGCCTTTGGCTGTATATATTTATAAAGCTAATGTTATTTTAATTTTTATTCATAAAGTGCTTTAGAGCAAAGAAGGTTAAGGGGAGATTTGATCGAGGTGTTCAAAATCATGAAAGGTTTTGATAGAATAAATAAGGAGAGACTATTTCCAATGGCAGAAAGGTTGGTAACCAAAGGACACAGATTTAAGGTGATTGGCAAAAGAACCAGAGATGACATGAGGAAACATTTTTTTATGCAGTGATTTGTTATGATGTACAATGCACTGCCTGAAAGGGTGGTGGAAGCAGATTCAATAGTAACTTTCAAAAGGGAATTGGATATATCTTGAAGTGAAACAATTTGCAGGGCTATGGGGAAGGAGCAGGGGCTTGGAACTAATTGGATAGCTCTTTCAAAGAGCCGGCACTGGTTCGATGGGCCGAATGGCCTCATCCTGTGCTGTATCATTCTATGATTCTATAAGAACTATATTGAGGCTACCGTCTAAAATGGTCAGATCTGTCCTTTAGGTGACACCTTAAACCAAAGTCCCATGCGTTTGTTCCAATGGCTCAGGTGTATGTTAAAGATCCCACAGAACTATTCAAAGAAACACAGGGAGTTCACCGAATGTCCTGCTGACATTTTTCCCTCAACCGATACCAGCAAAAGCAGATGAATTGACCTTTCATCTTAGCGCTGATTGTGAGAGCTTGCTGGCGCCGGCTGCCTCAAGGCAAACCAATCATGAAGCGGGTGCCTCAAACAGACGTTCGGCCCCTTATTTGCATATCCAAACAGCTTAACGCCTGTTTCAGATGTGGAACTTGGATGAAGACTAGAAAACTAGCAACATTTTGTGTATAAACAGCACGCGGAACAGAGTTACCACCGATTCCCGTCCATCCCAATATTCTGATGGCCTTGATCCTAGCGGCCTGAGAAAGGCAGGAGTCGCAAGCGTATGTGTTAGTCAGGGTCAGACAATGCAGTTAGAACTGTCCAGGCCACTTACATTTCTGCCCACATTGCTATCGCCCCTTTCTGCTGCCACCCACCAACCACAGGCGGTATGAGGTGGGAGGTGGCCTTTGTCAGCATAAATTAAAGGGATCACCAGCTGCAGCCACATCTTTTATGCCAGTCACTTGCGGGTTTCGGACCTTACAGGAAGAACTTGCATTTATATAGCGCCTTTCACGACTTCAAGATGTCCCAAAGCACTTTACAGCCAATGAAGGACATTTGAAGTGTAATCACTGTAGTAATGTAAGCTCTCTGTGGCTAGCAGAACCAGTACATGAAACGCTAGTCATTCTTAGATCTCCTCCTCCAAACTTCTCTTTGAACGTCTCTTAAAACAGAAACACCCTTCTGCTTCACTGACATCCATCATAATAAAACATGCCACGCTATTCAAATTGAATGTACTTGCTGCCGTGGGTTCTGTAAAAATGTTTCACCTGTTGCTCTGCAGTGCTGCTATTTTTCACTTGCAATGTTTCGATCCCTCCCCTTTAAGGCATTGCTGGAGCCCCTTCACATTCATCCATTATGCCCGATCTCCCACCTCCAGGTCAGTGAGCTGCCCACTGGGGACCATGTTTCACGTTGGCAGCTCATCGGCTGCATTATAATAAGGACTCCGAACTGAAATTGACCAGGGCCCTCACTGGGGTGTCTGGGGCAGCTAACCATTATTAGGCAGCATTCTGCTTAAAGCGCATTTTAAGGCAGCTCACATCTGGCTCCTGTGGTGTATGTAACCTGTTCCACCTTAAGAGAACTTAAGCCTGGTCCACCTTAAGAAAGGTACTACTTTCTTTGGCTGCTGTATACGTAATACCGGTGGTGACCACACCGGCATATAAGCACAGTGTAATAATATTGTATTCAGTATAGTCCGACCTCCAACCAGTAAAGACCTGTTGAATTTACTCTTGTGGTCTGTGTAGTAATTCTCACTATAACACACAGACTTAACAGTGGTGACGAGTCCGATTCTTACCCTGCTGCAGTAATTTCCACGGCGACTTCGTCCACAGACAGGACGTCGAAGAGAGGTTTCCACCCTCATCACCTACGGGAAGACACGTCGAGCGGCAGGCATCGAGCAACCGGAGTGCAGAAGACATCCTGACCTCGAAGCCTCCATCAGCGACTGTCAGCTTCTTCTACTACCTCGTGGTGGGTAAGCCGGGCAGCGACGCGACAGAAAGTCAACCGCGTTGGCTGTACAGACGGGGCTGGGAAGACGGAGGAATAAGGGCGGTGAGGTCAATTGCGACCAGAGATAAGGGCCGGGCCGCTTTCGAGCGAGAGGCGCAGCGCGGGGCATCGATCGCGACCGGAGATAAGGGCCGCATTCGGGCTAAAGGCGCAGCGTCTGGGGAAACTGAAGGCGCGAGAGCCGCGGTGAAGCGGAGACAGCGTCGGGGGACGGGTGAAGACCGCCAAGCGCGGGAAAACCGCCATTTTGTGGACGGAGGACGACGGCAAGAGCGGGAAGCCGCCATCTTAGATAACATTAAAAATACGATAAATTGCTACGATGCCTAAACATGGGAACATTAATGCCTTTGACAGTGATATAGAAGACTGGGCTATGTATGTAGAACGCATACAAAACTATTGTAAGGCAAATAAAATTCCTGAGACAGATAAAGCACTAACATTACTAAACTTAATGGGTGCGAAGACATACGGGCAATTGAAACACCTGTTATCACCAGATGAACCGGCGGATAAGACGTTCGAACAGATTGTTACTGTCCTAAAAAATCATCTTAGCCCCACGCCGCTGATGCTAGCGGAACGATTTAAATTTTACGATAGAAGACAGCGGCAAAATGAAAGCAATGCTGAATATTTGATGGAATTACGTAAGCTAGCAAAATATTGTCAGTTTGGAACGGGACTGACAGAGGCACTTCGAGATAGATTTGTGTGTGGTTTATTTAAACAGGATACACAAAGGCGACTGCTCGAGGAGAATGAGCTGTCTCTCGAGAAGGCGGTCACTATGGCAGCAGCACACGAGGCCGCAGCGAGAGGCACGGCAGTAATGCAGCTACGGCCACCGGAACTCGGTACAAACAAATTGGGTTTGAGTTCTGTCAAATGTTATCGTTGTGGAAAGACAACGCACGATCAGAACCAGTGTTGGTTTAAAAACCAAGAATGCAGAACGTGTGGCAGGTTTGGCCACATAGCTAAAGTATGCCGGTCAGGAAAGAAGACCAGCAATAAAAAGTCACCGCAAGGAAAACATGCAAAGGTACACAAGGTGACAAAGAACAGTTTGACTGAACAGAAGTCAGATTCAGACACTAGCAGTAATGAACTGGATAGCTTAAGAATACACAACGTTGGTAAGGATACAGACCTCCAGACAATTTGGGTCACTCTTAAGATAGCAGGAGTCCAAGTAAAAATGGAATGGGACACTGGATCGGCATTGACGGTCATGAATAAGAAAGATTACAGAAGGTTATTCCAACATATTCCCTTACAGGATACGGAGATTATATTGAAAACGTACACGGGGCAAAAAGTGTACCCCATCGGAAAAATAGAGGTAGAAGTGGTCCACAAGGGCAAAGGAAGCCAAGTAATGGACTTATATGTGCTACCTGAAGGAGGTCCACCACTACTAGGACGGGAGTGGATTAGGAAAATGAATATGGACTGGCACTCCTTGAAAGCACTAACGGTAGATTCTGGGGAAACAGCTGTCAAACCTAAACGATTGTCCAGAATATTGGATGAGGCTAAAGAGATGTTCCAGCTGGGATTGGGACCGCTGAGAGGAATTACGGCAAACATCAATATTGATGAACATGCACAACCAAAATTTTTTAAAGCCAGACCGGTACCCTATGCAATACGACCTGTGGTTGAAGCGGAGCTGGAAGCACTAGAACGTTCAGGGGTACTGTCTAAAGTAGATTGGAGTGAGTGGGCTACGCCCATTGTTCCCGTTATGAAACGTCCTGCGAACAATAAGCCAGGAGATCCAGGGAAGGTTCGCATCTGTGGAGATTTCAAGATCACCGTTAATCCGGTGCTTCACACGGTGCAGTATCCGCTTCCACGGATTGAGGATATTTTCGCTTCACTGTCTGGCGGGAAACACTTCACCAAGATAGACCTGGCGCAGGCGTACTTGCAGATGGAGGTTGAAGAAGAGTCACGCCAATACCTCACGATCAACACGCATCGAGAGTTGTACCGGTACAATAGGCTGGTTTTTGGTGTGGCATCGGCTCCAGCAATTTGGCAGAGGGCCATGGAGCAGGTATTACAGGGAATTCCAGGCACACAATGTTACCTGGACGACATTCTGATCACAGGTGATGGTGATGAACAGCATCTTGCTAACTTGGAACTGGTGCTCAACAGACTGAAAGAGTATGGACTTAGAGTAAATCGGCAGAAATGTGAGTTCTTCCAGAAGCGGATCTCGTACTGTGGTCATGTCATTGACCGGGAGGGGCTTCATAAGTCTCCTGACAAGATAGCGGCAGTTGTAAAGGCTCCCGCTCCGGAGAATGTCTCTCAGTTGAGGTCGTTTCTAGGATTAATTAACTACTACCATAAATTTCTGCCAAATCTATCCACGGTGCTGCATCCGTTGAACGCTCTTTTACAGAAAGGGGTACCATGGGACTGGGGCGAAAACTGTAAGAAGGCATTTTGCAAAAGCAAAGAATTGATCACCTCAGAGGAAGTGTTGGCTCACTTCAACCCGGCACTGCCTATTCGGTTGGCTTGTGATGCTTCTCCATATGGTATTGGGGCAGTACTCTCACATAAATTGCCAAATGGCACGGAAAGGCCAGTCGCGTTTGCATCCAGATCATTGACCTCCGCTGAGCGCAACTATGCGCAGATCGATAGGGAGGCCCTTAGCCTTGTATGGGGAGTGAAGAAGTTTTATCATTACCTACAGGGCCAAAAATTCACACTTCTGACAGACCATCAACCGTTGGTGTCCATTTTTAACCCTAAGAAGGGTGTTTCGGTGATGACAGCACAGCGTCACCAGAGATGGTCTCTTTTCTTAGGGGCACATCAATATCAGATAGAATTCAAAGGTACGAAACAGCATGGCAATGCTGATGGCCTGTCGCGCCTGCCACTACCTGAAGATGAAGACACGACGGAAGTTGACCCTGTTGAGTTATTTCATTCGACCATTATCGAGTGTTTACCTGTCACCAACGCAAGTATTGAAAGAGAAACCAGGAACGGCCCGACACTGTCCAGAGTCTACGAGGTGACAGTGAAAGGATGGCCAACACGGGGTGATCCTCTGTTACCGGCATTCTCGGCAAGGCGAGACCAGCTGTCCGTCTGCCATGGTACTTTGATGTACGGGACAAGAGTGATTATTCCTCCCAAGTTAAGGGAAAGAGTTTTAAAAGAACTACATGAAGGTCATCTGGGGGGAGTTAAAATGAAAAGTCTTGCTAGGGCTTAGGTATGGTGGCCGGGTATTGACCAACAGATTGAGGAGTTAACGAAAAGCTGCGCTGGGTGTCAAAAAGTGCAAAATGCACCTCCGATAGCACCGCTACACCCATGGGAATGGCCTTCAGCCCCATGGCAACGCGTACACATTGACTTTGCTGGTCCATTCATGGACTCCATGTTCCTAATCGCGGTGGACGCACATTCCAAATGGCCAGAAGTCATCAAGATGAATACCACTACTTCAGAAAAGACAATTGCGGTGTTAAGAACAATATTCGCAAGGAACGGATTGCCAGAACAGATCTGTTCGGACAACGGACCACAGTTTGTATCGGAAGAATTCCAACAATTCTTAAAGAAGAATGGAGTTAAACATTATACCTCTGCCCCATATCATCCGGCGACAAACGGGTTGGCTGAAAGATTTGTCCAGACATTCAAAAAGGCTATTAAGGCCATGAATGATGATCAGATTCCGCTGCAACACAAGGTCGATAAGTTCCTGATGTCATATAGAAACGCCGATCATGCCGTGACTAACCAAAGTCCTGCTATGATGTTTTATAACAGGAGGTTGCGGTCCAAGCTGGACTTGTTAAAACCAAATGTGCGGAGGGAAGTGGAAAACAAACAGTTTCGGCATATTAACAGCAAGACCACTCGAACTTTCGACGTAGGACAACCAGTGATGGCAAGGGGCTATGAAAACGACAAATGGCAGTCCGGAACAATCCGGGCCAGACAAGGACCTCTGATGTACACCGTAGATATTGGTCATAATGTGATAAGGCGTCATGCGGATCAACTGGTAGAGTCGAGAGCAAGGGTCGAACCCATGGTTGTGACAGAGACAGCTGTGGAAGACGTTCATGAACCTAAAGCATCTACCTTGGCCGAGAATGTATTTGATGATGATGACACCCAATACATTGGCAACCAACTAGAGGAGGCACCTCAACAACAAGAATCAGAGACCACTGAAAGGCGTTATCCAAGCCGAATCAGAAAGCCTCCTGAGAGACTGAACCTTTGAACTGTTATACCTGAAGTTATATATGTATATATGTTATGTTTATTTGGGGATATGACTGTTAAGCTAAAAAGGGAGGATTGTGGTGTATGTAACCTGTTCCACCTTAAGAGAACTTAAGCCTGGTCCACCTTAAGAAAGGTACTACTTTCTTTGGCTGCTGTATACGTAATACCGGTGGTGACCACACCGGTATATAAGCACAGTGTAATAATATTGTATTCAGTATAGTCCGACCTCCAACCAGTAAAGACCTGTTGAATTTACTCTTGTGGTCTGTGTAGTAATTCTCATTATAACACACAGGCTTAACAGCTGCTATTAGTTGGGGAAATTACCCTAGAATCCTGAACTGTGGCAGCATCATAATATATTAGAGAGAGAAAAAGTTTATTATTGGACAATTTCTTTTGCGCGTAAGAACATAAGAACATAAGAAATAGGAGTAGGCCATATGGCCCCTCGAGCCTGCTCCGCCATTCAATAAGATCATGGCTGATCTTCGACCTCAACTCCACTTTCCCATCCGATCTCCATATCCCTTGATTCCCCTAGAGTCCAAAAATCTATCTATCTCAGCCTTGAATATACTCAAGTCTCAGCATCCACAGCCCTCTGGGGCAGAGAATTCCAAAGATTCACAACCCTCTGAGTGAAGAAATTCCTCCTCATCTCGGTTTTAAATGGCCGACCCCTTATCCCGAGACTATGCCCCCTAGTTCTAGACACTCCAGCCAGGGGAAACAACCTCTCAGCATCTACCCTGTCAATCCCCTTCAGAATTTTGTATGTTTCAATGAGGTCACCTCTCATTCTTCTAAACTCCAGAGAGTATAGGCTCATTCTACACAATCTCTCATCATAGGACAGTCCTCTCATCCCAGGAATCAATCTAGTGAACCTTGGTTGCACTGCCTCCAAGACAAGTATATCCTTCCTTAGATAAGGAGACCAAAACTGTGCACAGTACACCAGGTGTGGTCTCACCAAGACCCTGTACAATTGTAGCAAGACTTCCTTACTCTTATACTCCAACCGCCTTGCAATAAAGGCCAACATGCCATTTGCCTTCCTCATTGCTTGCTGTACCTGTATGCTAACTTTCTGTGTTTCTTGCACGAAGACGCCCAAATCTCTCCGAACACCAACATTTGAAAGTTTCTCACCATTTAAAAAATATTCTGTTTTCTATTCTTCCTACCAAAGTGAATAACCTCACATTTCCCTACATTATACTCCATCTGCCACCTTACTACCCACTCACTTAACCTGTCTATATCCCTTTGCAGACTTTTTGTGCTGATTTTTCATTGAGGAGTCGGGTAGGAGGCGGGACTACAACTTTTGGGGTTGTAGTCCCGCCTCCATCGAGTTCTAGCCAACACACGCAATTTTGACTTGATTGACCTTGTTGAGCCCGCCCAGCGGGCTTAGCAGGCCAATTAGAGGCCACCCGGCAACAGGTGACGTCACAGATTGATATTTCATCTGTCAAGACCTTTTGACAGATGAAATATCAGCATTTCACAGCTGTTTGAAGCTGTCAAACACTGACAATCTGTATTCTAAGTTAATTCCTTCCTCTCAGGATGATTTAGAGATCTCCTGGAACAGAAAGCTGAATGCTACAATTTTTGACAGCTCGCAGCCATTCTGCGCCGGTGAGATGAGGGACTCCCGAGACCTGAAGGAAGGAAGGCTGTAAAGGTAAGTAAAGGTATGTAAAACTTATTTAAACACTTTACACACACCAAACACACTTACCTTTGCAGTCATGCACCCATCACTCACCTGAACACCGGACATCTCGACCCCTCCAAGCCCTTCATCCTGACGGCCCGCCTCCTCTAACTTGGCGTGGTTTGGAGCCGTCGGGAATCCCACACTTCAACATTAAAAATGGTGAGGGCAGTAAGGTGGGCGTTAGGAGTGTGCATGGAAGTATGCAGAGTGTGCAGATCGTGACATCAATCAGCGTGCAACGCTGGAGCTAACACCCTGTGTTAACTTTGCAAAGCTGAAGATGCGTTCAGCATCAGCAAGGACCCTCTACCAGAGATATTTAAAGGGATCAGCAACCACTCTAAGGTTAGTTGCTGATTGATTTCTACTGGCTCTGTAGAACTGTTTGGAGCATTTTAGAGTTGTTTGAAGTTGGTGAGGTGACAGGGAGTTGTGCTGCAAGTGGAGAAGGCCTTGGTTCTGAATTCAGTTAATTGGCACTAATCCCCTTCCCGCCTCGGGGAGGCGGGTCCCAGTGCAGGGCGGTTACCCGCCTCCTTTTAAACTGGCATGGAGGCGGGTTGGGGGCGGGATGGGTTCGGGACCCCCGATTTCGGGATTTTAACCCCCCATACGCCTCCAATCCCGCCTCCACGGCCCAATGAAAATCCTGCCCTTTGTGTTCTCCTCACAGCTTACTGTCCCACCTAGCTTTGCATCATCAGCAAACTTGGGTACATTACACTCAGTCCCTTCAACTAGGTCATTAATATAGATTGTAAATAGCTGAGGCCCTAACACTGATTCTTGCAGCACCCCACTAGTTACTAGTAAGGTTAGAGAGTCTGAGGTTAAATATGCCCTTAGAAGACTAAGGGCTAGAACTCTGGCTCCGTAGTGGTGGATTTTTTGGCGCTATGAGTGCCATTTTGTGACAAAAATGGTGTCCGCGCCACGCGCGCATTCTTCTGGTGCGGGCCGCAGCGGACACCATCTTGGTGAGGGCAGTAAGGTGGGCGTTAGGAGTGTGCATGGAAGTATGCAGAGTGCGCAGATCGTGACGTCAATCAGCGTGCAACGCTGGAGCTAACACCCTGTGTCAACTTTGCAAAGCTGAACATGCGTTCAGCATCAGCAAGGACCCTCTACCAGAGATATTTAAAGGGATCAGCAACCACTCTAAGGTTAGTTGCTGATTGATTTCTACTGGCTCTGTAGAACTGTTTGGAGCATTTTAGAGTTGTTTGAAGTTGGTGAGGTGACAGGGAGTTGTGCTGCAAGTGGAGAAGGCCTTGGTTCTGAATTCAAGGGCTCTGGTCAGACCACTTGCCCCTAGTCATGGCCTGGGTGCTCTAGTTATCATCCCCCTTGGCCTGCAGCATGACAGGGAGATGGAGCAGAGGCAGCGAAGAAGAGGACAAGCTGCTTGCATAGGGAGGAGGAGGAGATAGAGAAGGGTTCTCAGCGGGATGCCTTACCCACCTAGGGTCTTCCGAGACCAATTCTCTTACCTCAGCCTGAGCCAGGAGCAGTGTGTGAGGCGTCTGTTCTTTTCAAAAGAGGTGCTCAGAGAACTCTGCCACCTCTTGCAACCAGACCTGCAGCCGCACACCATGGCAAGGACAGCACTACCAATGGTCGTGAAGGTGACCATGGCCCTGAATTTTTTTGCGTCAGAATCCTTCCAGGCTGGAGCAGGCAACATGTGTAACATCTCACAGTTCGTCGTCCACTGCTGCATAAGAGAGGTGACAGACGCTCTTGATGCCAGGAGAGGGGTCTTCATTGTCTTCTCACTGAAGCAGGCGGAGCGTGCACGTGGCTTTGCCAGGACAGCGGGTTCCCCATGGTGCAGTGCACCATTGACTGTATGCACGTGAGATGTACCGCAACCGTGAAGGTTTCCACTTGCTAAATGTGCAGTTGGTGTGTGACCATGCTCAGCGTATCATGATGATGAATGCCTGGTATCCTGGCAGCAGTCATGATGCTTTTACGCTGCCCCAGTCCGCTGTTCCTTCAGTCTTTGAGCCACCACGCCAAATCAGAGGCTGGCTGCTGGGCGACAAGGGCTATCCCTTGACCACCTGGCTCATGACACCGCTCCGCAACCCAGTCACATGTGACCATCAAGCATCCAATGAGAGCCATGCTGCCACATGAAACATCATAGAGTAGGCCACTGGGGTGCAGAAACAATGCTTTCCGCTGCCTGGACCACGCTGGATGAGCCCTGCAGTACTCACAGAGCATGTCTCAAGATTCGTTGTGGTCTGCTGCATGCTCCACAACCTCGCCATCATGAGGGCACTGCCCTTGCCACCAGGCATACGGTGACCAGCTGAGGAGGAGGAGGAGGAAGAGGAAGAGGAATAAGCGGAAGAGGAGGAAGCGGAAGGGAGGGTGCAACCCAGACAGCCCTTTTCTGTCCGGGCTTTCCGTGATTGACTCATCCAACTGCGGTTCCAGTGAACGCAACCTCAATTCCACATTCACCAATAGCCCCACACCTTACCATCCCTCTGATACAAACCATCACAGCGTCCTCTAGACCACAACGCTGAAATGAAAGCCACCACAAAACAAACATTCCAAATCAACATCAGTGCAACCAATATTATGTAACAAAGTCAACTAATCACCCTTGTGCATTCCCTTAGTGTCTGTTTTCCGTGTGCCTTTGCCTGTCCTAGTGCTCCTACGAAGTGCTACCCCAGTGGCTGCATCATGGCTGGTGGAAGGCTGCTGACTTTGAGTGGGGGAGACTGCAGATGGCTTTGCAGCACAACCTCGAGCAGCTGTGGGCCTAGAAGGCCATGCTTTCGACTGCACCACCTCGGCCTGGGCGACAGCAGTCTGGGCTGGCTGGCTGACAGGCACCAGCAAAGAGTGGCAGTGATGGAAGGACGAATGCTGTCATCCTGAGAGAGGGCGGCAGGTTCTTGCTCCACAATGCGACTGCCACACCCCCGGGGCGGCGCCTCAGCAATCCTAGTATTCTGTTGGAGGACAGATTGCTGGACTGCTGCGACACCCTGCAAGCCCCTTTCCACACTGGTAAATGCAGCCACGATGGTAGCTGTTTGAGCTTGCGTGGCAGCAAGCTGAACCTGCATGAGATCAGTCTGAGCTTGCATGACAGAAGTTTGAGCTTCCACTGCAGCACTCAGACTTTGGGTCACTTCCGCCTGTGCTACAGTGGAAGCTGAGACATCGGCCATCAGACTCTGAATCAGGGTTGGGTCCACAAGTGCAGTAATGGAGCTGGCCATCAATTTCATGCTGTAAATCATGGGCTCCAAGCTCCATGCAAAGCCCTGTGCAAGGTTGGTCCTGGATACCTCCATTCTCCTTGACTTTGCACCCAGGCTTTCTGGCAGGCCTGCCAATGCACCAAGCATTTCAGTGTGCATACCCATCAGCCTTCTTCTGTAGGCCACCCCAACGCAGTCCTCATCTGAGGCCTCTGCAGCAGAACTCGTGTGCGACCTTGCCCTCCGGGGAGCTGGCACCTGCGCTACCCTTTCCCTCTGCCCTGGCTGCAGGCCACTTGTGCCCGGTGTCTCACCACGTGCAGATCCCACGTCTAACCTATCCTCTAAAGTACGCGGAGTGTCAGTATCTGAGCTAGTGGCTGCGAGTGTGAAATCGAGTGATGGTGTGTCTTCATGATCACTTTCTTCCTACTCCTCCACCAGTGCCTGGCCAGGTGGCAGTTTTTGGCTATCTGAAAGGAGAAAGGCACAAGAGTAAGCTTGTGGTGATAGGAGGTGGGGGTGGGGGAGCAAGAGGTGCATGCTTACACCATCTGCAGCTTGTAAGTCAAAAGAGATAATGGGATGAGGGGGAAGTGGGATGTGAGAGGGAGGATTAGGTATGAGAATACTGTCATCTCGGATAGCATCAGCCCCGCCACTGGCCATGGGCTCAGAAATGGCCCTCCCAATAATGGCCAGCACCGTCTCCTCCATCGGGGTCAGGTTATGCAGGCGTGCCTGTTGGCTGCCGGTTAGGTCCTGCTGGCGCCGGTTGTGAGCCACCTTGTCCTGCAGGAGAAAGGGAAGTGTGTCAGTGAGTGTGGTGCAATGTGTTTGGGTGATATGCCTGTCATGGTTGAATAGCTGACAGTGTTTGCATTTGAAGATGAATTCACTGAACTTGACCATTCATTTGAGGTCATTAAATATCTTCCTGCACTGTGTTCAGATCTTCCGGGCTATACTGAAGGCATTCACCACAACCATTATCTGCTCCCATTGGAATTTATGGAAACAAGGCCTGCCCCTCATGTTCACCTCCTGCACCAAGGCCTCCAGTGCTGCATTGGAGAATCTTGGAGCATGTTCTTTCTCCTGTTGTGATATCATTTTTTTTTGCTGCTCTCACTCTTTTCCCCCAGCCAGTTGAATGACCTGCTGCAGGCAGAATGCACTTCCCCTTTAAGAGGTGCAGACTGCCTTTAAGAAGTGCAGGCCATCTTTAATTGGTGCTAGCCTCACACTAACTTGGGCCCCCTGCTGAGCAGTCAGCCACGCAGCAGCGTATTCAGTGCTGGGCTGACCTCCATAAGCATGTTAATCAGCAGCCAGCACAAAGTTAGCGTGCTGCCTGCATTACTTGGAATGGGCACGGGTTGTTCGCGCTTCGCGATCCCCGCACCCGTTTTCGGGGGCAAACAAATTTTTAGCCCTAAACATTACAAGTAATCCAGAACCACCTCAGGACATGGGATTGTAAAAAGAGCCTCCTGCAAATGAATCTGAAAGCAACCTCTGTAAAAAGTGAGCATGTGGCGTTGTCTGACCATCTGGAGCTGCTTACTTTGAAAGTTTTCCTTCATTCATTGGGAGCCATGGGCAGTCTCTAGCTGAGGGATGCTAGCAAGAAGCACATAGGAAGGAAACGCAGATTGTCCTCAGCAAAGCAGAGATCGCTGGATTCAATTAAAGTAAATAACCTACCAGGACTAAAACCCTGCGGCAACAAGAGTTACAATGTCTATCTTTACTCAGAATCCTGCATATTTTGGGCTAGCGCTACAGACCCACAACAGCATGTGCTTGCTGGCTGAGCAGCTTAATCTGTCTCTATTTCGGAATCTGACAGTAAAAGAGGAAGGGGCAATGACCTCCATAAAACACATCGTACTAGGGAGATCTCCTTCTCTCTTTATTTATTTATGCTGAGATTAAAACTGGGCAAGAGAAATGCTGTGGGGTAATTAACAATCTCACAAACTAGCACGAGAGACCCCGCCCACAGGAGATAAGATCCAGAGGCGGCACTGATCTTTGTCTGTAAACATGGACACACAGACACTAATCTCAAGTACAGACTGCCCTCTGCACAAAACATAGACTGCTTCTCATTGACCTCAGCTTGGATAACGTTTTGGCTTCAGTGCTTCTGGAATGGGGTAAATTAGCCAGGATTGCTGCTTCTCGTCACTGCCCAATGGTCGTAATATCACAAGATAGATACAGGTGAGGGAGGCCATTTGACCCTGACATGAATCTTGCCATTCATGTGAAAATGACTTGTGTAATAATACTGGGCGGCCTGCTGGTGGCGGTGTCCAGGGAGAGTATATAAATACTCGGGCATGGGCCCAGCTTGCTCAGGACATTCTTTAACAGGAACTAGTGAAGGACACAACTAGATCTCCATGTTGAAAAACAGTTGATTAAAGCCTTGTTTATTACTCAGACCAAGTGCCTAGTAGTTTTCTTATGTCAGACCCATCTTCGTTTGTCCGTCCACGGTAAATGATATACGTCCTCATCACCTCATCTAACCGTCCATTGGCTAATTCTGAGATTTTACCTCCACTTGTCTACCAACCCAGAGACCATTCAAGTGTTCATAAATCTTTGTGTGATGTTCTTCCTGATAGCTTTCTAAACTTTGCTTCCATTACTTTTAACTTATGCAACCCTGTTCTAGTCTCCTGCGATACCTTGAAGTAGTGCTCTGGGTTAAACTTACCTACGCAGATTAATATCTTGTAAATTTTGATGAGGTCCTCTCTCAGTACCCAGCATTCAAAGCTTAAGAGCTCTAGGGGGAGAAACTCGGTACAGCCCCATTTGGGGTGCTAAAACAAAGTTGAAAAATTAGCACCAGGCACTAATCATTCTCGCCCCCCACGAAATTCAGTTTTAGTGCTCCAAGAGGGAAGTGGAGCGCTAAATCAAGTGCTGAACACTTCTCTTTTGGCGCTAAAGTCCGTCAGCGGGGCGGTAGCAGCAGAGCGCTAAACAATTTCGAGCACATTGTGAACGGCGCTCTTTCGTCACAGAGGCTACTTCCCTCGCTTAAAGGGAAGGGCCAATGATACTGCAGAAGCTAGTTGTCGTCAGTCCTGTTTTGCAAGGCGACCTGGGCGACTGCCATTACAGCCCCAAACACTTTCACAAAGTGGGGGGCTTGGACATCTTGCACCAATGAAACATTAAAAACTTTGCGCAGGCACCAAACTGGTGTAAATAATAAAGGTTGCGCAAGCTGAAAAGCATTCCCTTTAATTATCACTCCCAGAGTGGCCAGCCAAGTTCACAATGCCTCCTCTTGCTGGCGTTGTCAACGCAAGGCGATAAAGCAGAGGGCGCGAGTGAATTTTCCATCTGGGGCAATAACTGGGCGCTGCGCACTTTATGATGTCACGATCTGGGAGGCGCTAGAGGCCCAGGCGCTAAGAGCTAGCACCAGCGCTAAACCGGTACTGAAGTTCGCGGGCATTCGCCGTGCCCGGACGCTAACCCCTTAGCGCCCCCGCCAGGTGCTAACGGGAGGTGCAACATATCGAATTTCACGGCCTAGACTCTCCAATCTTTCCTTGTAGCTATGGATCAGCTTGTGGCTCTTCTCTTGTACTGCTACCATGGCTTGCTATCCACGAGAGTCTCTTGCAATTGAGTCCAGATAGCTCCTTATCCCATGTTCAGCCCTTGAATAGCTTCAGTAAGGCCACGTTGAAACGCCTTGGGGCTGAGAACATGAAGGGAATGTGGCAGGGTGAATCTGGAGCCCTTGACAAGCTGAGAGCTAACAGCGTTCTTGTTATATTCTTTTCTGTAGAGTCACTAACTTGTTCACTCAAACACCTGAACATGCTGACACATCGAATAGAGAGAGCCCTTATACAGAGATTCCCTGTCCTCTGCAGGCCACTGGAGATGTTGAGGGAGTGCTTACACAAATGTGACTGCTGCCTTCTTGAGTGGTGCCACACCCAGCCTTTCAAGCTCCTAATCTCAAATAACAATATATGTAAAGAAAGAACTTACATTTATATAGCACCTTTCACAACCTCAGGACATTTACAGCCAATGAAGTACTTTTGAAGTGTAGTCACTTGTTGTAATGTAGGAAACATGGCAGCCAATTTGTGCCTAGCAAGATCCCACAAACAGCAATCTGATAATGACCAGATAATCTGTTTTTAGAGATGTTGGTTGAGGGATAAATATTAGTCAGGACACCAGGGAGTGCTTCCCTGCTTTTCTCCGAAATCGTACCATGTGATCTTTTACATCCACCTGAAAGGGCAGGCTGGACCTCGCTTTAACATCTCATCCGAAAGTCAACACCTCTGACGGTGCAGCAGTACTGCACTGGAGCGTCAGCCTAGAATTTGTGCTCAAGTCTCAGAAGTGCGACGAACCCATGACCTTATGACTCTGACTCGAGAGTGCTACCAACTGAGACACTTTTTTTATTTTACATGAAATATCCTGTGCCTGGCTTTGTCATTATTTACTTGCCTGTAGAATAAGTCAGAGTGCTTAGCAAATATTATTCCTTGCTAATTGTTTTGCAAACATAACTTTTCAAGCATACAGCCTCAGAGAGGTTCCAATGATCCCTTAGTCAGTATCAGCCCAGGCTCAGTGCTGCCCTTCAGTTCTTTGAACTAATAACCATTTTGTTTATTGTTAAATTATCTGCTCATCTCTTGAAACTAAATGAACTGTAGGCTGTATAACCAAACTTTGAGTTATACTTCTCTACAGATATAAACATACAAAAATCTTCATCTGATCTGTTCTAATCCCCTCATTTTTTTTTTGTGGTCAGCTTGTGTCTGACACACATGAAAACCCATAACTAACCATAACAGTCTCCAATCCAAGCTATGGAAAAATTCATAAAAGTGAGTTTCTGTTTGCTTCATATGGAGTTCACACTCACCCCTCATAACATCACACCCCACTTACCTAACCTCAGGCATAGGTTGATAAGATTGCCTTAGCAATCCCAAATAGGCTTAGAAGTACTGCTGGAGTTTAACCAACTTAAAGCATGCCAGCACACAGCCTGGCAAGGTTCCCATTGCTTGTCCAATTGGGACCAGCCTACCTACTTACATTTATTTGGAGGGTTAGTGAAAAATCCCTGCCCTTTATAAACATTGGCTTGGCCCCAGCTGGAGTACGGTGGCCAATTCTGGGCACCACACTTTAGGAAAGATGTCAAGGTCATGGAGAAGGTGCAGAGGAGATTTACTAGAATGATACCAAGGATGCCGAACTTCAGTTATGTGGAGAGGCTAAGAGAAGCTGGGATTGTCCTCCTGAAAGCATTGAAAGTTAAGGGGAGATTTAATAGAGGTTCAAAATCATGAAGGCTTTTAACAGAGTAAATAAGGAGTAACTATTTCCAGTGGCAGAAGGGCTGGTAACCAGAGCACACAGATTTAAGGTAATTGGCAAAAGAGCCAGAGACGACATGAAGAAAGAAATGTTTACGCAGCGAGTTGTTATGATCTAGAATCCACTGCCTGAAAGGGTGGTGGAACCTGATTCAGTATTAACTTTCAAAAGGAAAATTGGATAAAAACTTGAAGTGGAAAAAAATTGCAGGGCTATGGGAAAGAGCAGGGGCATGGGATTAATTGCATAGGTCTTACAAAGAGCCAGCACAAGCACAATGGGCTGAATGGCCTTCTTCTGTGCTGTATCATTCTATGATTCTAGTGACAGTTCTACCACTTCAAGTCCCATTACTGAACTAGGCTGACTGGTCAATCTTCAGCAACTGTCTATAATACCGCAAACCTGCTTTGTTGAGGTATCAGATTACCAATACTGCAATACAGCATCAACTTGGAACTAATTTCCCATCACACATGTCACCTTGGAGCCAATTCGACCCCCTTCTTACCTCTCCCCCCAAGAGGATAGTCGCTGCCTAGTCATTACAGAACTGACAAGCACAGGTTTAATTCTTGTTAGGCAGAAGCAAACACCAGCAATTCATCCCAAGTGGTCTAGTGCACATCATGAAATATTACCACCATCCTCCTGACCGCAGCATAGATGGACAAACCAAACTTGCCTTTTATATAACACCTGATCATGTCCTCAGAAAGTCCCAATGTATTTCACAACTAATAGATTACTTCTTAAAGTGCAGCCACTGCTGTTTCGTAGGTAAATGTAGCAGCCAATTTGCACACAGCAAGATCCCAAAAACAGCTGGGTTCTGTAAGGGGCGTGTGATCCTCTCCTCCAAATTTTCCTTTCTCTGCCCTGTCCAGGTGGTGCTTACCGCCCAGATAGTCAAGGCAAAAATCTACCCTTCCAGCACTGTGCTCGCTACTTTAAACTATTTTTTGAGGCCAAAATAATAAAGTATTTCAAAATATATCCAGTCTTTTAAGCAGAGTCTTCTGATCAGCTTTTTATGTAAGGACATGCCTCTGCACTCACAGAGATCTGGCTTGCCACGGGTGTTTAAAAATACATCTGAACCGAGTGAGCTGATGATGTAATAATTTTACATAATCTAGGCTGCTTCTCACAAATTTGGTTGTGAGATGCATCCAGGCAACTAAAGCACCTAGAAGAGTCATATTCATGGTGTAAAGGCTGAATATTCCAACATTGCAGGACATCCATACCTAGCGATTCATAGAAACATAGAAAAATAGGAGCAGGAGTAGGCCATTCAGTCCTTCGAGCCTGCTCCGCCATTCAATATGATCATGGCTGATCCTCTATCTCAATGCCATATTCCCACTCTCTCCCTTGATGCCTTTTGTGTCTAGAAATCTATCTGTCTCCTTCTTAAATATATTCAGTGACTTGGCCTCCACAGCCTTCTGTGGTAGAGAATTCCACAGGCTCACCACCCTCTGAGTGAAGAAATTTCTCCTCATCTCAGTCCTAAATTCCTGCGATAGTCTCCTGGGGGAGAGAAATCTGGGGCACATTGGAACTTCCGCTTGCCCCAATAATGCAACCCTGTTCCTGACCTGAATCCTAGGGTCAGGACGTTAGCGTATTTTGGCCAGGGGTGGGGGGATAACTTTGCAGCACCTTGCCACAGCATAGGTAGGCCATCCGTGCCACTCGAAATCCTTCAAAGAAAATTAAACCTTTTACTTTCCCATTTGCCACTTTCCCAACAGCAATTAATCACTCTATGGTTGACTGCCATAAAGAAACCGGCCTCAGAAAGGAAAAGAGGCACCACTTCCTCCAGGAACAGATCCTGGCATGCTAGTATATCTGCTTCAGGCAGTTGTAAATAGCAATGGGAACAAAGGAGAAAGAACTGATGGTGATGTTCACCAGTCCTCTACCTCCTGGATGTCCACATGGAAGGGGCCAGGCAAGAATTACCTGCCCTCACTTTTGGCTGAATTTTGCAGGATCCAAAACAAGGCACGGAGACCCAGTGCCATTGGACTCGATTTTGCCAGGCCCAAGGAGGGGGGATTGGAGACGTGTGCAGTGTTAAAATCGCAAAAAATGGCAGGTGGGCCCGATCCTGCCTCCATCCCGCCTCCGAGCAATTTTCCCACATGCTTGTTTTCTGACCCCGTTTCCATCCTGCCTCCAAGAAATGGGATAGGCCCTTAAGACCGTTAACAACCACTTAATTGCCTCTATAATCCCATTTTGAGAGGCCTTTATGATTTTACCACTTTTCCCACCTGCTGCACATCTCCTCTGGAATACGCCAGTGAATCCTGGCGGCCTCACAAGTGGACTGCTTACTAAGAGCTGCAGCTCCACCATTAAAAAGGAGTTTTCAGCAATCATCATTTGCAGGCGTCAGAGCTTTGTTGTCTCAGGTCTGGGGGAACTTTTAGCAGGCCTACCTATTGTTGTGGAAGTTTGGAGCCTGACACCCATCTCCAGTGTGACCTCCTGGGAAACCCCTCTCGCCACCTTGACTGAGCGCTTCCTCAACTGAGGTATATACCAGAAGCATGGGAACCATTTATTTCCTTTCCTCCTGGACATCAGATTCGGATGAAGACCAGCCGTGGCAGCAGCAGAACCATGAACAACAGCAGCACCAACAGCAGCAGCAACAACAGGAACGCCAAGCTGCTGCTCACCCACCTGAAACTGCACAGGCCAGAAGGTGCCAGCGCGCAACCACATTGCTGCCCGGGATGCAAGGGACACACTCATGTTGGCCAGATTTGCTTAGCCTGTACAATCAAACACTTTTGCCTCGCACCTTCTCGCCAGACCATCGACAATGGCCAAGAACCTGTGGATTCCTATTGCTCTGACTACCATACAGACAATTGCAAGTCGCCCTAAGCC
Source organism: Somniosus microcephalus (assembly GCF_052327205.1). Classification (NCBI taxonomy): domain Eukaryota; kingdom Metazoa; phylum Chordata; class Chondrichthyes; order Squaliformes; family Somniosidae; genus Somniosus; species Somniosus microcephalus. The sequence goes on along the minus strand of NC_140999.1, from coordinate 26,810,951 downwards.
CTCAATGTGGAAGTCCCATTAGCGAAATGACATACGCCACAACTTCAACAGTTTGCCATCAGAATTTCTTATGACAACAAGCAACTGATGGCTTTTCAAAAATAAACACTTATTTAGAGGGTTCGAGTACAGGAACAAGGATGTCTTGCTGCAGTTGTACAGGGCCTTGGTGAGACCACATCTTGAGTATTGTGTGCAGTTTTGGTCACCTTATCTGAGGAAGGATATTCTTGCCATTGTGATGAAATAACTGTTCTGATATTTGTACTTGTACTGTAATGTCTGGAATGTTCCACCAGGGGGAACCACTAATGCTCCTCCCTGGCCCCCACCCCTCTTCTGGTATGTTCTACCAAGGGCTCGGTCGATGATGTACTCTGTTAACTCTGCCATGATTCTTATTTAATAAAAGGCTTCTGTCTTAAGCTTTAACTTCACGGATTCGGCAGTTATTTGGCACATCAATTTTATTAAATAACAACTTTTGGAAGATGGATCGATTTTTGAAACCAGAGCGTCTGGATATCGATTCCCATTCGGCAGATGCGTCGAAGAAATTTACGCATTGGCTCCGATGTTTTGAACACTTCATCGCATCATCGACCGATCCGACGGTTAACAAGTTGGGTCTTCTAACCAACTTGGTAAGTCATCAAACTTACTCTATAATTGAAGATATTACTACATATGAAGAGGCCCTCGCAGCTCTTAAAGCCCAGTACCTTAAGTCGGTTAACGAAGTATATGCCAGGTATCTCCTGTCTACTCGCAGGCAATTACCCGAGGAATCTCTGGACGATTTCCTGCAGGACCTTAAGGCTTTGGCTAAGGGTTGCAACTACAAGACTGTCTCTGCCATAGTGTATCAGGAAGAAGCCATCCGCGATTCTTTCATATCTGGCCTCCGATCTAATTATATTAGACAGAGACTCCTTGAGAACGACTCGTTAGTTTTAAAAACGGTTGTCGCTGCTGCTCGATCGTTAGATGTAGCCCAGAAGAATTCAGAAGTGTATGCATCAGCCCATGCATCTCTCTCAGCCTCGTGTGTTCCGAGTATGGAGGCATCCATAACACCAATAGAGCCCCCACTTAATCCTATTGTTGCGGCTGTGCCCCATGGGTCTAAGTGTTATTTTTGTGGCCAATCTAAACACCCCAGGCAAGGTTGCCCAGCCAGAGAGGCTACCTGTTTTAAATGTAAGAAACGGGGACATTTTAGTAAAGTGTGTAAGGGTAATCCTGTACCCGATGTCTTCTCTGCTGCCGCCTATCGTTTTACTCTAGCCTCGGCTACGGTTGACTAGACCATACCGTGTTCCTTGTCAAAATCTATGATGGACATTAAGATTAATGGTCGTCCTACTGGGTGTTTGATAGACTGTGGCAGTACTGAAAGTTTTATACACCCCAACCTTGTTAACTCCTGTTCATTGAAGGTGTATCCTACTCGAAGTGAAATTGTGATGGCGTCCAAATCCCTTACTTCGGAGGTAACTGGATATTGTAAAGTCACATTGACCGTTAAGGATACGGAGTATAAGAACTTTAAACTCCTCATATTACCTCAGTTGTGTGTGAACTTAATATTAGGCTTCGACTTCCAGTGTCAGCATGAGAGCGTTACCCGTAAGTATGGTGGATCTCAGCCTCCGCTCACAGTCTGCGGCCTTTCTACTTACATAGAAACATAGAAACATAGAAGATAGGAGCAGGAGTAGGCCATTCGGCCCTTCGAGAATGCTCCACCATTCAACGAGATCATGGCTGATCATCCAAACCCTAGCACCCGGTCCCTACACCGACAGCCATCCCACCCAAGCCCTATCCCCGTAACCCCGTAACCCCATGTATTTAATCCCCCCTAACACTAAGGTCCAATTATTAAACGTAAGTCCGCCTTCTTTGTTTGCGAACCTTGCTCCTAATTGTAGACCTATAGCGACTAAGAGTCGACGGTATAGTTCAGAAGATAAAACATTTATAAAAGAGGAAGTGGAAAGGCTTCAACGGGAGGGAATCATCGAACACAGTGGTAGCCCGTGGCGTGCCCAGGTGGTGGTGGTTAAAACTAATGAGAAGAAAAGACTTGTGGCCAATTATAGCCAGACTATAAACTTGTATACCCAATTAGACGCCTATCCTTTGCCTCGTATTTCTGAGATGGTGAACCAGATAGCTCAGTACCGCGTGTTCTCCACCATTGATTTAAAGTCTGCCTACCATCAACTCCCCATCAAAATAGAAGACCGACCTTATACGGCCTTCGAAGCTAATGGGCGCCTGTTCCAATTCCTTCGGGTGCCCTTTGGAGTGACGAATGGGGTATCCGTCTTCCAACGGGAGATGGATCGTATGGTGGATGAATACGCGTTGGAAGCAACATTCCCGTACCTGGACAATGTTACCATCTGTGGGCGTGACCAACGGGAGCATGATCAAAATCTCGCGAAGTTCCTAGAGACTGCAAAGAGGTTAAACCTGACCTACAACGAAAACAAGTGTACCTTCAATACTACACGTTTGTGTATTCTTGGTTGCGTTGTGGAGAATGGGGTAATCGGGCCAGACCCTGAAAGATTACGCCCACTTAAGGAATTACCTTTACCTCACACTGTAAAAGCTTTAAGAAGGTGTCTGGGATTCTTCTCGTACTATGCCAAGTGGGTGGCTAGCTACTCAGATAAAGTCCGACCTCTTATTAAGTCGGCGTCTTTTCCGCTATCGGCGGAAGGTCAGGAGGCTTTCCTTAATATCAAACGGGACATTGAGAAGGCAGTGGTATGTGCCGTGGATGAGAAGATCCCTTTTCAAGTGGAAAGTGATGCATCTGATTTTGCGTTGGCAGCAACTCTTAACCAACCTGGTAGACCAGTAGCTTTCTTCTCTCGTACATTGCAAGGACCAGAAGTTCGACATTCTTCAGTGGAAAAGGAGGCACAGGCAATTATTGAAGCAGTCAGGTATTGGAGACATTATCTCGCTGGCCAACGTTTTATGCTCATTACTGACCAGCGATCTGTGGCCTTTATGTTCAACACTAAGCAGAGAGGCAAGATCAAAAATGATAAGATTTTAAGATGGCGAATAGAACTGTCAACATATGACTATGATATTCAGTACAGGCCTGGAGTATTTAATGAGCCATCGGATGCTTTGTCACAAGGAGTATGTGCTAGTCTAGGTACAGATAAGCTTCAAAGTCTCCACGACGCACTTTGCCACCCTGGTGTTACCAGAATGAACCACTTCATTAAGTCCCACAATCTACCCTACTCTATTGAGGAGGTCCGGACAATGACCAGAACCTGTCGTGTTTGTGCTGAATGCAAACCCCGCTTCTATAAGCCGTCTGAGCCAGCTCATCTTATTAAAGCAACTTGACCATTTGAGCGTTTGAGTCTCGATTTTAAAGGTCCCCTTCCATCGAGCGACCGTAATGTCTATTTTCTTAATATTATAGACGAGTACTCTCGGTTCCCTTTTCTTATCCCCTGTCCGGATGTGACTAGTGCTGTTGTAATTAAATGCCTCTGCCAACTGTTTTCCTTGTTCGGCATGCCTAACTATATACATAGTGATAGGGGTTCTTCCTTTATGAGCGAAGAATTACGACAGTTTTTGCTATCGAAGGGGATTGCAACGAGTAGAACTACCAGCTATAACCCTCGTGGTAATGGGCAGGTCGAGAAAGAAAATGCGACAGTGTGGAAGGCTATTATACTGTCTCTGAAGTCACGAGGCCTGCCGACCTCTCGCTGGCAGGATGTCCTGCCAGACGTGCTGCATTCCATAAGGTCTCTTTTGTGTACAGCGACGAATGCCACCCCTAATGAAAGGATGTTTAGTTTTCCAAGAAAAGCTACTAATGGAGTATCGTTACCCACATGGTTGACGACCACGGGCCCTGTGTTGTTGCGCAGACATGTGAGAGGCCACAAGACTGATCCACTGGTGGAGGAAGTACAACTCCTCCATGCTAATCCCCAGTATGCGTATATTCAATATTCAGATGGGCGAGAGGATACGGTCTCTATTAAAGATCTTGCACCTGCTGGAGCTCGAAAAGAGTTCGACTCTGAGAGTAGAGTTTTCAATCGTGGTATTGGACCTTCAGAGACACAAACCCTCAGTGTGGAAAATACTGATGATTCTGGGAATTCGAATGAACCGGAGTTAGTACTCCGGGAGGAGCCTCAGTAAGAGTTACGTCGTTCCCAGAGGATTATCAGACCTCCTGACAGACTGAATCTATAGCAGGGGGTGAATGTGATGAAATAACTGTTCTGATATTTGTACTTGTACTGTAATGTCTGGAATGTTCCACCAGGAGGAACCACTAATGCTCCTCCCTAGCCCCGCCCCTTTTCTGGTATATTCTACCAAGGGCTCGGTCGATGATGGACTCTGTTAACTCTGCCATGATTCTTATTTAATAAAAGGCTTCTGTCTTAAGTTTTAACTTCACGGATTCGGCAGTTATTTGGCACATCAGCCATGGAAGGAGTTCAGCAAAGATTCACCAGGCTGATACCTGGGATGGCAGGAATGACGTATGAGGAGAGATTGGGTCGATTGGGCTTGTACTCGCTGGAGTTTAGAAGAATGAGAGGGGATCTCATTGAAACTTATAAAATTCTGACAGGACTGGACAGACTAGATGCAGGGAGGATGTTCCCGATCGTCGGGGAATCCAGAACCAGGGCTCACAGTCTAAGGATAAGGGGTAGGTCTTTTAGGACAGAAATGAGGAAGAATTTCTTCACCCAGAGAGTGGTGAACCTGTGGAATTCTCTACCACAGAAGGCAGTAGAGGCCAATTCATTAAATATATTCAAGAAGGAGTTGGATATATTTCTTAAGGCTAAAGGGATCAAGGTGTATGGGGAGAAAGCAGGGACCGGGTACTGAACTTGGATGATCAGCCATGATCGCATTGAATGGCGGAGCAGGCTCGAGGGGCCGAATGGCCTACTCCTGCTCCTATCTTCTATGTTTCTATGTTTCTATTACACCCAAGTGACTACCCTTGTGACTACTTGTGCATTTTCTTCCTCTTACGCGTGCTCCTACGTGGTGCTTCCCCTGTGGCTTCAGCAGATGTAGAGGCCCCTTGCTCACTTTCTTGCTGCTCCCGTCTCAACACCTTTGGCGGGCGTCCTCTGGGGTTCCGAGCCTGTGAGGGCTCAGCAACAGTCTGCTGCTCCTGCGGCTGTGCAGGGGTTGAGACGCTGATCTCAGTTGGGTGGAGACTCTGGTGTGGCTCTGACCGAGAGCTCTGCAGTGGCATGGTCGTGTGAGCACTTGGAGAGGAGCCCCCACTTCCTTGTTGTATGCCACCAACATCCCTCTCATGGGTCAGCCCCACTTCAGAGCTAGCAAGTGGCTGGACAGCACCTTGCTGCACTGCAGGGGGGCCATGAGGACCTGTTTCTGCACTGGAAGTCCTACTCCAGAGGACTTGCATGAAGGTCTAGTTTGTTTGCTCAATAGCTGACCATCGCTCCTCAAGAGATGTCAGTCTATTCTGAACAATTACCATTTTTTTCATTACCCTGGCGACTAGGCTCCTCCATGGATGTAGCCATCCTCTCCTCTACCGTAGCCATCCTCTCCTCTACGGTAGCCAGCCTTACCCTGGAGGTACCCATCCTTTCCACCGTGGTTGCCATCCTTTCCGTGGTGATGCGTCCATGCGCCAACACCTCCACAAAGGCTCTGTTCATGTTAGCGATGGACTCCTCCATTTGCTCCACACTCGCAGTGACCCTGGAGACAAAACCTGCCAGAGACTCCTGCACCTGTTCCTGGAGTTCCAGCACTGCTCTTCTTCTGGATGGGCCCGGAGGCACAGGGTCGACATGCAGCTGAGCCGAGCTGGCAGAGTCCTGCACCCTCCGACGAGGACTCTCCACTGCTTTCCCTGTCTCCACCATCTGCTGATGCTCACTTGTGAGCTGTGATACACCAGGTGACAACTCTACTCTATGTCCCGAAGGTCCCAGCGAGGTGTAAGTGTCTGCGCTGGTGATGTGTACGCTTAATTCTGCTGACGCAGTGCCCTCAGAGGTTGCAGCTTCCTCTGAGGAGTCTGGAAGCTCAGGCTTTTCCTCCTGGACAGTGGGGACGGGGGCTGTCGATGTTCCTGTGGGGGAGTAAAGGAAAGAGTTAAAGATGTCAGATAAAGGTTACATGCACATTGAATAGTGCAGATGATCATAAGTCAATCTGTTGGAGCATCAGATTCATTATCAGTGACTCATGCAATGTCATTGAGAGAGATGCCAAACTATTCTGTCACCAGCTTGCTGTGATGCGCCTGCCTGTCCATCCCCCACTTGGGAATCCTCCTCGATCCCGGCAATTTCCAGGGCCGCCTCCTCCGAGGTGGTGAGCTGGGCTACTGAGGGTGGCCCTCCTCCTGTCCTCACTCTTTCCCTCTTATTGTGGGCTCTCTTTTCCTCCAATGAGGGACAAAAGTGGAGTTTGAGTGAGAATGAAGGAGTGAGTGTAGAGAATCCATAGCATAGATGCTTAGAAGGAGACAAAGGGCCCTCCCTGTGTGTTGTAAGTTGTCATTGCATCACAATGATAGAGAGTGTGAGGGCTGCATGGTTGAACAGTTAAGTGAATGTGACCATAGAGAGAGAGGGAATGGGTAAGGATGCAGGGATGTAAGTGTCAAGTGGGATGTGGAGGAAGAGGTTGGCAAAGCAGAGTGCTGGTGAAGAGAGGCGATGGGGATCAGATTGAGGGTGATGGAAAAGTCATACTCACTTTTCCTGTGCGGAGAAGGTCATGAAACCTCTTCCTGCATGGCAGCCAGGTTCTGCGGCCCATAGAGATGGAGTTGACCTCCTGGGCCACTTGCAGCCACACAGCTTTAGTCTGCTCGCGTGGCTTTTTTCTCCCTGATGAGGGGAACAGCACCTCCCTATTAGATCTTGCTCCCTGCACCAGAGCTTGGAGGGAGGGCTCATCAAATCGAGATGCACACCCTGCTGGTGGACATGGTCGGTAAATGAAGTCCTTCATACAATGTCCAAAGCGTTTCCAGTCTCCAGAAGAAGCAAGGCTGCTTGCAGGCCTTAAATCCAGCAGCACTGATCACGTCATCGGAGGCGACTTTCTGGATGGAAAGACTAATTGGGCCAGGGGTTCCCACACGCTGGAAATCAAGTGCCCAATTAGGGGAAAATCGCACTTTTTCCCACTTCACATCGGAGTCGGGGTCCTGACAGGAAAATCACCTGACATGCCCCAGCCCACTCACACTGGCAAAATCGAGCCCAATTGAGTCTCAGCTCTCCTGATAACAGCAGCTTTACGCCCCCGACGTCCAGGAACTTCAAAGTCCCAAGTTTTACTATGCCACAGCAGGGTAAGGTGAACCGTAACCTACTAACAGAATAATGTCACTGTGAACTTGCTGTTCCAAATCCTATTTCAAACATTTCTAATGTATTTGAAAAGAAAAAAACTAATGGCCCAGAAATTCGGGTCCCAACGCGTGAGTATGCACGGCATACTCACGCGTAGGCCCAACGAAAGTGCCGGTTTCGTGCATGCACTGCGCATGTGTGGGAAACCGGAACTTCCGTTCCCCTGAAAGAACGGGTTAAGAGGTGGAACGCGTGCGCGGGAGAGGCAGCGTGTGCGCATTGAACTTACGTTTTTTTTCCAGGTTTCTCCGGGAAGGAAAGTCTCCAGAAGTTAGACATGTAAAAAGCAGGAGCAAGGACTGCTTTTAACAAGGTAAATGGTGAATTAATTAAAATTAAAACATTTTTTCCACTGGTTTATTATTTTTAAATACTTTAAAAAAAGGTAAGTTTATTTTTAGCCCCGTTAGAAAATGTAATTAATTTTTTCAAACATTTAAATTAATTGTTTAAAATAGTTATTTCATGTAATTTATAGTTATTTTAAAAATGTGATTTAAAAAAAAAATTATTTGAAGTTTTAGTGATGTTTTGGGGCTTATAGTATTTATAAGTTTGACAGCTCTTCCTGTCAAACTTATGAATGAAGCATTCCCTGCTACCATTAGCCCACATGATCCCAGGGGACGCACCAAACTAACTGCGCCCCTGGGATACGCAAGCACTGCGTGCCGGCAGTTGGAGGAGGCCCAGGATCGGAATCCCACGCGGGCCCACAGCTCAACGGCCGGCGTGCTAGGTAAGTGCAGGTTGGAGGCTTGCACCCGCGGGAAGCCTCTGACCCGAATTTCTGGGCCAATGTCTTTCTGCAAACCGTTGTTGTCAATAACAGAGAGATGACATTTTACAACTGTGCAGCCTGTAAAGGCTTAAATTATTGAGTTTCTCAACCTCTGGTTATGTTGTGTATTTAACCTGCTGACATCACAATAGTTTACAATAGATTCAGTTCTTTATATTTTTCCTGGAATTGACAAGAAAACATGCTGTAAATATAAAAGCAAAACACTGCGGATGCTGGAAATCCGAAATAAAAACAGAAAATGCTGGAAATACTCAGCAGGTCAGGCAGCATCGAGCAGAGAGAAACAGAGTCAATGTTTCGGGTCGAACCTGAAAGGCTGTTATATGCTGTAAATATATATGGGCAATTGATAACCAGGAGACTTGGAGCCAGAATCATTAGTTGTGAGCGACTCATGCCAATTATGGAATGCACTGCTGCGAAAAACATAAAATATCTATTCCATATTCTTTTTAGTTAGAAAATAAAACATTTTCTATGTTTCCAAAGGGGCATTATAACTTCATTATTTCTAGTGGCTAGCATGCACAGAACAACAGGAATGAGGTCAGGGTGATTCTCCAGGACCTGTAACAAGTGCAGGATGTGATAGTCTATATTGCACACAATGCTGTTTGGCAGTGATCTAGCATGAATATTTTGGATGGATATGGAGTCTCAGTGCAGACATTAAAGGGCTGTGAACCACTGTTGGGATGGTTTGTCATAGTGGAGAATTCATGAATCACAGTTATGTCACTTTATTTTATTTTACCATTCTGTAGCAACCGTCTCATGCTCCCAAATGTTTTGTTTATTTTTATGTTGTGCCAGTTCCTGTCTCGAAGTATCGAAAACTCAAAATATTTTCACAGACAATTAAAGTTTCCGACATATAGCTCAACAAGGAAACTAATCTCAGGATGTTTTTCTCAGTCACTAATAAATTACTTAGCAAGTAGACGACAACCAGTCATGTGACATAAGAAAGAACTTGCATTTATATAGCGCCTTTCACAACATCAGGATATCCCCAAGCGTTTTCACAGCCAATTAAGTATTATTGGTCCTCTAGGTCCACATGAGAAAGCAGGCAGTACCTCAGTTTACAACAACAACTCGCCTTAATATAGCACCTTTAACATAGTAAAACGTCCCAAGCAATGTTCCCTCTAATTTTTTTTTGGCCCGCACGGCCCCTTTAACAGGCTGCACAGGCCATTGAAAATTCCGCGCAGCCGCGGTTTTTCTATTTTAAAGCCAGCTCACTGACTGCATGCGCCCTGCAGAGCGCTGTGCGGCCACGCAGCTTAAATGGAATATTGGACCCATGGTACTTCACAGGAGTGTTATCAGACAAAATTTGGAAAATTTGACCGAGCCACATAAAGAGATATTAGGATAGGTGACCAAAAGCTTGGTCAAAGAGGTATATTTTAAGGAGCGTCTTGAAGGAGAGAGAGGTAGAGAGATGGTGAGGTTTAGGAAGGGAATTCCAGTACTCGAAGCCTAGGCAGCCTGAAGGCATGACTGCCAATGCTGGGGCAATGGAAATTGGGGATGCGAAAGAGACCAGAATTGGAGGAACGCAGAGATCTCGGACGGTTGTAGGTTGGAGGAGGTTACAGAGATAGGGAGGGGCCATGGAGAGTCTTGAACACAAGGATGAGAGTTTTAATTTCGAGGTGTTGCCAGACTGGGAGCCGAGGTAGATCAGTGACCACTGGGGTGATGTGCGAATGGGTTTAACGTTTCATTTAAAATACTGCAGCTAAAAGCTAGTAGACAGGTACAAAAAATAATTTAAAAAGCTACGGTAATGTTGGCCCTTATTTTGGAATGTAAAGAGGTGGAAGTTATGTTACAGCTGTTCAGACCTCTGGTTAGATCCCATTTGGAGAACTGTATTCAGTTCTGGGCACCACACCTCAGGAAGGGTATATTGGCCTTGGAGGGGGTGCAGCGCTGATTCACCAGAATGATACCGGTTACATTATGAGGACAGGTTGCATAGACTAGGCTTCTATCCCCTTGAATATTGAAGCTTAAGGAATGATCTGATTGAGGTGTTTAAAAATGATCAAAGGATTTGATAGAGTAGATAGAGAGAAATGATTTCCTCTGGTGGGGGGAGTCCAGAACAGGAGGGCAAAACCGTAAAATTACAGCTAGGTTGTTCAAGGGTGATGTCAGGAAGCACCTCTTGTGGTGAACTTGTGGAATTCTCTGCCACACAAGGCAGTTGAGGCCAATTCATTAAATATATTCAAGAAGGAGTTGGATATATTTCTTGAGGCTAAAGGGATCAAGGGATATGGGGAGAAGGCAGGGACAGGGTACTGAATTTGGATGATCAGCCATGATCACATTAAATGGCAGAGCTGGCTCGAGGGGCCGAATGGCCTACTCCTGCTCCTATCTTCTATGTTTCTATGTTTCTTCACACAAAGGGTAGTGGAAATCTGGAACTGTCTCCCCCAAAAAGCTGTTGAAAATTTCAAAACTGAGATTGATAGATTTTTACTAGGCAAGGGTATTAAGGGTTACGGAACCAAGGCGGGTAGATGGAGTTAACATACAAATCAGCCATGATCTAACTGAATGGCGGAACAGGCTCGGGGGGCTGAATGGCCTACTCCTGTGCCTATGTTCCGACAGTGCAGCACTTCCTCAGTACTGCACTGAAGTGTCAGCCTAGAGTGCTACCACTGAACCATGGCTAACACCTGACTGATAGGCACAAAGTCACAAGTGATCATTGTCACCAGTGGGGGTGCAGATCGCATTACATGACTAACCATAACCTATTCTATTCATAGCAAATTTTAATGTGTTTTTGTAGCTGAGTGACTGCCATCAGAAGCCCACAAATAAGATTTTAAAATGTCTTACCTCACCCACCAAATGTCCTATCATAGGTGAGAGAGAGCAATTTAAGACCTCTCCTTAAATTTCACAAAAAAAATCTCTATGCACTCCCAGCTGTGAACTTCTTCCCTCTAACTTTAACGGATAGAAAATCACAGACTGGGAATATGCAATTTCCTGATATGTGTTCCTTGCACACACCAGGAGCAGGAGCAGCAGAATCTTTACTCCTTAGTGCTAAAAATATTTCAAAATATCAGATAATTTGGATTATAGAACTTTGGATTAACAGGAGTAGACTGTAGTATTAACTCTCGTCACTGTATTTTTCACGGAACTGTTCGTCTGTGAAACTACATGTTACTCTGGCTTAATTTACATTTCCTGTTCAAAATTCCAAAGGACAAGACCAGTTCAAATCAATTGACCAACAAATTGGTTTGAATTGGCGTGATAGGGTTCACAATAACTTTTTACTTCACTGTACCAAACAATGAAAGAATATTTGGCTAGAAACAAAATAAACTCCACATGTTCTATACCTGGGCTAGGTGCCATCATCAATTTATGAAGCATACCCAAAATTCAGCTGATTCTTCCCTCAGCTTGATCACCAAAAGGCTTGTGAGACAAAAACATCACTGACGTAAGAAAACTACTAGGCACTTGGTCTAAGTATTAAACAAGGCTTTAATCAACTGTTTTTCAACATGGAAATCTAGTTGTGTCCTTTACTAGTTCCTGTTAAAGAATGTCCTGAGCAAGCTGGGCCCATGCCCGAGTATTTATACTCTCCCTGGACAGCACCACCAGCAGGCTGCCCAGTATCATTTCATAAGTCATTTCCACATGAATGACAAGATTCATGTCAATCACCAGTGAGAGCACCGCCAATGGTTTAGTGTGGAATGGTACTGAGCCATGCACACCAGGAAGATCTGTGGCTCTATCTCAGGGCTATGCAGAGTTTTCTCATCTCAGCAGAGGTAGCAGAAGGGCTGCTACGATTTGCAACAGCATCCCCTGAGCTGGGAGTGGGGGGAGAATCAGTAACAGTTCTCACCACTATCACTATCCAGTGATCCAATGCTGGGGCGTGTGTGCATGGATGTTAAGTGAGAACAGACTCGAGTTTTGATGTAATTCTCCCCATGGTAAAATAGTTTGCTAATGTACACTGTCAAGGCTCATGCATGAAGAATGGCTACTTCCGTGAAGCATAGAAGAACTGTCAGGACCTGTGCAACTGTATCCCAGCAAGAGTCAGTGCTTCAGGAGAGGAGGGAAGAAACTAGGAGAACATTGGAAAAATAACTCCCAGAACATCAGCAGTCACATTCCTGCAAGCACAGTGGCATTGCATAGACCATTTAAAGGTTATCAAAATAACCTGAAAAATTCTTTCAACATGCCACTGATTGGAACTAAAATGATTAGATAATAAAATGTTTTAAAATGAGCTAAAGACCACAAAGTATATATTAAAATGCATGGTCTTGAATTCATGCCAAGGTTGTCCCAATCGCCCGCTGTAACATCAGTGGAAGATCTTCTGAAATCCCTTGGGAGAACCCCTGCGGAAATTAATGGCATAGGTCTTCATGTCCTGATCTCTATGGAATTTCATTATTTTTCTTTCAGTTTCTTCCGCTCTCGGTTGAAAGTGACAACTAATGCTCAGGTGCAGTTCCACGGGCACGGGCAGCTTTTCAGTACCTCATCCAAGTGGTCATTCTTCACATGTAAGTGCAAACACTGGGTGCTGGCAGCCTATGTGACCATGGGGGCGTCACAAGCAAGCCCGAACTTGTTCTGACTCGATGGGCACAAAGGCACACTTTCCAGCAGGGATCACAGGCTCTGAACATCGCTATGTCTTCAATTCAAGTGGCTCAGCCACCTGGGGACTTTGGAAAACACCTGAAGAAGCAGAAAAAAGAGCTTCCCCTTGGAAAAAGCCCTGTATATGATGCAGCCGCTGAAGGAAGATGAGGAGCAGGAAGCACAAAGGGAAGCTTGGCCTATACAATGAAATTAAAGGCGGGTGGGACTCTCTTGGTGGTACGCTGCCACCAGGATCTGTAGATCTCACCACGTTTTCCATAGCAGCAGCCAGGTGCTGTCCTCAATAAAGTTCAGGTTCAGCAGAGAAGCCTTGAGGAGCTGGCCCTCGTCTGCAGCCTACTACAACTGTATTGACTGACTCTTTCCAATGCGGTGCCTGCGCACTACTTTCCCAGCATCGTAGTGCTGCTACACTTGATTTGAGTGTTAGTACACTTGTACAATGTAGTCACAACATAACTATGTAACAGTTTCATTAGAGACCTCTGCAATTTCAGTCAGTTTGCAGTTCACTCCTGTATTTGGCAAGTTACTAATACTCAACACCCTCGCTGCAGTCTAGTTTGTCAATTTTGGCATGGGTACGAGGCGGCAGAGTGAGTGGGCAATACTGCTACTGAGTGATTGGCTTCTCAAGAGTTCAGCTGGCTATAGATGGAACTCATGTGGCATCAGAGCCTCAGATGTGAATGCCTTGAATTATATTGATTGAAAGTGATTCCAGTCCATAAACATACAACTTAATTGTGAGGGAATATGTGAGTGATTTATGTTTGTGAAATTGAATAAAATTGAAGCCAAGTTGTGCATGCACCAAAACCCGGGTAAGATCGGCCGTGATTTTGCAAATGGATGCGGCTTGGGAGCGGGTCAGCTGGTTTCCGGGTTCCAGTCCCGCCCCCAAATGCATCCAGCCTACGGGCGTGATTTTACGTCGATTGGCCTTGTTAAGCCCACCCTGCGGGCTTGCCAGCCAATTAAGAGGAAGCCGGTCAGATGCTGTCATTTGATGACGCATCATCTGCCGGTTTTCTTAAAGGGACCACGCACAATTTTTCTTTGACAGCTCATTTCCTAGTATTTGATAGCGTTGAGGTGCTGCAAACACTGACAATCACTGTACAAAGGTGAGCTCTTGCACCCAGGCTCTCCAATGACTCCCTCCTTAGGCTAGAACAGATGGTAGCTTCAGGTGAGGTTACAGAAGCGATCTGTCACTGGTGAGGGATGTTCTCCCAATGAGGTGGGACTAGACAGCCAATTCAAAATTTGTTACCTACAGAAAAGTGTAAATACATTAAAAATGCTTTTCCCAACATTTCCTTACCTCTGAAACTCACCAGTGCACCATTGGATCCTTCACACCATTTCTGCAGCTGTCATCAATGCATAAACATTACAGCAGACTCACAAAATGCCACACTTACCTGACATGGTGTCTGGATGTTGGGAACCCCGAGGCAGAAGCGGCAAAATTGAAAAAGAGCCTGTTAACAAGTATCAAGTACCTGTTAACAGGCAGTTAAGTGGCTATAATCCTCTTCCCGCCGCTAGGCGTCAGGTCCATGCGCAAATCAGGGACCCGACACTTGGGAAGATTGATTGGAGGCGGGTTGACAGCGGGTTTCCTACGCGCTGTCAATCTTTGTGATTTTGACAGCGGTCCCGCCTCCAATCCCGCACTCTGACGACCAGCAAAATTCCGGCCATCGATGGTTCTACCAATTGTATGCCATAACTTTGGCAGAAGATTCTCAGAAACCTTGAAGAAATGGTGTAAATGATGAAGTTACACAGACATCTAGGAGAATCCCCCACGGAAATTCAATCCCTAAGTTTTTTGGGCTTATAAAAAATTAATTCTGATCACAAAAAATATAAATATAGACCTATGAATGAATCTTCCTGCACACACTCTTAAACATTTCTGATCATTTCTGGGAATTTATTTCACTCAAAGTACCGCCAATCTGAGCTGAAGTGAAAAAACAAACCTTGGTGGGCTCACTTACCTTCACCCATTATAGCAATTTCCTCTTGTAATGAAGTGGTTGCAGCATTAACAATACATAACCAATCTGGGAGTCAAAACATCTCCTTAGCACCTAATGTCAAATATTTCTGATTGAAAATGCTTAAAAGTTATGACTGAAAACAACATAATGGCTCAGTAATTCCGGGCACAAAGCGTGAGTACGGATGGGGTACTCACGCGTGTGCCCGGAGGAATTGGCGGTTTTCAGCATGCACAGTGCATGCGCTGAAAACCGACATTTCCTGTCCTCTGACCCAAGGGGTTAAGAGGCAGAACGCGTGCGACTGCACAGGCAGCGCGTGCACAGTGAAATTCCTTTTTTTTTTCCAGAGTTGCCCGAGTGTAAAGGCCTCCGGTTTTTACGCGTGGAAAAACCAGACGTAAGTACTTAGTTTTACAGGTAAGTGGGCTTTTAGTACAATGTAGAATTTTTTTTCCACAGGTTTGTTATTTTTAAAGAATTTACAGTAAGGTAAGTTTAGTTTTAGACCCTATTTTTTTTAAATGTATTTTTTACAAAAAATGAATTAATTATTTAAAACATTTTTTTAAACTTATTTATAGTTAATATAATCAGTGGGATGTTTTTTAAAATTTTATTTAAAGTTAAAGTAGTGTTTTGGCAGCCCATACTTTTCATGAGTTTGACAGCTCTTACTGTCAAACTCATGAATGAGTTTCCCCTCCCCTGATTGGCTGCACAGTGCTCACCTGATCCCAGCCGGCACATCGCACTAACTACGCCGCTGGATCAGGTAAGCACAGCGCGCAGACAGCTGAACCGGGCCTGTGACAGGAAATGCAAGCAGGCCCGGGCTTCAGATGTCGGTGCGCAGGGTGAGTGCAGATTGGGGGCTTGCACGCGCGGCAAGCTCCCGATCCTAATTTCAGGGCCATTAGCTTAGCTACTCCTTGGGAAAGTTTATTCAGAATATTGTCCTTTGTGACTTCTTGCACCAGCCTGCAGAATATGAGAAGCTCTCTCTCTCTTTCTTTCTCTATTTCTGTCTTTCTCTATCTACCTATTTATTTGTCCATTGAAGAGTTATCACACCATCTATGCTACACTTCCTCACGCATCACATTCTGGCATCAAACCTTTTCATGTGCGAGTTTCTTGCAGCTGATTGGTCCAAATTTCACACTCATACTCATAAATCAGAAAGAAGGAACATAAACTGAACACCAGGAATGAGGTTTATTACATAAAAATTACAACATAGAAACAGGCCGGTATAACATAGAAAGAAAGTAGGAAAGTTTTGCATTTATAGTATAGTGGCTTTCATGACCTCAGGACATCCGAAAGTGCTTTACAGCCAATGAAGTACTTTTGAAATGTAATCACTGTTGTAATGTAGAAAACGCGACAGCCAATTTGCACACATCAAGGTCCCACAAACTTCAATGAGATAATGATCAGATAATCTGTTCTAGTGATGTTGGTTGAAGGGTAAATATTGGCCAGGAATAAGATAGCAAAAGTTACAAAATTTACAAGAAGGCTATTAAACTTACCTTTACAGTAGAATTGTCTGTACTTGAAGCGGCTCTAGCAATGTTTTCTGTCTTAAGCCAATGCCTGTGTGAGAAGCCTAGGTTTTGAATTCAGAGTCCCATCACCATTAGATGAAGAGACTCAAGCAGGCAGGCTATAGTTCTCAGCATGTAGCCATACATACAAGGTTAATGCAAAATCACTGAGGCCTTTCCAATGGAAAATTACTGAGATTGAACCGTTGGGAAACCATTTTTCACTAGTAAACAGAATTTGATTTTTGTATAAAACGTCAGCTCAAGAAGAAGCATGAACTCTTCAACTTTTTCTGATGTAACATCAAAATCAAAAATATGTGTATATCATATAGTAACAGATGTCCTACCATTGCCAAGTATGGTGAAATACAAAAATCAGCAGACAGATGGGCTCAAAGCAAGTCTGTATGTTTGGGGCCCACAGCTCAACGGCCGGCGCGCAAGGTAAGTGCAGGTCGAGGGCTTGCACCCGCGGGAAGCCCCCGACCCGAATTTCTGGGCCAGTGTGTTTTAAATGGTTACCACACTTCATTTTTTAAATATTTATATAAACAATGATTACTTTTACATTCTAAATATAAATAGTAGCAAGTTTAATAAGTACTGTACCATTCTTCAATTTGGAGGGAGGTTCTGAATAAAAGTTGTGAAGTTAAATGTTTATTTAACTTTATTTTGACAACACTAAGTAGGTTGCAGAGATATGTAGTGAAGAAGGAAGGATGCAAATTAGTTTAATATAAGTTTTATATACTTTTTGATCCTCATTATGTTTAGCACCCAACCTCCTTCCTTCTATGGTTCACAACAACATGCTTCGAGTAAGCATAAGACACTTGATGGCGGAGAATACAGAACAGACTATATTGATGTCTAGTTTGAGTGATTGGCTCAACTGGACACAAGAGAATGGCTTTTGGCTTCGCTATCTTTTGAGCCCTCTGTAAACCTGTTGAAAGCCATGCTACTTCATACACCATATTTTGTCTACATCAAAGGTACATGTCATAGATAAGACCCCATGATGAATCTATTTCCAAATTCTTTGAAGACAGTCTATTCTTGTAAACAATTGTATTGTTTACTCCAAAGCTACTTCCCTTAAACAAGACATCCTGACGTAACTACAAAAGCAAAATACTACGGATGCTGGAAATCTGAAATAAAAACAGAAAATGCTGGAAATACTCAGCAGGTCAGGCAGCATCTGTGAATTAAAAATCTGTTCCATCTCCAGCTTTTCCCAGTTCTGATGAGGGGGCATCGGCCTGAAACATTAACTCTGTTTCTCTCTCCACAGATGCTGCCTGACCTGCTGAGTAATTCCAGCATTTTCTGTTTTTAATCATGACATAACTGTTCTTAACCTCTTTGAAGAACAGGCTTTATTAACTGTTATCTTTCTGTACTATAGTTATGGATCCCTCTACCTATATTTATGAACCGAGCCCCTAAAGCTAGACCTTAATCACTCATAGCTGACTTCATTACTGTCACATGTTTCCTTGCACAAGCACTTTTCATACATAACACTTCAGACATGTGATGAAATAACTGTGTTCTGATATTTGTACCTGCACTTGTAATGTCTGGAATGTTCCACTAGGGGGAACCACTAATGCTCCTCCCTGGCCCCGCCCCTCTTCTGGTATGTTCTACCAAGGGCTCGGTCGATGATGTACTCTGTTAACTCTGCCATGATTCTTATTTAATAAAAGGCTTCAGACTTAAGCTTTAACTTCGGATTCGGGCAGTTATTTGGCACATCAATTTTATTAAATAACAACTTTTGGAAGATGGATCGATTTTTGAAACCAGAGCGTCTGGATATCGATCCCCATTCGGCAGATGCGTCGAAGAAATTTACGCATTGGCTCCGATGCTTTGAACACTTCATCGCATCATCGACCGATCCGACAGTTAACAAGTTGGGTCTTCTAACCAACTTGGTAAGTCATCAAACTTACTCTATATTTGAAGATATTACTACATATGAAGAGGCCCTCGCAGCTCTTAAAGCCCAGTACCTTAAGTCGGTTAACGAAGTATACGCCAGGTATCTCCTGTCTACTTGCAGGCAATTACCCGAGGAATCTCTGGACGATTTCCTGCAGGACCTTAAGGCTTTGGCTAAGGGTTGCAACTACAAGGCTGTCTCTGCCATAGTGTATCAGGAAGAAGCCATCCACGATTCTTTCATATCTGGCCTCTGATCTAATTATATTAGACAGAGACTCCTCGAGAACGACTCGTTAGTTTTAAAAACGGTTGTCGCTGCTGCTCGATCGTTAGATGTAGCCCAGAAGAATTCAGAAGTGTATGCATCAGCCCATGCATCTCTCTCAGCCTCGTGTGTTCCGAGTATGGAGGCATCCATAACACCAATAGAGCCCCCACTTAATCCTATTGTTGCGGCTGTGCCCCATGGGTCTAAGTGTTATTTTTGTGGCCAATCTAAACACCCCAGGCAAAGTTGCCCAGCCAGAGAGGCTACCTGTTTTAAATGTAAGAAACGGGGACATTTTAGTAAAGTGTGTAAGGGTAATCCTGTACCTGATGTCTTCTCTGCTGCCGCCTATCGTTTTACTCTAGCCTCGGCTACGGTTGACCAGACCATACCGTGTTCCTTGTCAAAATCTATGATGGACATTAAGATTAATGGTCGTCCTACTGGGTGTTTGATAGACTGTGGCAGTACTGAAAGTTTTATACACCCCAACCTTGTTAACTCCTGTTCATTGAAGGTGTATCCTACTCGAAGTGAAATTGTGATGGCGTCCAAATCCCTCACTTCGGAGGTAACTGGATATTGTAAAGTCACATTGACCGTTAAGGATACGGAGTATAAGGATTTTAAACTCCTCATATTACCTCAGTTGTGTGCGAACTTAATATTAGGCTTGGACTTCCAGTGTCAGCATGAGAGCGTTACCCTTAAGTATGGTGGATCCCAGCCTCCGCTCACAGTCTGCGGCCTTTCTACTTTAAACGTAAGCCCGCCTTCTTTGTTTGCGAACCTTGCTCCTAATTGTAGACCTATAGTGACGAAGAGTCGACGGTATAGTTCAGAAGATAAAACATTTATAAAAGAGGAAGTGGAAAGGCTTCAACGGGAGGGAATCATCGAACACAGTGGTAGCCCGTGGCGTGCCCAGGTGGTGGTGGTTAAAACTAATGAGAAGAAAAGACTTGCGGTCAATTATAGCCAGACTATAAACTTGTATACCCAATTAGACGCCTATCCTTTGCCTCGTATTTCTGAGATGGTGAACCAGATAGCTCAGTACCGTGTGTTCTCCACCATTGATTTAAAGTCTGCCTACCATCAACTCCCCATCAAAATAGAAGACCGACCTTATACGGCCTTCGAAGCTAATGGGCGCCTGTTCCAATTCCTTCGGGTGCCCTTTGGAGTGACGAATGGGGTATCCGTCTTCCAACGGGAGATGGATCGTATGGTGGATGAATACGCGTTGGAAGCAACATTCCCGTACCTGGACAACGTTACCATCTGTGGGCGTGACCAACGGGAGCATGATCAAAATCTCGCGAAGTTCCTAGAGACTGCAAAGAGGTTAAACCTGACCTACAACGAAAACAAGTGTACCTTCAATACTACACGTTTGTGTATTCTTGGTTGCATTGTGGAGAATGGGGTAATCGGGCCAGACCCTGAAAGATTACGCCCACTTAAGGAATTACCTTTACCTCACACTGTAAAAGCCTTAAGAAGGTGTCTGGGATTCTTCTCGTACTATGCCCAGTGGGTGGCTAGCTACTCAGATAAAGTCCGACCTCTTATTAAGTTGACGTCTTTTCCGCTATCGGCGGAAGGTCAGGAGGCTTTCCTTAATATCAAACGGGACATTGAGAAGGCAGTGGTATGTGCCGTGGATGAGAAGATCCCATTTCAAGTGGAAAGTGATGCATCTGATTTTGCGTTGGCAGCAACTCTTAACCAAGCTGGTAGACCAGTAGCCTTCTTCTCTCGTACATTGCAAGGACCAGAAGTTTGACATTCTTCAGTGGAAAAGGAGGCACAGGCAATTATTGAAGCAGTCAGGTATTGGAGACATTATCTCGCTGGCCAACGTTTTACGCTCATTACTGACCAGCGATCTGTGGCCTTTATGTTCAACACTAAGCAGAGAGGCAAGATCAAAAATGATAAGATTTTAAGATGGCGAATAGAACTGTCAACATATGACTATGATATTCAGTACAGGCCTGGAGTATTTAATGAGCCATCGGATGCTTTGTCACGAGGAGTATGTGCTAGTCTAGGTACAGATAAGCTTCAAAGTCTCCACGACGCACTCTGCCACCCTGGTGTTACCAGAATGAACCACTTCATTAAGTCCCACAATCTACCCTACTCTATTGAGGAGGTCCGGACAATGACCAGAACCTGTCATGTTTGTGCTGAATGCAAACCCCGCTTCTATAAGCCGTCCGAGCCAGCTCATCTTATTAAAGCAACTCGACCATTTGAGCGTTTGAGTCTCGATTTTAAAGGTCCCCTTCCATCGAGCGACCGTAATGTCTATTTTCTTAATATTATAGACGAGTACTCTCGGTTCCCTTTTGTTATCCCCTGTCCGGATGTGACTAGTGCTGTTGTAATTAAATGCCTCTGCCAACTGTTTTCCTTGTTCGGCATGCCTAACTATATACATAGTGATAGGGGTTCTTCCTTTATGAGCGAAGAATTACGACAGTTTTTGCTATCGAAGGGGATTGCAACGAGTAGAACTACCAGCTATAACCCTCGTGGTAATGGGCAGGTCGAGAAAGAAAATGTGACTGTGTGGAAGGCTATCGTACTGTCTCTGAAGTCACGAGGCCTGCCGACCTCTCGCTGGCAGGATGTCCTGCCAGACATGCTATATTCCATAAGGTCTCTTTTGTGTACAGCGACGAATGCCACCCCTCATGAAAGGATGTTTAGTTTTCCAAGAAAAGCTACTAATGGAGTATCGTTACCCACATGGTTGACGACCACGGGCCCTGTGTTGTTGCACAGACATGTGAGAGGCCACAAGACTGATCCACCGGTGGAGGAAGTACAACTCCTCCATGCTAATCCCCAGTATGCGTATATTCAATATTCGGATGGGCGAGAGGATACGGTCTCTATTAAAGATCTTGCACCTGCTGGAGCTCGAAAAGAGTTCGACTCTGAGAGTAGAGTTTTCAATCGTGGTATTGGACCTTCAGAGACACAAACCCTCAGTGTGGAAAATACTGATAATTCTGGGAATTTGAATGAACCGGAGTTAGTACTCCGGGAGGAGCCTCAGCAAGAGTTACATCGTTCCCAGAGGATTATCAGACCTCCTGACAGACTGAATCTATAGCAGGGGGTGAATGTGATGAAATAACTGTGTTCTGATATTTGTACTTGCACTTGTAATGTCTGGAATGTTCCACTAGGGGGAACCACTAATGCTCCTCCCTGGCCCCGCCCCTCTTCTGGTATGTTCTACCAAGGGCTTGGTCGATGATGGACTCTGTTAACTCTGCCATGATTCTTATTTAATAAAAGGCGTCAGTCTTAAGCTTTAACTTCGGATTCGGGCAGTTATTTGGCACATCAAGACACTAAAAGCAGAAGTCAAGCTATGCTTTCTTCTCACGACACTTCAAAGCCATCCTGTTTGTCTTACAAAGTCTGTTGCTCCATGATACAAAGAAGTTCGACTGTTAACCCTTAATTCCCCAAGATGTCCAACATACATCTCTCCAACATATCCAACAGTTATAAGAAACCCACCCTAAACAGTTGCACAGTAAGGAGCTGCTCCCCCATTTCAAATGCAGAGACTTATTTATTTACATTAACATAGTACTTGCAGGAAAAAAAATTGTTATTTACCTTCAATGATTAAGGAAAATACTAAGGGGACGAAATTGGGTGCCTTTGCCCTCCCATTAGTGCCACCGGGGGTGCTAACGGACGCAAATGGCTTTGCGACTAGGCGCGGTGCCGACATCGACTCCCGCCATATTCGGCAGGAGTTTTGCGGCAGCACTACGGCGTTACGCCCCGATCTCCTTCGCCCGGAGATCGTGACATCATCGTCGTGCGCATCGTCCCAGTAGCGCCCCGGACCCGAAATTGACTTCCGCCCCCTGCAGCAATGCCAGTTGAAAACACCGACAGCTGCAGGAGGCGTGCATCAGGCGGCTGGCCGCTTTTGGGGCGATGAATAAAGGTGAGGTGGCCAAGGTAAATTTTAAAAAACTTACCTTTCTTGTTCCAGTTTTTTCCGCGGGTTCCTGTCCGCGATCGATCAGCCCGGCACTCCGCTTGAGCGCCGGGCTGATCGCGCGGGATCGTGGCTGCCTTGGTGGTCCAGGTAGGTACTTTTTCCATTGCAGAGCCTGCAGCGAGGGCCCTTCCCTTTAAGGGAGGGAAGGAGCCTTTGAACGTGGCAGCGCTGCACGGCCCAGTGTGCAGCGCTGCTGAAGTCTCCGCCCCGCCTGCTGCCGATTGCACTCCAAGAAGGAAGTGGAGCTTGATTTAGCACTCCACTTCCTTCCTGGAGCGCAAAACCGAATTTTGTAAAAGTTTAGAAACATTAGCACCTGGCGCTAATTTTCTCAACTTTTAAAAGTTAGCGCCCCAAACGTGACGATAATGAATTTCTCCCCCTACATATTTATTTTCCAAGAATTAATCAATAAACACTTATTTCACCAGCTCTGTAAAGGATTGGCTCTCACAAATTCCAAATTCTTTCAGTGCAAATGTACATCCCGCCCCCAAACACACAATTCACACCCCAGCACCCAACTTAAAACAACATGGCTTAGAAATTCGTTTTGGATGGTGGTGCAAAACGAGCGGTATCGGATTGGCCACCCGTTAAAGGCAGCGCCCGTTCCATTGCAGTCATAGAATCATAGAAAGTTACAGCACGGGAGGATGCCATTTTGGCCCATCGTGTCCACGCCGGCCAACAAAGAGCTATCCAGCCCAATCCCACTTCCCAGCTCATGGTCCGTAGCCCTGCAGGTTAGAGCAACCCAAGTGCACATCCAAGTACTTTTAAATGTGGTTAGGGTTCCTGCCTCTACCACCCTTTCAGGCAGTGAGTTCCAGAACCCCCACAACCCTCTGGGTGAAGACATTTCCCCTCAAACCCCCGCTAAACCTTCCACCAATTACTTTAAATCTGTGCCCCCTGGTTTTTGACCCCTTTGCTAAGGGAAATAGGTCCTTTCTATCCACTTTATCTGTGCCCCTCATAATTTTATACACCTCAATAAGGTCTCCCCTCAGCCTCCTCTGTTCCAAGGAAAACAGACCCAGCCTATCCAATCTTTCCTCATAGCTAAGATTCTCTACTCCCGGCAACATCCTTGTAAACCTCCTCTGTACTCTCTCTAGTGCAAATTCATCTTTCCTGTAATGTGGTGACCAGAACTTCACGCAATACTCTAGCTGAGGCCTAACTAGTGTTTTATACAGTTGAAGCATAACCCCTCCCTGCTCTTGTATTCTATGCCACGGCTAATAAAGGCAAGCATTCCGTATGCCTTCTTAGCCACCTTATCTACTTGCCCTGCTACCTTCAGGGATCTGTGGACATACACTCCAAGGTCCCTTTGTTCCTCTACGCTACTCAGTGTCCTACCAGTTAATGTGTATTCCCTTTCCTTGTTAGCCCTCCCCAAATGCATTACCTCACGCTTCTCTGGATTGAATTCCATTTGCCATTGTTCTGCCCACCTGACCAATTTATTGATATCTTCCTGCAGTCTACAGCTTCCTTCTTCAGTATCAACCACACAGCCGATTTTAGTATCATCTACAAACTTCTTAATCATACCCCTATATTCAAGTCTAGATCATTAATATATACCACAAAAAACAAGGGACCTAGTACTGAGCCCTGCGGAACCCCACTGGAAACAGCCTTCCAGTCACAAAAGCACCCATCAACCATTACCCTCTGCTTCCTGCCTCCGAGCCAGTTTTGAATCCAACTTGACACTTTGCCCTGGATCCCATGGGCTTTTAACTTTGTGACCAGGCTGCCATGTGGAACCTTATCAAAAGCCTTGCTAAAATCCATATACACTACTTCAAACGCACTACCCTCATCTCCCCTCCTTGTTACCTCCTCAAAAAATTCAATCAAATTTGTCAGACACGACCTTCCCTTAACAAATCCGTGCTGACTATCCTTGATTAATCCGTGTCTTTCTAAATAAAGATTTATCCTGTCCTTCAGAATTCTTTCCAATAATTTTCCCATCACCGAGATTAGGCTGACTGGCCTGTAATTACTCGGTCTATCCTTTTCTCCCTTTTTAAACAAGGGTACCACATTAGCAGTCCTCCAGTCCTCCGGCACCACACCTGAAGCCAGAGAGGATTGAAAAATGATGGTCAGGGCCTCTGCTATTTCCTCTTTTGCTTCGCTTAACAGCCTGGGATACATTTCATCTGGGCCTGGGGATTTATCCACTTTTAAAGCTGCTAAACCCCTTAATACTTCCTCTCTCACTATGTTTATTTCATCCAATATTTCACACTCCTCCCCCCCGATAGCAATGTCTGCTTCGCCCCCTCCTTTGTGAAAACAGACGCAAAGTATTCATTAAGAACCCTACCAACGTCTCCCGCCTCTACACATAGATTACCCTCATGATCTCTAATAGGCCCTACCCTTTCTTTAGTTATCCTCTTACTCTTAATATATTTATAAAACTTCTTTGGGTTTTCCTTGATTTTACTTGCCAAGAATTTTTCATGCTCTCTCTTTGATTTTCATGCTCTCTCTCATTTTTAATTGCACCCCTGCACTTTCTGTACTCCTCAATGGAACTGAATATTATGCGTTGCGTATAACAGGTGGCCGATCCAATACCGCCTGTTTTGCGCCACTGCACGAGACGAATTTCTAGGCCAATATAATTTCATTCATATATTTAGCATATGCCTGTTACACACCAGACATCACACACCGGATGTTACACAACAGAAGTCACATTTCAAAGTACCCCACTTTGTTACCAGTGGATGTGGTGTATTTGGACTTTCAGAAGGCTTTCGATAAGGTCCCGCATAAGAGATTAGCGTGTAAAGTTAAAGCACATGGGATTGGGGGCAAGGTACTGACTTGGATAGAGAACTGGTTGGCAGACAGGAAGCAAAGAGTTGGAATAAACGGGTCTTTTTCCGAGTGGCAGGCAGTGACTAGTGGGGTACCGCAGGGATCGGTGCTAGGACCCCAGCTATTCACAATATATATTAATGATCTAGACGAGGGAACTAGATGTAATATCTCCAAGTTTGCAGACGACACAAAGCTGGGTGGGCGTGTGTGCTGTGAGGAGGGTGCCGAGAAACTCCAGTATGATTTGGACAGGTTGGGTGATTGGGCAGATGCATGGCAGATGCAGTATAATGTGGATAAATGTGAGGTTATCCACTTTGGTGGCAAAAACAGGAAGGCAGATTATTATCTGAACGGCAATAGATTGGGAGAAGGGGAAGTGCAACGAGACCTGGGTGTCCTTGTGCACCAGTCGCTGAAGGTAAGCATGCAGGTGCAGCAGGCGGTTAAGAAGGTAAATGGTATGTTGGCCTTTGTAGCGAGTACAGGAACAAGGATGTCTTGCTGCAGTTGTACAGGGTCTTGGTGAGACCACACCTTGAGTATTGTGTGCAGTTTTGGTCGCCTTATCTGAGGAAGGATGTTCTTGCCATGGAGGGAGTGCAGCGAAGATTCACCAGGCTGATACCTGGGATGGCAGGAATGATGTATGAGGAGAGATTGGGTCGATTGGGCTTATACTCGCTGGAGTTTAGAAGAATGAGAGGGGATCTCATTGAAACTTATAAAATTCTAACAGGACTAGACAGACTAGATGCAGGAAGGATGTTCCCGATGGCGGGGGAGTCCAGAACCAGGGGTCACAGTCTAAAGATAAGAGGTAAGCCATTTAGGACAGAGATGAGGAGGAATTTCTTCACCCAGAGAGTGGTGAACCTGTGGAATTCTCTACCACAGAAGGCAGTTGAGGCCAATTCATTAAATATATTCAAGAACGAGTTAGATATATTTCTTAAGGCTAAAGGGATCAAGGGATATGGGGAGAAAGCAGGGACAGGGTACTGAATTTGGATGATCAGCCATGATCTCATTAAATGGTGGAGCAGGCTCGAGGGGCCGAATGGCCTACTCCTGCTCCTATCTTCTATGTTTCTATGTTACTGATAGGAAACAACATTTTAAAAAAAGAGAAAGAAAGCCGGTCACAACTTGGAGTCTGAAATTTACAAGCAATTTACTGACCTCAGCTACAATTACTCGCAACTACAATTAGCTGGGTTCCCACAGGGAGTATTTGAGCAGTGGGTTTAAAGGAGAAGGCAGGTAAGCAGCTATATTCACAGCCATGTTCCAGATCCCAGACTACCCAAACAGTCATCTTGACATAGTTTGTAACTCTCTCACCTCTAAGTCAAACACTTGTGAGTTCAGCCTCCATTAAGAACTTGAGCACATAATGTAGGCTGATACTGCAATGCAATGCTGAGGGAGAGCTGCATTGTCTGTGGTACCATCTGTTGGATGAGGTGTTAGATCGATGCCCAATCTGCCGACTCAAGTGGACATAAAAGATCCTGTAGCAATATTTGAAGAGAAGGGGACTTTTCTGTGAGCCAATTGGCTGCGGGGTTTATCTACAAAACACCACTTCAAAAGTAATGCATTCTTTGTAAAGCGCTTTGGGACATCCTGTGGATCTGATAAGGTGCTATATAAATGCACATTCTTTCATTCTTATTCCTCGTTGAGCAATGCCTTGGGAAATCGACTAATATAGTTTTGAAATAAACTACTTCAATTGAGTCAGTGACAGATTCTGCAGGCCTTTGGGGAAAAAAATTAAGTCTGTGGTTTCTGAAACACTGCTGTCACAGGTCTTCTGAGACATTTCATTTTTGCCCTTGTCACTTCAGGTAACATCCTAGAGAATTCATTACCAAATGGTTATTTTCAATACTACTATAATGAACATTGAGGGGACGATTTTCCGACTGGAGGCGAGATGGAGGCAGTTTGGGTGGGTTTGAAACCCGCCTCCACTGAGATTTTCCCCTGATTGGTCACTTGATTTCAGAGGTGTGGGATGCCCTTGGTCAATTAGTGTTTTGGGACTGAAACCTGCCTCTGTTGACAGCACTTTTCCAGTCTGATTTTATGGCTTCTTGCTCCCTTAGCTCATTCCACAGCATTTCTGCCTATGTTGCACCACCTGCAATATATTTTGAGAGACCACTATGTCCAATTCCAAGGCAAGGGCCTCCCCGAGGCTCTCGGATGAGGCGCTGCAAAAGTTGTTTGAGGAGGTGACAGCTAGCATGGAGGTGCTCTTCCTCTCACCTGGGAGGAAGAGGCCAAAGAAACCTTTGTGGGTATAGCTGGCAAGGAATATAACCTCCAGATCTGTGTGCAGATTGGGAGAATGTTTCTGTGTATTGATGAAATGCCATCCCTGCTGGAAAGCATTAAAATGATTTGAAGCCAAAATGTTGACGTTATGGCATCTGTTCTTTCGCCTTAGGCAGCTCCACATTGCGGGCTCCGCGACACTTGCATTGTCAGGTTGGTGGCCTGAGTGAAAGGAGGCCAGAGAGTCATGTTCATTGTCAATGATGTCCTAGAATGGAGCCAAGGACATGTGCCAACTTGGGCAACCTATGCAAATCTGGCCCGGATAAGTTCATCCCTTGCATCCCGGGCAGCCATGTGCTCACGTACTGCCGCTGCCACTGGTTGATACACCGGTGCTCTGACCTCCTCCTCATCCTTCTGCTCCTCCTCCTCCTCCTCTAGATCCTCCTCCTCATCCTCAGCCTCCTCCTCATCCTCAGCCTCCTCATCCTCATCTGAGATCCATGCAGAAAGAAAACAAATGGTTCCCATTCTGCTTGTAGATGCCTCCTTTGGGAAAGCGCTCATTGCAAGCCGGGAGAGGGTCTTCCAAGGAGGTCCCACAATTGATTGATTCAAGCTGCAGCACCTCCGACTTCGGAAGGCCTGTAAAAGTGCTCAGAGACCTTTTAAAGCCAAGGTCTGGCACCTGCAAGTAATCCTTGCTGCAATAAACGATGTCTTGTTGGACCTGCAGCAGTGAGGAGGCCACCCACGAGTCAACCCGCCAGGTTTACCTGGCGTGGTTTAGGAGGTGTGTGGAGCTCGCCGAAATCCTCGAAAAATCACAAGGGCCTCTCAAAATAGGCGTTGAGAGACCCTTAATGAGCATTTAATGATCATAAGTATCGCTATGGCCAGCTGGAGGCGGGACCATTTCCCGACCTCCAAAACCGGCACCGGCAAAATCCCACGGAGGCGGGTTTTAGGCAGGTTCTGAACCCGACCTCATTGAATCTGATTTTCCCGCCTTTCCCGCCTCCAAACCCACCTCCTCCGACGGCAGAAAATCACCCCCCTAGAAGCTAGAGTATCCCACCTTATGAGTCAGCAAATATCAGAACATGTTAAATCGTTTGATACAATATCCCTGATTGACAATTCAAGCCATCATTTGATTGTGATCCCTTGCTGTCTACCCAATGGCAATCCTAGAGGTATAAAGTAGAGAGTGGATTACATTACAGGATATACAGCACAGAAACAGGCCATTCATCCCAACCAGTCCATGTCGGCATTTATGTTCCACTCGAGCCTCCTCCCGTCTTTCCTCATCTAAATCTATCAGCATAACCCTCTATTTCCTTCTCCCTCATATGCTTATCTAGCCTCCCCTTAAGTGCATCTATAATTTTTTGCTTCAACCACTCCCTGTGGTAGCGAATTCCACATTCTCACCACTCTTTGGGTAAAGAAATTTCTTCTGAATTCCCTATTGGATTTCTTGGTGACTATCTTATATTGATGGCCTCTAGATATGCTTTTCCCCACAAATGGAGACATTCTCTCTGTATCCACTCTATCAAAGCCTTTCATCATTTTAAAGACCTCTATTAGGTCACCCCTCAGCCTTCTCTTTTCAAGAGAAAAGAGACCCAGCCTATTCATCCTTTCTTGATATGTATACCCTCGCATTTCTGGTATCATCCTTGTAAATCTTCTCTGCACCCTCTCCCATGCAGCTACATCCTTTTTATAATATGGCGACCAGGACTGTATGCAGTACTCTAAGTGTGGTCTAACCAAGGTTCGATACAGGTTTAGCATAACTTCCCTACTTTTCAATTCTATCCCTCGAGAAATAAAACCTAGTGCTTGGTTTGCTTTTTTTATGGCCTTGCTAACCTGTGTCGCAACTTTTAGTGATTTGTGTATTTGCACTCCGAGATCCCACCTAGGCTCACATCCTCCAAGTAATAAGTGACCTCCCTATTCTTCCTACCAAAATGTAATACCTCACATTTATCTGTGTTGAACTTCATTTGCCAATTATATGCCCATTCTGCAAGTTTATTAATGTCCTCCTGTAATTTGTTGCAGTCCTCCTCAGTATTGACTATCCCCTTCAATTTGGTGTCATCTGCAAATTTAGAAATTGTGTTTTTGATTCCAAAGTCTAAATCGTTAATATAAATTGTGAACAACAGTGGTCCCAGCACTGATCCTTGTGGAACACCACTACCCACCTTCTGCCACTGTGAATAGCTACCTTTTACCCCTACTCTCTGCTTTCTGTCTTGAAGCCATCTAGCTATCCATTTTATCTATTTTATTTTATTTCCAGTTTTGAAGAAGGGTTTCGACCCGAAACGTCAACTTAAATTTCTCTCCACGGATGTTGCCTGACCTGCTGAGTTTTTCCAGCATTTTCTGTTGTTTTTTAGCTATCCATTCTGCTACTTGTCCCCTGACTCCGCATCTCTGACCTTGTTCATCAGTCTATTACGGGGTACCTTATCGAAGGCCTTTTGAAAATCTAGATAAATTATATCTACTGCATTACCATTGTATACTCTCTCTGTTACCTCTTCAAAAAATTCAATGAGTTTGGTCAAGCAAGACTTGCCCTTTTGAAATCCATGCTGTCTATTCATTACTATGTTTTTGGTTTCTAGATATTCTTCTATTTTCTCCTTTAGTAGAGATTCCATTATTTTTCCTACCACCGATGTTAAGCTGACTGGTCTATAATCCCCTGGACATGTTCTATCCCCCTTCTTAAATATAGGTATTACATTAGCTATCCGCCAGTCCTCTGGCACTACACCTTTTTCTAACAAATTATTAAATATTTGTAGTAATGCCTCTGCTATCTCTTCCCTAGATTCTTTTAAAATGCATGGATGCAATCCATCCAGCCCAGGGGTTTTATCCTCTTTGAGTTTGTTTAGTTTATTTAATAAATATCCCCTCTTTTTATTTTAAATGCACTTATCTCATTACTAATCTCATCACGCAATGTCATGTCCATCTGTTCTATCTCCCTGGTAAATGCTGAAGCAAAATAATGATTTAATATTTCTGCCATCTCTCTATCGTTACCTGTGGTATTACCCTGTTCATCCCTTAATGGCCCTATTCCCATCCCAACCTTCCTTTTTTATTGATGTGCCTGTAAAATATTTTACTATTTTGTTGGATGTTCCTTGATAATTTAGTTTCATAGTTCCTCTTTGCCTTCCTAATTGTTGTTTTGACTTCGCTCCTAATCTCTTCATATTCTCCCTTATCATGCACTCCCCTGCTGTCTATGTACTTAATGTATGCCTCTTTCCTGACCCTCAATTGTTCCCAAATGGCTTTATTCATCCATGGAGTCTCATTAGTGTTTAGTTTGTTCTTTCCTTTTAGTAGAATATATTGTTCCTGGACTCTGTTGAACACCGTTTTAAATGTTTTCCATTGCTGTTCTACATTGTTGTTTGCCAATATTGTTGCACATTTTATTTTCCCAAGTTCTATTCTCAGCTCCTCAAAAACAGCTTTTCTCCAATCTATTACCCTGGTTTTTGTCATACTTATGTCCTTCTCAATTATCATCTTAAAGTGTATTATATTATGGTCACTAGATGTTTCCCTACTTTTACTTCTCTTATCTGCCCTGATTCATTCCCCATTACTAGATCCAATAACGAATACTCCCTTGTTGGGCTTTTTACATATTGTGTTAGAAAGAAGTCCAGTACATGTTAAGTCTGTGTGTTCCAGTTGTATTAAGATTAATTACTGACACAGACTACAAGAATAAAGTTCAACAGGTCTTTACTAGTTGGAGGGCAGGACTATACTAAGTACAATATCATTACACAGTACTTATATACCGGTGGTCACCACCGGTATTACGTATACAGTAGTCAGAGAAAGTAGTACATCTCTTAAGGTGGAACAGGCTTAAGTTCTCTTAAGGTGGAACAGGTTACATACACCACAATCCTCCCTTTTTAGCTTAACAGTCATATCCCCATTTAACATAACATAATAACATATATATACATATATAACTTCAGGTATAAACAGTTCAAAGGTTCAGTCTCTCAGGAGGCCTTCTGATTCGGTTTGGATAACGCCTTTCAGTGGTCTCTGATTCTTGTTGCTGAGGTGACTCTTCTTGTTGGTTTCCTATGTATTGGACGTCATCATCAGGTACAGTCCCTGCCGAGGTAGATGCTTCAGGTTCATTAACGTCTTCCACAGTTGTCTCTGTCGCAACCATGGGTTCGACCCTTGCTCTTGATCCGCATGACGCCTTATCACATTGTTACCAATATCTACTGTGTACATCAGAGGTCCTTGTCTGGCCCGAATTGTTCCGGACTGCCATTTTTCGTTTCCATAGCCCCTTGCCAACACTGGTTGTCCTACGTCGAAACTTCGAGTGGACTTGTTATTAATATGCCGGAACTGTTTGTTTTCCACTTCCCTCCGCACATTTGGTTTTAACAAGTCCAACCTGGCCCGCAACCTCCTGTTATAAAACATCATGGCAGGACTTTGGTTAGTCACTGCATGAGCGGCGTTTCGATATGCCATTAGGAAATTGTCCACCTTGTGTTGTAATGGAATCTGATCATCGTTCATGGCCTTTATTGCCTTTTTGAATGTTTGGACAAATCTCTCGGCCAACCCGTTTGTCGCCGGATGATATGGGGCAGAGGTATAATGTTTCACCCCATTCTTCTTTAAGAATTTTTGGAATTCTTCCGACACGAACTGTGGTCCGTTGTCCAAACATATCTGTTCTGGCAATCCGTTCCTTGCGAATATTGTTCTTAACACCGCAATTGTCTTTTCTGAAGTAGTGGTATTCATCTTGATCACTTCTGGCCATTTGGAATGTGCGTCCACCGCAATTAGGAACATGGAGTCCATGAATGGACCAGCAAAGTCAATATGTATGCGTTGCCATGGGGCTGAAGGCCATTCCCATGGGTGTAGCGGTGCGATCGGAGGTGCATTTTGCACTTTTTGGCACCCAGCGCAGCTTTTTGTCAACTCCTCTATCTGTTGGTCAATGCCCGGCCACCATACATAAGCCCTAGCAAGACTTTTCATCTTAACTCCCCCCAGATGACCTTCATGCAGTTCCTTTAGAACTCTTTCCCGTAACTTGGGAGGAATAATCACTCTTGTCCCGTACATCAAAGTACCATGGCAGACGGACAGCTGGTCTCGCCTTGCCGAGAATGCTGGTAACAGAGGATCACCATGTGTTGGCCATCCCTTCACTGTCACCTCGTAAACTCGGGACAGTGTCGGGTCGTTCCTGGTTTCTCTTTCAATACTTGCATTGGTGAATGGTAAACACTCGATGATGGTCGAATGAAATAACTCAACAGGGTCAACTTTCGTCGTCTCTTCTGCTTCAGGTAGTGGCAGGCGCGACAGCCCATCAGCATTGCCATGCTGCTTTGTACCTTTGAATTCTATTTGATATTGATGTGCCCCTAGGAAAAGGGACCATCTCTGGAGTCGCTGTGCTGTCATCACCGAAACACCCTTCTTAGGGTTAAAAATGGATACCAACGGCTGATGGTCTGTCAGAAGTGTGAATTTTTGGCCCTGCAGGTAATGATTAAACTTCTTCACTCCCCATACAAGGCTGAGAGCCTCCCTATCGATCTGCGCATAGTTGCGCTCAGCGGAGGTCAATGATCTGGATGCAAACGCGACTGGCCTTTCCGTGCCATTTGGCAACTTGTGTGAGAGTACTGCCCCAATATCATATGGAGAAGCATCACAAGCCAACTGAATAGGCAGTGTCGGGTTGAAGTGAGCCAACACTTCCTCTGAGGTGATCAATTCTTTGCTTTTGCGAAATGCCTTCTTACAGTTTTCGTTCCATTCCCATGGTACCCCCTTCTGTAAAGGAGCGTTCAGCGGGTGCAGTACCGTGGATAGATTCAGTAGAAACTTATGGTAATAGTTAATCAATCCCAGAAACGACCTCAACTGAGAGACATTATCCAGAGCGGGAGCCTTTACAACTGCCGCTATCTTGTCAGGAGACTTATGAAGCCCCTCCCGGTCAATGACATGACCACAGTACGAGATCCGCTTCTGAAAGAACTCACATTTCTGCCGATTAACTCTAAGTCCATACTCTTTCAGTCTGTTGAGCACCAGTTCCAAGTTTGCGAGGTGTTCTTCACCACCATCACCTGTAATCAGAATATCGTCCAGGTAACATTGTGTGCCTGGAATTCCCTGTAATACCTGCTCCATGGCCCTCTGCCAAATTGCCGAAGCCGATGCCACTCCAAAAACCAGCCTATTATACCGGTACAAACCTCTATGCGTGTTGATCGTGAGGTACTGGCGTGACTCTTCTTCAACCTCCATCTGCAAGTACGCCTGTGCCAGGTCTATCTTGGTGAAGTGTTTCCCGCCAGACAACGAAGCAAAAATATCCTCAATCCGTGGAAGCGGATACTGCACCATGTGAAGCACCGGATTAACGGTGATCTTGAAATCTCCACAGATGCGAACCTTCCCTGGTTCTCCTGGCTTGTTGCTCGAAGGACGTTTCATAACGGGAACAATGGGCGTAGCCCACTCACTCCAATCTACCTTAGACAGTACACCTGAACGTTCTAGCGCTCCAGTTCCGCTTCTACAGTAGGTCGTATTGCATAGGGTACCGGTCTGGCTTTGAAAAACTTTGGTTGTGCATGTTCATCAATCTTGATGTTTGCCGTAATTCCTTTCAGTGTTCCCAGTCCTTGCTGGAACACCTCTTTAGCATCATCCAATATTTTGGACAATCGTTTAGGTTTGACATCTGTTTCCCCGGAATCTACCGTTAGTGCTTTTAAGGAGTGCCAGTCCATATTCATTTTCCTAATCCACTCCCGTCCCAGTAGTGGTGGACCTCCTTCAGGTAGCACATATAAGTCCATTACTTGGCTTTCTTCGCCCTTGTGGACCACTTTTACCTCTATCTTTCCGATGGGGTACACTCTTTGCCCCGTGTATGTTTTCAATATAATCTCCGTATCCCATAGGGGAATATGTTGGAATAACCTTTTGTAATCTTTCTTATTCATGACCGTCAATGCCGATCCAGTGTCCAATTCCATCTTTACTTGGACTCCTGCTATCTGGAGAGTGACCCAAATTGTCTGGAGATCTGCATCCTTACCAACGTTGTGTACTCTTAAGCTACCCAGTTCATTACTGCTAGCGTCTGAATCTGACTTCTGTTCATTCGAACTGGTCTTTGTCACCTTGTGCACCTTTATGTATTTTCCTTGCGGTGACTTTTTGTTGCTGGTCTTCCTTCCTGACCGGCATACTTTAGCTATGTGGCCAAGCCTGCCACACGTTCTGCATTCTTGGTTTTTAAACCAACACTGGTTCTGATCGTGTGTTGTCTTTCCACAACGATAACATTTTACAGTACTCAAACCCAATTTATTTGTACTGAGTTCCGCTGACCGTAGCTGCATTACTGCCGTGCCTCTCGCTGCGGCTTCGTGTGCTGCTGCCATAGTGACCGCTTTCTCAAGCGTCAGCTCATTCTCCTCGAGCAGTCGCTTTTGTGTATCTTCTTTTAATAATCCACACACAAATTTATCTCTTAGCGCTTCTGTTAGTCCCGTTCCAAACTGACAGTACTTTGCTAGCTTACGCAATTCCATTAAATATTCAGCATTGCTTTCATCCTTCAGCTGCCTTCTGCTGTAAAATTTAAATCGTTCCGCTAGCATCAGCGGCGTGGGGTTTAGATGATTTTTCAGGACAGTAACAATCTCCTCGAACGTCTTATCCGCTGGTTCATCTGGTGATAAAAGGTGTTTCAATTGCCCGTATGTCTTCGCACCCATTAAGTTTAATAAAGTTAGTGCTTTCTCTGCATCTGGGATTTTATTTGCTTTACAATAATTTTGTATGCGTTCTACATACATGGCCCAATCTTCGATGTCGCTATCAAAGGTATTAATGTTCCCATGTTTAGGCATCGTTGCAATTTATTTTATCCCAAGATGGCGGCTTCCCGCTCTTGTCTTCGTCCTCCGCCTACAAAATGGCGGTTTTCCCGCGCTTGGCAGTCTTCACCCACTGGCTGCAATGGCATTTGGCGTGCCGCTGCTGCTCCCCTTTCCCAGCGGTTAGTAACTCCCCCGACGCTGTCTCCGCTTCACCGCGGCTCCCTCGGGCATTTGCGCTTCCCCGATGTCGCGCCTCGCAGCCCTTCTTGCAGCCCGGTTATTAGCACCGGCTGCGTTCGCCTTCACCGCGGCTCTCGCGCCTTCAGTCGCCCCAGACGCTGCGCCTTTTTGGCCCGAAAGCGGCCCGGCCCTTATCTCCGGTCGCGATCGATCTCACCGCCCTTATTCCTCCATCTTCCTCCCCCCCGTCTGTACAGCCAACGCGGCCGACTTTCTGCTCGCGTCGCTGACCGGCTTACCCACCACCGAGGTAGAAAGAAGATAGCTGACTGCCGCTGATGGAGGCTTCGAGTTCAGGATGTCTTCTGCACTCCGGGTTCTCGATGCCTGCCGCGCGACGTGTCTTCCAGCAGGGTGATGAGGGTGGATGCCTCTCTTCGACGCCCATTCTGTGGACGAAGCCGCCGTGGATATAAACTGCCGCAGGGTAAGAATCGGACTCGTCGCCACTGTTAAGTCTGTGTGTTCCAGTTGTATTAAGATTAATTACTGACACAGACTACAAGAATAAAGTTCAACAGGTCTTTACTAGTTGGAGGGCAGGACTATACTAAATACAATATCACTACACAGTACTTATATACCGGTGGTCACCACCGGTATTACGTATACAGCAGCCAGAGAAAGTAGTACATCTCTTAAGGTGGAACAGGCTTAAGTTCTCTTAAGGTGGAACAGGTTACATACACCACAGTACACATTGTAGGAACTCCATTCTCTTATCCCCTTTACCTACCTCTTCTGTCCAATTAATATCTGGGTAGTTGAAATCCCCCTTGATTATTATTCTATGTTTTTTTACTAATTTCCCTAATTTGTCTGCCTATTTCTTCCTCCACCTCCCTTCCACTATTAGGTGGTCTGTAGACTACACCTATTAGTGTGATTGATCCTTTATTACCTTTTATCTCTATCCATATGGATTCTATTTTTGTCTTGCTAATAGCTGTGTCACTTTTTTCTACTGCCATTATGTTATCCCTAATAAGTACAGCTACTCCACCTTCCCTTTTACCCTCTACTTTTTCTAAATATGTTACACCCTGCAATGTTTAATTCCCAGTCCTGATTTTTCTGTAGCCATGTCTCAGTAATCCCTACTATGTCTGGTTCCTCACAACTCATGATCAGCTCCAGTTCCCCTGTTTTATTATGGACACTGTGTGCATTGCTGTACAGAGAGTTTAACTCATTTTTAATAGGATTTCCTCTCACTTTATGTTTATCCATCTTTTTCACAGAATCACAGAAACCCCACAGTGCAGATAGAGGCCATTTCGGCCCATCGAGCCTGCACCGACACATATCCCACCCAATCCCCGTAACCCCTACACCAACACATATCCCACCCTATCCCCGTAACCCCATGTATTTAATCCCCCTAACACTAAGGGTCAATTTATCATAGCCAATCAACCTAACCTGCACATCTTTGGACTGTGGGAGGAAACCGGAGCACCCGGAGAAAACCCACGCAAACACGGGGAGAATGTGCAAACTCCACACACAGTCGCCCGAGGCCGGATTCGAACCCGGGTCCCTGGCGCTGTGAGGCAACAGTGCTAACCACTATGCCACCGTGCTGCCCTGTTTTTTAGACTCCTGTTCTATAACTCTATTTATTCCCTTGCCATCAATGTCCGACCTTACTTTATTCTTTCCTATGCTCTCTTTTCCTGTTTTGTTTACAATTAGGCTGGTTACATTTCTTGTAGATCCTCCCCCCAGCTTACTAGTTTAAAGCCTTTGCCAACTCCCTATTTACCCTTTCTGCTAGGACATGGGTCCCATCCCAGTTCAGGTGGAGCCCGACTCATCAGTACAGCTCCTTCCTGTCCCAGAACTGGTGCCAGTGTCCCATGAAAATGAACCCCTCTATCCCACACCAGCCCTTTAGACACGTGTTAATTCTCCTGATCTGTCTGCTCCTATGCCAATTTGCACATGGCTCGGGCAATAATCCAGAGATTATTACCCTCGAGGTCCTGCTTTTTAATTTAGAGCCTAACTCCTGATAACGTTTCAGCAGGACCTCCTCCCTGTTCCTACCTATGTCATTTGTTCCAACATGGACCACAACAACTGGATTTACCCCCTCCCTTTCCAAGTTCCTCTCCAGCCACCGTGAGATATCCCTTACCCTGGCAACACACCCTTCAGGATTCTCGTTCTTGGCTGCAGAGGACGCTATCTATCCCCCTAATTATAGAGTCCCCTATCACTACCACATTTCTATTCTGCTCTCACCCCCCCCCCCACAGCCTTCTGAGCCACGGTGCCTTGGTCTGCATTGTGGCTGTCCTCCCTGCAGTCTTTCTCCTTGTCCTCACAGGTATAGAGTACGAGTGGAAAGTGGTAAGAAATATTAAGGGGCTAAGCTAATATTAACTCTGATTAATAAGCTTCGATATTTGATATCTCAGCCCATGCAGACTGCCCTTTATTCATGTGATGGGTTGTAGAGAACACATGAACCAGGACATCTTTGCGTCTTTTGGTGGGATTGCTGGATTGTTCTGAGTGAATAATTTACTCGGTATCTCGAAAACGACGCCGTAAACAAAAGTTTGGAGTTTTGACGAGCTCTGACATTTATATATGAATAAAAACAATCGACTGCGTTACCCCTGGGTCTTTAATTTAATGTTACAAGTCGGTAACAAAATAATGACCACTGTTGAAGGGCCTGTACCTGAGGATTTAACCCATCTGTTCCCCCCTTTTCAGAGGCTGGTGGACCTGCTCTATATTTGCAGCATTTTCGGTTTTATTTCTGGCAAATTGCAAAGCGCGACCTGCTCTGTGTGGTCACAGTGACAAGCGACGCTCTCGCCTCGAAAGTAGCCGCTGTAAATAGGGGCGAGCGCCTGCGGTTGAGGACTTTCTGAGACAGTCTCCTGGTGTCTATGACAGTGGGTTCTTCCTCCGCCCTGTCTACTGAGAAGGACGACACCTGACTCGCTCCTTGGTTTCAAGTGGAGAGAGGGGGGGATGCAACAACAACCAAAAAAAAATGTACAACTATCTGGGGAATGTTTCCCGGAAAAGTACCGGCCGACCCCTCAGGAAATACGTGGGGTGGAAACTGACGTCTTATAAAAGGCTCGGCACAGATGGGGAATTAAACTCTGGCACAAACCTCCTCGGATGCACATAGTCTGCAGGGACGAGGCTGGAACTCGGAAAGAGTCTCATAAACCAGTGAGAGAAAGGTAACAGTGTTCGTCTTTTCTGTTTGTTTGGGTGCGAAGATCACATTGGGAATTTTAGAGTTCCCAGTTAGCTGTGTATTGAGAACCTTGGAGGCTGAATGTGTTGGTCACTCGCCTCAACCTCTGTACCATAACATTTGAGGCTAGTCGGTTAGTCTCTGGGCATCATTCTTGTATTAGATGTTAAATGTTGGTCGACATAATTTATATGTGAAGATCTACTTCATTTTCATATGAAAACGATTATTTTATAAATACATAATATTTGCGTATACCGTCGAATTGCAGCGAATTTTGAAAATTGGGCTGATGTAACGTGCAATGATATTTACAAGACGTTTCATTTACAATATATGTTTAGAGTGCTGGGGTTCAGCAGCTAATTATTTTACACATTCTGTGTATTTTTAGCTGGGACTGTTTGGCCAGGGTGGAGATTCAAATTATTTCCAAGGGTCCATCACGGTTTATTTGCCAACAAGGTACAGGCAGAATTGACTATAAAAGTGCTTCAAAAAAAATAACAGGATGCGGGAGGGGGTATATAAGAACTGTTATTACTCCGGAAATATTGAAGTAGTTGGAAGCTCATTAATCAGTTTTTACATCGAGCAAAAGCTAAAGGTAATGCATTGAATCGCAGAGGTACAAGTGACAGACCTAACTGTAGACTAAGGTGAGTTAGAAATTTTGAGCAGAATTATAATAATTGAAATGGAAACAGGGAGTGGGATCGATTTGTTTGTTTATGATGACAGTTCCCGTGTTATGAGTTTTTTTTTTACTGTGGAGGGGTTAAGTGAATGGAATTATCCTTTCTTCAATCAAATGTTATGGCCATTACGTACTTGCTTGGGTTTAAGGGATTTCTATGTTGTTAATACTGTTAAAATGTTAAAATAGGCGGTTCATTACCATTTGTACATCAGTGGGAGTGACTGAGTATCAATACCTTGGACCATTCAGTTGGTAATTGGCATAATGGTACACTACATTCCAGAAAAGCTTCTAATAATCAGTAAGGGCTAGGTTTGTAGGAAAGTGAAAGTTTACATCTAATAATGTTTCCTTAATGAATGAATGAGACTCTGAGGTTGACCTAATTTAAGTTTTTTTTAAGACTAGGTAGGGAAATTGTAAAGCTGACCCAACAAATTGTTTACTGTGGTGAAGGATTCAAATGCCAGGGACACAAGTTAAAAATGAGGTAGAGCTAAAAAGTAAAGTTAGGATGAGCTCTCAAAGTTGGAGCATAAGATGTCATGGAAGGCCATTGAAGTGTAAGAAAGCGGAGCTGGAATCCCACCTTGGCAAGTTGTGCAAATGAATTCAACAAATCTGGTAATTTGTAGCTAGCACCCGAAAATGATTATGAAAGCTGATGAACAGCCATTAAAAGCCCAAGTAGTTCACTAATGTCTTTCAGGAAAGGGACCCTGACACTCTTACCCAGTCTGGCTTACATGTGACTCCAGTCCCACGCTATATTGACTATTAATGCCTTCAGGGCCACCAAAGAATGGGCAATAAATGCTGCTATGCCAGTGTCACCCCATCCCAAGAACAGTTTTTTTTTTAAACTGCTTTTGAAAAAAGGTTGAGGAATATGTTTAGGAGGCAGGCCAATGGGGTTCAGCTCTCTTAATGGGTTGCTTGTTCTTATGGCCTTTTCCTTCTTCCTGGAACTTCTTAAGTTCTTGTGAATGCCTTAATGCCATCAAACTACATAATTGCAAGAAAATTGAAGACTCTGAGACTCTGTTTTCTCTTCTAAGTAAAAAAATAGATTCTAATGTCCTAAGATAATTGGGGGGAAAAATTCAGTATCGCCCCGTTTGGGGCGCCATTATCGGCCATGCGCAAAGTTTAGCGCCTGGCGCTAATTATCGCCTCCGACAGCAAACTTGGCTTCTATCGACCCTGGAGGTGATTGGAGCGCTAAATCAGGTGCTTCACACCTGTCTTAAGGCGCAAAGGCCGAGGAGCGAGGCGCTACCTCAGAGCGCTGGCGAAGCAAGGAAGGGCAAATCAAAATGAACCTGCAAAGTGCTGCTCAGTACCCAAAACTCGTTCACACAGCGTTGAATCTCTCCAGAAGTCTCTCAGAATGCGTGGTGCAAAAATGTCACCAACAAAAAAAGGCAGGAAGCGGTCGCCTTTAAATAACACTCCCCCAGTCCCTTCCTGACTACAAAACGCTCCCCTCAACCTGTCGTTGCTAGTGGCAGGCGGTAAGGCAGGGAGCGCCACTCAATATCCGGTCCAGGGCGCTACCGAGGCGTTGCGCACTCAACTGACGTCACGATCTGCCGGCGCAGGAGATCGTGGTGGTTGTGTTTAGCGCCACCGCAAAATGTCTAGTTAATTTCACGAGCGGCGCAAACATTGCCGTGCCCGGGTGCTAGTTGCTTTGCGCCCTATTAACGCCCACTTAAGGTGCTAACGGGAGGCGCAAACAACTGAATTTTTCCCCCTAGCTGTCTTAACCATTTAAAGTCAGTTTGATGTCCTGGAGCCATCTCAAGTACTCTTGATATAGCTTTGAATTTGCAGTGTAATGCTATTTGCAAGAATACTAATACTGACAGTTTTTCTGCACGGCATTTTAAATGTGACGTGAAAATATATTAGTGAACGACCTGCAAATCTGATCTCTGTGAAGAAAATGTCTTGCCACTTTTCCGGATTGAAAATCATAAAAGGCACAAAATCATACTTTGCACCTCCAGTCCTTCTTCTCCACCCATATCAAAGCGATATGGTATTTACCAGCCTAGCTAGGAGAATTGTTTAAGAATCATAAACAATTTTACATTTTATGAACAATTCACTAAAAATGATAACGTATTTATACTTAAAGAAAAACTTAAAATAGTGGAAATCAGCCCCAACATTTGAATTAAATTAGCTATACAGTCTCCATCGCTTATACCAGGTCTCTTCGTGCAAACGCGATTTGTCCGCTATAAGTGATGGCTGCTATAACGTGGTAGCTTTAATAAAATTATAAACATTCGAAAAGTGGACTGGTAAGGAGTTAAGTTTCCTATTTCCCGACTGTCTGAATTTTGGAGATATAATACTCTACATGGTGATTCATTACAGAGGGACTGAACAAGAAATGGAACTGGCAACAACACTTAACTAAGTGTATCAGAGAGCACAGTGGATATTTAAAGCTTTAGGTAATATGAACTTAAAACAATAACAGAGTCAGCACAGGCATAATGGGCTGAATGGTCTCCTTCTGTGCTGTATGATTCTAATTGCTGAAAATATATGGCAGGGCCTTCAGCACCATTGCCCTTTTCAGACGTTGACGGACTTGCTGTCTATTTCTAGAATGTTGTGTTATTATTTCAATGTTTCAGAGTTTGCCATTTTTTTCTTTATATCTCTAGATTAATATGAGCTGTTAACAACCTTCATTGATTTTTGATTTCTTTTTTTTTTCCTCAACATCTGAGGATTATATCTGAACACAAAAGGACATTGAGAACATTGGCCCACGTGGTGAACCAATCTGTATTTTGAGGGCAATTACTGGAAAACATTGCTGTGGAATTAAATCATCATTGAGCTATTTAACTTGCATTACAAACAGGATTCAGTCACCCATTCTGTTCCTGCAAGGCAAGGCGTATTATTTTTGAGATTGAAGGGGTAATTTTCCAATTTTCCACCTCTGGTCTGCTGCCAACGCATAATGAAAATTTGGCCATTTGTTGAAATTAGATTTTATGATAATTTAAGTTAGTGATTGGAAAATGATTAAGAAAGACTTGCATTTATATAGTGCCTTTCATGACCACCAGACGTTTCAAAGCGCTTTACAGCCAATGAAGTACTTTTGGAGTGTAGTCACTGTTGTAATGTGGGAAACGTGGCAGCCAATTTGCGCACAGCAAGCTCCCACAAACAGCAATGTGATAATGACCAGATAATCTGTTTTTGTTATGTTGATTGAGGGATAAATATTGGCCAGGACACCGAGGATAACTCCCTTGTTCTTATTCAAAATAGTGCCATGGGATCTTTTATGTCCACTTGAGAGAGCAGACAGGGCCTCGGTTTAACATCTGGTCCGAAAGACGGCAACTATATTAGCGGGTTCCTCAAATGAGGCCATATGGGTAGAACTTAAAAACAAAAAGGGGGCAAGCACTTTGCTGGGAGTGTACTATAGGCCCCCAAACAGGGGGAGATAGAGGAACAGATATGTAGGCAAATCTCCGAGAAGTGCGAAAATAATAGGGTAATAATAGTGGGGGATTTCAACTTCCCCAATATAAATTGGGACAGTCAGAGTGTGAAAGGCTTAGAGGGTGCAGAATTCTTAAAGTGCATCCAGGAGAGCTTTTTGAGCCAACATGTAGAAAGTCCTACAAGAGAGGGGGCGGTACTGGACCTAATTCTGGGGAATGTAGCCGGGCAAGTGGTGGAAGTGTCAGTAGGAGAGCATTTTGGCGACAGTGACCATAATTCGGTGAGATTTAAGGTGGTCATGGAAAAAGACAAAGACGGCCCGGAAATAAGGGTTCTAAATTGGGGGAAGGCCGATTTTAATATGATAAGGCAGGATCTGGCCAAAGTGGACTGGGAGCAGCTGCTTATAGGAAAATCCACATCAAAACAGTGGGAGACTTTCAGAAGGGAAATAGAGAGAGTACAACACCAACATGTTCCTGTAAAGGTCAAGGGTGGGACCAACAAGCAAAGGGAACCTTGGATGACAAGGGATATACAGAAATGCATTAGAAATAAGAGGGGGGCTTTTGGCAGTTACAAAAGACTAAAGACAGAAGAAGCCCTAGAGGAGTATAAAAAGTGCAGGGGCATACTTAAAAAAGAAATTAGGAGGGCGAGGAGGGGCCATGAAATAACACTGGCGAGCAAAATAAAGGAAAATCCTAAGATGTTTTATAAGTATATTAAGGGCAAGAGGATAACCAGGGAAAGGGTAGGGCCCATTAGGGACCAAAGTGGCAATCTGTGTGTAGAGCCAGAGGATGTAGGCGGGGTTTTAAATGAATTTTTTGCATCTGTGTTCACTATGGAGAAAGACGATGCAGACATAGAAATCGGGCAAGGGGACTGTGACATACTTGAACATATTAGCATCGAGAGGGAGGAGGTGCTAGCGGTTTTAGCGGGCCAAAAAGTGGATAAATCCCCAGGCCCGGACGAGATGTATCCCAGGCTGCTGTGGGAGGCAAGGGAGGAGATTGCAGGGGCTCTGACACTAATTTTCAGAACCTCTCTGGCCACAGGGGATGTACCAGAGGACTGGAGAACAGCTAACGTAGTACCATTATTCAAGAAGGGTAGCAGGGATAAACCAGGGAATTACAGGCCAGTGAGTCTAACATCTGTGGTGGGGAAATTATTGGAAAAAATTCTGAGGGACAAAATTAATCTCCACTTGGAGAGGCAAGGATTAATCGGGGATAGTCAGCATGGCTTTGTCAAGGGTAAATCATGTCTAACAAATCTGATCGAATTTTTCGAGGGGGTGACTAGT
Organism: Somniosus microcephalus; assembly: GCF_052327205.1. Lineage (NCBI taxonomy): Eukaryota > Metazoa > Chordata > Chondrichthyes > Squaliformes > Somniosidae > Somniosus > Somniosus microcephalus. Next base: position 26,766,084 of record NC_140999.1, on the reverse strand, counting down.
GGGGTGGATGAGGGAAATGCTGTGGATGTGGTGTACATGGACTTCAGTAAAGCTTTTGACAAAGTCCCGCATAGGAGACTGGTCAAGAAGGTAAGAGCCCATGGGATCCAGGGTGCCTTGGCGCATTGGATCCTAAACTGGCTGAGTGGCAGGAGGCAGAGGGTGATGGTCGAAGGTTGCTTTTGTGACTGGAAGCCTGTGTCCAGTGGGGTACCTCGGGGATCGGTGCTGGGTCCCTTATTGTTTGTGATCTACATAAATGATTTGGATGAAAATGTAAAAGGTATGATCAGTAAGTTCGCAGATGACACGAAAATTGGTGGGGTGGTAAATTGCGAGGAGGAAAGCCTCCGGCTACAGGACGATATAAACGGGTTGGTCAGATGGGCGGAAAAGTGGCAAATGGAATTTAACCCTGAAAAGTGCGAGGTGATGCATTTTGGACGGACAAATAAGGCAAGGGAATACACAATGAGTGGTAGGACCCTAGGAAGTACAGAGGGTCAGAGGGACCTTGGTGTACATGTACATAGATCCCTGAAGGCAGCGGAGCAGGTAGATAAGGTGGTTAAAAAGGCATATGGGATACTTGCCTTCATTAGCCGAGGCATAGAATATAAGAGCAGGGAGGTTATGATGGAGCTGTACAAAACGCTGGTGAGGCCACAGCTGGAGTACTGTGTGCAGTTCTGGTCGCCTCACTATAGGAAGGATGTGATTGCTTTGGAGAGGGTGCAGAGAAGATTCACCAGGATGTTACCTGGGATGGAACGCCTCAGCTATGAAGAGAGGCTGGACAGGCTGGGGTTGTTTTCCTTGGAGCAGAGAAGGCTGAGGGGGGACCTGATTGAGGTGTACAAAATAATGAGGGGCATAGATAGGGTAGATAAAGAGGAACTTTTCCCCTTAGTGGGGGGGTCAATAACAAGGGGGCATAGATTCAGGGTAAGGGGCAGGAGATTTAGAGGGGATTTGAGGAGGAACTTTTTCACCCAGAGGGTGGTTGGAATGTGGAACTCAATGCCTGAAAGGGTGGTGGAGGCAGGAACCCTCACAACATTCAAGAAGCATTTGGATGAGCACTTGAAATGCCATTGCATACAAGGCTATGGACCAAATGCTGGAAAATGGGATTAGACTGGACAGGGATGGATGGGCGGCGCAGACACGATGGGCCGAAGGGCCTCTTTCTGTGCTGTAAAACTCTATGACTCTATGACTAACTCCGACAGTGCAGTGCTCCACTGGAGTGTCAGCCTAGATTTTTGTGCTCAAGTCCCTGGAGTGGGACTTGAAACCACAGCCTTCTGACTCAGAGGCCACAATCTCCCTTAGAGAGCCTTCCTGCTATCGCGGTTTCTCCAGTAGTGCCACTCCCTTTAGCCTCATCTCCACTGCTGACTCTTGCTTCCCGTTTCTTCTCTCTCTGGGGCAATGGCGCATCTGCACCTATCTTGCTCCCTTTTGGCTTCTTTGTTTCCCAACTCCCGTCCTACTGCCCCTTTAAGGCTCCTGCCTCTTGCACCCTCTCCTTGTCTTGCCCCCTCCTGCTGCCCAAGATGTCCAATTCCCCGCCTTTCTTTGGAGTACTTACACTTACCCCACACCCGTCTGCCGCCTCCTCTCCCCCCGCGGACACCAGATTCTTTAGGGAGAGCCGAGCTGGCTCGACTCTGCCCTCGACCTGTGCTGCTTACTGCTGTCTTTGTCCTTTTCCACCGTATTTGGTGTGTTTTCCACCATTTCCATCCTGTTCTCTTCTCCGCAATTTTCTGCGTCTTCCTGTGCTCTTTTCTCCTTCCATTCATCAGCTGTGTCCTCCACCTGCCCCGCTCCTCCAGCTGCTACACTCGCACCTAATAAGAACATAAGAAATAGGAGCAGGAATAGACCACTTGGCCCCTCGAGCCTGCTCCGCCATTCAATATGATCATGGCTGATCTTGGAATTCCCCGCCCGCTCCCCATAACCCTTCACTCCCTTATCTTGCAAAAATCTGTCTATCTCCACCTTAAATGTATTTAATGACCCAGCCTCCACAGCTCTCTGGGGCAGAGAATTCCACAGATTTACGACCCTCTGAGAGAAGAAATTCCTCCTCATCTCAGCTCTAAAAGGGCAACCCTTTATTCTGAAACTATGCCCCCGAGTTCTAGATTTTCCCATGAGGAGAAACATCCTCTCTGCATCTACCTCGTCGAGCCCCCTGTGTTTCAATAAGATCACCTCTCATTCTTCTAAATTCCAATGAGTATAGGCCCGACCTGCTCAACCTTTCTTCATAAGTCAACCCCCTCACCTCTGGAATTAACCTAGTGAATCATCTCTGAACTGCCTCCAATGCAAGTATATCCTTCCTTAAATAAAGAGACCAAAATTATACGCAGTACTCAAGGTGTGGTCTCACCAATACCCTGTACAGTTGTAGCAAGACTTCCCTGCTTTTATACTCCAGCCCCCTTGCAATAAAGGCCAACATTCCATTTGCCTTTTTGATTACTTGCTGTACCTGCATGCAAACTTTTTGTGTTTCATGCACAAGGACCCCCAGGTTCCTCTGAACTGTAGCATTTTATAATCTCCATTTAAATAATAATTTGCTTTTATATTTTTCCTGCCAAAGTGTATAACCTCGCACTTTCCCACATTATACTCCATCTGCCAAATGTTTGCCCACTCACTTAGCCTGTCTATATCCCTTTGCAAATTCTTTGGCCTAGAAATTCAGTTGGGCGCCGTTTGGGGCGCCAAGCTCACCTGGGCGCCGGAATTACCGCTGCGAGCGGAGCCACTTGCGCCATCCCGATATTCAGTTTCAGCGCCCCAAACGGAAGCGGGCCGCTACTCGAGGCTCCCCGCGCCCCGCTTGGGGCGCTCACACTGAATATCGCCGCGCTAAGGGCCACAGCGCCACACGCTGCAGCACGGCACGCTGCGGTACTGCAGGCCTTCCTCCCACTGTTAAGGGGGAGGTGCCTGCAACAGCGCGATCCCCACTCGCGAGTGCCGGCAAATGAGCCCGGCACCAAGGAGAAGTGCCGGGCTCTCGGGAAACAGCCGGCAATGCCGCGGGGGGGGGTGGTTTAGGAGGCTGGGGACGGAGGTGCTGGCAGGCGGCCGCCGAAAAAGCGGCCGCCCCGCACCTCCACCTTAACTTGCGCCACTACCGCCACAGGTAGGCCCTGTGAACCGGTCGCGATTTGCGTCCGGCGTTAAAGAGGCGGGCGCGACCAAATATGGTGATGGGAGCGGGGCACTGCGCACACCGATGACGTCATCGGTGGTGGCGCAGCGCTACAGGCTAACGCCGCCATTAGCGCCCCGCTAAATATCGCGGGAGGTGTGGCCAGTGGCGCTAAAGCCACTAAGTGCCCTCTTTGGGCGCTAACTGGTGGCGCAGCCCACTGAATTTCTAGGCCTTTGAGTCCTCTGCACAACTTGCTTTCCCACTCATCTTTGTATCATCTGCAAACGTGGCTACATTACACTCGGTCCCTTCATCCAAGTCATTAATGTAGATTGTAAATAGTTGAGGCCCCAGCACCGATCCCTGTGGCACCCCACTAGTTACCGTTTGCCAACCGGAAAATGACCCATTTATCCCAACTCTCTACTTTCTGTTAGTTAGCCAATTCTCTATCCATGCTAATATATTATCCCCAACTCTGTGAGCTCTTACCTTATGCAGTAACCTTTTATGTGGCACCCTATCAAATGCCTTCTGGAAATCCAAATACACCACATCCACTGGTTCACCTTTGTCCACCCTGCTCGTTACATCCTCAAAGAACTCCAGCAAATTTGTTAAACATGATTTCCCTTTCATAAAACCATGCTGACTCTGCTTGACTGCATTATGATTTTCCAAATGCCCTGCTACTGCTTCCTTAATGAAGGACTCCAGCATTTTCCCAACGACAGATGTTAGGCTAACTGGTCTTTGGTTCCTGCTTTCTGTCTCCCTCCTTTCTTAAATAGGGGTGTTACATTTGCAGTTTTCTAATCCACTGGGACCTCTCCAGAGTCCAGGGAATTTTGGTATATTGCAACCAATGCATCCACTATCTCTGCAGCCACATCTTTTAAGACCCTGGGATGCAGGCCACCTGGTCCAGGGGACTTGTCATCTTTTAGTCCCATTATTTTACCAAGTACTTTTTCCTTAGTGATAGTGATTGTCTTTAGATCCCCCCTCCCCGTGGCCCCTTGATTATCCATTATTTGGATGTTGTTAGTGTCTTCTACCGTGAAGACAGATGCAAAATATTTGTTCAGTGTCTCTGCCATTTCCCCGTTCCCCATTATTAATTCCTCAGTCTCATCCTCTAAGGGACAAACGTTTACTTTAGCTACTCTCTTCCTTTTTATATACCTATAGAAGCTCTTACTATCTGTTTTAATATTTCTTGCCAGTTTACTCTCATAATTCATCTTCTCTTCTCCCATCTCCTCACCACTCAAGGGGCCTCCTTCTGCCTCACACTCACAGCGGGTGGGGCCTTTGTGACACACCCCACAGTTCTCTGCCTTGCAGCTCCGAGCGATGTGTCCAGACTCACCGCAGTTATAATAGTACAAGTCTGGACAGCTTCTTACAAGATGGTCGTGTCCAAGACAATAATAACAAACCTTCACTTGGTTATCATGCAGTACTCGGAAGTACTGCACCCCTTCCATTTTCTCGAATTTCATGCTGTACAGCAATGACTTCACCCCCTCTGGGAACCGCACCTTTACATAACGGGTTCCATCTGCTACTCACGTTCCTGGATAATATCTGCTCTTTATTGCTGAGCAAATTTTAATGTCCCATGACTCCAACTTTTTTATTAGCACATCATTCTCAATATAAACCGGCAGGTTTAAGAATGAGACCACTACCTCTTCAGAATATAGCAGAGTTACTTCCAAGAACTTATCTCCACCCTTCAAGCTCAGTAAAAGTCTTTCCACTGCCTCTCGGCCACTGACCATCACCTCAAACCCAACGTTCGGCTTTGGTCGGCAGGCAAAGCAGCTGCCCTCACCGCAGTCCTCATGTATCGCCTGGATAATATCCCAAGCTCGTATCTCCTTATCCTCACACTGAACCACCACTGTGTTTTCTTTTCCAAACATCCAGGGGTCCCGGCTCAAATCTTTGGGCCTCTTTTTTTCTCCCCTCCCCCAACATTTTCTCCCCTGATTAAATTCATCTTGGGAACATTGTCCTCTGAGGGGCCCAGCCCTCCATCCCCCTCAGCAGCCATCTGGCTGCTGTTTAAGGACCAAAAAGGCCCTAAAACCTGAAAAAAACCCACCACCAACTTGTCACAAACTCACTCCAACTTCCTGCAGCAATCAAGCACCCAGCAGCACCTGCTCCCTCCTCGCCCCTCCCACCTAGAGAGTGCTACACACTGAGCCACAGCTGACACAATGCAGAGAGCATCCAAATTTGCAATGTGTTCTAACTATTGGCAGAGTCTCTTGTTGGAAAATTATTTCTTTAGTTTATATAAATTGATATAATGGGGCAGGATGGCATGTCACACTGGTGCAGCAACTTATGAGTGCTCTAATGTGTTGTGCCATCCAGTGGTAGGACATAGATCATGAAAATGGCTTCCCAAAACACCAATTTCTTCATCTCAACTGTGGTGTTGGAAGAAAGTAAGGAATTTCTCATGGAGCAAAGAGAGATTGGTGGTGAATTTCTTGTGTCACAAACATCATATACCGCCACGTAACCTGATGAAGAGCAGTGTGATAGGAAGCCAACCACTGATAGAATAGGTTAACACACTGTCTTTCCCCCTCTGGGATTTTGGTTCACTTCTAGCCGATAAGGTCAAAATTACTGTCTGGTGGCTGTGCAAGCCCAGTGTGAAGTGAGTTTGTCCGGTCTCAATCCAGCTCCCAGTGGGCACGGAACCACAGTACAAAACTACCCCAATATGGCACCAAATTGGAAATCTTACTCAGAGGCCACAAGGATGGCTGGTATGGGAAATAAAATTGTTACAACTGGTGTAGTGAGGGAGATCTTTAGAGGTTGGGACTAAGGCAAGTTGCTCAGGATAGAATAGAGCAATTTATTTTTTCATTTTCTGCCAATTGTCACCCCTCTCCTTTTCTCAAATTGTTGACCCCTTGCTAGGGGCACTGGTCTCCCTGTGGCGCCTTGCCTTCATGTGTGAACCTTGACAGCGAATGTTGTCAGGCTATTCAAACATGGACAGCATCACTCAATGCCTACACACGTTTATTTCCTTCGAAGGTCACCGGACAGCAATCAGGAGCAGGAAACCTGGAAGAGTGTAAAGATACAAAAAACAATATTTCACATTTCGCATACATGGTGCTTGCAGGTTAAATGTAATGATACATCCAGGTTTCTTGCCATGAATGTGCCTTCATTAGTAGCTATGCGGGTCAGTGAGTTGCGATAACGGCCCAGGTTTTAACTTCCACTGCCTGGTGGAAACCAGACGAGGGTCAGTTGAAATGGAGTGGTGGACTTACCCATTCCATTACCGCCCCAATCAGACTGCCCACAATTTAAAAATGCAGGCGGCGAGAACACCCGCCCCAAGCCGGCAGGGTCCTCTTCAGATATGCAGGTTGAGCTCCAAAGATGTCATTGGGCCCGATCTGCTATCTCAACTTGAGGGCTGAGCAGGGAAACAGTGATTGCTTCCCCATCTGGCCAAACCTGCTGAGAGCTGGATCGTGGGCCAGAAGAGGCCCAGGCAGGTAAGTTATTTTAACATTTTTTAGGTTTTCTTGTGGGCCAGGAGGAACAGGAGTGCTCCTCCAGACCCCAGAAGGAAACCTTGGACCTCCCTTGCCCCGAGCTTCCACTACCCCCCCCCCCCTTCCCCAAACGTGATCGCCCCCCTCTTCACCATTTTCCTGACTGCTGGGGACCATTACAGCGGGTCACTGGCAATAGCCTCCTTCCGCCCAAATGTACGCTTCCACCCGCCAGCCAGATAGTTACTTCTGCCTGGAATCGGGCGGGCGCTGGCCTGGATATGGAAATGAGGCCTGTGACTTAAAATCCTGCTGTACATCGGCATGCCAGCTCACTGCTCCCCAGGCCCCTCGCACGGAAGGATCCCGCCCAGCAATAAAATCGGAGCCTACATCTTTGGTTATGGTTTCTGGAAATTGGCAATCTTAAGAAGACCTATTTGCCTAGACAACAACTGTTGTGGGGTGGTGGGGTAGATCTTTTCGGTAAATTTCCCGCTGTAACTTTTGCAAAAGTTTGGCAGAACCTCCGTTTCCGTGGGTAACAGGATTTCCGCTGTAGTTATGGCGACACAGCGGGAGGTCCCGAGCAAATTCATCCCCTGGATTAATTAAAAATATCACAATTCATGGTATTCTACACCATGGAATTCTTGTATAAATAAATATAATTTAAAATCTTCACCATCTCGTTCCTAGTTCTACTTCAGTCTAGAATGGAAATCATTGGTGGGAAATGTACAAAATTAGCTCTAAACACAGCCTGATATAAATAAACCCACTTGTACAACCAGTCCTGTGTAGCCCACCTGCGAAGCATGTTTAACTTCAGTAACGGTGATTAATACAACACCTTTAAGTACATCCAAATCACACAGTGATTTTTTTAAATGTCTGTTTCATTAAAGGGAGTTTATGATTTTACAAATGGACTCAGTTGAGAAGCGTAACCAGTAAAATACTTTTCAGCTACAGACTTAAAAAAAAGTGTAACTCAGCAAGATTTTCCATGTAATGCTTTATTCATCAGTAAGGAGTTTATTTTCATGTGAGAACAGCTACAGGACTCAAAGTTGTCAAATTTCTTTCTTCTCCGCGGTCTTCGGTATTTCTTCAACAGCATTATTTCACTCACACTGACCTTTGCAACTTGAGGTAAAATGATCTGATCAGAAAAAGATGAAAGGTTACAAGTATAAACACAGCATTGCTTTGTGTCTGACTGTTGAACAGACAATGCTATTGCGTCAATATTTTGGCATGGGTGAGCTGCTGTCAAAGTACTGAACAACTATCATCAAATCCCATAGAATAATGGGCATGACACTTAGGATTGCAATGACTTCAATGATGATGGTAATACAGTGATTCATGCTGCATTTGAATGCAAAACAGATGGAGCGTGTGTGTTATGAATTTGAATATTTATAGGGTTTTAAGGTCAGTAACCAGTAGGCACTTGGCTGATATTTTACGTTGCTTTGAAATTGAGTGCAACCCTCTAAAAGTTGCTTTTAGAATCATAGAATAGTACAGCACAGAAGGAGACCATTCAGCCCATCAAGCCTGTACCGGCTCTTTCGAAGAGCAATCCAGTCAGTCCCACTCCCCCGCTCTTTCCCCATATCCCTGCAATTTTTCTTCCTTTAAGTATTTATCCAGTTCCCTTTTGAAGGCTACTTATTGGGCTGGATTTTGTGAATGGAGGCGAGTTGGAGGCAGGACTGCTGCTTGTCGTGTCAATGTCCCGCCTCTATCCTCGCCTGACCATTCAGAGGGATTTTCCCCTGATTGAGCTTGTTAAGCTTGCCCTGTGGGCTCAGCAGGCCAATTAGGGAGGAAGACAGATCACGTCAACATCAGACGTGCTATCTGTCAGGACTTCTTGAAAGAAGAAATGACAGCGTTTGACAGCTCTGTGAAGCTGTCAAACACTGACATTCTCTTTAGTTTGATGAGACTTTGTGGTGAGGACTCATCATACCTTTTAACTTTGTAAATTTCACATGTCTGTAGGATCGGAGGATCCAACAGCCATTATGTGAAATTGGCAAGGAGAATGTCGGCTCTCCCCATCCAGCGTGGCTAAAGGCTGCAGAAAAAAACAAGGTAAGTGCACACTTTTTTAACCTTATCACTCACCACTCCACACTTGCACCCATCACTCACCTCTGCACCTTACTTCCAGGTGCCCCCGACCGCCGCAGACCTTCTCCATGTCTCCTCCAACCCGATGGGGTTCTCCGAGGTCGGGAAGCCTTCACCTGTGAAGGTAAAATGGCACTAATCCTTTTTTCTGCCTGTTAACTACCTGTTAACAGGCAGTTAAAAGGATTAAATGCCTTTCCCGCCTCCAGGAGACAGGACCCGAAGCTGCACACCCTCCCGCCTCCTGGCTTTGCCATCCGCCCCCACTTTCTCCGAGTTTACCAGCTGTCCCACCTCCATGCCCGCCTCCTCGGGGCTTGGAAAATCCAGCCCATTGACTCTGTATCCACTACCCTTTCAGGCAGTGCATCCCAAACCCTAACCACTCGTTGCATAAAAATGTTTCCCTCATGTCGCCTCTGGTCCTTTAGCCATCTTAAATCTGTGCCCTCTGGTTAACGACCCTTCAGCCATTGGAAACAGTTTCTCTTTATTTACTCTATCTAAATCCTTCATGATTTTAAACACCTCTATCAAATTTCATCTTCACTTTCTCTGCTTGTCTGTGTACTTAAATAAGGTCTGTACATATCTCCAATTATTCACACATAGCAAACTCTGTTTAGTGGTTGGTTGCTCTGGTTAGTGGAGCTGTAGTAAATATCCTCCATTCCAACATGATCATCATCCTGATCTCCAACTTCCCCATCGTTGTCATCCTCCTCATCTAGATCATTGTGCTGAATCAAAGTCAATGTTGGAGAAGCTCAGTTTGAGGTCTCAGCTTTGAGTTCATCTCTTACATCTCAGTCACTTGAGCTATTGCCAGAGGGGATCAACATCTCCCTGTGACCCCAATGACCTGATGACTTTTAAAGCATCTGAAAGGACTTTGACTCATTTTCATCAAACTTTTACTTTCAAATCATTTCCAGATGGAGCTTAAGTTGTCAATGAAGTCTAGTTAAATCATATCACTTTTTCGCAATTCATCTATTACAGTGTTAAAGTCAGATGGACATGGTAGTATTTTAGAAATCTTATATATGTCTACAAAATTGGAAACACAGTCTATGTTTTGGGTGCCTACCCTTCTTCAGAACCCTGCTTGAGTTCTGAAAATTGGCAAGCACATGAAATAGAGAATGCCTCTTCAATCCACAGATGCCGATTGGCTGGCTGTGTGTTTCAAGCTTTTTCTGTTTTTCTTTCAGAATTCCAGCATCAGCAGTATTTTTCTTTTTATATTTTTTTATCATTCATTCTCGTGATATGGGCATCGCCAGCAAGGCCAGCATTTATTGTCTATCCCTAATTGCCCTCGAGAAGGTGCTGGTGAGTCTTCTTGAACCCATGCAGTCCATGTGTGAAGGTACTCCCACAGTTCTGTTAGGGAGAGAGTTCCAGGATTTTGAACCAGCGACAATGAAGGAACGGCGATATATTTCTAAGTCAGGATGGTGTGTGACTTGGAGCGGAACTTGGAGATTGATGTTGTTCCCGTGCACCTGCTGCCCTTGTCCTTCTAGGTGATGGGGTACAAAATGGTAACAACAAGAACCAATTTCAGGGACCTACACCCTGCACTCCAAGGATGCCTGAAAAATGCCCGTCCCAAAATTGGGTTGGGCCATTTTTCAGGTGCCCTGGTGGCCACCTAAAACTGGCGTTAGGTGCCTTACAGATGTAAATGAAGGGACTAATGACTGTTTTAGGCCACATTACGGAAATTGGTCTGCAATGAGTGGGGCAGGGTTCGGGCCTTCCCCACTCAGATTCTTCAGTGGCCACTGCGGCCTAAGTACTGGCAGTCAACACAAGCGTTTTTTTTAATCCTAAAAATGTTGCTGTGGGGACAGAAGGAGCAGGAGTTCTCCCCCGACTCCATAATAGTCACAACTTTGTTGTCATATTATGGCCATAAAACAGACCCAATGATGTTAAATTTAGACCCCAGTGTTTTTCTTCACTGAGTTCATGCAAGATAATGTCAAAATTGGAGCACAATAAAACTTTAATTAAACAAAATCTGATCAAGTTTTTTTTTCCTAGCCATGTTCCAGGATACAGCCATTGATCACTGTCATTGTATGTGACCTGAATGGTAGTCCAAAGTTGGATCCCTGCCAGTTTTCCCTTCCATCCATCTTCAGTCTGTTCTGCCCCAGATAATTAATTGAATTGGGACTTTTTTTTAATTAGTTCCCGGGATTTGGATGTCGCTGGCGAGGCCAGCATTTTTATTGCCCATCCCTAATTGCTCTTGCGAGGGTGGTGGTGAGCCGTCTTCTTGAACCACTGCAGTCCGTGTGGTGAAGGTACTCCCACAGTGCTGTTAGGGAGGGAATTCCAGGATTTTGACTCAGCGACGATGAAGGAACGACGATATATTTCCAAGTCGGTGGTGTGTGACTTGGAGGGAAAGTTGGAGGTGGTGGTGTTCCCATGCGCCTGCTGCCCTTGTCCTTCTAGGTGGTAGAGGTCACGGGTTTGGGAGGTGCTGCCGAAGAAGCCTTGGCGAGTTGCTGCAGTGCATCTTGTAGATGGTACACATTGCAGCCATAGTGCGCCGGTGGTGGAGGGGGTGAATGTTTAAGGTGGTGGGTGGGGTGTCAATCAAGCGGGCTGCTTTGTCCTGGATGGTGTCGAGCTTCTTGAGTGTTGTTGGAGCTGCACTCATCCAGGCAAGTGGAGAGTATTCCATCACACTCCTTACTTGTGCCTTGTAGATGGTGGAAAGGCTTTGGGGAATCAGGAGGTGAGACACTCGCCGCAGAATACCTAGCCTCTGACCTGCTCTTGTTGCCACAGTATTTATGTGGCAACTCACTAACTTGGCAGCGGAACAAAATTACTTTCTGGATTATTTAGGTTTCATCTAAACGCTGATTGCTGGATTCCGCCAGAATTCCTTTTTGCAACAGCATTCCCATTTTAAATCACAGATGTGTTGTTGCTTTCCCCTTCCTCACGCCCCATTACAGCTTTAATCTTTCCTGGGAGCTCTAATCCTTCCCAGACACACTGGCCTAGAAATTAGGTATGGCCCCGCCAGCTCAGTTGCGCCCAAAAGTTTGCGCAGCGCCCGGAGCCCGTTGCGCCCGCCAGAAATTCACTTTTAACGCCCCAAGTCGGAACCGGGCGCTGTTCCAGGGTGTGCCCGCCTCCGCTTGGGGCGCTGAAAGTGAATTTCAGCGCTCCAGCTGCCGCTGCGCCACCCGATGCGGTGCAGCAGGCTGGGGTACTGCAGGCCTCCTCCTTCTCTTAAGGAGGAGCTGCTTGCAGCCGTGAGATCGCCGCTGGATTCTGCCGGCAAATGAGCCCGGCACCACGGAGAAGTGCCGGGCTTGCGGGAATCAGCCACCAATGCCGCGGGGGGGTGGTGGTGTAGGAGGCCGGGGAGGGAGGTGCGGGCAGGCGGCCGCCAAAAAAGCGGCCGGCCGCACCTCCACCTTTATGCGCCCCACTAACGCTGCATGAAGGCCGTGTTTCACGAACGTTGTTTGCGGCCGCTGCGGAAGAGGCGGCCGCAACTGAATATGGGCGTCGGGCCGGCATCGGGGCGGAACCGGGGCGCTGCGCACACCGATGACGTCATCGGTGCTGGCGCAGCACTACCAGCTACCGCCGCCATTAACGCTGCACTCAATTTCCGCGCTACCAACCCCGCCGGCGCAGAAGACCTCTTTAGGCGCTAAGTGGGCGCAAGGCCCACTGAATTTCTAGGCCACTATCCCCACAACTCACAGAAAAAAACCTACCACAGAGATTCCTTGTTTACCCCAACTGACTCTCATTTTTAATTTTGTTTTTCGCCATGCCTTTCCCCTTGCATAAAAATATTTAACCAACATGCTTTTTCTTTTTTTCGAAGGGCAGGGCCTACAAATATGTAAATAAATTGGTTACGCTATAAGCATACAGCTTTGAAATATGAGCCACGAAATTACTGTGGTGATATTAACGTGTGATCGCTTAATGGGAAATTCTTCTGCCCATTTTTTTAATTGAGCTATTTTAGATGGGTTAATAACGCCACTAAAACAGCCCACAGAGGAATATCATACAAACCCGTTAAACAGGCATACACTAACATTTCCATCAATAATTTCTTGGCTATTTATTTCTACGGCACTGATTTTAAATATTTAGCATACTTTGAATTTCAGTATTATATGATTTAACCTTTTTCGTGTTTATGTCAGATATCTCCTTATTTGGTGTTTCATGAGAGTTAGAATATTGAAATTATTCTCATGACATTCTGTTGGCTGCAAATTCCACCACAGTTGTTCACAGTGTGCTGCTGGTTGCAATGGATCATTTATTCCTTTTTTCAAAAGGTGTCCCTACAAAAATGGAAATAAGCACATAGATTTGCTAAATTACTACCGGAGGGAAATCAATTTCACAGACTTGTATTATATAGTAATAATTGGGTTGTTATTTGCTACCAGCCTCTCAGTTTTGTGTCTGTATCCATTAAAAGACTAGTGTGATTGTCATTACGCTTTAACAGACTTCAAAGCCAGCACAAAAAAAACATGGTTGGTCAAAGTTTATATCAAGTAAACAAATTGTCTCCCGAGATTTGTAAAACTCTGTAATTTATCCACATACTTCAATACTTCTGTAGTATACAAATAAAAAGCATTGCTGTCTGGTGATATCATGCTGTTAGCCTCTGTCTGACTAGGTTAAAGCATAATGACAATCACACTAGTCTTTTAACGGATTGACAGGGTAAATGCTGAGAGACTGTTTCCACTGGCCGGGGAGTCTCGAACTAGGGATCACAGTCTCAGGATAAGGGGTCGGCCATTTAGGACTGAGATGAGGAGAAGCTTCTTCACTCAAAAGGTTGTGAATCTTTGGAATTCTCTACCCCAGAGGGCTGTGGATGCTCAGTCGTTGAGTATATTCAAGACAAAGATCAATAGATTTTTGGACACTAAGGGAATCAAGGGATATGGGGATCGGGTGGGAAGGTGGATTTGAGGTCGAAGATCAGCCATGATCTCATTGAATGGCGGAGCAGGCTCGAAGGGCCGAATGGCCTACTCCTGCTCCTATTTCTTATGTTCTTATGTTCCAAGCTTTTTATGGTCTTTCATGAAAGTTGGGTCCATTTCAGGCTAGTTTGTTATCTGTTCTGAGCACAGGAAAAGGTGAGAAAAGACCATCAGACCCATAAATGCTCATGCTATCCACTAGATGGTGCAGCCTTGAGGAATAAAGAACAAAAAGGGACAAGGCCCAGAAAAAAAAATAAAAACACAGTAAGAAATAGTAAAATGCAACAAGAAATGAAGGAGAGACAGAAAGACAGAAATACCTTCAGGTATCAGCACAGGGTTTCAGACTATGCTTCAGAAATTATCTCCCAGAAGAGGATTCATTCCTGATGCAGACTATTGCAGTGGAGAAATGAATCGGCCAGTAACAGAAATTTGCACTTTTAGACCCCTTGGAAAGCACAGTCAGAGATGTAAATTTTGTGGACATAATGAAAGAATTGATAGAGGAAGCATTGTGAAGAGCTTTAGGAAGAGAATTCCAGAGAGCATGGACATAATGGCTGAAGGTTCTATCACCAACAGTGAAATGGAGGGATAGGGCATGCACAGTAATCCAGAACAGAATCAGAGGGACATAGAGGGTGATTTTCTCAATGGGGAGCTTTTAGAGGCGGGTCTCCCACTTGTCGGGTTTCAGTCCCGCCTCCATCAACTTCTGGCTAACCCACGCTATTTTCCCTTGATTGACCAGCGGACTTAGCAGGCCAATTAAGGGGAAGCCGGTTGCAGAGAACGTCAACGTATGACGTTTCATCTGTCAAAAAGCATTTTCTGTAGTTTGATGAGGTCTTGAAGACCTCATCAAACTTCTTTCTTTTGCAGAAATGAGATGGTTGTTGCATTGGAGAATGCAACGGCCATCTGTCATCTCCAACACGGAGATGCGAGACTCTCCGCATACACACCGACTGAAGCCTGCAGGAAGAAACAAAGGTAAGTACACTTTTACTAACACTTTGCACTTACCTCAGATACTCACCTCTCCACTCTTGCACCCATCACTTACCTTCACAGCACACTTTTGGACCCCCCCAACCCCCGCAGACCCAGTACTCACCTCGCTGATCTGGCGGGTTTCGGAGCCTTTGGGAAGCTCGCACTTGTGAGGGCAAAAAGGGAATAATCCTATTTTCTGCCAGTTAACTATCTGTTAACAAGCAGTTAATAGGCTTTAATACATTCCCGCCTCCAAAGAGATGGGAACCGGCGCGGGACGGCTACCCGCCTCCTTTAAAGATGGCATGGAGGCGGGTTGGGCACCCGCCCCCAAATTCTGCCATTTTCCCGGCAGTCCTGCCTCCATACCCGCCTCCCCAGGGCTGGCAAGATCGCGCCCATAGAGTTGAAAAAGATTGCATAGGTTGGGTGGGAGAACACGGTCTGGTTTGAAAATGAGGACAAAAAGGCAACATGCTGGGAGAATGGGGAGCAAACTCAGAAAAATGTAAGGATCAGAGTGGTAGAGGTATGGGACTTAGTGGAGTGTAGAATTGCGGCAGAGTTTCAGATAAATTGGCATTTATGTAAGGAAGAATTCAGGAGGTCAGTGAGAAGGGAGTTGGAGAAATCAGGCTGGGAGGTGGAGAAGTTATTGATTAAGGGTTTTATCAGTAGGGGCGGTGCAAAAACCACTTAGGTGTATAACATTGCATAGGTGGAAGAAGGAAACTTGGTGACGGACTGGATGGAAGCTGAACTCAAAGTCAAGCAGGGCACAGAGACTGCACACTATTAGGCTCAGCTTGAGGAAGCAGTGAGGAAGAGGCCTGAAATAGGAGCTGAGGTTTGCAGTTTCTAGCAGGAGCTGAGTAGGATTGCTCCAGTCTTGATGATGTTCAGCTGGAGAAAGTTCTGGCTCATCCATGACACACTGCCAGACAGACAGTTGGAAGGCACAGTGATGGTTATGGAATCAAGGGAGGTGGTGGAGAGATAAAGTTGCACGCCATTGGCATACATATGGCAGCTTGCCCCATGCTTCCAGATAATGTCACCAGGGAGCAGCATGTAAATGAGGAAAGGAATGGCCAAGGATGGGTCTTAGAGCACACTAGGGATGACCATGTTGGCATGAGAGGAGAATCATTGGTGATTTGTGGCTTTGTTGGTAAAAGTCCAAATGGAATCAGAATATTACACGAGGAGAGGTGATGAAGGAGGATGGAGTGATTGACCGTATTGAAAGCTACAGGGAGACTAAGCAGGAATGGCATGTTGCTGTCACATAGGACATCTTTACTCACTGACATAATCCTCTACCATTCCTCTATGTGAACATTTGTTCTGGAAAATTGCCACGCTGCTGCTTATCGCCCTAAGGATCAGGTCACCACTGGTGTTAATCATTGCCACACTGGTTCCCTCAGCTGGAAGGGCAGGAAGTCTGTGTCTTCTGCACAGTGGGTGTCACCAGCCACCATCACTGCTGTTGAATTTTGATTGAAGATTGCATCTGTGGGGTCGAGGCTGGTTTTGTAGTAGCAGCCATAAGAGAAAGAACACTCAGAGTAAAGGAGTATTCTATAAAGGAGTTTGGCCAAGGTCCAGTAAAACGTATGTATTGAGAATTGAGTGACAATCAAGCTTGAGACTTGAACTTTTACCCTTTGAATGGGAGTCTAGAACTGTAGAACCGCTCCAAGTGACAGCATTCCTTTTTCCTCGACAGTTTGCTGCCAAAACATTAAAGTTTCAAGGCACTCAAATACTGTACTTCATTTTCTTCAGTTGGTTGAGTTCTCAATCTAATAACTGGATTGAAAGCCATGAAGAAGCAGGGTAGCCCAGCTAGTGGCTGAAAGGAGACATTAACCCCAGCCTCCACCCCCAATTCAGTCTGTTTGGATCATGTCTCTTTGTCTGCCAATCACAATGTTAACTACCTTGCCTCTCTAGATAGTAAATTTATTGTGGCAAAAGAACAAAGCTAGGAAAGGAGTAAAAAAGGTTACCGCAAGATATTTTGGGGTAAAAATTGGGTTGATTTGCACCTTCCTTTAGCGCCACCGGGGGGCGCTAATGGGGCGCAAAGCTCCTAGCGCCAGGTGTGGCGCCACTAACGCCTCCCGCGAAATTCAGCAGGAGGTTAGCGGCGGCAGTAGGCAGTAGTGCCCCGCAGCGCTGCGTCGCTGGCGATGACGTCATCGCCGTGCTCAGTGCCCCGCTCGCGCCCCGGCTGCAAACTTGGGTTGTACCCCTTGACCTACCGCCGGACGATATGTCCGACAGGGTCCGGGCAGCGCATTTGCATCCGCGGCGAAGCTACTTAAAGGGCAGGTGTCAGGCGGCCATTTTTATTTGGCCAACTGCCAGCACCTTCCCCTTTTCTCTTCAGGGTGCCGGCTGCGATTGGTTTTCCTGGCACCCCGCTCCCCGGTGCACGCAGCATTAGGCCCCTCCCCTTTAATCAGGGGAGGGAGGCCTGCAATGATGCGGCGCACGTGGCGCTGTTGCACATAGCGCCGAGAAATTCACTGGTAGTGCCCCAAGAAGGAGGTGGAGCACTTCCAGTAGCTACTACTGAATTTATAGCGCAGGGGCGCTAACTTTTTCAGGGCGCTAAACTTAGAGTCCCGGTGACGTTCGCACCCCAGTGAATTTTTCCCCCTTTGAAACCAATTTTAAATAATGCCTCGCACCTAGATTTTAAAAGAAGTACGGTGCAATACCTTACCATAATCTTCAGCAGGAGCCAGAGCATCTTCTGATTCTGAAAATTGGCAGTGTTCTCAAATGGTTTTGATTGCAACAAAACAAACCCTATGGGAAGTAGCTTGCTCGAGGTTTGTGCTGATGCTATTAAAGTTTATCATTGCTGAAAGCGGCCCTGCCCAACATATTTTTATTTTATACTTTAGTAATATTCATTAAAATAATGAGCTTCTGAAAGGAATTGCCCCAAAATGACTTTGTTTTAAAGATAACGTAAAATGATAAAACACAATTACTTTTTACATTTGGATCGATTGGTCACACCCATCTTGGACATATACATGACATCATGTATATGAATGAAAGGGCTCAGTCACCACCTCCGTCCTCACTGGTCTACACCTGGCTCTTTGCCTCACAGAATATTGAAGTTAAAATCTTCAGCCTCATCTTCAAATCCATCCACTGCCTTATTCAAGCTGCCCTCCAGCCTCCTCCAGCCTTGCATCTCTTCCCACACCATTCAATTCTTTGATTCTTTGCTTTCATAGGCTTACAGCACGGAAGGAGGCCATTTGGCTCATCGTGCCTGTGCAAGCCCTTTAAAAGAGCTCTCCAATTAGTCCCACTCCCCTGTCCTTTCCCCATAGCCCTGCAATTTATTTCCTTTCAACTATATATCCAATTCCCTTTTGAAAGTTACTATTTCATCTGCTTCCACCACCCTTTCAAGCATTTTGTTCAAGATCGTAACACCATTGGTGGCAGAGCCTTCAACTGTCTCAGGCCCACTTTTTGGAACTCCTTCCCTGAACTCATCCGACTCGCTACTTCTGTCTTTATCTTTGAAAGCTTTCTTCAAGCCCATCTTTTCGGCTAAGCTTTCAGCCACCTCACCTCTCCTAACTTTCCTTCGCTGGCTCAATATATGAAGCGCTAGTTTGTTGGATTATCTATTTCCCCTCTGTAAAATACCTTGTGACATTTTATAGGTTAAAGGTGCTATATAAGTTCAAGTTGTTGTTGTTTCACAGTTGAAAGGGGAATCTCCAGTACCTGTGTACCTGGGTGTAATATTATTCATTTAGGGCACGGGTGATAAATCAATCTGGAAATGAAAATAGCATATTATAAAATCTTATTTTTCATGTAAAACAATGTGATTCTAAATTTAAACTCCAGGAGACTGTTGTATAATTCTGCTAGAAATTAAACTGGAGCCTTTTGGTCTCCTTACCTAAGAAAGGATATACTTGCCATAGAGGGAGTGCAGCGAAGGTTCACCAGACTGATTCCTGGGATGGCAGGACTGTCGTATGAGGAGAGGTTGGGCCGACTAGGCCTGTATTCACTAGAGTTTAGAAGAATGAGAGGGGATCTCATTGAAACGTATAAAATTCTGACAGGGCTAGACAGACTGGATGCAGGGAGGATGTTTCCCCTGGCTGGGGGGGGGCCTAGAACGAGGGGTCACAGCCTCAGGATACATTTAGGACTGAGATGAGGAGAAATTTCTTCACGCAAAGGGTTTTGAATCTTTGGAATTCTCTACCACAGGAGGCTGTGGAGGCCAAGTCACTGAATATATTTAAGAAGGAGATAGATAGATTTCTAGACACAAAAGGCATCAAGGGAGGAGAGCGGGAATATGGTATTGAGATAGAGGATCAGCCATGATCATATTTGTAATGTATACAACATTGAAGGGACTACTTTGTTTTGCGGATGTACATCCTTAGTTGCGAGCGTATATAACAGACGTGTATCGATTTGTATGTTCAGTGCCGAAGTTCCAGTTACCCAGTAAAGATCACTTGAAGTTACACTCAGTCTCAGCTGCTTTATTATTTTATGTAGTTGTGTATAGCGGTACAAACACAACAAATTGGCGACGAGAATTATGAACCTACGTCTTCCTATTCTGGCATCGCATCCAGAGGACACCGAAATTCGGAAGAAAGGAGCGAGAAGGTAGAGAAAACGGAGCACGCTTGCTAAGCTAGGCAGGGGATACGTAAGTCAAGTGAAAAGTGCACAGGACTTGCATGACACTAGCTAACTAGTAAAGAAAGAAAAACGGGTTTGGAAAAAAATGGCGATGATTGGCACTATTGCAGCATTTGATAGCAGCATTGAAGACTGGGCAACTTACATTGAAAGAGTGGAGTTGTACTGTGAGGCTAACGGATTGAAGGTAGAAAAGAAAGCCACTGTTTTGCTGAGTGTTATGGGCGCAAAGACATACGGGCTGCTACGTAGTTTATTAACCCCTGAAAAGCCAGCAAACAAAACATTCAAACAAATAGTGGACACACTCCAAGACCATTTAAGCCCCAAACCACTGCTCATAGCCGAAAGATTTAAATTCCATAAACGGAACCAGAGCAAAAATGAAAGCATTTCTGAATATTTGGCAAAGTTGCGCAAATGATCAGAACATTGCCAATTTGGAGTGGGCTTATCAGACGCATTGAGGGACAGATTTGTGTGTGGCATGCAAAGTGAAAGCACACAAAAGAAGCTCCTGTCTGAAAAAGACCTCACATTGGAGAAGGCTCTGAGTATTGCAATATCAATGGAAGCAGCAGCACTTGGCGCTTTAGAAATTCAACAAAAATCCCTGGAATATTCAACTAATAAAATGTTACTGAAACAAGAAAAGAAGTGCTATCGCTGTGGCAAAATGTCACATGACCACAATGATTTTGGTTTAAAGATAAAGGCCTAGAAATTCACTATGGCCCCGCCAGCTGGCTAACGGCCAAAAGTTAGCGCTGGGTGCGGAGCCATGTGCGACCGTCCGATATTCACTTTTTGCGCCCCAAGTCGGAACCGGCCGCTATTCCAGGGTGTGCCCGCCCCCGCTTGGGGCGTTGAAACTGAATTTCT
Source organism: Somniosus microcephalus (assembly GCF_052327205.1). Taxonomy (NCBI): domain Eukaryota; kingdom Metazoa; phylum Chordata; class Chondrichthyes; order Squaliformes; family Somniosidae; genus Somniosus; species Somniosus microcephalus. Next base: position 26,745,583 of record NC_140999.1, on the reverse strand, counting down.
GCGCTGTAGGCCCCACTGCGCCACCCGCTGCGGAGCGGCAGGCTGCGGTACTGCAGGCCTCCTCCTTCTCAAGGGGGAGGTGCCTGCAACAGCGAGATCGCCGCTGGATTGTGCCGGCAAATAAGCCCGGCACCACGGAGAAGTGCCGGGCTCGCGGAAAGCAGCCGGCAATGCCGCGGGGGGGGGGGGTGGAGGAGGCCGGGGAAGGAGGTGCGGGCTGGCGGCCGCCGTAAAAGCGGCCGGCCGCACCTCCACCTTAAAGCGCCCCAGTAGCGCAGCAGTACGGCCCCGTTTTTCAATCGCTGTTTGCGGCCGCTGCAGAAGAGGCGGCCGCAACTAAATATGGGGTTTGGGCCGGAAGCGGGGTGGAACCGGGGCACTGCGCACACCAATGACGTCATCGGTGTCGGCGCAGCGCTACCGGCTACCGCCGCCATTACCGCAGCGCTGAATATCAGCGCACCCTCTTACACTGGCGCAGAAACCCTATTTGGGCGGTAACTGGGCGCAAAGCCCACTGAATTTCTAGCCCAAAGACTGCAGACAATGTGGCAGATGAGGGCACATTGAAAGAGTCTGCAAAGCAAATAAGAAGCCGAAAACTGATACAATACAAAGTAACAAAAAGGTACATCAAGTGACTGAAAACAAGAAACCTTTCAAAGATAGATACAAGAAGGTACACTACGTGACTGGAGACAGTTCAGATAAAGAAAAAAGTGACAGTGTGAAAGAGACAGGGGATCACAGAATAATATGGGTTACTCCAGAAGTGGCAGGAGTTAGGCTGAAAATGGAGTTGGACACAGGCTCAGCTTTAACAGTGACCTCGGTACATGACTACAAACGACTGTTTTCACACATACCGCTAAGGCTTACTAAAGTACTGTTAAAGACATACACAGGACAAAGAGTGTGCCCCAAAGGTAAAATAAAAGTGACAGTGACATACAAAGAAAAAAAAATACCGCAATTGAACCTCTATGTAGTGGAAAATGGAGGACCACCATTGCTGGGACGCGAATGGCTCAGGAAAATACAGTTGGATTGGCACACCATCCAAGCACTGTTTGTGTCAGCAAAGGAGGACAGCAACGCCACTCCTGAGAGACTGTCACAAATACTCTCTGACTCTTAGGAAGTGTTCAAGAAGGGAATAGGAACACTTAAGGGCATGAAAGCAAAAATTAAGATTGAGGAGAACGCAAATCCAAAGTTCCGCAAGGCCAGACCAGTGTCTTATGCAATTCGCCCTTCAGTAGAAGCAGAGCTGGAGAACTTGGAGCAGTTAGGGGTCCTGTCCAAGGTGGATTGGAGTGAATGGGCCACACCTATAGTTCCAGTGATGAAGAAAACCTCCAGCACAAAACCAGGAAAGCCAAGAAAAGTGCGCATCTGTGGAGACTTTAAAGTGACTGTTAACCCAGTCCTCCACACAGTACAGTACCCATTGCCTCGCATTGAGGACATCTTTGCTTCCCTGCCAAGAGGGGAACGCTTCACAAAGATTGACTTGGCCCAGGCCTATCTCCAAATGGAAATTGATGATGCATCAAAGAAGTACCTGACAATAAATACGCACGAAGGCCTTTACCAGTACAATCGGCTGGTATTCGGAATAGCATCAGCTCCTGCAATCTGGCAAAGGGCAATGGACCAAGTCCTGCAGGGGATCCCAGGTACTCAGTGTTATCTTGATGACATCATCATTACTGGCAAGAATGACAACGACCACCTTTCCAACCTCGAACAGGTGCTCATCAGGTTATGGGAGTATGGGCTCCGAGCGAACCGAGACAAGTGTGAGTTTTTCAAAAAGAAAATCTCATACTGTGGACATGTGATTGACAAGGACGGTTTACACAAGTCTCCAGACAAGATTGAAGCTGTGATTAATGCACCAACACCTGAAAATGTGTCTCAGTTGAGATCATATCTTGGACTGGTGAACTACTATCACAAGTTCTTGCCCAACCTATCCACAGTGTTACATCCACTAAATGCACTGCTACAGACAGGGTCACAATGGAAGTGGAGTGACAGATGTGAACAAGCTTTTCAAGAGAGTAAAAGACTCATTACTTCAGAAGAGGTGCTAGCTCACTTTGACCCATCCTTACCTATTCGACTGGCATGTGATGCTTCACCCCATGGCATTAGTGCCGTGTTGTCACATAAGTTCCCAGATGGCTCAGAAAGACCAATAGCCTTTGCCTCAAGATCATTGACTACAGCTGAACGCAATTATGCACAGATTGGCCGAGGGGCCCTCAGCCTTGTGTGGGGAGTCAAGAAATTCAACCACTACTTGTATGGTCAACAGTTTACACTGTTAACTGACCACCAGCCTCTCATTTCAATCTTCAACCCAAGGAAGGGCGTTCCAGTGATGACGGCACAACGGCTACAACGATGGTCACTCTTCCTAGGGGCTCACCTGTATGACATTGAATACAAGGGGACCAAGCAACATGGCAACGCCAATGGTTTGTCACGTTTACCACTGCCGGCCTCAGAGAGAACTACAACAGTTGACTCAGCAGAGGTATTTCACACAACAATAGTTGAGCAGCTACCAGTGACAAACTCCCTCATTGAAAGAGAAACATGCAATGACCCTACATTGTCAAAAGTTTATGACATCACTGTGAAGGGATGGCCAGCGCATGGTGACTCATTGTTTCCAGCATTCTCAGCTAGGAGGGAGCAGTTATCAGTGTGTTGGGGAACACTGATATGCGGCTCACGAGTTGTGATTCCTCCCAAGCTTCGTAACCGAATGCTAGATGAACTGCATGAAGGCCACTTAGGTATGGTAAAGATGAAAAGCCTTGCCCGTGTTTACGTGTGGTGGCCGGGAATTGACAAACAGATCAAGGACCTGACAAAGAGCTGCTCAGGATGTCAAAAGATCCAGAACGCACCACCACAAGCCCCTCTCCATCCATGGGAATGACCCTCATCACCATGGCAACGTGTGCACATCGACTTTGCTGGACCGTTCATGGACTCCATGTTCTTGATTGCAGTCGATGCACATTCCAAATGGCCCGAGGTCATTAAAATGAAATTAACCACATCTGAAAAGACCATTTCAGTTCTGAGGACCATGTTCGCTAGAAATGGCCTACCAGAACAAATCTGCACAGACAATGGACGACAGTTTGTCTCTGACGAATTCCAAGGTTTCATGAGGAAAAATGGAATCAAGCACTACACATCTGCCCGTACCATCCAGCTACAAATGGCTTGGCAGAAAGATTCGTACAGACTTTCAAGAAAGCCATCAAAGCAATGTACAGTGAGAGTCTACCACTGCAACACAAGATAGACAATTTCCTCTTTGCTTATCGGAACGCAGTACACGCAGCCACTAATCAGACTCCAGCGATGATGTTTTTCTGAACAGGAACCTGAGATCTCGCATGGACCTTCTTAAACCGAATGTACGTCGTGATGTAGAGAACAAACAGTTCAAACATTTGAATGCTAAGCCAACAAGAAGCTTCAGTGTGGGACAGTCAGTTCTTGCTCGTGATTTCCGGATGGAAAAGTGGCAACCAGGGACAATATCCACAAGAGAGGGACCACTGATGTATACTGTGGATGTGGGAGAGAACGTTTTGAGACGTCATGTGGACCAAATTCTGGATGTTCAGGTGGAAAACACCCCTATACCTTGCCCAGACTCACCTGACATGGAAACAGACACTCCTGATTCATCAGCATCAGCACCAGCCTCATCCACAGCTGAGAGCTCTACCTGTGCTGATAGCTCACCTGATGCACCTGTACCTGTACAGTCTCATTCCCCAAAGCAAAAGAGTCTGGAGAGACGTTACCCAGAGAGGCAGAGGAAGCCTCCCCAGAGACTTGACTTGTAAAAGGACTGTTGACAAAATAAAATGTTATGTTGGAATTTGAATTTTGTTACTTTTAAGAAAACAAAAAGGTTACTGTAAAGACAGGCTCTGTATGTTAATTATAGAAATTTTGCGTTAATTAAACTAAAGGGGGAGGAAGTGTAATGTATACAACATTGAAGGGACTACTTTGTTTTGCGGATGTATATTCTTAGTTGCGAGCGTATATAACAGACGCGTATCGATTTGTATAGTCAGTGCCGAAGTTCCAGTTACCCAGTAAAGATCACTTGAAGTTACTCTCAGTCTCTGCTGCTTTATTATTTTATGTAGTTGTGGATAGCGGTACAAACACAACAATATTGAATGGCGAAGCAGGCTCGAAGGGCCGAATGGCCTACTCCTGCTCCTATTTTTCTATGTTTCTATGTTCGTACAGCTTTAAGAGTGTTATTTTTTGTTTAACAAAATGATATAATAATTTTAAACAGCTGATTTTCTTGCCTCTTGCTGGAGGCCAATTTTAAGCTGTCACAAAATATATAAAGGATGTGTCATTGCCAGTTGTGAGATAAGATAAATGTTTGCAAGTTAAACAGGCTGGCTAAGTCAAGTCATGTCAAACATACGAGAGAGCTATGGCCAACCTCACCAGAAGTAATGTTAGTCCTGTCTCAGTGCTGGTTATAACCTCAGGAGCTCAGCTACTTCTCCTGCCACATGTTAATATTGTCTGATGGAAAAATGTTACTCAAATTTTTTTTTGACGTCAGAAATCTTGTATACAAAACATCTCTCAACAATATGCAAGTGCTGATGTCTGATGTATTTACTTTATTAATCAAGCGGCCGCAAACCATTCGTAACATATCAAACCGTGCAGCTTATCAGAGTGCTTCATTAGAAAGTGTTAATGCGTGACGTTTTCAAATGTGTTGAGTATCTTGTACTAATGACAAGCCAGAAAAGGATTAATAATAGAATGTGATTATGCGGAATAACTAACGTGAATGGAGATAAACAGATACTTAACCTATCAGGAAGAAAAAATTAGAGACACAAAACAATATATTATTAAGGTTGAGTTGCATAATTTGAAGTTATTTTCAATGGAGCTAAAAATGATGATGATCTACTTTGGTTCACAGTCAGCATGGAATAATACCACATTTTTCAACCAGCACAACAATGAGCTGAATAATATATTCTGTGGATGGTTTGCTTCTCTGTCATATCTTAAGCTATCATTCATAGAATCAAATGGTTACAGCACAGAAGGAGGCCATTTGGCCCGTCGAGCCCGTGCCGGCTCTCTGCAAGAGCACTTCAGCTAGTCCCACTCCCCCGCCCTTTTCACCGTAGCCCTGCAGATTTCTTTCCTTCAGTTACTTATCGAATTCCCTTTTGAAAGCCACGATTGAGTCTGCCTCCACCACCCTTTCAGGCAGTGCATTCCAGATCATAACCACTCGCTGCGTAAAAAAGCTTTTCCTCATGTCGCCTTTGGATCTTCTGCCAATCACCTTAAATCTGCGTCCTCTGGTTCTCGGCCCTTCTGCCAATGGGAACAATTTCTCTCTATCTACTCTGTCTAGACCCCAAATGATTTTGAACACCTCTAAGAAATCTCCTCTCAATCTTCTCTGCTCTAGGTGTTTCACTGAGTGCTTCTTCGTAGTTAGCACCTGACATGATCAATATTTGTAAATTAAGCTCACAATTGAGTCACAATTCAGGAAAGTGAAAGGGAGGTGTGTCAGTCTCATAAGTGTTTATATTTACCCTATCTCACGGCTCTCGACAGTTAATAACAGCGCGGGAATGGTAGAGATCTGCCTGCCCTCTCAGCCATTGTATGAGGCAAGGGTGCTTAAAGAGGGAAAAATGATTTAAAATATTTCTAAGAATCACAATTGAAATTAACAATTTACTTTTAAAAGTAAATAGAAAAATATATTTGCAGTTTCTTTCATTACTGTGTATGGAGTAGCAATGCAAAAATGACTGCCTTATTTTAACCTCCGCGTATGTATCCTGCATTTGTCTAGGACAGGTCTGATCAATCAATCAATATTTAAAAAGTAATTGTGTTCTATAATTTTAAGATATCTTTAAAACAAAGTTATTTTGGGACAATTCCTTTCAGAAGCTCATTATTTTAATGAATATTCCTAAAGTATAACGAAAAAATAAGCGGGGAGAAAAAAGACATTTGACACTTTTAAAAGTTTTATATAGCATAACTGACAGGATGGTGGGTAGTAAACCATCAGTTCTGAAGAATATTATTGAGATTAGCTGTAATTCAGCCTAAATTTTGCATTGGCCAGTTAGTGCAAAAGAATAATTTAGGCTCAAAGAGATAAATGAACCACTTCTGTATGTGAGAAGGTGCATGGCCAATAAACAACAATTCATTGACCAAAATAGATTTCTAAGTGTATTGATTGGCTGAGAACCTAACGTATATCCTCTTATACAGCAGTTTGCATCCTGCAACCCTTATTTAAAATTTTAGGAATCTAGATAGGGTGGAACCTAAGGGGGGAGTTTTTCGGGGGGTCAGCCAGCGTGTTTTTGACAACAGGTAAGCAACCACGCTAGTTTCCCAGATGTCGGGTCTGTCATCGCAGAACAGACCCAACACTCAGCGGTGGGGGAGGCAATTTAGATTATGAAGAGCTAGTTAACAGGCATTTTAAAACTATTTTAAGCTCACTTTTAGGTTTTAAGAGTTTGCCCACGGCTTTCCCGCTGCTCGGGGATCACGTCAGTTAAGGAGGTCGGGAGTTGTGTCAGCTTGGGATGATTTCATAACTTGACAGCTGCAAATGGTCTATAAAAGCTCCTATTTCATAGCTGTTCACTTTCCAAGATTTAGAAGCTATTGCTTACTGCATTTGGAAGACAGATTGAGCTTTATGCAGCTTGTAAAGTGTTTGGAGTAAATTATCTATCCAGTGTCGCCTCATTGGAACAACCTCTCTCACCCTTGACAGATCGCTTCTGTCATCTCAACCTCACCTGCCATCTATTCCATCAGCATCAGTGCTCTTGAAACGATCTTACCTTGGTCCTCATAATCCCAACATGCTCAGCCCCAACACCAGCAGCACCAACAACAACACCAATCTTCTCCGCAATCACCTGATGCTGCACAGGACACAGGGCATTAGCACCTGACCACATTGCTGCCTAGGACGCCAGGAATGGCCTCACCATAGCCAGATTTACTTCACTTGACGCTGTACACCCTGGCTGCCACATGATGCGCCAGGTTGGCACCACCCCACACCGACACATAAAGCATCCCTACAATGCCCAAGCCATTCCTTTCACACTCATCGCCATTGCAGGGCGTACCATTATGTCTCACCATTCACTGCAACTCACTAAGCCATTTCCAAAGGTGCACACAAATCTGTCCAAGAATGCAAAGTGCTGAAAATAAAGGTTTCAATGTTCAACAGCACATTAGCAGAAACTTCACATGAACATTGGCTAAAACATCCAAGTGCCTACCCTTGTGTGTTACTTGGTATGATTGGACTAGGATGAGGGTGAGTGTGAGGGGTGGCTAGTGAGATGGGGAAGTGATAATGTAGATAGAGAGGGATGGGTGGAGGTGCAAGGTAAGTTGGTGTCAGTAAGGATGTGCAGGAGTAGGGTAGGGAAGGCAGAGTGATGGGGATGTGATGAATGGCACAGCAGGATGAGGTTGAGTGTGGCTTTGCAGTAACGTTTCATGATCTACTGAGATCGTTGAAAGGTTTGTACCACTGCAGCCTGGTCCTCCTGCCCACATCCCTGCTTGTGTCCTCCTGTGCAATGTGCAACCAGGCTGCGTTGATCTCCTGGGGAGGTCTCTTCTGCCCACTGAAAGGGAAGAGGACCTCCCTGCGTGCTGTGACTCCATAAGCATATGGAAGGAGTCATGGAAAAGCCTGGGTGCAGCCACGCACCTCTGTGCAGTGCTTGTCAGTGTTTGCAGCACCTCAGTGCTGTAGAACACTGACAGCACAAATGTCAAAATCAATTTGGACATGATCCCTTTAAGGAAACCGGCTAATGACGCGTCATCAAGTGACGTCATCAGACCCGCTTCTTTCAATTGGCCGGGAAACATGCTAGGCGGGCTTCACAAGCCCAATCAGCGTAAAATCGCTTTGGACAGCGGGCTGGAGCCAGCAGCGGAGTCGCAACCCGCCACCACGCCAGCCGCACCAGACCCGCCAAGGTAGGGGAAATCATGGCCTAAGCTATGAATAACGTAAGCTGTGCTGTAATTAGGAAAATATGGACCATCTGAGCTGGAACAAAGATAATACCAAATGCAAAGAGGATGTTATGCTCAGAATTAGCAGGCTGAACCCATCCTATCACAGTTCTGGCACAAACTCTTGAGTAGCCTATAACAGTGTCACTCTTAATACCATTCCATATATTTAAAATGTTTTCCATTCTTACTGACAATAAAATGTTACTATTAACATATCTCTGATGTTGGTAGCTCTGTATCCTGGTCCAAACTAAATGTAGCTCGGACTTAATTCGGAGTGAGGCGTTTTACCAAGATGGAGATTTGTTAGAATTGCTATTCCAGTTTAGCAGCAGAAGCACCTATATTTACGTATGCTAAATTAACTCTCTTTTCTTGTAGGAGTCCTGAAAGTAAATCGTCTAGTGCACAGCTCAGAAAAAATAAACCCAGTCTTCAACACCATGAGTGAAGCCACTGTGGAACCACCTATGTGCAATTTTACGATGCTGAGTCAAAACATCAGTTCTAAAAGCAGTACACATGCCTCGCCTTGGTTCTCAACCATATTTTCAGCTGTTGGACTTATCTCTAATCTGGTTGCATTTGTTGTGCTAATAAATGCTTACAGAAAAGCAAAAAGCAGGTCAAGATCTTCCTTCTTGATTTTCCTATGTGGCTTGGTGGTGACAGATTTTTTAGGCCTTGCTACAACTGCATCTATCGTTCTTACTTATCATCATACAGCTTTCAGCTGGGCAGAAGTCGATCCTCAGTGCCACCTTTGTGAATTTTTGGGATATTCAATGGTGTTCTTTGGACTCAGCCCTCTGCTGCTGGGGGCTACCATGGCAGTGGAGCGGTTTTTAGGAATAAACAAGCCATTCCTGCGTACTACCACTTCCTCAAAACGATGTGCTTGGGGTACCGTCTTTCTTGTTTGGCTGTTTTCTTTTTGTATTGGAATGTTGCCTATTTGTGGACTCGGACATTATACACACCAGTGGCCTAATTCCTGGTGTTTCTTTAACATGACAAACAGCACAAGCGATGTTGCATTTTCATTATTGTTTTCTAGTGTGGGATTGTTATCTCTTGCAATGTCTGTTTTCCTGAATACAATCAGTGTGGTTACGCTGTTCAAAGTGTGCTTTAAACGATTAAGTGTTCAAAGGAGCAGAGACCATGAAGTAGAAATGATGGTACAACTGTTGGGTATAATGGTTATTGCAACAGTCTGCTGGGCTCCATTGTTGGTAAGTACCAGTCAATTCTGACTCTGGTTTAACACTTTAATTATTGGATAAATTGCTAATTGACCTTTCCAATACCATTTACAAGTTAATAATAGCAGGCGCCTATATAGTGAGGTGTAGGTAAATGTTATTGAGCACATGTTTCAGCTACTCAGATTAACTGCTAACCTCATTGTGTAGCTCTTTAAAGAATGACGTCCAAGTGGTCACAAGGTATTGGCCTTCCCCTGCTCTTTCTTTCCATCAGACTTTAAAATGTGGGTTTAAGAACATAAGAACATAAGAACATAAGAAATAGGAGCAGGAGTAGGCCAATCGGCCCCTCGAGCCTGCTCCACCATTCAATAAGATCATGGCTGATCTGATCCTAACCTCAAATCTTCTATCACTCTGCATCCACCCGAACCCATGTGATCTCCCGGGAGAGGCGAAAAACCAGATAAAGACCCAATGGCCAATTTGGGAGAAAAAAATCTGGGAAATTCCTCTCCGACCCATCTAGGCGATCGAAATTCTTCCAGGAGATCACTCTGTCCCTATATTTTCTACAGTACTTACCTTCTGTAAAGGCGATCTCCACCCCAGCCAGGAACAGGAATAAAACCATCTCCTGAAATCTAACAGAATTAGAACACAGTAGGAGCAGAACAAGGCTACACGGCCCCTGGGCCCGCTCCACTACCCACAGGGCCATGACCATTCCGAACCCAGACTCATGTCCAATTTCCTGCCCGCTCCCCGTAACCCTTTATTCCCTTTACTTCTAGGAAACTATCTATTTCTGTTTTAAATTTATTTAATGATGTAGCTTCCACAGCTTTCTGGGGCAGCAAATTCCACAAACCTACCACCCTCTGAGTGAAGAAGTTTCTCCTCATCTCAGTTTTGAATGAGCAGCCCCTTATTTTAAGATTATGCCCCCTAGTTCTAGTTTCACCCATCATTGGGAACATCCTCACCGCATCCACCCGATCAAGCCCCTTCACAATCTTATATGTTTCAATAAGATCGCCTCTCATTCTTCTGAACTCCAATGAGTAGAGTCCCAATCTACTCAACCTCTCCTCATATGACCACCCCCTCATCCCCGGGATTAACCGAGTGAACCTTCTTTGTACTGACTCGAGAGCAAGTATGTCTTTTCTTAAGTATGGACACCAAAACTGTATGCAGTATTCCAGGTGCGGCCTCACCAATACCTTGTACAACTGCAGCAATACCTCCCTGTTTTTATATTCCAACCCCCTAGCAATAAAAGCCAACATTCCATTGGCCTTCTTAATCACTTGCTGCACCTGCATACTAACTTTTTGAGTTTCGTGCACCAGGACCCCCAGATCCCTTTGTACTACAGTACTTTCCAGTTTCTTGCCATTAAGATAATAACTTGCTCTATGATTTTTCCTGCCAAAGTGCATAACCTCACACTTTCCAGTATTGTATTCCATCTGCCAAATCTCTGCCCACTTACTTAGCCTATCTATGTCCCTTTGAAGGTTTTTTATGTCCTCCTCACTCACTACTTTCCCTCCCATCTTTGTATCATCTGCAAACTTTGATATGTTACACTCGGTCCCCTCCTCCAAATCGTTAATATAGATTGTAAAGAGTTGGGGACCCAGCACTGACCCCTGCGGAACACCACTAGTTACTGGTTGCCAATCTGAGAACGAACCATTTATCCCAACTCTCTGCTTTCTGTTAGAGAGCCAATCCTCCACCCACGCCAGAATATTACCCCCAATCCCGTGATTTTTTATCTTGAGCGATAATCTTTTGTGTGGCACCTTGTCAAATGCCTTTTGGAAGTCTAAATACACTACGTCCACTGGTTCCCCTTTATCCACCCTGTATGTTACTTCCTCAAAAAACTCAAGCAAATTTGTTAAACATGACTTCCCCTTCATGAAACCATGCTGAGTTTGCCCTATTAAATTATGTTTATCCAAATGTCCCGTTACTGTCTCCTTAATAATGGACTCTAACATTTTACCAACCACAGATGTTAGGCTAACAGGTCTATAGTTTCCAGCCTTCTGCCTACTACCCTTTTTAAATAAGGGTGTTACATTAGCAGTTTTCCAATCTGCTGGGACCTTTGCTGAGTCCAGTGAGTTTTGGAAAATTATTACCAATGCATCCACAATCCCTACCGCTACTTCCCTCAAGACCCTGGGATGCAAGCCATCAGGTCCAGGGGATTTATCCGCCTTGAGTCCCATTATTTTACCAAGTACCACTTCCTTAGTGATTTTAATTGTATTTAGTTCCTCCCCCCCTAGAGCCCCCTGTTTGTCCAGTGTTGGGATATTCTTAGTGTCCTCTACTGTAAAGACTGATACAAAATAATTGTTCAGTGTTTTTGCCATCTCCATGTTTCCCACCATTAATTTCCCGGTCTCATCCTCTAAGGGACCAACATTTACTTTAGCCACCCTTTTTCTTTTTATATAACTATAGAAACTTTTACTGTCTGTTTTTATATTTTTTGCTAATTTACTTTCATAATCTATCTTCCCTTTCTTAATCAATCTTTTTGTTATTTTTTGCTGTCTTTTAAAGACTTCCCAATCTTCCATCCTCCCACTAGATTTGGCTACCTTATATGCCCTTGTTTTTAGTCGGATACTATCCTTAATTACTTTACTTAGCCACGGATGGCTATCTTTTCTTTTACACCCTTTTTTCCTCAGTGGAATATATTTTTTTTGGAAGTTGTAAAATAACTCCTTAAATGTACACCACTGGTCATGTACCGTCTTACCCTTTAATCTATTTTCCCAGTCCACTCTCATTAATTCCGCTCTCATACCTTCATAGTCTCCTTTATTCAAGCTCAGCACGCTTGTTTGAGATCCAACCTTCTCACCCTCTAATTGAATATGGAACTCAACCATGTTATGGTCACTCATTCCAAGGGGATCCTTTACTAGGACATTTTTAATTAATCCTGTCTCATTACACAGGACCAAATCTAAGGTTGCTTGCCCCCTGGTCAGTTCAGTTACATACTGCTCAAGAAACCCATCCCTAATACACTCAATGAACTCTTCCTCAAGGCTGCTCTGCCCAATTTGATTTGTCCAGTTAATATGATAATTAAAATCCCCCATAATTATAGCTGTTCCCTTATTACAAGCCTCAACTATTTCCTGATTAATACTCCGTCCAACAGAGTTGCAACTGTTCGGAGGCCTATAGACTACACCCACTAGTGTTTTTTTCCCCTTATTATTCCTTACCTCCACCCAAACTGTTTCACTATCCTGCTCCTTTGACCCAATATCATTTCTCTGTATTATAGTGATTCCTTCCTTTATTAACATAGCCACCCCACCTCCTCTCCCTTCCTGCCTGTCCTTCCTGATTGTTAAATAACCTGGTATGTTTAATTCCCAGTCATGGTCACCCTGCAGCCATGTTTCTGTAATGGCCACAAGATCATACCCATATGTCATTATTTGTGCCGTTAACTCATTCATTTTGTTACGAATGCTACGTGCATTCAGATAAAGAACTTTCAAATATGTTTTGTAACACTTAGTTCCTGTTTTTTCCCTTTTTAGTACTTTACTTTTTACTCCATACCTTCTGTCCCTTCCTGACACATTCTGTTTTTTAATTCCCCCACTGCTACCTAAGTCTATGACCTTCTCTGTTGTCATTTCTATTATTTGCTCTCTAGAAACCTCCCCCCCACTAATTAGTTTAAAGCCCTCTCTACAGCCCTAGTTATATGATTCGCCAGGACTCTAGTCCCAGCACTGGCCAAGTGGAGTCCGTCCCAACAGAACAGCTCCCTCCTGTCCCAGTACTGGTGCCAGTGTCCCAAGAAGCAAAACCCATTTCTCCCACACCAGTCTTTGAGCCACGCATTTAACTCTTTAATTTTATTTATCCTAGCCAAATTCGCTCGTGGCTCAGGTAATAACCCAGAGATTATTACCCTTGAGGTTCTGTTTTTTAATTTGACCCCTAGCTGCTCATACTCCTTTAACAGAACCGTCTTCCTTGTCCTATCTACGTCGTTTGTACCAACATGGACCACGACAACTGGATCCTCCCCCTCCCACTGCAAGTTTCTTTCCAGCCCAGAAGAGATGTCCTTAACCCTGGCACCAGGCAGGCAACACAGCCTTCGGGACTCCCGCTCTTGACTGCAGAGAACCCTATCTATCCCCCTAATGATACTATCCCCTACCACTACAACATTTCTTTTTACTCCCTCCACTTGAATGGCCCCCTGTACCACGGTGCTGTGGCCAGGTTGCTCATCCTCCCTGCAGTCCCCGCTCCCGCCCTCACAGGGAGTAAGAACCTCGATCCTGCTGGACAAGAACAAGGGCTGCGTCTCCTTCAACACTACATCCTGGATCCCTGTACCTTCCTCACTCGTAGTCACACCGTCCTGTCCCTGACCACGGACTACATCTGCAGTAATTAACTTCATAGGTGTGACCATCTCCTGAAACATAGAGTCCAGGAACTTCTCCCCCTCCCTGATGTGTCGCAGTGTCCGAAGCTCGGTCTCAAGCTCCATAACATGGAACTTGAGTTCCTCTAGCAGCAAACACTTGTCGCAGATGTAATCACCGTTAGCCTCATTTAGCCTCGTTTATTGAGAGTTGTAGGCTTGGTCTGGGTATCAGATTGGATTCACTTAACTAAGTGAAAGAAACCAATTCTGAAACTGAGTGAAAGCAGTGGAATACAAGGCTGGTGTCAAATAGTTTTATAACACCGTTGACTTTGTGTTTGTAATGTTGAAATTTTTTTTGACAATGTTTCTTGATAATATAGAAACATTATCAAAACTCTTCAATTATAAACACAATTGTAGAAGTTAAGGGGGACTAATTTGTGCCATTAATTGTGATTGTGTTATGATTGCCCCTTGCTATCATTGCCTTCTGATAAATGCTTGCACTATTTACCATAATGACACTGAACTCTGTGCTTAACAGCAGGGTGAGAAAGCTCAGGTGAGAAGCTAAACTAATGCCTCATCTAAAGAAAGAAAGAACTTGCATTTATATATCGCCTTTCACAACCTCAGGACACCCCAAAGCACTTCACAGCTAATGAATTACTTTAGAAGCGTAGTGACTGTTATAATGTAGGAAAACACGGCAGCCGATTTGCACACAGCAAGATCCCATAAACAGCAATGAGATGGTCACCAGATAACATTTTTTTTGAGTGCTGTTGGTTGATGGATAAATATTGGCATAACACTGGGAGCACTCCCTGGTATTCTTTGAATAGTGCCATGGGATCTTTTATATCTACCAGAGAGGGCAGACATGGCCTTGGTTTAATGTTTTATCCGAAAAACGGCACTGCCGACAGTACAGCGTTCACTCAGTAATGCACTGAAGTGTCAGCCAGGATTATATGCTTAAAGAGGAGGGGTGGGACCAAAAAGGAGACCTACGCATGGAGGCAGAGTACTTTGCATCTGTCTTCACCAAGGAAGAAGATGCTGCCATAGACATAGTGAAGGAGAAGGTAGAGGAGATACTGGATTGGATAAGAATTGATAAAGATGAGGTACTAGAAAGGCTGGCTGTACTTAAAGTAGATAAGTCACCAGTTCCAGATGGGATGCATCCTAGGACGCTGAGGGAAGGGAAGGAAGAAATTGCGGAGGTACTGGTCATAATCTTCCAATTCTCCTTAGAAACAGGGGTGGTGCCAGAGATCTGGAGAATTGCAAATGTTACGCCCTTGTTCAAAAAAGGGTGTAAAGATAAACCCAGCAACTACAGGCCAGTCAGTTTAACCTCGGTAGTGGGGAAGCTTTTAGAAACAATAATCAAGGACAAAATTAACAGTCAATTGGACAAGTATGGATTAATTAAGGAAAGCCAGCATGGATTTGTTAAATGTAAATCATGTTTAACCAACTTGATCGAGTTTTTTGATGAGGTAACAGTGCGGGTTGATGAGGGCAGCGCAGTTGACGTGGTGTACATGGATTTCCAAAAGGCATTTGACATAGTGCCACATAATAGGTTTGCCAGCAAATTTGAAGCCCATAGAATAAAAGGGACAGTGGCAGCATGGATATGAATTTGGCTAAGTGACAGGAAACAGAGAGTAGTGGTGAATGGTTGTTTTTCGAACTGGAGAAAGGTATACAGTGGTGTTCCCCAGGGGTCGGTTCTAGGACCATTGCTTTTCTTGATATATATTAATGACTTGGATGTGGGTGTACAGGGCACAATTTCAACATTTGCAGATGACACAAAACTTGGAAGTATAGTAAACAGTGAGAAGGATAGTGATAGACTTCAAGAGAACATAGATAGACTGGTGGAATGGGCAGACACATGGCAGATGAAATTTAATGCAGGAAAGTGCGAAGTGATACATTTTGGTAGAAAGAATGAGGAGAGGAAATATAAACTAAAGAGTGCAATTTTAAAGGGGGTGCATGAACAGAGAGACCTGGGGGTATATGTGCACAAATCGTTGCAGGTGGCAGGGCAGGTTGAGAAAGTTAAAAAAGCTTACGGGATCCTGGGCTTCATGAATAAAGGTAGAGTACAAAAACGTGGAAATTATGATGAACCTGTATAAAACACTGTTTCGGCCTCAACTGGAGTATTGTGTCCAATTCTGGGCACCGCACTTTAGGAAGGATGTGAAGGCCTTAGAGAAGGTGCAGAAAAGATTTACAAGAATAATTTCAGGGATGAGGGACTTCAGTTACATGGATAGACTGGATAAGCTGGGGTTGTTCTCCTTAGAGCAGAGAGGATAAGAGGAGATTTGATAGAGATGTTCAAAATCATGAGGAATCTGGACAGAGTAGATAGAGAGAAACTGTTCCCATTGGCAGAAGAGGGTCGAGAACCAGAGGAGACAGATTTAAGCTGATTGGCAAAAGAACCAAAGGTGACATGAGGAAAAACTTTTTTACGCAGCGAGTGGTTAGGATCTGGAATGCACTGCCTGAGAGGGTGGTGGAGGCAGACTCAATCATGGCTTTCAAAAGGGAGTTGGATAAGTACCTGAAAGAAAAAAATTTGGAGGGCTCCGGGGAAAGGGCAGTGGAGTGAGACTAGCTGAGGTGCTCTTGCAGAGAGCCGGCATAGGCTCGACGGGCTGAATGGCCTCCTCCCGTGCTGTAACCATTCTATGATTCTATGAACCTCTGGAGTGGGGCAAAAATCCACACCTGCCTGTTCTGTTTATTGTGCGATGATTGTCCTGTCCAAAATGTCTTCCCCAATCAACACCACCAAAACGAGATTCACCAACCATTCATCACATTGCTGTTTGTTGAATCTTGCTGTTCACAAAAAATGGCTGCCATGTTTGCCTGCACAAAAATAATTTGCTGTCTGTGAAGCATTTTCAGACGTTTCTGCAAGATGTGATAATGCGGTGTGTGAATCAGTCTTATTGTAAGATTTTAAAATTCTCATCCGTGTTTTCAAATCCCTCCATGGCCTCGCCCCTCCCTATCTCTGTAATCTCCTCCAGTCCCACAAACCCGAGATCTCTGCGCTCCTCTAATTCTGGCTTCTTGAGCATCCCCGATCTTAATCGCTCCACCATTAGTGGCCGTGCCTTCAGCTGCCAAGGCCCTCAGCTCTGGAATTCCCTCCCTAAACCTCTCCGCCTCGCTACCTCTCTTTTCTCCTTTAAGACACTCCTTAAAACCTACCTCTTTAACCAATATCTCCTTACATGGCTCGGTGTCAAATTTTGTTCCTGCGACATTTTACTACGTTAAAGGCGTTACATAACTACAAGTTGTTGTTGTGTGCAATGCTTTATCCTTAGTTCTACTAAAGCTTTTACTATACTTTGCCAGTCATGACAAATGGGATTGCAAAGGAGGGGGGGTGGGGTTCTTACCTAGATGCATAATGTGGTCTGTTGCATTTATTTGATGTAACAATGCCCACCTTGCCAAGGAAATAAAATAATCTGAGATTTAAAAAATATTCAATGATATGAATTTTGCAGTTATGTAAATTGGTGTTATTTGAAAAAATCAAAGCCAGTTGACTGCATGTATTACATATGGAGGATGCATATGTTATTAATAACATTAGCTTTTACATAGCCTCGTTCATGTCTCAAAGTTGCTTTACATAATGAGCTTTTGAAGTGCAGTCACTTTTTATATAGGCAAACTCATGCAACAAATATTTAGCCAATGCAAACTTAAATGCAAAAGTAAATAATACTTGTTTGTTGATTCCCACAGGTATTTATCCTCCAGAAGGCTTTTACAAATTCACCGAATGACTTAGATGTGGCAAAAACTCTAATTACTTGCATTCGAATTGCCACATGTAATCAGATCCTGGATCCTTGGGTTTATATATTATTTAGAAGATCGGTTTTGAGGAAGTTCAACCCAAGTCTTCGATCAAGACCTTCAATCTCATCATTATCTCCCACTATAAATGCATCCTATAGTAGAAGATTCACACAAGCATCAGTGATTACCACATAGTGTATTAGTATAGCTGAATTCATCAAACTAGACTATTTGTACTTATTGTAAATAATGTATTTTATATTACATTAAAGCTTGCTTCTTCTAAATATGGGTAAAGCACAGAAGTGACTTGGTGGCCTGACCTTTTTTTTCAGAAGTGCACAGGCCGAGTGGTTTTTAAATAGGTTTCATATCAAATTATATTTTTTATATGAAAGTACTTCCTTAAAATGCAGTGGTCAGCCCTGGCTTTCCCACACATACAGGACTAAACTGAATCATTTCGCAATTTGTCAACCAACCTTGCAATGTGTCCAATTATCCCAGCTGAAGATCGAGTGGCCAGTGAGAAATTCTTAAAAGTGCTATTTTTTTTTAAAAACAAGACATTTTTGTGGTTTTGTGGCATTTCTGTACAATTTGTGTAAAAGAAACTTAATGAACTATCCTTCAGCAAGAAAATTACACAATGGCAGATCGGATATTTCGGACACGGGAAAACTTTTTTTTGTTGCAACATATTAGAATCGTAGAAACTAAGCAAAATATTAGTGATGTGAATTTTTTGAATTTTACTTAACCGTGACATGTGCAAACATAACCCTACTATTCAAGAAAGGAGGGAGAGAGAAAACATGGAACTATAGACCAGTTAGCCTGACACCAGTAGTTAGGAAAATGCTAGAATCTATTATTAAGGACATGGGCCTAGAAATTCTGTTGTTTGCGCCAGCGGTTAGCGCCTAAAGAGACCGAGAATTGGGGCGTAACCTAATGTTGGGGCGGGCGCAATGAAGATAGCGACAACTCCCATATTGACTATACATTTAACGCCTGCGCTAAGTGTTTGCACGCGCCCACGAGCGCAAGCAGATCATGACGTCATTTCATTGTGCAACGCCATTTAGGGGCGCCTGAGCGGATATTGGGTGGCGCCCGGAGCCTTTACGCCTAGCGCTATTAGTGACAGTTCGAAGGAGTGTTAGCAGGCCCTTCTTGGAGTCAGGGGGCGCTATTTAAAGGGGACAGCTCTAGTACAGAAGCTTCAGCCACTTGGCCTGTTCATTGCGATCGTTGGTGGAGAGAGTTGGTGAGCTACTGTGGAGCAGAGTTTTTGGAATTTAGCATTAGAGTACTTGGGACTCTCAAACCTGTCCGGAGCAGTTGGAGCACTAGACCTAACAGCCTTTTGACCAACTGGCATCGGAATGGGAGATGCTTTGGAGGGCGACGGCCTCATGGCCGAACACTATGAAGGGGCAGAGAGACGGCGGGAGAGAGGGCCGGGATTGGCCAGAAGGAGGAGGGGCAATGGAGGTCGGCCAATCCGAGGGCATGCTGCGAGGGTCTTTAGGCAGCAGGTGTCATACCTTGACATGTCGGAGGAGCAGTGTGTGCGAAGGCTCCGATTCGGGATGGACGTTGTTACTGAGCTGTGCCACCTGCTTGCTGAGGATCTGCAGCCGCGTCTATGGTGCATGACCTCTCTGTCGGTGGCCACTAAACTGACTGTTGGCCTCAATTTTTATGGCAACAGATCCTTTCAGTGAGCCATTGGGGACATCGCGAATATCTCTCAGGTTGCAGTCCACTGCTGCATCCGGCAAGTTACAGCTGCCCTTTATAGGCGAAGGCGTCAATTCATCACCTTCCCTCTGACCCTGGAGAAGCAGGCGGAGGAGGAGGAGGAAGATGGAAGGGCTCCTGAAAGTGGAAGGGCCATCCGTCACAGGCTCATGAGGACTCGTATCGAGGCCCCTCTGGCGGAATGATGAGTGCCTTAACTGCTGCGCACTTTGGATGTTTGAAAGCCTCTGAAGGCCAGCATCACTGTAATTAGTCACCTACACCATAGCACATTTAAACTCTTTATTGTCACAAAAGTCTTTCATTACAGCAAAACAACGTCATGTCAACAGAAACCATAACTAACAAAATAACAGTTAACTCTTCGGCAAAGCCGCCAAACTAAACAAACTATTTCCAACAATTCCAACAGATGAGGGTCTCCTTGATTTTGGCCAAAGAAACATCTCAGCACCTCCCTCTACTGCTGGCCCCTTGATGGAGAACGACTTCTCTTTCGCGCTCGGCCCCTTCCCTCCCTGCTGCTCCTAAGTAATTGAACCCCAGTGGCAGGGTGAAGGCTGGGGGACGCCTGCTGACTGGAAGCGCAGAAGCCCCTGAGGGACGGCCTGGCCGACCTCTGGGCTTGGAGGGTGCGGACGCAGGATGCTTGATCTGAGCATGGCTGGAAGCAGTGTGCACTGCAGGTGGTGGCAGCTGCACTGCAGACGTGCCAGCGCTGGCATGTGGAATGGTCACCTGCCGAGAGAGGACATCTGCACCATTGTCGGATGACACACTGGGTCTCTGAGGGGACCGGCTCGGCTCATCCGCCGCAATCGCATGCTCCACTGATTCCTGGCCTTGTATGGGACTGGAAGGGCCCGGGGTGATCCTAGCTGATGCAGATAGGGTGGCTGCAGTGAGAGTTCGCGTTGCCTCAATCTGGGTGTGGACGAGGCCGGCAAGTGACTGCGTGGCAGCAGTGAGGACCTGTGAGCCAGGTGCCAGTGCTTCGGAGAAGCCCTGGACAGTTCTTTCCATTGCTTCGGACAAGGCCGGTGCTGACCGCTCCACTGCCTCGGACAAGCCCTGCACAGACCTTTCCAGGGATTGTCCGAAGCCCTGAACAGTCCTTTCCATAGCGGCCTCGAAGCCCTGGACAGTCCTCTCCATTGTTGGCCCAAAGCCCTCGACAGACCTCTCCATTGTTGCCCCGAAGCCCTGGACAGTCCTCTCCATTGTTGGCCCGAAGCCCTCGACAGACCTCTCCATTGTTGCCCCGAAGCCCTGGAGAGTCCTGTCCATTGTTGCCCCGAAGCCCTGGAGAGTCCTCTCCATTGTTGCCCCAAAGTCCAACACACTCTTTGCCAGTGTATCTATTGACTGAGGCATCCTCCCCACTGCAGCCATCAGCTCAGTGTGCCTGAGCCGGGCCTGGGTGCTCATTTCAGCCAGGCGACGCACCACCTCTGCACTCTGTGCAGCAGTCATCACTACCTGCCTTGCCCTCCGGGGAGACGGTGGCCGAACTTGCCTACCCCCCTTGCGTTGCTGCATGCCGCTTGGTCCGGCAACTGCCTGATCCTCAGAGCCCCCCCACCTCCCCTCCAGGGAACTACTATCCCCAGTCTGTACATGTGTATGCTCCCCTGAGATTGGAACGGATGGTCTGGCTTCCTCCTGATCCTCGCCTCCGGAGGCACTGGCACTGGCAGCTTCAGGGCATGAAGCCCCAGTTGGTGATGCATCATCTGAAAGCAGGGAGGTGGAAGAGTGGCTTTAGCAAAAGGACAGGTTGGCGGAAAGGCATGGCAGATTGCAGCACACTGAGGAAGCATGCTGGCGGGGGGACCAAGTGGAAGGAGACAGCTGCAAAAGGTGAGAGCCTTACCCTCGCTGTCGAGAATGGGGTCGGCAGCTGCAGTGGTAACAGGACCAGACAGACATCCTCCAAGAATCTGGTGCACTCTCTCCTCGAGATCCGTGAGAGTGACCACTTGTGGATGTCCGCCACCGGTTCGATGCTGCTCCTTTTGCATCGCCACCAGCTTGGACTGCAGGGGAAAGAAGGGGAAGTTCTGTAACATGATGCCTTGAGAGATCATCTCATGCCCCCCATGGTGCAAGAGCCCTTACATGATGCCTTGAGAGATCATCTCATGCCCCCCCATGGTGCAAGAGCCCTTACATGATGCCTTGAGAGATCATCTCATGCCCCCCATGGTGCAAGGGCCCTTACATGTGGCCTTGAGAGATCATCTCATGCCCCCCATGGTGCAAGAGCCCTTACATGATGCCTTGAGAGATCATCTCATGCCCCCCATGGTGCAAGAGCCCTTACATGATGCCTTGAGAGATCATCTCATGCCCCCCATGGTGCAAGGGCCCTTACATGTGGCCTTGAGTGAAATGTCCATGTATGTGCCCAGAAAGAGCCATGGGTGCTTGCTGACAGATGGCCATGGCAACAGGGTCCTCGAAGTTAGGTGCAGATGGAGGGAATCAGAAGTTTGCATAACCAACACTCACCCTAACAAACCGAGTGAGGTCGTTGAATTTCTTCCTGCACTGAACAGGGGTCCTGGTCACCATGCTGTTGGAGTTGACCCTCTGAGAAACCTCCCTCCAAGATCGCCGGTAAGCCTTTTGATTCGGCCTCTTGCCATTGTCAGGATACAGAACATCTCGACGGCGCTCAACTGCAGACACCAACTGGTCCAGAGCCTCAGTGCTGAAGCGCTCTGCTCTCTGTCTCACCTTCTCCATCCTCACCAAGTTTCTTGCGCCAGAGAAGGGCGAGCGCCGATTCTGAGGCCTACAGGGCGTTGAGTGTAGCAGCTCAGGCTGACTGACCCACCCCTTTAAGAGCCGGCCGGCGCCCGGAAGTCTCGTGGTTTCCGGTAATTGAGATCACCTGCGCTGCGCCCGTCCGCGCCAATATTGGGTAGCGCCTGAACTTTTGTGCCTTAGGAGCCCCGTGCAACATCTGAGTTCGCGCCTCAATCCCCTTTGGGGGCGATGCAACCCAATATCTCGCCAGGCAGCGATAAGTTTCATCTGGATATAAACTTTGCGCAGCGCCAGTTCTAACGCCTCAAGCGGGGCTATACCCAATTTCTAGGCCATGGTATCAGGGCGTGTAGAAAATCATAATTTGATTGGGCAGAGTCAATACAGATTTGTGAAAGGGAAATCATGTTTGACAAATCTGTTAGAGTTTTTTGAGGTTGTAACTAGCAGGGTAGGTAAAGGGAACCATTGGACGTAGTGTATTTTGACTTTCAAAAAGCACTTGATAAGGTGTCACACAAGAGTTTGTTACACAAAATTAGGGCTTGTGGGATTGAGGGCAATATACTAGCACGGATTGGGGATTGGTTAATGGACAGAAAACAGAGAGTAGGAATAAACGGGTCATTTTCGGGTTAGCAGGCTGTAAATACAAGAAACGTTTTTTTATCTGGCACAGACGGGACCGGAGTGGTGCTGGTTTATCAACAAGTCTGGATTACAGAGAGTTATAATTAAAAGGTACGAGAGCTCGTACACAGCAACAAATCCAAGCTTCCCTGTTGCTTAGCAACAGCTGCAAGAAGTCCGACCACAAACCAAGCGTCCCTGTTGCTCCGATTACACAGCCAAGAATCAAGAAACGGCCACTAATATGAAGAAAAACTTAACTGAACCTACTCCTGAATTTTGCCGGTTAACCGAGATTTCCGGTTGTTTGGGTGCCGGTAAATTGCGAGTTTCCTGTAGTGGGGTACCGCAAGGATCAGAGCTTGGGTCTCAGCTGTTTACAATCTATATCACTGACTTAGATGAGGGGGACTGAGTGTAATGTATCCAAGTTTGCTGACGATACAAAGCTAAGTGGGAAAGTAAGCTGCAAGGAGGATGCAAAGAGGCTGCAAAGGGATATAGACAGATTGGGCAAGAACATGGCAGATGGAATATAACGTGGAGAAATGTGAAGTTATCCACTTTGGTAGGAAAAATAAAAAAGCAGAATATTTTTTAAATGGTGCGAGACTGGAAATTGTTGGTATTCAGAGGGACATGGGTGTCCTTATACACAAAGCACAGAAAGTTAACATGCAGAAAAGCAAATGGTATGTTAACCTTTATTACAAAGGGATTGGAGTATAAGAGTAAAGAAGTCTCACTGCAATTATGTAGGGCTTTGGTGAGCCCACACCCAGAGTACTGTGTACAGGTTTGTTTTCGTTACCTAAGGAAGGATATACTTGCCTTAGAGGGAGTGCAACAAAAGTTCACTAGATTCCTGGGATGAGAATATTGTCCTATGAGGAGAGATTGAGTAGACTAGGCCTATATTCCTTAGAGTTTAGAAGAATGAGAGGCGATCTCATTGAAACATATAAAATTCTTAAGGGGCTTGACAGGGTAGATGCTAGGAGGATGTTTCCTCTGACTAGCGAGTTTAGAACCAGGGATCACAGTCTCAGAATAAGGGGTTAGCTATTTAGGACTGAGATGAGGAGAAATTTCTTCACTCAAAGGGTTTTGAATCTTTGGAATTCTCTACCCCAGAGGGTTGTGGAGGCTCAGTTGTTGAGTATATTCAAGACAGAGATTGATAGATTTTTGGATACTAAGGGAAACAAAGGTGGGAAAGTGGATTTGAGGAAGATGATCAGTCATGATCTTATTGAATGGCAGAGCAAGCTCAAAGGGCTGAATGGTCTACTCCTGCTCCTATTTCTTATGCTCTTATTGTTCTTATGTATGTGGCTGGTTCCTGCTCAACTCTCAGCTTTCAACAGCATTTAATGTTAATTTTAGTTAATATTTAGATCACATCTGTTAATAGTCATCTTACAGAAATCACATTGTTTTCCAGATGTATATTACATTGAAGCGATCACATTATTACTCAACTACTCAAACCAATTGTATGAATAAAATCACAATCCATCCAATAAAACCTGAAAGTCATCCAACAAGAAACATCTTAACATTTGTGTAATTCCCATTATCAAAAGATTTTAGCCACCTGATGCCTGATGAATGGTGATGGTGGGAGCTGGGAACTAATATCACCGGGCAGAGAGTGGGCATGCTGCTATTAACCTTTACCCACCATTTTGTGAACTCTTTGGTTCTGCATTTCCAAAATGGCTTCAATGGAAAGGAAAATCAGGCAGGGTGTATAACAGGTGGCCAATCTGCTACCGTCTGTTTCCTACCCCCACCAAAATTTAATTTTACCCGAACCTTGCAGCTGGACTATTGGGCATTTCATTTGCAACTTCCTTATAGCATTGATGCCATAAGACCAAAATAGACCTTCGTTTTATCTTATAGTTATAATACATTTACTCTCAGGCGGGGCCAATTTTAACTTGGCCAAACTAGCGTTAATAAGGTGCTGTAAAGGAAAAGCCATACTTCAGAAAAATACACCATCCTTTGAACAGATTTCTGATATTATTAAAACATGACATACTGGGTTTAAAAATCTAAAAAGCCTCAACAACACAAGCTGTCAATACAGGCTTCTGAGATAAGATGAAGTGTTAACACAAAAGTTGTAAACACCACACAAGCTTTTGAAATGGGAATTGATTGTTATTACTGAGACAAAGGCCCTATTGAAGAAGCAAAGGCTTGCTTCCAAGGTGTCTGCAGTTTCGAACCAACACAATAGCAATGCCCAAGTAAAGTGTTAAAAACTGACACTTCGAACAGAAAGAAACACAGAACATTAAAAAAACATGTGCCTTTGATAAAAGTAACATCAAATGAGAAACACGAAACATGATTATATATACAACCAATTGAAGTAGCTAAGAAATGCAGCAAACACCCTAGTTGAAGTGTTTTTGATTTGTAAAAGGTACAAAACAGAAGACTTTGAAAATATGACTTCAATAGATGACACCAAGCAATCACATGGTTTTTGTATTGGAAATGAAACAGTTAGGAGACACAACATCTGATTATAACCAGTTAAGCCAATATTAAGAATTGAATTGAAAACCTTTGTAAGAATGACATCAAAGAGATAAGTCTGTAATAACCATTTTTTATAAGTTTTTGAAACACCTACACAGCAGACAGAATTCTGAAAGTTAACAGCTGAAATGACAGTAAGATTAGAAAGAATTCAACAGAAGATGACTAGAGATAATTAGCTTACATCAGCAGAAAACTTCAAAGAGTAAACCACTAAAAAAGAGTATAAAAATAGAGTTTTCAAATAGAAAGTCAGAAGTCGCTGGAAGGGGCAAGTGATTCTCAACTTCAGAGGCAGGCGCTAAGTTTTTAACTCTTTGAGTCTCGGGGATCAAGAGGTACTCTTATTTGATTTTGGTGGATATTCTGAATTAGAAATAATAAGAAATGTAAAAATGTACGAAGTTAAGATTTGAGAATAAGGATCTCTGAGAATAAGAAATGTAAGCTATTTGTATTTTGAACTGTTAAAGTCATGATTGACTTACCAGCTGTTAACTGTATGTCGGCTCTTAAATAAATCTATATATTTTTAGAATTGTCTCAAATAGTATTTCTGTATCAAACTCGCGAACTCAATTTCTGTACATTCATTTTGTGAGGAGTTGCAGAATTCTGGGGGGGTTTTCTGAACCCTCATAATATCCAGAAGTTTACAGTCTAGTTAAACTTATTAAAAGTGCTCTCTGGAAGACGGTAACATCTTCAAGTCATTCCTTTCCTTTAGAAAGAGATAGCCTGGACCTTTAGACCCAATTAAGCGTCTTATAGAATTCGGCTATCTCTAACTTTAGTTGAAGTTGAATGTCTGGGGAATACGCCTGATCTGGGGTAGCCCGAAAAGGGCTAGGACTAGTAATTATCCCTTGAAATAGAAGGCTTTGATGCCGAAGGAGCTGTTAGAACTCATGGCACGATTAATGTTGATCCCCAGAACCAGGGGATACAGAATATCCTGTGGGATAATCAAACAAATACTCCAAATCCACGAAATTCCTTAATGATAAGGTGCACAGCTGCACAATTGGGAGGCCTAATGAACGGTGCCCAAAAAGGTGGTGGCAACCATGGCCGAATAGCAGGACCCGGAGCAGCCTATGCTCTTGGGGGCCATGGATTCCAGTTAAGGTGGCAAACTCATGATGAAATAAATGACAACAATCTTCGAGAAAACTATAGACAGCTTAGAATCCATTATAATCAATGCCAACAGGCACTAGCTCACTCTTATCTAAATGCTGGAGGCGCAATGATTTATGGTCCAGTAAACCAATCCCAGCAACCACACATTGTGCCCCTAGGCCAAGTAAACCTGAGCTCTATCTACACAATGGGCTGGATTTTCCTAAGCCCCTGGAGTCGGGTTGGAGGCGTGCGGGCGATAAAAATTGGAGATCCGGGGGTCCCGACCCCATCCCGCCTCCAACCCGCCTCCATGTCAATTTCATAGGAGTATGGTTGCCGACAAGTGCTGGAACCCGACTCCCAGAGGCGGGAAGGGATTAAAGGCAATTAAACTGCCTGTTAACAGGTAGTTAACAGGTAGTTTTTTGCCTATTCGCGATTTTTATTGCTGGTTTGTGGGCTTCCCGACAGCTCCAAACCACGAAAAGTTTTCGAGGCGGGACGTGGGTCTGAGGTCTTGGAGGGGTCGAGATGCCCAGTGTTCAGGTGAGTGAGGGGTGCAGGAGTGCAAAGGTAAGTGTTTTGCAAGTGTTTAAAGTGTTTAAATAAGTTTAACTTACTTTTACTTACCTTTACAGGAGTCCTGCATTCCAGTGTCGGGAGTTGGCTGCAAGAACCACAGAAGCTCCGATTTAAAAAAAAAAAACAGCTTCTTGGTTTCTGCAGCAAAATGATTTTAAAGTTATCCTGAGAAAGGACTGAGGCTGAATTAGCAGTTTTTCAGTGCTTGACAGCTTCAAACAGCTGTTAAACACTGATCTTTCATCTGCCAAAAGCTTTTGACAGATGAAATGTCAATCTCTGACGTCACCTGTTGCTGGGTGGCCCTTAATTGGCCTGCTGAGCCCACAGGGCGGGCTCAACAAGGTCAATCAGAGGAAAATCCAGTGGGTTGGCCACATCTCCATGGAGGCGGGACAACAAGCCCGAATGTGGGTTTCCCACCTCCAACCCGCCCCCGTAGCAAAATCCAGCCCAATGTGTGGTAGACCAGGAAACACCAGCCAGGAAAAAACCTGCTGGATTCTAACTAACCTTGATAAATTGGAAACCTGTTGCCAAGATTGGAATGCCCAAAAGCTGAGGCAACTACTGCAAATGATACTAAATTCAGATTTAATTCCCCCATTAAACCAGTGCAACAACTGGGTTCAAATATAGGCTTATGTTCTCACGGCAACTCAGGGAGGGCATGTAATGGGTTCAATCAAGGAAATACTCACAAATACAGCCACAACTAAAGGGCTGGTAGCTGCCTACAGATTAGGCAAAGTACTTGCACAGGATAATTGGGACATTGTCCATGGTTGCCTGGCCAATCAATATCAAAATACAGCCATCAAACTTGCCTGTGAGGGTGCTCTAAATGATTATTGAGATGACCAACAAAGATGGGATAATGTCAATTGCATTATCCAATTAAATCATGACCTCTTAGGTCTACCCCAAACTAAACCTATAATGAGATCAGAGACTAGAGATAAAAAAAACGGAGAAGGCACCTTTGGTGCTCAGAAAGAAGGACTGTATAGACCCAAGTCTCAAGTCCACCCCATCCAGACACAAACTCGTGGCTCGGGACCCCCAAGAGGGTATTCCAGAAGGTTTATACCCCCAACTCGCCCACAATATGAGACAGATTTCTCCCCAGAAAGATGTGATAGATGAGGGGCTAGACCTCGAAAGGAAAGCGAAGGACAGTGGACTCCCTATGGGGGCAGCTTTTACACTGACCAAAACTATCAAAGAGCCATGGGAGGGTACCGAGAAAGCCAAAATTGGGATCAAAAAGATTCCCGGCAGAACCAACGTCCACCTCAACAGGAGGATCGTCAAGAAAGTAAACAGTCCAACAAACTCCCTCAGGGATCTGGAAAACATGAAACCCCCAAGAGGGAGGAACAAAAATCAGTTAAAATAATTAAAGATAAAGCAGCAAATGAAGCTCAGGATCCTGAGGATGAACAATCCCAGGATTGAAGGCCTGGCACCCAGCCTGGGCCTCTTGAATTCCCCTATGCCTTAGCAACCTTGCCACAAACACACAAGTGAAAGCCCTGTTTGATACGGGAGCTGATTACACTGTGATAGATCCTGCAATTATAAAAACTAATTGGACAGGTTTGGGAAGCCCAATTTGTAAAAAATCATTAGGGGGATTCACACAAGACAAAACCAAAATAATTAATTTTTACAAGATACCTATTACTATATATGGAATCATGGTGACCTTAGATGTAGGACTGGTACCACAATTGGCCTATTCCCTCATTATAGGACAACCAGACATGAAACATTACCTTAAAATTTCAACCAGACCTGTAGAAGCATCCACAGACCAGGATGACAGGGAAAAACATGTTCGAACACAGCTTGATCAAACTTGCCTAGAGGGGGGAGGCAAAGACCTCCTTGAGCAACTCATTAATAAATACTATCCATATCTACAACACCATCCAAATCAATGTGCAAAGATAGAGCGTCTCCCCATCATGGAGGATGATGATACGAAGGAGGGAATCAGATAAATACCTATGAGACCGCTTACAGAGTACCATCAAGTTATTTACTGTGATGGATCGTCAATGACGATTAAAAAAGAGACATTCCAACAATCCTCAGCTGGGATGGGGATAGTAGTAGGGACTTTTTGAGATTCCTATTCTTTTTATCCAGAAGAATTACTGTCTATACCCCTTGGCCATAAGACAGCGCAATATACTGAAACTGCAGCATTACGGTATGCTTTAGAGAAAGCAGACCTTATTAAACCCACACTGTGGGAAGATATTCTCCGTTCGAGAATGGAGAAAAAGAATTGCCAGGTGATTCATGTAAATGGGCATACCACTGGGACAGTACACTCAAAAGGAAACAGCCTTGCAGACGGACAAGCGAAACGTTCGGTCTGCATGCCACCCCCTCGAGAGGGGTCTGCCAATGTTAGTGTAATCACTAGGGCAGAACGGGCAGCTAATCAGGATGAGGAACTGATTCAGCTATTAGACCCGACAAAAGAGAATCGACCAGGATATCCACCAAAGTACTTTTACTCGGAAACCCCTACGGGCATTGTACTAGTTAAGTTGCCCAAGGGAAACCGACAGGTACCCCCGAGACACAAACGAGAACAGCTTGTAAAAGAAGCTCACGAGGGCATAAGTCAAGCACATTGTGGTGCCAGAACAACATTCTGCAAATTGACCCCCTTATATTGGTGGCCAGGCATGCTTAAAGCCTGTAAAACATACGTGGCAAATTGTGAGCCATGCTATTTAACCAATAAGTCATCACTAATTAAGCCACCACCATTGGCTCCTGTGAAAGCTGATGAGCCAATGGGAAAATTGTTTATTGACTTTATTGGACCACTTCCCCCATCTTTGGGATATAGACATGTTCTTGTTTGTGTAGATGGATGCACTTCCTTCTGCTGGCTGGTCCCCGCAAAAACTGTTTTGGAAAACGCACTTGCCAGGGCTATTACTGACATAATTACTGTAGCTGGTGCACCCAAAATCTTACACTCTGATAAAGGCGGAGCCTTTGTATCTAAGGTCTTCAAAGACTACTGTGAACAAAGGGGGATTGGCTTAGAGCACAGCACGCCACGTCATCCGCAATCAGCGGGGCTGGTGGAACGTAAAAACCAGGAAGTAAAAAAGCTATTGGTCAAACTGTTGAGAATCAGGGGGAATAAATGGACCACCATCATTCCGGAGGTGCAGCTATCACTTAATAATGTGCTCACATCTGCATAAGGGACAGTGTCCCCATAAACTCCATATTATCTGATGTATGGGGTTGAGATACATACACCGCTTACCCATAGTTCTTTTATTGCCTCTACACACTAAGGGGGAAAAATTGGGTGAGTAGCGCCACCTGTTAGCGCCTAAAGAGGCAGTCAGTGGCTGTAGCGCCACTGGCTGTGCCTCCCGTGATATTCAGCAGGGGCGCGAATGGTGGCGTTAGCCTTTTGCGCTGCGCCGCCACCGATGATGTCATCAGTGTGCGCAGCGTCCCATTCGCGCCCCAATCACGATATTTGGTAGTGAACGCTGCTGTAGCGCCGTTCGCTACCCGCGCCCGGTTCACGGGGCCTTGCTGCGCCGGCAGAGGCGCAAGTTAAGGTGGAGGTGCGGGGCGGCCGCTTTTTCGGTGGCTGCCTGCCAGCACCTCCGTCCCCGGCCTCCTGGTCCCCCCCCCACGGCATTGTCGGCTGTTTCCAGAGTGCCCGGCACTTCTCCTTGGTGCCGGGCTCTTTTGCCGGCACTCGCGATCGGGGCTCGCGCTGTTGCAGGCCCCTCCCCCTTAACAGAGGGAGGAAGGCCTGCAGTACCGCAGCGTGCCGTGCCGCAGCGTGTGGCGCTGCGGCACGTAGCGCTGCGAAATTCACTTTCAGCGCCCGAAGAGGGACGCGGAGCGCCTCGAGCCGCGCCCCGTCTCCCTCTAGGGGCACTTCAACTGAATTTGCGGCGATCGCTAATGTGGCGATCGCGGCGCAAATTCCAGCGCCCAGGTGAACTTTGCACTGCTTGGGCGCCTCAGGCCAATTTCTAGGCCTAAGAGTCCTTGATCCAACAGCGACAGTTAGATTTTAAAAAAAGAAGTAACAGAGGAGATTCATTGAATTGATCAGAGGATAAGGGAAGCAAATAGGCAGAAAAAATTGACAAATAAAGCATGGCAACCCATAGTAGGAGAATGGGTACAGAAAAGAAGTTCGAGCAGAAACCTGGTTTAAGACCGAAGTGGAAAAACCTGTTCAAATACATTCTGTTATTAACGAAAGAACAGTTCAAATACATATTAACCAGCCGAATGGCAAGCATATTCTTAAAACTGTCTCCATAGACAATCTCAAAAGATGTCCTGCGGGATACCGAAAAGGAAGAACAATACAAGGTGCAGTCGTACACTGTCTTTCAAGACCCAGCTTGGAGCACGACACAGGAAATGGATGTGATCGAATTACTGACGACAGTCAGTCAGATGGTGTCGCCAGCTCTTCCACAGGTTGCTTGGCAACGCATCAGGAATTGGATTTGCGAAAAGCAACAACCAAAACAAGGAAAGGTCAATGAGTTACTTCAGCGAAGGAGGAAGACACCGCGGATAAAGAAGAAATCAACTGAGTGCCTGGCAAGGCCTTTACGACAACACGCATCTGTACACACACTGGATCGAAGGAACAGCGTATCAACCTTCAACTAGTTTCAACTGATGTCTCCTTGACTCATATGAATAACTCACCTCTACGGAACATACATCTGCCGATTGGACATTCTAAGTACATGTTGTTTCGCTCATTGCATGAATATGTACTTATCATCCTTTTAAATTGTGTTCAATTTAAAATAAGGCAAATCATTGTCCTAGGGTGACTTCAAAGGAATTTTCATGTAGCACATAATTGTGCATCTCGTGAAATTAATATGCTATTGTAACCTCATGAGGAATATTGACCAAACTCTGTCTAGATGTTCCAGCTCATTTTTTGGTCCAGAAGGGGGTGTAAAGGAAAAGCCATACTTCAGAAAAATACACCATCCTATGAACAGATTTCTGATATTATTAAAACATGACATACTGGGTTTAAAAATCTAAAAAGCCTCAACAATACAAGCTGTCAATACAGGCTTCTGAGATAAGATGAAGTGTTAACACAAAAGTTGTAAACACCACACAAGCTTTTGAAATGGGAATTCATTGTTAATACTGAGACAAAGGCCCTATTGAAGAAGCAAAGGCTTGCTTCCAAGGAGTCTGCAGTTTCGAACCAACACGATAGCAATGCCCAAGGAAAGTGTTAAAAACTGACACTTCGAACAGAAAAAGGTACAAAACAGAAGACTTTGAAAATATGACTTCAATAGATGACACCAAGCAATCACATGGTTTTTGTATTGGAAATGAAACAGTTAGGAGACACAACATCTGATTATAACCAGTTAAGCCAATATTAAGAATTGAATTAAAAACCTTCGTAAGAATGACATCAAAGAGCTAAGTCTGTAATAACCATTTTTTATAAGTTTTTGAAACACCTACACAGCAGACAGAATTCTGAAAGTTAACAGCTGAAATGACAGTAAGATTAGAAAGAATTCAACAGAAGATGACTAGAGATAATTAGCTTACATCAGCAGAAAACTTCAAAGAATAAACCACTAAAAAAGAGTATAAAAATAGAGCTTTCAAATAGAAAGTCAGAAGTTGCTGGAAGGGGCAAGCGATTCTCAACTTCAGGGGCAGGCTCTGTAAGTTTTTAACTCTTTGAGTCTCGGGGATCAAGAGGTACTCTTATTTGATGTTGGTGGATATTCTGGTTTAGAAATAATAAGAAATGTAAAAATGTACGAAGTTAAGATTTGAGAATAAGGATCTATGAGAATAAGAAATGTAAGCTATTTGTATTTTTAACTGTTAAAGTCGCGATTGACTTACCAGATGTTAACTGTATGTCAGCTCTTAAATAAATCTATATACTTTTAGAATTGTCTCAAATAGTATTTCTGTATCAAACTCACGAACTCAATTTCTGTACACTCTTTTTGTGAGGAGTTGCAGAATTCTGGGGGGGTTTTCCGGACCCTCATAATATCCGGAAGGTTACAGTCTAGTTAAACTTATTAAAAGTGCTCTCTGGAAGACGGTAACATCTTCAAGTCATTCCTTTCCTTTAGAGAGAGATAGCCTGGACCTTTAGACCCAATTAAGCGTCTTGTAGAATTCAGCTATCTCTAACTTTAGTTGAAGGTGAACATCTGGGAAATACGCCTGATCTGGGGTAGCCCGAAAAGGGCTAGGACTAGTAATTATCCCTTCAGTGCTAATGTCCTCAAAGTGGGGACTTACCGCTCCATTAACGCCACCGCTCTGGCTGCTGCCATCTTGAATGGAGCCTACAGTCCTACCGCTGGATGGCCGAAGTACGAGCTTGACTGGCAATACAACAGAAAAGGCCCCAAAATGATACATTTTTAATTAGTTTTATGAGGCCAGAAGGGGCAAAAGTGCGCCTCCAGGCACCACAAGAATAATGTGAGCTATTACTGCCCAATCCACCCCCCAGCACCTTCCTTGCTGCCGACCAGATCGAATGGCAGTCAAAGCTGAGATTTAAACTGACAATGCTCATTTCAGAGGTCCAATGTTAGAACTGCCTAGTTTATCAAAAAAACAGTCTGTCAAAAGCAGGTACACATATCAAAAAGATAATAAATAATTGGTAATGCCATACTGACAACCAGCAATATTGTTGTCTTTAGTTTACACTAAATCCTTTGGTGCATGTGCTTAAAAGGAAATATGTCCAGTGCACAAGACCAAGACTGCAGGAAAGAGCAATAGCAAAATACTGCGGATGCTGTAAATCTGAAATAACAACAGAAAATGCTGGAAACACTCAGCAGGCCAGGCAGCATCCGTGGAGAGAGAAACAGAGTTAACATTTCAGGACTGGGACCCTTCATCAGAACAGATGAAGTTCTGATGCAGGGTCTGTAGGGGTTCGCAAAATCTCCTCAGCCCCCGCAGATCGGGAAATATTAATCCACATCGTGGACGAAGACTTGTGTGATTTAAATTGTCTCTGGGTTGGACAATGTTTTAAAAACATACCCTGAACCGGAAAAAAGGCTGCGTTAAAAAGGCTCGTAAAAGGGCAGCACTTGGACACTGGAATCAAAGAACTTTGTGAAAATCGCACACTTTAAGATTGTACATTTTATTAAAGGATGCTTGAATGGTTTAAGATGCCCAGGGATAAAAATGGCCGTCAGAAAGCATGGCCAAGGACAAAGGACTTGGAAGCAGCTCGTGTATGTCTGTGAGAAGGGGGAGGATCAAAAATGGCTGACTAAACTGCCAATCAAGAGCAGTTCGGGAGTTCCCTCCCTGCACAGGAAATTGATGTTTGTTTACAGAAACTGCTACTTTGTGTACACAAAGGATTATCCACTTCAGACTGAGGTTTCAGTGACCACAAAACAATGGGTTTCTGTTTACACTCCTCCCAAGCTGTTTAAACTGTAGTTTTACATTCAAGGCTCAGCACAGACATTTGAAAAGAGACACTTAAACTGAAAAGGGAACAGTTTAAAATTGAATGGGTTTGAATCACCCATTACTGGACAATGGGGGCAGTTGGATCCCTTTTGTTTTAGCCCAGAAACTTCCGGATCTGGGCGGGAATATTTCGGCCCCAAAATTGGGGTATAAGAGATAGCTTCTCAGAGGCATCTCTCTCTCTCTGGCTTGCCTCCGTGTGTCCTCTACAGCATGGAGTCTGTCTGAAGAAGTAAAACACCAGCAGTTTACTTTTAAAACACTGGGGTGTTTCTTTACTTCAGGGCAGTGAAGATCTCGTGGGGCACGGAGCTGGCATTGCAGTGGTGAGCATATATTTTTCTGGCCTTCCACAAGGCAACTTAGGGTAGGCTAAGGGGTGCGAGTAAAGTGGGGATTTCGTTAGAATTGTATTTTAGTCGATTTCCCTCATTGTGTCCGTTTTTCCTCCCCTAGTTAAGCAATTTTACCATGATTACTTTGATCGTGTAGTGTAGTTTCTTAGTTTTAATAAAATTTGACTTTCTTGCATCCAGACCATTTGTCCGTTTTAATATATCATTAATTATAAGTTCCTCCAGTCAGAACTGGAAGGAGGGGTTTAGCGATTTGAAACCGCTGATTGGAATTGGTCACAGTGCAGTGGCAAAAAGGCTGCCTGACCAGGTAAATTACCGTAAACCAGGTAAAGGATGCCCCTCTACAGTCCCAGACCTGAAATGTTAACTCTGTTTTTCTCTCCACAGGTGCTGCCTGGCCTGCTGAGTGTTTCCAGCATTTTCTGTTGTTATTGCAGCAAAGAGCAGACTGCTTTGAAAAGTACTGTAAGTTGTTTCCTTGGGGAATCCAGTCCCTGGTGGAGGCCTGGCAGCAGATCACCTGCCCCTTTGCCATCTCGGCCATAGGTGGTACATGGCAGGGCGGACCAAACAGAACAAGATGGAGGCATTTCATTGCCTCACCAAAACCCTCCACAAGGGCAACTTTAAGGTTGGCACAGACCTATACCTGTTTCAATTATTAGGTCAAGGAGATGGATAGAAAGAATTTGCATTTATATCACACTTTATGATATCCTCAACACGTCACATCCAATTAATGACTATTGAAATGCAATCACTGTTGTTCTGTAAGTAAACACCAGAGCCAATTTGCACACAACAACATTCCATAAACAGCAAATGAAATCAATAATTAGTTAAACAATTTCTGTTTGAGCAAAGTGCCGATTAGGTCACTTGTCCACTCACCTTCAACACTACCAGACTAGGCAGATGGGGGCCTCAGATTGAGCTAGAAGCACCTCCAATAATGCAACACTCCTGCAATACTGCCCTGAAGTGTCAGCCTAGATCATGCATTTAAGTTCTGAGGCTTGAATGCACAATCTTCTAATTCAGAGGCAATAGGGTTATCAACTAAAGCCGAACTAATGCATAAGTATTATGGCAAATATGAAATGTTAATCAAACACAATAATTGTAATATTACCATCTGTCATGCTGACATCTTCAAATCTTGGCAATTCACCACGATCTTTGTGAATATAGACCTCTTTGTCTTAACAGGAAGGGCTCTTCTATAGAATTGTTTTTGCACTTATTTGGTTTGCAGAATTCCTGAGCATTTTACTGATGATACCCAAGTGTATAATAAACAGTGACTAAAATGATGGATTTAAATAATGTATTTA
This sequence comes from Somniosus microcephalus, assembly GCF_052327205.1. NCBI lineage: Eukaryota > Metazoa > Chordata > Chondrichthyes > Squaliformes > Somniosidae > Somniosus > Somniosus microcephalus. The sequence continues at coordinate 26,709,246 of NC_140999.1, read as the reverse complement.
CCATCCTCTATTAATACCAGGATATTCAGAAAGCATTTGGATGAGATTTTGCATAAAAGAAGTAAAGCTGGGACGGTGAAAGTGAACCAAGTGGGTGCAGTAGGTTATAAACTAATCTTTCACCTCTGGGGCCTGGGTTCAAATTCAGGCTGGACTAACTGGATGAAAGTTTCCTCTGGTTTGAAGGGTCATGTGTAATTGGGTAGCCTCAATCTAGTTGCTAAAGGGTGTGAGGTCACATCACAAAACTACCCCTAATTCCGCACTATTTCGTACAAAATACAGGTCAATGTGATAATGGAAGTGATAACTTTCAGCCTGGTGAAGAAGAGGGTGCTCTTCCAAGGCCGGGGCTAATTCACATTCCTGAGGCAGGGTAAAGAGAGCTGGTACAATGGACTATACTGTACCTGATTCAGGCCTGCCTTATGCTGACTATGGAAGCCACAATTGACAAAAATGCCCCACTCCTCAACGCTAACACAGATTACCTTGATGAGCACAAAATTCACAATTTATTTCTGAACTACTTGTTGACATGTTTGTTGGCTCGTGGTACAAATAGAGTACATTATTTTTTTTTAATGAAAGCAGAAGCTAACGTAATCATGAGGACGCTATTATCCCCAGTGGGAAAGCAGATATGAGTTATGAAAGGGCAAGTTGAGTTGGATAACAAGTAGTAAAGTCCCAGAGATGCTGCTTGTAAGATTCTATGACTGATGATGTTGCTTAATGACTTTGGCAGGCTAAACAAAATTTTAAGGTTTTTGTGGGAAAACTTACATGGAATTACACAGAAATTACAACACAGAAACAGGTCAATTGACCCAACCAGTCCATGTATTTGTTTATCGTCCATGCGAGCAGTAGTCCTAATCCCATGTGCCTGCCCTTTCCCATAACCCTTTATTCCCCTTTAATTCAACAACCTACCTATTCTGTTCTTAAATGTTGACATGGACCTCGGTTTTAAACCCCCTCATCCATCGAGATTGGTGTGGGGGTGGGGTTAAGATTAGGCCGAGCCCACTTACCAGCCTGAGGTTGTGCGGTTCCCGGCCAGCCCCATTTCATCTTCGCCCACTTTTCAGTTGGCCGAGGCTCCCGCTACAGACAGACGGGGGCCTAAATTAAATTCAAAAATCACAGCCCGATGACATCATGGGTATCACAATGTGATTTTAATGTTGAGTCGGGGGAGTCCCGTCCGGTGTATAACCCAACAGCCGAACCATAGCAGGAGGAGCTGACTGGCCAGAAGTGGCCAAGGTAAGTTTTGGAAAATTACTTTTGTGAGAACTCCTTGTGGCACAGGAGGAGCAGGAGTGCTCCCCCCAGGGCCTGGCCTCCGCCCCCCACACCGCCCCCGCTGCATGCTGGCATCGGCTGCCAAAGCCGTTGTACAGCGCTGAGGTTATGCCGAGGACTATTTTGTTAGCCCCCTGGAATTCTAAGGCTCCCGATCCGATTTCCCACTCCTGCCCGCTGGCCCTGACGTCAGACCTGCCAGATTCGGGCGGGAGACAGTACTGGAATACTTAAATGAGGCCCGAAATTAAAATGGCCCAGGCCTCACGCTGAGATCCCCGTGGGAGTTTCCCTCCGACACAGCCCCTCCCAGCCTGAATGCACCCCCCAGTAAAAATCAGGGCCACGGGCTCGCTGCTTCAATCGTGAACTCAAGTAATACATTCCATAGCCTCACAACCCATTGTGTCAAAAAGTTTCTCCCGCTCTCCTCCTAAATCTTAAATCTCATATTTATTCTTATATGTTCCCTCATTCAAGACCCCTTAACCACTGGAAACAATCTGTTTCCATCTATCCTATCCCATTCCTTCATAATATTAAACACCTCTATGAATTCACCCTGTAATCTTCTCTGTTCTAATGAAAGCAATCCCAACTTTTCAAATCTCTCTTTGGCCTAGAAATTCAGTTGGTTGCGCCAGCCGTTAGCGCCTTAGGAGGAGTAGATGTCGGGCGCTAGGCGGCTAGCGCCCGGGCGCAGCGCGATCTGCGCCTCGCCCCAACTTCACTAGAGATTTAGCGCCGGCGCAAAGTCTTTGCGCACGCTCAGCTGCGCGCGCAGATCATGACGTCATTTCCTCGTGCAACGCCCTTTGTGTGCCCTGAACCGGAACTTCAGTGGCAACGCCCCATTGTGCGCCTGGCGCCCCTAGCGACTGTTAGAGTGGAACGGTGCTCAGCCGATGCGGGGCGCGGGGGGCGCAAATTAAAGGGCACTCCTCCTGCACTATAAAAGGCTGCCATTTCGCAGCACACCTTCTTGAGAAACGGATCTTTGGAGAGAGACCAAGGTAGATAGCTTTCTGCTTTGGCCCAACACTCGGACAGGTACTTCTGGCTTCAGGCCACAGCTTTCCACTAGTCTTTGCCTTCATTGACATCTCATTGTTTGCCAGCATATTATGGGGGCTGCAATGGATGTCAATGCTGGCTTTCTCAATTACATCCAAAGGGCTCACAGACGCCGTGAGAGAGTGGCAGCCCTGGCTAGACGGGGAGGGGGCAACAGGCATCGGGAAAGGAGGCCTTACCCACCCAGGGTATACCGCCAGCAGTTCTCCTATCTCAACATGTCTGAGGAGCAGTGTGTTCGGAGGCTGCGATTCAGAAGGGACGTGGTCACAGAGATCTGCCAGCTGCTTGGCGGTGATCTGCAGCCACAGCTGAGGAGCAGGACATCTCTGTCGGTGGAAGTGAAGGTGACGGTGGCTCTCAACTTCTATGCCACCGGCTCCTTCCAATCCGCTGCTGGGGACATTGCCAACATCTCCCAGTTCGCCGTGCATTGCTGCATCCGCCAGGTGACCAATGCCCTTTTCAAAAGGAGACGTCAGTTCATCTCCTTCTCCATGGCCCTTGCCAAGCAGCAACAGCGTGCAATGGGCTTTGCAGCATTCGCGGGCTTCCCCATGGTGCAGGGCGCCATTGACTGCACGCATGTGGCTTTGCGGGCACCTCTGGAGAATGCCGAGGATTACCGCAACCGGAAGGGCTACCATTCGCTGAACGTCCAGCTGGTGTGTGACCACAGGCAGCTCATCCTAGCTGTCAATGCCCGCTTTCCAGGCAGCAGCCACGATGCCTTCATCCTGCGACAGACTTCTGTGGCAGACATGTTCCAGGCACAACCTCACCCACGAGGATGGCTTATCGGGGACAAAGGCTATCCTTTGTGTACCTGGCTGATGACCCCGCTCCGTGCGCCCAGTACCCCTGCTGAAGAGGGATACAACGAGAGCCATCAAGCGACCAGGAACATCATCAAACAAACAATCGGCGTCCTGAAGCAACGGTTCCGCTGTCTGGATCGTTCCGGTGGAGCCCTACAGTATTCGCCAGAGCGAGTCTCCCATTTCGTGGTCGTTTGCTCCATGCTGCACAACCTGGCTATCCGCAGGACTCAGGCACTGCCACCAGAGATTGGAGGACCACCTCAGGAGGAGGAGGAGGAGGAGGAGGAGGAGGACCAGCACAGGAGGGAGGCAGAAAGTGCAAGGGCCGCCCGTCGCCGGCTTATTGAACGTCGGTTCTAGGCCCCCTCTCAGGGAATGGCTTGTGCCAACGTCAGCAGATGAATGTAGCTGCTCCACAAGCCCTCAGCCGAGCAGGGCAACCAGGACTTAACCAAAAAACCATGCACACTGCAATTTAACAACAATAATTTATTGCAAACCTCTGCCCTTCCCACATTACATCCTCATGTGGAGAAGCCCCCTCCAAAAACACAAAACTACCAATCTCGGCCTTACAAAAAGAAAGACACCAGTCTCGGCCTTACAAAAACAAAACAGGCATTTGAGCATACCTTCTACTTTTTGCCCTGCAAGGGCGATGCCTTTCGCATCCTTGCCTGGCCCCTGCCCGCCCTGCAGCTCCTCCTCAATGGGAGCCCAGTGGCTGCAGCAAGGCTGGGGGAAGGCTGCTGAGGGGCAGATGGCGTGACGGCAGATGCCCTTGGGGGTCGGCCTGCACCAGCTCTGGCCTTGGAGTGGCCGGCTGCTGACTGCTCCAACTCTGGCTGGGCGGCAGCAGTCTTTCCAGCGGCTCGTGGCAGCTGCAATGGCGGAGTGGCAGTGTCGGCTGCAGGAATGATGCCAACCTGGCAGATCGCAGGTGCTCGCTGGTCGCCTGATACAGTGGCACTCGCACGGGCCAGCACTGCAGCATGCGCAGCAAACAGCTGAAGGACAGACTGCTGGGCTGCTGCTGCGCGGCGGGTACCCTGGCGATGCCTGGCTGATCCAGCGAGGGTGGCAGCAGTTAGTGCCCGTGTGGCCCTGGTCTGTGTCCGCATGACACCAGCCAGTGAATGGACGGCACGATTGAGCACTTGGCTAGAAGCCGACTGTGCTGCCGCGAAGTCCTGCAGACTCCTGGCCTGTGCTGCACTGAATTGTTGCAGACTCCTGGCCTGTGCTGCACTGAATTGTTGCAGACTCCTGGCCTGTGCTGCTCCGAATTGCTGCACACTCCTTGACAGAGACTCTATGGAGTCAGGCATCCTTGCCACTGCAGCCATGAGCTCAGTGTGCCTGCGCTCAGCCTGGACGGCCATTTCCTCTAGGAGGCGCACCTCCTCTGCGCTGACCGTCGCAGGACTGGAGGCCGCACTCACCCTCTGGGGAGAAGTCCGCCGAGCTTCCCCACCCCTCCCGCGTTGCTGCAGGCCGCTGGGCCCCGGAGCTTCACTCTCCTCTGACCCTTTCCCCCGGCTCCCCTCCAGGGAAGACGTGTCCCCTACATCGCCATGGGCTGGCGCGGCTGAGGGTGGCACTGATGGGCTGGCTTCCTCTTCCTCCTCCTCGTCTTCCGAAGGGCTGACAGTGACAGCTTGAGGGCCCGCCTCCTCACCTGGCGATTCACCATCTGAAAGCAGGAAGGCACAAGAGTAGCTTTAGAGTGAGGACAGGGTGGCAGCGAGGGAGGCATGAGTGCTGCCATTCACTGCATTGGTCGGACAGTGGCAAAGGATGGTGATCTCATGCACAAGTGGAACGAGAGAGGTCCAAAAGGTGATGCCCTTACCATTGGTGCCCAGAACAGGGTCGGCATCTCCACTGGCGACGGGGCCAATCAGCCGGCCTGCCATAATGCGCTCCACGCGCTGGTCGAGGTCGGAGAGCTCTTTGAGGTCAGGACGGCCTCCCCCGGTCTCAGTTCGGTTGCGCCGGTTGTGCGCCACCTTGGCCTGCAAGAGAAAGGACGGCCTCTAAGTACAGTGTGTAGCCCTGATCTTGTCTGCACTGCCTCCCATGGTCGAATAGCTTGTACAGTGTGTAGCCCTGATCTTGTCTGCAATGCCTCCCATGGTCGAAGAGCTTGTACAGTATGTAAAGTGCTGAATATGCAAGTGATTTTCATGCCAGTCCCATAGCTGCTGGATGAGGGCTGGCCATTAGGGCTTTCGGGTCCCTTTGCCCATAAAGTGAGGTGCACATGCAAGGATGAGGAGGACACTGGAAAGGGTACTCACCCTGACAACCCGAGTGAGGTCGTTGAACTTCTTCCGGCATTGCACAGGAGTCCTGGCAACCACGCTGTTGGAAGACACCCTGTTGGAGACCTCCCTCCAGGCTTTCCGGTAGGCGCTGGGCAGCGGCCTCTTGCCACCTTCTGGAAACAGAACATGGCGCCTGCGCTCCACTCCGCCAACCAGCAGCCTCAGGTCACCGTCGCTGAAGCGCTGCGCTCTCTCCCTGGCCTTCTCCATAGCCCTGGGCATTGTGCAGGTGAAGCTGAAGTGGTCAGGCCTAGGTTGAGGGCTGCAGTGTGCAGGGCGTGGCAGGCAAACAAATCGACCCTCCCCCTTTAAGAGCTGACCGGCGCCAGAGTGTCTGCCGTCAATCAAAAACTCACTGCACCGGCGCTGTGCCCGGCCTCGGGGCTATCGCTCAGCACCGCCGGCTTAGCGCCTAAAGATAGTTGTGCATCGCCTGTTTTAGCATAGCAGCAACCTCTTGGGGCGATGCGACTGAATATCGGCGAAGGGGGCGCAACTTGGCGCCGGGCGCAAACTTTAGCGGCCGCCCGACTTTAGCGCCCCAAAAGTGGCTATACTGAATTTCTAGGCCTTTGTATTTGTACATATTGGCCTAGAAATTCGGTTGTTTGCGCCAGCGGTTAGCGCCTAAAGAGACCGAGAATTGGGGCGTAACCTAATGTTGGGGCGGGCGCAATGAAGATAGCGACAACTCCCATATTGACTATACATTTAACGCCTGCGCTAAGTGTTTGCGCGCGCCCACGAGCACAAGCAGATCATGATGTCATTTCATTGTGCAACGCCTTTTTGGGGCGCCTGAGCGGATATTGGGTGGCGCCCGGAGTCTTTACGCCTAGCGCTATTAGTGACAGTTCGAAGGAGCGTTAGCAGGCCCTTCTCGGAGTCGGGGGGGCGCTATTTAAAGGGGACAGCTCTAGTACAGAAGCTTCAGCCACTTGGCCTGTTCATTGCGATCGTTGGTGGAGAGAGTTGGTGAGCTACTGTGGAGCAGAGTTTTTGGAATTTAGCATTAGAGTACTTGGGACCCTCAAACCTGTCCGGAGCAGTTGGAGCACTAGACCTAACAGCCTTTTGACCAACTGGCATCGGAATGGGAGATGCTTTGGAGGGCCACGGCCTCATGGCCGAACACTATGAAGGGGCAGAGAGACTGTAGTGTATGTAACCTGTACCACCTTAAGAGGATACCTTAAGGTGATGGACCACTTTTTGATGGCTCCTGTACATTGTAGTACCGGTGGTGACCACACCGGTATATAAACCCTGCGGAGCAAAGTGTATCCCAGTTCAGCCCTGACCCTCAATCACTAAAGACCTGTTTACTTACTTCTGTAGTCTGTGTCCTGTTATTCAGTATAACTGCATTTGAAAACACAGACTCAACAGTGGCGACGAGTCTGATCTTACCCAGCGGCAGTTTTGCATCAAAGGAAGCTTCGTCCTCAGAAACGGGCGTCGAACAAGGGCATCCGCCCTCAACATCCTGCTGAGCACTGCATCGCACGGGAGGCCATCGGGAACCCGGGTTGGTTTCTGGCCACGAAGTCAAACATCAGTGAGCATCCCTTCGACGACAGCGGCGGGTAAGCCAGATCGAGCGGCACAGGGGGGAAGTCGGCCGAGTTGTCAGTGGGAGAAGGGGAGGGAAAACAATGAAAAGGGCAGAGAACACGACCGCAGCCGGTGTCAGGGGCCGGACTGCAATCGGGGCAGAGGTGCGCAGCAGCCAGGAAAGCATTTATGGCCACAAGAACCGCGGGAGCGGCGGGGAACAAGAGCAGCAGCGCAGGGGAAAATAAAGGACCGCTGGGAGGCGTGGACGGCAACAGTGTGGGAATCGCCATTTTTAGTCGGCGGGGGAAGAAGACAAGCGCGGGAAAAGCCGCCAAGCGCAGGAAAAGCCGCCATCTTGAATTTAAAATTTTTTTTGAAAACAATAATAATATCCGAAGGGAAAGGAGAAACTCAGCAAGGATGCCAAAAATGGGTAACATCACTGCTTTTGATAACGATGTGGAAGATTGGGCCACTTATGTGGAACGCATCGAAGTTTACTGTACAACGAATGAGGTACCGGATGATAAGAAAGCACTAACCCTATTAAACTCGATGGGTGCGAAGACGTACGGGCTATTAAGGAACCTTGTAACCCCAGACAAACCGGTAGGGAAGAGTTTCACGGATATTGTTACTATCCTGCAAGAGCATTTAAACCTCACGCCGCTGCTGATAGCGGAACGATTTAAATTCTACATAAGAATTCAACTTAAAGGCGAAAGCAACGCTGAATTCCTACCAGAACTGCGCAAGTTATCAAAGTACTGCCAGTTCAGAACAGGACTAGCAGACGCACTGCAAGATAAGTTTGTGTGTGGGCTCCTAAGGGAAGGAGCCCAGAAGCGACTGCTAGAGGAAAAGGACCTTACGCTGGACAAAGCTTTCAGCATTGCAGCATCCCACGAGGCAGCAGCACGGGGCGCTGCAGAGATACAGCAAAGGCCATTGGAATTCAGCACCAATGAAATGGCATTGGGCGCAGTAAAGTGCTATCGTTGCGGAAGGACAACGCATGACCAGAACCAGTGCTGGTTCAAAGATAAAGAATGCAGGCAATGTGGCAAACTTGGTCACATAGCGAGAGTATGCCGGTCAGGAAAGAAGACCAACAGCAAAAAGTCACCGCAGGAGAAGTACAAAAAAGTACACAAGGTGACAGAGGACAGTTCGGATGAACAGAAGACGGATTCAGACTCCAGCAGTAAGGAAATAACAACAGAAAATGCTGGAAAAACTCAGCAAGTCAGGCAACATCCGTGGAGAGAAATTTGAGTTGACGTTTCGGGTTTGACCCCCGAAACGTCAACTCAAATTTCTCTCCACGGATGTTGCCTGACTTGCTGAGTTTTTCCAGCATTTTCTGTTGTTATTTCGGATTTCCAACATCTGCAGTATTTTGCTATCGCAGCAGTAAGGAACTGGGTTGTCTGAAAATACATAATGTGGGTAACACAGCAGACCACCAAACTATCTGGATCATGCTTCGGATAGCAGGAGTCCAAGTGAAGATGGAATTGGACACTGGGTCGGCATTGACGGTCATGAATAAGCAAGATTACAAAAGGTTATTCTCGCACATTCCCCTGAGGGATACGGAGATTGTATTGAAAACATACACGGGGCAAATAGTATACCCCAAAGGAAAGATAAAAGTAAATGTGGTCTACAATGGTAAAGAAAGTCAGAAAATGGACTTGTGTGTGTTACCTGATGGGGGTCCGCCACTACTTGGACGGGAATGGATCCGGAGAATAAATGTGGACTGGCATTCCATACAAGCACTGACTGTAGATGCCTGTGAGGAGGACGACGTCAAACCTAAACGACTGTCCAAAATCTTAGACGATGCTAAGGAGGTGTTCCAACAGGGACTTGGAACACTGAAAGGAATTACGGCAACCATCAATGTTGAAGTACATGCAAACCCAAAATTTTTCAAAGCCTTATGCAATACGACCTGCTGTGGAAGCAGAGCTGGAAGGGCTAGAACATTCAGGGGTACTGTCCAAGGTGGACTGGAGCGAATGGGCTACACCCATTGTTCCTGTCATGAAGCGTTCGTTGAGCAACAAGCCGGGGGAACCTGGGAAGGTTCGCATCTGTGGCGATTTCAAGATCACTGTTAATCCGGTGCTTCACATGGTGCAATATCTGCTTCCGCGGATTGAAGATATCTTCGCTTCGCTGTCTGGCGGGAAACACTTCACCAAGATAGACCTGGCGCAGGCGTACCTACAGATGGAAGTTGATGAAGCGTCACGTCAGTATCTCACGATCAACACACACAAGGGCTTATATCGGTATAATAGACTGGTTTTTGGAGTGGCATCGGCTCCAGCGATTTGGCAAAGGGCCATGGAGCAGGTATTGCAGGGAATCCCAGGCACACAATGCTACCTGGATAACATTCTGATTACAGGAGCAAACGATAAGGAACACCTCGCGAACTTGGAGCAGGTGCTCATCAGATTGAAAGAATATGGGCTCAGAGTTAATCGCCAGAAATGCGAGTTCTTTCAAAAGCGAATCTCGTACTGTGCCACGTCATTGACCAGGAGGGGCTCCATAAGTCACCTGACAAGATCGAAGCTGTTGTAAAAGCTCCTGCACCGGAAAATGTATCCCAGTTGAGGTCGTTCCTTGGGTTGGTTAACTATTACCACAAGTTTCTTCCAAATTTATCCACGGTGTTACACCCGCTGAACACTCTTTTGCAAATGGGAATACCATGGAAGTGGAACGATGATTGTAAGCGGGCTTTTCAAAAGAGCAAGGCACTGATCACCTCTAAGGAAGTGTTGGCTCACTTTAACCCAACGCTGCCTATTCGCTTAGCTTGTGATGCTTCTCCATATGGTATCGGGGCAGTGCTCTCACATAAATTTCCAGATGGTTCGGAAAGGCCAGTCGCGTTCGCATCCAGATCATTGACCTCCGCTGAGCACAACTATGCTCAGATAGATAGGGAGGCTCTCAGCCTCGTGTGGGGAGTTAAGAAATTTAACCATTACCTGCAAGGCCAAAAGTTTACGCTGCTGACAGATCACCAGCCGTTGGTTTCCATTTTCAACCCTAAGAAGGGTGTTCCGGTAATGACGGCGCAGAGGCTTCAGAGATGGTCCCTTTTCCTAGGGGCACATCAATATGATATTGAATTCAAAGGTACAAAGCAACATGGTAATGCTGATGGGCTGTCGCGCCTGCCACTACCTACAGCGGAAGAGGCACCGGCAGTTGACCCTGTCGAGATATTTCACTCGACCATCATCGAATGCTTACCAGTCACCAATGCGGGTATTGAGAGAGAGACCCGAAATGACCCGACACTGTCTCGGGTCTACGACTTGACAGTGAAGGGATGGCCAGCACATGGCGAACCATTGTTACCAGCATTCTCAGCCAGACGAGAACAGCTGTCCGTATGTCAAGGAACATTGATGTATGGAACAAGGGTGATTATTCCTCCTAAATTAAGGGAGAGAGTTCTGAAAGAATTGCACGAAGGTCACCTGGGGGGAGTCAAGATGAAAAGCCTTGCTAGGGCTTATGTGTGGTGGCCAGGTATCGACAAACAAATAGAGGATCTGACTAAAAGCTGCTCAGGGTGCCAAAAAGTTCAAAATGCACCTCCAATTGCACCGCTGCATCCGTGGGAATGGCCTTCAGCCCCATGGCAACGTGTGCGTATCGACTTTGCAGGTCCATTCATGGATTCCATGTTTTTGATAGCAGTAGACGCACATTCTAAATGGCCCGAAGTGAATAAGATGTCGACCACTACCTCTGAGAAGACGATCGCAGTTCTAAGAACCATATTTGCAAGGAATGGATTGCCGGAGCAAATATGTTCAGACAACGGACCACAGTTCGTGTCAGAAGAATTCCAGAAATTCATGAAAAAGAATGGGGTGAAACACTATACATCTGCCCCATATCATCCGGCTACAAATGGGTTGGCCGAGAGATTTGTACAAACGTTCAAAAAGGCGATAAAGGCCATGAGTGAAGACCATATTCCACTACAACATAAGGTGGACAATTTCCTGATGGCGTATCGAAACGCCACGCATGCAGTGACAAATCAAAGCCCTGCCATAATGTTCTATAACAGAAGGTTGCGGTCCCGGTTGGATTTGTTAAAACCCAATGTGCGACGGGCAGTTGAAAACAAGCAATTCCAGCATGTAAATAACAAGGCCACTCGTAGTTTTGAAATAGGACAACCAGTGTTGGCCAGAGACTATAGGGATGATAAATGGCAACCTGGAACAATTCGTGCACGACAAGGACCCTTGATGTACACGGTAGACGTTGGAGAGAACGTAATACGATGTCATGCTGACCAACTTGTAGAATCGAGAACAAGGGTCGACCCCATGTCTACGGCAGAGACGCCAGTTGAAGAACTTATTGAGCCTGTAGCATCTACCTCAGACTCGAACGTATTGGATGATGTTAAATCCATAGGAGATCAAGTGGATGAGCCACCCCAGCAACGAAAACCAGAGACCCCTGAAAGGCGTTATCCGGTCCGGATCAGGAGGCCTCCTCAGAGACTGAATCTTTGAACAGTTCTTGTGTGTAAATTGTATATATGTTATCCATGTAATGTTTAATTTGGGGTGTACACTGTTAAGCTAAAAGGGGAGGAATTGTAGTGTATGTAACCTGTACTACCTTAAGAGGATACCTTAAGGTGATGGACTACTTTTTGATGGCTCCTGTACATTGTAGTACCAGTGGTGACCACACCGGTATATAAACCCTGCGGAGCAAAGTGTATCCCAGTTCAGCCCTGACCCTCAATCACTAAAGACCTGTTTACTTACTTCTGTAGTCTGTGTCCTGTTATTCAGTATAACTGCATTTGAAAACACAGACTCAACAGAGACGGCGGGAGAGAGGGCCGGGATTGGCCAGAAGGAGGAGGGGCAATGGAGGTCGGCCAATCCGAGGGCATGCTGCGAGGGCCTTTAGGCAGCAGGTGTCATACCTTGACATGTCGGAGGAGCAGTGTGTGTGAAGGCTCCGATTCGGGATGGACGTTGTTACTGAGCTGTGCCACCTGCTTGCTGAGGATCTGCAGCCGCGTCTACGGTGCATGACCTCTCTGTCGGTGGCCTCTAACTGACTGTTGGCCTCAATTTTAATGGCAATGGATCCTTTCAGTGAGCCATTGGGGACATCGCGAATATCTCTCAGGTTGCAGTCCACTGCTGCATCCGGCAAGCTACAGCTGCCCTTTATAGGCGAAGGCGTCAATTCATCACCTTCCCTCTGACCCTGGAGAAGCAGGCGGAGGAGGAGGAGGAGGAGGTGCATGCGGACGAGGAGGAGGAGGAGGAGGAGGAGGAAGATGGAAGGGCTCCTGAAAGTGGAAGGGCCATCTGTCACAGGCTCATGAGGACTCGTATCGAGGCCCCTCTGGCAGAATGATGAGTGTCTTAACTGCTGCGCACTTTGGATGTTTGAAAGCCTCTGAAGGCCAGCATCACTGTAATTAGTCACTTACACCATAGCACATTTAAACTTCTCTTTATTGTCACAAAAGTCTTTCATTACAGCAAAACAACGTCATGTCAACAGAAACCATAACTAACAAAATAACAGTTAACTCTTCGGCAAAGCCAGCAAACTAAACAAACTATTTCCAACAATTCCAACAGGTGAGGGTCTCCTTGATTTTGGCCAAAGAAACGTCTCAGCACTTCCCTCTACTGCTGGCCCCTTGATGGAGAACGACTTCTCTTTCGCGCTCGGCCCCTTCCCTCCCTGCTGCTCCTACGTAATTGAACCCCAGTGGCGGGGTGAAGGCTGGGGGACGCCTGCTGACTGTCTGGAAGCGCAGAAGCCCCTGAGGGACAGCCTGGCCGACCTCTGGGCTTGGAGGGTGCGGACGCAGGATGCTTGATCTGAGCATGGCTGGAAGCAGTGTACACTGCAGGTGGTGGCAGCTGCACTGCAGACGTGCCAGCGCTGGCATGTGGAATGGTCACCTGCCGAGAGAGGACACCTGCACCATTGTCGGACGAGACACTAGCTCTCTGAGGTGACCGGCTCGGCTCATCCGCCACAATCGCATGCTCCACTGATTCCTGGCCTTGTATGGGACTGGAAGGGCCCGGGGTAATCCTAGCTGATGCAGATAGGGTGGCTGCAGTGAGAGTTCGCGTTGCCTCAATCTGGGTGTGGACGAGGCCGGCAAGTGACTGCGTGGCAGCAGTGAGGACCTGTGAGCCAGGTGCCAGTGCTTCGGAGAAGCCCTTGACAGTTCTTTCCATTGCTTCGGACAAGGCCGGTGCTGACCGCTCCACTGCCTCAGACAAGCCCTGCACAGACCTTTCCAGGGATTGTCCGAAGCCCTGAACAGTCCTTTCCATAGCGGTCTCGAAGCCCTGGACAGTCCTTTCCATTGATGGCCCAAAGCCCTCGACAGACCTCTCCATTGTTGCCCCGAAGCCCTGGAGAGTCCTGTCCAGTGTTGCCCCGAAGCCCTGGAGAGTCCTCTCCATTGCTGGCCCGAAGCCCTCGACAGACCTCTCCATTGTTGCCCCGAAGCCCTGGAGAGTCCTGTCCATTGTTGCCCTGAAGCCCTGGAGAGTCCTCTCCATTGTTGCCCCGAAGTCCAACACACTCTTTGCCAGTGTATCTATTGACTGAGGCATCCTCCCCACTGCAGGCATCAGCTCAGTGTGCCTGCGCCGGGCCTGGGTGCTCATTTCAGCCAGGCGACGCACCACCTCTGCACTCTGTGCAGCAGTCATCACTACCTGCCTTTCCCTCCGGGGAGACGGTGGCCGAACTTGCCTACCCCCCTTGCGTTGCTGCATGCCGCTTGGTCCGGCAACTGCCTGATCCTCAGAGCCCCCTCCCCTCCCCTCCAGGGAACTACTATCCCCAGTCTGTACATGTGTATGCTCCCCTGAGATTGGAACGGATGGTCTGGCTTCCTCCTGATCCTCGCCTCCGGAGGCACTGGCACTGGCAGCTTCAGGGCGTGGAGCCCCAGTTGGTGATGCATCATCTGAAAGCAGGGAGGTGGAAGAGTGGCTTTAGCAAAAGGACAGGTTGGCGGAAAGGCTTGGCACATTGCGGCACACTGAGGAAGCATACTGGCGGGGGGACCAAGTGGAAGGAGACAGTTGCAAAAGGTGAGAGCCTTACCCTCGCCGTCGAGAATGGAGTCGGCAGCTGCAGTGGTAACAGGACCAGACAGACGTCCTCCAAGAATCTGGTGCACTCTCTCCTCAAGATCCGTGAGAGTGACCACTTGTGGAGGTCCGCCACCGGTTCGACGCTGCTCCTTTCGCATCGTCGCCAGCTTCGACTGCAGGGGAAAGAAGGGGAAGTTCTGTAACATGATGCCTTGAGAGATCATCTCATGCCCCCCATGGTGCAAGAGCCCTTACATGATGCCTTGAGAGATCATCTGATGCCCCCCATGGTGCAAGAGCCCTTACATGATGCCTTGAGAGATCATCTCATGCCCCCCATGGTGCAAGAGCCCTTACATGATGCCTTGAGAGATCATCTCATGCCCCCCATGGTACAAGAGCCCTTACATGATGCCTTGAGAGATCATCTCATGCCCCCCATGGTGCATGAGCCCTTACATGATGCCTTGAGAGATCATCTGATGCCCCCCATGGTGCAAGGGCCCTTACATGATGCCTTGAGAGATCATCTGATGCCCCCCATGGTGCAAGAGCCCTTACATGATGCCTTGAGAGATCATCTGATGCCCCCCATGGTGCAAGGGCCCTTACATGTGGCCTTGAGTGAAATGTCCATGTGTGTGCCCAGAAAGGGCCATGGGTGCTTGCTGACAGATGGCCATTGGGGCATCATGGCAACAGGGTCCTCGAATTAGGTGCAGATGGAGGGAATCAGAAGTTTGCATAACCAACACTCACCCTAACGACCCGAGTGAGGTCGTTGAATTTCTTCCTGCACTGAACAGGGGTCCTGGTCGCCATGCTGTTGGAGTTGACCCTCTGAGAAACCTCCCTCCAAGATCGCCGGTAAGCCTTTTGATTCGGCCTCTTGCCATTGTCAGGATACAGAACATCTCGACGGCGCTCAACTGCAGACACCAACTGGTCCAGAGCCTCAGTGCTGAAGCGCTCTGCTCTCTGTCTCACCTTCTCCATCCTCACCAAGTTTCCTGCGCCAGAGAAGGGCGAGCGCCGATTCTGAGGCCTACAGGGCGTTGAGTGTAGCAGCTCAGGCTGACTGACCCACCCCTTTAAGAGCCGGCTGGCACCTGGAATTCTCGTGGTCTCCGGTAATTGAGATCACCTGCGCTGCGCCCGTCCGCGCCGATATTGGGTAGCGCCTGAACTTTTGTGCCTTAGGAGCCCCGTGCAACGTCTGAGTTCGCGCCTCAATCCCCTTTGGGGGCGATGCAACCCAATATCTCGCCAGGCAGCGATAAGTTTCGTCTGGCTATAAACTTTGCGCAGCGCCATTTCTAACGCCTCAAGCGGGGCTATACCCAATTTCTAGGCCATAGTATACAAGAGCTAGATATTATTCAGTTAGTTTTTTGCAGTCTTAGTACTTGCGCAGATAAATTGCATTCAGTATCGATAAATGTAAAACTAATTATATACATGCTAAAATAAATACACAATTAGCATAGTCTTGCAGAAAAAATTACAGGAAAATATCTTCATCGCATGAGACTATGATTGACACAGCAGAGGGTTAGTATGTGTAGCTAAAGGAATGAAACACAAATTTAAGAAAGTACTCATAACTATGATCAGATCACATTTCAGGTATTCCTTCCAATCCTGGTCACTACCCCTTCCGTTTAAGTACAACAGATACATTTTAATTTGCTTTGTCCCAGACATTTTTTAAGAAGTATCTCAACCTGGCTTGTGAAAATTCAGAAATTCTTCTGACACTATCGGAGTGAGGTAGATAGGTCAGAAAGTGTCAGACTCGGGTGAGATGTCAGACAGGCTGCTGATTTGCTATTACCCGTTTTACACAATTGCACTTTATTCTGCAGTATCCGGTGTCCAATTTCCCAAAGTACAGGCCTCACTGACAGCAGCCATGTGGCTATCCAGCCAGCTGGTTCCTGCACCTCCTCTGCCAGCGCCACTTGCTGCTCTTCACCTGGCTCGTCACTGTGCACTTTGCTCGTCTGCTGCTTCGCTCAGTAAGCTGGTCCTTGCAGAAGTTGGTGAGAAGATCCAGGACGCTGAGAGGTGCTGTCTTGTTCTGCGCCAGGCGGCTGTTCCAGGCCTGCAACAACAGAAAAGAAACTAATGTTAGAAGGCTGAATCTAAAACGCATTGTCAAATGTACCTCTCATTTCAGGATACTAACTTGGGTGATGTTTGTGTGGGAGTGAGCGAGAAAGGGAACTAGACATAGCTTGGGGGCTAATACCATCTTCCCCATCTCTTTCCATGTTCTCATGTGCAAAGATTTCTAGGGTGGCCTTCCTCAAGAATGTAAGGCCTATATTTCTGAGACGTCCTCTAGTTCAGATCTCCTATATTTCATGTGCCATCTTCCCATACAAGAGGAATAGTAGTAACATAAGAAACATAAGAAATAGGAGCAGGAGTCGGCCATATGGCCCCTCGAGCCTGCTCCGCCATTCAATGAGATCATGGCAGATTATTGACCTCAACTCCACTTTCCTGTCCAATCTCCATATCCCTTGATTCCCCTAGAGTCCAAAAATCTATCTATCTCAGCCTTGAACATACACAAAGACTCAGCATCCACAGCTCTCTGGAGCAGAGAATTCCAAAGATTGACAACCTTCTGAGTGAAGAAATTCCTCCTCATCTCAGTCTTAAATGGCCGACCCTGTGGTGTATGTAACCGTTCCACCTTTAAGAGAACTATTTTAAGAGCTGCACTACTTTATCTAAGCTGCTGTATACTGTAATACCGGTGGTGACCACACCGGTATATAAGTGCTGTGTAATGATTTATTGGGCAGTTCAGCCTGACCTCCGACTAGTAAAGACCTGTTGAATATACTCTTGTGGTCTGTGTACAGTGATTCTTATTAACAATAACTAGAACACACAGACTTAACAGTGGCGACGATGACGATCTTACCCTGCGGCAGAGATATATCCAAGGCAGTTTAACGGGCGTCGAGAAGAGGCATCCGCCCTCATCATCCTGCTGAGAAAAGACTCGGGTCTGAAGAGCAAGGAAGAATCCTGACACGAAGCCTTCCATCAGCAACAGGCAGTGATCATCCCTTCTATCACGGTGGTGGGTAAGCCGATCAGCGATGAGCAGCAAGTCGGCCACGTTGGCTGTGAAGTAGGGGAGGGAAAAATGGAGGATATAAGGGCGGAGAACTCGACCACGGCCGGGGAAAAGAGCCGGACAGAAGTCGGGGCCAGAGGCGCTGAGACTGGGGCAGCGTAAGGCACGGGAGCCGCGGTGAATGCAAACGCAGCCGGTGTAAAAGACCGGGCTGCAAGCGGGCTGGGAGACGCAACAGCGTCGAGAGAGAGCTCGACCGCGACCGGGGAAAAAGGCTGGGCAGCTACCGAGGCCGCGAGGCGCAGGATAAAAAAAAAATTAAAAACGCGGAGAACTCAGCCGCAGCCGGGGGAAAGGACCAGACTGCAAGAGGGGCTGGGAGGCACGATTTGAGAACAGCTGAGGAGGGCGAACGCAGTAATACGGCAATCGCCATTACAGCCAGCAGGGGAGAAAGGCAAACGGGGAAGCCGCCATTTTCGTAGGCGGGGGAAGAAGACAAGCGCGGGAAACTGCCATTTTGAAAAAAAAAAAAAAAAATTCTCTTTGTTTCTCAAGAAGATTGCGAGGATGCCTAAGCGTGGTACCATCAACGATTTCGATCCCGATGTTGAAGATTGGGCCACGTATGTAGAACGCATAGAGATTTATTGTAAGGCAAATAAAATATCAGATGAAGATAAAGCACTAACCTTACTAAACTCAATGGGTGCGAAGACATACGGGCTATTGAAGCATCTTCTATCACCAGCTAAACCGGCGGATCAGGCTTTCGCTAATATTGTTGCTCTCCTGAGAAATCATTTGAACCCCACGCCGCTGATGTTAGCGGAACGATTTAAATTTTATGCGAGAACGCAACTGAAAGAGGAAAGCAACGCGGAGTATTTAATTGAACTGCGTAAGCTAGCGAAATACTGTCAGTTTGGGGAAAGACTGACAGAGGCACTGAGAGACAAATTCGTGTGTGGATTGTCGAAAGAAGGAACACAAAAGCGGCTGCTTGAAGAGAATGATCTTACACTTGATAAGGCTGTCACTATTGCAGCATCGCACGAAGCCGCAGCGAGAGGCACTGCGGAAATGCAGCTGAAGGCAGCGGTACTCAGCGTAGATCAAATGGCTTTGGGTACAGCGAAATGTTATCGTTGTGGAAAGACAACACACGATCAGAACCAATGCTGGTTTAAAAATCAGGAATGTAGAAAATGTGGCAAGCTTGGTCACATAGCTAAAGTATGCCGGTCAGGAAAGAAGACCAGCAACAAAAAGTCACCGCAGGAAAAGTGCAGAAAGGTACATAAGGTGGCTGAGAAGAGTTCGGATGAACAGAATTCGGATTCAGACTCCAACAGCAAGGAACTGGGTAGTCTGAGAATTCACAATGTGAGTAAGGAAGCTGACCTACAAACTATCTGGGTCACACTTCAGATAGCAGGAGTCCAAGTGAAGATGGAATTGGACACCGGATCGGCGTTGACGGTCATGAATAAGCAAGATTACAAAAGGTTATTCACACATATTCCCCTACGGGATACGGAGATAGTATTGCAGACATACACGGGCAAAGAGTATACCCCATTGGAAAGATAAAAGTCAAGGTGGTACACAAGGGCAAAGAACACCAAGGAGTGGACTTATATGTACTACCTGAGGGAGGTCCACCACTTCTGGGACGGGAGTGGATCAGGAAAATAAATATGGACTGGCACTCCCTAAAAGCAATAACGGTAGATTCCGGAAAAAAAGATGTCAAACCTGAACGATTGTCCAGAATATTGGATGAGGTTAAAGAGGTGTTCCAACAGGGACTGGGAACACTGAGAGGAATTACGGCAAAAATCAAGATTGCAGAACATGCAAACCCAAAATTTTTCAAAGCCAGACCGGTACCTTATGCAATACGACCTGCTGTGGAAGCTGAGCTGGAAGGGCTAGAACGTTCAGGAGTACTGTCTAAGGTGGACTGGAGTGAGTGGGCCACGCCCATTGTTCCCGTCATGAAGTGTTCATCGAGTAACAAGCCAGGGGAACCAGGGAAGGTCCGCATCTGTGGAGACTTCAAGATCACGGTTAATCCGGTGCTTCACACGGTGCAATATCCGCTTCCGCGGATTGAGGATATCTTTGCTTCATTGTCTGGTGGGAAACACTTCACCAAGATAGACCTGGCGCAAGCGTACTTACAGATGGGAGTTGAGGAAGAGTCGCGCCAGTATCTCACAATCAAAACGCACTGAGGCTTGTATCGATATAATAGACTGGTTTTTGGAGTGGCTTCGGCTCCAGCAATTTGGCAGAGGGCCATGGAGCAGGTATTACAGGGAATTCCAAGCACTCAATGTTACTTGGACGATATCCTGATTACAGGAGATGACGATGAGGAACACCTTGCAAATTTGAAACTGGTGCTCACCAGATTGAAGGAATATGGACTTCGAGTTAATCGCCAGAAATGTGAGTTCTTTCAGAAACGGATCTCGTACTGTGGTCATGTCATTGACCAGGAGGGGCTGCACAAGTCACCTGACAAGATCGAAGCTGTTGTGAAGGCTCCCGCTCCGGAAAATGTATCCCAGTTGAGGTCGTTCCTAGGGTTGATTAACTATTACCATAAGTTTCTGCCAAATCTATCCACGGTGCTGCACCCGCTGAATGCTCTTTTGCAGAAAGAAGTGCCATGGAAGTGGAGCGAGGACTGTAAGAAGGCCTTTCGCAAAAGCAAGGCATTGATCACCTCAGAGGAAGTGTTGGCTCACTTCAACCCAACGCTACCTATTCGTTTAGCTTGTGATGCTTCTCCTTATGGTATTGGAGCAGTACTCTCACACAAGTTGCCAAATGGCTTGGAAAGGCCAGTCGCATTTGCATCCAGATCATTGACCTCCGCTGAGCGCAACTATGCTCAGATAGATAGGGAGGCTCTCAGCCTTGTGTGGGGAGTAAAGAAGTTTAATCATTACCTGCAGGGCCAGAAGTCTACACTGCTGACAGACCACCAGCCATTGGTATCCATTTTTAACCCTAAGAAGGGTGTTTCGGTGATGACAGCACAGAGGCTCCAGAGATGGTCCCTTTTCCTAGGGGCACATCAATATCAGATAGAATTCAAAGGTACAAAGCAGCATGGTAATGCTGATGGGCTGTCGCGCCTGCCACTACCTACTGAGGAGGAGGCACTGATGGTTGACCCGGTGGAGTTATTTCACTCGACCATCATCGAATGTTTACCTGTCACCAATGCAAATATTGAAAGGGAGACTAGGAATGACCCGACACTGTCCCGGGTCTACGAATTGACAGTAAAGGGATGGCCAGCCCATGGTGATCCACTGTTACCGGCATTCTCAGCAAGACGAGAACAGCTGTCCATCTGCCAGGGAACATTGATGTATGGAACAAGGGTGATTATCCCTCCTAAGTTAAGAGAGAGAGTTCTAAAAGAACTACATGAAGGTCATCTGGGGGGAGTCAAGATGAAAAGCCTTGCTAGGGCTTATGTGTGGTGGCCGGGTATCGACCAACAGATAGAGGATCTGACGAAAAGCTGCTCAGGGTGCCAAAAAGTCCAAAATGCACCTCCAATTGCACCACTGCATCCATGGGAATGGCCTTCAACCCCATGGCAACGTGTACATATTGACTTTGCTGGTCCATTCATGGATTCCATGTTTTTAATTGCGGTGGACGCACATTCTAAATGGCCAGAAGTGATTAAAATGACTACCACTACCTCGGAGAAGACGATCGCGGTGCTAAGAACGATATTTGCAAGAAATGGATTGCCAGAGCAAATATATTCAGACAACGGACCACAGTTCGTGTCAGAGGAATTCCAGAAATTCCTGAAGAAGAATGGGGTGAAACATTATACCTCTGCCCCATATCATCCAGCTACAAATGGGCTGGCTGAGAGGTTTGTACAGACGTTCAAAAAGGCAATAAAGGCCATGAGCGAAGATCAGATTCCACTGCAACACAAGGTGGACAATTTCCTACTGGCATATCGAAACGCCACCCATGCAACAACAAACCAAGGTCCTGCCATAATGTTCTATAACAGGAGGTTGCGGTCCAGGTTGGACTTGTTAAAACCAAATGTGCGGAGGGAAGTCGAAAACAAACAGTTCCAGCATATCAATAACAAGCCCACTCGGAGTTTTGAAATAGGACAACCGGTGTTAGCCAGGGACTATAAAAACAAGAAATGGCAATCTGGAACAATTCGGGCCAGACAAGGACCCCTGATGTACACGGTAGATGTTGGTGAAAATGTAATGCGACGTCATGCTGACCAACTGGTGGGATCGAGAACAAGGGTCGAGCCCATGGTTACGACAGAGACAACCGTGGAGGAAGTTAGTGAACCTGAAGCATCTACCTCAGAAGTGAATATACCTGATGATGATGTCCTATCCATAGGGGATCAACTAGATGAGTCACCCCAGCAACGAGAACCAGAGACCCCTGAAAGGCGTTATCCGTCTCGGATCAGGAGGCCTCCTCAGAGACTGAATCTGTGAACTGTTTTTACATGAAGTTGTGTATATATGTTATTATGTTATGTTTAATGGGGAATATATACTGTTAAGCTAAAAAGGGAGGATTGTGGTGTATGTAACCGTTCCACCTTTAAGAGAACTATTTTAAGAGATGCACTACTTTATCTTGGCTGCTGTATACTGTAATACCGGTGGTGACCACACCGGTATATAAGTGCTGTGTAATGATTTATTGGGCAGTTCAGCCTGACCTCCGACTAGTAAAGACCTGTTGAATTTACTCTTGTGGTCTGTGTACAGTGATTCTTATTAACAATAACTAGAACACACAGACTTAACAGACCCCTTATCCTGAGACTATGCCCCCTAGTTCTAGACACTCCAGCCAGTCTTGACATGTTGTAAGTTAAAGGGGCACATGCGTAGTGAAAGGTATACAGTCAACCTGAAGCCCGTCCTGTGCAAGATTCCATTAGAATGATTTTATATGTGAAGCCCTTTGAAGAGGTGAGTGTGACAAATTTAGTTGTAAGTTGCAGTTTGAATCCGTGCCATGCTGACATATATATATATGTATGGTAAGCATTGAAAGTTATCTCATTAGGAATAACACACACAGGTATTTGACATACATTTAGTTTCACTTTAACCAGCTCATAAAATGCATCTTCCAAGGTAAATATTTGAAGACATAAGGCAATGGGGAGAGGGCAGGACAGTAGAATTAGTTACACAGGATGGTGTGAGCAAAGAGTCGACACAGACACAACGGGCCAAATGGCCTAATGGCCTCCTTCTGTGCTGTAAACCCCTATGGTTCTATACTTTGAAAAACTACATAATCAAAATAAACTTCTATAACAACAGGTTTTGTATTTGCAGTGGATGTCGACTGTCTGTCATGTTCTGTTTGTCTGTCAGTTATTGCAGATTTTCTTTGTTGGCATCTTTCACTGACAGGACTGTTGACCATCGAGATGAAAGATAAGGTGAAGCCCAACCACCAAGCAGTTATAGTACGCCACAGACCTCAGACAACTGGAACAGGCAATGTGGCTACCAAAAGAATTTTTGAGAAGCCACTTTTTCCAGATAGTTCTCATTGTGCCATTTCTGGCCTGTGTTCACCTGACTGCCTTTCCCTCCCAGATATCACTAGTGCTTCACTCCCCTTGTCCAGGACAACCCTCAGCTTGTGCCCCAATCAGAGCCCCTCTGCTCTGCACTCCAACTGGTAGTGCTTTATTTCTGAACCGCTGCCAAAATAAACAAATAAAGTCAGCCTACATAAACGTCCCACTTTATTTATTTCACAAGTGCTGCAGCTCAGGGTACAGAGTACACAACCAGAGAAGAGAAAGAAAGAGACAGATACAACAACAACAACGTGCATTTATACCGCGCCTTTAACGTAGTAAAACATCCCAAGGCACTTCACAGGAACGTTATCAAACAAAATTTGACACCGAGCCACACAAGGAGATGTTAGGACGGGTGACCAAAAGCTTGGTCAAAGAGGTAGGTTTTAAGGAGCGCCTTAAAGGAGGAGAGAGAGGTAGAGATGCATAGAGGCTTGGGTAGTAAATTCCAGAGCTCAGGGCCCCTGCAGCTGAAGGCACGGTCACCAAGGATGGAGCGATGAAAATCGAAGATGCGCAAGAGGCCAGAAATGGAGGGGTGCAAAGATCTCAGAGGGTTATAGGGCTGGAGGAGGTAACAGAGAAAAGGAGGGGTGATGCCATGGAGGGATTTGAAAACAAGGATGAGAATTTTAAAATTGAGACATTGCCAGGCCGGGATCCAATGTAGGTCAGCGAGCACAGGGCTGATGTGTGAATGGGACTTGGTGCGAGTTAGGATACGGGCAGCAGAGTTTTGAATGAGCGCAAGTTTAAAGAGGGTGCAAGGTGGGAGGCCGGCATGGATGATGGTTTCAGCAGTACTGAGGCAGGAGTGGAGACGGGCGATGTTATGGAGGTGGAAGTAGGCGATCTTGGTGATGGAGAAGATATGGGCTCGGAAGCTCATCTCAGTGTCAAATAGGACACCAAGGTTGCGATTGGTCTGGTTCCGTCTCAGACAGTGGCCAGGGAGAGTCATAGAGTCATAGAGTCATAGAGTTTTACAGCACAGAAAGAGGCCCTTCGGCCCATCGTGTCCGCGCCGCCCATCCACCCCTGTCCTGTCTAATCCCATTTTCCAGCATTTGGTCCATAGCCTTGTATGCAATGGCATTTCAAGTGCTCATCCAAATGCTTCTTGAATGTTGTGAGGGTTCCTGCCTCTACCACCCTTTCAGGCAGTGAGTTCCAGATTCCAACCACCCTCTGGGTGAAAAAGTTCCTCCTCAAATCCCCTCTAAATCTCCTGCCCCTTACCCTGAATCTATGCCCCCTTGTTATTGACCCCCCTACTAAGGGGAAAAGTTCCTCTTTATCTACCCTATCTATGCCCCTCATCATTTTGTACACCTCAATCAGGTCCCCCCTCAGCCTTCTTTGCTCCAAGGAAAACAACCCCAGCCTGTTTAGTCTTTCTTCATAGCTGAGGCGCTCCATCCCAGGTAACATCCTGGTGAATCTTCTCTGCACCCTCTCCAAAGCAATCACATCCTTCCTATAGTGAGGCGACCAGAACTGCACACAGTACTCCAGCTGTGGCCTCACCAGCGTTTTGTACAGCTCCATCATAACCTCCCTGCTCTTATATTCTATGCCTCGGCTAATGAAGGCAAGTATCCCATATGCCTTTTTAACCACCTTATCTACCTGTTCCGCTGCCTTCAGAGATCTATGTACATGTACACCAAGGTCCCTCTGACCCTCTGTACTTCCTAGGGTCCTACCACTCATTGTGTATTCCCTTGCCTTGGAGTTACGGGCTAGGGAATGGAGTTTGTGACGGGGAACGAAGACAATGGGCAGGATTTTCATTGGCCCATGGAGGCGGGATTGGAGGCATATGGGGGGTTAAAATCTCAAAATCGGGAGGATCGAACCCATCCCGCCCCCAACCTGCCACCATGCCAGTTTCAAAGGAGGCGGATACCCGACCTGTGCTGGGACCCACCTCCCCGAGGCAGGAAGAGGATTAGTGCCAATTAACTGCCTGTTAACAGGTAGTTAACAGGCAGTTTTTAGCCTAATCCCTATTTTTATTCCTGAAGTGTGGGATTCCCGACGGCTCCAAACCACGCCAGGTTAGCGAGGTGGGCCGTCGGGCTGAAGGACTTGTAGGGTTCGAGATGTCCGGTGTTCAGGTGAGTGATGGGTGCATGAGTTCAGAGGTAAGTGTGTTTGGTGTGTGTGAAGTGTTTAAAGAAGTTTTACTTACCTTTACAGCCTTCCTTCCTTCAGGCCTCGGGAGTCCCTCATCTCACCGGCACAGAAAGCAGAATGGCCACGAGCTGTCAAAAGCTGCAGCATTCAGCTTTCTGTTCTGGAGAGATCTCTAAATCAGCCTGAGAGGAAGGAATTAACTTAGTGTACAGATTGTCAGTGTTCGACAGCTTCAAAGAGCTGTCAAACACTGACATTTCATCTGTCAGAAGCTCTTGACAGATGAAATGTCAATCTGAGATGTCACCTGTTGCCGGCTGGCTCTTATTTGGCCTGCTGAGCCCGCTGGGCGGGCTCAACAAGGTCAATCAAGTGAAAATCACGTGGGTTGGCCACAACTCAATGGAGGCGGGACTATTACCCCGAAAGTTGTAGTCCCGCCTCCTACACGCCTCCAGAATCAAAATCCAGCCCAATGGCTTTGGACTTCCTAATATTTAGTTGGAGGAAATTTCTGTCTCATCCAATACTGGATGTCGGACAAGCAGAGTGATAAATCAGAGGCAGTGGAGGGGTTAAGAGAGGTGGTGGTGCGGTAGAGCTGGGTGTTGTCAGCATACATGTGGAACCTGGCATTGTGTTTTCCGATGATGTCGCCAAGGGGCAGCGTGTAGTTGAGAAATAGAAGGAGGGCCAAAGATAGATGGTTGGGGGACTCCAGAGGTAACGGTGCGGGAGCAGGAAGAGAAGCCATTGCGTGTTATTCTCTGGCTACAACTGGAGAGATAGGAATGGAACCAGTCCCACCCAGCTGGGCAATGGAGGAGAGGTATTGGAGGAGGATGGTGTGGTCAATCATGTCAAAGGCCGTGGACAAGTTAAGAAGGAAGAGGAGGGCTAGTTTACCATGGTCGCAGTCACATAGGCTGTAATTTGTGACTTTGATATGGCCCGTTTCAGAGCTGTGGCAGAGGCGGGAACCTGATTGAAGGGGTTCAAACATGGAGTTGCGGGAAAAATGAGTTCTGATTTGAGAGGCAATAACATACTCAAGGACACTGGAGAGGAAAGGAATGTTGGAAATGGGGCAGTCATTTACAAGGATAGAGGGATCTAGGGTGGGACTTTTGAGGAGGGGGCGTGATGACGGCAGATTTGTAGGGGAGGGGGACAATATTTGAGGAGAGGGCACCATTAATAATATCAGCTAACATGGGAGCCAGGATTGGAAGTTGTGTGGTCAGCAGTTTGGTGGGAACAGGGTCGAGGGAGCAGGAGGTGGGTCTCATGGGCAAGATGCGTTCAGAGAGGGCATGAGGGGAGATAGGAGAGAAACTGGAGAAAGATGCGAGTTCAGAGCTAGTGCAGGGGGGAATCTTAGGGGAAGTTTGGCTTGGTGGGCTAGGGATAGGGAGAGAAGAGGCAGCGGCAGCTGAACGGATGGCCTCAATCATAGTGATACAGAAACAACTGCAGTGGGGAAGGGGAGAGAGAGAGGTGGGAAAGACAGACCATTTTAGGGAAAAGGAAAGGTAGAGAGACCTTCTCAAGTGGTGTCACAGAGAGGGGTCATGAATATATGGCTGTGCTGTGATTACAAAGTCTGGTTGGCATTTACTGAGCCCAATTTTGTAACACAGATTATCTCTGACTCATTATAAGAAATGTCAGAGAGCAATGCTATTTGCAAAGAACCAGCTTATCTCCAAAGCAGCAGATTTTACAACAATCAGTAAAGCCTCTGATTGAAGGGAGCAATTTGAAGGGTATTTTTGGGCTGGTTCTGTTCCTGGATTCGATCGGATAAATTTCTGTATCTGGTTTGCACCAAGAGAAGGAAAGCAAGAATTATAAACCAAGAGCAGCTTAACACTTTCCAAGACACAATTTGCTCAAGCTGTAATGTTCAGGAGAGCAGTTGCTGTGAAGCACAATATTATTTGTCTGAACCAATACATATTGTACAAGGCGTGCACAGCACCGATATGACCAAGTATATAAAAAATGGACAAAATCTCATTAAAAAAAATGTCAGGGTCTAAGTATAAAATGTTCTTACATAAATCTGTGCCTCTGGTATGTACCTATGTATGGTCTATGCCCAGTATATTTACGCAACCAAGAATTTACCTAGGGATCTTTGTCAATAGGTCCCAGAGGCTGGATTCTGTTTGAACTCTGAACAAGATTCTCAGAAATTGAAAATTGACCTCATTTCAACCAAATAAAGCAGGAATCTTTAGTGTCTGTCAGATTCAAAAACATCATTTACAAAGAGAAGGTGCACTCTACTAAATAGTTGCATAATCCTAAATGTTATAAAACAGATGTCTATATATATATAAATGTTTCTTTGCTGAATTAACACTGTAGCACACTGCAAAGTCATTTTGCTTGGCACCAATTCTAAGACCATTTAATTTAAGTCTAAAGGCTCCTCCAGAAGTTTTTACTTCGATTCACTCTGGAGTCAGATTGGAATCAAACTCCGGATTTCCCCAAGAATTTTCGCATTAGTGTGAAACTGCAATTCACCAACTCTCTCAGAAAGAAACTGTTTCCACTGGTTGGGGATTGGAGGACTAGGGGGGCATAGTTTAAAAATTAGAGCCAGACCTTTCAGAAGTGAAATTAGGAAACACTTCTACACACGAAGAACTCTCTACCGCAAACGGCAATTGGTGCTAGATCAATTGTTAATTTTAAATCTGAGATTGGTAGTTTTCTGTTAGCCAAAGGTATTGAGGGATATGGGCCAAAGGCGGGTATATAGAGTTAGGTCACAGATCAGCCATGATCTCATTGAATGGCGGAGCAGGCTCGAGGAGCTGAATGGCCTACTCCTGTTCCTATGTTCCTATGTTCCTAACTCTAAACATGGCCTTTGTTACCAGTTTTTAACACTACCAATTAGAAGTATTTTGTGACAGCAGTAATATCATAAACAGGAAAACTCCCCAAAGTCCAGTATTTATATTCTTGATGTTGCAGAAGAGAATCATTAGGGGAGTTCTGCATAAAATATTCACTCCTAAACTGCCCCTAATTGCTTTCCCAAAGCTTATAGATATGGTAACAAGAGAAGGCTGAGAGAGTAATAAGCATGCTGATACCTCCCTATATAACATTTAGGATCCTAGGACAGGCTCTGAGAGTGCACGTGCGAAGAAAGAACATTTATATAGCATTTATATAGCACCTCTCACAACATTGGAACATCCCAAGGTGCTTCACATCCAATGAAGTACTTCTGAAGTGTAGCCACTTTAATGTCGGGAAACGCAGCAGCTAATTTGCTCACAGCAAGGTCCCACAAACAGCAATAAGAAATGACCAGATAATCTGTTTTTGGTAGTGTCTGTTGAAAGAGAAATGATGGCAGGACACCAGGAAAACTCCCTTGCTCTTCTTGGAAAAGTGCCCTGGGATCTTTTATGAGACAGCAGACGAGGCCTCGGTTTAACTTTCTCATCTAAACTCTGGAAACACAAGTCACAGTATTCAGCAAGTAGGCTGGCTCACCAAAGGCTGGGGAGCACAATTCTGCAATCTGCATTTTTATTACTTTTTCAAGGCTTCCTGCGCAGTGTTCGAGGGTTTTACTGTACTCATAATGTGAACCAATTCCACATAAATATTCCATACCAAAACTGCAAATTTCTTCAAGTTAAAGCTCCATTCGTATAAAACAACCACTGCAGAGATTTGAAATCCTGTTTTTTTGGCAGTTGGCTTCTTATAAGTGTGTCGGACCTGTTATTGTTGGTTGCAAATTTTGATTTTTTTTTTGGTCTGGTTTATTGGATACTCTGATCTGCATTTTGAGTGTTGTACTGTTTGCTGCAAAAGGTTTTCGCCATTGCTTTTCCTATAATAGTCTTGTTGACAGCTGCTTATTTCAATTGCAGTAAGCAAATTGGTCAGCATGGGAACCTCTTTGGGGAATGCAATGGCACTCCTGGATTTGGATCAGAAAGAAACAAATGAAGGTGAGTTGTAGGCAGGAAGATTTGTATTATAATGGTCACTGATTGACAAGCCATTGACCTAAGTGTCTAATTCAACTCCTCCACAAAAAGTTCTGTCCCATTGTTTACAATACAGTGGCCCAATCAACACCAAGTGCTGCATTAGCATCTACTATATCTCAATTACTGAACATGGTCAGCGATACTTTAATATGCTCCTTCTCAAATGGAAAATTATTTTCCTTGTGTTTAACTCTCACCGTGGCCTCACCCCTCGCTATCTCTCTAAACTTCTCCAGCACTCCCATTCCTCTGATTCCAGCTCCTTTGTCTCCCTTCAGCACACTATTGGTGGTCCTGCCTTCAACCATCTAGTCCACACTGGAAATACCTCGCTAAAGCCCTTCATCTCTCCACCTCCCTCTCCTTCTTTACGACCCTCCTTAAAACCCTTTTCTTTGACCAAGTTTTTAGTCAGCCCCATTAAAATCCTCTTCTTTGGCTCCACGTACATGTTTCCTTATGCTTCCATGAAGCACATTGAGACATTTTCCTGTATTAAAGGTGCTATGTAAATGCATGTTGTTGTTCTTGTTGATGTTGTTCTAGTTGTTGTTATGATACTGTAATTAAAGGGTAGTTGTTAGTCTTATAAAATTCTAACAGGACTAGACAGACTAGATGCAGGAAGGATGTTCCTGATGGTGGGGGAGTCCAGAACCAGGGATCACAGTCTAAAGATAAGGGGTAGGCCATTTAGGACAGAGATGAGGAGGAATTTCTTCACCCAGAGGGTGGTGAACCTGTGGAATTCTCTACCACAGAAGGCAGTTGAGGCCAATTCATTAAATATATTCAAGAAGGAGTTAGATATATTTCTTAAGACTAAAGGGATCAAGGGATATGGGTAGAAGGCAGGGACCGGGTACTGAATTTGGATGATCAGCCATGATCTCATTGAATGGCGGAGCAGGCTTGAGGGGCCGAATGGCCTACTCCTGCTCCTATCTTCTATGTTTCTAGTCCTGTGGAATGCTATCCCATTCATACATGCATCAGGGTGCAAGTTTCATTTCATAGGAAACTTGATCTGCTAGGAAAATTACCTTTCTGTACAGATAAAATCTAAAATGTTGAAAAGAAGCCTGAATCATAACCTTCATAATCTCTGAACTCTTTTGGGTTCGAGACTTGAATCTAAGCCAGGCTGATGGGATGAAAGTATCCTCTTGGCCAACTACAACAAAAACAGTCCACGAAATGACACAAACTCAGTTAACTTGATAACCTCACAAAATGAGAGGCCATAACAAAGATAAGTGATGTAGGAAATAGAGAACATTCCACTGGGACATTGTGTCATTTGAGATTGAGATTAAGGCACACTGCTGGGCCACAGTAGAAGGAACTTTACTCCTGGTTCATGAATAGCTGACCTGTGAGTACTTAATGCTGGCTACAATAAAAATGGAATTAAAAAGCTAGTTTCAGTAATGGTGACCATGAAACTACCAGATTGTCATAAAAACCCATCTGGTTCACTAATGTCCTTTAGGAAAGGAAATCTGTCATCCTTACCTGGCCTGGCCTATATGTGACTCCCGACCCACAGCAATGTTGTTGACGACTATTAAGTGCCCACTGGCCTAGCAAGCCACTCAGTTGTATCGAACCTCTACAAAGAAATATCATGGTCTGCAGTGGTTCAAGAAGGCAGCTCACCACCACCTTCTCAAGGATGGGCAATAAATGCCAGCGACGCCGACATCCCATGAATGAATAAACAAAATCAATGCTCCAAAAATGTAAAGCACGTTTTATTCTCCAGCGCTGAAATCTCTCAGCTTGATGAAGGGAAAGTCAGAAGAAGAGTTACATGCAACACATTCATTTATCTTTTCTCCTTACCAAGCTGATTAAAGTGCGGTGTATTTCCAGCATTTTCTGTTTTTGTTGAAAAGAAATGTAAATTTACCTGTAGTTGCCGGCTGCCGGGGCCACTGAGGAAGACTGGGTGGAGCAGGCCCGACATCAGCCTTGCTCATCAGGCCCTAATTTCACCAAGGCGTCCTTCAACAGGCGTTAAGCCCATAATTGGCATATTTAAGGGTCCTAACTCCTGTTTTAGGCGTTTGCCTGGACGCCTGACAAAAGGACTCAACAGATTTAGCAGTGGGACCAATGCTTGCATAGATTGGACCAATGCTAAATTGGTGTGCTTAAAATCTGTTATGAAAAACGGGCACATCGTGTACCAATTTCAACCCAAACACTATTTCAGCGCCAAGAAATATTATCTTATCTAAGTTGAATAACTACTATTAAGGAACATGGAAAATACCTACATTTATTTAAATTTTAAAGATATTTGACATTTTGACATTTTTTTCCTCTTACTGAGAAAAATGCTTTTAAGGAGCTTTTTATGATTTCCATATTACAGTTATAATTGAACTTGTCCCAGTTTATATAGAGGTCAAGGTCTCATTCTATTTCTTCCCGCAGGGTTTAAAGTGTTTATATTTTTACATATCCTGTACTCAGTATGGGTGTTTATTTAGTTAATTAAGTTTTTGACCATGTTAGACACATTTCCTGTTCCAGTTGCACAGTGGTACTAGTTATGATGTTATGTTATAAGCCTTCTGTGATTTTTGGTCGGATTAGTTTGATGTTGTAGCCTGGATAATGAGGGCACAGAGTTGCGTTAGTGGTTGACATTCTAGTTCGTGATCAATCTATTGCTGAATTTAGGATTTTAGCAGGGGATTCTTTACATATGTTTCTGTGTGTAACGAAAGCTAATTCTTTGAAACACCTGGCCTTGGAATTAATTATTCGGTGCATTTCATTGCGTCCACAGTGCAATTAGTACTCGCACCAGGCTGTTCTTCCAACATATTTGTCAGGGTATTATTTATAACCTTAACAGAATGAAACAAAAAGAAGTTCTAGCGACAGTTACAAAACACATTCTGCTCACATTAACTGTACACCGCCTTTTCTTAAAGGACTGGGTACAAAGTAAATACGGTAACATAGGAACAGGAGTAGGCCTTTCAGGTCCTCGAGCCTGTTCCGCCATTCAGTTAGATCATGGCTGCTCTGTATCTTAACTCCATTTACCCATCATGTAATAATTCAACATGTTAAAAGTCTGTGAGATGGGCTAAATGACTTCTTACCCCGCAGACTGTGGATTCTTACTGTGTATTCTAAAGCATCTATGGATTTCTGCGAGTTAAGGGCTATGGCTATGAGAAAGTCAAAGTCACAGTGAGCATGTGCAACTGAGTGTGAGAGGGTGCTTTAATTATGTATGGTCAGGTAGTGGTGTTCCCACTTGCCCAGTCTGATTGAAACATATAATAATATGTAAGATCCTGAGGGGTGGATGTGGAGAGGATGTTTCCTCTTGTGGGAGAATCTAGAACTAGGGGTCACTGTTTAAAACAGAGATGAGGAGAATTTTTTTCTCACAGAGGGTCGTGAGTCTTTGGAACTCTCTTCTTCAGAGGGCGGTGGAAGCAGAATATTTGAATATTTTTAAGGCAGAGGTAGATAGAATCTTGATAAGCAAGGGGGTGAAAGGTTATCGGGGGTAGGCGGAAATGTGGAGTAATCAGATCAGCCATGATCTTATTGAATGACGGAGCAGGGTCGAGGGACCGAGTGGCCTACTCCTGCTGCTAATTCGTATGTTCGTATGTATGAAGGTGGAAGTTATTTCCTCCCACCTAGAATCTAGGTTTGTGAACATGAATGTCTATAAGGTTGAGCTATGTGCAAACAGAGAATTTAATGAAGATATTATGATGGGATGTATTAGGGATTAGCAAAAATGCTGGAATGTGATAACAAAGGATGTGTATGTTGTGCCTTGAACCACATTTAAGAACATAGGAATAGGAGGAGGCCATTCAGCCCCTCAAGCCTGCTCCACCATTCAATTAGATTCTGGCTGATCTGTATCTCAACTCCATTTACCCACCTTGGTTCCATATCCCTTAATATCCTTACCTAACAAATAACTATTGATCTCAGTCTTGAAACTTTCAATTGACCTGGCCTCAAGGCAGAGCCTGATGAAACAGACCTAAGGAGGTATTGCTATGGTTTGGTCCTGATGGGTGTGTCCCTAGAGTTGGCAGCACAGTTCTCTCCATGTTCCATAGTTTTTCTCCAATTAAATATTGGGAAGACCGAAGCCATTCTTTTCGGTCCCCGCCACAAACTCCGTTCCCTAGCCACTGACCCCATCCCTCTCCCTAACATCTGTCTGAGACTGAACCACACTGTTCGCAACCTTGGTGTCATATTTGACCCTGAAATGAGCTTCTGACCACATATCCGCAGCATAACAAAGACCACCTATTTCCACTTCCGTAACATTGCCCGTCTCCGCCCTTGCCTCAGCTCATCCGCTGCTGAAACCCTCATCCATGCCTTTGTTACCTCTAGACTTGACTATTCCAACCCACTCCTAGCTGGCCTCCCATATTCCACCCTACATAAACTTGAGGTCAGCCAAAACTCGGCTGCCAGTGTCCTAACTCGCACCAAGTCCTATTCGCCCATCTCCCCTGTGCTCGCTGACCTACATTGGCTCCCGGTTAAGCAATGCCTCAATTTCAAAATTCTCATCCTTGTTTTCAAATCTCTCCATGGCCTCGCCCCTCCCTATCTCTGTAATCTCCTTCAGCCCCACAACCACCCCCCCCACCCCCGAGATATCTGCGTTCCTCTAATTCTGCCCTCTTGAGCATCCCTGATTATAATCGCTCAACCATTGGTGGCCATGCTTTCTGTTGCCGAGGCCTAAAGCTCTGGAATTCCCTGCCTAAACCTCTCTACCTCTCTTTCCTCCTTTAAGACGCTCCTTAAAACCTACCTCTTTAACCAAGCTTTTGGTCACCTGCCCTAATTTGTTCTTATGTGACTCGGTGTCAAATTTTTTGTCTTAAAATACTCCTGTGCAGCGCCTTGGGACATTTTAGTACGTTAAAGGAGCTATATAAATACAAGTTGTTGTTGTTGTTGTTGTGGTTATAGTGGGTGTTGTCCTTGTGGTTCACCAGACTTTGCATCAATATCCCAAATGTGTCCATTGCTTTCCCATTCACCTACTAAGATTAACAATGGTGGTTTTACTATCTATATATCATTAAAACGGGCATGTCCTGCCATCTTTCCATTCAAAAGTCCTATGCCAACAATGTTAATTAATGGTTTCAATGCACATCTGATGACCCTATTGTCATATTTTAATCGGATTTTCCCATTCATGTGACAGCCTGTGATGTTGCAGCTCCATACTTTGGTTCTGCTGAGCAATTCCTGGCCTCGTAAACAACCCCAGCAACTATCTTTGTGGAAAGTGAGCTTTTTAGACTTTGTAATAACAGTTTTAGAAATTTGTAGCACCTTGTTTTTTAACATTGAAGCTTTTTCCCCTGAGCAACCAGCCCTGAATTCAACCCCCCCCCCCCCAACCCTACCCCCCTACCTGAGAAGCTGAATATCATTTATGGGTTATGCTGATCCTTTATAAACCACTGGTAGGCCTCAGCTGGAGTATTGTGTTCAAGTATCAGCCCAACACTTTAGGAAGGATGTCAAGGTCTTGGAGAGGGTGCAGAAGAGATTTACTAGAATGGCGCCAGAGATGAGGGACTTCAGTTATGTGGAGAGACTGGAGAAGCTGGAGTTGTTTTCCTTAGGGCAGAGAAGTGTTCAAAAAAAGAGCTGTTTCCAGTGGCAGAAGGGTCTGTATCCAGAGGACACAGATTTAAGGTGATTGGCAAAAGAACCAGAGGTGACATGAGGAAACATTTTATCTATACAGCGAGTTGTGATCTGGAATGCACTGCCTGATAGGGTGGTGGAAGCAGATTCAAAAGAGAATTGGATAAATACTTGAAGGGGAAAAAATGACAGGGCTATGGGGAAAGAGCAGGTGAGTGGGATTAATTGTATAGCTTTACCAAAGAGCTGGCACAGGCACGATGGACCGAATGGTCTTCCTCTGTGCTGTATCTTTCTATGATTCTATTTGTGCCCCTAGTATCCACATTGTTCCCTCCCACCACTACTCAGAACAATAACTGCCCTGCACTGAGGGTACTTCTCAGGCCCTTGGTCAAATCATGCCCCCACTGACATTTTTTAGCCCTAGGTCATCCCCCCCAGGGCGAAGATATGTAGCATACAGCTTACCACCACAAATCTGGAGACTCTCTCGGGCCTGCACTGAAGGATGCCTTCAGATCCATCCAGACAGCGGAAATTCTGCTTTAGAATGCCAATCGTTCTCTCAATCGGAGCTCTGGTGGAGGCATGGCTTTCACTGTGGCGCTTCTCAGCATCTGTGTGTGGGTTCCTGTTAGGAGTCATGAGCCAGGTGGTTAGGGTCCTCAAACAGCCAGCCTGACACCTGATGGTCTGTGTGGAAGAGAGGGTAGGATTGAGGACTGGTGCAGGATAAACGCATCATGACTACTGCCAGGAAACTGGCCACAGACCTGCAGGATGTGCTGCCTGTGATCGCACACCAACTGCACATTCAAGGAGTGGATTTTAATCGCTCCACCATTGGCGGTCGTGCTTTCAGCTGGTTCCAAGCTCCGGAATTCCGAAATGAGATAATAATTGTCCCCGGTCACAGTGGAACACATCTCCGATGCCTGGGTCATTAATATATAAACTCCTCTTTGTCTCAGTGGCTGCAGTGTATGACTGTAAGCTGTGTGAAGCCACTTTAATTTAAAACACACTTAAAATGTAATTCATTTCCAAATCCTTCCTATTGAAAAACGTTTTAAAAATCTGCACAGACGATCCAATAGCCCCAAGCACAGGAAAAGGAAAATCTGCCCCATTGTCAGGTATCCAAAGAAGAACAGTGCTTTAATTTCAGAAGATATTTTATTAGAATTAATGTGGTAGTGAGTTAACTGTATAAACTACATGTGGAAATATTAGTGGACAATTCCCAACGAGTAGTATGGCCTAAATTTGCCTGCTATATTATTGGAGTTGTTAACCTGTTTAAATATAAGGGGGAGAAATTCAGTTGCTTTGCGCCTCCCGTTAGCGTCCTAAGAGCGGGCACAGCACCACCAAGGCCTCCCGCAAAATTCAGCAGGAGGTTAGCGGCGACGAAAACCGTTAGCGCCCTGTGGCGCTGCGCCGCCAGCAATGACATCATCACCGTGCGCAGCGCCCCGCTCGCGCCCCAGCCGCGATCTTCGGTAGTGCCCCGACTTACTGCCGGACGCTATGTCTGACGAGATCAGGGGGGCCTACCTGCGGCCGGGGCGGCACTAATTAAAGGCAAGGTGCCAGGCGGCCATTTTTGTTGCTGGCCGCCTGCCAACACCTGCCGTCCATGGCCTCCTGAGCACCACCCCCCCCCCCACCCCCCGCAGAGTGCCGGTTGTGCTCCATGAGCCCGGCACTCCTCTTGAGTGCCGGGCTCTTTTGCCAGCACTCCAATCCTGGTGGCCCAGCTGGGCCCTGGGTCACGCTGCGAAAAGCCCCTCCCCTTTAAGAAAGGGAGGAAGGCCTGCAATACCGCGGCACGACATGCCGCAGCGCCCGTAGCGCCGCAATATTCCCTCGTAGTGCCCCAAGAGGGAGGCGGGGCGCTTCCAGTAGCACCCCGCTTCCCTCTTGGGGCGTTACCGATGAATTTCAGCCGCGGGGGTGCTAATTTTTTCAGGGTGCTAAAAGTAGCGCCCCAGTGAAGTTAGCGTCCCAAAGGGGGCGCGACTCAATTTTTCCTCCTAAAGGTTTACTACCTGTGTTAAAAAGCAGGCAGAGAAATTTCATACAAATATGTTAAACATTCCTCTGCTAATATCACCAATGGGAATTTCTAGGCTATAGAACACAGAATACTCAAGAGAGTGCTTAAAGTGTGGAATGTTTGGCGCTAGATAGATAGATATGTGTTGACCTTGTGATCTAGATAAGTGAGCATAATGAGCTCGGATGAGAGGAATAATAACAGCTGAGAAACATTTGCAGTAACCAAATGGAGAGCATAAAAGGGTAGAAAATTGGTCCTCATTGTGTCCATTTTACGGGCAGAATTTGTGGGCAAAAAGGATCAATTTCAGGGTGCAATGTCCCACGTCGGATTTGTGCCTCTGTTACGGGTGCTGCCATATTGCTAAAGGTGGCTTTGCAGGCATCCCGGGTGGCCACTGTAAAAACTAAGCTCCTTGAATATGTTAATTGAGGGGCCTATTACCCATTTAAAGAACTTGGCGGGAATTTGTTGGTGCTGAACAGAGCAGGAGTGGCGCGTTGGGCCTGCTCCACTCAGTATTTTAGTTCTACATGTGGCCCAGCCAGTGTTCCTTAAAGGGCCCTCTGCAGGCCACCAAAAAGGTGCGTTCATTTTTTTTAAACTTACCTTTCTGTGGAGTCGGGGGGGTGGGCAGGTGTGCTCCTCCCGGCTCCACAGCCCTCCTGAAGGTCACTGTCTGCCCTCGCTCGGCCCTCCTCCTCTTCTCCTGCAGCGGCTCGAAATTGGCCTCTGCTTCACCAGTGAACTGCCTGGTGACTTGTGGTTGGCGTCGGAAGATCACCGGACTTACTAAAATGAGGCCCGAGCACCAATATCGATCAGGCCTTGGGCATAATTGTTCGGGCACAGGGTTTTTCTCCTTACGTCTGGTTCGCGCCCGGCCTAATGGCATTAACTAATTTAGACTCCAAGTTGTCATGTAATTAAGAATGTGGCTTTTCGATAGAACTAAGTCAAACTTAAGTGAATCAGCTGGAGTTATTAACAGACTGATCCTGAAGACAACATTCTTGAGTCTATGATATAGATCTTTTGTTCTGGCTGATGCATTTCATCATTATACACGTTTCCAGTTAATCTGGCTGACATGACTCTCCGCCTGCCTTGTTAGTTTCAAACACAAAATAACTTTAAAAATGTTGAATTAAGAAGCAAACACAGTTTTATTGCAGCCATGTTATTCATTACACTTTAACTGCAAGCCAAAGTTAGATACACAAAGAATAAAAAGAACATTACTACGTAAATACAATTCACACATAGTAGGATTAATGTCTGTGTTGTGCTGAAAGGTTATGGTCCTTGCTACAGTAAATGTTTATGAAAAGCCTCGATCCGAGAATGACCCTAAATCATAGGTGACATGTAGTCATTTATTTCAGTGAATGCCTTCATTCAAAATCAGGTCCCAAGATGAAAATCCAGCATTTACAGAGAATGTGTCCAAAAAAACAGCTCCATTTAAAACCATTTAAAACAGTTGCAGCATTGAAGAAGTGGATAACACTGTGTGTCACATTGAGAACATTACCTCCAAACCCAGAATATTATTTTTAGTGGCATACAGGCACTTGAAATTTCACATAAGAAGATAATAGCTTTAGGCAGACAGTTTAACAACTGGCAGTTATTACAGATTTAAAGTCTGTTTATTTATCGTAATTATATGATTTGAAGTTTTTTTAAAGTATAATTATAACATGCGACTGACGGCGCAATGCTTTGATGTTTTATGCTACCAACTTGGGTTTATATAACTGATTCCCTATTTGCCGCGATCATAACCTGCGCCATTAGGTGGAGGTTCAGAGCGAAGCCCAAATGCCTCTCCATCACAGTCTGCACTTGCCTCATACAGCGCACTAGATGCTCACAGCTTCAAACTTGATATGATATGGACCAAGCTTCTATATTAAGATATAATTTTCCCCGAGTAAGATTCACCATTTAAGAGGAAATCTAATATATGCTACCTGTGTGATCTGCAGGTGGGACCTTTGATGTATTCTTCATGGGATTGTTCAAACATTGGTATTCAGAGGGATTTGGGGGTCCTTGTACACGAATCACAGAAAGTTAACATGCAGGGACAGCAAGCAATTAGGAAGGCAAATGGTATGTTAGCTTTTATTGCAAGGGGGTTACAGTATAAGAGTAAGGAAGTCTTGCTGCAATTATACGGGGCTTTGCTGAGACCACACCTGGAGCACTGTGTACAGTTTTTGTCTCCTTACCTAAGGACTGATATATTTGTCTTAGAGGGGGTGCAACAAAGGTTCACTAGATTGATTCCTGGGAAGAAAGGGCTGTCTATGAGGAGAGATTGAGTAGATTGGGCCTATACTCTCTGGAGTTTAGAAGAATGAGTGGTGATCTCATTGAAACATATAAAATTCTTAGAGGGCTTGACAGGGTAGGTGCGGAGAGGCTGTTTCCCCGGCTGGAGAGTCTAGAACCCGGGGTCACAGTCTCAGGATAAGGGGGCAGCCATTTAGGACTGAGATGAGGAGAAATTTCTTCACTCAAAGGATTGTGAATCTTTGGAATTCTCTACCCCAAAGGGCTGTGGATGCTCAGTCATTGAGTATATCCAAGACTGAGATCGATAGATTTTTGGACAAAGGGAATCAAGGGATATGGGGATAAGGCAGGAAAGTGGAGTTGATGTAGAAGTTCATCCACGATCTTATTGAATGGCGGAGCAGGCTTGAGGGGCCGTATGGCCTGCTCCTGCTCATATTTCTTATGTTCAAACATGCAACCTTTCTGGACCATCATTTATCAGCAAATTCTGAAAATGCTTAAGATACATATCCACTCATGTCTGGCAACAGTCATTCTCAGTGTCCTCTCTATGAGCTAGAGATTCCGGATGGCGATAGTGGATGAACGCTTAACGCATTCTACATGACATTCCTCTGTCTGCTATTTTAACAAAATTAATAACCTGTTTAAAGTAAATAGGGTAATGCCTCCAGTTAAACAATGGTCAGAAAAATATAAGAACATGCTAAGTGTTTATCTGCCATTATCGCTGGCAGTAATTTCTAGCCTTATCAGGTTTTTAGTCACCCTTTAAATCTCTCCTACTTTGGATTGGTGTCCATTTTCCTCATACCACTGTGAAGCACCATGGGATGACTTCCTGTGCTTAAGGGTGCTATGAAGTGTAAGTTGTTGATGTTGTTTTATATGTGGAAACCAGAAAATTATAGACCTGTTAGTCTAACATCTGTTGTGGGGAGGTTATTGGAATTTATAATTAAGGACAGAGTGACTGAGCACTTAGAGAAATTTGAACTGATCAGAGAGCCAGCATGGATTTGTAAAGGGTAAGTCATGTCCAATGAAGTTTTTGAGGAGGTAACTAAAGTAATAGACAAGGGAATGTCTATGGATGTAGCTTGTATGAACTTCCAGAAGGCATTCAATAAGGTTCTACATAAGAGCCTGTTAGCTACAATTAAAGCTCATGGAATTGAAAGCAAGTTATTGACCTGGTTAGGAGATTGTTTAGCTGGTAGAAGACAGAGGGTAGGGATAATGGGTTGGATTTTGTCAGCCCCGAGGAGATGGGTATGGAGGCGGGACTGCCAGTAAAGTTGCAGAATTTGGGGAACGGGTGGCAAACCCGTCACCATCCCGCCTCCGTGCCCTCTTGCCAGGAGGCGGGAAGCCGCCCTGCCCTGGGTCCCATCTCCTCGAGGTGGGAAAGGGATTAAAGCCTATTAACTGCCTGTTAACAGGTAGTTAACAGGCAGAAAATAGGATTATTCCCATTTTACCTTCCCAAGTGCAGGCTTCCCGACCTCAGGGAACCCCGCCAGGGTGGAGAAGACGAGTAGGAGGTCTGCGGGGGTCAGAGGGGTCTAAAAATGCTATGTAGAGGTGAGTGATGGGTGCAAGTGTGGAGTGGTAAGTATGCAAAGTAAGTGTAAAGTGGTAGAAAATGTTCACTTACCTTTGTTTCTACCTACAGCCTTCAGCCGCTGAGAAGCTGGAGTCCCCGACATCTCCATTGTAGATTTCACAGACTGGCTGTTGGATCCTCCGAACCAGCAGCCAGGTGATTTCTGCAAAGTTGAAAGGTTTGATGAGTCCTGAACACAAGGACTCATCAAACTACACAGAATGTCAGTGTTTGACAGCTTCACAGAGCTGTCAAACGCTCACATTTCTTCTTTCAAAAAATCTTGACAGATGGCATGTCATACGTTGACGTGCTCTGTCAGTGACTTCCCCCTAATTGGCCTGCTGAGCCCGCTGGGCATGCTTAACAAGGTCAATCAGGGGAAAATCCCTCTGGTTGGTCAGAAGCTGATGGAGGCGGGATTGAA
Source organism: Somniosus microcephalus (assembly GCF_052327205.1). Classification (NCBI taxonomy): domain Eukaryota; kingdom Metazoa; phylum Chordata; class Chondrichthyes; order Squaliformes; family Somniosidae; genus Somniosus; species Somniosus microcephalus. The sequence continues at coordinate 26,668,004 of NC_140999.1, read as the reverse complement.
AGCCGGCAAGCATCAGTCCTGCCTCCAAAAACTTCCCATTGGCAAAATCCAGCCTAATGGGTATGCACTCGTATTGAAATGAAGTGACTAGTGGTGTCCCACATGGATCTGTACTAGAACCTCAACTATTCACTATATTTATTAATAACTTAGATAACACAATAGAGAGCTATATGTCCAAGTTTGCTGATGACACAAAGATTGGTGGTATAGTAAGTAGTGTAGATGGGGGCATAAAATTACAAAGAGACATTGATAGATTAAGTGAGTGGGCGAAACTGTGGCAGATGAATTTCAATGCAGGTAAGGTTTGGACCAAAAAGGGATAGATCCGAGTATTATTTAAATGGTGAAAAGCTAGGAACAGTGGAGATCCAAAGAGATTTGGGGTCCATGTACACAAATCTCTAAAATGTAGTGGTCAGGTATAAAAAATAATCAAAAAGGCTAATGGAATGTTAGCCTTTATAACTAGAGGGCCAGAATATAAAGAGGAGGAAGTTTTGTTACAGCTATTCAAAGTCCTGGTTAGACCATATCTGGAGCACTGTGCACAGTTCTGGGCGCCGCACCCTAGAAAGGATATATTGGCCTTGGAAGGATTGCAGAGCAGATTCACCAGAGTGGTACCAGGACTCCAAGAGTTAGATTATGAGGAGAGATTACATAAACTGGGCTTGCATTCCCTGCAATATAGAGGGCTAAGGGGTGAATTGATTGAGGCTTTTAGGATTTTGAAAGGAATGATAGGGTAGATAAAGAGAAACCTTTTCCTCTGGTGGGGGAGTCTAGGACAAAATCAGAGCTGGGCCATTCAGGAGAGAAGTTAGGAAACGCTTCTTTACGCAAAAGGTGCTAGAAGTGTGGAACTCTCTCCCACAAAAAGCAGTAAATATTAGCTCAATTAATAATTTTAAGTCTGAGATTGATAGATTTTTGCTAGACAAAAGGTATAAAAGGATATGGAGCCAAGGCAGGTGGATGGCGTTAAGATGCAGATCAGCCATGATCTCATTGAATGGCGGAACAGACTCAAGGGACTAAATGGCCTATTCCTGTTTCTATGTGGTTCCCTCCACCCAATCCCCAACCGCCCCCCCCCCATCACTCCCCCACACCCCCATATCATCACACACATATAAGACTGAACTTGTTCTCTCCCATCTGTTAGAAGTTTGGAGAATTATACTAAAACACTGACAAGGGGTCAAGAGGTCGCCAAGGTTAATGAGTGGGTGCAGACCTGGCAGATATTTGGAAAAACCTGCAGCTGCTTTGCACAGTTTTATATCCTTTGATACTGTTTGTGGACATCTTTGGGATCACCAAAACTTTACAGCAGCAATACTGCTATTTCAGAGCAACAAGAGTTGAAAGGTCACCATATGCCCAGTTATTGCAAGCATAGGTTCTCATCTCGCTACAAGACTCTAGACTCAATGCCAAACAGTGACAATTATTAAGTTCTTGCTTGAAGTGATACAAGTCAGATAGGTATCTGTTTGTTATTCATGAGCAGTTTGTTATTCATGCTGCTAATGTCTTTAGTAACATTGGAGTCTGGGATCGATTATCTTTTTGGGCTCCTCTCCAAATATTTCATATATCCATCAGCTTGGGATAATTTCCACATGAACTGAATACTTGTTTCAAACCAGCTCCAGAGTGTGTTTTTTAAAAATAGTAATGCAAATAACTTAAAAAAATCCTGGTTACAATTAAGCTCATGTGGTATCAATAATATTACAAAATAAGTCACCAAGCATAGGCCATCATTCAGATAACATGCAAGGCATGAAGTGAACATATATCAGTGCTTTAGTGACACATTGCTGGAGAATAATCAGTGGCTCAGTCAGTCTTTGTATAGTTATGCCTCTTGATTCCTGAGATGAGGGGGTTGACTTATGAAGAAAGGTTGAGCAGGCTGGGCCTATACTCATTGGAATTTAGAAGAATGAGAGGTGATCTTATTGAAACCTATAAGATACTGAGGGGGCTCGACAAGATAGATGCAGAGAGGATGTTACCCCTCGTGGGGAAATCTAGAACTCGGGGGCATAGTTTCAGAATAAAGGGTCGCCCTTTTAGAACTGAGATGAGGAGGAATTTCTTCTCTCAGAGGGTCGTAAATCTGTGGAATTCTCTGCCCCAGAGAGCCGTGCAGGCTGGGTCATTAAATACATTTAAGGTGGAGATAGACAGATTTTTGCAAGATAAGGGAGTGAAGGGTTATGGGGAGTGGGCAGGGAAGTGGCTTTGAGCCCAAGATCAGCCATGGTCTTATTGAATGGCGGAGCAGGCTCGAGGGGCCAAGTGGCCTATTCCTGCTACTATTTCTTATTTTCTTATGTAATACAGCACTTACAATCAAAAGGTTAATGCCAGTTAAAAGTTCAATTATTCAAACATGGCAATGCTGCTGTGTAGATTTATATCAATTCATTATTGCACATCTTAACTTGATCACATTCAAAATGTAAAATCAAACTGGATATAAGCAATCCAAAATCTTCTAATATGTAATTTTGCAACAGGCAATACATTTTCCAAATTTCCTTGATTCATGGATTACACAAGGTTTTTTTCTTATAGCTCCTTCATTATATTTTCACAAAATGGAGATGTCTTCATTGCTACCAATGTTTAATTTTTTTAAAAAGCTAGAAAAAAAATCTTCCAGATAGAACCAAACTCTGTAAATCCCAATCCAAAGCTGTAATTTTGTAAACATTCTCCTTTGAGCTGAAAGCTTGGAGACCGTCATGCTTTTGAGGCCGACATCTCTGCTATATAAATTCAACGATTGTTTTGCTTGGAAATATTCACAAAATGAAAGAAATAATTTTAACTCTTAAATCTAAGCTAAAAAATTCATTTTCAAGATTAACACCACAAAAACAAATCTGAATATGATTACAATAACAATGGTCATTATCAATTGCCTTTGCAAAAAAGTATTATATTTCTTCTATTTCTTTGTCTCGTTAATTTTCTTTGCTCTCCTCTTGAAGATACCTTTTGGGGTACAACTTCAAAGGGCTGGCCATCATTCATGTGTGAGTCTCGACAGTGAACGCTAGTAGGCTATTTGACCATGGGAGGAGCAACATTACAGCTGTGCCCAATCCTGCCCTGGCCCAATGTCCATGCCCTTCCTGTGATCAGGAGCGGGAATCCTTGGCTGATGTTTCTCTCTGCAATCCAGGGCTAACTGCGCAGCCCCTAACCTCAGCCTGGAACAGTCCTGTTCTGTGTCATAGACCTTCAAAATCATGAAGGGTTTCGATAGAGTAAATAAGGAGAAACTGTTTCCACTGGCAGAAGGGTCAGTAACCAGAGGGCACAGATTTATGGTCATTGGCAAAAGAACCAGAGGCGACACGAGGGGGGAAAAAATTTCAGCAGCAAGTTGATGTGATTTGGGATGCACTGCCTGAAAGGGTGGCGGAAGCTGATTCAATAGTAACTTTCAAAAGGGAATTGGATAAATGCATGAAGGGGAAACATTTGCTAGGAGATGGAGAAAGAGTAGGGTAGTGGGACTAATTGGATAGCTCTTTCAAAGAGCCGGCACAGGCACAATGGGCTGAATGGCCTCCTTCTGTTCTGTATCATTCCATGCTTCTTTGTTATGCAGCTACTTAATGATACATGAGAGATCTATGAAAGAATTTTAATTTCAGAAAGGAATTGTTGCCCAAACTATGTGAGCCACACTGATGTTGTTTGTGGTTTTATAAATTACCACATTGTGAATTAGGATATAAATTAACAAAACTAGGATGAGAATACAAACGATGTCATAGGCCGAAGCTCAAAGAAGGGCAAAAGAAACGTTCCATTTATGGAACAAAGTGTGCAAATCAGGGCCTAGAAATTCAGTTGCGTTCGCCAGCTGTTAGCGCCATAAGAGGAGCAGATTTCGAGCGCTAGGCACTTTGTGCCCGGGCGCAGAGCGATCTGCGCCTACGCCCAACTTCAGTTGACATTTTGCGCTGGCGCAAAGTGTTTGCGCGCGCTCAGCTACGCGCGCACCTTATGACGTCATTTCGTCGTGCAACGCCGTTTGTGCGCCCCAAACCGGAACTTCAGTGGCGCCCGCCCAATGTGGGCGTGGCGCTGTTAAGAACTGTGAAGTGGAACGCAGCAGAGGCCCTGCGGGCCTCGGGGAGCGCTAATTAAAGGGCACTTAGACTGAGGTATAAAGGCCAGCCATTTTGCTGCAATGACTTTAGTGCTTTGGATTTCTGGACAGAGACCAAGGAACAGACCTTACTGATTTGGGACAACATAGGAGAGGTATTTTTGGCTTCTGGCCAGAGCTTGGAAATTTGACTCATTGTGATTTGACTGTTTGCAAGTATATTATGGGGGCTGCATGGGGTTCCAACCCTCAGTTCCAGCATTATGTGCGAAGGGCTCGCAGACGCTGTGTGAGAGGGGCAGCCATGCCTAGACGCAGAGGGGCCATCAGGCGTCGGCAACGTAGGCCTTACCCACTCAGGGAATACCGGCAGCAGGTGTCCTATCTCACCATGACTGCCGCGCATTGTGTGAAGAGGCTGCGCTTCAGAAGGGAGGTGGTTGCAGAGATCTGCCAGCTGCTTCACAGAGATCTGCGTCCACAGCTGATGTGCAGGACGTCTCTGTCGGTGGAAGTGAAGGTCACGGTGGCTCTGAACTTTTATGCAAGCGGCTCCTTCCAAGCCGCTGCTGGGGACATAGCGAACATCTCCCAGTTCGCCGTGCATCGCTGCATCCGGCAGGTCACCGATGCACTTTTCGCAAGGAGACACCAATTCATCTCCTTCCCCATGACCCTAGAGAGGCAGGAGCAGCGTGCAGTCAGATTTGCCAGGATCGCCGACTTCCCCATGGTGCAGGGCGCCATTGACTGCACGCATGTGGCTATGCGGGCACCTATCGACAATGCCGAGGATTACCGCAACTGGAAGGGCTACCATTCCCTCAATGTACAGCTGGTGTGTGACCACAGGCAGCGCATCCTAGCTGTCAATGCCCGCTTTCCAGGAAGCAGCCACGATGCATTTATCCTGCACCAGACTACTGTGGCTGACATGTTCCAGGCACAGCCTCCCCCAAGGGGATGGCTTATCGGGGACAAGGGCTACCCTTTGTGTACATGGCTCATGACCCCGCTCCGCGCGCCCAGGACCCCTGCAGAGGAGGCATACAACGAAAGCCATCAAGCCACAAGGAACATCATAGAGCAAACGATTGGCGTCCTCAAGCAACGGTTCCGCTGCCTGGATCGTTCTGGCAGATCTCTACAGTATTCGCCGGATAGAGTCTCCCAGTTCGTCGTCGTTTGCTGCATGCTGCACAACCTGGCTATCCGCAGGACTCAGGCACTGCCACCTCACGTTGGACCACCACCTCAGGAGGAGGAGCAGGAGGAGCATGAGGAGGAGGAGGAGGAGGAGGAGGAGTACCAGCCCAGGAGGGAGCCACAAGGTCCCAGGGCCATCCGCCGGCGGCTTATTGAATGACACTTCTAGGCCCCCTGTCAGGGAATGGCTTGCGGCAATGAACGCACCTGAATGCAGCCGCTCCGCAAGCCCTCAGCCGGTTAACGCAACAACCACTTGAAACATGACACATGGACAAGCTGAATAAATAAAAAGCTTTATTTAACAAACTCAGGGCCCTTCCCACATGAAACACAAAAACAGACAAGACCCCCAAAAAACAGTCAAAAACATATCTCACTCCCACAACCTGGGGAGGAATAACAAAACTTGTCCATCCAATTGGCCTTCATCCTCGGCCTTACCAAGACAAACCCCCCCATACAGAACACAAACACCCCCATCTAAAAAAACATTTGCCATCATCTTCGGCCTTACCAAAATAAACCCCCCCCATACAGAACACAAACACCCCCATATAAAAAACATTTGGCAACACACTCTACTTGGTGTGCCGAGAGGGCGAGTCCTTGTGCAGGCTTCTCCGGCCCCTGCCCGACCTGTTGCTCCGCCTCAACCTGGGCCCTGTGGGTGTTGCAAGGCTGGGGGAAGGCTCCTGAGGGGCACAAAGCATGACGGCAGATGCCCTTGGGGGTCGGCCTAGACGAGGTCCGGCCCTGGAGGGGCCGGCTGCTGACTGCTGCAGCTGTGGCTGGGCAGCAGCAGTCTCTCCAGCAGCTCGTCGCAGCTTTGCTGGGGGAGTGGCAGTGGCGGCTGCAGCAATGGGGGCAAGCTGGCTGATGCCAGGCGCTCGCTGGTCGCCAGAGACACTGGCACTCGGCCGGGCTGGCACTGCAGCAAGCGCAGCAATCTGGTGAAGGCCAGACCGCTGTGCTGCAGCAGCGCGGCGGGTGCCCTGGCGATGCGTCCGTGACACAGCGAGTGTGGCAGAAGTGAGTGCCCGTACTGCCCTGGTCTGTGCCCGCATCAGACCAGCCAGTGTCTGCACGGCACCACTCATGAACTCTCGACTCGCGTCCTGTGCTGCCGCGAGTTGTTCGACACCCCTGGCCTGTGAGTCCCCGAAATCGGCCACACTATGAGCCAGGGACTCAATGGCCTGAGGCAACTGTCCCACAACCCCCATGAACTCGGTGTGGCGCCGCTCTGAATCCACGGACATTTGATCAAGGAGGCGCACCTCCTGGGCGAGGACCGTCTCCGGACTGGAGGCCGGACTCTCCCTCTGGGGAGAAGGCCGCCGAGCTGGCCGACCCTTCCCGCGTGGCTGGACGCCACTGGGCCCAGCAACTGCCCTCCCCTGCAACAGTTCCCCCCTCTGGGGAGAAGGCAGCCGTGCTGCCCGACCCTTCCCGCGTGGCTGGACGCCACTGGGCACAGGAGCTACACCCCCCTGCAACACTTCCCCCTGGCTCTCCTCCAGGCAAGACGTGTCCCCTCCATTGCCATCCCCTGGCGCGGATGAGGGTTCCCCCGATGTGCCGCCTTCCTCTTGGTCCTCGTCGTCCTCCTCTTCCGAGGGACTGACACTCGCAGCTTCAGGGACCTCCTCCTCACCAGCTGAAAGCAGGAAGGCGCAAGAGTAGCTTTAGAGTGAGGACAGGGCGCCAGCGAGGGAGGCATGAGTGGTGGCATTATGCGCATTGGTGGGACAGTGGCAAAGGATGTAGATCTGAAGCGCAAGGGGAACGAGAGAGGTCCAAACTGTCATGTCCTTACCATTGGGGCCCAGCACAGGGTCGGCATCTCCAATAGCAACGGGGCCAATCACCCGGGCACACATGAGTCGAGCCACGCGCTCCTCCAGGTCACTGAGCTCCTGGAACTGGACACGGCCTCCCCCGGTGACAGTCCGGCTCTTCAGATTCTGCGCCAGCTTGGCCTGCAAGAGAAAGGACGGCCTCTAAGTACAGTGTGGTGCCCTGTTGTTGTGTGCACTGCCTCCCATGGTCGAATAGCTTGGCCAGTGTGGTGCCCTGTTGTTGTGTGCACTGCCTCCCATGGTCGAATAGCTTGGCCAGTGTGTCAAGTGCAGAAAGTGCTACTGATGATCATGCCAGTGCCATAGCTGCTGGAGGAGGGCTGGCCATTAGGCCTTTGAGGTCCCTTTGCCCATAATGTGAGGTGCACATGCAAGGATGAGGAGGACACTGGAAAGGGTACTCACACTGACCAACCGAGTGAGGTCGTTGAACTTCTTGCGGCATTGGTCACCAGTCCTGGGGACATCGCTGTTGGCTGTGACCCTCTGGGCGATTTCCCTCCAGGCTCTCCTGTACAGCCTCTTGGGAGCCTTCTTGCCACTGTCCGGGCACAAGATATCTCTTTCCTTCTCCAAACCCCTAAGCAGCACCCTCAAAGCATGCTCTGAGAAGCGCTGCGCTTGTTCACGGGCCTTCTGCATGGCTTCAGGCGCTATTTGGGTCCAGCTGCAGTGTTCAGGCCTAGCTGGAGGGCTCCACTATCCAGGGCGTGGCAGCAGACCAAGTCGACCCTTCCCCCTTTAAGAGCTGGCCGGCGTCAGGGTGTCTGCTGTCAATCAAAACATGACCGCACCTGCGCTGCGCCCGGCCTTGGCGTTATCACTCTGCACCGCCGGCTTAGCGCCTAAAGATAGGGGTGCAACGCCAGTTTCAGCGCTCGCCCAAACTCCTTGGCCAAAGCTACTGAATATCGGCAAAGTGGCCTCCACTTTCCGGCGGGCGCTAACTTTAGCGCCCGCCCGACTTTACTGCCCCAAAAGTGGCTATACTGAATTTCTAGGCCCAGATATTTTATGCATAAGATTCCTTAGCAACAGCTGGAATTTAAAAAGTTATGATTTGATTACATTTTTGAGATTTTTTGAAAGTTTCTCAGTGTCTTTAAAAGATTTACTGCATCGTAGGTGTAACATTGACGCTTTGTTCAAAATAAGAGTCTCATTGTCACCTGTCACCTGTCAGAATAGCAACAGGTCCTCCTACAGATTGAGACGATCAGCTTGCTGTTAGTATCAAAACTGGCTAGAGCGGGACAGTTATGCTAGGCTCGGACTCTCGAAGGACCAGTCAGCTTTGCGTATTGTTGCGGATTTTTCTATACAGATGTTAATGGAAATGACATTGGTTCATTGGTTTTTGTTAATAATTTAGGAAAATATGTTTTCATTAAACTTACAAACGGAGGAGAATATCCACTTGATTTTTGAAGGGTAAAAAAATAACAATACTGTTTTCATCAAAGTATGATAAAGATCAGGAGTATGATATCTCCTGTAGTAAATGACTCACTGTAACTAATCTTTGCCAATAGGATTTTCGGTCCACAATTGCATCATTATAAATGAAGAAAAACAATATGGACTTATTGTAGACTTCAAAAGTACAAAATCCATGTGAAGTCTTTCGTGCAAGTAACTTTGTAGAGCCATGCCAGATGAAATTAGGCTATTATTTTAAGCAACTTCTTACTTTAACCATGACTTGATCAGGTGAAGCTGCTCTTTAAATCAGACAAAAATCAGTTTTGAAATCTAATGGGTATCAAATATTGCCATGTTATCCACTATCAGCAACTTATGTTCTGTCCTATATACAAACATTAAAGAAAGAAGATTAAGTGGGATAGAAATTCATGTTGGGTGGTAGGGCACAAACAGGCGGTATCACGTCAAGCAGTTCAATCTTATTTAATCTTAATTATGAAATATGATTCATTGTCACTAAAAAAATGCTAATTCAAGTGTTTATTCTTACTCAGAAATTTTCTAATGCGTATTTACTAACAGTGTACTTCCATTTCTTTTCCATTGCTATTTATGTATGGTAATAATGGTCTAGATATTAGCTAGCATTAAGCTAGTTTTATTAAACTTACCTTCTTTTGAAAAAAATGAAAAGTCAAGGAGTTAAACTATAGCCATAGTTGGATGAATTTCACACAGAAAGTACTAATTATGCTAGATTCGACCATTCTTGGCATCTCCTATTGCTCCCCAAACATCAAACACAAATTCATCTGGAAATGCGAAATCACCAAGGACTGAGTCCAATGCTTCTGCAAACTCATCTGGATTCTTCTTGTCTTTTCCAGTTTCCACCATTGTTGCAGCTGGAAAGAAAAAGAATGAAGACAGTGGGTGACTCTTGTTCCATAGTGCGGATGCAAAGGGACTCCTCTTACATTTAACGGATCTTCTCTAAACACTCAGAAACTCAAACTTACTGAAGAGGAGTCCATTACAAAGTATTAGCAGTCCAAAAATAAATGTACTTAAGCTTTTTTTGATTATATTTAAAATAATAAAACTGTAAAGGAAATTTAAAAATATTACCTAATATTCACACTAGTGTACACCCATGTACATGTTGAACATTTAGTTTTAAACTGGTTGCATTAGATGGGCAATCAGTAGCAGAGGTGAGACAGGCAATATAGAGTGCCAAAACGTTATGTGAAAATTGTCATTAAGACAGGATTCCACGGAATTGAACACAGTACGATGCTGGCTTTCCTAATATTATCAATATTCTTTTTAAGAATCAAGTTAAAAGAATGATGAGCTCTTGTGTTATTTTGGAATAGCAGAGCTGAATTAACAGTAGATACGAGCATCACCCAAAGTCGTTTCTGTTAACTGTTCACACTGCTACCCTCAGCTGTGGCTCAGTTGGTAGCAGTCCCACTCCAGAGACTTAAACACAAAATCTAGCCTGATATTTCAGTGCAATACTGAGGGAGTGCTGCACCATCAGAGGTGCCGTCTTTCAGATTTGACATTAAACCAAGGTGCTGTCACCCCTCTCAGTTGGAGGTAAAAGATCCCATGGCACTATTTGAAGAAGAGCAGGGAGTTCTCCCCGGTGTCCTGGACATAACTAATCGCACAACCAACAGTACTAAAACAGAAATAACAACAGAACGGTGGCATAGTGGTTAGCACTGTTGCCTCACAGCGCCAGGGACCCGGGTTCGAATCCGGCCTCGGGTGACTGTCTATGTGGAGTTTGCACATTCTCCCTGTGTTTGCGTGGGTTTCCTCCGGGTGCTCCAGTTTCCTCCCACAGTCCAAAGATGTGCGGGTTAGGTTGATTGGCTATGATAAATTGACCCTTAGTGTTAGGGGGATTAAATACGTGGGGTTACGGAGATAGGGTGGGATATGTGTTGATGTAGGGGTTACGGGGATCGGGTGGGATATGTATCGGTGCAGGCTCGATGGGCCGAAATGGCCTCTATCTGCACTGTGAGGTTTCTGTGATTCTGTGATTCTGTGAAAATGCTGGAAAAACTCAGCAGGTCAGGCAACATCCGTGGAGAGAGAAATAGAGTCAACGTTTCAGGTCGAAACCCTTTGTCAAGACTGAAAAAGCTCAGGAAGTGAAACAGATTAAAAGGCCAGTTTGGGGGCTGGGAAAGAACAAAAGAGAAGTGAAGAGACATTGAGAGGTATTCAAAACCAGACGAGGTGGTGATAGGACTAGTGAAGACAAAAGACGGTTCTAGATTAGATGCGAAATGCGCTGGCAGAATGGGAGACAGCTGCCATGTGGGAGAAAGAAAAAGGGGGGAGAGCCAAAAGAAAGGTGTGGATAAAAAATATAAGTAAAAATGTAATGGGGGCCAAGATTATAATCTGAAATTGTTGAACTCGATATTGAGTCCAGAAGGCTGTAAAGTGCCTAATCGGAAGATGAGGTGCGGTTCCTCGAGCTTACACTGAGCTTCCGTGGAATAATGCAAGAGCCCGAGTACGGTGAGGTCTGAGTGGGAATGGGGCGGTGAATTAAAATGACAGGTGACCGGAAGCTCGGGGTCATCCAAGTACTAAAACAGATTTTCTCATCATTATCACATTGCTGTTTGTGGAACCTTGCTGTGCACGTTTCTTACATTACACTTCAAAAGTACTTCATTGGCTGTAAAGCGCTTTGGGACATGCTGAGGTTGTGAAAGGCACTATATAAATTCAAGGTCTTTCTTATTTCTTTAATACTTCTTAGCCAGCTCTCTAATTACTATAATACTCCCAACCACAGTGGAGATATCCTCATTTCTGTGGAATATTTCTGGCTTCATTGAACTCTTTTCCTCTCCCTGTCTGAGCCATCTGGTTTGGTGATTTAGATTTAAGGGGGTTGCCTGTGTTATTTTCTGGAGTGGGTCCAAGAAGTGTTTCAGACCTGGGGGCCATTCAGAGACATCCAATGCTGGGAAAATTACTACCAGCTGAGAATGCAGCAAGAAGGAACGCAGACCCATAGAGCACCACTATACTATCAGGAAAACAAAGATATGGACCACCACTGTGTCACACAGATCATCATATTATGCCTGGGAATCAGACGAACTGATTACACTGTGCAGTTAAGGAATCACCGCCATAGAGAAGGAATCCTTAGCTACTGGATCACCACAGAAATATGATTATTGGCGAACTAACATTAAAGGACAGCATGTAAATAGATATTGTTTAGTACCTACATGTTAGAAATCACTCTCCTTCAGTTGTAACGCCCATGTAATCCAAAATTGTTGTGCCCAATGGTTATGAATGAGCACAAAGTCTAGTTTATGGAGACAGCCTTCTGCACACCCTACAGTGTGCAGAATGGAAATAAATAGGAAAAATGTCTCACCGTGCAGGCATCCCACCATCCTGTAAAAAAGAGCTTAAGCTTGAACTAAAATCGGGCCAAAGTTAGGATTATTCTATCCAAATTTGTCCCAATTCATTCTTATTTTTGCTTAACCCCAATCCAAACTATTTTAACCGGTAGTTTTTCTTTCAGAATGTTGGGGAACTACTTGGTTCATGAGCAACTTTTTCCCCTTTGTGAACAATTGCATTTGCTGCATGCCCATAAACAGTCGGCCTCGAACTCAGCTTTCAGTTCCCCTGAAAATAAAAGAAGAAAAGTGGCTAGCTGACAGTTATTTCTCATCTTTTAAAAGTTGCTCCGACTGAGGCAGGGACTGAAAGAATTTGAGGATTGATGATTCCTAATATGGTAAAGTGTGGATCAGTCGACAGCTAGACGTTATAGGCTGTGGGAAAACTGTCCGGGCTTTTCTCTGTGCATCAGCCAGCAATTAACGAGACAAAACATGTCTTTCTTTAGTTATGTTGTTCTACCAGTATAGAATCATAGAATGATACAGCACAGAAGCAGGCCATTCAGCCCATTGTACCTGTGCTGGCTCTTTGGTAGAGCTATCCAAATAATCCCACTCCTCTACTCTTTCCCTATAGCTCAGTAAATTTTTTCCCTTCAAATATTTATCCAATTCTCTTTTGAATGTTACTACTGAATCTGCTTCCGCCACCCTTTCAAGCAGTGCATTCTAGATCACAACAACTCTCTGTATAAAAAATGTTTCCTCGTGTCGCCTCTGATTCTTTACCAATCACCTTAAATCTGTGTCTTCTGGTTACCAATCCTTCTGTCACTGGAAGCAGTTTCTCTTTATTTATTCTAACTGTGATAAATCCATGTAGTGAGACAAGGACTCGAAGAGGCGATATCGTAGAATTAGCACAAGTACTTTATTAACAGAGTAACAAACATCATTCCTGCATCCTAGCATTCCACCTTTGCTGACCTTGACAGGAAGCAAACCTCTGACCTTAACAGGAAGCAAACCTCTGACCTTAGCAGCAGCATTGGCTATAGCACCACCTGGTGGATAACCTTAATCATAACATCCCAGATTACTATATCCCTCCCCCCTTAAGATTTCAGTATGAATTTCTTAACAAACAACCATTCCTGAGGGTCACATAAGGAGTCTCCATTCATCATGTTCCATACTTGACAAATCTGACAGTTCAGTATCAATCTCTCTGGTGGCTTGCGAGCCCTTTGTGAACGTCTAACAGTAAAGTCCCTGCTTGTTTGTGGTGAAGCCACCAGCTGCTCCTGAGCAGTGCTTAGAGTATCTGACTCTGCAACGATGGTTTCCTCTTGACGAATAGGTTCCTGTGGAATTCTCTCTGTCCCTGGATGGTGGCACCACAAATGCACTTGGATAACTGGGGGCAATCCTGTCTTCAGTCATTGCATCTGGAACCTTCATTTCAATTTCCCCTTGTCTGGGAAGTATCTGATCTACATGTCTGCGTACTACCCTACCATCTCCCAACATGACCTTGTATGATACTGGACCTGTCATTGAGTCTGAAGCCAGGAATCCACTTTGGTCCATAACTGAAATTCCTGGAAAGGACCGCATCTCCTTCTCCAAAACTTCGGCTCTTTGTTCTTTTGTCATGGTTCTCTTTTTGTTTGTTTTGTCTGTTTTCCATTTTCCTTTTTAGGTCTGGGTGGACAAGGTCAAGAGTGGAGCGTAGTCAACGACCTAATAACATCTCAGCAGGAGAGAGTCCTGTGGTGGATTGAGGTGTTATTCTGTAGCTGAACAGAACCCGTGACACTTTGGCTGCTAAACTCCCTTCTGCACTTTTTTTCATCATCTCCTTAAATGTTTGTACGGCTCTCTCCGCAAGTCCATTCGAGGACGGATGATATGGAGCCGAGGTCACCTGCACTATGCCATTTTTTCGCAAGGACTCTTTTGTCTCTGTACTCACAAAACAAGTGGCATTGTCACTCACCATGATCTCCAGTAGCCCTTGATTACTGAAGCTCCAATGCAGGCAGTCTATAGTAGTAGTGGCGGAAGCAGAATTTACAGGATAAACATCCATCCATTTGGAATGTGCATCAATGATTATGAGGAACATCTTCCCCATGAATGGACCCGCATAATCTAAGTGCAATCTTCTCCATGGTTTATCCGGCCACTCCCAGGGGTGGAGAGGAGCCGCTGCTGGTGCCTTCCGGTGTTCCTGACAAGTGCTGCATGTCTTGACTAGATTTTCTATCTCCTCATCTAGCTTTGGCCACCACAAATAACTCCTATCCAAGGCTTTTATACGCGAGACCCCAGGATGACACTGATGTAGTTGCTCTAGGATAGACTGTCGTGCTGGCTGTGGAATAATCACTCGTGCTTCCCACAACACGCAACCATCCTGCACACTCAGCTCTGTTTTCCTGACACTGTAGGGTGTGAAGTCAGCCCCTTCCGGATGCTGTGGCCATCCCCTCAGCACATATTCTTGAACTCTAGACAGTACTGGATCTTTACCTGTCCATGTTCTTACTTGCTCTGCAGTCACAAGTGCCGTGTCAGTGTCCTCCAACATCAAAACTCTGTCCTCTGGAGCTGCACGGATAGGTGTGCCTGGCAGTGGAAGATGGCTCAAGGCATCTGCGTTCCCATGGTACTTGCCCGCCTTGTAGACAATGACATACTCATATGCCCTCAACATCACTGCCCACCTCTGGATCAGGGGTGACACCATCTGTGGAACTGCTTTCATTTCATTGAAAAGAGAGAGAAGAGGTTTATGATCGGTGCATATGGTGAACTTCCTGCCATATATGTACTTGTGGAACCTCTGTAACCCAAACATTACTGCTAACCCCTCTTTGTCTAACTGGGAATAGTTTTTTCCCGCTGGTGTTAGAGTTCGGGACATAAACCCTATTGGTCTTTCAGTTCCATCTTCCATGCAGTGTGAAAGAACTGCCCCCACCCCATAAGGTGAAGCATCACAAGAGAGAATGATGTCTTTCTCTGCATTGTAGTGAACCAGCACATCCAACGACAGCATCAGTTTCTTGGACTGTTCAAATGAAACCCCCTGCTCCTCTCCCCACTGCCACTGTGTCTCCTTGTGCAGTAGTTTGTGAAGAGGTGCTAACACAGTTGACAAGTTTGGTAAAAACCTGTTATAATAGTTCAGCAGTCCCAGGTAAGCTTTTAACTCAGCCACATTTGTAGGAGCAGGGGCGTCCTGCAGTGCTTGTACCTTCTCCTTGAGTGGATGGAGCCTGGTGGCGTCCACTCTGTGTCCCAGGAACACTGCCTCATTCCCCAGGAAAGTGCACTTACTCCTCTTGAGCCGGAACCCTGCCCTCTCCAATCTCTGTAGTACCTCTCTCAGAGTGCTCAGATGCCCCTGGTCAGTTCTTCCCATCACCAGAATGTCATCCAGATAGATGGAAACATGTGGAATCCCTTGCAGTACACCTTCGATTGTCCTCTGGAAGATAGCTGGACTAGATGAGACACCAAACGGTAAGCAGTTATATGTAAACAAGCCCTTGTGTGTATTTATGGTGACATACTTCTTTGATTCATCATCCAGTGTAATCTGCAAGTAGGCATGACTCATATACAACTTTGTGAATTTCTTTCCTCCAGCCAGGTTTGCAAAGAGATCCTCTGTTTTGGGAATCGGATACTGCTCTAGTTTGGACACCCGGTTGACTGTCAATTTATAGTCTCCACAGAGTCTTACCGAATTGTCCAGTTTTAAAACAGGTACTATGGGAGCTGCCCATTCCGAATATTTCACTGGCTCCAGTATGTTCTCTCTCAATAGACGGTCAAGCTCAGCCTCTGCCTTTGGCTTCATGGCATAAGGCACAGGTCGTTGTTTAAAAAACCTTGGCGGTGCCTCCTTGTCTACATAAATCTTAGCTGCGGGGCCATCAAATGTGCTAAGTTCCTCCTTGAACACATTCTCATGTTCACTCAGCACTTCTTGCAAAGTCAACTGGTTGCCCGCATCTATTTGATGTACTGCTCCCCAGTCTAATTTAAGTTCTTTCATCCAGCCCCGACCTAACAGGTTTGGTCCAGTACCCGATACTATAACTACAGGTAGCTGTTCCACTGTGTCCCTGTGTTGCACAGTTACCTTAGCTGTACCTAATGTCGCTACTCGTTCACCTGTATATGTTTTAAGATGCAGGGAGCAAGGCTTTAACTGTGGAACTTTTGCACGGTTCCACAATTTTGAGTACTCTGCCTTGTTCATTATGGTCACGCCGCACCCTGTATCCACTTCAAAGTTCACCTTAGAGTCATTTACTGTCAGTTGCAATGTGATAAGAGCCACTTTTGGAATGTTCTCTAACATGCTATACATTATGAACAAGTCCTCTTCTTCCTCAGCTTCCCCGCTGATGTGGTGTGCTCCATGTTTTTTCACTTCTCTCCCTTGGTTTTGCTGTCCTCCCCCTTTTGGCTTGGATTCCTCCACAGGTGATTTCGCCCTGCAAGCTCATTTTATGTGTCCTTGTTTCCCACACTTGTAGCACTTTTCCTCCAGAAACCGGCATTCACTCGCCAGGTGATCGCCCTTGCATCTATAACATGCCTTCACATGCTCACATTGTGGTTTCTGACACATGTTCAACTTGTGCACAACAACCTGACCTGCAACTTGCGTAGCATTAGCCCTGTCTGAACCCTGTATTTCTTTTACATCTCGGTTCACTGTCTCTATGGCTTGAGCAAGTTCCAATGCTTTTTCATAAGTAAGCCCAGTCTCGGATAATAATCTACGCTGCATTCGGTCGTCCATAATTCCGCAAACTAGCCTATCTCACAGCATTTCCTTCAGGTTGTTCCCATAATTGCAGTCTTGTGCTAATTTACGCAACACCGCTACATAATCCATTACGCTCTCTTCCTCTTTGCTGTTCCTTCAATTAAACTTGAACCGCTGTACAATCTCACTAGGCTTAGGGTTGAAATGTTCTTTTAGCAAAGCCACTAATTCAACAAATGATTTGTCTCCAGGCTTTTCAGGACTGAGCAGATTCTTCATCAAACTGTAGGTTTGGCTTCCCACTGAACTAAGCAGAATGGCTTTCCTTTTTCTGGCATCATTTATTTCATTTGCTTTGAAAAAATAACCCAACACTTCACAGTATTCCTCCCAGGTTTGTGCTTGACTATCAAAAGCGGAAACCGTTCCTACCGTGGCAGCCATGCTCTCTTCCAACTGGTAGCTAACTGCAGCTCATGATTTTGTTGTTTAAACGTCCTGGCAGACTTCTCTTCTTTATCCAGGGTCCTGTTTTACCTCGTCGCCAAATGTGATAAATCCATGTAGTGAGACAAGGACTCGAAGAGGCGATATCGTAGAATTAGCACGAGTACTTTATTAACAAACAGAGTAACAAACATCATGCCTGCATCCTGGCATTTCACCTTTGCCGACCTTGACAGGAAGCAAACCTCTGACCGTAACAGGAAGCAAACCTCTGACCTTAGCAGCAGCATTGGCTACAGCACCACCTGGTGGATAACCTTAATCATAACATCCCAGATTACTATACTAACAAAACGATTCATGATTTTGAACACCTCTATCTAATCTCCTGTTAACCTTCTCTGCTCTAAGGAGAACCCCAGCTTATCCAGTCTCTCCAGTATTTTGATGTAATTTTGGTGAGATTAAAATAACCATGATACAGCCTAAAACAAAGTATTCTGTTGGACTCAGTTTCAACCAGAGGGCATTAGATAAACTTACTAAGAAGCAATTATGATGGAATATTATATAATTTTTGGATGACCTTACATCCCTGGGGTAAGCTAGTGAATAGTTAGATATTGGGCAGTATGAGCGCACTCCAAAATGCAAGATGCTCAGACCACTTACAGGAGTGAATAGTATTCTGTACCTGTGAGAATACCTAGGACCAGATCCTAAACTTGTAATTGGTTAGGAACATAAGAACAGGAGTAGGCCCTTCAGCCCCTCAAGCCTGTTCCACAATTCAATGACATCATGGCTGACCTGTTTCTTAATTCCATCCACCTGGCTTGGCTCCATATCCTTTAATACCCTTATCTAGCAAGAATCCGTCGATCTCAGATTTAAAATTATTAATTGAGCTAATATCTACTGCTTTTTGTCAGAGAGAGTGCCACACGTCTACCACCCTTTGTGTGAAGAAGTGTTTTCTAACTTCTCTCCTGAATGGCCTGGCTCTGATTTTAAGGTTATGTGCCCCTTGTCCGAAACTCCCTCACCAGCAGAAAACGTTTCTCTCTAGCTACCCTATCATTTCCTTTCAAAATCCTAAGAACCTCAATCAAATCACCCCTTAACCTTTTATATTGCAGGGAATACAAGCCTAGTTTATGTAATCTCACCTCATAATGTAACCCTTGGAGCCTTGGTAACATTCTGGTGAATCTGTGCTGCACTCCTTCCAAGGTCAACATATCCTTTCTAGTGTGTGATGCGCAGAACTGTGCACAGTGCTCCAGATATGGTCTAACCAGGGCTTTGTATAGCTGTAGCAAAACTTCCTCCCCTTTATATTCGAGCCCTCTAGTTATAAAAGCTAACATTCCAGTAGCCTTTTTGATTATATTTTGTACCTGACTGCTACATTTTAGTGATCTGTGTACATGGACCCCTAAATCTCTTTGGATCTCCACTTTTCACCTAGCTTTTCACCATTTAAATAATACTCAGATCTATCCTTTTTTGGTCCAAAATGAATGACCTCACACTTGCTTGTGTTGAAATCTATCTGCCACAGTTTCACCCACTCACTTCATCTATCACTGTCTACTTGTAATTTTATGCCATCTGTAGTGTATGTACTTTGAAGAAGGAACTATATTCTGCAGCCCCTGTATACTGCAGTACCAGTAGTGACCACCCCGGTATATAAGCCTGTGTAGTAACTTTGTATAGTAGTGATATACCTATCAATTCGTCCAATAAAAAGCGACGAGTTAGGAACGTAACTAAAGGTTTTTATTGACTAAATAACAGAGCCCACCCTCGTGGGTGATCGGGTCCAACAAGGAGGAATACCAGCCAGTCGACTACCTTTATACCTGGGCAGGTAGGTGGAGCCATGGGCGGAGTCGGAGGTGGTCAGCCCAGGTATAACAGCGCGACAAGAGGCGACCTCGTATAGTGATACAACAGTGAGAACAGTGATAACAATACAACAGTGATAACTATAGTGTAACGATAGTGAACGATAAAAGTGGTTTACCACAAGTAGTTCCAGTTTTGTCTCCATTCAGTAAACACCTGTTATAACCAACTCCTGCAGTCCATGTCTCAATTACACACGGACGTTACACCATCAATCTTTGTGTCATTTTTGCAGCTCTTACTATCTTTTTCGTTTTCCTTTGGTGTTCTTTATATCTCTCCCAGTCCCTTGGATTTACACTATTCTTTGCACTTTTATGTACTTTTTCCTTTAGTTTTATGTTATCTCGCACCTCTTTTGTCAACCATGGCTGTTTTATTTGGTAAGCAGAGCTCTTTCCCCTTAGGGGTATATATTGCTCCTGAATTAAGTTCATTTCTTTTTTGAACACCTTCCCACTGTTCATCTGTAGTTTTACCCGATAACAGTTTTGACCAGTTTGCTGTCGTCAGTCTCTGTCTCATCCCGTTAAAGTTAGCCTTACTAAAATCTAGAATCTTAGGGGGCGATTTTCACAGCCCTGAGGCAGGGGGTTTGGAGGCGGGACAGTTTGTAAAATCTGCGCAATGCTGCACCAACACCTGGAGCCCAGAGGAGCGGGTGGACACCCCTTACCAGTGGCTGTCAAAGTCACCATCGCACTCAACTTTTTTGCTTCAGGCTCCTTCCAGGGATCATCAGCAGACATCAGCGGCATCTCCCAGTCGGCCGCCCACAGTTGCATCATGCAGTTTACCAATGCTCTCTTCGCAAAGGCGCACAATTACATCAACTTTTCAACTGATGAAGCAAGTATAACCGCGTGTGCGGTTGGATTCACAAATATGGCAGGCTTGCCAATGGTGCAGGGTGTTATAGACTGCACACATGTGGCCCTTAGGGCACCCCATCATAACCCAGCTATTTTTGTCAACCACAAGGGCTTCCACTCCCTCAATGTACAGCTGGTGTGTAGCCACAAGAAGGAAATTTTGCATGTTTGCGCTGGTACTGTGCCAGTTCCCATGACTCGTTGATCCTGCGGCAGTCTAATGTGCCTCCGCTCTTCAATCCACCAAACCAACTTAACAGATGGCTACTTGGAGACAAGGGATACCCCCTGAAGATGTGGCTAATGACGCTGATCAGGAGGCCATCGAAAAAAGCTGAGGAGCACTACAACGCCAGCCACATTTCAACCAGGTCCATCATCGAACAAACCATCGGCTTGCTGAAGATGCGATTCAGATGCCTTGACCAATCAGGTGGAGCCCTGTAGTACTCAGCAGCCAGGGTGTCCAGAATGGTCGTGGTCTGCTGTGCGATGCACAACATCGCACAGCATCGTGGCTTGCAGCTTCCTGATGAGCAAGTGGCTCAGTACATAGCCTCCTCAAATGAAGAGGAGGAGGAGGAGAATGATGACCGAGCGGAGGCGCATCAACCAGCAGCAGCAGCAGAGTGCGAGCACATTGCTGCTGGAATGCAAGGGATGCACTCATCTTGGCCAGATTTGCTTAGGTTGCCCGTTCTAGCACATGTGCTTGGCTCCTTAGCACAAGATAGACAATGGACATGACTCTCTGGCTTCCTCTCACTCTGACCACCAACCTGACCAAGCAAGTGTCGCTGAGGCCTCAATGTGGAACTTCTAAAACCAAAATTACAGAGGCCATAACGCCAACAGTTTGCCATCGCCAGAGTTTAATACATTGACAAAGGGATGGCATTTAATCATTAAACACAAAAAAACACCCAAGTGACTGCCTGTGTGACTACTTGTGCTTTATCTTCCTCTTATGCATGCTCCTATGTGGTGCTTCCCCTGTGGCTTCAGCAGAAGTGGAAGCCCCTTGCTCACTTTCATGCTGCTCCTGCTGCGACACCTTTGGCGGGCGTCCTCTGGGTTTGCGAGCCTGTGAGGGCTCACCAAAAGTCTGCTCCTCCTGCGGCTGTGCAGGGGCTGAGATGCCCATCTCAGTTGTGTGAGGACTCTGGTGGGGCTCTGACCGAGGGCAACGCAGTGGCATGGAAGTGTGAGCGCTTGGAGAGAAGCCCCCACTTCCTTGTTCTCTGCCACCAACATCCCTCTCATGGGTCAGCCCCACCTCATTGGTAGCAAGTGGCTTGAGAGCACCTTGCTGCACATCAGGGGGGCCATGAGGACCCGTGTCTGCACTGGCAGTCCTACTGCTGAGGACTTCCATGAAGCTTTGGTGTCTCTGATCAATAGCTGCCATCGCTCCTCCAGAGATGTCAGTCTATTCTGAACATTGACCATGTTTTCAACACTCTGGTGACTTATCTCCTCCATGGCCGTGGCCATTGCCTGCAGAGACAGCCATCGATACCACGGAGGTAGACATCGCTTTCACGGAGGTAGCCAACCTTTCTGAGGAGATGCACTCATGCGCCAATGACTCCACAAAGGTTCTGCTCATATTCGAGTTGGACTCCTCCATCCTCTGCACACAGTGACCCTGAAGACAAAACCTGCTAGAGACTCCTGCACCTGGTCCTGGAGTTCCAGCACCGCTCTCCTTCTGGATGGACCCAGAGGCACAGGGTTGACATGCAGCTGAGCAGAGCTAAGAGAGTCCTGCGACCTCCGACGAGGACTCTCCACTGCTGTCCCTGTCTCCACCACCTGCTGATGCTCACTTGTGAGCTGTGATACATCAGGTGACAACACTACTCTATATCTCGAAGGTCCCACTGAGGTGTGTGTATCTGCGCTGGTGCTGGGTGTGTTTACATCTGCTGACGCTGCTCCCTCAGAGGTTGCAGGTTCCTCTGAGGAGTCTTCCACCTCAGGCTCTTCCTCCTGGACAGTGGGGAGGCTGTCTGTCGATGGTCCTGTGGGGGAGTAAAGGAATGAGTTAGAGATGTTATGGTAGTATGGGATGCAATAGCGCAGATGATCAATTGCCATTCTATAAATGTACATCAGCAACCATTTTAGTGACTTCTGCAATGTAAAAGAGAGAGATGCAAAACTATTCTGTCACCAGCTTACTCTGCTGCGCCCGTCTGTCCATCCCCCACTTCCACCTCCACCTCAGCGCCAATGATTTCCAGGGCTGCCTCTTCAGCATGGGTCAAATGGGCGAGGGAAGGTGGCCCTCCTCCAGTCTTCGCCATTTCCCTTTTATTGTGGGCTCTCTTTTCCTGCAATGAGGGAGACAAGTGGAGTTTGAGTGAGAATGATGGAGTGAGTGTAGAGAGTCCAGAGCATAGATGCTTAGAAGGAGACAAAGATGGAGTGAGGTACCATTTCCAAGGGCCCTCCCTGTGTGTTGTTAGTTTTTGTCATTGCATAACATTGATAGGGAGTGTGAGGGCAGCATAGTCGAATAGTGAAGTGATTGTGTTCATAGAGTGAGAAGGATGGTGAAGGGTGCAAGGGTTGTAAGGGTAAAGTGGGATGTGTAGGAGGAGGTTGACAATGCAGAGTGCTGGTGATGAGAGGAGAAGGGGAGCAGAATGAGGGTCAAGCTGATGGTATACTCACTTTGGCTGATCTTACAAGGTCATTGAACCTCTTGCGGCACTGCAGCCATGTTCTGCTGCACACAGACCTGGAGGTGACATCCCGCACCAGTTGCACCCAGACAGCCTTGGTGTGCACGGGAGGCTTCTTTATCCCAGATGAGGGGAAGAGCACCTCCTTGCTAGCTCTTACCCCCTCGACCAAAATACTAAGCGACTCATCTGTGAACCTCGGGGAAGCCTTGGCTCTGGAGTTGGCCATCTCTTCTCAACGCAAATGTGTGCAGCATCCACAAAACAGCAGTGAAATGAGCCAAGGAAGCAAGCAGCCCTGAAATGAAGTGGCATAAGTGAATCATAGAATCATAGAAAGTTACAGCATGGAAGGAAGCCATTTTGGCCCATCGTGTCCGCACCAGCCAACAAAGAGCTATCCAGCCTAATCCCACTTCCCAGCTCTTGGTCCGTAGCCCTGCAGGTTACAGCGTCACAAGTGCACATCCAAGTACTTTTCAAATGTGGTTAGGGTTTCTGCCTCTACCACCCATTCAGGCAGTGAGTTCCAGACCCCCACCACCCTCTGGGTGAAGTGACATCAGCAGAGGCGAGTTTCAGTCCAAAAAGAGTAATTGGCCCAGGGGAACCCACACGCCCGGAATTAATTGGGCAATTCGGGGAAAATCCAAACTTTTTCCCACCTGACAGTGGAGGCGGGTTCGGCACCCACCCACCCCCAAACCCGCTCCCAACCCGTCTCCAATGGGAAAATCGCCCCCTTAGTAACTGTGTTAAGTTTCTCCTGTTCAAGCCTAACATTGAATTCAATCATATTATGATCACTGTAAGATAAATGTACCTTTACTGTTAGATTATTAACTAATACTGGCTCATTACTCATTACTAAATCTAATATGGCCCGCCCTCTTGTTGGTTCTAGAACATAATGCTCCAGAAAACTGTCTTGAATGTATTCAAGAAATTTGCTACCTTTCTGACTTGGGCCACTCTGAGCTTCCCAATCTATATGAAAATGAAAGAGCTGGATTTTACCAGCCCTGAGGAGGCATGTTTGGAGGCAAACCTCTCCCAACCCACCTCAAACCAATCTTCCCGGTAGTTGGGTCCCCGATTTGTGCAGGGACCCGACTCCTAGCGGCAGGAAGAGGATTATAGCCACTTAACTGCCTGTTAACAGTTGGTTAACAGGCAGTTAAGAGGCTTTTTTCCATTTTTTGACTGCTGCTGAGGGCTTCCCGACATCGGGGAACCCCGCATGGGTAAGTGAGGCATGCTGTGGGTCTGTTGTTATGTTGGTGTATAGATGACAGCTGCAGAAGTGGTGTGAAGGATGCAATGGGACACTGGTTAGTATCAGAGGTAAGGAAATGTTGGGAAAGTCATTTTTAATGTGTGTAGATTTATCTGTAGGTGACAAGCTTTGAAGTGTTTGTGTGGCCTCACATCAATGGGAGAAGTGACAGATCGCTTCTGTACCCTCACCTGCAGCTGCCATCTGTTTCATCCCTAAGGAGAGAGTCACTGGAGAGCCTGGGTGAAAGGGCTCACCTTTGTACAGTGATTGTCAGTGTTTGACAGCACCTCAATGCTGTCAAACACTGTCAAATCATGTCAAAAATTTATGGTTCATGTGCCTTTAAGAAAACCGGCAGATGACATGTCATCCACTGACGTCATCTGACACCGGCTTTCCCTTAATTGGCTAGCAAGCCCACAGGGCGGGCTTAACAAGGCCAATCATTGGAAAATAGCATCTGTGCATCGGACATTGCTGGGGGCAGGACTAGAACCCAGAAGCCAGCAGTCCCGCCCCCAATGCGTCTCGGTAAGTAAAATCCAGCCCTATGTCTCCCATTAAAACAACTTTGCTTTTGTCAAAAGCCACTCTAATCTCTGAATTAATACATTAATGCATTGGTATATATATACTGTTCCTTCATCATTACTGGGCCAATAGCCTGGAATAGCGCCATTGTAGGGCACCATCACCACAAGGGTTACAGCACTTCAAGGAGAAGACCCATCATCACCTTCTCAGGCCAAAGAAGGGTGGGCAATAAACACAGTCTTGGCAGCATCACCCACATCCCGAGAATAAATTTAAAAAAAGCACTGGCTCACTCGCAACATCAATTGTGTTGCCTTGGGGAGGCATTGAGTGAACGCACCCTACAAGAAATACCAGAAAATTGACAAGCATGGGAACCAAATGCTGCTCTCACTCAGCTCAGGAGTAGAACCCATCTAATTTTGTCCTTGGATGTCATGAAGAGAATGCATTCTGGCCCTGAGTTTGAACATATTGGTCCATCCACTTAAGAGGGTCAATCGTATGAGCAAACACCAACCTACAACTATGAAGTAGATGGTCTTTAATTTCATGGTTTCTCTTAACTGTCAGTGGTGATTGACAGGTGAATAGTATTAAGGGCAACTGGTGAACAGAATTTAATTTTTTTAACTGCACCCCTGGTAGAGAATAATTAATCAAAGTATTGTCACAGAACCTCAGGGCTCTATTTTAATAGCCATGAGGAGGCGGGTTTGGAGGCAGGTCGGAAAAAATGGCTTCAGACTGCCAACCCGCCTCCATCCCACCCCCACGCGATTTTCGTGAGTGTCGGGTCAGCTGCTCCCAAACTGACCTGACTGGAACTGGTGGGACAGGTAGTTAAGGCAGTTAACAGCCTGTTAACTGCCTTGCTAATCCTATTTTCATAGTGGTTTCCCATTTTCCTGCTTCTGGCTCCTGTTTCCCGTCTTGTCAGAAACACGCCAGCTGCAAGGAGACGAGTTTGTCGAGGACATGATTTGTAGTCATTGGTGCAGCACTTTAAAAGTGTTCCTGTAACATGGCTGATATTCAAATGCAACAACTTTGTTGGTGGAGGTTTGGGATAAGATTTTGCAAATCTACTGAGCTTGTGACTGGTCAAGCTGACATCCATCTGCAGTGTGACCTGATTGGAATAATTTCAGGCCACTTTGAGTGTGCGCTTGCAAGCTTCTTGCCTCAACTGAAATCTATAGCAACGGGATGGAAACCATTTACATCCTCTCATCCTGGCCATCAGGTTCGGAGGAAGAGCAGCCGCGGCAGCACCAGCACCAGCCACAACAGCAGCATCAGCACCAGGAGCACCAACCTCCTCCCCACCCACCCGAGGGCCTCAGTACAGGGCTGCACCTCACCGCAAGAGATACCCCCAACACAGGGTTTACAGGCAGAGGATCAGCTTCCTCAGCATGACTGAGCAGCAGTGCCAAAGGGGGCTGAGACTTTCAAGAGAGGTAGTCGCTGACATCTGCACAATGCTGCACCAAGACCTGGAGCCCCGAGGAGCGGGTGGCCACTCCTCACCAGTGGCTGTCAAAGTCACCACCACACTCAACTTCTTGGCGATAAGGCCCATCCCCTGAAAAAGTGGCTTATGACACCGATGAGGAGGCCATCAAACGATGCTGAGGAGTGGTACAATGTGAGTCACATATCCACCAGAAGCATCATGGAGCAAACCATCGGCTTGCTCAAAATGCGCTTCCGATGCCTAGACAGATCTGGTGGAGCCTTGCAGTATGCACCAGCCAGGGTATCCAGAATTGTTGTGGTCTGCTGTGCCCTGCACAACATCGCACAGCAGCATGACTTAGTGCTGCCGGACGAACAAGTGGCTCAGCACACAGCCTCCTCGGAAGAAGAGGAAGAGGATGAGGAAGAGGACAAGGAGGAGAACGAGGAGGAGGATGAGAAGGAGGATGAGGAGGAGGACAGGGAAGAGGATGAGGAGGAGCATGAGGAGGAGGATGAAGAGGAGGACGGGGAACGACGCCTTGCGGGGCCGGATGTGGCCAATCCAGCAGCACGCGACCACATTGCTGGCCGTCAGGCAAGGAATGCACTCATCCATACCAGATTCACGTAAGCTTACGCTTCAACCACAGGTGGCTGGCACATGGAGATGAATATAAGTCCGACATTCTCAAATGCCCAGGCATCATCTGCCCAATAAACGGTGGTTTGCGCTCAGTGTCACCACCAACATTCTAAATGGAATTCGCCCTGAGTCCTCACTCTTGAGCTTCCATTTCCCAGAGCACAGAGGCCACACTTTAGGTGATCTCAGCAGATCATTAAACCTTTTTCGACACTGAACCCATGTGCGTATGCACACAGACCTCGAACTCACCTCCTCAGCAACTTGCAGCCAAGCGGCCTTGCTTTGCTGAGGAGGCCTCTTCCTTCCATTTCCAGGGAAGAGGACTTCCTGACGTCATCTAACTCCCTCCACAAGAGCATGGAGGGAGCCCTCATTGAACCTGGGTGTAGCCATAGTTTTTGGAGATGCCATTCCTGAAGAAGCCATCACTTTTAACACAAAAAACAAATGCTTCTGCAAAGGGGGCATGGCCCCTTTAAATCTTACCTGAAACAGTGAGTCATCAGAGGTGAGAATCTGACACTCTGCAAACAATTGCCTGGAGGGGCCCGCAGGTCGGCCGTAACAAGGCCAGTCAACCTAAAATCTCATCTGTGGGGGCGGCGGCAACCGGGAGCAGCGGCATACCCGCTGTCAACTTGCCTCCTTTATTGAAATCGCGGCTATAGAGTCATAGGGGGAAAAATTGAGTTGCGCTACTTCACCAGGGTGCTAACGGGAGGCGCAAAGCAACCAAATTTTTCCCCCATAGAGTCATAATGGCACAGAAGGAGGCCATTCAGCCCATCGAGTCCATGCCGGCTCTCTGTAGAGCAATTCAGTCAGTCCCACTCCCCTGCTCTATCCCCCGTAGCCCTGCAAGTTTATTTCCCTCAAGTGCCTATCCAGTCTCCCCTTGAAAACATTGAGTGTCTCCGCTTCCACCGCTTCCGTCGGCGGCGAGTTCCAGGTCCTCACTACTCACTGCATAAAACAGTTTTTCCTCACATCCCCCCTGTGTCTCTTGCCCAAAACCTTAACTCTGTGTCCCCTAGTCCTTGTACCATCAACTAGAGGGAACAGCCTTTCCCCATCTAGCCTATCCATACCCGTCATAATCTTGTACACCTCTATCAAATCACCCCTCAACCTCCTTTGCTCTAATGAAAACAAATCCAGCTTCTCCAACCTGTCCTTGTAGCTAAGATCCCCCATCCACAGAACCATTCTGGTAAATCTCCTCTGCACCCGCTCAAGGACCTTCACATCCTTCCTAAAGTGTGGTGACCAGAGCTGGACGGAATACTCCAGTTGTGGCCTAACCAGCGCTTTATAAAGGTTCAGCATAGCTTCTCTACTTTTGCACTCAATACCTCTATTTATGAAGCCCAAGATCCATATGCTTGATGGGACTGAAGGCCGATAAATCCCCAGGGTCTACATCCTAGGGTACTTAAGGAAGTGGCCCTAGAAATAGTAGATGCATTGCTGATCATCTTCCAACATTCGATGGAATCTGGAACAATACCCATGGATTGGAGGGTAGCTAATGCTACCCCACTATTCAAAAAAGGTGGTAGAGAGAAAACGGGGAATTATAGACCGGTAAGCCTGACATCGGTAGTGGGGAAAATGCTAGAGTCCATTATAAAAGATGTAATAGCAGAGCACTTGGAAAACAGTGACAGGATCGGACAAAGTCAACATGGATTCACAAAAGGTAAATCGTGCTTGACTAATCTACTGGAATTTTTTGAGGATGTAACTGGTAAAATAGATAAGGGAGAATCAGTGGATGTGGTGTATCTGGACTTTCAGAAGGCCTTCGATAAGGTCCCGCATAAGAGATTAGCGTGTAAAGTTAAGGCACATGGGATTGGGGGCAAGGTATTGACTTGGATAGAGAGACTGTAGGATTCGCAAAATCCAGGAAAATACAGCCTACATTTTAAAACCCCTGAAATGGCCACATTTTTAAGAGCACAAGATGGAGTCGGCAGATCACATGACTCATTTCAGAAGGACATACCACTGCAATACCTTAAAGAAACTTGAGTCACCACCGATTGGAAAATTCCAGACTGACTGCAATTGATATGGTAATAAAGGTAGCAGCAGTAACGAAGTCAAAAACAAAGGACTTGCACTTGAAAAGGTCATGTTAATCGCCAGATAAACGTAAACCCATCACTGAAATCACAGAGCACAGACAAGACCCATTATCTGCATCAAACTCAGCGGGACACGGGACATAACCCATCAGTTTGGTTTCGGCCACGATTAAAGTCGTTAAACTAAAGTACCAGCTTTTGTCAAAGTAGCCGGCCCAAAACTTTGACAAAAGAAAACCCCTGATTTGGCGCCAATGATAAGGGCAAGGAAACGGTATAACTGTTGGGGGAAAATCAACGGGCAGAAGGTACGATCGGAGGCAGAGAACAACGAGAGGTTAAGGTTAAGTCGAACGGTTCGAGTGGAGAGGTCCGATTAGGAGGTTCGATTACGGTTCGAGGAGCACAGAGGTTCTACAAGTTCGAGCAGGAGAGCAGGTTCAGGAGCCCGTCCCAGAAGGAAGATCAATCGGGAATCCCGGAAGCTACAGGAGCACCAAGGTCGAGGACAGTTTTAAAACCCTGGTGAGCATAGAGGCCCAACTCCACCTAGCTGACCGAATAGAGGGATACTTTAGAGACGGGAGGGTTTTTAATATTAAGGGCTTTGTAATCGGGAGTGTTATTTATCCTTTGTTGTACCGCGCGCTTTCCCCACCCCCGTTTTATTATACCGCAGCTAATGAATTGATGTATTTTAAGATAGTCAAAGTAATTCTTGTGTGTTAAATTTTAGTTCCCATTGGGAGGCGTGTTAATGATTTTGTCTGTGTTGTTTCTTTGTTCCCTGTGTTTTTATTCTCCTTATAAATAAAGAAACCATTAGTTTTAAAACTTACCTTGTCTCACCTGATCCATTTGTCTTCCGAGTCACAAGTTGGGCCAACACATCAAGGTAGTCTGGCAATAAGTCCAGTGTCTAGAATCAGTGAGGGGGGAGCGCTTCGAAACCGCTCACGAGCAGTGTGAAATCAAGAATCGATCTCGCACACCACAAGCTCGTTAAAAAGACACCTTACAATGTAAATGGTAAAATAGATAAGGGAGAATCAGTGGATGTGGTGTATCTGGACTTTCAGAAGGCCTTCGATAAGGTCCCGCATAAGAGATTCGCGTGTAAAGTTAAGGCACATGAGATTGGGGGCAAGGTATTGACTTGGATAGAGAACTGGTTGGCAGGCAGAAAGCAAAGAGTTGGAATAAACGAGTCTTTTTCCGAATGGCAGGCAGTGACTAGTGGGGTACCGCAGGGATCGGTCCTTGGACCCCAGCTATTCACAATATATATAAATGATCTGGACAAGGGAACTAGATGTAATATCTCCAAATTTGCAGACGACACAAAGCTGGGTGGGCGTGTGTGCTGTGAGGAGGATGTCGAGAAACTCCAGGATAATTTGGACATGTTGGGTGATTGGGCAGAAACATGGCAGATGCAATATAACGTGGATAAATGTGAGGTTATCCACTTTGGTGGCAAAAACAGGAAGGCAGATTATTATCTAAATGGCAATAGATTGGGAGAAGGGGAAGTGCAACAAGACCTGGGCACCAGTCGCTGAAGGTAAGCATGCAGGTGCAGCAGGCGGTTAAGAAGGCAAATGGTATGTTGGCCTTCGTAGCGAGAGGGTTTGAGTACAGGAACAAGGATGTCTTGCTGCAGTTGTACAGGGCCTTGGTGAGACCACACCTTGAGTATTGTGTGCAGTTTTGGTCGCCTTATCTGAGGAAGGATGTTCTTGCCATGGAAGCAGTTCAGCAAAGATTCACCAGGCTGATACCTGGGATGGCAGGAATGACTTATGAGGAGAGATTGGGTCGATTGGACTTGTACTAGCTGGAGTTTAGAAGAATGAGAGGTGATCGCATTGAAACTTATAAAATTCTGACAGGACTGGACAGACTAGATGCAGGAAGGATGTTCCCGATGGTCAGGGAGTCCAGAACCAGGGGACACAGTCTAAGGATAAAGGGTAGGCCATTTAGGACAGAAATTAGGAGGAATTTCTTCACCCAGAGAGTGGTGAACCTGTGGAACTCTCTACCACAGAAGGCGGTGGAGGCCAGTTCATTAAATATATTCAAGAAGGAGTTGGATATATTTCTTAAGGCTAAAGGGATCAAGGGGTATGGGGAGAAAGCAGGGACCGGGTACTGAGTTTGGATGATCAGCCATGATCGCATTGAATGGCGGAGCAGGCTCGAGGGGCCGAATGGCCTACTCCTGCTCCTATCTTCTATGTTTCGATCTTGCTAAATACTCTCTCAATATGTCCTGCCACCTTCAGGGACCTATGCACATTAACTCCCAGGTCCTGTACACTCTTTAAAACTGTGCCATTAAGTGTATATTGCTTCTCCCTGTTCCTTCTGCCAAAATGCATCACATCACACTTCTCTGTATTAAATTCCATTTGCCATTTGTCTGCCCATTCTGCTAGCCTTTCTATGTCCTGTTGCAGTCAATTGGTATCATCCTCACTGTTTGCCACACCCCCAAGTTTGGTGTCATCGGCAAACTTAGGAATTCTGCTCTGTATTCCAATATCCAGGTCATTTATATATATCAAAGAAAGCAGTGGCCCCAGCACTGACCCTTGGGGAACACCACTGTCTACCACCCTCCAGTCTGAAAAATAGCCATTTATCATAACTCGCTGTTTTCTGTCCTTAAGCCAATTCCTTATGCAAGCTGCCACTGACCCACCTATTCCATGAGCCTCAATTTTGTTAACCAGCCTTCTATGTGATACTTTGTCAAACGCCTTCCTAAAATCCATGTGGACAACATCCATTGCATTCCCTTCACCAATCCTCTCTGTTACTTCATCAAAAAATTCAATTAGATTAGTGAAACACGATCTGCCTTTTACAAATCCGTGTTGGCTCTCCTTAATTAGCTTAAACCTCTCCAAGTGTCTGTTAATTTTTTCCTTGATTATTGTTTCTAAAACTTTACCCACTACTGATGTTAAACTGACTGGCCTGCAGTTACTTGGATTGTCCTTACACCCTTTCTTGAACAATGGTGTCACATTTGCCACTTTCCAATCCTCAGGCACCTCCCCCACATCTAGGGAAGATTGGAAAATTATGGCAAGCCCTTCCGCTCAATCCTCCCCCAATAACCTTAGCAACCTGGGATGCAAGCCATCTAGACCAGGCGACTTGTCCACTCTAAGCATACCCAGCCTTTCTAGTACATCCTGTCTATCAATTTTCACCCCTTCCATTGCTTCTACCTTTTCCACTTCTACCGATATTTTGTTAGCATCCACCTCCTTAGTAAACACTGATATAAAGTACTCATTGAGTATTCTAGCTTTGCCCTGCACCTCTAAGGGACCTTCTTTGTCCCTAATAGGCCCCACCCTGCCTCTTACTACCCGCTTACTGTTTACATGCCTCTTTGGGTTTTAGAGTTCCCTTTTATGTTAGCCTCCATTCTACTCTCATATTCTCTCTTTGCCAAACTTATCAAATTGAGAAAGCTGTAGAAGTTGAGAGAGCTAAGTCATGCGGAATTATGCTGTGTCTAATTTATAGTAATTAGAATTATTGTTGCCTTTTCACGATTTGATAATGTCCAAAGAAGCACAGCTGGGATCAGACAATAGGCTGAATTTCCCAAAGTAATTTCCCATAGAAGTCTTATCAACAGCTGTCATAATGAGGCGCCCTAGTTTCCATCTCTCTTGATTGGACAACTGACCCCAATCTCAGAGGCAAAAGGGCAGTGATCTAAACTGCTGTGCTCTCATTAAGAGCTAACATACGTGCTCTGTAGAACTCTATTACACATCTGTCTTATAAGGGAACACTGTTCTGCAGAGCATCATTCTGTTATTTCAATCACTGCATCAAAGGAAAATATCTGGATGTAATTAAGGGTTGGAAAATGGACAAAGATGAATGATCTGGAACTTTCATTAGTCTAGTTTTTACAAAAATATAGTACAGTATATGGTTAATTTCTCCCACACACAAAGAGCCAACAACATACAATCCCTCCCAGTAAATATGTTGCTGACTCTATGACATGTGCATAACATTTATAGAACCACCCTTCTATAGTGGAGTGTGCTTTATAAGATATTTGACCAGCTAGATGGTTGTACTTGGCAAACAGACTAAATTCTGTTCTGTTGAGAAGAGTAACCAATTGTAGTTTGCTGTGATTGGATTTGAGAGGTAAAGAATTTTGATTGCCTTCTGGTTATCTACCGGCAAAAAACGTTTATCCTGTCATTGACGTGGGAGGGAAATGGGAAAGAAATAGCGTAACACAGGATGTCATTAGCAAACACTATTTTCTCCACATCTTTAAACAAGCCTTTTCCACACAGAAAACTGCAATAAAAATAGCCAGTTTCATGTATTTGGTAAACTCTTTTTACAAGACTCACCTAACTCTACATCTCTGATGCCCATGTAACTTTCCAGTAAATCATCCACCTTCTTAGTTGCTCGCTCTTCAAACTCTGTTGGCTAGAGAAATGGAAACTTTGGCTCTTTGCAAATACAAAAATGAACAGATTCCCTTTGAAACCATAAAGCACACTTGGTATCATGTTTTCTATTTGTTGCATTTTTCTGTTGTTGGGCATACAGTGAAGTATACGCAAGAGCATATTTATCCATGAAAGCCTTGGCCAGCTCTGCTACCAGGTTACGGTGTACATGTGTGCACTAATTCTGAAGACAACAGTGAGGCCAGTTTTGGCCTCTTCACCACCCTGTTTACACCCACTAATGAGGCAGTAGCGGTTAATCGGCAGGATTTGCCCGCTTTACATCAGTCTCCAGGGGCACATCACTTTCCAGGGGAGTGGTGGGTGCTTCTTGCCACACAGAAATCCTGTCTGAAGTAGGTGGGGGCTTCTTTTGCGCATTTAAAAAGGGGCGGGGTAGAACGGCGTGCTTTTTTCCTACTAGTGGACATGCTGAACACCAAGGAGCAAATTCGGCAGAAACGCCAGATAAACAGCGTAAACAGCCGTTTATTCTCTTTCTCTGGGTTTTCCACTGAACTGCTGCCAAAGTTAGGGGGAAGATCAGGAGACCCCTGTGGAGATTTCAGGCAAAAGTCCCCAGCGCACCCATGAAAACCTGGCAGGAATGAGGCCTGGGGTAGGCCTCAGGCAGGAGCACCTTTAAAAGGCCCATAGGTTTTCCATGTATTTTATACCTTTTGCTTTCCCATTATTTTTTTTTTACTGCTGCTACTTAGGCTTTCACATGTCTGTGGCAGTTATGATTATTTTCTTTGCCCCAAGCTCCATAAATTAGCACCAGTGTGTTTGCCAATAGCGATCCTTCAAGCTGATATGTTTGGAGAAAGAGGAGATGCTCCAGAGAGATGTCATACAGGTCAGGCTATTTGAGAGGTGCTCTATGCCTTCCAGCTCTTACCTGCACCCCTGTCTCTACAGGGAAAGGTGGAAGACCTCATTTTGGCAGATATTGTGCTGGTGGATAATCTTCTTCTCAAAGAAGATTGTGCCAGCAGAGCCCTGGTGCCAGCACTAGGAGACGTGAATGCCTGACTTGCCGTTCTGCTGGAAGGTTCTACAGAAGCATCCCAATCATAGCATGCCATGCTTTACATGGTACTGCATGAAAGAAGGCATGCCAGGGTGATCAGAAGCCAGTATTGCCCATTTGACTGCACCTGCCCAAGAGGCCGTCAACCATTTCACTGGCAAACCTATCTGGAAATGGCCATAGGAACCTGTCTTCTGGCAGTCTGGGTCAACAGAGAGGCAGATGTTAAACTGTGCCCTCTGCTGTAAGGGTTGCAATGACTAGGTTGCATAGAACTTGTGCATACAGAGGGGCAGTAATGGTTAGTTGTGGCCTGAAACTTGGCTGTACCTTTTTGTAGGCATGTTGCAGTGCTGACCAAAGGGATGG
Organism: Somniosus microcephalus; assembly: GCF_052327205.1. Classification (NCBI taxonomy): domain Eukaryota; kingdom Metazoa; phylum Chordata; class Chondrichthyes; order Squaliformes; family Somniosidae; genus Somniosus; species Somniosus microcephalus. The sequence goes on along the minus strand of NC_140999.1, from coordinate 26,633,313 downwards.
TGCTGTGGATAGGTACACAGGACAATCCACCTTGTACAGTAGCTCACATAGCACCACCTCAGCAACCATCAAAGGGAGGGAACAGGTGCTGTGTTGCACCATCACTTATCTGCAGACTCATGCCTGCACCTAGGGCTGCATCTTGGCTGCCACTTCCTAATTCCCTACACTTTCAGCCTTACTGAAGGCTGCTGATGGGTTGAGATGGTTTTTAAGGCTCTTCAGACGTTTTCTGGATTGCACCCCACTTGTAGCATTCCCTTTTAATTGTCCCCATCACTGTTTCTTTTAAACTGTCAATCCTGCCATTAAAATAGTGGGCATAAAAATATGAATTTTATAAGTTTGGGGTTCACATGCTGTGCCACTCCATCATATCCTCAAAGATTCCATTTCCTGCCTCCACATTTTTTCAGTCATCCCCTTCTTTTGGCCCTTACAGCCTTTAGAAAGGCTAAAAAATAAGTCTCTCCAAGCAACCACTTCACCTTCAACACCACATCACCTTAATTCTGACCTGCAGCCCTTTATGGGATGATGACGTGCATTATTTCCTGCCTTTTTTTTGGCAACCAGCCACCTGCAGGTTCAATCCAAGCCAACAGCTTGCCTTGCTTATTAAGTACAAGCCTATCTTGGGAGGTCTAGCAGTGTTGGCTTCTGCTGATTCATGCAAGCGAAATGCTCATAGTGTTCCTGTCCCACCACTTCACTGCCAGAACTGGAACACCGCCCTACAGTACTGTTAAAAAGAAATTGCATTAAGACTGTGCTAAAGTGCCATGTATTGTGGTAGTCTGCTCCATTAAACATCGTTGCAAAACACGGCAGTTCCCAATTTATTTATCTCAAATCTAAGATAAAAGATATGGCTAAACTTTTAAGCAGCTTACTACTATAATAGCACATGGCTTACTTGTACATTGATTTGAACCACTACTCGCCTGGTTCCAGTCTATCAAGTGGTAACCAGATAATCGCCGGCAATGGCTTCTCTTCCCACTCCCACACTGTTACCTCGGGAGTCCCCAAGCATCTATCCTTGGCCCCTTCTATTTCTCATCTACATGTTGCCCCTCGGCGACATCATCCGAAAACATAACTCCAGGTTCCGCATGTACACTGACGACACCACCTCTCTTGACCCCTCCACTGCCTTTGATTTGTCGTGTTGCTTGTCTAACATCCAATATTGGATGAGCAGAAATATCCTCCAGCTAAATATTGGGATTGTCTTTGGTTCCTGCCACGAACTCCATTCCCTAGCCATCGACTCCATCCTTCTCCCTGGCCACTGTTTGAAGCTGAGCCAGACTGTTCACAACCTTGGTGTCCTATTTGACCCTGAACTTAGCTTACGACCACATATCCTCTCCATTACCAAGACCGCCTACTTCCACCTTCGTAACATCGCCCATCTCCATCCCTGCCTCAGCTCATCTGCTACTGAAACTGTTGTATCCGTGTGTTAATGGAGACACGGAATGCAGGAGTTGGTTTAACAGGTGTTTACTGAACAAAGTCTGGAGGTGAACTAAAAGATACAAGACGCTATACAGGCTTATATACCCGAGTGGTCACTACCGGTATTACAGTACACAGGGGCTCTTAAAGGTACATACACTACAATTCCTCCCCTTTTAGATAATTAGTACATAACATTTTAAGTAATCATTAATTAACATGTTTACAAGAACAATAATCTACACATTTGCTGCAGTTAATCAATTATAAGTCACTCTCTCTGGAGGCTTCCTGACTCGGTCTGGATAACGCCTCGGTGGTGTAGTAGTTTTCGGTGGTGTAGTAGGTTCTTTTGGCAAGGTCGATTCAGCTTGAATGCCAGTGTCGGGTTCATCTGGTTCCAGTATCACTGGATCGGAGGTAGATACTATGGGTATCTCTGCTTCATCATTAGGCGTATAGAGTTGTGGTGTAGGTTGTCCCTTTTCGGATGACTATGATCTGGTCAGCATGGCGCCTTATTATGCTTTCACCAATGTCCACGGTATACATCAGCGGTCCTAGTCGTGTGCAAATAGTTCCAGGCTGCCATTTCTCGGTACGGTAGTCCCAGGCCAAAACTTGTTGACCTATCTGGAAGGTTCTAGTTGGCCTTTCATTCATGCCTTGAAATTGTCGGTTCTCTACGTCCCTTCTGATGTTTGGCTTGATCAAATCCAGCCGGCATCTTAGTCTTCTATTGAAAAACATCATGGCGGGAGTTTGGTTTGTAACCACATGTGTTGCATTCCTGTACGCAAACAAGAAGTTATCTACCTTATGTTGTAGATTTATGTCTTCATTACACATGGCCTTTATGGCCTTCTTGAAGGTCTGGACAAACATTTCAGCTAATCCATTGGTGGCGGGATGGTATGGGGCGGACGTGTAGTGCTTAACCCCATTGTTTTTTAAGAACGTCCTGAATTCTTCGGACACAAATTGCGGTCCATTATCAGAACAGATCTGTTCAGGCAGCCCATTCCTGGCAAATATGGTCGTTAATACTGTGATGGTTTTTTCCGTGGTGGTGGAGGACATCTTTATTACCTCCGGCCACTTGGAGTGTGCATCAACCGCGATTAAGAACATTGAGTCCATAAATGGACCAGCAAAGTCGATGTGTACCCTTTGCCATTGAGATGAGGGCCACTCCCATGGATGTAGAGGGGCTTGTGGTGGGGCGTTTTGGACCTTCTGGCATCCTAGGCAGCTCTTGGTCATTTCTTTGATGTCTCCATCGATACCTGGCCACCACACAAACGCTCTGGCTAGGTTCTTCATTTTCACTCCACCCAGATGCCCCTCGTGAAGCTCCTTTAGAACTTTATCCTGGAGTTTGGGTGGAATCACCACTCTGGATCCACACATCAAGGTTCCTCGGCACACTGACAGCTGTTCTCTTCTTTGCGAGAATGCTGGCAACAATGGTTCGCCATGTGCTGGCCATCCCTTCACCGTTAAATCGTAGACTCGTGAGAGAGTCGGGTCATTTCTCGTTTCCTTTTCAATGGTAGAATTTGTTACTGGTAGACATTCCGCTATGGTTGAGTGGAACATCTCCACTGGGTCCACTGTAGGTGCCTCTTCTACCGTTGGCAACGGTAGGCGCGATAAACCGTCAGCATTCCCATGCTGTTTTGATCCTTTGTATTCTATGTCATATTGGTGTGCCCCTAGGAAAAGGGACCACCTCTGTAGCCTTTGCGCTGTCATAATGGGAACGCCCTTTTTAGGGTTGAATATGGAGACGAGGGGTTGATGGTCAATCAACAAGGTAAATTTTTGTCCGTGTAGGTAATGGTTGAATTTCTTCACTCCCCATACCAGGCTGAGTGCTTCCCTGTCGATCTGGGCATAGTTACGCTCAGCTGAGTTCAATGAGCGTGACGCAAAAGCTATCGGCCGCTCCGAGCCATCAGGGAATGTATGCGATAATACCGCTCCTACGCCGTAAGGGGATGCATCGCACACCAGTCTGATTGGCAGTGATGGGTTGTAATGAGCCAACACTTCCTTGGACATGCTCAAGCCTTTGCATTTATGGAAGGCACGTTTACAGTCTTCGCTCCATTTCCAAATTACTCCCGTTTGTAGCAGTGCGTTAAGAGGGTGCAGAACAGTTGACAAGTTCGGTAAAAATTTATGATAGTAACTTATCAATCCCAAGAACGACCTTAATTGTGAGACATTTTCAGGTGCTGGGGCTTTTATGACCGTTTCAATTTTTTCAGGTGACTTATGCAACCCTTCTTCGTTAATTATATGGCCACAATATGATATTTGTTTCTGGAAAAATTCGCACTTGGGCGATTTGCTCGTAGGCCCCGTTCTCTCAGCCTAGTGAGCACCTGCTCCAAATTGGCAAGGCGCTCGTTGTCGTTTTCTCCTGTTACAAGGATGTCGTCTAGGTAGCATTGAGTCCCCGGAATCCCTTGCAGGACTTGCTCCATAGCTCTTTGCCAGATAGCTGGAGCTGATGCTACTCCGAAAACCAGTCGATTGTACTGGTACAGGCCTTTGTGTGTGTTTATCGTGAGATACTTTTTAGAGGCCTCCTCAACCTCCATCTGTAGATACGCCTGTGCCAAGTCAATTTTGGTGAAACGTTTCCCTCCGGATAGTGAGGCGAAAATATTTTCTATCCTCGGAAGAGCATGCTGTACAGTGTGAAGGACCGGGTTTACAGTCACCTTGAAGTCCCCACAGATGCGAATTTTTCTCTGTTCTTCAGATTTATCATTATTCAACGTTTTCTTCATGACCAGGACGATGGGTGTTGCCCACTCGCTCCAATCTACCTTGGATAACACGCCTGCCTTTTCCAAATTCTCCAGCTCTGCCTCAACTGCTGGACAAATTGCGTATGGCACCGGCCTTGCCTTAAAAAACTTGGGAATTGCCGCATCTTCCACTTTTATTGAGGCGGTGACGCCTTTCAAGGTTCCTAGTTCCTGTTGAAACACTTCTTTGGCATTCTTTTAATCGTTCAGGTATGACGTCATCATCATTTTTTTTCTTACTGGTCACCGTCAGCGCCTGAATGGAGTGCCAGTCTAATCAGGGCTGATCCTGTATCTAGCTCCATTTTAACTGGGGACCCCGCTATCATGAGGGTAACCCAAATGGTCTGGTAATCTTCTTTGGCAATTACATTATGTAATTTGAGACAGCTTAGTCTCTTGTTTCCGGAGTCGCTATCGCTCTTCTGGTCTTCGGGGCTACTGTCCATCATCATTTGTACCTTTCTGTACTTTTCCTTATTGATTTTTTTTCTGTCAGTGGATTTTTTGTTTCCAGATCGGCATACACGTGCTATGTGTCCCATCTTTCCGCATTGCCTGCGTGCTTTGTCCTTGAACCAGCAGTCCCTCTTGTCATGGGTGGATCTGCCGCAGCGATAACATCTCTCGAAACCCCATGTCATTTCATGGGTGCCGAAGTCCTGTGGCTTTTGCTGTATGTCTGCAGCTCCTCTTGCTGCTGCTTCATATGATACAGCCACACTGAAAGCCTTGTCCAGTGTCAAATCTTTCTCAGAAAGTAGCCTTTTCTGTGTTCCTTCACTTAGGAGACCGCAGACGAATTTGTCTCGTAGAGAATCTGCCAGTCCTGCCACGAATTGGCAGTGCTTTGACAGCTTTCTTAATTCGGTGAGGTAATCAGTGTTACTTTCATTCTTGTGCTGATTCCTCCTGAAGAATTTGAATCGTTCCGCTATCAGCAGCGGTGTTGGGTTTAAGTGCTCCTGTAGGGTATCAACAATTTCCTTAAAATTCTTGTCCATCGGTTTGGCTGGAGTGATTAATTTTCATAACAGCCCGTATGTCCTTGCGCCCATCAGATTTAGAAGTACCGATGCCTTTTTATCATCCTCTACTTCATTTGCTGTGCAATATACCTCCACCCTTTCCACATATGTGGTCCAATCCTCTATATCACTATCGAAAGCAGTAATATTGCCAGTCTTAGGGATCCTGAAAATCAAAAATGGCGCCTCCCGCGCTTTCCTTTCTTCCCTGCCGAAAAAAAATGGCGCCTCCCGCGCTTTCCCGCCGCTGCCGCTGCTGACAATGCTGTTCTCCGCGGTTTTTATTTACAGAGATATTTTTAATAGTTGGACACTCGTTCCCGCCGGACTCTCTGGGACTTTTCCCTCCCTCTGCTTGGTCTGAACGCTGACCTGCTTTGCAGCGCCGGCCGTCTCCCGAGTGCTCCACCCTCCGTCTCTGTTTGCCTCCGCCTTCCGACTCGCTGCTCGGCCCCGCTGCAGAGCCACCCGATCGAGCCCCAGCCCGCCGCCCAGGAAGGATTAGTGCAGTACCTGCCACCAGCCTGGCTAGCTGGTGAAACCACAGTTTGTTTGTTTTTTCGTTTTTTTTTTCTTCGACCTTCGCCTGAGGAATCGATCTCCTTGAGGTGCAGCCGAATTGCAGGTAAGTCCGTTTCCAATTCGTCGCCACTGTTGTATCGTGTGTTAATGGAGACATGGAATGCAGGAGTTGGTTTAACAGGTGTTTACTGAACAAAGTCTGGAGGTGAACTAAAAGATACAAGACGCTATACAGGCTTATATACCCAAGTGGTCACTACCGGTATTACAGTACACAGGGGCTCTTAAAGGTACATACACTACAGAAACCCTCATCCATGCCTTAGTTACCTCTAGACTTGACTATGCCACGCTCTCCTGACCAGCCCGCCACCTCTCACCCTCCATAAACTAGAGCTCATCCAAAACTCTGCTGCCCATATCCTAACTTGCACCAAATCCTGTTCACACATCACCCCTGTGTTTGCTGACCTACATTGGCTCCCAGTCCAGCAAACCCTCAATTTTAAAATTCTCATCCTTGTTTTCAAATCCCTCCATGGCCTCACCCCTCCCTATCTCCGTAAACTCCTCCAGCCCTACAACCCTCTGAGATCTCTGCGCTCCTCCAATTCTGGCCTCTTGCACATCCTCGATTTTCTTCGCTCCACTATTGGCCGGCATGCCTTCAGCTGCCTGGGTCCTAAGCTCTGGAATTCCCTCCCTAAACCCCTCCGCCACTCTCCTCCTTTAAAATGCTCCTTAAAACCTACCTCTTTGAACAAGCTTTTGTTCACCTGTCCTAATATCTCCTCGGTGTCAAATTTTGTTTGATAATCGCTGATGTGAAGCACCTTAGAATGTTTTACTAGGTTAAAGGCGCTATATAAATGCAAGTTGTCGGTGTTGCTGAAAAAAATCACATCACTGGGAAAATGGAAAAAAACATGTGACTTAAGTTAGATTTGAATTCAAGTTCCAGTTTTCATTGGAACTTCTGTTCCATACATACAAAGCACACTCATTTGCCTATACACCTCTCAGTGACACTTTATATGAGGAAATGGACATGTTTTATGACTGAAGGCCCCAGCTGGTGTATAAAAACGATAGTATTACTTACAGCCTCTTCCACAGTTGCAGAGCCTTTTGACCTTAAACGCAAAGTTTCCCTTCCACTTCCAACTTTTCCCTCACCTGTAGATTTGCCACATTTTGTCCTTTGTGCAATCATATCTGTAAAATTCAGGTGAAAAAGTTATGGCAACAATAAGCTGAGGGAATGGTATACAGCAGCCCTGGTGCAGCACCGAGGCCCAGTAGTATAGCATGGAGTTTCTTTAGTCCTAGAATTGTAGGAGATGTAACGCAGAGGAGGCTATTGAACCCATCATGCCTCTGTGGAGTCAATGGAAATAAAAATCAGGAGAGATGTAAACTGGGCTGTTAATTCGCTATCACCCGCTCTACACTATTGCGTAAAGTCCAAATTACCCCCAAGACCTTTAAATGTAGGAGTGCAGATAGAAGTGGCTCTAGAAAGGCATATAGGATCCTGGGTTCTTAGACAGGTGCATTGAATACAAAAGCGAGGAAGGGATGTTGAATTTGTACATTATTAGTTAGACCACAGTTGTAGTGTTGTGTCCAGCTCTGGGTACCACATTACAGGAAAGGTATTAGTCATGGAAAGGCTTTGGTGAAGATTCACTAAATCATATTATGAATGAGAGATCATAGTTATCAAGAAAGGCTCAAATATTGAGGCTAGTTTGACTGGAACAGAAAAGGTGGTTGTACGAGCAGTTGTCAAAATTATGAAAGACTCTGAGGGGATAAATAGTGAAAGATTGTTTCCACTGGTTGGTGAATCCATAACAGCAGGACATAAATGCAGAAGTATCACGAGATGAATGTTTTCAACTGGGGGGTTTTTGGAGCTTGGAATGCTTTGCAGCAAGTGGCAGAAGCTGGATTTTCCACTTTGGTGGAGACCTGGCATAAACTCATCATGAGGCTTTGTGGCTCCCTGTTTGTCTCAGCGTTGACCCTGCACTTTTCACTCACAGTCTCCTGGTGGGATTCCCATCTTTGTAGCCTGCAGACTGCAGTTGGCATTCTTGGGCTTCAAGAGAGTGATTGGTTGCCCCATGATTGATTACACTCCCTTGGGAATGGATATAAGTTAGGATTTTTAAATCCCCTTCACTCCCGATAGCAATGCTGGATGCCAGTATAAACCAGTGCTTCTTGTGTCAACATTGCTCCAGCAGTAATGGTGAGATAGACATTTTATGATATCATTCTGCCATTACTGCTCACTGTTGGTGTCGGGTTGCAGTCGGGCTTCATTTCTCTCCGATTTTAAGTATGCACGCCACCTTTTCTGCCCAGTTAAAATCCCCCCCATTTCTTTCTAACCTGCTGAAGTTTCAGTCTGCTAAGTAGTGATTAGTGGTTTTAAGCCCATATCATTTTTGAAGCTTGTTCTGTTAAGTATGTGGCATTAGAAGTGTTGCAGTGACCTCATCCTCACCTTTGTATCTTGTAAACCTGTTAACACATCGTCCAAACACATCAGCTTAAACCTCATTAACTACTTCAGTCTGTCACACTTGTGAGCTCTTGAGGCTATCCAAACTTGCTCTAAATTTCTCTATTGCTGTAAGTAAAACAAAATTGTTTTCTAATGCAGTTGATCTCAGTCACAAGATGGCTGCCACTGTATCAAAATCAGTAGAAAGGAGTTGAGTTTAAGAGAATTGATAAATGAAATCACTTAATTTTCAGCACAGTCATAGGGGGAAAAATTCAGTTGTTTGCGCCTCCCGTTGGCGCCTTAAGAGGGCGCTAATGGGACGCAAAGCAACTAGCGCCCGGGCGAGGCGATGTTGGTGCCGCTCGCGAAATTAACTAGACATTTTGCAGCAACGTTAAACACTACCGCCATGATCTCCTGCGCCGGCAGATTGTGACGTCAGTCGAATGCGCAACGCCCCGTTAGCACCCCGGACCGGATATTGAGTGACGCCCCCTACCTTACCACCTGCCGCTAGCAACGACAGGTTGAGGGGAGCGTTATGCTGTCAGGAGGGACTAGGGGAGCGCTATTTAAAGGCGACCACTTCCTGCCTTTTTTTGTCGGTGACATTTTTGCACCATGCATTCTGAGAGAGAGAGAGAGAGAGAGAGAGACTGACTTCTGGAGAGATTCAATGCTGTGTGAAGGAGTTTTGAGTACTGAGCAGCACTTTGCAGGTTTATTTTGATTTGCCCTTCCTTGCTTCGCCAGCGCTCTGAGGTAGCGCCTCACTCCTCGGCCTTTGCGCCTTAAGACAGGTGTGAAACGCCTGATTTAGCACTCCAATCATCTCCAGGGGCGATAAAGGCCAAGTTTGCTGCCGGAGGTGATAATTAGCACCAGGCACTAAACCTTGTGCACGGCCGATAATGGCGCCCCAAATGGGGCGATACCAAATTTTTCCCCCATAGAGTCATGGGCTGGATTTTGTCAATGGGGAGTTTTTGGAGGCGGGACTCCCACTTGTTGGGTTTTAGTCCCGCCTCCATCGACTTGTGGCCATCCCACGCTATTTTCCCTTGATTGACCTTGTTAAGTCCGCCCAGCAGGCTTAGCAGGCCAATTAAGGGAAAGCCAGATACAGGTGACGTCAGCTAGTGGCGTTTCATCTGTCAAGAGCTTTTGACAGATGAAATGTCATCGTTTGACAGCTCTGTGAAGCTGTCAAACACTGACAATCTGTCTTCTAAGTTATGTCTTTACTCAAGACTCAATTAGAAAGCCTTCCTGACCAGAAAACAGAAGGCTGCAGCTTTTGACTGTTCAGCGGCCATTCCACTTTCTGTGCCGGTGAGCTGAGGGACTCCCGAGACCTGAAGGGAGGAAGCCTGCAAGAAGAAGTAAAGGTAAGTAAAACTTATGAAAACACTTTACACACACCTCACACACTTACCTCTGCACACATGCACCCATTACTCACCTGCACACCGGACATCTCGGCCCCTCCGACCCCTGCAGACCGACGGCCCACCTCGCTGACCCTGGCGAGGTTCAGAGCCGTCGGGAAGCCCACACTTCAGGGCTCAAAATAGGGATTAGGCAGTTAATTGGCATTAATCCCCTCCCCTTCCCACCTCAAGGAGGCGGGACCTGGTGCGGCGCGGGTCGGCTACCCACCTCCTGGCAAAATCCAGTCCTGAGTGTCTCTGCTTCCACCATTTCCATTGGCAGCGAGTTCCAGGTCCTCACAACTCGCTGCGTAAAAAAGTGTTTCCTCACATCCCCCCTGTATCTCTTGCCCAAAACCTTAGATCTGTGTCCCCTAGTCCTTGTACCATCAACTAGTGGGAACAGCCTTTCCCCATCTAGCCTATCCAAATCCATCATAATTTGGTACACCTCTATCAAATCACCCCTCAACCTCCTTTGCTCTAATGAAAACAAATCCAGCTTCTCCAACCTGTCCTTGTAGCTAAGATACCTCATCCCTGGAACCATTCTGGTAAATCTCCTCCACAGAATCTCAATTGACACACTTCAACCGTACTCCAAGCTTTATATGTCCTCCCCTTTAATGTATATCATATAAATAAATCATGGGAACCATTTATTTGTTTAATATGATTACTGGCTGTAGACAATCATGGATTGTGTGTCTCAGTACTCATAATCTGAGGATGAAAGAGCTGGCTGACTGTATAATAGGAGTGAACTCAGCTGCTGCACCATCCCATGAGCTGGTATGACTTAGGTTTGAGCCTGAGATTGTCTACATGTTGAGTTTCTGAATTCAACTGCAACTGTCTGGGAATATTGCAAGTTGAAGTTAAGCATTAGCAAAGAGAATGAAAATCACTAAGTAGAGTTGATGTGTATCACTTATTAGCAGCTGGTTTTAGACCTGTGTCAGTGACCCCTAGGAGTGACCCATGTGCTGCTGTCACTCAGAGAACGTTCAATGGGAAGACAGAGCTCAAATAATTAGGAAGAAAATATCTAAAAAACTGAATGAACAAATTTCAATGAGATGAAGGACAATCCTGAAGAGAAAGTATGACACAAGGAAGCATTATTGTTGTATCCGTGTGTTAATGGAGACACAGGATGCAGGAGTTGGTTTCACAGGTGTGTAAAGTCTGTGGGTTGTTTAGTTAATTAATACACAGACTACCAGAGTAACTTAAAACAGGACTTTACTATTCGAAGGTCAGGGCGAATCTGCCCAATAAATCCTGACACAGCACTTATATACCGGTGTGATCACCGTCGGTATTACAGTATACAGAAGCCAACAAAGTAGTGCAACACCTAAAGTAGTTCTCTTAAAGGTGGACGGTTACATACAATAGTTCTCTTAAAGGTAGATGGGTACATACACTACAATCCTCCCTTTTTAGCTTACAACATACTGATTCCCCATTAAACATACATTATAACATATATACAACTTTATGCAAGACAGTTCACAGAGTCAGTCTCTCTGGAGGTTTCCGGACACTGTCCGGATAACGCCTCGGTGGTGTCGTAACACCCGGCGGGGTAGTAGGTGCTTCTGGCAAGGTCGATTCGGCTTGAAGGACAGTGTCAGGTTCATCTGATTCCAGTATTACCAGATCGGAGGTAGGTGTTCTGGGTATCTCTGTCTCAACATTAACCGTGTAAGGTGGTGGAGTAGGTTGGCCATTTGTGGCTGACCCTATGATCTGGTCAACATGGCGCCTTATTATACTGTCCCCAATGTCCACCGTATACATCAACGGCCCTAGCCTTTTTCCAATAGTTCCAGGCTGCCATTTCTCGGTACGGTAGTCCCGGGCCAAAACTTGTTGACCTATCTGAAAAGATCTAGTTGGCCTTTCATTCATGCCCTGTAATTGCTGGTTCTCTACGTCCCTTCTGACGTTTGGCTTAAGCAAATCCAGCCGGCATCTTAGTCGTCTATTAAAAAACATCATGGCGGGAGTTTGATTTGTGACCGCATGTGTTGCATTCCTGTACGCCAGCAAGAAGCTATCCACCTTATGTTGTAAGTTAATGGCTTCATTACCCATGGCCTTTATGGCCTTCTTGAAGGTCTGGACAAACCTTTCAGCCAATCCATTGGAGGCGGGATGGTATGGGGCTGACGTGTAGTGCTTAACCCCATTGCTCTTTAAGAATTTCTTGAATTCTTCGGACACAAATTGCGGTCCATTATCAGAACAGATCTGTTCCGGCAGCCCATTCCTAGCAAACATGGTCCTTAACACTGTGATGGTTTTTTCCGTGGTGGTGGTGGACATCTTTATTACCTCCGGCCACTTGGAGTGTGCATCCACCGCTATTAGAAACATTGAGTCCATAAATGGACCAGCAAAGTCGATGTGTACCCTTTGCCAAGGAGATGAGGGCCACTCCCATGGATGCAGAGGAGCCTGTGGTGGCGCGTTTTGGACCTTCTGGCATCCTAGACAGCTCTTAGTGATTTCTTCGATGTCCCCATCAATGCCTGGCCACCACACAAACGCTCTTGCTAGGTTCTTCATTTTCACTCCACCCAGATGTCCCTCGTGCAGCTCCTTTAACACCTTCTGTTGAAGTTTGGGTGGCATCACCACTCTAGATCCACACATCAGGGTTCCTTGACACACTGACAGCTGTTCTTTTCTCTGCGAAAATGCTGGCAGTGTTGGTTCGCCCTGTGCTGGCCATCCCTCCACCGTTAAATCATAGACTCGTGAGAGAGTCGGGTCATTTCTCGTTTCGTTTTCGATCATCGAATTTGTTACTGGTAGACATTCCACTATGGATGAGTGGAACATCTCTACCGGGTCCACTGTAGTCGCTTCTTCTGCTATCGGCAATGGCAAGCGCGATAACCCATCAGCATTTCCATGCTGTTTGGACCTTTTGTATTCGATGTCATATTGGTGTGCCCCAAGTAACATGGACCACCTCTGTAACCTTTGCGCTGTCATGGTGGAAACGGCCTTGTTAGGGTTGAATATGGACACCAACGGCTGGTGGTCTGTCAGTAATGTGAACTTCTTGCCCTGCAGGTAATGATTGAATTTCTTTACACCCCACACAAGGCTGAGGGCCTCCCTATCTATTTGAGCATAATTTCGCTCCGCGGAGGTCAATGATCGGGACGCGAATGCCACTGGCCTTTCCGAGCCATTTGGTAACTTGTGTGAAAGTACTGCTCCAATTCCATAGGGGGAAGCATCACAAGCTAGACGAAGAGGTAACGTTGGGTTGAAATGAGCCAACACTTCTTCAGAGGTAATCAACGCCTTGCTTCTGCGAAAGGCCTTTTTACATTCCTCACTCCACTTCCATGGTACTTCTTTCCGCAACAGAGCATTCAGCGGATGCAGCACCGTGGATAGATTCGGCAGAAACTTGTGATAATAATTAATCAACCCCAAGAATGATCTTAACTGTGATATGTTTTCCGGAGCGGGGGCCTTCATGACAGCTTCTATCTTGTCAGGTGACTTGTGCAGCCCCTCTCGGTCAATGACATGACCGCAGTACGAGATCCGTTTTTGGAAGAACTCACATTTCTTGCGATTAACTCGAAGGCCATATTCCTTCAACCTAGTGAGCACCAGTTTCAAATTTGTGAGGTGTTCTTCCTCGTCTTCTCCCGTAATCAGGATATCGTCTAAGTAACACTGCGTGCTTGGAATTCCTTGTAATACCTGCTCCATGGCCCTCTGCCAAATTGCTGGAGCCGAAGCTACCCCAAAAACCAGCCTATTATAACGATACAAGCCTCTGTGTGTGTTGATGGTGAGGTACTGACGCGACTCTTCCTCGACTTCCATTTGTAAGTATGCCTGTGCCAGGTCTATCTTGGTGAAGTGTTTCCCTCCAGCCAACGAAGCAAAGATATCTTCAATCCGCGGAAGCGGGTATTGTACCGTGTGAAGCACCGGATTCACTGTGATCTTGAAGTCTCCGCAGATGCGGACCTTCCCCGGTCCCCCTGGCTTGTTACTTGGTGAAGACTTCATGACGGGAACAATGGGCGTGGCCCACTCACTCCAGTCCACTTTTGACAGTACCCCTGATCGTTCAAGTTCTTCCAGTTCTGCCTCCACAGCAGGTCGTATCGCGTAAGGTACCGATCTGGCTTTGAAAAATTTTGGGCTTGCATGTTCTGCAATCTTAACCTTTGCTTTAATTCCTCGCAGTGTTCCCAGTCCTTGCTGGAATACCTCTTTAGCTTCGTCTAATATTCTGGACAACCGTTCAGGTTTGACATCTTCCTTTCCGGAATCTACCGTCATGGTGTTTAGTGAATGCCAGTCTATCTTTATTTTCCTGATCCACTCCCGTCCCAGAAGTGGTGGACCTCCCTCAGGCAACACATACAGGTCCATCCTTTGGTGCTCTTTGTCCTTGTATCTCACCTTGACTTCTATCTTTCCGATGGGGTATACTTTGTGCCCCGTGTATGTCTTCAATACTAGTTCCGTATCCCGTAGGGGAATATGCTTGAATAACTTTTTATAATCATGCTTATTCATGACCGTCAACGCCGATCCGGTGTCCACTTCCATTTTCACTTGGACTTTTGCAATCTGTAGTGTGATCCAGATAGCTTGTCGGTCAGCTTCATTACTCACATTGTGAATTCTCAGACTATCCAGTTCCTTGCAGTTGGAGTGTGAGTCCGAATTCTGTTCTTCCGGACTCTTCCTAGTCACCTCATGTACCTTTCTGTACCTCTTTTGTGGTGACTCATTATTGTTGGTCTTCTTTCCTGACCGGCATACCTTAGCTATGTGACCGAGCTTGCCACATTTCCTACATTCCTGGTTTTTAAACCAGCATTGGTTCTGGTCGTGTGTTGTCTTCCCACAACGATAGCATTTCATTGTACCCGAAGTAATTTGCTGCACCCTGAGTGCCGCTGCCTTTAGCTGCATTTCTGCCATTCCTTTCACTGCGGTTTCGTTCGATGCAACAATAAGGACAGCCTTCTCAAGTGTAAGATCGTTCTCTTCGAGCAGTTGTTTTTGTGTTTCTTCCTTTGCCAATCCGCACACGAACTTGTCTCGCAATGCCTCTGTCAGATTCCCTCCAAACTGGCAGTATTTCGCTAGTCTACGCAGTTCGACCAAGTATTCTGCGTTGCTTTCGTCTTTCCATTGCGTTCTCGCATAGAATTTGAATCGTTGATGTTACCACGCTTAGGCATCTTCCTCTCTTCCTGATAACACCACGGATTATTTCTTTAAATTTTCTTTTTTTTTTCAAGATGGCGGTTCCCGCGAAAATGGCAGTTTCCCGCGCTTATCTTCTCTCCCCGCCCACTTCAATGGCGGTTTCCCGCTTCTGTCTTCTTCCCCGCCTAATGGCGGCTTCCCGCGTTTCTTCCCTGGCGGGAGGGGTACACTTTCCCCACGGGCGACGGCCGCTGGCTTTCAGGTTCACAGCCTGCGCGTCGGCTTCAGTGCTTTCCCTTTTCTCGGCAGGGCAGCCGGCGCTGGGTACACCCCGTTGACGGCGAACAGTTTCAGCCGCTGGCTGGCTCTCGCTCAGTTCCCCTTGCTCGGGCTCTGTCTCTCTCCCGCTCGCTCGGCTCTACCGGCGCTGGGTACACCCCGTTGACGGAGAACAGTTTCAGCCGCTGGACTGGCTCTCGCTCAGTCTCCCTTGCTCGGGCTCTGTCTCTCTCCCGCTCGCTCGGCTCTACCGGCGCTGGGTACACCCCGTTGACGGAGAACAGTTTCAGCCGCTGGACTGGCTCTCGCTCAGTCTCCCTTGGTCGGCTCTGCCTCTCCCGCTCGCTCGGCTCCCAATCGCGCCTCCCAGCCCTCTCGCAGTCCGGTGCTTCCCTCCCCGGCTGCGGCTGAGTTTATCTCTTCCCGCGCCTACGTTCCCGGTCGCAGCGCTTCGTGGCTTCGGTCGCTGCCCGGCCTTTTTCGCCGGTCGCGGTCTAGCTGTCTCACGACGCCGTTGCGTCCCCCAGCCTGTCTGTACCGCGGCTTCCTTGCTCCACGCTGCCCCAGTCTCAGCGCCTCTGGACCCGACTTCTGTCCGGCTCCTTTCCCCCTCGACCGTGGTCGAGTGCACCGCCCTTATCCTCCGGTTATTCTTTTTACTTTCCCTTACTCACAGTCACCGTGGCCGCCTTGCTTCTCGTGCTGATCGGCTCACTCCTCACCGTGGCAGAAGGGACAGTCAGTGCCTGTTGCTGATGGAAGTCTTTGTCTCTAAATTCTTCCTCCTTTCTAGTTCTGCAGCCTCGAGTTTTCTCCCAGCAGAACGACGAGGGCGGTTGCCTCTTCTCGACGCACGTTAACTGCTTCAGAAGTATTGTTGCCGCAGGGTACGATCGGACTCGTCGCCACTGTAATGTCTGTGGGTTGTTTAGTTAATTAATACACAGACTACCAGAGTAACTTAAAACAGGACTTTACTATTCGAAGGTCAGGGCGAATCTGCCCAATAAATCCTGACACAGCACTTATATACCGGTGTGATCACCGTCGGTATTACAGTATACAGAAGCCAACAAAGTAGTGCAACACCTAAAGTAGTTCTCTTAAAGGTGGACGGTTACATACAATAGTTCTCTTAAAGGTAGACGGGTACATACACTACAAGGTGTTTACTGAACAAAGTCTGGAGGTGAACTAACGGATACAAGACACTATACAGGCTTATATAGCCCGAGTGGCCATTACCAGCATTACAGTACACAGGGGGCTCTTAAAGGCACATACACCACAATTCCTCCCCTTTTAGACAACCAGTACACGACATTTTAAGTAATCATCAATTAACATGTTACAAGAACAATAATCTACACATTTGCTGCAGTTAATCAATTATAAGTCAGTCTCTTTGGAGGCTTCCTGACTCGGTCCGGATAACGCCTCGGTGGTGTAGTAGTTTCTGGTGGTATAGTAGGTTCTTTTGGCAAGGTCGATTCGGCTTGAACGCCAGTGTCGGGTTCATCTGGTTCCAGTATCACCGGATCGGAGGTAGATACTATGGGTATCTCTGCTTCATCATTAGGCGTATAGAGTTGTGGTGTAGGTTGTCCCTTTTCGGATGACTCTATGATCTGGTCAGCATGGCGCCTTATTATGCTTTCTCCAATGTCCACGGTATACATCAGCGGTCCTAGTCGTGTGCAAATAGTTCCAGGCTGCCATTTCTCGGTACGGTAGTCCCGGGCCAAAACTTGTTGACCTATCTGGAAGGTTCTAGTTGGCCTTTCATTCATGCCTTGAAATTGCCGGTTCTCCACGTCCCTTCTGATGTTTGGCTTGATCAAATCCAGCCGGCATCTTAAGCTTCCATTGAAGAACATCATGGCGGGAGTTTGGTTTGTAACCACGTGTTGCATTCCTGTATGCAAACAAGAAGTTATCTACCTTATGCTGTAGATTTATGTCTTCATTACCCATGGCCTTTATGGCCTTCTTGAAGGTCTGGACAAACCTTTCAGCCAATCCATTGGTGGCGGGATGGTATGGGGCGCACGTGTAGTGCTTAACCCCATTGTTTTTTAAGAACTTCCTGAATTCTTCGGAGACAAATTGCGGTCCATTATCAGAACAGATCTGTTCAGGCAGCCCATTCCTGGCAAATATGGTCCTTAATACTGTGATGGTTTTTTCCGTGGTGGTGGAGGACATCTTTATTACCTCTGGCCACTTGGAGTGTGCATCAACCGCGATTAAGAACATTGAGTCCATAAATGGACGAGCAAAGTCGATGTGTACCCTTTGCCATGGAGATGAGGGCCACTCCCATGGATGTAGAGGGGCTTGTGGTGGGGCGTTTTGGACCTTCTGGCATCCTAGGCAGCTCTTGGTCATTTCTTTGATGTCTCCATCGATACCTGGCCACCACACAAACGCTCTGGCTAGGTTCTTCATTTTCACTCCACCCAGATGCCCCTCGTGAAGCTCCTTTAGCACTTTATCCTGGAGTTTGGGTGGAATCACCACTCTGGATCCACACATCAAGGTTCCTTGGCACACTGACAGCTGTTCTCTTCTTTGCGAGAATGCTGGCAGTGGTTCGCCATGTGCTGGCCATTCCTTCACCGTTAAATCGTAGACTCGTGAGAGAGTCGGGTCATTTCTCGTTTCCTTTTCAATGGCAGAATTTGTTACTGGTAGACATTCCACTATGGTTGAGTGGAACATCTCCACTGGGTCCACTGTAGGTGCCTCTTCTACCGTTGGCAACGGTAGGCACGATAAACCGTCAGCATTCCCATGCTGTTTTGATCCTTTGTATTCTATGTCATATTGGTGTGCCCCTAGGAAAAGGGACCACCTCTGTAGCCTTTGCGCTGTCATAATGGGAACACCCTTTTTAGGGTTGAATATGGAGACGAGGGGTTGATGGTCAGTCAACAAGGTAAATTTTTGTCCGTGTAGGTAATGGTTGAATTTCTTCACTCCCCATACCAGGCTGAGTGCTTCCCTGTCGATCTGGGCATAGTTACACTCAGCTGAGTTCAATGAGCGTGACGCAAAAGCTATCGGCTGCTCCGAGCCATCAGGGAATCTATACGATAATACTGCTCCTACGCCGCCAGTCTGATTGGCAGTGATGGGTTGTAATGAGCCAAAACTTCCTTGGACGTGATCAAGCCTTTGCATTTATGGAAGGCACGTTTACAGTCTTCGCTCCATTTGCAATTTACTCCCGTTTGTAGCAGTTCTTAAAGAGATAGGGTGGGATATGTGTTGGTGTAGGGGTTACGGGGATCGGGTGGGATATGTGTCGGTGCAGGCTCGATGGGCCGAAATGGCCTCTATCTGCACTGTGGGGTTTCTGTGATTCTGTGATTCTGTGAGGGTACAGAACAGTTGACAAGTTCGGTAAAAATTTATGATAGTAATTTATCAATCCCAGGAACGACCTTAATTGTGAGACATTTTCAGGTGCTGGGGCTTTTATGACCGCTTCAATTTTTTCAGGTGACTTATGCAACCCTTCCTCGTTAATTATGTGGTCACAATATAATATTTGTTTCTGGAAAAATTCGCACTTGGGGCGATTTGCTCGTAGGCCCTGTTCTTTCAGCCTAGTGAGCACCTGCTCCAAATTGGCAAGGTGCTCGTTGTTGTTTTCTCCTGTTACAAGGATGTCGTCTAGGTAGCATTGAGTCCCCGGAATCCCTTGGAGGACTTGCTCCATAGCTCTTTGCCAGATAGCTGGAGCTGATGCTACTCCGAAAACCAGTCGATTGTACTGGTATAGGCCTTTGTGTGTATTTATTGTGAGATGCTTTTTAGAGGCCTCTTCAACCTCCATCTGTAGATATGCTTGTGCCAAGTCAATTTTGGTAAAATGTTTCCCTCCGGATAGTGAGGCGAAAATATCTTCTATCCTCGGAAGAGGATACTGTACCGTGTGAAGGACAGGGTTTACAGTCACCTTGAAGTCCCCACAGATGCGAATTTTTCTCTGTTCTTCAGATTTATCATTATTCAACGTTATCTTCATGACCGGGACGATGGGTGTTGCCCACTCACTCCAATCTACCTTGGATAACACGCCTGCTTTTTCCAAATTCTCCAGCTCTGCCTCGACTGCTGGACGAATTGCGTATGGCACCGGCCTTGCCTTAAAAAACTTGGGAATTGCCGCATCTTCCACTTTTATTGAGGCGGTGACGCCTTTCAAGGTTCCGAGTTCCTGTTGAAACACTTCTTTGGCGTTAGCCAAGATGTCTTTTAATCGTTCAGGTATGACGTCATCATTTTTTTTCTTACTGGTCACCGTCAGTGCCTGAATGGAGTGCCAGTCTAAACGTATCTTCCTGATCCATTCACGTCCCAACAACGGTGGACCACGATCTTGCAGAACGTATAAATACAACTTCTGTATTTCCTTGCCGTTGTATACAACAGGCACCTTTATTTTCCCTCTGGGGTATAATTTCTGCCCCGTATATGTCTTCAAGATAATGGATGTGTCTTTCAAAGGTATATGCGGAAATAGCCGCTCGTAATCCCGTCGCCTTATGACTGTCAGAGCTGATCCTGTATCTAGCTCCATTTTAACTGGGGACCCCGCTATCGTGAGGGTAACCCAAATGGTCTGGTTATCTTCTTTGACAATTACATTATGTAATTTGAGACAGCTTAGTCTCTTGTTTCCAGAGTCGCTATCGCTCTTCTGGTCTTCGGAGCTACTGTCCGTCATCATTTGTACCTTTCTGTACTTTTCCTTATTGATTTTTTTCCTGTCCGTGGATTTTTTGTTTCCAGATCGGCATACACGTGCAATGTGTCCAATCTTTCCGCATTGCCTGCATGCTTTGTCCTTGAACCAGCAGTTCCTCTGGTCATGGGTGGATCTGCTGCAGCGATAACATCTCTCGAAACCCTGTGTCATTTCATGGGTGCCGAAGTTCTGTGGCCTTTGCTGTATCTCTGCAGCTCCTCTTGCGGCTGCTTCATATGATACAGCCACACTGAAAGCCTTGTCCAGTGTCAAATCTTTCTCAGAAAGTAGCCTTTTCTGTGTTCCTTCACTTAGGAGACCGCAGACGAATTTGTCTCAAAGAGAATCTGCCAGTCCTGCCCCGAATTGGCAGTGCTTTGACAGCTTCCTTAATTCGGTGAGGTAATCAGCATTAACTTCATTCTTGTGCTGATTCCTCCTGAAGAATTTGAATCATTCCGCTATCAACAGCGGTGTTGGATTTAAGTGCTCTTGTAGGGTATCAACAATCTCCTTAAAATTCTTGTCCCTCGGTTTGGCTGGAGTGATTAAGTTTCGTAACAGCCCGTATGTCCTTGCGCCCATTAGATTTAGAAGTACTGATGCCTTTTTATCATCCTCTATTTCATTTGCTGTGCAATATACCTCCACTCTTTCCACATATGTGGTCCAATCCTCTATATCGCTATCGAAAGCAGTAATATTGCCAGTCTTAGGCATCCTGAAAAAAAAATGGCGCCTCCCGCGCTTTCCTTTCTTCCCCGCAGAAAAAAATTGGCGCCTCCCGCGCTTTCCCACCGCTGCCGGTGCTGACAATGCTGTTCTCCGCGGTTTTTATTTACACAGGTATTTTTAATAGGTGGAGACTCGTTCCCGCCGGACTCTCTGGGACTTTTCCCTCCCTCTGCTTGGTCCGAACGTCGACCTGCTTTGCAGCGCCGGCCGTCTCCCGAGTGCTCCACCCTCTGTCTCTGTTTGCCTCCGCCTTCGCTGCTCGGCACCGCTGCAGAGCCAGCCGATGGACCCCCAGCCCGCCGCCCAGGAAGGATTATTGCAGTACCTGCCACCAGCTCGGCTAGCTGGTGAAACCACAGTTTTTTTTTTTTCTTTCTTGTTTTTTTCTTCGACTTTCGTCTGAGGAATCGATCTCCTTGAGGTGCTGCCGAATTGCAGGTAAGTCTGTTTCCAATTCGTTGCCACTGTTGTATCCATGTGTTAATGGAGACACGGAATGCAGGAGTTGGCTTCACAGGTGTTTACTGAACAAAGTCTGGAGGTGAACTAACAGATACAAGACACTATACAGGCTTATATAGCCCGAGTGGCCATTACCGGCATTACAGTACACAGGGGGCTCTTAAAGGCACACACACCACAATTATATTTATATAGGTGTAGGAAAGGAGGTTCCTAGCTGAAGAATTGAGATTGACGCAGAGAATCAAAAACAATAAAATTTAATGAACAAACGAAGTTAAACAGTAAACTGCTGGATACAATGCAAATAGATCTGGTCTGGTTGAAAGCCTATCTAGAACTGCTAGAAGGTTCCGAGCACTGACGTCATGACGTCATCACGTTCTTCCCGCCGTTGGGGGATCACGTGATGGGCGGCATGACATCATCATGCGGAGTAAAGGAAAGAAGCCATAGTACAGTTAACAGATACATTAAAGGTGCAGCCCCCGGTAGCAATACATTGCTGTTAAAGGAATTATAAACAATTGTCCTGAATCCCCTGGTGGCTCCGCCACATACGCCCCCCCAGAATTGTCTTTAACAGAAAAGGTAAGATGAGAAGGGGGTCTGACGAGTCTGTCTGACCAACTGCGATACTCTGGCAACTGGAACGGAGCGCTAGAAGATGAACTGACAGTTGGCCGTGGTTGGGATGGTGCCGCAGGCGTAGGAGAAGAAGTGGCTGGCTGTGGTTGACCCGATGAGGCGGGTATGGGCGACCCAGCGGCTGACTGTGGCTGTACTGGACCAACGGTCGACGGTGGACGCCCATGACGAGGCGGTTGAGCGGTGACGACTGGCTCGCTCAGATCCAGATGAGCCGGTTTTAACCGGTCGATGGAGATGTGATCAGGCTTACTGCCGACGTCGACTGTGAAAGACTTTTCACCTGACGAGATGACGCGGAACGGACCAGTGTAAGGCGGTTTCAGCGGGTCTCTGTGAGCATCTTGATGAATGAAAACGTATTCGGCGCTCTTAAGCTCCACCGGGACATGGGAGCGCTGCAGTTTGTGATGAGACGTAGGCACTGGGATGAGATTCTTAGCCGCCTCTTGGTGGCTGACGAGCTGCTGAGCTGCGGACCAGGGTTCTGTGTGAGGAGGAAGAAAATCGCCAGGAACTCTGAGTGGTTGGCCGTAAACCAGTTCTGCAGAAGAAGATTGCAGGTCGTACTTAGGAGCCGTGCGAAGACCCAGCAGCACCCAAGGGAGCCTGTCCACCCAACCAGTCCCACGAAGACTAGCACGCAGTGCAGCTTTAAGGGACCTGTGAAATCTCTCGCACAGACCGTTTGCCTGTGGATGATAGGCGGTGGTGCGATGAAGCTTGGTACCCAAACCCTGAGCCACGGCATTCCAAAGTTCCGAGGTAAATTGAGCTCCTCGGTCGGAGGAGATGTCAGCCGGTACCCAGAACCGAGCCACCCATGACGAGATGAAGGCTCTGGAAACGTCCGCCGCTGTGGTGGCAACCAAAGGAATTGCCTCTGGCCACCGGGTGGTGCGGTCTACCACGGTGAGGAGATGCGTGAAACCACGAGAAGAAGGGAGAGGGCCAACCAGGTCCACGTGAACATGGTCAAAGCGACGCTCTGGAACTGGAAAAGTGGCCACTGGGGCCTTAACATGGTGTTGGATTTTGGACTTCTGGCAACTCACGCAGGTATTGGCCCAGTCACGGACGTCGAGATGCATGCCTTTCCAGACGAACTTCTTTGCCATGAGTCGTTGTGAAGCCCTCATACCAGGGTGCGACAAACCGTGGATTGCGCCGAAAACTCTCCTGCGCCATTCGACTGGTACAATTGGTCGGGGGACTCCCATCGAGATGTCGCAAAAGGAGTGTGGTCCCTGCGGCCTGAAAACTGACATCAGCCACTTGTAAGCTGGAAGGTGTGGTCCGGTATGCCTGCACTTCAGGGTCTGCCATCTGTTCTTCTGCCAAACCAACATAGTCGATTCCCAGGTGGACTGCGTGGACCGGGGCGCGGGAGAGACAATCCGCCACCAGGTTGTCCTTGCCAGGCACATGTTGTATGTCTGTTGTAAATTCTGATATGAACGTAAGATGACGTTGTTGCCGAGCCGACCATGGTTCCGCTGTCTTGGCCATGGCAAACGTAAGTGGCTTGTGGTCTACGAAAGCCGTGAATGGGCATCCTTCCAGTAAGAAGCGAAAATGGTGGATGGCCAGGAAAAGTGCCAACAACTCCCTATCAAAGGCACTGTATTTGCGTTCATTTTTTCGCAATTGGCGGCTGAAGAAAGCCAGTGGTTGCCACGTGCTGTTGCTCCTGCACTGCTCCGATGGCATAGTCAGATGCATCTGTGGCAAGGGCGATGGTTGCACCTGGAAGAGGATGTGCTAACATGGTCGCATCAGCCAAAGCGTCCTTAGTGTTGAGGAATGCCTGGTCCATCTGGGGTGTCCAGCCGATGGGGTCTTTACCCGATTTACCTTTTAGAGCCTCGTACAACGGTTGCATTAACAGGGCCGCCTTGGGGACGAAACGATGATAAAAATTGACCATCCCCAGGAATTCCTGGAGAGCCCTGACGGTCTGAGGATGCGGGAACGAGGTAACTGCCTCCACCTTCGTAGCCAGCGGAACGGCGCCTTCTGAGGTGATTCTGTGTCCCAGAAAATCAATGCTTTGTAAGCCAAACTGGCACTTGGCCGGGTTGATAATAAGGCCATGCTGGCTGAGACGAGAAAAAAGGGTACGCAAGTGTGTAATGTGCTCTTTCTTGCTGGTACTGGCGATGAGGATGTCATCGAGGTAGACAAAGATGAATGGCAGATCGCGCAACACAGAATCCATGAGACGCTGGAAGGCTTGCGCTGCGTTCTTCAACCCAAACAGCATACGAAGGAACTCAAAGAGCCCGAAAGGCGTGATGACAGCGGTTTTGGGGACATCCTGAGGATGAACGGGCACTTGATGATACCCCCGGGCAAGGTCTACTTTGGAAAAGATGGAATTCCCTGCCAGGTGGGCTGAAAAATCCTGTATGTGAGGAATCGAGTACCGATCTGGAGTAGTAGCTTCATTCAGGTGTCTGTAGTCGCCGCATCATCGCCATCCGCCGCCTGGTTTAGGAACGATGTGTAATGGTGAAGACCAAGGACTATTCGATCGTCGAATAATTCCCAGGCGCTCCATGGTATGGAACTCCGCCTTTGCGGCTGCGAGTTTACTGGGTTCCAGCCTTCGAGCCCGTGCATAAACTGGGGATCCTGTCGTGGTAATGTGGTGTGCCACACCGTGCCTCATGACTGAAGAAGAAAAAGTGGGCCTGGTGAGCTCCGGAAACTCACCGAGGAGATGAGATAACTCATCTGGAGATGGGACTGCACAGGCAACTGACCAAGACACGGCAGTGCTGCGGTGGCAGTGGACCGAATGAAAGGTGGCCGCGTTGATTAACCGGCAGTGCCGGACGTCGACGAGAAAACCATTGGCGCAAAAAAAATCTGTCCCCAGGATGGCCTGTGAAACTTTCGCCGTGATGAACTCCCAAACGAAATGCAGGCCACCAAAACGCAACTGGACCCTACGCTTTCCGAACGTGCGGATGGCCACACCATTGGCTGCCTCGAGGGAGGGACCGTGACCGCCGGATTAAAGATCGAGCTTCGACGCTGGTAGGATACTGCAGTGGGAGCCAGTATCACAGAGAAAACGTCGACCTGACAGGGAGTCTGTGATATAAAGGAGTTTCCCTGCGGAACCAACGGCCATCACAACTCCGGCGTGTCCCTCAGGCCCTGTCACCCTTCTCAGAAACCGCTGGTGTGAGGTAGGTTTTTTTTGGGGGGGAAAAACTGCAGGGAGGACGGCAGCATCGGGCTTTCATGCCAAAACGAGCGTGGTATGCACACCAGCCTGCTGGCGGAGGAGTCAGCTTCGCTCTTGTGGGGGATGGGCGCCTCGTGGCCGCACAACATTGTTGCGTGACGGTGAAAATTTTATCCGCTTCTACAGCGAGTTCAGCACAGTCCGTGATCGCGGAATTGGCCAAGGCCGTCTGTACTGGCTCTGGCAACTGGCAGAGAAACAACTCCCGGAACAGAAAACATTCCGATTCCGAGCCCAAGAGCGTGAGCATCTGGCTCATGAGCTCTGATGGCTTTGAGTCCCCGAGGCCGGGCATGAAGATAAGTCTGCGAGCGCGCTCCGACTTGGACAGACCGAAAACCTGCAGTAGCCGTGTTTTTAAAGCTTCGTACTTGCCATCGTCCGGAGGACTCCCGAGGAGGCTGACGACCCGCGAGGCTGTGGCGCTGTCGAGGGCAGAGACCAAGTAATAATAACGGGTCGAATCCGCTACTACTCCCCGGATTGCAAATTGGGCTTCCACCTGGAAAAACCACGCGGCTGGTTGTTGCTCCCAAAATTGCGGCAGTTTGAGGGTGACGGCGTTCGTGTCCATGATGTAACTTCAACGAAAATTGTTCGAAGAAATCGGGGTCACCAATGTAGGAACGGAGGTTCCTAGCTGAAGAATTGAGATCGATGCAGAGAATCAAAAACAATAAAATTTAATGAACAAACGAAGTTAAACAGTAAACTGCTGGATACAATGCAAATAGGTTTGGTCTGGTTGAAAGCCTCTCTAGAACTGCTAGAAGGTTCCGAGCACTGACGTCATGACATCATCACGTTCTTCCCGCCATTGGGGATCACGTGACGGGCGGCATGACGTCATTGTGATGAAATATATGCCTTCATCAGCCCATGTGTTTTACCTGCTTGTATTGTGTGAACCGCCCCCTTTTGTTCCTATTGTGTGTATTGGCTACGCCCCTGTCTTTTGCCATATAAAGGTCTCAAGAGCTGTATGAGTCATTCCTACCAGATGAACCCGATTTGGGAAGACCTGCAATGCTGCAATGTTCTTAGTGATTAAAAGCCTTCAGTTGAATCTTTGTCTTTGAGTTATTGATGGCATATCAATTTTAATCACTAAAACACCAAGATGGATCGACTCCTGAAACCAGAGCGCTTGGATCTGGACCCCCATGCCTCAGACGCAGCCACACAGTTCGGACACTGGTTCCAATGCTTCGAATTTTTCATTGCAAACTCATCCACCGCCATAGCAGCCGCAACCGCTACCGGAGACATGAATCTGGGAATCCTGCGAAACTGGGTGAGCCATCGGGTCTCCCCTCTCATCCAAGATGCCACCAGCTACGGGGATGCCTGCACCATTCTGAAGGCCCACTACGTGCGGCCAATAAACGAGGTGTACGCCAGGCATCTTCTGACTACTCGCACGCAGCGGCATGGTGAGTCACTAGAGGACTTTATACTAAGCCTAAAAGTACTGGGCAGAGACTGTAACTGTAAGGCCGTGTCTGCCATCGTGTACACGGAGGAGCTGATTTGACTCTCCCTTATTGCGGGCCTCAGTTCAAATTACATTCGGCAGAAACTGTTTGAAAAGGAGGGACTGGACTTAAAACAGGCTATAGATATAGCGCGATCGCTGGATATGGCCCAGAAGAACTCTGAATCCTGTTCCCCAGGCCACGCGGCCCACTCCACCTCGTGCGCGCCGCCATCTTGGAAGCCATCTTCACCTCCCAGGTCTCAGGCCAGCCCAGCACCATCGGAGCCCCAGCCCCCACCCAGGAGCCCCACTACTGCCGCGATGCATCGGGGCCCGAAATGCTACTTCTGCGGCCAGGACAAACACTCCAGGTATCTGTGCCCAGTGAAGGGCACCACCTGTTTTAAATGCGGGAAGAAAGGACATTTCAGCAAAGTCTGCAGAGGGAACCCCGCCTCCAACTCCACCACCGCCGCGTGCGCGCCGTGGGAGCAGCCATCTTGGAAGCCATCTTGTCCACCCTCATGGAGTCCACCATCTTGCCCCGACTACACGGACCTCCAGGACCCACTGGTGGCCTCGATCACAGTGGATCAATCCAGGCCGCATCCGTTGTCTAAATCGATGATGGACATCGAGGTAAACGGGAACAAGGTTAAATGCTTGATTGACTGAGGGAGCACCAAAAGCTTTATTCATCCTAGCCTGGTAAAACGACTTTCACTAACGATAGTCCCCACTCAGGGCAAAATCGCCATGGCCGATAAGACTCATACCTCAAAAATTACAGGTTTCTGCGCGGTTATGTTGTCGGTAAAGGGCAATGATTACAGAGATTTTAAACTATTGATAATGCCAGATCTCTGTGTGAGCGTGATCTTGGGTCTGGACTTCCAGTGCCACCACCAAAGTATCACGCTTACCTACGGTGGGTCCCAGCCGCCCCTCACAGTGTGCGGTCTGGCTACCCTGAAGGTCAAGCCGCCCTCTCTGTTCGCCAACCTCGCACCCAACTGTCGACCCATAGCAACCAAGAGTAGGCGGTACAGCTGGGAGGACAGACGGTTCATTGCGTCTGAAGTAGAAAGGCTCAAGCGGGAGGGTATCATCGAATGCAATACCAGCCCGTGGCGCGCCCAGGTAGTAGTGGTTAAGGGTAGCGAAAAGAAGTGGACGGTGATAGATTATAGCCAGACGGTTAATCTATACACCCAGCTAGACGCCTACCCTCTGCCCCGCATAGCGGATATGGTTAACCAAATCGCGCAATACCGGGTGTTTTCCACCATCGACCTAAAATCGGCATACCACCAGCTCCCCATTAGGCCGGAGGACCGTCCATACACCGCCTTCGAGGCGAACGGATGTCTCTACCACTTCCTCAGAGTCCCCTTTGGGGTAACGAACGGGGTCTCGGTCTTCCAGCGGGCGATGGACCGCATGGTCGATGAGAACCAGTTAACAGCCACCTACCCATACCTAGACAACGTCACCATCTGCGGCCACGACCAGCAAGACCACGACTCGAACCTCGCGAGATTTCTGAAAACCGCCCTCAGACTCAATCTCACCTACAACGAGGATAAGTGTGTCCTTAGCACCACGCGCCTCTGTATCCTGGGCTGCGTGGTGGAAAACAGGGAAATCGGTCCGGACCCCGACCGATTGCGCCCCCTACGGGAGCTACCCCTACCAAACACTCCCAAGGCCCTGAAAAGGTGCCTGGGGTTCTTCTCCTATTACGCCCAATGGGTCCCCAATTTTTCCGACAAGGCCCGTCCCCTCCTGAAATCAACGTCCTTCCCGCTCACGGCCGAGGCCCACGCCGCCTTCAACAGCATTAAACACGACATTGAGAAGGCCGCGCTGCGGGCAGTGGACGAAAACATCCCTTTCCAGGTCGAAAGCGATGCGTCCGACTTCGCTTTAGCAGCCACCCTCAACCAGGATGGGCGGCCCGTAGCCTTTTTCTCAAGAACCCTCCAAGGGCCCGAGATCAGGCACTCCTCGGTAGAGAAGGAGGCCCAGGCCATAGTGGAGGCAGTGCGGCACTGGAGGCACTACCTAGCCGGCAAACGCTTCACCCTGCTTACCGACCAGCGGTCGGTAGCCTTCATGTTTAACAACAAACAGAGGGGGAAGATCAAGAACGACAAAATTCTCAGGTGGCGGATCGAACTCTCCACGTTTGAGTACGACATAATATATAGGCCAGGGGCCCTCAACGAATCCCCCGACGCCCTATCACGAGGGATGTGTGCCAGCATCCAGGGGGACAGGCTACAGGCCTCCACAATGGCCTCTGCCACCCGGGGGTCACCCGGCTATTTCACTTTATAAAATCCCGTAACCTGCCCTATTCCATCGAGGAGGTCCGGTCTATGACCAGGGACTGCCGCACCTGTGCGGAATGCAAGCCCCGTTTTTTCAGGCCCGACCGAGCCCACCTGATCAAAGCTACACAGCCATTCGAGCGCCTGAGCTTAGATTTCAAGGGACCACTCCCCTCCACCGACCGCAATGTGTACTTTCTCAACATTGTGGACAAGTACTCCCGCTTCCCATTCGCCTACCCCTGCCCAGATATGACCAGTGCCACGGTCATCAAGTGCCTCGGCAACCTGTTTTGCACGTTCGGCATGCCTAACTACATCCACACTGACAGGGGGGCGTCGTTCATGAGCGATGAACTGCGCCAATACCTGCTGTCGAAGGGGATAGCCACGAGTCGGACCACTAGTTATAACCCCCGGGGTAATGGGCAAGTGGAGAGGGAGAACGCGACGGTGTGGAAGGCGGTCACCTTAGCACAAAGGTCTAAAGGCCTCCCCACCTCCTGCTGGTAAGAGGTCCTCCCAGACGTACTCCACTCGATAAGGTCGCTACTGTGTAGTGCTACTAACGCCACTCCTCACGAGAAGATGTTTGTTTTTCCCCGCAAATCAACCTCAGGAGTATCCCTACCCTCATGGCTCTCCACCCCAGGGACAGTCCTGTTACGGAAGCATGTGAGGGGCCACAAAACGGATCCCCTCGTGGAGGCAGTACACCTACTCCACGCAAACTCACAGTATGCGTACGTCAAGCACGCCGACGGGCGTGAAGACACCGTGTCCATAAAGGACCTCACCTCGGCAGGAAGCGACGACGACGACCCATCACCACCACCCCCAGAAGAACCTCCACCATCCCCAGAGGTATCCTCACCACCCCCAGAAGTACCTGCAACATCCCCAGCACATGGGTATGCCGAGGAGGGCACCACGGACTCCCGGTCGGAACCCGAGGTACTGTTGCGACGTTCAGGAAGGACTATCACACCCCCGGACAGACTAAATCTGTAGAAGGGGTGAATGTGATGAAATATATGCCTTCATCAACCCATGTGTTTTACCTGCTTGTATTGTGTGAACCGCTCCCTTTTGTTCCTATTGTGTGTATTGGCTACGCCCCTGTCTTTTGCCATATAAAGGTCTCAAGAGCTGTATGAGTCATTCCTACCAGACGAACCCGATGTGGGAAGACCTGCAATGCTGCAATGTTCTTAGTGATTAAAAGCCTTCAGTTGAATCTTTGTCTTTGAGTTATTGATGGCATATCAGTCATCACGCGGAGTAAAGGAAAGAAGCCATAGTACACAGCCCCCGGTTGCACTACATTGCTGTTAAAGGAATTATATAAACAATTATCCTGAATCCCCTGGTGCCTCCGCCACATAGGGATCCTTTTTATAAAGGAAAAAACACATTTAGTGTCGCCTTTTTGTCATTTATGTGGTACTGCTAAAGATTTGGCACAGATTTTTCTCAATTTATTTTGTGAGGGAATGGTTGCTTATGTATTTTAACAAAGCTGTAATGCAGACAGTATAAATATTACAAGTACTGATATAATTTTGCTAAGGTTGTATCAAAGCGAACAAAAGAACAAGGCAGCTATAATATTCACTGAATATTTGTACGCAACAACAACAACTTGCATTTATATAGCACCTTTAATGTAGTAAAATGTCCCAAGGCGCTTCACAGGAGCGTTATCTAACAACATTTGGCACTGAGCCACATAAGGAGATATTATGACAAATGACCAAAAACTTGGTCAAAGAGGTAGGTTTTAAAGAGTGTCTAAAAGGACGAGAGAGAGTTAGAGAGGTGGAGAGGTTTAGGGAGGGAATTCCAGAGCTTAGGGCCTAGGTAGTTGAAGGCACCATCACCAATGATGGAGCGATTAAAATCGGGGATGCGCAAGAGGCCAGAATTGGTGGAGCGCAGAGATCTTGGAGGGTTGTAGAGCTGGAGGAGGTTACAGAGAGAGGGAGGGGCGAGGCCATGGAGGGATTTGAAAACCAGGATGCGAATTTTTAAACTGAGGCATTGCCGGACCGGGAGTCAATGTAGGCCAGCGAGCACAGGGGTGGTGGGTGAACGAGACTAAGCGCGAGTTAGAATACAGGCAGCAGAGTTTTCGATGACCTCAAGTTTATGTGTGGTGGAAGATGGGAGGCTGGGAAGGATGGGATTGAAATAGTCTACTTTAGAGCTAACAAAGGAATGGATGGAGTTTTGCGTTCGGGAAACCCAGAAGAACGGGTTTCCCTCAGGTACTGCCGAATTTAATGGGCTGCAGCCGGGGAGCAGAGAGGAGGGAGGGAGGGAAAGGAAAGGCCAGGGGGGAAGGAAGATCGGAGGCCGGTGTTGGGGCAGATCAGTGGGGGGGAGGGGGTTCAGATTGCGGGGGGTTGGGGTGGGAGCGAGATCGCGGGGGCGGGGTGTTTACTGGGCAGCTTGTTGGGCCTGGAGGAAACACTCCTGCTCCTCCTGGCCCACAAGCAGTGCTGTAAAGGCACTTATCTAATGAATACAGCCCTTCTTGTCTCCTTTTACCCACCCCCACTTTTCCGATCTCCCCCTGACCGTTCTGATCTCACCCCCTCCTGCGGCCCTTCCAGACTCCACCCCCTCTCCCCCCGCCACCGTCCTCTGAACCTGAGGCCCATGAAACCCAGCCAGCATGGGTTAAAAATAGAAACACTGTTAAAGTGAAGACCCGCAGCCTCCTTAAAAGGTTTATATGACTGACCTGCCTCCTGCGAGCAGATTGGTCCTGCCTCTGTTGTAGTGTATGTGCCTTTAAGTCAGAACTACTTTTACAGCTCCTGTATACTGTAGTACCGGCAGTGACCACACCGGTATATAAGCTTTGCGCATGCCTCGGTACCCCCAGTCTTGAGACTACCCTCCTCCAGTAAAGACCTGTCTATTGTTAATGTACAGCATCCGTGTGATTATTTGATAACAGCATATCCACTGAACCACGGATCCAACAGTGGCGATGAGTGTCGATTCGAATCTACCTGCAACATAAAAAAAAAATAGTTGAGGCCAGGAACACAGGCGTCGACCACGAGCAACCGCCCAGCCGTCAGGCAGAGATTGACCTTTGCAGGGGAGGCTGTGGAGAGCCGGGCTTGGTTCCCCAGCCACGACGAGCAGCAAGAGACCGACGACAGGTCCAGCGCAGACCCTTCCCGAGCAGCGGCGGCTGGAGCCGACCGACGGCGGAGAGAAAGCCGAGCAGCGTCGACGGGGTAAGACAGAGGGTGAAGAGCGCAGGGCGCAGCCGGGGGTTGAACACCGAGCGGCGTCGAGAAAAAGAAAACAAACCGGAGAGAGAGAGGGTAAAGAAACAGCCGGGTTCTAGACTGAGCGGCGTCGAAAAATATAAAAAGAACGCGTAGAGCACAGCCAGGGCTCACGGGCTGAACAGGGTCCGCGGGGCGAAGAAAGGGGAGTGCAGGAGACGCCATTGAGCCGTGGAGAAGAAGGAAGAGCGCGGGAGACGCCATTTTTAGAAGCCGCAGCGGAGAAGAAGGGCGAGCGCGGGAAGGAAGGAAAGCGCGGGAGACGCCATTTTGTGCCAGCGGAGAAGAAGGGGAAGTGCGGGAGGCGCCATTTTTGACAGTTAACTCACACCCAAGGATGCCGAAGAGTGGCAGTATCTCTACGTTCGACAATGAAGTCGAAGATTGGGCGACATATGTGGAACGTATTGAGGTGTACTGCAGGGCGAATGAAGTGCCAGATGCTAATAAAGCACTGGTTCTGTTAAATTCCATGGGTGCAAAAACTTATGGGTTACTGCGAAATTTAATAACCCCAGAGAAGCCGGTAAACAAGAATTTTGAAAGCATAGTAGAAATCCGACAGGACCACTTAAACCCCACACTGCTGCTGATAGCAGAAAGATTTAAGTTCCGTTCCATAAAAGGAACCAACACAAAGACGAAAGCAATGCTGAGTACCTAACGGAACTGCGCAAGCTTTCGAAAGACTGCCAGTTTGGAGCGGGACTAGCAGATACGTTAAGGGACAAGTTTGTGTGTGGGCTACAGAGTGAAGGAACCCAGAAACGGCTTCTGTCGGAAAAGGATCTTACACTGGACAAAGCTTTCAGTATGGCAGTATCACACGAAGCAGCCGCAAGGGGCGCTGCAGAGATACAACGGAGACCGCAAGAATATGGCACCAATGAAATGTCCTATGGAACAGGGAAGTGCTAACGCTGCGGCAGAACAACACATGACCAGAAAGATTGTTGGTTCAAGGACCAAGTGTGCAGACAGTGTGGGAAAGCAGAACACATAGCAAGAGTCTGCAGGTCTGGGAAGAAAACCGACAGTAAGAAATCTCCACAGGAGAAGTACAAAAAGGTACACCAGGTGATGGACAGTGGTTCAGACGAACAGAAAAGTGACACAGACTCCAGAAGCAAGGAGCTGGGTTGTCTGAAACTACATAAGGTAGCCGAAATGGAGGATCACCAGACTATCTGGGTTACACTCAAGATAGACGGAGTCCAAGTGAAAATGGAATTGGACACAGGGTCAGCTCTAACAGTCATAAATCAAAGAGACTACAAGCGGCTATTTTCACACATACCCTTGAAAGCTACAGAGATTGTCTTGAAGACGTATACGGGGCAAAAAGTCTACCCCAAAGGAAAAATAAGGGTGAAAGTGACATATAAAGGCCAGGAAATACCTAAAATGGATATATATGTATTGCCAGATGGAGGACCACCACTGCTAGGACGTGAATGGATCCGGAAGATACAATTAGATTGGCATTCCATACAGGCACTGAAGGTTGAGGCCAAAAAGGATGACGACGTCACACCTAGACGACTGTCAAAAATGCTAACTGACGCAAAAGAAGTGTTCCAGGAGGGACTAGGAACACTAAAAGGAATAACAGCAACGATTAAAATAGAGGGAAATGCAAGCCCAAAGTTTCTGAAGGCCAGACCAGTGCCTTATGCGATCAGACTAGCTGTTGAAGCAGAGCTGGAAGGGTTGGAACATTCAGGAGTACTGTCCAAAGTGGACTGGAGCGAGTGGGCTACACCCATCGTTCCTGTAATGAAGAGGTGGTTGAGTAATACACCTGGAGAACCAAAGAAGGTCCGCACCTGTGGGGATTTTAAGGTGACAGTGAACCCAGTCCTTCACACGGTACAATATCCGCTTCCACGAATTGAGGATATTTTCGCCTCGCTATCTGGAGGTAAACACTTCACCAAAATTGATCTAGCCCAGGCGTACTTGCAAATGGAGGTAGAAGAAGCTTCGAAACAATACCTTACAATCAACACTCATAAAGGTCTCTATCAATACAACCGGCTGGTGTTTGGAGTAGCATCAGCTCCGGCTATTTGGCAAAGGGCAATGGATCAAGTCCTGCAAGGGATTCCAGGGACCCAGTGTTATTTGGACGACATCTTGGTCACGGGCGAAAATGACGGTGATCACCTCGCCAACTTGGAGAAGGTGCTCACCAGATTAAAGGAGTATGGGCTACGAGCTAATCGCCACAAGTGCGAGTTTTTCCAGAAACAGATCTCGTATTGTGGCCACGTCATCGATGAAGAGGGGTTACATAAGTCCCCTGACAAGATTGAGGCAGTAGTCAAGGCTCCAGCACCGGAAAATGTGTCACAACTGAGGTCGTTCCTCGGGCTGGTAAACTACTACCACAAGTTCTTACCAAATTTGTCTACGGTATTACACCCACTGAACACCCTACTGCAAACAGGGGTACCATGGAAGTGGGATGACGAACGAAGACGAGCTTTCCAGAATTGTAAATAATTGATCACATCAAAAGAGGTGTTGGCCCATTTCAACCCAGCACTACCAATTCGTTTGGCATGTGATGCATCACCCTATGGTATTGGAGCGGTGCTGTCGCACAAATTCCCAGACGGGTTGGAGAGGCCAGTAGCCTTTGCGTCTCGGTCACTAACCTCAGCCGAGCGCAACTACGCCCAGATTGACAGGGAGGCCCTCAGCCTTGTATGGGGAGTAAAAAAATTCAACCACTATCTGCATGGGCAGAAGTTTACCTTGCTGACTGACCACCAACCACTTGTCTCCATCTTTAATCCTAAGAAGGGCGTTCCAGTGATGACTGCACAGCGGTTAAAAAGATGGTTCCTGTTTCTAGGGGCGAATCAATATGAAATTGAATATAAAGGCACGAAACAGCATGGGAACGCTGATGGGCTATCGCGCCTGCCACTGCCTACTGTGGAGGAAGCACCAGCAGTGGACCCTATCGAGATATTTTATTCGTCAATAATTGAACGATTGCCAGTAACAAACGCGGATATAGAGAAGGAGACCCGCAATGATCCGACGCTGTCGCGGGTATATGAATTGACAGTGAGGGGATGGCCAACACATGGCGACTCACTGTTGCCAGCATTCTCATCCAGAAGAGAACAGCTGTCAGTATGCCAGGGGACAGTGATGTGTGGATCCAGAGTGGTGATTCTACCCAAGTTAAGGGAGAGAGTGCTAAATGAGCTACATGAAGGTCATCTGGGGGGAGTGAAAATGAAAAGCCTTGCTAGGGCTTATGTGTGGTGGCTGGGAATCGATCAACAAATCGAAGACCTAACTAAGAGCTACTTAGGATGCCAGAAGGTCCAAAATGCACCACCACATGCCCCTCTACACCTATGGGAGTGGCCCTCCTCTCCATGGCAACGGGTGCATATTGATTTCGCTGGTCCATTCATGGACTCAATGTTCTTAATAGCAGTGGATGCTCATTCAAAGTAGCCTGAGGTGATAAAAATGTCTTCAACCACTACAGAGAAAACAATTGCAGTCCTACGGACCATATTTGCCAGAAACGGTTTGCCAGAGCAGATTTGCTCTGATAATGGACCACAGTTTGTGTCCGACGAGTTCCAAAAATTTATGAAAAGTAATGGTGTAAGGCATTACACATCCGCCCCGTATCATCCAGCCACAAATGGATTGGCTGAGAGGTTCGTACAAACCTTTAAGAAGGCGATAAAGGCCATGTGCGACGATGAAATTTCACTACAGCATAAGATGGACAATTTCTTATTAGCCTACCGAAACGCGACACATGCAGTTACCAACCAGACCCCGGCCATGATGTTCTTTAACCGAAGGTTGAGATCTCGTCTGGACTTGCTCAGACCAAATGTGCGAAGAAATGTTGAGGACAAACAATTCCAGCACATCAATGAGAAGCCGACAAGGAGCTTCAATGTAGGGCAACCAGTCTTGGCCCGTGACTATCGAACAGAGAAATGGCAACCCGGAACGATATGTACAAGGCAGGGGCCATTAATGTACACAGTGGATGTCGGGGAGAACATTGTGAGACGCCACGTCGATCAGATCTTAGCGTCACAGGAACGCGTCAATCCCATGTCTCGAGTACCTGGGGATGAACCCGACATACCAGTAGCATCTACTTCAGACCCAGTAGCAGTGGAACCCGATGAACTACCCGATGAAAAGGGGTCAGAATCGCCTCTGCACCAAGAACAAGAACCTCCGGAAAGGCGCTATCCCAAAAGGGTCAGGAAGCCGCCCCAAAGACTGAATCCATAAATGGACTTTTGTTGTTTAATGTACATGTTGAAATGTTAATTGTTATTTGAATATTAGGGGTATTACTAATTTTAAAAGGGGAGGAATTGTAGTGTATGTGCCTTTAAGTCAGAACTACTTTTACAGCTCCTGTATACTGTAGTACCGGCAGTGACCACACCGGTATATAAGCTTTGCGCATGCCTCGGTACCCCCAGTCTTGAGACTACCCTCCTCCAGTAAAGACCTGTCTATTGTTAATGTACAGCATCCGTGTGATTATTTGATAACAGCATATCCACTGAACCACGGATCCAACATCTGTTATAACCAGAAGTGGGCGGGTACAAGGTGTGTTGGGTTCCTGTTTCAGACTTTTTACTTTTTGACCTCCCACCCGAACCAAACCCACCTGTTTTGGGGGTTATAATTACCCCCTTGGTAATACTGAGACTTTTGGGCCATGATTTTACTGGCGCTCAGAGGGCGGGTTTGGAGGCGGGTCGCGAGTTAAAATCAAAATGATTGATGGTGGGTTGCGAACCCGCCACCATCCCACCTCCACGCAACTTTGCAAAGTGTCGGGTCTGCGACTTCCGATCAGACCCGACACCAAGCGGCAGGAGAGCCAGCTAAGGCAATTAACAGCTTGTTAACTGCCTGGATGATCCTATTTTGAGAGGCTCTTCCCATTTTGCAACATTTTCAGGGTGTTGCACGTCGTGCGACAAACTCGCCGGCTGATTGTGTCAGGTTCAGCAACTCGCTGATTGGTTGACAGCTGCTCCTGCAGCATAAAAGCTGACCTGTGACATGCGTTCATTTTCAGATGGCAGAACTTTCTGTTTTGAGGTTTTGGGACACGTTTTGCAGGTGTATTGAGGTTGTAAGTGTTTAAGCTGAGATCCATATGCACTGTGACCTCCTTGGTAAACCCTCTCCCCACATTGACTGAGCGCTTATAACATCTCTTCCTCAACTGAGATATGTAGCAGCGGAATGGGAACCATTTATACCCTCTCATCCTGGTCCTCAGAATCGGAGGAAGAGCAGCTGCGGCAGCAGCAGAACCAGGCACAGCAGCAGCACCAACAACAGGAACGCCAACCTTCTCCTCAACCACCTGATGCTGCACAGGGCAGAGGGCGTCAGCACAGGGCTGCACCGCGCCACAGGAGATACCCCCAACACAGGGTTTACAGGCCGAGGATGAGCTTCCTCAACGTGAGTGAGCAGCAGTGCCAAAGGAGGCTGAGACTTTCGAGAGATGTAGTCGCTGACATCTGCACAATGCTGCACCAACACCTGGAGCCCAGAGGAGCGGGTGGACACCCCTTACCAGTGGCTGTCAAAGTCACCACCGCACTCAACTTCTTTGCTTCAGGGTCCTTCCAGGGATCATCAGCAGACATCAGTGGCATCTCCCAGTCAGCCGCACACAGTAGCATCACGCAGGTTACCGATGCCCTCTTTGCAAAGTCGTACAATTACATCCACTTCTCCGCAGATGAAGCAAGTGTTACCGTGTATACAGTTGGCTTTGCAAATATGGCAGGTTTCCCAAGGGTGCAGGGCGTCATAGACTGCACACATGTGGCCATTAGGGCACCCTATCACAACCCAGCCGTATTTGTCAACCACAAGGGATTCCACTCCCTTAATGTGCAGCTGGTGTGTAACCACAGGAAGATAATTATGCATGTTTGCGCCAAGTTCCCTGGCAGTTGCCATGACTCGTTCATCCTGCGGCAGTCCACTGTGCCTCAGCTCTTCAATCTGCCAACCCAACTTTCCGGATGGCTACGTGAAGACAAGGGCTAGTCCCTGAAGACGTGGCTAATGACACCGATGAGGAGACTATCAAACAAAGCTGAGGAGCGCTACGAGAGCCACATTTCCACCAGAAGCATCATAGAACAAACCATCAGCTTGCTCAAAATGCGATTCAGATGCCTGGATAGATCTGGTGGAGCCCTACAGTACCCACCAGCCAGGGTGTCTAGAATCATCGTGGTCTGCTGTGCCCTGCACAACATCTCACTGCAGCGTGGCTTACCGCTGTCTGAGGAACAAGTGGCTCAGCGCACAGCCTCCTCCTCAGAGGAGGAGGAGGAGAAGGAGCCGAATGAGGTAGCAGATGAGGAAAATGTTGCGGAGGTGGCTGTGCCAGTTCCACCAGCACACGAGCACATTGCTGGTCATGAGGAAAGGGATACACTAATCCATGCCAGATTTGCTAACTTTATGCAGGACCTCCATTACACATCAGACAGCATCTGTACAATAAACTGTGCATTCCTATCACTCTCCCCACCATCACTACAGATGAAAGGCACTCTGACCCCTCACTGTGACACTTCCATTTCTGAGCACACATAGGACAACTCTTTGAATTGTTGACATTGCATTTCCTTAATACAATTGAAATAACGATGAGAAACGTAACTTTGTATTATATCAAAACACCCAAGTGACTACCCTTGTGACTGTTTGTGTGTTAACTTTCTCTTACGCATGCTTCTACGTGGTGCTTCTCCTGTGGCTTCAGCAGATGTAGAGGCAGCTTGCTCACTTCTCTACCGCGCCTGCTTAGACGCCTTTGGCAGGCGTCCTCTGGGTTTGGGAGACTGGGAGGACTCCGCAATAGTCTGCTCCTCCCATGGCTGTGCAGGTGCTGAGACGGCCATCTCAGTTGAGTGAGGAATTTGGGGCTCTGACCGAGGGCTCCGCAGTGGCATGGTCGTGTGAGCGCTTGGAGAGGAGCCCACACTTCCTTGTTGTCGACCACCAACATCCCTCTCATGGGTCACCTGCACTTCACTGCTAGCAAGTAGATGGAGAGCACCTTGCTGCACATCAGTGGGGCCATGAGGACCCATTTCTGTACTGGCAGTCCTCATAACAAGGACGTCCATGTACCTCTGGTTCCTCTCCACGATAGATGCCCATCTATCCTCCATAGCTGATCATCTATTTAGAAGTGTCACCATGTTCATTTGAGTCTGCCGATTTATGTGTGCCATGGAGGTTGCCAACCTTTCCATGGCAGCACCTACATTCGCCATTGCGTGCACTACAGCATTGCTCATGATTGAGATGGACTCCTCCATTCTCTGCACACTCGCAGTTACCGTGGTTGCAAACCCTGTCAGAGCCCCCTGCACTTGTTCCTGAAGCTCCAGCTCCACTCTCTTTCTGGATGGCCCCAGAGGCTCAGCGCCTACATGCAGCTGAGCAGAGCTAGGAGCATCCTGCGCCCTCCGACGAGGACTCTCCACTGCTGTCCTTGTCTCCACCATCTGCTGATGCTCACTTGTGAGCTGTGATACACCAGGTGACAACACTACTCTATCTCGCAAAGGACCCTCCGAGATGTGCGTCTCTACACTGGTGCTGGGTGCGCTCATTTCTGCTGACGCTGCTCCCTCAGAGGCTGCAGCTTCCTCTGAGGAGTCATCCAGCACTTCCTCCTGGATAGTGGGGAGGGGGGCTCTCAATGGTCCTGTGGGGGAGTAAAGGCATGAGTTAGACATGCGATATTTAGGTAGCAGACATATCCCATTGTGCATATGATCAGAACTTAATCTGTCTGAACATCAGATGCTATATTAGTCACTCATGAAATCTATATGAGAGGGTTGAAAATCTATTCTGTCACCAGCTTGCACTACTGCGCCCATCTCTCCGTCCCCCGCTTCCAGCCCCTCTGCATCTCCGACGATCTCGATAGCAGCCTTCTCCGCATTGGTTAAATGCACCATGGAAGATGGGTCTCTTCCTGTCCTCCCCCTCTCCCTCTTATTGTGGGCTCTCTTTTCCTGCAATGAGGGACACAAGTGGAGTTTGAGTGAGAATGTTGTAGTGAGTGTAGAGAATCCATAGCATAGATGCTTAGAGGGAGACAAAGATGGAGTGAGGTGCCAATACCAAGGGCCATCCCTGT
This sequence comes from Somniosus microcephalus, assembly GCF_052327205.1. NCBI lineage: Eukaryota > Metazoa > Chordata > Chondrichthyes > Squaliformes > Somniosidae > Somniosus > Somniosus microcephalus. Next base: position 26,592,852 of record NC_140999.1, on the reverse strand, counting down.
GCATTGTTACTTGTTGTCATTTCATAACAGCGAGAGCGAGTGTGAGAGGTGCACAGTAGAATGGTGGAGTGATTGTGTACATAGAGAGAGAGGGATGGTTAAAGGTGCAAGGGATGTTAGGGTAAGTTGGGATGTGCAGGAGTAGGTTGACAATGCAGAGTGCTGGTGATGAGAAGAAATGGGGAGCAGATTGAAGGTAAGTGTGATGTTATACTCACTTTTTCTGAGTGTAGCAGGTCATTGAACCTTTTCCTGCACTGAACCCAGGTGTGACCACACAAAGACCTGGCGCTCACCTTCTCAGCAATTTGCAGCCAGGCTGCCTTGGTTTGCTGAGGAGGCTTCCTCCATCCATTGGAGGGAAACAGAACCTCCTTGTGCCCTCTCACTCCCTCCACAAGAGCGTGGAGGGAATCAGCATCAAATTGGGGAGAAGCCTTGGTTCTTGCAGCAGTCATCTCGCAAACAATACCACTGAGGAGCATCAGAAAGTGAATAAAATCCAAAGGCTGCATGGGCCCCTTAAATGCAGCTGAATCGAAGACATCAGCAGAGACGAGTAGCAGACCCGAACCCACTGATTGGACCGGGTAACATGCACGGCGGGCTTAATAAGCCCAGTTAAATGAAAATCGTTATCTGAGTGCGGCTGAAACCAACAGCGGGACCGGAATCCGCCGAACAGGGAACTCGACACGAACCCGCCTCTGCTGGCAAAATCCAGCCCTTGGAGTTTGATAATAATTTGTATTGTTAATTTTTATATTTTTTGTTACTGAGACCTGCACGATACTTAGCCAAAGTGCTGTCGGTCTCAGTACACACAATTATTTTCAGACCCCGGCACTCCCCCATGCGTTCAGAGGACTAAGCAGCTGGAATGGCCATTCCGGTGGGCATAACTCTGCATAATAATGGTAGAGAAAGCCGAGCAGCAAGAGCAATGTTAAAGAGGTCTGACCATGGAAATTGATTGGGCATTCGGTCGACTCCATTGGTTGGTCTCTATTCTGCCCACCACCTGCCCAGAATAGGCACAAACTGAAAGTCACCCTGTTCAAATAGTAAATGAAGATTCACTTATGAGTCCATTCAAAATTCTGTTTATTGTAAAATCACAGTGGCTTCACTCTTTAATTACCTTTGATAGTGGAAATCATGAATTCTATAAAGTAGTTACACATGCAGTAATGCTAACTGCAATTTCTTGCAGAGCAGTCTGGACTTTAATCCACAAAAATGACATTATTATCTTCTAAAGCTTAAGCATATGCATAGCAAATGTGCAACAAGAAAAATTAGAGTTCTGAAGAAGGGAGACAGAAATGATCATGATAAGGATCGAGCTGAGTTCTAAAAGGTGCTCCAGCCAGAAAGTCTCTTCACTCACAGAAACAGTGGAGCCATTTAGTTATGGCTATCATTAATCTTGAGAGATTAGCGTTTAGACAGAACAGAAATACCTTGGTTCAAACAAATCTGGGGCCCACTTGAGCAGTGTGTAAATACTGAAAAGGAATGGAGACCAGAATGATAAGTGGAACTAAAAGAAACAGTGAATATTTTGGAATAAATGTAAGGGCCTAAAATATGAAGTAAGGGGAGCTAATTATAACTGAAATGTTTGCGAGGGCCAATTTTCTCGACTCGTTGCTAAGTCAATAGGACAAGGTCATAGTGGGAGGCTAACCTCACAAGATTTTGAGGAATCAGTTCATTTAAATAGGCCCTGAAAAGCTATCTGCCCCAGATTGGGCTTGTGGCCTGCAGCTCTCTGCTTATGCGGGTAGGATATACTGTACAGTAGCAGCAGTTAAAGGGTTGCTACTGCTATTTAAAAGCAAACAGCTATCTGCAACTTACAGGAGGAAAACATGGAACACAGAAGATTTTGCTACAGTTTGCCCCTTTTAAAGTTGCTGCACTTTAATTGCATCTCCAAAAGTGCAGCAATGGGGCAGCGAGGTATTCCTCACATTATAGCAGTCCACACTGCATGCAAGGAGGTGACTAAGAGGATCGATGCCATCTCCCATGTTCACTGGTATGGGAGCAATCAAGGGATATGTTAGCCAGCCTCCACAAGCCTACAAAACCCAAAATAAATGGGCATAGTCTGCATGCCCCAAAGATTCTCCTCTCAACGACAAAAACAACAGCTTTCATTTATATAGCACCTTCAATGTAGTAAAACATCCCAAAGGGCTTCACATGAGCACTATCAGGCAAAATTTCGCGCCGAGCCACATAGGGAGATATTAGGACAGGTGACCAAAAGCTTGGTCAAAGAGGTAGGTTTTAAAGGAGGAGAGAGAAGCAGAGAGCTTTAGGGTGGGAATTCCAGAGCTTAGGGTCTAGATATCTGAAGGCATACTCGCCAATGGAGGGACAATGGAAATCAAGTTGCACAAGAGCCCAGAAGTGGAAGAAAGCAGAGTTCTCAGAGGGTTGTAGAGGCTGGAGGAGGTTACAGAGATAGGGAGGGGTGAGGTCATGGAGGGATTTGAACACAAGGATGAGAATTTTAAATTTGAGGCGTTGCTAGACCGGGAGCCAATGTAGGTCAGCAAGCACAGGGGTGATGGGTGAACGGGATTTGGTACGAGCCAGGATACAGGCAGCAGAGCTTTGGATGAGTTGAAATTTACGGAGGGTGGAAGATGGTGCAGTTTAGCTTGTCTGAGGCCACAATGCAAAGTTGTTGCATACATGCACATACATTTTTTTTTGGATGTCAATGTTTGTACTCTTTAAACTTCAACAACCCAACATTTTGTATCTGCTTGTCGGAGAAGGTTTCCCATATTTAGCCATAACAGGAGAGACCTATGACATACTGGAGGAGTGAGTCACAGTTGGAGGTCCTTACGCCGATCACTTTACAAATCAAGAGCTTGGAAGCCATAGGCAAAGTGAAGTCTAAACTGTTTGGAGGCTTCCTTGAAGCTCAGATTAGTACCAACCTTTGTTTATTCTTCTTCCTCGTCTTCCTCCTACTCACTCACTCACAGCATACACAGAACCATAGTAGCATGACACACAATACGGCGTGTCAGCTCTTCTTGAAAGAATTTCCTGTTGTCTGAAGGTCCAGGTCAAGGAGATGGCATAACCCCGTGACTGCCTTCTTTATGAAGCAGAGGAGGCAAGGACGGATCTCCTTTAACATAGCCCAGTCCTTCTGCCTTGGCCTATAGACACAGCTCATGTGGTAAAGGCAGGTGTGGCAAATACACCTGCCTCTGATCCCTGCTCAGATACTGCTTCCTTCAAATCTCCCAGTACAAGAGGAATATCCATCAGGAATTCCCATCCATTTATTTTGGTTGCTGTAACTAAAGTTAAAGCTTCCAGCAACCTGCAAATTTGCAGCTGATAAAAAAATAACATTAATTTACGTACATTCGGGGGAGTTAATGTGGCTGTCACACATTTTCTGTGAGAGCATGCTTAGCTCAATAAACTCCCCACTAGAAAATCCTGTTCCTTAGATACTGCACGAGAAACAGACTCAATTTTCCTATCCTTTACATCTGACCATGCCAGCACAAGTGTTGAAATGGATCAGAAAATCTACCCTATGTGCACTATTATGTGGCCACTGTCTGAGGCTGAAACAGACTGTTCGCAATCTTAATGTCCTATTTGACCCTGAGATGAGCTTCCCACCCCATATCCACTCCATCACCAAGACAGCCTACTTCCACCTCTGTAACATTGCCGTCTCTGTCCCTGCCTCAGCTCATCCACTGCTGAAACCCTCATCCATGCCTTCCGTACTTCTAGATTTGACTATCCAATGATCTCCTGGCCGGCCTCCCATCTTCCACCCTCCATAAACCTGAGCTCATCCAAAATTCTGCTGCCCGTATCCTCATTCGCACCAAGTCCCGCTTGCACATCACCCCTGTGCTCGCTGACCTACATTGGATCCTGGCCCGGCAACACCTCAATTTTAATATTCTCATCCTTGTTTTCAAATCGCTCCCTATCCCTGTAACCTCCTCCAGTTGTACAACCCTCCGTGATCTCTGCGCTCCTCCAATTCTGGCCTCTTATGCATCCTCGATTTTAATCACTCCACCATTGGTGGCCGTGCCTTCAGCTGCCGAGGGCGTAAGCTCTGGAATTCCCACTCTAAACCTCTCTGCCTCTCTCTTCCTTTAAGACACTCCTTTAAACCTACTTCTTTGACCAAGTTTTTGGTCATCTGTCCTAATATCTCCTTATGTGGCTCGGTGTCAAATTTTGTTTGCTAACACTCCTGCGAAGCACCTTGAGACATTTTACTATGTTAAAGGTGCTATATAAATGCAAGTTGTTGCTGTTGTTGTTGTACTTTAATAAGTGTTGTTAAAATGCTACATAATTGAGACATTCAGAGGGTAATTTTAACCCCCAAAAATGGGTGGGTTTGGTTTGGGTGGGAGGTGAAAAAGTTAAAACTCTTAAACTGGAACCCAACCCGTCTCGAACCCGCCCACTTCGGTTTTAATGAAGTCGAGACAAGGGGTGGGCAACCAATCAGCTTGCAGGGGGTGGATCAGTTGGTAAAACATTTTAAGGAGGCTGCGTGCCTCCATTTAAACAGTGTTTCTATTTTATCTACAGTCGGCCAGGTTTCCCAACCCAGCAGGTAAATGGAGGTGAGAAGGACTGGATCCATCAAGTGAGTGCCTTTACACCACTGCTTGTGGGCCAGGAGGAGCAAGACTGGTTCCTCCTGGCCCAAAAAGCAACCCTGTAAACTTCCCCCCCACCACCCGCAATCTGTCTGCTACCCCCCCACCCCTGCAATCAGACCCCACACAACCACCATCTCCACCCGCCCCCCTGTGATCTCTCCCCCCCCCGACCACCATCTGCTCCAATCTCCTGTGGTCGGACGCCCCCACCATGAGCTCACTCCCCCTGACCACCATCTCCCCCACCACCCCATGATCAAGCACCCCCCACTACCACCACCATCTGCTCCCCCCCCCACCCCCCCACAACCACCTTTTAAAAAAAATTGTTTATAGGATCTGGGCGTCGCTGGCAAGGCCAGCATTTATTGCCCATCCCTAGTTGCCCTTGAGAAGGTGGTGGTGAGCTGCCTTCTTGAACCGCTGCAGTCCGTGTGGTGAAGGTACTCCCAGAGTGCTATTATGGAGGGAGTGCCAGGATTTTGACCCAGCGACGATGAAGGATCGGCGATATACTTCTAATTCAGGATGGTGTGTGACTTGGAGGGGAACTTGGAGGTGTTGGTGTTCCCATGCGCCTACTGCCCTTGTCCTTCGAGGTGGAAGAGGTCGCGGGTTTGGGAGGTGCTGCCAAAGAAGCCTTGGCGAGTTGCTGCAGTGCATCTTGTAGAAGGTACACACTGCAGCCACGGTACGCCAGTGGTGGAGGGAGTGAATGTTTAAGGTGGTGGATGGGGTGCCAATCAAGCAGGCTGCTTTGTCCTGGATGGTGTCGAGCTTCTTGAGTGTTGTTGGAGCTGCACTCATCCAGGCAAGTGGAAAGTATTCCATCACACTCCTTACTTGTGCCTTGTAGATTGTGGAAAGGCTTTGGGGAGTCAGGAGGTGAGACACTTGCCGCAGAATACCTAGCCTCTGACCTGCTCTTGTTGCCACAGTATTTATGTGGCTGGTCCAGTTAAGTTTCTGGTTAACGGTGACCCCCCAGGATGTTGATAGTGGGGGCTGCCCTGAACGGCTGGCTGTTGGGTGGGAAACCCGGAGAAACAATTTAAAGATGTCCATGCAGTTCCCCTACTCCGAATGCGCCTCCGAGGTAATACCGGGGCCTGAAGCACTGAATTCTTAGAAATCAGCCATGATCTTATTGAATGGCGGAGCAGGCTCGAGGGGCCAAATGATCTACTCCTGCTCCTACGTCTTATGTTCTTACGTTCTTATGTAAAACTATTAAAGCACTCACAGTAAACTGATGATAGAGTGAGATTAATACTTGTCATGCAATTCGCACAATTATTCCTAGTGTGTCTCTTTGCACAGTGGACGTTATTAATCTACTGTAGGTGGAATGATAGGGTTCTCTGTATGTGTGTATGTGTAATAAAAATATTGAGCTGAACATACACATTGGCCCAGTAATTCCAAGCCCAACACGTGAGTACGGATGGGGTACTCACGCGTGGGCCCGATGGAAGTGCCAGTTTTCAGCATGCACAGCGCATGCATGGAAAACCGGCATTTCCTGTCCTCTCAACCAAGGGGTTCAGAGGACGAACGTGTGCGCGCAGGAGTCTGCGCGTGCACGCTGAAATTCCTTTTTTTCCACAGGTTTGCACGTGTGCAAGGGCCTAAAGGAGACATAAGGACTTCATTCTTTAAGGTAAGTGGTCTATTACTTAAAATTATAACATTTTTTCCACAGCTTTATTGTTTTTAAGGACTTTACAGTAAGGTAAGTGTAGTTTTAGACCCGATTTTTAAAAAAATTATTTTTTTCAAAAATTTGATTAATTGTTTAAAATAGTTTTTAAAAGTTATTTATAGTTTATTTAATTATTGGGATGTTTTTTAAAATTTTATTTAAAGTTAAACTAGTCTTTTGGGCGCTCGTACTTTTCATGAGTTTGACAGTTCTTACTATCAAACTCATGAATGAAGTTTCCCCTCCCCTGATTGGCTGCACAGTGCTCACCTGATCCCAGCCGGCACATCGAACTAACTACGCCGCTGGATCAGGTAAGTACAGCGCGCCGACATCTGAACCGGGCCAGTGACAGGAATTCCAAGCAGGCCCAGGCTTCAGATGTCGGCGCGCCGGGTGAGTGCACATCGGGGGCTTGCACGTGCGGCAAGCCCCCGAACCTAATTTCTGGGCCATTATGTAAATACGCTGGCATGTATGTGACATTCGAGAAATTACCAACTAATTTTTGTCATTTTGAATTGAACCCAACAGTGGATGAGATTAGAACTTGGCAAAGTTTAGCAGACACATAAAAGGAATGGACATCTCTGAGTAAACTGAAACAGATGATCAGACTGCTCTCAATGATAAGAAGCAGACACACTCTGAGATGTCAATTCCACAGTTTGCCTGCTTGAGTGGAGAATAGAGAGATCATAGAGATGGGAATATTTGGAACACTATTTTGTTTAGAGATAGGTACCTTAGGGGTGATTTTAAACCAGCCAGAGTGACGGAAACCAACAGGCAGACAGTTAAAATCTCCTGGGAGCGTTCCTGACTGACATCCCACTTCCTAACCGCAGTCTTTCATTTTACCCTGCTCTTCTGAGTAGGTGTAAAAGGATACCTTCTGGAAACCGGCAGGGTCCTGCTTTAAATATGCAAATTGGGTTCCGATGACTTCATTGAGGCCCGACTGCTATTTTAACCAGTGGCCTGAGCAGGACAGTGGTTGTGTCTTTCCCACCAGGTGAAGCTAGCGTGAAAAGGATTCGGGGCCAGAAGAGGCCCAAAGAGGTACTTTTTTAAACTTTTGTATTACTTTCCTTGTGGGGCCAGGAGGAGCAAGTGTGCTCTTGTATGCCCCATAAGGAAAGTTTAGGCCTCCCCTACCTCAGGCTCACTTCCATCCCCTTCCAAATCTTCCGAAACCCCCTCTCCATGACTTACCTGAGTACCGGGGTCCGTTCCTTCAGTCCCCACTGTGGCCGCTTGCCACCCGACATTCTATTCCTACCCGGCGGTTAGCTGCTATTTCTCACCAGTTTTGGACAGATGAGGCCCAGGAGGTAAAATCCAATGAGGACAGCTGTGTGCCTCTTCCAAATCCAGACCTCTTCGTCTAGCTAGGCTGTGCAGGATGCAGTATAGCACTATGATGTAGGAGACTCTTTCTGGGGCATATTGTAGGAGAGCCCCAGATCTGTCAAGACACCTTCAGCAGCCAGTGTGCTCGATAATCAGCCTGGTGGTCTCCTGGGTTTGATGATACCTGTGTTGCCAGGGTGTGGTAGGGGTAGCAGAGAGCTGCAATGAGCCATATGTGTACGGGTCCCCCAGGAGCTTCCTGCATCATTCCTAGAAGGGTCGAATATTGGGGGGGAGAGTAGGATAAATGCAGCGTGACAGCTGACTGGGTACCTTGCACACACTTGCATGAACCTGGATGGAGCCAGTAGAAAAGAAGTTAAAGGCTGTGGTGCCTTTGACAGCCATTGGAAAAGCAAAGCCCCCCCCCCCCTGGTCCAGCAGGCAGCAAGTCCTGTTGCAGGAAGCAACAGAGGTCTCCAACAGCCCACCTGGAGAAGTGCAGCCTCCTGATGCACTGCTCTTTAGATAGATCCAAGCTTGGCCTGTGTGTTGGATACGGCCTCCTACAAGCAGCCCTCTCCCCTGCTGTCTTCTATTAGACCCAGCTTCTGCTCGTGCTGGTTGCTGTTATATGAAATTGGCAATAATAGCACGCATGATAAGCAGATAGAACTTACTGAGGGTAAGCAAGGCACAAAAAGTGAGAAAGAAGGGATCTGGAAACTGGAAACTCTCCTGGCCACCCAAGCAACAGAAAAGCACAGAGATCTTATAGTCCACTTCCCTGCAGTTGAATGCCCCTTTAAATACAGTTTCACTGGCTTGGAGAGACCAATCCTGCTAGCTTTAACTGGTGGGCTTGGCACTGGGTGGGATCTCCGTGATTTCACTTTAAAATGGGGTTGAGGTACTAATTGTGTCAAAGATCCATCAATTTACATGTTTTCAGGAGGCTCCAACCTGCCTCTGGCAGACACCTCAGCTCAGAAAACAGCGTGGTTAAGATGGCGGCAGGCAGGGCGCACATTAGGAATGCAGCAGTAAGTACCGCTTGTTGGCATTACTTGAGTGTGGCCCTCTGTGCCTTTCAAATAAGCAGAACTAAGTGCTGTTTAGACGCGATTTGATTACTGGAAATATGAACTGCCCTGCACCTTTAACCATTCTGATACATGAGTTATTGCATTATTATATTTGGAATATTGCAATTGTTAATTATAGTATTGATTTAGACAGTTTTCTTATATAAATATAATTTAAACATATGCACACAGCAGGTAAACATCAGAATATTTATTTATAGTGGAGCGAACTTGAATTTATTCTGTGTTCTAGAGCTGGTCTTATAAACATTTATTAATATTATTGTTATGAATAGTCATTTTTCTTTCTCTGTTAAGAAGTCAACCCCAATTAAGCTCATATTTCCTTTGAATGCTTTCAGACATCACTGAATCTAAGTTAATATTTATACCACAGCATGACCTCACCATTGTCTCCACCAGGATTGTAATATTTAGATTTGAACCTCCAAATGTAGCTAATCTGCTTTGTATGCAATTAATTAAAAGTCATAAAAACGGTTCCTCAGGATTTCTAAATATAAATTCACAAGAAAAGCTGAAGCAGTTCCGACAGTTAATTCACAAATTAGACTAAACCTTGAGGGCATGAACTACAAGGTGTCCTGTTTTTAATCAGTGAGTAAATACCATCTGTCGCACGCACTGGAAACTCAAGAATTTCTTTGTTTTAATGCAACAAAGAATTTACTTAAGAACATCAATGTCCGGAAGTGCTTCTAATCAGCAAAGCATCTGCAAGGTCAACACTTGGAATGTTACTTCATTCCAGATCCAAAACTAGGCAGAGTCTTGATACAGCAAAATCATCACTATGTGACTGGGAATTAAATGAGAGACTGGTAAAGTTTCTGAACTCCAACTTTTTCCTTCATGTCCCATCAAGGAAAGAAAACATACCTGGGAATGGAAACTCTGAGCAGAAAACCACAATACATGACCACCTGAGAGGCTTGGCTTCAATCTAAAAACAATGGTTCACCCTCAACCAGCCTAAACTGATAAAGATTACGAGGCCAATTTTCCATTCACGGTCCTGATGAGGATCTTTGCCAGATGGCAGTGCATATTGGAAATTTAGATGCACCTGATTTTTTGACCACTTAAGTTATAAAATGATGTACTATTTGCCCCTGAATTTCAAATATGCACTCCCGCTGGGCAAGACTCCTCGCTGGGAGTGTGAAGTTCGAAAATTCCCCTATATGCTGTCCTTGTGCCTGTTTCACAAATTATATCCTGTGTCACTGCGTCCATGGTGCACCTCCTCCTCCATCTCGACTGCAGCCTTTGACATGATCCACCACACCATCCTCCAGTCTCTTGGAGGGTTTGATCATTCATGTTGACATTTATAACAACACCTTCAATCTCTTTCATAACCAGATATTCAGAATATTTCACTCTGAAAGCGATACAACCAGTGGCTATATTTTCATGCTATTTTATTAGTGGAGGCCTTATAATACCAAACTGATATCCGAATAGCCTCAATGTACATTACTATCTATTATATACAGTATATAAAGGTGGTAGTATAAAGAAGATTGATGAGAGACAGAAACAAAGGATTCATACAAACACTCAAACAAAGCAAACAATAAATCATTGTTTATGATCATTAAAATATTCAGAAATTAGTAAACCATTCTGCAACTCAATGTTAGCCACAACACACACGGTGCACTAACTGAATTATTCTTCAGCTGAATTCTTTTGGTCTTGCCTGGCTTGTATGATTCATTGAGGGAAAGCTTTCTGGAAGTGCAATGGCTTGGATAAAGAGCCATAAAAACACAACACTATTAATGGCTTGTCTCCGTCTATGTTTTGTTAAACATCTTTTGCAAATCTGTGACAAATGGCTGGAACACTTACTGCAGTGTATTGTTAAACTGGACAGTGAGCAGGACAACAGCAGTGAAATACAATGAAAATAGAGACTAGAGGAGTAATTAACAACAACAACTTTTATTTATATAGCGTCTTTAACGTAGTAGAACGTCCCAAGGTGCTGCACAGGAGTATTTTAAGACGACAAATTTGATACCGATTCACATAAGGATAAATTAGGGCAGGTGACCAAAGGCTTGGTCAAAGAGGGAGGTTTTAAGGAGCATCTTAAAGGAGGAAAGAGAGGTAGAGAGGCGAAGAGGTTTAGGGAGGGAATTCCAGAGCTTAGGGCCTTGGCAACAGATGGCACGGCCACCAATGGTTGAACGATTATAATCAGGGATGCTCAAGAGGGCAGAATTAGAGGAGCGCAGATATCTCGGGTTGTTGTGGGGCTGAAAGGAGATTACAGAGATAGGAAGGGGCGAGGCCATTGAGGGATTTGAAAACAAGAATGAGAATTTTGAAATCGAGGAACTGGTCATTCTGGTGTACAGACTGGCGCTGAAAACGCTGTTTATAATATTGTTATGATTTCACATTCTTTACGCATAGACAACTGTGACAACCTAAAATACATTGCTTAAACTGAAAAAAAAAAGTTCTTTACAGTTGGCTCCAAAGCAAATGGCTTTGAACAAAACTAGTTTAAACAGACTGGTTAATGTACCAGAAATTTCTCTAACCAACCCCAGCACCCTCGTGCACCACCGCCCCCGCACCACCCCACCCCCCGCCCACCCCCCACCTCCCCCAGCAGTGTGTTGAACGCACAGTAGAAGCATAAGATTAAGGACATAATATAGAGAATTGCGGGAAATTCAGCTATCGATAAACAATAGGGGCAGCCAGAAAACAAAAAAAACGACATTGCGGGAGAGTCAAGCCACTTTACTTTGTGTGAGTAATTATAAGGGCTGTTGAATTGAGTAAGCAGAATAAAATGTGAGCTGTTTTATGCATAGAAGGAAAGCTCATTGATATGACTGAAACAGTGTCCAAATGTTAATGGTTTATTTACAAACTACTTCCTAACTTAAGAACCAGACGTGAGTTAATCCTTCCAGAATTGCAGTCACATTTTTACATCAAAGTAAACGGGAAATAGATTTAAATTTGCTAGTGCAGTGATATAAAAGTTTGCGGTAACTTTTCCTAAATAGTGAATGGATTAAGACCACTAAAGGGGTAATTTTGCCAATGGGGAGCTTTTGGGACTCCCACTTGTCGGGTTTCAGTCCCACCTCCATCAACTTCTGGCCAACCCACGCTATTTTCCCTTGATTGACCTTGTTAAGCCTGCCTAGCGGGCTTAGCAGGCCAATTAAGGGAAAGCCGGTTGCAGAGAACGTCAACGTATGACGTTTCATCCGTCAAAAATTTTTGACAGATGAATTGTTATCGTTTGACAGCTCTGTGGAGCTGTCAAACACTGACATTCTCTGTAGTTTGATGAGGTCTTGTATTCAAGACCTCATCAAACCTCTTTCTTTTGCAGAAATGGAGAATGCAACGGCCATCTGTCATCTCTACCGCGGAGGTGCGAGACTTTCTACATACCCACCGATTGAAGCCTGCAGGAAGAAACAAAGGTAAGTACACTTTTTCTAACACTTAGCACTTAACTGAGATACTCAACTCTATACTCTTGCACCCATCACTTACCTTCACACTTTTGCACCCCCCCCCCCGCCCCTCGACCCCTGCAGACCCACTACTCACCTCGGTGACTCTGGCGGGTTTTGGAGCCTTCGGGAAGCCCACACTTGTGTGGGTCAAATGGTGATAATCTTATTTTCTGCCTGTTAACTACCTGTTAACAGGCAGTTAAGTGGCTGTAATCCCTTCCCTCCTCCAAGGAGACGGGACATGGCACAGGATGGCTACCCAGCTCCTGGCAAGATGGCATGGAGGCGGGTTGGGGGCAGGTTGGGCACCCGCCCCCGAATTCTGCCATTTTCCCAGTAGTCCTGCCTCCAATCCCGCCTCCTCAGGGCTGGCAAGATCCAGCCCCAAGTGTTTAGGGATGCTACAGCTGTGTTGAAATCTGTTAAAAGCGCACAGTACTCAAAGAGTTATAGATGACCACATGCATACTAAACCATCTTTAAACATACACAAGCTCCAGGTCGTTTATTTGATTTAGTTTTATTCCAAAAACTGTTTTTTAATAAAATCATGATAAAGACTTGCTGTTGGACATCTGACAATTGTAGCACGGGTCTGATCTCTCTGCCAACAGGATCCTTCGGATTCAGTAGCCTTTTGTACCGGATTTCAATGCTCAAAATCACAGGGCACATGACATTTATAACAATTTAGCTAAAAACATTAAACATTAGTGGACAATGGGAGTTGTGGTTTACTGAGAATTATCAAGTGAAACATAGAAACATAGAAGCTAGGAGCAGGAGTAGGCCATTCGGCCCCTCGAGCCTGCTCCGCCATTCAATGAGATCATGGCTGATCATCCAAATTCAGTACTCTGTCCCTGCTTTCTCCCCATATCCCTTGATCCCTTTAGCCTTCAGAAATATATCTAACTCCTTCTTGAATATATTTAATGAATTGGCCTCAACTGCCTTTTGTGGTAGAGAATTCCACAGGTTCACCACTCTCTGGGTGAAGAAATTCCTCCTCATCTCTGTCCTAAATGGCTTACCCCTTATCCTTAGGCGGTGACCCCTGGTTCTGGACTCCCCCGCCATCGGGAATATCCTTCCTGCGTCTAGTCTGTCTAGTCCTGTTAGAGGTTGGCTTAATAGCTCTCGTGACTTAGTATTGTTTGGGCATTTTTTTTGCCTGTTGCCATTTTGCCATAGGGAAAACACATTAAACTCATTGGCCCAGAAATTCGGGTCTCCACGGGTGAGTACGCTCTGGGTACGCACCCGTAAGCCCGATGGAAGTGCCGGTTTCGTGCATGCACTGCGCATGTGTGGGAAACCGGCACTTCCATTCCTCTGAACGAAGGGGTTCAGAGGTCGAATGCGTGCGCAAGGGAGTCTGCGCGTGCGCTTTGAACTTACGTTTTTTTTTACAGGTTTTTCCGTGAGGGTAAGTCTTTATAATTTAGAAATTTAAAAAGCAGGCGTAAGGCCTGCTTTTTACAAGGTAAGTGGTCAATTAATTAAAATTAAAACATTTTTTCCACAGGTTTATTATTTTTAAATGCTTTAAAGCAAGGTAAGTTTATTTTTAGCCCTGTTAGAATATAAAATTATTTTTTCAAAAATTAAAATTATTGTTTAAAATAGTTATTTAATGTAATTTATAGTTTATTTAAAAAATGTGACTTTTTAAAAAAAAATTATTTGAAGGTTTACTGCTATTTTGGGGCCATAGTATTTATAAGTCTTGACAGCTCTTCCTTTCAAGACTTATGAATGGGCTTTTCCCTCCTCCGATTGGCTGTCCATGGCCCACGTGATCCCAGGGGACGCATCGAACTAACTGCGCCCCTGGGACACGCAAGCACTGCGCACCAGCAGCTGGGCCAGGCCCCGGATCGGAATTCCACGGGGCCCTACAGCTCAACTGCTGGCGCGCAAGGTAAGTGCAGGTCGGGGGCTTGCACCGGCGGGAAGCCCCCGACCCGAATTTCTGGGCCAATATTGGATCAGATTGTGTAATGACAGGAGTGCGTTGGAGATGAAGTTCAGAAGCTCCACCTATCTCTGTTTTAATTCTCCACTTTATTCTAATAAGAACATAAGAAATAGGAGCAGGAGTAGGCCCTCGAGCCTGCTCTGCCATTCAATAAGATCATGGCTGATCTTCTACCTCATCTCCACTTTCCTGCGCTATCCCCATATCCCTTGATTCCCTTAATATTCAAAAATCTATCGATCTCTGTCTTAAATATACTCAACGACTGAGCCTCCACAGCCCTCTGGGGTAGAGAATTCCAAAGATTCAACACCCTCTGAGTGAAGAAATTTCTCCTCATCTCAGTCCTAAATGGCCGACCCCTTATTCTGAGACTCTGACCCCTGATTCTAGACTCCCCAGCCAGGGGAAACATCCTCCCTGCATCTACCCTGTCGAGCCCTGTAAGAATTTTTTGTTTTGTATGTTTCAATAATGCGGCACTTAATTATAATTCTCAGGAAAGAATCCAGGAGAAGTCAGGCAGATGCAGAAGTGAATCTTGGCCTGGATTTTCTGATATTTTTGCAGCTGATTTCAGGTGGTTTCAGGGTGGATGGGAATGCAGAATGGGCCATGGAGACAAGATGCCCATTCCTCACTCACAAAAATCATTTTGGAACGCTTCCACCAGAAATTGCTTTGGTGGCAGGAAGCACCCGTCCACTAACTGGCCTACCACCCCTACCTGGTCGGGCCTACATATATGACTCCAACCCACACTACCCGTTGACTCTCAATGCTTTCTGAGGTGGCCTAGCAAGCCGTACAGTTGTAAATGCTCGCTATGAAGTTCAGTAAGTGGAGGAAAATTAGATGGACCTGTCAGCAACAACCCAGGCATCCTATCAGGCTAAGACTAAGGCAATCTCTGTTCAGTCGACCTTGCTAAGCTCTCCTCACTAACAGCTGGAGGGAGAACTGCCTCACAGATTAATCAAGCTACAGTTTGACATAGTCATACTTGCAGAGTCGTATTTGTCAGCCAACATCCCAAACTCCACCATTACCATCTCAGTTCTCCTCCATGTAGAACATTACTTGGAAAAAGTTCTGAAAGAACGAAGAGAACAGAATGTACTCTGAATGTGGGACTTCAATGTCCACCACCATCTGATTTGATAGAGGCACTTTAAAATCAGCATTGTATGGGACAGAGAAGATAGGAGCAGGCTGTTTCCAGTGGTTGAAGGATCTAGAGCAAGGAAACAATGATATAAGATTAAATATGAGGTTTAGGACAGAGTGCAGGAGAAATCTTTTTACACAGAGGGTTGTGAGGCTGTGGAATGCACTACCAGTATTAGTGATTGAAGCAAAGTTAACATGGGGGGAATTTTGCTGGCGCTCAGTGGGCGGGTTTGGAGGCGGGACTGTTGGCAAAATTGCAAAGATTGACAGCGGGTCCCAAACCCGCTGTCAACCCGCCTCCATACAATCTTCCCAAGTGTCGGGTCCCCGATTTGCGCAGGGACCCAACACTGAACGGCGGGAAGAGGATTATAGGCACTTAACTGCCTGTTTAACAGGTAGTTAACAGACAGTTAAGAGGCTTTTTTCAATTTTGACAGGTCGACTGCGGGCTTCCCGACGTCTGGACACCACGCCAGGGTAAGTGTGGCATGCTGTGGATCTACTGTGAGGTTTGTGCATTGATGACAGCTGCAGAAGTGGTGTGAAGGATCCAATGGTACACTGGTGAGTTTCAGAGGTAAGAAAATGTTGGGAAAATCATTTTTAATGTATTTAGACTTTTCTGTAGGTGACAAGTTTTGAATTGTTTGTGCAGTCCCACCTCATTGGGAGAAACTCTCTCACCAGTGACAGATCGCTTCTGTAACCTCACCTGCAGCTGCCATCTGTTTTATCCTAAGTAGAGAGTCACTGGAGAGCCTGGGTGCAAGGGCTCACCTTTGTATAGTGATTGGCAGTGTTTGCAGCACCTCAATGCTGTCAAACACTGAAAAATCATGGCCCCGATTTTCGGGCAGCCGTCGGGCGGCTTTCATGCAGCAGTGGTCCGAAAATCGCGGAAAAAGTGGGTCGGGACCCCCCCCCGCCTGATTCCCCGCCCCGTCCGACTTTCGGACTGACGTTTTCACGCGCCCCGCTTCAGTCCCGCCCGCCGCTGGCGGGACTGGTCATCGGAGCACTAACAAGCAATTATCTGCTTGTTGAAGTGGATTTTCCCATGCCGTTGCAACTTTGGGGCTTTCCCCACCTGAAACCCGACTGCGGGGAACCCCGCCGATGAGAGCTGGCGTGAAAACAGCTGGCTTGCTTGCTTGCAGCAGCAGGTCGCTGAGGGCTGAAGATATTTAAAGAGGCAGCATTTGCAGGCTGCAGGACCTTGTTGATCAAGGCTTGGGGGAACTATTTGAAGCCTTAGGAGCCGCTGCAGAAAGTTGGAGCCTCACACACTTCTTCAGTGTGAGCTCCTGGGAAGCCCCTCTCACCACCCTAACTCAGGACCTCCTCAACCGAGGCATCTGCTAGAAGCATGGAGGCCTTTGGCACCTTCCCTTCCTGGCATTAGAGGATCTCCAACAGCAGAGGTGGCAGCAGCAGAACCAGGAACAGCAGGATGATTACCAGGAGCACCAGGCTGCTGCTCACTCATCTGAAGCTGCACAAGCCAGAAGTGGCCAGCGCTTGGAAGTGGCTTGAGAGCACCTTGCTGCGCTTTAGGGGGCCAGTGGGACCTGTTTCTGCACTGGCAGTCCTACTCAGAAGGACTTCCATGAAGATCTGGTTTTTCTGTTCAACAGATGGCCAACGCTCCTCAAGAGATGTCATTCTCTTATGAGCACTCACCATGTTTTCCATATGCTGGCGAGTTATCTCCTCCATGGAGGTTGCCAACCTTTCCATGGTGCTGCGTTCATGCACCAATGACTCCACAAAGGCTCTGCTCATGGTCGCTATGGACTCCTCCATTCGCTCCACACTCGCAGCGACCCTGGAGACAAAACCTGCCAGAGACTCCTGCATCTGTGCATGGAGATCCATCACCTCTTCTCTTGCGGATGGACCCAGAGGCAGAGGGCCGAGATGCAGCGCAGCTGAGCTGAGCTGGCAGAGCCCTGCGCCCTCCGACGAGGACTCTCCACTGCTGTCCCTGTCTCCAGAATCTGCTGAGGCTCACTTGTCAGCTGTGAAACACCAGGTGACAACACTACTCTATGTCCCAAAGGTCCCCCCGAGGTGTGAATGTCTGCGCTGGTGCTGGGTGCGCTTACTTCTGCTGACGCTGCACCCTCAGAGGTTGGAGCTTCCTCTGAGGAGTCTGGCTGCACAGCCTCTTCCTCCTCCACAGTGAGGACGGGGGCTCTGGATGGTACTGTGGGGGAGTAAAGGAAGGAGTTAGAGATATAATGCCAAGGTTCCTCTGGTGACTCCCAGCGAGTTGGCACCTGCTGACACCTGCATCCATGCAGCATTGGTCTCAGTGGGAGGCCTCTTCCTCCCTGACCTAGGGAAGAGGACCTCCCTGTGGGCCCTAACCCCATCCAATAATGCCTGCAGTGAAGCCTCGTCGAATTTGAAGGCAGCTCGGGGTCTGGCACTGGCCACAGCTGCTGCAGGCTCCTTATGCCATCCTGTATGGTTCATTTGGAAGCCTTCCGAGGATGCAGTGCTTGCCATGGACCTTGAAAGCACCACGAATGATGACATCATAGTGTGGGGATTCCTGACTCAATTTAGACAATTAGCAAGGCTTCCCACATGCTGGGAATTAATTGGCCAATTGAGGGAAAATTGCGTGGGGCTGGTTGACACTTTTTTATGTGTGTCAGAAACCCCACATTCGGGGAAATCCGACCATTTCCCACACAAGCCGAAAATCGGGCCCCATCTGTCCAAAAAAAATGTGTGTCCCCTTTAAGAAAACCGGCAGATGACGCGTCATCAACTGACATCATCTGACACCGGCTTTCTCTTAATTGGCCGGTAACAAGGCAATTGACGTAAAATTACGCCTATGCGTCGGCCGTCGTTGGGGGCGGGATCGGAACCCGGAAGGCAGTTGACCCGCTCCCAACTCGCACCAAAAGGTAAGATCGCAGCCATGGTCTCTGCTTAGATTCAATGGGGGAGAAATTGGGTGGAGCCGCAAACGGGGCGCCAAGCTCGCCTGGGCGCCGGATTTTGCGCTGCGATCGGAGCAGTAGCTGAAACTGAATATTGCAGCGCAACGTGCCACAGCACCACACGCTGTGGCACGGCGCGCTGCGGTACTGCAGGCCTTCCTCCCATTCTTAAGGGGGAGGGGCCTGCACCAGCGCGATCAGAGATCGCGAGTGCCGGCAAAAGAGCCCGGCACCGAGGAGAAGTGCCGGTCTCTCGGAAAACAGCTGGCAATGCCGCGGGGGGCGATCAGGAGGCTGGGGATGGAGGTGCTGGCAGGCGGCCGCCAAAAAAAACGGCCACCCCGCACCTCCACCTTAATTTGCGCCAGTGCTGCCACAGGTAGGCCCCATGAACCGGGCGCGATTAGCGAACGGCGCTAGAGAGGCGGTCGCTGCCAAATATCGCAATCGGGGCGGTAGTGGGGCGCTGCACACACCGATGACGTCATCGGTGGCGGCGCAGCGCAACAGGCTAACAACGCCATTAGTGCCCCAGCTAACTATCGCGGGAGGCGTGGCCAGTGGCGCTAAAGCCACTGAGTGCCCTCTTTAGGCGCTAACTGGTGGCGCAGCCCACCGAATTTCTAGGCAAATAGGTAGTTGAGGAAAGCAGACTAAAGAGATATGGGAACACACCGGGCATATGAGTTTAGGACTACTGTTCACATGGAGGATACAACACCAACAGGAACAAAAATCTATCTCCACTTTGAAATTTTCAATTGATCAATTTTAGTTGGACCAAATAGCCAGTTTCCATGTAATTTTGAAGTAATTCTATAGATGCAAGAGATGAATGCCAAAGGAGAGGCAAGAGTAGCAGGCCTTAACATTGCGACCACATTCAACCAAGAATGGCACCAAGGAGCCCAATCAAAACTGAAGTTAATAGGAGTCAAAGGGAAAACTGCAATGGCTAGAGTAATATCTGAAACAATGGGTGTTGTAATTGTCAGAGGAAAGTCAACACAACCCCAGGGCATTACTGCAGGAGTTTGTCAGGAAGCGTCCTCAGGCCAGCCATGTTCAGCTGCTTTATTCATGGTCTTCTCTCCAACATAAAGTTAGGAGTGGGGCTGTTCATTGATGATTCACAGTGTTCAGCTCAATTCCCAACTTTTCCATGCCAGCCTACAGCAGGACCTGCTTAACTTCCAGGCTTGGGCTACAAGTGCCAGGTAATGACCATCTCAAACAAAAGACAGCCCAACCATCTCTGTAGACCCATCAACAACATCAACATCGCTGAGTCCCCTCCATCAACATCTTAACCAGAAGCTTAACTGGACAGGCCTGATCATGTCCGCACACATATCAATACATTCTCCAGCAAGTGGATCACTGTACAGCAATCAGGAGTGGAGACTCTAGTTGATACTTTTCCCCTGCCTAGTCCAGAGGCACTGAAGCAAATTGTCAAGTCTATACTCCTACCCAGACTGAGATGAGTTAATTCAGTACACATCAACGAATGAATTGAACTTTCCTGATCTCTATCATGCCAATCAGTGTATCTACCTACCAAACTATTTGGGGCACAAATAACCTGTTCTGAACATCCATCAAAACTGAGATTAGGGGCTGGATTTTATTGATCCTGTCCCAACCCCATCATGACTTTGGCCCAGTTTCCTGCATAGGGATCATTATCTATTAATGGCAGGCTTCTAGCGGGGTTCCTGACAACAGGAAGGAGCCTGCAAGATTCCCCCCAGGAAAATACAAGCAGTGCTGTAGTGTGACTGCTACAGATCAAGAAAAGGCCCATAGAAGACTTAAAGGGGTCACAGGGCCCTGAAGACTCCAAGAAGTCATCCACTGATGGCCATGGCCAAGCCTAAGCTCTTAAGGAGGTAAGGCATTGTGGTAAAATAGAGGAGAGGAGACCTCCACTACGCCCTCTACGTCCATTTGGAGCATTTGGAGTCATGGTACGCCAGGAAATCACTGGGAAATTGGTGGGAATTGGTTTGGATGTAAGGGAAACGCAGGTGGCGGGCCGGGGAGGAGTGGCCCACAGTAGTTCTGGCAGAGGCAGGGGTAGGTAAATTCAGGAGAGAGTGGGATAGCAGAGGAAGATTCACCCCTTAAACTTGGGTCCAACAATTTAGCTCCAGAGATAGTAGCAGCACAAACAAAGCTGGAGGATTTTATTTTTGCTGTTCAGCCTAAATATAGACTTATACAACTGAATGGATTCCACTATGTAAAGAAACCTGAAGTCATGATTTAACTCAGCGAGTGAATATATGGCTGACCATCCGATATCTTCTATCTAAATGCAACGGTCTGCAAGCCAGATTGATCACGTTAACAGACCATTCAACAAAACGTCGCAAAGAATAAATTGCACTGCTCACCATCTGACGCCAGAACATATGCTTTTGGAACAGAATGACGAGAATGCTATGGAAACCCACAGTTTAAGTGTCAAACAGCACAGCCACATTGGGATCAGAGCACAAGAAGTGCAGCTACAAGGCAGCGGAATGCCTAATGCGGCATTGTTGAATTGTTAACGCTATATTGCAATTCTAACTCCAGTGATCCACCAAACAAATACATATATTTAAAAATACCAAATCAAAATTAAAGAACCAACATCATCGCATATTCAGAATATTCCACAGCCTCAGTTGGTCTAAATCGTGCTACTTTATTAAACTTTGTGCTAAAATTATCACTCTACTTTACTTGGCACTCAATGGAAAAAGTTTTTAATTTAGTTTTAAAACTCTTTTGCTGGTATATTTTGGTTAAGTTGTACATCCAGTATGTTATTGCTTTCATGAGTGTTTTCTTTCCCAGTTTGTTTCCTCTTTGCCGATGATAATGGTTTTCCGGTGGTGCCCTCTCCTAAGGCACTATTACACTTGAAGTTTCCAGCCAACAGCAAACGTGTGATTCCCTGACAATTGGCTGTGGTTACAAATATAAACTTGTCAACTTACCTCGTTCCAGTGACAGTGGGAATTCATTTTTCTGTGAATCTTAGGAGCTGCCACTGGATTCATTGGCTCCACTTCTGTCCATCACTTAATGGAAAACAGCGGGAGGTGGAGGTGTAAAATGGAGAGGGGTGCAACATTGGGAGGCCAATTTAGTGTCAGTCTCTTGAACCCCCGCACTGAAATGTAAAGGTACCTTGCTGCAGGTTTTGCTATGAAACCACTGCCCTTTTGTCACCTGTTCCAGTTTCTCTTCTTTTTGTACACTGCCCTTTCTTTGTCCCAAAGGTGCCCTGAAGACCTCTGAGGGTTTCTACATGCTATTTTTCGCACACTGGTTGTCATGTGGGGGAATTTTAACATGGGTGAATGGGTGGGAATGGGTGCAGGTTGGAGGTTAAATGGGTAAAAAACCGAAGCGTGTCAGGAAGCTGGCTCCAACCTGCCGACTTCTGAGTTTTACTGAGGTGGGATAAGGGGCAGGAAGCCAACCCGCTCCCAGAAGGTGGGTTAGCATTTGAAATATGTTAATGAGGCTGGAAGCCTCGGATTTATCCTGCTTTGCAGGTTCAGCTGCGGCCAGCCGGGTTTCCTGGACCTTGGGAAACCCGGCAGCTGCAGTGAGGCGAGGACAGCCTCTGGAAGCCTCCTTGTGGGTCGGGAGGAGCAGGAGTGTTTTCTCTCAGCCCCCCAGGCTCCCCCACCATCATACCCGCCCACTCATACAACCCGTCCCCCGGGATCGGACACCACCCGGTGGGTCATGGATTGGATTCCCAGGGAAATGGAGCTGAGCCCAAGATCAGATCAGCCATGATCTCACTAAATGGTGGAGCAGGCTCGAGGGGCCAAATGGCCTACTCCTGCTCCTATTTCTTATGTTCTTGTGTCGCCCGGCATCAGGGACGGTCCCCCCTCCGGGATCAGGGATCGGACATACCGGGTCCTGCGGTCTCCTCTGGAGCATTCCCCACCCGATGGAAGCCAAGCCTGTCATTCAGGCTGACATCCAGGTGGGGAACCTTTCAATGATGAAAGACGCACGCTGTGGAGTTAAATCAGACTTCCAAGTTTCCCGGGCGCTACCGGACCCCCGCACTCCCAACAGGTTGGGAAATAAAAATTCCCCCACATGTTTATGTTCTCTTCCTGACAGTGTTATTTTAACATAAATAACATGTTTAAAATAAATGGGTTTACAGCTGCATTAAATAGTGCAAAACAGGAACTCGGGGTGATTTTGCCAATGGGGCGTGTAGGAGGCGGGACCACTGCTTGTCGAGTTTTAGTCCCGCCTCCATCGACTTGTGGCCAACTCACGCTATTTTCCCTTGATTACCTTGTTAAGCCCGCCCAGTGGGCTTAGCAGGCCAATTAAGGGGAAGCCGGTTACAGAGAACGTCAACGTATGATGTTTCATCTGTCAAAAACTTTTGACAGATGAATTGTCATCGTTTGACAGCTCTGTGAAGCTGTCAAGCACTGACATTCTCTGTTGGTTGATGAGTCCTTGTATTCAAGACTCATCAAACCTATCTGCTGAGCAGAAATCAGATGGTTGTTGCATCGGCGAATGCAGCAGCCATCTGTCATCTCTACCGCAGAGATGCCGGAGCCTCCGGTTCTCCAACGGTTGAAGCCTGCAGGAAGAAACAAAGGTAAGTAAACATTTTCTATCACTTTTCACTCACCTCACATACTCACCTCTCCACACTTGCACCCATCACTTACCTCCACAGCGCACTTTTGGACCCCTCCGACCCCAGCAGACCCATTGCTTGCCTCAGTGACCCTGGCGGGGTTTCCTGACGTCGGGAAGCCCGCACCTCTGCTGGAAAAATGGGGATAATTCTCTTAACTGCCTGTTAACTACCTGTTAACAGGCAGTTAAGTGGCTGTAATTCCCTTCCCGCCTCCAGGAGACGGGACCCGGCGTGGGTCGTGTAACTGCCTCCTGGGAAGATGGCACGGAGGCGGGTTGGGGCGGGATGGGTACCCGCCCCCAGATTCTGCCATTTTCCCGGCGGTCCCGCCCCCATACCTGCCTCCCCAGGGCTGGCAACATCGCCCCGTAGTGTCAACTCATTAACCAATGCATTACAAATAGTGCACAGAGGAACTTAAACTTATTAAGTCATTTTACATGTGGGCCCTGCTCAGTCGACAGCATTGCTGAAGCCAAACCTACTGCTGGTCACAAGTCCAACAGCAGCACAAACCCTGATTTTCCCCATCTGCTGCCAGTTCCTGGACTCCGTGGGCAACCCTGTGAATGAACTGAATTCGGTATTCCTGGTCATTACGTACATTATGATGTTGGTCTTTCAGCCATTTGCGTAATCATCAAAATGGCACAGAGACTAGTTGTTATTCCACTCAGGAGCCAGCATGCACTGATGCTGGTTCCACTGTACCACGTGAAATGTGGGAGATCCTGACTTGCAGCCCAACACAATACAAAAACAAGCACTGAAGTACAGCCTAATGCCAGCCCTAATATGGAATAGATAGAGTCATCTTAATCAAACTTCGGTTACCAGCTAACAACCATCAATTGCCAACGGCTGGCAGGTAGTTCAGCTCCAAAAGGTAGATGCGGAGAAAATAAACATTGGTCAGACATCTGGGAATCACTTTTTTTTCATTCTTGCCTGAGTTTACAGAGGAAAATAATTTCCCTGCAGGCAGAGGTATGAAGAAAAAGCAAAATTCAGTTTAAAAAAATATAGTCCTAGAAATTATTGTTGGCAATATTAGTGGACAAACGCTTCAATATATTCGTAGGACAATCCTTTTCCCATTGTTTTAACACAGGCACTAACCAGCTTGTTTGAAATGGGTAATGTTATCAGCTAAAGTAGGGAACAAACATAGAAACATAGAAGATAGGAGCAGGAGTAGGCCATTCGGCCCCTCGAGCCTGTTCCGCCATTTAATGAGATCATGACTGATCATCCAAATTCAGTACCCTGTCCCTGCTTTCTCCCCATATCCCTTGATCCCTTTAGCCTTAAGAAATATATCTAACTCCTTCTTGAATATATTTAATAAGTTGGCCTCAACTGCCTTCTGTGGTAGAGAATTCCACAGGTTCACCACTCTCTGGGTGAAGAAATTCCTCCTCATCTCAGTCCTAAATGGCTTACCCCTTAGTTTAGACGGTGACCCTGGTTCTGGACTCCCCCGCCATTGGGAACATCCTTCCTGCATCTAGTCTGTCTAGTCCTGTTAGAATTTGATAAGTTTCAATGAGATCCCCTCTCATTCTTCTAAACTCCAGCGAATATAAGCCTAATCGACCCAATCTCTCTTCATATGTCATTCCTGCCATCCCAGGTATCAGTCTGATGAATCTTTGCTGCACTCCTTCCATGGCAAGAACATCCTTCCTCAGATAATGTTATGTGAATGCATTACGGTATGGCTGCAGATATTACCAACAGTAACTGACAAGCTACAATGAGAGAAGTAAGAAGAACAGATTGACAGAAGGCAGCGCCAATAAATATAAAGGGGTTGAATTTCCACAGCGGTTCTCCCAATCGGCCATTATAACATCAGTGAATGATCCGCAGATACCCTGTAGAAATGGCAATTTTAAGGTCATTGCGGTGGGGAGGGGCAGATAACGGTGGAATCTACATCCTCAAGGCGCCTGCCCCTTTGAGGCTACCCAGCAACTGCTCCAAGAAAGACTTGCATTTATATAGCGCCTTTCACGACCACCAGACGTCTCAAAGCACTTTACAGCCAATGAAGTACTTTTGAAGTGTAGTCACTGTTGTAATGTGGGAAACACGGCAGCCAAATTGCACACAGCAAGCTCCCACAAACAGCAATGAGATAATGACCAGATAAACTGTTTTGTTATGTAGATTGAGGGCTAGATATTGACCAGGACACCGGGGAGAACTCCCCTGCTCTTCTTCAAAATAGTGCCTTGGGATCTTTTTCATCCACCTGAGAGAGCAGACGGGGCCTCGGTTTAACATCTCTGTAATGTATATACCTTTAAGGGGGGAATTATCTTTTACAGCTCATGTATACTGCAGTACCGGCAGTGACCACACCTGTATATAGCACTGAGTAGTAATCTGTACAGATCAGTTCCAGTGTGAGCCACGTTGAGTAAACACCTGTTGTACCGTTCTCCTGCAGTCTGTGTCTTATTATACACGAACACAACATTGGCGACAAGGCAAGTTCGAACCTACCTGCAACTCTGCATCACCTCCCGGGGATTCGTTCCTGGAGATCAGTGGATTGGAGGTCAAGGCCAGAGACTCGGGCGTCGATCACGGGCAACCGCCCAGTCATCCAGCAGAGACTCGAGAATTGCGGGGGAGGCTGTCGAGAGCCAGGCTTGGCTTTCCAGTCGAGGTGGTCCAGCGAAACGGGCTGGCAACAGGTAGTGTGCAGACCCTTCCCGGACAGCAGCGGGCTAGAGCCCGACCGAGCGGCACAGCAAAGGGCCGAGCAGCGTTGACGGGGGAGAGAGAGAGAGGGCAGAGCGCACAGGGCGCAGCCGGTGTTCAGGGGCCGAGCAGCGTCGAAGAGAGGGAGAGAGAGACGTGCAGAAACCCGCGAGGCGCCGCCATTGCCACGAGGACCGCCGAGAGCGGCGTTGGCAGCAGCACAGGAGAAGCGCGCGAAACCTACAGGGTGCCGCCATTGCCACGAGAACCGCCGGGAGCGGCGTTGGCAGCAGCGGGAGAGGAATGAAAACGCGGGAGACGCCATTTTAAGCCATTGGGAGACGCCATTTTAAACCACACCCAAAATGCCGAAGAGTGGCAGTATCACGGCATTTGACAATGAAGTCGAAGATTGGACTACATATGTCGAACGAATAGAGGTATAGTGCAAGGCAAATGAGGCGTCAGATGACAAGAAAGCGTCGGTGTTGTTAAATTTAATGGGTGCAAAGACGTATGGTTTATTGCGAAATCTAGTAACCCCAACGAAGCCAATGGAAAAGAGTTTTGAAGACATAGTAACGATACTAAAGGAACATTTAAACCCCACACCGCTGCTGATAGCAGAAAGATTCAAGTTTCACAAACGGAACCAGCATAAGGATGAAAGCAATGCTGATTATTTAACAGAACTGCGCAAACTATCGAAACACTGCCAGTTTGGAGCGGGACTGGCAGATACCTTAAGGGACAAGTTTGTGTGCGGGCTTCAAAGTGAAGGAACTCAGAAACGGCTTTTATCTGAAAAGGACCTTACGCTGGAAAAGGCTTTCAGCATTGCGGTATCATATGAAGCAGCAGCACGGGGCGCTGCAGAGATACAACAGAGACTGCAAGAATATGGTACAAACGAAATGTCATATAGAACAGAGAAGTGCTATCGCTGCGGCAGAACAACACACGACCAGAATGATTGCTGGTTCAAAGACAAAGTGTGCAGACAGTGTGGAAAAGTAGGACACATAGCACGAGTCTGCAGGTCGGGAAAGAAAACCAGCAATAAGAAACCTACCAAAGAAAAGTACAAGAAGGTACATAAGATGACGGAGAATAGTTCAGACGAACAAAAGAGTGATAATGACTCCGAAAGCAGGGAACTGAGTTGTCTGAAACTACATAATGTGATCACAATGGAGGATCACCGAACCATTTGGGTCACTCTCAAGATAGCAGGAGTTCAGGTAAAGATGGAATTGGACACAGGATCAGCCCTAACAGTCATAAACCAACGGGCCTACGAGCGGCTATTCTCACACATACCCTTGAGAGACACAAAAATTATTTTGAAGACGTACACGGGGCAAAAAGTCTACCCCAAAGGAAAAATAAGGGTGACCGTTATATATAACGGTAAGGAAACACCAAAATTAGACCTGTATGTATTGCAAGATGGAGGACCACCATTACTGGGATGTGAATGGATCCGGAAAATACAACTGGATTGGCATTCCATACAGGCACTGACTGTGGCTGACAAAAAGGATGATGACGTCACACCTGGGTGACTGTCAAAGATCCTAACTGACGCGAAAGAAGTGTTCCAGCAAGGACTCGGAACACTAAAAGGCATGACAGCGATGATTAAAATTGAAGAAAACGCAAGCCCCAAATTTTTTAAGGCCAGACCGGTACCTTATGCGATCCGCCCAGCCGTCGAAGCAGAGCTGGAGAGTCTGGAACGTTCAGGTGTACTGTTCAAGGTAGACTGGAGTGAGTGGGCTACACCCATCGTCCCTGTGATGAAAAAGTCATTGAGCAGCACGCCTGGGGAACCAAGGAAGGTTCGCATCTGTGGGGACTTTAAGGTAACAGTGAACCCGGTCCTTCACACCGTACAATATCCACTTCCGCGGATTGAAGATATTTTCGCCTCGCTATCTGGAGGGAAACGCTTCACTAAGATTGATCTGGCCCAGGCGTATCTGCAAATGGAGGTAGAAGAAGCATCAAAAAAATACCTCACAATCAACACCCATAAAGGTCTCTACCAATAAAACCGGCTGGTATTCGGGGTAGCATCAGCTCTGGCTATTTGGCAGAGGGCAATGGAACAAGTCCTGCAAGGGATCCCAGGGACCCAGTGTTATTTGGACGACATCCTGGTCACGGGCGAAAATGACAGTGATCACCTTGCCAACCTGGAGCAGGTGCTCACTAGATTGCAGGAATATGGGCTCCGCTAACCGCCCCAAATGCGAGTTTTTTAGAAAACAGATCTCGTATTGTGGCCATGTTAACGATAAAGAGGGGTTACATAAGTCCCCAGAGAAGATTGAGGCAGTAGTCAAGGCTCCAGCACCGGAAAATGTGTCACAACTGAGGTCGTTCCTCGGGCTGGTAAACTACTACTATAAATTCTTGCCAAATTTGTCTACAATACTACACCCACTGAACATCCTACTGCAAACTGGGGTGCCATGGAAGTGGAGTGACGAATGTAGACGAGCTTTCCAGAAGAGCAAAACACTAATCACATCGAAAGAGGTATTGGCCCATTACAACTCAGCATTACCAATTCGGTTGGCATGTGATGCGTCACCCTGCGGCATTGGAGCGGTGCTGTCGCACAAATTCTCGGACGGCTCAGAGAGGCCAATAGCCTTTGCGTCACTATCACTAACCTCAGCCGAGCGTAACTACGCCTAGATTGACAGGGAGGCCCTCAGCCTAGTGTGGGGAGTGAAAAAGTTCAATCACTATCTGCACGGGCAGAAATTCACCTTGCTGACTGATCACCAGCCTCTTGTCTCCATTTTTAATCCGAAGAAGGGCGTTCCGGTTATTACTGCGCAACGACTACAAAGATGGTCACTTTTTCTAGGGGCGCACCACTATGAGATTGAATATAAGGGCACGAAACAGCATGGAAATGCTGATGGGCTATCACGCCTGCCGCTGCCTACTGCAGAGGAAGCACCAGCAGTGGATCCTGTCGAAATATTCCATTCGACTATAGTTGAATACCTACCGGTAACTAACGCTTGTATCGAAAAGGAAACCCGAAATGACCCAACACTGTCTCGGGTATATGATTTGACGGTGAAGGGATGGCCAGCACATGGCGACTCACTGTTGCCAGCATTCTCGACAAGGAGAGAACAGCTGTCAGTGTGCCGGGGGACCTTGATGTGTGGATCCCGAGTGGTAATTCCACCCAAGTTAAGGGATAGAGTGCTCAATGAGCTTCATGAGGGTCATCTGGGAGGGGTAAAAATGAAAAGCCTAGCCAGGGCTTATGTGTGGTGGCCGGGAATCGATAAACAATTTGAGGACCTGACCAAGAGCTGCTCAGGATGCCAGAAAGTCCAAAATACACCACCAGAGGCCCCTCTACACCCATGGGAGTGGCCCTCATCTCCATGGCAACGGGTGCATATAGATTTTGCTGGTCCATTCATGGACTCAATGTTTTTAATAGCCGTGGATGCGCACTCGAAATGGCCTGAGGTCGTCAAAATGTCCTCCACCACCACGGAGAAAACTATTGCAGTCCTACGGACCATTTTTGCCAGGAATGGCTTGCCAGAACAGATTTGCTCCGACAACGGACCACAGTTTGTGTCCGAAGAGTTCCAGAGGTTCTTGAAAAAGAATGGGGTAAGGCATTACACATCCGCCCCGTATCATCCAGCCACCAATGGATTGGCTGAGAGGTTCGTACAAACCTTTAAGAAGGCAATAAAGGCTATGTACAATGACAACATTCCGCTGCAGCACAAGGTGGACAATTTCCTGTTCGCCTACCGGAATGCGACACATGCAGTCACCAACCAGGCCCCAGCCATGATGTTCTTTAACCGAAGGTTAAGATCTCGCCTGGATTTGCTCAGACCAAACGTACGAAGAGATGTTGAGAGTAAGCAATTCCAGCACATCCATGAGAAGCCAACAAGGAGCTTCAATGTAGGGCAACCAGTCTTGGCCCGCGACTACCGAACAGAAAAATGGCAGCCAGGAACAATATACACACGGCAGGGCCCACTAATGTACACAGTGGACGTTGGGGAGAGCATCGTGAGACGCCATGCTGACCAGATCCTAGAGTCACAGGAACAAGTCAACCCCATGCCTCGCCCATACGTACCTGGTGATGAACCCGACGTACAGGTCGCATCTACCCCAGAAACAGTAGCATCGGAAGCTGATGAATCAACCGACGACAGGGGGCCAGAATCGCCTCCGCACCAAGAGCAAGACAGTCGGGAAAGGCGCTATCCAGAAAGGATCAGGAAGCCTCCCCAAAGACTGAATATATAAATAGACTATTTTCAGCTAATGTTGCATGTTAAAAGTGTTAATTGTAATTAGTTTGATATTTAATTGTTAAATGAGTGTTATGGTATTGTTAATCTAAAAGGGGAGGAATTGTAATGTATATACCTTTAAGGGGGGAACTATCTTTTACAACTCATGTATACTGCAGTACCGGCAGTGACCACACCTGTATATAGCACTGAGTAGTAATCTGTACAGATCAATTCCAGTGTGAGCCACGTTGAGTAAACACCTGTTGTACCGTTCTCCTGCAGTCTGTGTCTCATTATACACGGACACAACAATCTCATCCGAAAGACAGCACCTTCGACAATGCAGCACTCCCTCAGCACTGCACTGGAGCGTCAGCCTAGCTTTATATGCTCGAGTCCCTGGAGTGGGACTTGAGCCCCCAACCTTCTGACTCAGAGGCGAGACTGCTACCAACTTTTTAAAAAAATTTTTATTATACTTTATTGAACATTAAGAACATTTACAACATCGTGATCATTACATTGTATGATACAAATCAATTCCACCGCTCTGCACAGCCATTCCGCTACCACCTTTTAACATCAAAACCTGAAGTTTAATTTGTCACCTGCAACATATATTAATCGATTGTACTTTAAAGATTGGTTGTAAAATACTGTCCTTAAATTCCTTTCTGAATAAAACATCCACAGAACCTTATAATGATCTTTTAGCTTATATTTAAAATACTCTTTTAGATTGATTCTCCTCCCCTTAAAAAAGAGCATTCCTTCTTTGCACAATCACGAATCTAGCCAAACTGAACATTAAATTAATTGCCGCTCAGCTAGACTCTGGCAGACTCTCCTGCAATCCCCATCTCAAAATTGAGTCCCACAGAATTCCCATTCTCGCTCTTCAGTCCCCACCCAGCAAAAAAGCTTCACACAACTGTCGAACATAGTACTTAAAGTCATTTAACTGCGGACATAACACCAGTAAATGGGACAGAGTCTCATCCTGTGTCCCACACATTGGGCAAGTTGCCGCCTCCACCCGTCCAATCTTGCACAAGACCGTCATGGTAAAAATCCGGTTATGAGCCAATTTGAAATCCAGTTCAATCCATTCTGGGCATTTAAAATTCACCCACACTCCCTTCCAAATCCTGTTGAAGTCCAGCTGTGGGTATATACTCTGCCAAAACTCCTGACCAGCAGGTGTCTTGAATCTCCATTCTCTGAATACCTCATAGAAATCTCGAGTATTACAGTTGTCAAATTGGACCGACTCTCCCCCTTTCTCCAGTACAAAGCTTGGAAAAGCAGGACGCATTTTACTTCCTTTGGAGATTTCCGCATTTATTTCTTCCATCCAATCCTGTGGCATTGCCCTCACAATCTTCTCATACATGATTCCTATTGCTTTTCCTTCTACCTCCTGATCCTCCTCCCACACCATGTCCCTCACTATCGCTTCTGGCAACCAACCTTGTAGGATTCGCAAAATCCAGGAAAATACAGTCTACATTGTAAAACCCCTGAAATGGCCACATTTTATGAACACAAGATGGAGTTGGCAGATCACATGACTCATTTCAGAAGGACATACCACTGCAGTATCTTACAGAAACCTGAGTCACCACCGATTAGAAGGTTCCAGAACTGACTGCAATTGATATGGTAAAATGGTTACAGTAGTAACGAAGTCAAAACAAAGTATTTACACCTCAAGGTGTGTTAATTGCTAGCAAAACGCAAACCCATCTCTGAAATCGCAGAGCACAGACAAAACCTATTATCTGTACCAAACTCAGAGGGACACAGGACAGATCCCATTAGTTTCATTTACAAGACATTAAATTAAAGTACCCCCTTTTGTCAAAGCAGCCTGCCCATTACTTTAACAAAAGAAAACCCCTGATTTGGCGCCAAGATAAGAGCAAGAAAACAGTATAACTGTTGGGGGAAAAGAGACAAAAACACAGTTACACACAGACACGAGGAAAAAGGCAGAGCGAGTGGAGAGGTTCGATTACAGTTCGAGGAGCATGGAGGGCCTACAAGTTCGAGCAGGAGAGCAGGTTCAGGAGCCGGTCCCATAAGGAAGATTGGAGATCCCGGACGATACAGGAGCACCAAGGTCAAGGACAGTTTTTTTAAACCCCTGGTGAGCATAAAGGCCCAACTCCACCTAGCTGATCTAGTTGAGGTATACTTGAGACGGGAGGGTTTTTAATATTAAGGGCTTTGTAATTCGGGAGTGTTATTCATCCTTCGTTGTGCCGTGCGCTTTCTCCACCCCCGTTTTATTATATCGCTGATCTAGAATTTATGTATTATGATAGTCAAGGTAACTCTTGTGTGTTAAATTTTAGTTCCCCTTGAGAGGCGTGTTCATGATTTTTGTCTGCATTGTTTCTTCATTCTCTATGTTTTATTCTCCTTAAAAATAAAGATACCTTTGATTTTAAACTTACCTTGTCTCACCTGATCCATTTGTCTTCTGAGTCACAAGTTGGGCCAACACATCAAGGTGGTCTGGCAATAAGCCCAGTGTCTAGAACCGGTGAGGGGGGAGCGCATCGGAACCGCTCACGAGCAGTGTGAAATCAAAAACCGATCTCGCACACCACAAGCTCGTTAAAACGACCCCTTCCACCTGGAATCACCTCGTATAATACATCTTTCACAGATATAATCCCAGCTTTTATAAAAGCTTGATTAAATAAAACCTCTCCTTCGATGTTGACCCACCTATTCAAAAATAAGGGCTGTTCTAAAAATTCCTCAGCCCCCTTGGGCATAAACTGCACACGTTTGAAAAATTGAGCCCAAGTCTCTAAAACCCCCTTATAAAACCTAGGGAGAAGTTTAATCGATTTCAAAAACATATTATTGTATTCCATATACAATATCCCCTGGCCTCCTATCCCACTTCATTTAAAAAAATGCTCAAAACAACTCTTCCAAAAACTTGTATTTGACTTCTGAAGAAATCTCTTCACCCATTTGATTCTAAAGGATTTTTTCTTCAAATCAATATCTGGGAAATTGAGTCCTCCCTGATTTCTCCGTCCAATGATGGCATTGTAAGCCACCAAGGCTGGTTTCGCTTCCCATAAAAACCTCACACAATCCTCTCGGATGGACTTTTCTGCCCACTCAGGAATATCCTCCACCGTCAATAAGTACCATAGCTTAGATAGCAGGAGAGCAGACACCACTGTCGCTCTTCCTTGCACTTTCAACCACCTTCTTTCCCATCTTCCCAAAATCTTTTTAATTTTCATAACCTTCGGTTCCCAATTTAATCGATCCACTTCTTCCCTGTCTTTCTTGCACCCCATAAACCTCCACCACCTTAAAGGGACATACCCCCAACCATTCCCCCCTACCCCTCCCTGCAACCAGGCATTGGGACTTACTATAATTCACTCTGGCACCTGAAGATCTACAATATTCCTCCACTACCTCCATAGCTTTCCTCACTGACTCCCCATTTCTCAATGTTAAGGTTGTGTCATCTGCATATTGGTGTATCACCGACACCAGCCCAGAACTGGGTACCACAATCCCAACTACACCTTGGCCTAGAAATTCAGTTGGGCGCGCCAGCCGTTAGCGCCTTAGGAGGAGTAGATCTTGAGCGCTAGGCGCTTATCGCCCGGGCGCAGCGCGATCTGCGCCTCTCCCCAACTTCAGGACACATTTAGCGCCGGCGCAAAGTCTTAGCGCGCGCCCTGCTGCGCGCGCAGATCATGATGTAATTTAATAGTGCAACGCCCTTTGTGCGCCCCAAACCGGAACTTCACTCGCGCCGGCCCATTGTGCGCCGGGCGGCCCGAGCGACTGTGAAGTGGAACGGTACACAGGCCAGCCGGGCCGCGGGGAGCGCTAATTAAAGGGCACTTACCCAGCAGTATAAAGGCCAGCCATTTTGCAGCATTCACTCTTGTGCAACGGTTTTTTGGACAGAGACCAAGGAGGAGAGTTTACTGGTTTGGACCAACACTTGGACAGGTATTTTTGGCTCAGGCCAGAGCTTACCAATTATCTTTGCCTTCATTCAGAGCTCAGTGTTTGCCAGCATATAATGGGGGCTGCATTGGGTGGCAACGCTGAATTTCAGCCTTATGCCAGAAGGGCTTACAGACGCCGTGAGAGAGTGGCAGCCCTGGCTAGACGCAGAGGGGGCAACAGGCGTCGCCAACTGAGGCCTTACCCACGCAGGGTATACCGCCAGCAGACCTCCTATCTGACCATGTCTGCCGCGATGTGTGTTAGGAGGCTGCGATTCCGAAGGGAGGTGGTTGCAGACATCTGCCGGCTGCTTCAGAGAGATCTGCAGCCACAGCTGATGCGCAGGACGTCTCTGTCGGTGGCAGTGAAGGTGACGGTGGCTCTCAACTTCTATGCCTCCAGCTCCTTCCAATCCGCTACTGGGGACATCGCTAACATCTCCCAGTTCGCCGTGCATTGCTGCATCCGCCAGGTGACCGAAGCCCTTTTCAGAAGGAGACATCAATTCATCTCCTTCCCCATGACCCTGGACAAGCAGCAGCAGCGTGCAGTGGGGTTTGCAAGAATAGCGGGCTTCCCCATGGTGCAGGGCGCCATTGACTGCACGCATGTGGCTTTGCGGGCACCTCTTGAGCATGCCGAGGATTACCGCAACCGGAAGGGCTACCATTCCCTCAATGTACAGCTGGTGTGTGACCACAGGCAGCGCATCCTAGCTGTCAATGCCCGCTTTCCAGGCAGCAGCCACGATGCCTTTATCCTGCGACAGACAACTGTGGCTGACATGTTCCAGGCACAGCCTCCCCCAAGAGGATGGCTTATCGGGGACAAAGGCTATCCTTTGTGTACCTGGCTCATGACCCCGCTCCGCGCGCCCACGACCCCTGCTGAAGAGGCATACAACGAGAGCCATCAAGCGACGAGGAACCTCATAGAACAAACAATCGGCGTGCTCAAGCAACGGTTCCACTGTCTCGATCGCTCCGGGGGAGCCCTCCAGTATTCGCAGGATCGAGTCTCCCAATTCATCGTCGTTTGCTGCATGCTGCACAACCTGGCTATCCGCAGGACTCAGGCACTGCCACCTCACGTTGGACCACCACCTCAGGAGGAGGAGCAGGAGGAGCATGAGGACGACGAGGACGAGGAGTACCAGCCCAGGAGGGATGCACAAGGTCCAAGGGCCGCCCGTCGGCGGCTTATTGAACGTCACTTCTAGGCCCCCTGTCAGGGAATGGCTTGTGCCAATGATAGAACATGATTGCAGCCGCTCCGCAAGCCCTCAGCCGGTTAAGGCAACAAACACTTCAAAGATCAAACATGGACAATGTGAATAAATAAAATGCTTTATTGTACAAACTCTGGGCCCTTCCCACATGAAAACCAAAAACGGACGAAACCCCCAAAAAACACTCAAACACATTACTCGCTCCCACAACCTGGAGAGGATTAACAAAATAGGGCAACTAAAATGGCCGTCATTCTCGGCCTTCGTCAAAAACAAACATCACATCATCGGCCTTCAAAAAACAAACATCCAATTCTCGGCCTCAAGAAACAAACACAAATGGCCACACATTCGACTATTTGGCCCGCTAGGGCGATGCCTTGGCCATCTTTGGGTGGCCCCTGCCCGCCCTGCTGCTCCGCCTCAAAGTAAGGCCATTGGCTGCTGCAAGGCTGGGGGCAGGCTCCTGCGGGGCACATGTCGTGACGGCAGAAGCCCTTGGGGGTCGGCCTAGTCGAGGTCTGGCTGTCGAGCGGGCGGCTGTTGATTGCTGCAGCTGTGGCTGGCCAGCATCAGTCGCTGCAGCAGCTCCTGGCAGCTCCACTGGGGGAGTGGCAGTGGTGGCTGGAGGAATGACGGCAAGCTGGCGGATGGCAGGCGCTCGCTGGTCGCCTGAGACACTGGCACTCGCCCGGGCCAGCACTGCAGCATGCGCACCAATCTGCCGAGGGACAGACCGCTGTGCTGCTGCAGCGCGCCGGGTGCCCTGGCGATGCCTGGCTGACACAGTGAGTGTGGCAGCATTGAGTGCCCGTGTTGACCTGTTCACTGACCGCAGCAGAGCAGCCAGTGACTGGACGGCACCACTGATCACCTGGCCAGTCGCTGACAGACCTGCCCGGTATTCCGCCCGACTGGTGGCCTCTAAGGGCCCGAACTCGGCCACACTCCGAGAGAGGGAATCGATGGACTCAGGCAACCGTGCCACTGCCGCCATGAGCGCCGTGTGCCGGCGCTCCGAGTCCGCGGACAAGTCTTCGAGGCGTTCCATCTCCTCGGCGAAGAGCATCTCCTGACTGGAGGCCGGACTCTCCCTCTGGGGAGAAGGCCGCCGAGCTGGCCGACCCTTCCTGCGTTGCTGGAGGCGGCTGGGCCCAGCAATTGGACTCCCCTCCGATGCATCCCCCCTCTGGGGAGAAGGCCGCCGAGCTTCCACCCCCCTCCCACCTTTCTGCAGCATGCAGGTCCCAGGAGCTCCCCTCCCCTTCGACACTTCTGCCACGCTGCCCTCCAGGGAAGACGTGTCCCCTACATTGGCCTGGGTGGCCACGGCTGAGGGTTCCCCTGATGGGCCGCCTTCCTCTTGCTCCTCCTCCTGCTCCTCCTCGGAGGGTCTGTCACTGGCAAGTTGAGGGATCTCCTCTTGACCATCTGAAAGCAGGAAGGCACAAGAGTAGCTTTAGAGTGAGGAGAGGGCGTCAGTGCGGGATGCATGAGTGGTGGCATTCAGCGCATTGGTCGGACAGTGGCAAAGGATGTAGATCTGATGCGCAAGTGGGACGAGAGAGGTGCAAAAGGTGATGTCCTTACCATTGCTGCCCAGAACAGGGTCGGTATCTCCACATGCAATGGGCCCAATCACCCGGCCACACATGAGGCGCTCCACGCGATGTTGCAGGTCGGTGAGTGGCTGGATATGGGGTCGGCCTCCCCTGGTCACAGTCCGGCTCTTGCGATTATTCGCCAGCTTGGCCTGCAAGAGAAAGGATGGCCTCTAAGTACAGTGTGTCGCCGTGATCTTGTGTGCACTGCCTCCCATGGTGGAATAGCCTGGCCAGTGTGTCGCCATGATCTGGTGTGCACTGCCTCCCATGGTGGAATAGCCTGGCCAGTGTGTCGCCATGATCTGGTGTGCACTGCCTCCCATGGTGGAATAGCCTGGCCAGTGTGTCGCCATGATCTGGTGTGCAATGCCTCCCATGGTGGAATAGCTTGGCCAGTGTGTTAAGTGCAGAATTTGCAATTGATGCTCATGCCTGTCCCATAGCTGCTGGATGAAGGCTGGCCATTAGAGCTTTCAGGTCCCTTTGCCCATAATGTGAGGTGCACATGCAAGGATGAGGAGGTCATTGGAAAGGGTACTCACCCTGACAATGCGTGTGAGGTCATTTAACTTTTTGCGGCATTGGGCACCGGTCCTGGGGATGTCGCTGTTGGCTGACAGCTTGCTGGCGACATGCCTCCAGGCTCTCCTGTAGACGCGGACCGTCGCCTTCTTGCCATTGCCCGGGTACAAAACATGGCGCCTCTTCTCCACAGCAGCAAGCAGCACACTCAGATCACGCTCTGAGAAGCGCTGCGCACGTTCACGGGCCTTCTCCATGTCTTCAGGCGCTATTTGGGTCCAGCAGCAGTGTTCAGGCCTAGCTGGAGGGCTCCACTATCCAGGGCGTGGCAGCAGACACAGTCGACCCTTCCCCCTTAAGAGCTGGCCGGCGCCAGGGTGTCTGCTGTCAATCACGAGATGGCCGCACCTGCGCTGCGCCCGGCCTCGGCGCTATCGATCACCACCTCCGGCTTAGCGCCCAAAGAGAGGCGTCCAGCAGCAGTTTTAGCGCTCGCCCGAACTAGTAGGGCGAAGCTAATGAATATCGGAGAAGTGGCATAGATTTGGCGGCGGCCGCAAACTTTAGCGGACGCCCCACTTTAGCGCCCCAAAAGTGGCGTCAATGAATTTCTAGGCCCTTGTTTCTTTCGCATCATGTAACCTAATGGTTCTGCTACCAATGTGTACAGCAATGGGGACAGGGGACAACCCTGTCTCACTGATCACTGTATCGGAAAATACTTAGATAAAAAACCATTACATTTAACACAGCTAAATATGTTTGAATAAAAAATCCTTATCCACTGAATGAAATTTTCCTTGAAACCAAATGCTTCCAAAACCTTCAATAAAAACTCATGAGACACCCTATCAAAGGCTTTCTCTTGATCTATCTTTAATACATAAGCCTCCCTCCCACTCTCTTCCATGAGCTCTATCGCATCTCAGATTGAGACCACAGAGTCTGCGATGTCCCGGCCTATGACTCCATAGGACTGAGAGGGCCAAACTATCTCCGGTAACACCTCCTACAAACGATTTGCCATAACCCTTGCCAAGATCTTATAATCCACATTTAATAGTGTGATGGGCCTCCAATTCTTCAGATCCCATCTATCCCCTTTATTTTTATATAAGCTAAGCTTATGATACCTCTCCTCATAGATGGGGCCAGGCTTCCCTCAATATTAATTTCCTTAAAAACTTCTAAGAGCAATGGACTTAAAATCTCAAAGAATTCCTTATAAAATTCTGCACTTAGTCCATCGGACCCTGGGCTTTCCCCCCCCCCCCCCCCTTCATTCCACTTATTGCTATTTTTATTTCTACTAATCCTACTTCTTTATCACACATGCTTCTCTCATCCTCCTTTAAACCCTTTTCAATAAAAGCAGTAACCTTCTCCATCTCCAAATTGGAAATGTCTTCTTGTGTATATAGCTCTTGATAAAAGCTGCTAGCCGCCTCCAAAATCTCCTCACTTTCATGAATGATCTTCTCCCCAACCTTCAACTCTTCAATTAACGATAATCTCTGTCGCAGCTTCTCTTGCTCCAGAAAATATCTAGTGCATCTTTCGCCCTCCAATGCATCTCTAGCCTTTGCACGGAGAATGGCCCCCTTGCATTTTTCAGCTTGCAATAATTCCCACTCTTCCTTTAGCACCCGGAACTTAGTCTCAGCTCCCTTATCCCCTCCGTCAACTGCTTTACAGACATCCGTAAACCTTTTGTTTATATTCTCTTCTCGATGCCGGTTAGCTGCCGCCCTCTTTTTCCCACAACGTACCGAAAAAACTTTTACCTCATATTTGAAATTGTCCCACCAAACTCTTCTTTCTTTCAAGAACAAAAGTTCCTTCCGAGCATTCTTTATTATATTTATAATCCCTTCTTTATAAGCACTTTCTTTCAGGTATTGATTGTTTAACATCCACACCCCTGAACCGATCTTAACTCTGCTGTTCCTAATTCTAAGAACCAAAGCCGAGTGATCACTAAAAAATACTTTTTTATAATAAATCTCCATCACCTCCGAACTTAACCCTTCCCGCATTAACACAAAATCTATTCGGCTCTGTTTTAAAACATCACCCACCCAACCTGCTCTGGAGAACTCCCTTTTTATGGGGTTCCAGTCCCTCCATAAGTCTCTCAAATTTAAATTTGCCATCATTTTTACAATCATCCCTCTGGAGTTATCATCTTTAAAGGTCATCTGGGCTGAAATGTCCATCCAAGATAAAAATACATTAAAATCCCCCACTATACAAGGATTTTCCACCTCTGCCACTTCAGTGAATAACCCCCGAAAAAACTCGCGACGCTTGCAATGGTCGTTCGGTGCATAGATATTAAAGAGATCACAATTAAATCCCTCCAATTTTACCCTTAGCCGTAAAAATCTCCCCTCAGTGTCCTTGTCCACCAAGGCAACGTTCTCTTCTATGGACGGACTCACCAAAACAGCCACCCCTCTACGGTTATTGTTTGCACAACTTGCAAACACCTCTCCCTTCCAAACCTTCTGAACTCTTTCTAGAATATCCTCATCCTAAAAGGTTTCTTGCAGACACAACAAGTCCATGCCTTTAAAACCCTGCAACAACTGCTGTAATTTCTCCTCGCCCCTCAGTCCGTTCACATTAATCGAGACCAATGTAATCATGGCTCCAAAGAAGGGAAGTATGCCCAATAATCTCCCCATCATTTAATCTCTGGCTCTTCCCTCCTCTCATGCTCCTTCTCAACTTTTCGGGCAGCTGTTGCTTTTTCCTGCAGCCTCCGGCTCTTTTTCACCTCCTGTTTGACCCCTCCTTGCTGTTTCAGCCTCTTCCTTGCCTTAAGTTTGGACCCAGGAGCTGCCCTTTCCCCCTCCTTCTGCCCCTCACTAACCTTTCCCTTTCCACATGATGCCACCCCATCCCCGACTTCCATGTCTCTGTCCCCCTCTAATTCCTCACACTCAAGCTCTTCTGCAACCCCCTGTGCCTGCTCCCCATCAGATACATAATCCTGCTCCCCGTCAGATACTTCATCTCCCATAGAGAGTCTTCCTGCTATCGCAGTTTCTCCCACTGTGCCGCCCCCTTCGACCACGTCTCCACCTCTGACCCTTGCACCTTGTTCCCTCACTCCATGGGACAATGGCGCACCTAAATTGTTCCCTTCTGACGTCTCTATCTTGCCGATCCCATCCTGCTGTCCCTTTAAGGCTCCTGCCTCTTGCACCCTCTCCCCGCCCTGCCCCCTCCCGCTCACCAAAATATCCGACTCCCCGCCTCTCCCCGGAGCACTCACTTCCACCACACACCCCACTGCTGCCTCCTCTCCCCCCGCAGACACCAGACACCCCAGGGGGAGCCGAACTGTGCTAAGGCTCGAGTCTGCACTCGACCCTCGCTGCCCGCTGCTGTCTTTGTTCCCCTCCACAGCCCTCACCGTGTTTTCCACCATCTCCATCTCAATCTCTGCTCCGCCATCCTCTGCCTCTTCCTGTGCTCCTTTTTCCTTCATTTTACCGGCAGTGTCCTCCGACTGCACCGCACCTCCGGCCATTCCACACTCCTCTCCTGCTCCTTCTCCCATCTCCTCATCACTCATTTCGCTCCCTTCTGCCACACACTCACAGTGGGTGGGGCCTTTACGACACACCCCACAGCTCTCCGCCTTGCAGCTCCGCGCGATATGTCCCGACTCACCGCAATTGTAACAATACAAATCAGGACAGTTTCTTACGAGATGGTCATGTCCCAGACAATAGTAACACACCTTTACTTGGTTATCGTGCAGCACACGAAAGTACTGCACTCCTTCCAGTGTCTCGAACTTCATACTGTACGGCAAAGACCTCACCCCCTCTGGGAACCGCACCTTTACATACCGGGTTCCGTCTGCTACCTGTGTTCTCGGATAGTACCTCCTCTTTATTTCGGAACAGATTATAATGTCCCACGACTCCAACTTTTTGCTCAGCACTTCATCCTCGATGTACACAGGCAAGTTCAAAAATGAAACCACCACCTCCTCTGAATATAGCAGAGTCACCTCCAAGAATTTCTCCCCAACTTTCAGACTGAGCAGCAGTTTTTCCACTTCCTCACGGCCACTGACCGTCACCTCAAATCCCACATTTGGTTTTGGTCAGCAGGCAAAACAGCTTCCCTCACCACAGTCCTCATGAACCGCCTGAATTATATCCCAGGCTCGAATCTTCTTATCTTCACATTGCACCACCACTGTATTTTCTTTACCAAACCTCCTGAGGTCCCAGCCCAAATCTTTGGGCCTTTTTTTCCCCCTTCCCACCACATTTTCTTCCCTCAAAAAATTCCTCTCGGGAATATTGTCCTCTGAGGGGCCCGGCACTCTGGGCCCCTCAGCAGCCATCTGGCTGTTTTTTGTGGGCCAAAAAGGCCCTAAAACCTGAAAACAACACCCCAAAACCCTCTACCAACTTTTTGCAAAACTCCCTCCAACACCCAGCTGCAATTAGGCAACCAGTCACACCTGGCTCACTCCTAGCCCCTCCCACCTAGAGAGTGCTACCCACTGAGTCATTGCACAAAAGGGACAGTACAATCCCTGGTCTCCTGAGACTAAAGTGGTCTAAAGCCTGTAGGTCAGAAGGTTGTTGGTATGATCCCTAGATTAGAAACATGAGCTCATAATCTAAGCTTCAATGTCTGTGGGTCATATGGGCAGCACGGTGGCATAGTGGTTAGCACTGTTGCCTCACAGTGCCAGGGACCCGGGTTCAAATCCGGCCTCGGGTGACTGTGTGGAGTTTGCACATTCTCCCCGTGTTTGCGTGGGTTTCCTCCGGGTGCTCCGGTTTCCTC
This sequence comes from Somniosus microcephalus, assembly GCF_052327205.1. Taxonomy (NCBI): domain Eukaryota; kingdom Metazoa; phylum Chordata; class Chondrichthyes; order Squaliformes; family Somniosidae; genus Somniosus; species Somniosus microcephalus. Next base: position 26,550,509 of record NC_140999.1, on the reverse strand, counting down.
CCACAGTCCAAAGATGTGCGGGTTAGGTTGATTGACCCTTAGTGTTAGGGGGGATTAAATATGTGGGGTTACGGGGATAGGGCTTGGGTGGGATGGCTGTCGGTGTAGGGGCCGGGTGCTAGGGTTTGGATGATCAGCCATGATCTCGTTGAATGGCGGAGAAGTGCCAAATGGCCTGCTCCTGCTCCTATGTTTCTATGTACTGAGGGAGGGCTGCATTGGTGGGAGTGCTGTCCTTCCAATGAGATCTTAAACAGAGGTCCTGTTTCAAGTTTGAATCTAATACCAGAGCTTAATCTGGTGCAAGAAGGGCTGCGAGGACTCAGTGGGCACAACTTGTAGTTGGGAAGGGCTTCAGGTTTTGTTATTTACTTCAGCTACATGATATTTTAGAATCTTGCAGAAGGTTCGGGTAGGATCACAAAATGTTATTGAGATTTCCATGTTAAATTAGAAACATTCTAATTCATTTGTACCCCTTGATTCTATTATTTTGCGTAATCATTTACTGTAATGTAAGATTGCTTCACGTCAGTTGTTCCCTGTAATGTAAGTTTTTTTTCCATGTGATCACTGTAAAAATAAACCTGGAGTGAGACTTAAGTAAACAGTAATCCGCAATTGGTAACCAAGAAACCAAAACTAGAAATGCCAGTCTGTGAAAGAGGAAAGAAAGCCACCTTAGAGTTTGTTTTCCTTTCAACACAAACAGACAGATGAGAGAACGGTAAATTGGATAATACTATCCGTTACTGTTCACTGTCATTCTGTGGGTAACACAAGCTACCAAACCTTTCCGTCTCTCTACTTCTTTCTCCTCCTTTAAGACGTTCCTTAGTGAGAAACTATGAAACATTGGTGTTCAGCGAGATTTAGGTGTCCTTGTACAGGAAACACAGTAAATTAGCATGCACGTACAGAAAGCAATTAGGAAGGCAAATGGCACATTGGCCTTTATTGCAAGGAGGTTGGAGTATAAGAGTAAGGAAGTCTTACTACAATTGTACAGGGCCTTGGTGAGACCACACCTGGAGTACTGGGCACAGTTTTGGTCTCCTTATCTGAGGAACGACATACTTGCCTTAGAGGCGGTGCAATGAAGGTTCACTAGATTGATTCCTGGGATGAGAGGGCTGTCCTGTGATGAGAGATTGAGTAGATTGGGCCTATACTCTCTGGAGTTTAGAAGAATGAGAGGTGATCTCATTGAAACATACAAGATTCTGAGGGGGATTGACAGGGTAGATGCTGAGAGGTTGTTTCCACTTGCTGGAGAGTCTAGAACTAGGGGGCATAGTCTCAGGATAAGGGTCAGCCATTTAAGACTGAGATGAGGAAGAATTTCTTCACTCAGAGGGTTGTGAATCTTTGTAATTCTGTACCGCAAAGGGCTGTGGATGCTGAGTCATTGAGTTTATTCAAGGCTGAGATTGATAGATTTTTGGACTCTAGGGGAATCAAGGGATATGGGGATCGGGCAGGAAAGTGGAGTTGAGGTCGAAGATCAGCCATGATCTTATTGAATGGCGGAGCAGGCTTGAGGGGCCATACGGCCTACTCCTGCTCCTAATTCTTATGTTCTTATGTTCTTAAAACCTACTTCTTTGACAAAACTTTTGGTCACATGTCCTAATATCTCCTTATTTGGCTCAATGTCAAATTTTGTTTGACAATGCTCCTGTGAAGCAGCTTAGGACATTTTACTACATTAAAGGCTGTTGTTGTTGGAGATGGGTAAGATTTTTTCTCTTTGGCTACGAGTTTTATTATGTTGCCTGTTACTGCACTAGAAAGGGATGATGTACTTGAGGGTTCAAAGACAGAATCTATTTGGTTGGAATTAAGGAACAATAGAGGTGCTATTACACTGCTGGGCGTATACAATAGACGACCAAATAGTTGGAAGGAGATAGGGGAGAAAATCTTCAGGCAACTTACAGAAAGATGCAACAACTTTAGAGCAGTGACAATGGGGGACTTCAATTATCCTAATATAGGGCGCGATCCTGCCAGCCCTGGGGAGGCGGGTTTGGAGGCGGGACTGCCGGGAAAATGGCAGAATTTGGGGGCAGGTGCCGAACCTGCCCCCTACCCGCCTCCATGCCATCTTGCCAGGAGGTGGGTAGCCATCCCGCGCCAGGTAATGTCTCCTTGGAGGCGGGAAGGGATTACAGCCACTTAACTGCCTGTTAACAGGTAGTTAACAGGCAGAAAATAGGATTATCCCCTTTTTGCCCACACAAGTGCGGGCTTCCCGAAGGCTCCGAAACCCGCCAGGGTCACCGAGGCAAGTAGTGGGTCTGCGGGGTCCAAAAGTGTGCTGTGGAGGTGAGTGATGGGTGCAAGTGTAGAGAGGTGAGTATCTGAAGTAAGTGGAAAGTGTTAGAAAAAGTGTACTTACCATTGTTTCTTCCTGCAGGCTTCAGTCAGTATGTATGCGGAGAGTCTCACCCCATCTCATTTCTGCAAAAGAAAGAGGTTTGACGAGGTCTTGAATTCAAGACCTCATCAAACTACAGAGAATGTCAGTGTTTGACAGCTTCACAGAGCTGTCAAACGATGACAATTCAAAAATTTTTGACAGATGAAACGTCATACGTTGACGTTCTTTGTAACCGGCTTTCCCTTAATGGCCTGCTAAGCCCGCTGGGTGGGCTTAACAAGGTCAATCAAGGGAAAATAGCGTGGGTTGGCCAGAAGTTGGTGGAGGCGGGACTGAAACCCGACAAGGGGGAGTCCCGCCTCCAAAAGCTCCCCATTGAGAAAATCACCCTCTTAGACTAGGAAAAGAGGGGGACAAATTCCTGAAATGTGTACAAGAGAACTTTCTTGATCAGTAAGTTTCCAGCCCAATGAGGATGGAAGTAGTGCTGGAACTAGCTCTGGGGAATGAAGTGGGGCAAGTGGAGCATGTTTAGTGGCATGCTTACAGAGCATTTGTGAAACAGTGATCACAATATCATTAGGTTTAGAATAGTTATGGAAAAGGACAAGGAAAAATCAAATGTGAAAATATTCAACTGGAGGAGGACTAATTTCAGTGAGCTGAAAAACGATCAAAAGGGCCTTAAAATCTTTATTTCTTTCATTCTTATGGGACTAGGAGGACCAGGAGTTTTCACGCTGGATCCACAAAAATATTGTGGCCCACTGCCAGCATGTGCTTGCCCCTCGCACCCGCTGGGATTTGCTCCTTCCCTCAGGCTCAACCTGCTGGCTGGCAGACAACATAATACCTCAGATTCCATTGTGGGTTTTAAGTGTAGTCTGGAATCTATAATTAAGGACAGAGTGACTGGGCACTTAGAGAAAATTTGAGCTGATTAGAGAGAGCCAACATGGATTTGTAACGGGTAGTTCATGTCTAATGAACCTAATCGGCCAGGACCGATGTCCTAGGGGGAGTGTTTGCTAGTACTGTGGGGGAGGGTTTAAACTAAAATGGCAGGGGGTTGGGAACCTGAGCGGGGAGACAGAGGAAAGGGAAACAAGGATAAAAGCAAAAGGCAGGAAGGAGAAAAACAAAAGTGGCAGGCAGAGAAATCAAGGGTTTAAATCAAACATGGCCACAGTAAATAATAATTCTAAAAGATCTAAGAGCGTTAAAAAAACAAGCCTGAAGGCTTTGTGTCTTAATGCAAGGAGCATTCGTAATAAGGTGGATGAATTAGCTGCGCAAATAGAGGTAAACGAATATGATATGATTGGGATTACGGAAACATGGCTCCACGGTGGCCAAGGCTGGGAACTCAACATCCAGGGGTATTCAATGTTCAGGAAAGATAGGCAAAAAGGAAAAGGAGGTGGGGTAGCGTTGCTGGTTAAAGAGGGGATTAACACAATTGTAAGGAAGGATATTAGCTCTGATGATGTGGAATTTGTATGTATAGGACTGAGAAATACGAAGGGGCAGAAAATGTTAGTGGGAGTGGTATATAGACCTCCAAACAGTAATGCAGAGGTCGGGGATGGCATTAAAAGGGAAATTAGAGAAGCGTGCAATAAGGGCACAGCAGTTATCATGGGTGACTTTAATCAACCTATAGATTGGGCTAACCAAATTAGTAACAATACTATGGAGGAGGAATTCCTGGAGTGTATACGGGATGTTTTCCTGGACCAATATGTCGAGGAACCAACTAGAGATCAGGCCATCTTAGACTGGGTATTATGTAATGAGAAAGGATTAATTAGCAATCTTGTTGTGCAAGGCCCCTTGGGTTGGAGCGATCATAATATGATAGAATTCTTCATTAAGATGGAGAGTGAAGTAGTTGACTCAGAGACTAGGGTCCTGAATTCAATTAAAGGAAACTACGATGGTATGAGGCGTGAGTTGGGTAGGATTGATTGGGGAATGTCACTCAAAGGGTTGACGGTGGATAGGCAATGGCAAACATTCAAAGATCACATGGATGAACTACAGAATTTGTTCATCCCTGTTTGGCATAAAAATAAAACAAAAAAGGTGACTCAACCGTGGCTAACAAGGGAAATTAGGGATAGCATAAGATCCAAGGAGAGGACATATAAATTGGCCAGAAAAAGCAGTAAACCTGAGGATTGGGAGCAGTTTAGGATTCAACAAAGGAGGACAAAGGGATTAATTAAGAGGGGGAAAATAGAGTATGGGAGTAAGCTTGCAGGGAACATAAAAACTGACTGTAAAAGCTTTTATAGATATGTGAAGAGAAAAAGATTGGTGAAGTCAAGCATAGGTCCCTTGCAGTCAGAATCAGCAGACCAATTAAATACATACTTTGGTTCTGTCTGCACAAAGGAGGACACAAATAACCTCTCAGAGATGTTGAGGAACATATGGCCTAGAAATTCAGTGGCCTGCGCCACCAGTTTGCGCCCAAAGAGGGCTTTTGCGCCACTGTGCAAACCTACCACGATATTTAGCAGGGCGCTAATGGCGGCGTTAGCCATTAGCGCTGCGCCGCCACCGATGACGTCATCAGTGTGCGCAGCGCCCCACTATCGCCCTGCTGGCCATATTTGGTTGCCGCCGCCTCCCCCGCGCCGGCCGCAAACAGCAACCGGTTCACGGGGCCTACCTGTGCCGGTAGTGGGGCGAGTTAAGGTGGAGGTGCGGCCGGCCACTTTTTCGGCGGCTGCCTGCCCGCACCTTCTTCCCCGGCCTCCTACACCCCCCTCCCCCCGCGGCATTGCCGGCTGTTTCCAGAGAGCCCGGCACTTCTCCTTGGTGCCGGGCTCATTTGCCGGCACTCGCGATTGGGGATCGCGCTGTTGCAGGCACCTCCCCCTTAAGAATGAGAGGAAGGCCTGCAGTACCGCAGGCTGCCGTGCCGCAGCGGGTGGCGCTGCGGCACTTTACACGCCGATATTCAGTTTCAGCACCCCAAGCGGGGCGCCGAAACCCTTGTTTAGCGGCCGGCTTCCACTTGGGGCGCTGAAACTGAATTTCCCGCTGGCGCAAGTGGCTCCGCGCGCAGCGGTAATTCCGGCGCCCAGGCGAGCTGGGCGCCCCAAAGTGAATTTCTAGGCCATAGGGTCTAATGAAAGGGAGGAACTTTTAATTCACCGCTCCATTCCCACTCGGACCTCACCGTCCTTGGCCTCTTGTATTGTTCCACGGAAGCTCAACGTAAACTCGAGGAACAGCACCTCATCTTCCGATTAGGCACTTTGCAGCCTTCCGGACTCAATATCGAGTTCAACAATTTCAGATCATAACCTCGGCCCCCATTGATTTTTTACCTGTAATTTTTCCACTCCTTTCCCCCCCCCCCCCTTTCCTTTTGTTTCACTCTCCCACCTGGCAGCTATCTCTTGCCCTGCCAGTACACTTCACACCTAATCTCAGCCTATTACCATCTCGTCTGGCTTCGAACACCTTTTATTGTCTCTTCTACTTCTTTTGTCTCTTTCACTTCTTTTGTCCGATCACAGCCCTGCCTTCGATCTATTTTCTTTTCTTTCCAGTTTTGAAGAAGGGTTCGACCCGAAACGTCAACTCAAATTTCTCTCCACGGATGTTGCCTGACCTGCTGAGTTTTTCCAGCATTTTCTGTTGTTATTTCGGATTTCCAACATCTGCAGTATTTTGCTATCCCACATCTTAAGTATTGTGTGCAGTTTTGGTCGCCTTATCTGAGGAAGGATGTTCTTGCCATGGAAGGAGTGCAGCGAAGATTCACCAGGCTGATACCTAGGATGGCAGGAATGATGTATGAGGAGAGATTGGGTCAATCGGGCTTGTGCTCGCTGGAGTTTAGAAGAATGAGAGGGGATCTCATTGAAACTTATAAAATTCTAACAGGACTGGACAGACTAGATGCAGGAAGGATGTTCCCGATGGTCGGGGAATTCAGAACCAGGGGTCACAGTCTAAGGATAAGGGGTAAGCCATTTAGGACAGAGATGAGGAGGAATTTCTTCACCCAGAGAGTGGTGAACCTGTGGAATTCTCTACCAAAGAAGGCAGTAGAGGCCAATTCATTAAACATATTCAAGAAGGAGTT